>NC_061130.1:9024594-10413210 GCF_905220365.1 Vanessa cardui | reverse complement strand
GTCGGTCGGTTTCGGCATTGCCGCTATGGGACCTATGAAAGCACGCGTAGATTCGCGGATGGCCATCGCAGTCTACACGCAACCAGATAATAGATAGGTCTTGCCCTTCAAGGCTGCCGCGCCTCGGCAGAGCAGATATCGTCTCTGACGTAGATGTATACCCCTGCTCGTGGTACAAAGGAATGTTCCAATTTGTACCCGGGGTACGAAAGAAAAGTCTTGTCGGCAGGAGAAGATAACTGGGTCTCGGTTAGAATGAGCAAGGCTGTTCTTTAAGCCAAACAATCAATCATTAATTAGAAATAGACAATTCTTATAGAAAGAAAAAAGAAAGAAAGAAATGAAAAGGACAAGGACAAGGGTAAGGTACAATTATAATGAATTTGAAAAATAAAAAATTAAAGAACAATGAAGTAGTATACAAAAAATTCAATAGAAAAGAAGAGAAAATAAAAAATAAGAAAATTTGGTAAGCAATAATAGTAATCGTGTCCTAAGCGGGTGTACCATTCAGCTTCCAAGTTGAGTTACAAAAACCATCGTTGATAGTAAGATGTTATAATCTGTAATATAATTTTCGTGTGTTTCCACATATCGTAGGCTATGCTTATATTCGTATGGTTCTTTAAGTTATAAGTATCGGCAAAAAAAATCAATATTCAAAACTTTAATAAGTGAAATTTATTTAATAATTATAGTTATTCTTTGAAATTAAAATTAGAACCGATCAGATAAAAGGTCCATTCGAGAGTCTTGGCTTAAACAAGGCAGGCAAGGCAAGGTATAGATTAGGACAATGATTTTGGCTATTGATTAATTATTATTTAAATTATTCAACATAAATTAGTCCTATAATGTTTATAATTCAACTCAGACCAGTGTTAATTGGTTATGTAATAAAGCTGGTCTAGATACTTGATAATTGATTAATATTAGCACTTAATCAGCGCATTGATTAAATTAAATGATATTATATTTATATCTAGATATATCTGTATTCTATAACTTCGATATTTAGCATAAAAGCTATTAAATCTATAAAACACAGTTTAGTCACAATAATTGTACTACAAACTTACCTACGATATCAAAATAATAAATACCAATAGGTAATATTCGATATTTACATACATTCAACTTTTATTAAAATAAAACTATAATTATATAATTGATATAAATAGAGAAAACTAAGAAAAATAGTATGGATGGAGTTTATAAAAAAAGAATTAAAAATAATCTTAATAAAATTAGATTTTTTGAGCGTTTTTGATGTTATTTATTTTACAACAATTGAATAAATAATTTCCCCACAGATACTTCATTTTAACTTATTTTTAAAAAATCTCTAAATGTTATTTGATCAATTAATTTGTCTATGAATGTATATATTTAAATTAATTCTCAGTAAATCACAATATGTCGTGACAATACGAGCAAACAAATCTAAATGAGCGTCGGCAATCTTTTAATTAACAAACCGTACTAATGTTACAGGTCCCTATGTTATCTCGGGGGAATAGTTGGAACATCAGAACAGTGAGATGCCTAAGTGGCATCGTGGCATGTTTTTTCTGTACTAAGATGGTGTCTGCTTTGGACACGAATAATTGAAATCGGTATTAAAATGACCACTATAAGATGATTTATAGATTAAATGCGTATGATAAAAATAATTTGTTTCTTTTTTTATAATAATGATGTATTTCAGCTATAAATAATATAAATAATAAATAGTATAAACCCATACAAAATACTATAAACATCTTATAGCAGCTTAATAAGACATACATTAATCTATTCATATAATGAAATTAGTGTGTCTGTTTGTAATATTAAAAAAGCCGCTTTATCTAAATGCATATTTATACACAGTACTTATACCTATAATTTTTTTATTTTTGGGTCCGACTTTGGAAGGATAATATTTTTTATTAATATTTCAAACAGGACTTGCAAAATAACCAAAAGTTACATATTTTAAACAATAAAATAATCTACTGTAAGAATACTCATAAATATTTATTAAAAGTTTTGCAATGCCACTTCTATTATTCTGTTGTCTATGGTTGGCATAGGTAGAGTTTACAAAATGTTGGAAGTCACGCAACGGCAACACGAAGCGATGGTAATGGACGCTGGGGCTCAGGATGTTAATGATATACGACTAGACTAGAACTACTATAGTCCTTGATATCTGTACCAACTGTTATCTCAAGCCGAGTTCAAATATCGAAACCGTAATGTATAAAGTTCAAACATCTATCTTGAATTCCTATGAGAAGTATTTCCATTTAAACTGAATAAATAATATGGACGTCGTAACTTTGTTTCTAGAAATGGATTATTGCTTCGAGAAAACTCCAATTTAACACTATGATAAATTACTTATCTTGGACTCACAATTGCGTTAATAAACTTTTACGATAAATATATGTTTATGCATTTTAATATTTCTAAAATAAAAAAAAAAAAAAAAACATAAAAATATTTATCTAAATTTGTTTTATTTACACTTTTAAAACTGTTCTATTTACATATTTTATATTTATCAACGAAGAAAAATAACTGTTTTGAAATTATTTTTTACAAAACACGAAGTGCATATAATAAACTGACTAAATTTCCCTCGCGACTGCTTCAGACGTAATTATATTGTGGAAGTTGCCTAGTCAATTATGCACTCCGGTATAATACCCCGCCGAATAACAATTAGCAAACTCGTGAAGTAGGACATACACATTTATTTGAAAACGTTTATCAAGCGTTACTTGTGCAGAGTTGCCTCTCTTTGTATAATAAGTTCTATTGTACTTCCCAAAGGTCGGCCTGAGCCTCCGCTCAGTCGTGGTTTGTCCATCTACGTTATGCAATTGTTTCATATTTTTGTTCTACTGCTGTGTATCTGTAACTGAAATGTCGTAAGAATAATCTCCTGAGTTAAATTTAATAATGCGTATCGCGTAGGAGTAGAGTCGATATTACAATGTATTGTCTTGATTGTTTGGTTTGTTTGAAAAGCATTCGGATTCATCGAGCTAGTTCGCCGTGGGCGGTGCAGTACTGGACATGCAATATGAATTGTACGCTAGTGCAGCGACTCTCAGTGAAATGTCGATGTAAATAGTAGAATCAATGTTTCTTAAGGTGATAATGCTCACAACCTTTATTTATTGTGTGAATCTCAACAATTGTATTTTCACATTTAGCGCGAGACAGCAACATTAATATTAAGAATGACTAAAAATACATTATGATTATTTTATGTACTTCTCATCCGTCTACTTTTACAAATACATTCTAATAAGTTATATAATTATTTAGGTATTGTACATACAAGTAAAGACGTACAATATATGACTATATATTGTACGTCTTTACTTTAGTGATTAATTAGCCTTTACCGATATAAAGCTCAGTGCTCGCTTACTGAGTAACGATACCACTCACAAAAAAAAATGCTTCATATGTAGTACAAAAGATGTCCACTCTCACTCTCTATTCTCTGGATTTCATTATATAGAATGGTTAGCCAATCTGACATGACTGAATACATAAGCTGAGAGCATTGTATAACACTTCCAAGTTCAAAAGCGTCGTTATTGGTCTAACGCGATCGAAATCTCTGCATCGAAACTATTAATAAATATCGTAAATATCTTGTTTGATATTGCAGTAACATCCCTATAACATTGCGATATTCAAACGCAGTTTAATGGTTTTGTCTTGACACTGGCGCCGTGTATGTACGATACTATTACTAACTAGTTTCGGTTTAAATTGTTTTAACTTGTATTTTGTATGGGTTATATTATATAATTTTGTTTCTTTTTAACCGACTTTATTATTGTTTATGTATAATCATTCATTGAAAATAAATAAAAGTCACATTTTTATTAAAATAAATGAATTTGTATAGGAAACAAAATGAATCCTACTAATATTACATATAAATAAGAAAGTTGTGAGGATGGATGTATGTATATTTGTTATCTCTCAAGAATAAGATACTGAACGTATTTGGAATATTTTTTAAAGTAATATGGATTATACATCAAAATAACACATAAGCCACAATTTATAATGATTTTATGTAATTTTGTCATAATATAACGATACATGTCAAGTACCAGTGCGAAGCCGGAGCGGGGCGCTAGTAATAGATATTGTAGAAATCATGACATTTCGAATGACGGCAAGAATACTAGTAGTCACAATCACATTATGGATTCTTTTGGCAAAAAACTCTTCTGTCGCCCGTGATGGCACTAATATGTGTGATATTTTTTTATATAAAAATAGTTTAGTTATAATCTTGTAACAATTATTTCCAAAATAGTTGAATAAAACACTAGCTGAACCCACATAACAATCAGTTTGCGAAGCAAAACTTGCTTAAATCAACCATAGCTGAATTTTTAAATGTAGTTATTATTATTTTAAATTAATAATTTATTTTGAATTATCGATAAATAATATTTAAATTATTAAAAAGAAGCAATAATATGAGATTGTTGCACTGCAAAGTTTCAGATCAAATTTCCATTCCATAACACGCACTTCTGAGTTTTCGATGTTATATCCGAATTGCTTAGTAATTTGTCATTAGTTTCAACAACAACAACAACAACAGCCTGTAAATTCCCACAGCTGGGCTATAGGCCTCCTCTCCCTTTGAGGAGAAGGTTTAGAACATATTCCACCACGCTGTTCCAATGCGGGTTGGTGGAATACACACGTGGCAGAATTTCTATGAAATTTGTCGCATGCAGGTTTCCTCCCGATGTTTTCCTTCACCGACCTCTTCTGTTGTGACTTATTATTAAAAGATATATGTCGGAGGCATTTGTTTTGGATTTACTAAAATTCATTTAATATACAAAATACAAGAGCTCGGTAGTGTTTTTACTTTCGGCTTGTTTCACAATAACATTTTTTGAGATTAAAATCATAATATTACTATATATTATATAACCTATATCGCTTCTGTATAAAATATCGTTTCAATGGTGACAGAATTATAAAAAATCGGTTTAGTAGTTTCCGTTTTCTATCTATTACAAACAAATCAATTTTCCTCTTTATGTTATTCTAAAGAGACCGTCCCTTTTTCCACATAAAATGTGTCATTCTCTGGTCCCGAAGCTACACTAAACAAACACCATACCCTTGCTCTGCAAAAAAAACTATCTATCATATGGGATGCCAACATCTATCAAGAATAAAAACCTAACCTTACCGACATAATCTATCTCTGTGTCAAATTTTAACAAGATCAGTCGCTCTGGTGGGATTGATAAACACACATCACACATGATTACATAATTTTACATTTATAATACAAGTAAGATTACAAATTTAAAACTGGCCTAAGGTCTCCTCTCTTAATCATAATATGAGCAAGTTTACAAGTGATCTAGAATCCCTTTACAAAGTAAAGTAAGCACCAGTTAATACCACATTGCTGGACTACTCTTAAGGAAAAAGTATAGAGCCTTTTTCACAGTATTATTTACCTGCTGCTGAGATTATTGTCCGGTCTTCTCGCTAGAATTATTATTCTGTAGCGATCTAAACATTAAACCAACGTATAAATAAGGTTTCGTAATTTGACGATTCAAATGGCTTCTAAGAGACAAGGTACGATAAGCATAAGATATTAAATAAAATAGTTGACAACGCATTTGGGAGTGTAATATTTGCCATTTAGTATCATTCATTTTTTCATTTTACACTTGACATTAAATAACTAAACGTTATATATGAAAAAGAAACCGCAAATTAAATTATCACTCGTATCGCAATTAGAGTCGAGATGGCCCAGTGGTTAGAATACGTGCATCTTAACCGATCATTGCGGGTTCAGACCTTCTCCTCAAAAGGAGAGGAGGCCTTTAGCCCAGCAGTGGAAATTTACAGGCTGTTGTTGTTTTTGTTGTATCACGAATAAAGAGTAACTGCAATAAGATTATAAGTTAGGTTGATCCATAAATTTTGAATCACATATGTTTATATTGTGAGTTAAGACAAGCTTTATACAGAATACCTAATAAAATGAAACACGTAGCCGAATCGTCACCTTTAACTTCAGGGCTCTCATAAAAATAACATTTTGTATAAAATTACAATTGGGCGTCGTGTACGCTATGCAATGATTCCCATTAACATAATTTATACGTTTAGTAACAAAGGTCAAGTTTGTTTAGAAATAATGCTTTACGTATTCAGTAACGATTTCAATTTGATCGTAGATGTATTTTATGAGGGTATCTCTAAGAATCGGAAACCCCTTTTCTCGTACACAAACAATAATTTATTCAAAATGAGATGAAATTTTGACACTAAGTATGGCTTATGAAATTTCCTTTTGTGATAAATTTTTTGATGGAAATTGAAATGAATCAACAAATATTGTTATTTTAAAAGACTTTCAATAGAATAAATAGATGATGTCGTCGAGGCCGACTTCGGTCACGGCAATGAATCTCAAGAGAAACCATTACCCAGGATATATTTAAATGCACAAGTGTGTTCGTAAACACGGTTGTATTCTCTATTTCCTCACTCTCATAATTCTATTAGAAGGCAAATCTGGTACAACCAGTATAAGATCAAACGCAGGACCACTGGCTTTATGTGGTGTTCTGAAACGAGATCGTACACAATTCCAATTCCAGACCATTTTTCAACCCAGAACCTTGAAATCTGTGATTATATCTAGCCACTAGATCAACAAGATAGTTAAATCTGGGTATTTCAATTTGGACTTAGTTCAAAACGAATTCATAATAGGACGGAGAATGTATATCCCTAATATTTACTGACACGGACACACGCGTGATGAATTATAAACAAAATCAGTACGCACAAATCTCAGTAATGTTTCGGATCTGAACCCTGACCCATGGTTGTGATCTACGTGGTATATAAACAAAATCTCAGCTTTCGAATGCAAATAAAAAATATATGTATCCCATATTCTAACGTTGCATCAATACATCATAGCCAAATATAGAATTATAATGTGCTATTGTGGTGACACACGCTGACGTTATATATTATAGATATTTGCTAATAACTCGACTATCTCTTAACATAAGTTTCGTAAAGCGTAGGCAACTTTAATGGAAACAACCGACATGAGAAATTTACTTTAGTACTAACCATTGTTTGATAAAGGTGTTATATTGAGTTTGGCGTGGCTTTAATGTGTTTCGGAGTTGAGTATAATTTTAATACATTACCTTGGGATGATTGTAAATAATATGTGATTCTTTAATCTATGTTATTTTATATGAAAATATTAGATATAGTTCTAGGTCGTCAGTTCATTTTTATCTAATACTTAGCGGTCACCGCGTCTCCGATAGCCTTTTATGGATTGATTGTCAGTTTTGCGTTTATCTCTGTCCTTCGTTGGATTTTCACCTTTAACATACGAAATTTCATCAATTTAAGTTCAATGGTTTGACAGTAAAAGAATAACAATATTGTACATAGTGACAGATTTAATATATTACATGTTAGTAAAAAATATGTAAAAAGTATATTATATATTAATAATGAAGTCAGTTTTGTGAATGTTTATAACAATATAATTAGTTTAATACGTAATAAAAAACAAACAAATAAATCTTTTACTTATAATTTATATCATAATTAAACAGAGACAAGGTTTTTCTTTGATATTTTGTCAAATAACAACTGAAAATATCTCCATTGCTTTTATTGTACCAAAATTATAAGATTTTTTTTTATTATTAAAAGGTTTTCGTACGATAACTTTCTCTCCTTACCTTATAAGTATGACTAGCTAGTAAATAGAACTTGGTGGTAGGTTTTTGTGCAAGCCCCTCTGGGTAGGTACCACCCACTCATCAGTTATTCTATCGCCAAATAACAGTACTCACTATTGTTGTGTTCCGGTTTGAAGGGTGAGTGAGCCAGTGTAAATACAGGCACAAGGGACATAACATCTTAGTTCCCAAGATTGGTGGGACATTGACGATGTAAGGAATAGTTAATATTTCTTACAGCGTCATTGTCTATGGATGATGATGACCACTTACCATAAGGTGGTCCATATGCTCGTCCGCCAACGTACACCATAAAAAAATACTATTTTCGGAACAGGCTCAGTTCGTGACAAATTTTCTTAACACCTGATTAAGTGTCTGATTCAAATTATTACGTTCAAAACATGAACCAGCTTTGATCTAATGTTATAGCCGTTTCGAAAATAAACTCCTTTTTAATAATATATTAATCATCATTGTAAAATTCTTCAACTGGATATTGTATTTTAGTTTTTATTCACACCGAATTAAGCTGTCAACTCTTTACTGAAACAAATGACTTACAAAAAATATTTCTTAAACTGGTTCTATACCAGACTATAATCATAATAATATTATCCTTTTTTATTAAAGAAATAAATTTAATTAAATCATTAGCAATCGTATTATATATTTTCTTTTATTATAAACATATTTATATTATTGATTACAACACAATGATTATTAAGTAATTCAGGAACAGGTTGACAATCAAGTCTGCTAGTCAACAGTCACCTGCGGGGCTGTCAGCTGAAAATACACCGAATTCTAGAACGGGAATTTCGATAGTTATTGATTTATCTTCGTAATTCGCTATCCGATTGCTTGATGTTTTGCTTTTAATGAAATATTACCGATTAAGATACTTAATTTAATCTTTTAAGTTTTTGATTATGTAACATCTAGAAAATTATAAATATTGTCGATGAATTTTAAATACATCAAACGTTATCCTCGAAAAAATAATAAGTAGTGTTTCATTTACAGACTGTTATTTTTTTTTTTTTATGGAATAGGTGGCAAACGAGCAGGAGGCTCACCTGATAGAAAGTGACATCTGCAACACCAGGGGGCTTGCAGGTGCGTTGCCGGCCTTTGAGAAAGGAGTAGGCTCCTTTCTTGGAGGTTCCCATGTCGTATCGGTTCGGAAAAACCGCCGGCGAAAGCTGGTTCCACAGAGTGGTTGTGCGAGGCAGAAAATGTCTAAGAAATCGCGCTGTTGTGGATTTTCGGACATCAAGATGGTGCGGGTGAAACTTAGAATTTTGACGAGATGTCCGAAGGTGAAATTCAGCAGCCGGGATTAATCCGAACAATTCCTCGGAACATTCCCCGTGAAAAATTCGGTAGAAGATGCAGAGTGATCCAACATCTCTACGCAAAGCCAAAGGATCAAGGAGATCGGAAAGGGCTTGATCGTCGATAACTCGAGCCGCTCTACGTTGGATGCGGTCAAATGGAAGGAGCTGGTACTGGGGAACACCCGCCCAGAGGTGAGAGCAGTACTCCATGTGAGGACGAATTTGCGCCTTGTAAAGTTTTAGGCGATGGGCCGACGTGAAATACTGTCTCGCCTTGCTGAGCACACCGAGCTTCTTTGAAGCCAATTTGGCTTTGCCTTCCAATTGACCGCGGAACTGAACGAGGCTCGAAATATCAACGCCAAGTATTCCGATACTACCTGTAGCGGCTATCGGGATGTTCTCAAATCGTGGAGATACGACAAATGGTGTTTTTTTAGCGGTTAACGCGCAAACTTGCGTCTTTTTGGGGTTGAAATGGACTAAATTTAGCCGGCCCCAGTTCGAGACTTCGTTTAACGAAGACTCGATTTCAGACACAAGTTTGTTCCGGTTTTCTTCGACGTTTTCCCGAGAAATATTAGCGCGGCCGGTGTATAAGGTGTCAACGATACTGTCGTCTGCATAGCAATGAATGTTCCCAATATGCAACAAGTCATTGATATGCAGAAGAAACAAAGTGGGTGATAGAACACAGCCTTGTGGAACACCAGCATTGACGAACTTTAAGTCGGAGCATGCACCGTCGACAACGACCTTGATGCTCCGATCTGCCAAAAAGCTGGTAATCCAATTGCATAATTTCCCGGGAAGCCCATAGGAAGGAAGCTTCGAAAGAAGCGCTTTGTGCCACACGCGATCGAAGGCCTTCGCTATGTCCAAGCTGGCTGCTAATGCCTCGCCCTTGCTCTCAACTGCTTCAGCCCATCTATGAGTAAGGTAAACTAGAAGATTACCGGCCGACCGACCCCGACGGAAACCGTACTGGCGGTCGCTAATCAGCTGGTTCTCCTCTAGATACCGCAGGAGCTGGCAGTTTATAAGGGACTCCATTATCTTGGAGAGCAAGGAAGTGATGGCTATAGGCCTATATTTAAATAAAACTAATTATAACGGATGAATCGCGTATATTAATTATTTTTAAACGTCCCGACGTTTCGAGCACTTTGCAGTGTTCGTGGTCACGGGTAGACTAAGATGACATTTGTCTATTTGAAGAACAAAGGAAATATTATTAACAACTACCGCCAACGATTTCTCAATAATATTTCCTTTGTTCTTCAAATAGACAAATGTCATCTTAGTCTACCCGTGACCACGAACACTGCAAAGTGCTCGAAACGTCGGGATGTTTAAAAATAATTAATATATGCGATTCATCCGTTATAATTAGTTTTATTTAAATGTGTAATAATCGCGAAAATTTAAGACAACATTATATAGGCCTATAATTGGACGGATCTGAGCGGTTGCCTTTTTTAGGGATCGGATGCACCAAAGCAGTCTTCCAGGAGTTCGGGACGACGCCTAATGCGTAGGATTGCCGGAAAAGACGCGTTAAGACCGGTGCCAACTCGGGAGCACATGTCCGTAGCACGATTGGAGGGATGCCATCGGGTCCACTCGACTTGTGAATGTCCAAGGAAAGAAGTGCTTTCCGAACTGCACTTTGCCGAAATTTAACCTCCGGCATCGTCGTATCACATCGCGGGATTGATGGTGGTGACTTTCTTTGATCATCCAGAGTCGAGTTCGACGCGAAGAGAGACCCTAAAAGATCGGCTTTCTCCTTCGCGGTATGGGCCAATGACTCACCGTCCCTGTGCAAAGATGGAAAAGAAGGCTGACAGAAATTCCCTAGGACAGCCTTAGCGAGAGACCAGAACGCACGTGTTCCTGATGGGAAGCGCACCAGTCTCTCGCCAATTCTGCCAATGTACTTCGACTTCGCCTCAGCTATCACGTTTTTGAAGGACCTGGAGGCAGAGTTATATTCCTTTCTGAATGTGCTGGTGTTTGTATCACGAGACGCCGATGCGTTAGCCCAGTCTTGGTAGCGTTCCCATTTTCGGCGTGAAGCCGTCTTACAGAGGCGACCAAACCAGGGCTGGGACTTGCCACCAATGGGCACCGTAGAATATGGAATGAAAAGTTCCATACCCTGAAGCACCACATCGGCGACAGAGTCAGCAACAACGCTCGGATCATCCATCGAGAAACAAACTCGCCCCCATGGGTAAGATGCAAAGAGGGACCGCATCCCATCAAAATCTGCTGACTTGTAGTGCCACACGCGACGACAGCCCGCGAAACGAGGTCGTGAGTATCGTGTAACTGGCACTGTACTCCGGACGAGACAGTGGTCCGACGAGCCCAGAGGGGGATCGACGACAATCTTATAGCAGTCCGGATGCGAAGTCAGCAGAAGGTCCAACAGGGAAGGTGTATGATCCTCCACGTCCGGTATTCGCGTTGGCGAGGTGACCAGTTGTGTCAAATCATAAGCCAAAGCGAAGTCGAGAACAGATCTACCCGCAAGATCAGTGGTGCGTGATGCAAGCCACTCTAAATTTATTTATTATTTCCATTTTAATTGTGTTCTAATACTTACCAATAAGACATTTGGTAAATAAAATTAATGTAAGTTTTTGGTGAAACTATAGAAATAGTTCATCGAGTATACTGGTAGTCAAGGAAATAAATTACAATGTATTAACGATTAACTTTAAAGAAAAATCTAGAAAAAAAGTCAACGCGATTACACAATACGGACAGAAATCCCACTGAATACACATACTGAAAAGCTGAGCAGTCATTAGCTATCACATACCGGCAAACACTCATAATTCAGTGACTACAAATTCGACGCACGTTTCGCTTGTAGCCGGGTCAGAAATCAAATTACACGACACAATTTTAGCTCGCCCACAATTTTATTTCCGTCATATGACAGTCGTGGATTATTGGGGAATTCATATGTATAAGACAAATTCAGTATAGTAATTACGTTAGTACCTAATTAATATTTAATAAAAATCCAAAATGCTTTGTCGATAAAGACAAAACATAAGGCTGTAATTAATTAATAACATTATATTTCTAAATTTTTGATATTATTTTTTTTAAATACAATATATCGTAGATTGAGAAAAATAATGACAAGGGTGTAAAAGTTATAATACAACAATCTATGCGGGATTTGTGAAGGCCCATCTGGGTGGGTATTATCAAGCAACTATTTTGCTGTTTGTGTTTTAGTTCTAAGTATGATAGAGCTAATTTAAATATTGTGCGAAGTACATGACATCTGCAATTTAGTGGTTAGCGGCTCTACAAGACGCTTTTACTTCTTACAAATCCAGCATATACAGAAAACACTATAGTTATAAAAATGTCAACAATCGTTGTAACATTTTAAACCCAAACGCCTAACCTTATCAAGATACCCGAATCGAATTGGAAGTGCTATTAATTTTTTTACGTATGTATGAAAAATCTTGAAAAAATATGGAGTAAACTAAGAATAGCGTAAAATATATCCAAAGCACCTATTCGTTACGTACATCTACTAACTGAAAAGATGAAGCTCGCTCGAGGCGTCTTCCGAGGGCTCTCCGACTCCAATACCGCTTGTTTGCTCAGCTGTTTGAATTGAGCTTTGCAGTTGCGACCGTGACCTGTATGAGACATGTGTCGGACCTTGAAACGTTCTTATACTTGTTTCAGATTTAACTTAGAAAAAAATGTTAACGAAGAAACAATTAATTAATTGGCGACGATGAAAACATATGCGAATCTATTCAGTCATAACATTACGCTTTGTTTCATTTCAAATAACACTATAGAATATATATTCAAAATGAATAAGCAGATATTTTACAATAACAATAATTGAAACCTAATGTGCCAATTATTAATTATCCGTTGTATTTTATATACAAAATGAATATTTACTATTTTTTTTTTTTGATCTGCTAATAAGATGTGTGAAAATTATTCAAGCAAAACTTATTGTACGTATTAATGGATATTAAAATTACATTAAAATGATATGCAAACAATACGTATGTATAAGAGATTTATTCAATCGGCTTCCCACGAAGGGACGGTACGTTTAGATCACAGGACTGTTGGATTCCTTCACTGCGTTACCTGTCGGAGCGTCAGGTTTCCGGCAACTCAGCCTATTGTGAATTTTGCACAAACGTTTTTGAACCTTATCACATCTGAAATAAAATTCTCTTCTGATAACAATATTCCCATTTATGTTCTAGTAGACGTCTTTGCAATATAAGGTGGTATCATGACGCCTATATGGTCGGAAAACACTAACGTGGCCACAATATATGTACGAATGTAGGTACACGCTGCTGATTAGCATACAGTTTTGGATTTGAATCAGGAAATTCTCAAACTATATTTCACTCCACGTGCCACCCGTTGAGTTTCCAACAAATTTTCTAAGAACGCTTCGTTTGTCCCTGCGAGCTACGGTCAATTTCCATGAATTTAAGCTGTGACGAATGTTTGACCCGAAAATTTTGTCAGCGTCTTAGAAAAATATATTACCTACTTTATTTTACAATACAAAACATTGTATGTAGTTATTTAACACCATTTGACAGTGGTAACTTAATGCTCACTTCTTTATTTAATATTAATACTTTCTCTTATTTATATTTTCCCACAACTTGAGATCATTTATTTTGGTTTGTATGTTCTTATAACAAACATGATATACTTTTGTCTTATATCTAAACAGAACTTAATATATGACAACAATGTTGTGTAACATAATGTTTTTATTTTTATTTATTTTTTCCTTTGTTTCCATTGTTAGTGTCTTGGGGCTATATCAAATAAAACATAATATGATTGTCGTATCGTACGTAAACGAAATTATTGCTGAAAAAGGTAAATAGACGCGCTGAGTTTGTTTCGTCGGTTTTTCCCATATTTTTCTTACCAATCAAGTAGACTTTTGACAATCAATAAGCAATCATCATAATCAATATGTAACGCTTTTATTTAATGAAGATCCATTCGTCTGTTCAACTTATGGTTAAATAAATTTTCACTAAATTTAAAAATAAAATAGTTTTGTTTAAATTAATTGTATATTTTAAATTATTTGGCAAAAGATAATAAATTAAACATAAGCTTTGAGATTAAAATTCAGATGAAAGAACAAATATAGT
Organism: Vanessa cardui; assembly: GCF_905220365.1. Classification (NCBI taxonomy): domain Eukaryota; kingdom Metazoa; phylum Arthropoda; class Insecta; order Lepidoptera; family Nymphalidae; genus Vanessa; species Vanessa cardui. The sequence continues at coordinate 10,398,879 of NC_061130.1, read as the reverse complement.
GACGAAAATGCCACATAGGTAGCGCGATGCAAGTTACACTATTGTATTCATCAAAAGTAACTAATTAGGTTACGTATTATATGGTCATTATATTACGTTGTTTTTAAACGTTTATTAAAACAAACATTAATAATGAATACTTCCATAGGTACCATAAATGGTATTGTTATATATTAAATGTTGGATCATAATTTAATTCATTTCAAGGGGACACTAACGATGCTTATACCATAACCACACAACACGAGGATGTAATATGATAATGGAATCACAGCCACTTTAGCTACCGAGAATATAGTGCTTGCAGTTCAGTTGAGTGAAATGCATTAACGGTTAAAACTATCGATGGAAGTTTTGTTATTAACCAGAAAATATATTTAATTGTTCAGCTATTACTTCTGTAGCTTATGTGTTTCGGGTACTTTAATCTCCTATGAGTTTTAATTTTTAAGAGTTTTACATAAAAGTTTATTTTCTTAGTCTGAATTTAAAGAAAATTTAATACAAAAAGAGCCCATCTACTCAATGTTATCAGCATACATTTATCACAAACTACGTTTGAGTAGCATCATATTCTAATTCGTACATTTATTTACAAACCGTAAATAATAGTTCTTATGTATTTCAATTTATGTAGCAAAATGCTAAGTAACACTAGTCATCAAAAAAATGACGAAACTCTATGTATCGTATGTAGATTTTTATTTATTTTTTTTTGGTAAGCAATAAATAATTATATTGAATATTTGTAATTGTTGTAACTCAATTTAATATTTTCATAATTCTAATAACGTATTGATAAAAAGCGTATAAAACTTTGCCTTTTGCAAATAAATATAAAATCAATTACATTGTTAAAATTAAAGTAAATCAGAAAAATAAAAAAAATACACAATTGTAATGTAAAACAAGGCAAATGGAATACGTTATGTTAATTATAGTATACATACCCAAAATAATCTCTTCTTCTACCGATTCTTGACTATGCTGACTTTTATTATACTAACTAAGTGAGAAGCAATTAAATAAACTTGAGCGATTACAAAACCTACGTATACGGTTCATATTCGGTTTACGCAATTATGATCATGTTTCCGAATTTCGCCAAAAATTCACGTGGCTCCCTATTCGCCTTCGCAGGAATACTCACATATTATCTTTTCTTTATTCTATAATTTATAATCCAGCAACACCCTTTAAGATAGAATAAAGAGCGTTTCACTCTCCTTGCGGAAACTCATAAGCGCGATCTTCGCTCGAATGAAAATCTAATTCTCTCCATTCCTTGCCACTCTTCTTCTTACTATTCTAAGTCCTTCACTGTTGAAGCTTCATTCATTATCCTAAGCTATAAGACGCGCACAGTCATTAGCCGTTTTTAAAAGGATGGTTAAAGACGTTTATTTGTCGCACTAGTAATACGAAGCAGTCGTTGTCGTTGTTAACTTTTTTGTTTTGTTTATATTTTCTATTTTTATTATATATATTTTATGTATTTATTTATGTTTGTATTATAGTACAAATGTATATTACATTATATATATTTATATAAACTGACTTAAATTACTGTACCCTTCCCATATATGTCAATATTATGATCCTTGGCCCAAAGGTTGTCTGGAAGAGATCGCTACTTGGCCGGCCGCCTGTTGCACCTCATGCAACTTTGTATAGCAAAAATTGTAATCTTTAGTTCGAAGTTTGGGTGCAATAAAGAGTTAATAAATAAAAAAATAAATCTATTGATTTCCAAACTAGGATAATCTGTATCTTGGCAATCAAGTCTTGTATATGTATATAGAAATATATCTACAGTTCCATATTAGTGCATAAAAATAAGTCCTATCGTTAGACCGCTACTAAAGTTGCACTCACGCCGGAGCGATTTTCGTGCATGAAGGAACGATTTCCTTATTACATCGCCCGGATCAGTTCCCAGAGGTCATTTCCACGGGGAAAAGGTCCCTTGACAACAACCGACTAATATGTACTTTATACACAGTACCGCTGTTTATAAGGGCTTTGTTTTAAACATTGTAATAAAATGGATACGGCTTAGATTTATTGCTTTAGATATAAATAAATACTTTTTTAATAAGTGAATTGCCAGTGTTTATTTTAACGACAAAATTAATTGATTATAGCTGTTTAAGAAATATTAATACACCTTTTTTAATAATATTTGTTTTTAAAGTGTAGTTATTGAATCGAAAAGTATGAATGAGGCTCGCAGAGGCATCTTAGTTGCGTTCACGCAATCGCATAGGGCCAGTTACCTGTACTTAAAGTACGGGTTCAAATACATACATGTTCCACTAACTGCCTTAATAATGTCTGACAAGTTTTGTTTCTCAAACTGTAGAATGCCTTTATTTTATATCTACTTGAATACCTTGAAGTATTTTTAAGACCGTGAACGCTTCACGCAAAAGTTGTTGTTTCGTTTATTGTATTTGAATTTTAGTAATTTATTTAATGTATTTTAATAATAACATCGACTCATAATTTAAAATTTTAGGGTGAAACATTAAAAATTTGCAATTATAAATTATAAGCACCATTTTCTCCTACATTTATTCATTTTTAATTAAGTACATCATTATTAAGTGGTATTTGCCTCGTACAACATAGGAAGGAACATATTATTCAGATATAATATGATAAATCGCGATTATCCCATAAAAACTAAAACATATTAACGCTATGTTTTTATCTTTATGTTTTAAGTGAGCAACTATTATTATACTGCTTACATAGAGTAATGGAAAAAATATGTGTATATTGTTATTTGAGTGACGTTTGTCCATACAGAGTTGAATATTCCATTAGGTAGCCTAATTCTGCATCATGTATCAAATCAAATAATAAATTTAATCAGATAATACCAATGAACCGCTATATTGCATCAATATGAATCAATTGCACTAATTGCTGTTACGAAATTGAATCGTACGAGCTATCTCTAAACCAATTTCTATAAACTTGCCTCTGCTGCTATATTTTACTTCATCCTAGTTTGAATATGGGCTATTATTAATCATATTAATATAATAATCGATTATTATCAAAAATTGAAATCTAGTTTAAGTTTTTAATTTGTATGTATAATTCATCTCGTGCACGGTAGCTTGAAAAATATACATAATGTGTCGAAGAATGAGCTTCGAATCTCCTTTAGATAACTAAGAGTAAGTAGACTTTTAACATTCTTTAAAAAAATGGATTTATAAATGAGCATATCAACAAATTGTACTTTTGTATTCATGAACAATCATATGTTCTACGACCGTGAGACTTAGTCGTTGCAGCCCTTGTATATAATTAGACTGGTTCACTCATCCTTTACAGCGGAACACAACTGTAGATAATATTGTTGCTTAGTAGTAACCATCATATCAATGTGTTATTTAATCAAACACATCTTGATATGAAAATCCTCGATTAAACCAATAAACCAAAATCAAATAGACAGATATGGAAAACGATACGCTAAATAGAGTGAAGTGGAAGCAAAGACTAGGAAGGTATACCTTCAGTTAGGAATAATAAACGCACAGAGAGAGACTTATAGAGATTAAAAAGTTCAAGAATTTTCCTCCTTTAATTTGAATATATGTATATTATATATCTACAAATTACTGAGCTCAAGGAATGTTATTTGCATTTTTCGTTAGAAATTAAAACCAGTTAAAAGATCACAACTAACATTTTATTCTCTTAAGCGTGTTAATGACTCCGGACGGCTTAAGCATCATAACAGTCCATTTAGTGTCATTGCTGTTTTAAGTCACACTCATTATTTTTAATTAATCTTTGTAGCTTCTAAGTAAAATTCTATAAATGCTTAAAGTAACTTTTACGGTTATTTCAATATAATAATGATTTAAATGTCAATAATGCAAAGAATTGAAATGAAAACTAAAACATAGATGAACAACGAAATCATTATAAAGGGTTATTGGTAACTCGACGTATATCCGTTAGGAGGTGATAGGGGGGGTTACATTTTAAAATTTGGACCGATAATTATTATTTAAATATTCACTGTTTAATCATTTTTATAAAACAAAAGAAAAAATATATTTTAATTAAAACATTTTTTTTAAAAAAATTTTTGAAGTTGCACTTATGACAAATTTTAACTCAAAAATGGTTCACTTTTGGATTATGTATTTGGGGGTTAAAATGATTGCAAATAGTCACCCCTATCACCTCCTAACGGATAGGGTTAGGACAGGGTTTTCAACCGACTTCCAAAAGGAGGAGGTTATCAATTCGTCTGTATTTTTTTTTTTTTTTTTTTTTTTTTTTTTTTTTTTTATGTTTGTTACCTCATAACTTTTCACTGGGTGGACCGATTTTAATAATTTTTTTTTTGTTTGAAAGGTAGTGCTCCCCGTGGGGTCCCATTTTTTTTATTTTTTTTTCCGATGATGGTATCCATATGAAAACGACATAAGTCTTAAATTTGCATTATGTATATGCGCGACAAATAGGTGAATAACTGAAAATCACGTTAACCAATTTTGATAATTCTTTTTTTATTATAAAATATATACTTCAAGGGTAATTTGGTGAAAGTTTGGTAAGGTTCTGAGCACAGGATCCATGACAAAGTAACGGAACGGAAGGGAACGGAACAATTCTGCGGAGCACGTTAGCGATACTCGGTCGAATCTTTTATTTATAGGTTATTTGGATATTTGAGTCACCTTCCGTAATGTGGTTATGTTTATGTAATTATCATAGTCGAATATTATAATCATCTAGCTACCCACCCCGGCTTCGCACGGGTGCAATACTGATACTAAATATACTACAGAATTTGTTTATATACGACATCACATCGCAAACTTCTAAAATTATGAGTGTTTCTTTACTATATTGTTCATGTATTATATACACAAACCTTCCCCTTGAATCACACTATCTTTTAAAAAAAACCGCATCAAAATCCGTTGCGTAGATTTAAAGATATAGGGACAGAGAAAGCGACTTTGTTTTATACTATGTAGTGATGGAACTCCTATACGGCTCGCAGTTAGGGTGCGATATGGGGCAGAATTTCTTACTATCTTTAATCAAATTTTGTGTATGTGATGTGATGTCATATGATGTACGAAATATAGTTGGTCTTTTTCAATTTTTTTTGCTGAGTTCGATTACAGCTCTTTCGAGGGATCCTTGTAGTTTACGCCGCGTGACGTATTAAATCCGCATTTTCGAAAGTCTATTTTTGCTTTATTCGCAAGTTTCCTTTGAAATTGTCCTCGAAGTAGTTTCTGACTCATATAAACGGAAAGCTTAATCTATCCATATTAAAAAAAAATAGTTAGTCAACATCAGCTTCACTTAAAATCAAAAAATAAATAAAATTTTAACAAAAAGAAAAACCGACTTCAAACAAAACACTATTTTAAAACAAATGAATATGCACGAAAAAGTAATAAAAATAATTGCGTATTCAACATATTTTTTAGAGTCTTCCTAAGTTAAATGAAATGAAAAATATTAGACTACTTAAAAGTCGATTAACGATTATATCATGTAGTTATAATTATTGTTATATTTGGAGTCGGTGTCAGCCAATAAAACCCTACAGTATATCTATCAAAAAACAATACGAGAATACTTTAACAAATATGTTTTTTACAAATTACCTTTTATACAATAATATACTGTATCAATCAAGGGGCTCGTATCGCTTCTTTCTTTTGATTGTTGGGGCAAGGGCACCGTGGCTGACACCGGCTCTAAATATACCAATAACTATAACTACATTATATAATCGTAAATCGACTTTTAAGTAGTCTAATATTTTTCATTTCATTTAACTTAGGAAGACTCTAAAAAATATGTTGAATACGCAATTATTTTTATTACTTTTTCGTGCATATTCATTTGTTTTAAAATAGTGTTTTGTTTGAAGTCGGTTTTTCTTTTTGTTAAAATTTTATTTATTTCGGTAACGATAATTGGTATTTAACGGTTATTGGTAACTCGACGTCGAGTTACCAATAACCCTGTATATAACGTATGTCTAATTTCGTGATATAAAATAATAAACTCATCGTGTAGTTATAGATAATACATAATCATCATTAATATCTTACGTAATAGTAAAAGACAATCTGATCAGAATTTGTTACGAAAATGTTTTAAGAACTACACTATCTATGCATATCCTTCAATGTGAGACGAACTCAATCCTCCTACCAAATAGCATCAAAACCGATTCGCTATAATTCGTACGTTCAGCATAGTAGATGAACAGACAGAGTTACAAACAAAGGCTTTCTCTCTTCGTTAAAAGGAAGTTTATAACTTATTCTAATCCGATGCTTTATTTTGATCTTATGAACTCTTATCCTTATCCTTGATTGGGTTACTAGAACAACATAAGTTTGGAATAATCTAATCAACATTACCAATAATCTTATGATTGTATGGGTTGTTAGTACAAGAAGTTATCCTCTAATGATACAATATTAGTAGAACAAGATAAGACAACGAAATACGATAATAAAAGAGTAAGAAGCGATTGGATTAAATAGAATATAAATAGTAATAACATTTTCAAACAACTTAAGTTGTATTTGCACACACAGCGCCGTCTGTGTGTTCCGACACGCCTGAATAACCTTATGTTCAACATACTTTAATATGTAAGGCTAGCTGTCGCCCACGGCTTCGCTCGTGCTTTAGGGAGTTAGCTGTCATGTATAAGGCAAAAAATAGCCTATGTCCTTCTTCCAAACTTCATCAAATTCGGTTCATTGATACTCAAGACTTTATACTCAAGACATTATATTTTAAACGGTTGATAATTAAAAAGTACAATTTTATATACAATGGTTACTTTATTTTGTGACTTGTTAGTAAAAGAAAGTTAAATAATAATTCAAGAGTACTGTCATTAAACGCCTTACTTTCCAACTTTTGACTTTGTAAGTTCGTCTTCAGACAAAATTTTCTACAAGTATGCGCGAACAATTTACTTCCTCGGTAGTAGCCGTGTATTTTGTACACGAGACTATAACTTTAGCTTAATATTTCAAAGAATATACATGTAAGTTATTTCTATAACTTAACTAGCTACCATTCTACGTTCCGATGGGGTTAATTAACTCCGATTATTATTAAGCAATGGCATATGATTTTATTTTAACATATACCTACCATGTTTTTAAGTTGTATAATTTTTATAATTAGTAACATTAAATGCTTAAATATATACAAAGTTGAATTAAAAATAGTTACTTTATAAATCTTGACCGTGTGGAAGGGCGGCTAGAATGCTAGCAATGCTTTTTTTAGTATCAAATAATAATACTACAGTTGGGTTATTAACTAGAGTATAATTTCTTCCTCGGTAGTAGCCGTGTATTTTGTACACGAGACTATAACTTTAGCTTAATATTTCAAAGAATATACATGTAAGTTATTTCTATAACTTAACTAGCTACCATTCTACGTTCCGATGGGGTTAATTAACTCCGATTATTATTAAGCAATGGCATATGATTTTATTTTAACATATACCTACCATGTTTTTAAGTTGTATAATTTTTATAATTAGTAACATTAAATGCTTAAATATATACAAAGTTGAATTAAAAATAGTTACTTTATAAATCTTGACCGTGTGGAAGGGCGGCTAGAATGCTAGCAATGCTTTTTTTAGTATCAAATAATAATACTACAGTTGGGTTATTAACTAGAGTATAATTTCAATTACATATTTCTGTCACAAAGATTGACTGGAAGAGATGAAGTGATCTCCTGTGTTATGATGAAGCAGTGTTATAACGTGTCATAGGGTTTGTTAGTTAATGTTTTAATTCCATTATTGTCTGATTGAGAGTTTTTTAAGTAAGTAAATGTCGCGTTGTCAACATATTATATTATCATATTTGTGCAATTCGCAAGCAATACGTGAAAAAGTAAGGGCGTGAATTTGCGACACCAAATTGATTTCACTGTGCCGCCTCCCACTTATACGTTTTGTACACTATTTTTTAAGTCCCAGTCGGTCACTTTATTTATTTTAAATTTTATTTCAACGTATGCTATTATGATAATTGATTATAAGCTTTCTTGGAAATCAATTGATATAGATGTTATGCTATAAGATCAATCCTTTCTACTGTGTGAGATAATTATTCTCATTGAATATAACTCCATCTATTCCATACACTTCTTAAGGCGTACAATCTGCACAAAAATCTTTTACTGTTTTAAGTTAAGTGTGTTAATTTTAGATTGTGTGGTGTTTTGACCTGTAAATTTATTGTGTCAGCAATGTCTTTGACACTGACCCTGGAGATTCACTTTTGTCTTAGCAACACCGAGACTCGACACAAAAACTCTTACGAGAAGTAGCGCTGAGAGTGTATTCATGAAGGTAATTAAATTGCAAATTGCCTACGAACACTTTTATCACAAAATATTTTTTAGTAAAAATATGTAAAAATATAGATTACTAGCAGAAGACCGCGGCTTAGTAATTGGTCGTCATAAATTATAATAATTATTATTATTAGATAAAAAAAGTTTTCTCTGCGCTTACTTGAAGTTAAGGCTAACTTAATAACAAATTACATCAAAATCGGTTTAGTGGTTTTGCCGTAAAAACAACAAATAGACTTAATTTCGCATTTATGATATCTTAATTATAAATCTAAGTTTACAAATTTTTACATACAATTTTGATTTGTTTCTAACATTTTTTTTCCAATGTAAGCATAAACATAATATTATTATTTATTCATAAATTAGGTGTCTAAACATTTCTTTACACCAAATCACTGGCGGTCTTCACGGTACTATCACACCAGCGAGGGGAAGAAATTCTTACAATAATTTATGTGAAGGCATCCCGCAGTCACAGCAATTGTTTTGCTCCGTCAATCGTCAGACGGCCATGACTACTGCCTATTGTATCGCGAATGATACCTGAACGGTTTCAATCGGGCCAATGTCAAAAAATGTCACAAAAAATAGAATCGTTCAATGTTCATGCTTTCCTATTGCGGATGTAAAGTTAAAATGCGTAAGGAAAAAGCTTTGACAAAAAAATTGTGTATCGTTATTCAAATACAAAACAATGTTTCTTCCCTGTCTCTCGTATTAGTCTTGATAATCCAGTAAATAGATATTCTATTTTAATTCTTAATCAAATGTGGATTTAAATCCTGGCAAACACGTGCGAGTGCTTGGTTTTTTTAAATTAATAGTAAAATTTGTTGTGAAGTTTTTCTTTAAATATTTTCATTTCTAAACTCTAAATCTTTTCCTTTATCGAAGAGAATTTCCTAATCCATAGTACGATATTCATATGCTAATCTTTTATATTAAGAATACCATTTTATGGCTCGTCCGTAAATATTTTTTTGGTTAATGACCGATATTTAATTAATATTCTTTTCGCAGCCTTATTTTAAATTATGTTTACAAAAACACATTTTAACAGTTTTATATCTCGAAAGGAAAAAATAAACCCTTACAAAATCATTTGATTGTCCGCTTTGACTGTCCGTATATGCGTTATTTCCCTTTTTCTCAGGATCGCACAGAAACATAAAGTTGAATTTAATACCAAATATACCGTCCCATATAGATGTTAAAAAATGTCTATGCAATCAAAAGATAGGCTCTCTTCAATTCGCATTTCCCATACATTAGGGAATAAAAACTTTTAGGGTACTTCCCGGAGAATCACGAAATTTGCAAGAAGTAATATCTTATCACAAGTATAGGAAAAATGTATATATTTTGCTGTGTATATATTTTTACACTCCTCTGGTGGTACGGAACCCTCAGGGCGCAAGTCTGACTCGAAGTTGTCCGTGTTTTTATTTTATCTTATAATGACATGTAAAAAGTTTAAATTTAATTTTACATCCAAAGGGCAATTCTTATTCTCTTAACTATGGCAATCCTTTCTAAAATATGTCGTAACTGTTACACAGTTACACATACAACAGATGTTACAACTGAAAATTAAAACTAAAAAAATAAAACTACGTGTAATACGAATATAAGTATTATAAGTTCGACAATATTGGGTAAATAATTCAAATTAAATTTCAAAATTGATATAAAACCTAGATATTTATCTCATTGGAAATTAAATATTGCAAAATATGAATTGCATTATGATGTAGAACACTTTTTTGTTGAGCCGACGGATGGTAAATATTACCTTACGAACAGCTTAAAGCGACTTCCAACAATACGTGCATGACAATTAGGATCAAATGTTGCGCTCGTGATAATCAAGCTTTCTCTGTTGCGCGCGCGCATTCTAGTCTAGTGTTACCCGTACATTACATAATTGATACTTGACGGACTAGGGCATTCGAAAGTTTTATAAAACACCATTGTCAGAGCGATATTCTGACCTTTATTAGCAACACTTTTACCGTCTCTGCTATGGTAATTTTTCACTTTTCACGGTTTCACTTTGATTTCTGTGTTTTTTTTATAAAACAAGTTTATACCTAAAAATTTTACAGCTCATATAAAAAACAAAAAAGTAATTAAATATAAAAGTAAAAAAGTACTTAAAGTCGGAAGCATGCATCTCCAGTTACATAAAAATTGAGAGTTGTAATAATTAATAGCTAGTTAAATAAACGAGATACAATACATGAATCAGTATAATCCCGGATATTTGACATAGTAGGAGTATATGAATATATTGATGATAAATAAATAGTTCGTTTATTTTCATACAGGGAATGTATTATAAGTATATGTATAATGTATGTAATTACTAAAATTATTTATTTAGAATTTATTCGATTTCAAGGTATTCCCGGTATGGTCCGGGAGGTAGCGTTTCAAATGAACGAACGGACGCATTCATACATAGCGCACCTTTGGAGCCATGCTCACATTCAAGATTCTTCACATTTGACTCCAACGGACTGGAGATGGGAAGAAAATGAGGAAAAAGATGTCTTCAAATGTTTCGAAGGAGATCAATTATCCCTATCAGTAGTCACCAGTATAACGGTAAGCACGGAAAATATTGGCGGTATGGAATTTTTATGATTCGGTGACACTTTTTTTCAGCTTTCTAGTAGTCTAATTTTGATCATACACATGCATTACAGATGACGGTAAATCGAGGTCAAGAACTTGATCAAAACGAAGAAAACGATTTCCTGTAGGACAGTTCGGCCGATGATTCGTCAGCGACGATACGTACGATGACGATAGCGATACCATCGAAAACGAATAACTTTTGCGATCTTTTTTTTTCTATATTTCGATTTTGTTTATATTACCTTTCAATTTATTTTGCGTTCATTTCATTTTACACTCGATTTTATTTCATATCGTGCATTTTGTTACAAATAAAACGAAACATAAATATATCGTGAAGGATTCTATCCATTGCTAGAATAATCTTTACCTTTACTGCGTCAGCTGACGGGCAGTAGCGCTTGTAAAATATTACTTGAACAAAGTATATTTTGCTAAAACTTGATGGCACAAATAATCAGTAATAAAATTCAACACAACATAATATGTTTATGATATCCTGTTTTTTCACAAACATTGTCTAATTCCGCCTGTTCAGTATTTACAATGATATGATATTTGCTTACAATGAAAAGATAAATACGTGTTACGTCTTGACATTTGATCTTTAATAAGAACGAAATTTGCATTTGCAAACGTGATTTAAAAAAGAAATAACACATACCTATTTATATTACATTATATTTACTTAATTATTTAACGTCGTCAACTACCACTAGTAGGTTAGTAGTTAGTCTTTAGTTGCAGATAAAATCTATAAAATACAAATGAAAGTTATGTCTTACTAGAAATATTTTTTAAAGAATTCCAATTTAAACAACATGTCATTCGAAACCCGTTAATAGATGACAGCTAACAAGCCTCATTTGCTACCTTAAGATCGGTGTCATTTGAAACTATTTCAAATTAAGGAATAACGAAGCCTCGTTAAAAATAAAATGCGCTTGTTAATCAACGTCTTGACTTTTATTAACCTGACGCGATCATGTTTCAAGATTAGCTTGAAACCATCCTAATTTCAAGCAAGTACATGCTGTAACTGTAATGTGTTGACATTTTTAAAGAACTTCTAAATTACTTTACATCTACATTAAGTGATTATCATTATGTTTTTTTTCCTGGGAATATATGATGCAAATAAGATGTAATATTAGTGGTAAACTTTAACTAAAATTTGGTATTTTTGATACTTTTAAGAACTTATAATGTCACGAAAAATAAAATTTATAAAAAAAAATGTATAATACAAATTATATAATATTATTTATATATTGTAAGTTACATCCCTAAGGGGGCGCAAACTACATCTTAGCGCCCCAAGCCAACCTCACCTGCCCGACTAGCGAGGCTCTGGCGACCGAAATGATGGCGGTATAATCATCAAAATAAACGTAGCTAAATACCACAGGCCGATGAGGGGCAGCAGCGTCACCGGTGCGAGAAGCTACGTTCTGCGATCGCCAACACGCCTGCCCAGCGTGGCGATTACGAGCATTCCCTTTTATGCACAAAACACGCAAGCCACTGCTCCCAGTTCCTGGCAGCCCCGCTTTCCTCGTCATGGTGGCGACGATGGTAACGGCGGGACGAGGGGTGCTAAGAGTCACCGGGCTACGGGAGACCACCACAACCGACTGACCTTGGCGACGTACAATGGACGCACGCTACGGTTTGACTCGCATCAACTTGAGGAGGAACTTGGGAAAATTAGCACATCTGTGGGAATCTCCAGTGTGTCGAATAGGGTAGCGTACCTTATTATAAAGCTCACCGAGAGAGCCTCAAGGTGGTGCAAGCGTACGCACCGACCTCGACACACTCGGACCATGAAGTGGAGGAAATTTCGATGACGTATTGGGAGCCCTCCACTTTACCACAAAAACTTACTACAGCGTTGTCATGGGGGACAGAATTGCAGCGAATCGGTAGTAGGACCCCATAGATTTGGAAGCAGGAATCATAGAGGGCAAATTCTTGTCAACTTCCTCGAAAGAGAGGGGCTCTTCCTGATGAACTCCTTTTTCAAGAAGAAGCCCCAAAGGAAGTGGACGTGGCGAAGCCCCGATACTATGACCAAAAATGAGATAAACTTCATCATGACAGACAAGAAGCATATATTTAGAGACGTCTCAGTGATCAACAGGTTCAATACCGGTAGTGTACACCGACTTGTCCGAAGCTCTCTGAATATCGATTTTAGGGCCAAGCGCGTCCGTCTGATGAAGTCCACGCTTCGACTAAAGCTGCTCCAACCCATTGCAGGATCTGAAACGTTCCAGTCAAACCTGCAGAACCGTTTCACTGCCTTGAAAACCACAACAGACGTAAACCAGACCCTAGAAAATATAGTTCGAATTCTCAGGGAAGAAGGTACAAGATTTTGTGGCATGCAGCGTAAGGGCCGGAAGTCCAAACTTTCAGAAGACACTCTAGGGCTAATGAAGAAACGACGTGAAAACCCACCTGTCACTTCGTCAGAGATGCGGCAACTAAACCAAGAGATCAGCAAGCGCGTACGCCACGACCTCCGGTGCTCCAATACTCTTACGATTAAAAGAGCAATCGAGCAGAATCGGGGGTCTTAGGTGTACAATCTCTTGGAAAGAGCCACCTGACGAAGGTAACCACAGCAAGTGGAGAAGTCGTTTCTTCCAAACCGGCAGGTCTTTCGAAAGTAGAGGATTTCTACGGCCGGTTATACGCATCGCATGCATCTCGACCTGATCCTAAATATGAGGATTCTAAAGCTACATTAACACGCCATTTCTCAGAAGACCTGCCTGACGTCAGTGTTGGCGAAAATAGAGATTGCTCTTAAACAGCTTACAAATGGAAAAGCCCCTGGAGAGGACGGTATTACTATAGAGTTATTAAAAACAGGAGGTAATCCGCTACTCAAGGAACTCCAAAAGCTTTTTAACTCTGTCCTCTTCGAAGGGAGAACTCCGGAGGCGTAGAGTAGGAGTGTGGTCGTCCTGTTCTTCAAAAAGGGAGACAAAACCCTGTTGAAGAACTATCGTCCCATATACTGAGTCACGTCTATAAGCTTTTTTCAAGAGTGACCGCGAACCCTCTTACGCGAATTTTACGCCCCCAGAACAGGCCGGGTTTCGGACCGGATACGCCACCATAGACCACATCCACACAGTGCGGCAGATTATACAGAAGTCCCAAGAGTATAATCGGCCCCTGTGTCTTGCATTCGTGGACTATGAGAAGGCCTTTGACTCGATTGAAATCTGGGCTGTTCTGGAGACCCTGCAGCGTTGCCAAGTTGATTGGTGATATATCCAAGTGATGAGATGTCTCTACGAAGCTGCCACCATGTCCGTCCGCGTACAGAATCTGCAAACAAATCCCATACCATTGCATCGAGGAGTGAGACAAGGGGACGTTATTTCCCCCAAATTGTTCACTAATACAATGAAGGATATGTTCAAGACGCTGAACTGGAAAGGACGTGGCATCAACATCAATGACGAATACATCTCTCACTTGAGATTCGCAGACGACATCGTCATCGTGGCAGAAACGGTGCAGGACCTAAAACAAATGCTGAACGAGTGGCTGATTCTTCTATGCGTATCGGCCTACGGATAAACTTGGATAAAACCAAGGTCATGTTCAATGAACATGTTCTACCGGAACCGATTGCGATACACGATACCGTCCTCGAAGTTGTTCAAAAATATACCTTGGGCAGACTTTGCGATTTGGTAGAAACAACCTTGAGGACGATGTGAATAGAAGAATTCAGCTAGGTTGGGCAGCGTTTGGAAAATTACGTCGAATCTTTACATCGTCGATCCCACAGTGCCTTAAGACGAAAGTCTTCAATCAGTACTTCCTACCCGTCATGTCATACGGAGCTGAAATGTGGACACTCACGGCCAGGCTGATCCACCAGTTTAAAGTCGCTCAGCGTGCAAGGGCTATGCTCGGCGTTTCTCTGCGGGCTGACGCTGAAGTGGCAGTGGGCTGGCTGGAAACGTGTTCTAGAGTGGAGACCGCGTCTCGGCAAACGTAGTGTAGGACGTCCTCGGGCACGGTGGTGTGACGACTTATGCAAGACGGCTGGCAGGAGCTGGATGCGAGTAGCCCAAGAACGATCTCAGTGACGTGCAATTGAAGAGGCCTATGTCCAGCAGTGGACGGAAATGGGCTGATGGATTGGATTGGATTGGATTATAAGTGTGTATTGTAACTATGATATATACAGGGTTATTGGTTAATTCGACGTACATCCACTAGTAGGTGATAGGGGTGACTATTTGCAATAATTTTAACCCCCATGTGCATGATCCAAAAGTGAACCATTTTTGAGTTATAGCGTGTTCTAGCATTTTACAAATTTGATTGAGACTGCGAATTACAGATTACACAATTATTAGAATTCGAATTTTCAAAAAATAACTCTTCTTTCAGGGATCTCTTCGTAAGAGTAATAATAAGGATAGAATCCTGCATGATGCACTGTAGAACATGCTGTGTGTACTGTGCTATGTTATAGAGAGTTATAGTTGTTTAGAGAGGACTCGCTTATTGAAACTTTAATTAGGCTTAGGTATTGAACTGTTTATGTATTTAAATTTTATCTTAAACTTGTATTAAGTAAGTTAAGTGAGTAAATAAGATTTTTTACATTAGATATTATTTTTAATTAAATTTGTAGGAATTTTGAAGAGTACAAATTCGTTCATGCTCGAATACGATTTCCTACCAGCGTCCTTTCTGGTCATTCTATGTATTTCGGCTGCTTTGAAATAAATTCCTAGTTTTTATACATTTTTGGAAAGCTAAGAAAACGGTTATATTTTTAAAATAGTCTGCAGAACGAGTTCGATAATAATTTTTTTTATTTTTAAAGCATTTTTGAGGAAACAAAATTTAAAAAATATTGAAATAAAATCGTTTTTAAGCGACTTCAAAAAAAGGAGTGTTCTCAATTCGACCGATTTTTTTTATATTTGTTCGCCGATTACTTCGCCATTTATGAACCGTTTTTTATGATTTTTTTTAATTAGATACAAGATTAGATAGTCCTGGATTGGTACCATGACGAGGATATCAGATTCTGATTATGTGATCCTGGAGAAATCGAGGGGAACCCTCAAATTTTATTGGCACATGTACCGTGTTTTACATATTTTCTGACATTATATTGGCATTTGCTTCTGGAAATCATAATGTTATACTGATGAGCTGATGATGGAAGGTATAAGTCCTCAATTACTAGGAGTTAGGAAATAGTTCTTTCAATTATTCTAAATTGTGTTTTGAGAGTAATAGGAGATAATCATTCTTAATTTCCTTATTCATTTTTTTCTTTTGATTTAATTACTACCCAGACGGTCTTGCACAAAGCCCTACCACCATGAAATATGAGCTTAATAAAAATGTTCTAAATTAATTATTACTCTACCCCCTTTACATAGAGATAAGTAGGTACAGTCTATCAACATCTGCTTTTTGTTAGTGGGCTTTTTTGATTGCTAATAATTTCCGTATTCTAGTATCAATCCGATTAAGGTCGCTGTTTTTGTAGTTTATGACACCAAAAGAATACAACAAAACTGGAACGGCGTATGTGTTTATCCCCTTTATTAAATTACGTCCATTTAAGAAAGAGTGTGTTATTTTATTATTCGTCTGAAATATTCTTTAGTTAGTTGATCTCTTATATCACTATGAATATTTTTAATAGATTCATTTCCTAAATACTTATAATTTTGTTCTATCTCTAACTGTTTAAATGTATCTCCATTAAGCCGTACGTGCTCGTTACCACCAGGTTATACCAGGTGTTAAGTGAAGTGTGTTACATTTATCTAAACCAAAGGTCATGCCTATATCTGCTGTAAATATTTCAATACTGTCGAGTAAAATTTTTAAGTTATTTCTATTATTTGCATAAATTTTTATATCGTCCATGCATATGATGATTTATCCATATTTTATCGTACAGTTTATATCCCTTAGTTACATATTTACCTAGCAATGTCGAGATCGGGTTAAGAGCTAAGCCGAATAGCAATGGAGATAAGGAATCTACTTGAAATATGCTTCGTCGAATATGAATCGGTTCAGTTGTGTAAGATTCTGTAGAGCCCTTAGCCGTCATTTTAACTTTCCATTTAAGCATAGCTCTTTTTAGAAAAGACTTAATGATAGGTGGACATTTATAAATATCAAGTACAAGCAATAGCCACTCATGAGATATACTATCGAATGCTTTTTTTATAGTCGATCCAGCTCATGCTTAAATTCCTTTGAGGTTTATGCGCATCTTTCAGGATAGCTTTATTTACCATTAAATGATCTTTACATCCATGGGCACCACGTCGACATCCTCTTTGTTCTGGGGCCATAATATTGTTGACTTGAAAATGAGTGTACAGTTGTTCGGATAGTATCGATGTGAGAAGCTTATACATGGTAGGTAAGCATGCGAAGGGACGCCAATTTTTCGGGTCTTCTCTATCTTGATTTTTCATTATTAAAATTACCGTACCAGTTGTGAGCCAATCTTCTAGCGGTTCTTCGTCTTTTAGAAGTTTGGAGAATAATAGTGCTAAGTGGCCGTGTATATTTGTGAGATATTTTAGACAATAATTTTCAATTTTATGTTGCCCTGGCACTTTTCAATTAAATAATTTACCAACAGATTTTTTAAATAATATTTGTGTAAATATAGTTATACATAAATATAATATTATTCTAGTATAATACTATATTGTATTACAAAAGCAACTTTTGCTACACAGTACACATAATAGCTTAACAAAGCGGAATCTAGTCTGTAACTTTCATAGTAAGTACTATATAGGTTATATTTATAATGAAAAAAGAATATTGATTCTACGTGATATAATAAGTTAGAGCTTCAACATTTTGAACTTTTCCTATCAGATTATTTACTCGTATCTTTCAACCGCAAAATATCACAACTGATCCTTCAAATTGTCATGTTTTTTCTTAACCGATAAATTGAGAGAGAATTTATATTGTTCTCACTTTACATGACCTTGAATATCTTTGAATAAATCAATTTGCATGGGTTTCAATTAATAATTTGATAGCCATCATAAGATTTTTGGACCCACGTACATAAAACGAAGAATTTTATCTTAAAACAGAATTTTCAGATATCACTAACAAATTACAATATATAAGATGTATACCAGTTATATATTATAAATAGCTGTGCGTGCGACCTTGTACACGTTTAAATTTTACAAAAAGAAAAAAATTATAATTGTAGCCTTAAGTTACTACTTATTACAGTTATCTGCCAGTGAAAGTCCCGTCAAAATCGGTCCAGCAGTTCCAGAGATTAGCCGGAACAAACAGACACAGACAGACAGACACAAATTGTAAAAAATGTTATTTAGTATTATGTACCAAACTTTTTTTACTCAATACATATGTATTGAGTAAAAAAGGTCTATTTTAATATTATAAACCGACACTCAAATTTTATTTTATGTATAGATATGAAATTCAAGCTTATTTCATGAACTATCTATCGAAATGCACTGCATCTTCTATATTTATGATTTTTTTAAAATTACATTTAATAAATAAAAGAACGTCCCCTATTTATAGAAAATGTATTATAGCTAAATATACTTACTAAGAATTGTACATTTTTAAAGAAACAAAAACTTTAAAGTCTTATTCATATTTTCAACTAAATATTTAGTCAAAAATTCTTATTTAAAATATAGAGAAATATAATAAACCCTCTAAAAGTAATTTCTAATGTGAAATTTGCTTATACCATAGTACTAAGTTTGTTATTTCAGTTTGGAGAATAAAAGCAATCCATTTTCTCGATCGATTTGCGATCGTACTCAGTAAGTAAGCCACAGGTGCACCAACAGCGCTATAGTGCTTAGTCTTAACACTAGCGATTAGTATTGCTTGTTTTGAAAGCGCTTCAATCGCTTAAAACAAAAAGATAGTACAGGGTGGTATATTTATCAGCGCCGTCCCGATAATGTAGTTTTGACAGGCTCGCAACTTTCAAAGCTTCCACCGTTTCTATTTTGCCACTCAAATAATATATCACTACTTATCTATCTATCCACCGAAATAGATGTAAATAAATTCAAAACTATTTTTAGTTTAACTTTAGGTTTTAACGATTGAAATAGGTATAAATGTTTGTTTTTGTCATTATTTTATGACTATGATGATAGTTACTGTCAATGCCTCGCGGTTTCGCCCGCGTTCAATGTCTCTTTAATGCCTCCGTAATTTACGTAAAAATATAACGTGTTTTTCATTAATTTCATAGCAATGTAGTTACCAGATTAGTTGAATTTATAATAAGGTTGTTGAACCACATACAGTACTACCTACTTACGAAATATTCTACCTCCAATCAGCAATACCTCTTCTTCTTAAAGTGCCGTCTTCATTCGAACGTCAAACGGCGATCATTAACTTGTGTTTTCAATTCTTCAGTTCTGAACAACGAACGGGTGATTTTTCCATACCATGTGCGAAGTTTGTTTAGCCAAGGTTCATCTTTGACTCATACTTTGTTTGCCTTAGAGCTTCCCCAGTATGAATAGTTATAGTAGATAGTATTTTCGGCTTCTCAATATCGCATAAACAAAACTGATTTTTTTTTTTCTTTAAAAGGTTGTGTGTACCATTATAACATAGGTAAGGAACATAAATAGGTTAGGTAACAATGGATAATAGATATGGTATCTTAGTTCCCAAAATTATTGGCGCATTGGTGACCTAAGGAATTGTATATATCCCCAATGTTGGCTATTTGTGTGTATAATTCTTCTCGTGCTCCTGGAAACCTGCATGTGTCTAATTTCATAGAAATTCTACCACATTTATATTCTACCAACCTGCATTTGAACAGCGTGGTGGAATATATTCCAAACCTTCTCCTCAAAGGGAGAGGAGGCCTTAGCGCAGATGTGGGAAAATTTACAGACTGGTATTATTGGTGTTGTTATTGGCTATGACCATTGATCTCCGAGACTCCGGTGGCCCATTTGCTCGTCCACTTAACTATATGCATCCGTGCCTTTATACGTTCCATTTTGTTATCAAATCATACATATATGTTATGTTTTTAATGGGTATGTTATATTTTTATTATTAATTAAATCAACAATAAATATAAATTATATTTTATAATTGCAATGCATTAGTTCCGTAAGCTCTAGAGCATTATCCTTTTCTTATCGTTTAAATAAATATGTATTGTCACATTTGTTCTCTAAACATTTCAAAATATTCGTCCGATTATGTTTAAACATTGGCAAATTGTTCTGTGTATGGGCATACACAACAAAGATTTTTGATGTCTGTGCTTTACTAAAACTTTTTGTATAGATCCTTATTCTGCTTGTGCGGGTAGAAACTAGAACGGGTAGCAAGTCATATTTTGTTATTTATTGAATTAATTTAGATAGACAATTAAGTAAATGTTTACCTGTTGGTATATGATCACCGTTGCGTAACTACATTGATACTGTGAGAAATGATAAACATTATTTGCACTTCCAATTTACGCAGCCAAACGAACTAGGACGTTCTGAGTATATCCTTGTAGTTGTAATAACATTGGTAAAACAACTAGAACAAATGACGACGAGATAAACACAAATTAAGTACAGACTTAAGAGTATTTTTAATGATATTTTAAGTGAACTCTATAAAAAAATATATGTTAGCAATTCATTTAAAATAAAATTAATATGAAATAGTTCGACAGTAATATCCATAGATGAATTCTATTAAATGGTCGTTTATGATCACAAACATAAAGCTATTACGTAATAATTGTAAAATATTGACCATAAATATTACACATAATGGGTATGTGCTGTCAATGAAGATTGTTATTAATAAAAGTTGGGAGTATAATTAAATTTACAGCTACTATATCATTAAGAAATGTGCTTCAGGTACGAAACCACCTTACAATAAATAATTATGCTATTTATTATTATTGCTAAACGGTGTTATAAAGCAAATTATATTTAGATGTTACTCATCTTTATGTTCCAGCTTTATATTTCTCTGTGAACAACAATCGTAAATAAAATATAACGTAATACATTCTAATAATATTCCGGATAAGAGTCACAATATAAATGATTCAGTGCCATCAAGGAAAAAGCACTTATCGCATTGGTTATGATCGATGTTTATCGAAACTATTAATTTCCCTCATGTTAGGAACTGAACTTATAACTCATTCGAACACTTTTTACGTGAGTATTTTTAAATTTATCACATATCTATTAGAAGTTATCGACTAATAAGTGAAGTTTAAAACTTTCGTGTTTAACAAATTATGAAACTAAATATTAATTAAGTTTCATGATTTTAAATTTTGTAAACAGTATAGTTTATAAGGGGCATTTTGTTGACTATCGTTTTCACCAGACTACAGCGAATCAAAATTGAAGCTCCCTTTGATTTTAGTCTATGTATGCACGTTCCTCTACCCTTAATTAACTACTCACTCGTTTTAGAGTCAATCATATGAAATAGCAAGCCATCTTATGTCATATTATCTCCATAATAACATTCGCAAACGCCAAGTAACAAATAAAAAATCACTTTTGAATCTTCATGTATTGAATTGAATGTAAAAGTATCACCGGTTCGGAAATGTCATAGCCACACCTAGCTGGACCATCGTTGTCTTGCATTTTTTTATTCATTTTCATACGTGACTCTTAATGGAAGAGGAGGCCTTATCTCAGCAGTGAGAAATTTACAGGCTGTTACTTTACTTTACTTGACTTTCTCCTAAATTTTGATATTCTATACACTCCAACTTTTTGGGTTTGGACTAAGTTATCTCTTATACAGGTCTGTAATCGTAATAAACACTTCCGTACACTTGACTATAAACTCTTTCGAAATAGTTACTAAAATAAACCATGACGTATTGTTCCGTGAGGATTAATCAAAAAAGAATCATTATTGTTATTATCATTATTATATATCTTACACGAAGAAGGTAATTATGGTATATAAGTTGTTGTTATTAACTACTAGATGGTGCTGAACACAACTTCTTTATCGTTCAAACTATCACCGTGACAATGGGTACATAATTATAGTACGACACAACTTGTAGAAGAGAAGAGATGTATCAAAAATGTATCCCAATTATCAATATTTACATACATCATCTTTATATACATCATTCCAAATTATCAATATTTATTTCGTATGTGAATATGATCTTTACACAAACGTAATAACTTGTAATATCATATGCACTAATATATTCATTAATTTGAGACCTCCATTTAAATGCACGTGCTTTCTCGGGTTGAACTGACGCCAGAATCTATAGCGACGAATAGCGTCGAATGGCGCGACAGGGAGCTATGTCTATTGGTTGTAAAAATCGGCAGTAATCGGTTTTATTTAATGTGTTTTGTCGTACTAATTTAATAATATAAAAACGATCCGATCATGAGCTTGTAATCTATATTAATATTATAAATGTGAAAGTAAATCTGTCTGCTTGTCTGTCTGTCGTTCTTTTGCGAACAAAATTATGAACCGAATTTGATGAAATTTGGTATGTAGCAAACTTGAACGCTAAGTTGGACATATGTATGTAGGCTTCGTTTTTCGCCTAACACATGATAACCAACCCACAGAACGCGAGCAAAGGCGCGGGTAACAACTAGTCATATACATATACTGCAATATCTTTTCGGGCCTTTTCGAGTTAATACAATACTTACGATATCTTTTTTGTTCAAGAGTGTTTAAGGAACAGAACTTGAATAGTTACATAATGAGAGATGAATAATCATTTATTATTTTATAAAATATTTTTTAATATTATTATGATTAATATCTATGTATTTAATGACTGTCACGATCCGTCATTCTCTAAGTTTATTATTGAAAATCTATACTGATGAGAAATCACCGCTGAATAAAAACTGAATGGAAATCTTTACAAGATATATAAAATAAGATTGTATTTACGTATACGTATTTAATAATAAGTACTTGTTTTTTTTATTTCGTGTTAATTTTTTAATAAATAGTTCTTCTCTTTTAGGTTTTTTATTTAATGTTCTTTTTTTGGATAAATATTTGTATATTCCCATTTAGTGTTGTATATAATTTGCAAGTAGTATACTAACTTTAATACTTAAGTGCCACTCTAATTACATCAGTATATGTTAAATATAATATAAGGCCCTTGTAGTATACATATGTATAACATAACAATACCAAATTTTTTTTTTACTATAATGGTAATAATACCTTTTATTTACATTTTTATATATTCTACCCAATGGTGTAGTATATATAAATGAAAAATGGATGTATTCAATATTAATAATAATTATAAACTCGACCACAGATATCGTGATCGCATAACAGTGCCTCGAACTATCTTTGTCTCTAAGAAATCAAAAAGTACATCGCTCCAATCACGGAACACAGCATCGTTATCCTTGTAAGGACGAGCCTGCATCTATTAATGAACTCGATATAAATATTTAGAAGGTGCTATTTATATATCTCTAATGGTATAACATTTAATATAAGTTAGTCAAATGTAGTATAATATTTTGAACATTCGTTTAAACTCTTTTCATTGTGACTAATTATATTTCGAACTCTATTTGAGTTTGTATTTGTTTTATTATAAGTACATAAGAATATTAATTGGTAGAGTTAGCGTTGCAAATGCCTCTAGATACACATGCAACCTATATTATACCGTCACAGAACAATACTTAGTGTTTTTGTGTTTCAGTTCGAAGGGTTAGTAAGTCACAGTGTACAACTACAGCTACTACTTTGTTAGCGCATTAGTGATGCAAGAAATGGTTGAAATTATTATGCAGACAATGTCCAAGGGTACCACTTAAAAATAAATGCCGAACCTCACTTTTTTTACTGTAGGTATATTTACTTACCTTAAATAAAAATACCTATTTAATATATTCGGCGTCATTTTACTTTCAATTTGCTGAGCTCTATATAAAGTTTTATCTCTCTGAGGCATTCAAATTTGACACTCGGAAAATTTTGGGTGGAAGAACTCTTTAAGTTTATGAGTTACAAGAAATTCAGCCGAGCGTAAGTTTTATGTTTATATTTTGTGTTTTATAATATATATTACTTTTATAATATATACCCTTCAATAAATAAATAAAATAACATTCATTTACGTAATTGATTATATCAGCTGTTATTTGAAATGTAATATTTTTGTTGCAAGAAAGTATTTATTTTCCACTTTAATTGAAACACGTGTTAAAGTTTCATTTGTCTAAGAAAAGTGTATTCTTATATTAATTTAATTTTCGTATTAAAGCGAATTCAAAAATACTCAACTAAATGAAAGGTTTATCTTTAAAAGAACGACATTAAAGCTTTTTCTCTTTATTATATTCATATGTTATATTATCTAAATACATTTTTAAATGTTATAATTAAATATACTTCATTACATAGTATAATAAGCTGTTATAAACGTAAAACGAAAGCCATGTAGTCCTTCTTAACATAATTATCTATTTTAATAATCCCTATGTTAAGACTCCTAATAGTGAAGAAATTATCCTCTCTTCAAAAGATTTTGCCATTCAATTAAGTCTTGATCGTGTTAGCTGACCTTTTACCCTTTGGACTTGTGATCCTATCAGCGCTATAATAACCACAAAGTGGACAAAGTTCATTCATATTGCATTGATAGTTAACCCTAAACCCTGAACACCCAATAAACTCATAATTGAAAGCATCGAAATTATTTAATCCGCCACACTAAAGCGATCTCATCATGGCCGACACGATATGCGATAGATTGCTCTCGAACAATTTTGATGGGAGGGCAGTGAGGCCTCACCATTATTTTCTAGTCAAAGTGATTAAATAAATAGTCTCGCCCGTAGTCCAGGTACGAAGCTATTCCGTAATTACCGAGGTTTATTGCTTAGACGAGGTAAGGGAATGTTTTGGAGCGAGCCCAGGACGTTGTACCGAGGGCCGACATCGGGTGACCTATGTTAGCATTTTACGAGAATGTACCTACATAATCATGCAATAGGCCTTATAATTGGTTAGTTTATACTTAGCGTATGTAATATATTTTTTTTATCCTTGTATTACGACTTTATAGATGTAGAAGTTAATAATAATTTTTAAATTGCTGACGAGTAAATTTAAATGTCAACATAATAAACAACTATCAAAATCTACATTATTAATGAAAATATGTTGTTTTTGTTGAATTAAACTAAAAGTACTAAACCAGTATAAAAAAATGATTCCATAAGATTCAGGGCGTCTCTGAGAACGTTTTTTAGTTCCCATTTTAAATATCAAAACTATATTATTGTATTTTGAAATATTGTTTAAAATCATTAGTTTATTATTTTAATAAATATACCTACTCGATAAACATATTTCGGTATATTTCTAAAACTCTTTGCGTTGACGTAATCGTATGAACGTTTCAGAGGTCAGCGGTCAGTCGACCCGACATGTTAGATTTGTATCTTTGGCGCCAGAATTCCCCGCCATTTTGCCGATTTGCACAGATTGCATTCGAATTACTAGCAACATTTCACTAATTAATTCCTAGCACATTAGCAATCTGTCGGACGCTCATTACGTGTAATTAATATTTGCGATATATGGGTACTCTTTTTATATAATTTACTAATTAATTGTTTACAAAAATATAAAATCATCTTTAATTTTGCAATAAACATAATACCTACTTCATTTCAATGGTTAAAATAAACTACTTATATCCAAAAGAATGACTACAATATTTTAAAAAAATGTATTCATTGAATGAAACATGGTCACTATTAATTAATTTACAATCCTGACTTTCCTAGAATAAAAAAAGATCTAGTATTCCCATTTCGTCTCACTTTTTACTTAAAACACCTTATAATATGAATTCAGCCTGCGCTAAAATAATAGCAATTCAGCTAAACTACAGTATTGTCTTAAATTTTACAAGGCAATTATTTTTTGGGAAATAATTCCTTGATTATATTTCGTAGGTACAAAAATGTTCTTCATTTAGATTAGATTATTATCAGTAAAACTAAGACAAGTAATTCAGTATATATAACATTGTATAATGTTCGTTTAACACCTATTATTGATACGTATACACTTATCTGCCCATATAAATATTATTAAACACATACAATATTCTCACTTTGACCTTTGGATGTGTGCTACCCTAAGAATGATAGCTGGACTCATTACGTGAGTAGACAACCTACGCTTCACGAGCACTATGGTTACGTCGTCATTACACCGCAATTTCTCGCTCTTTTGGAATAGGGACTGGAATGACTTCTAATAATGCTCCCGAGCAGAAAGCAAGAGATTTGACGACATAATCACACTAAAAGCATCCTACTCTATGTGTCTAAGTCACCTGAATGTTGATTGTTCACAAAGATATAATATATAAAAATGTGTTACGTATTATATCATAAAGTAATACAATCTAAATCACAAAATTGTTACAGGTTGATCAGTAGGTGTTTGTGATATAAGCACGTTCTTTATCAGATCGATAACTCCCCTCATATCATAATTGTATTTTTACGGGCAATATATACGCTGAGATAACGAACACACACCATTTTAGTAAAATCAAATGCTTTGAAATAAAAATTAAAGTAACAAATGTTAATGGTGGTACATTGTTCCCGAATACCTTCCTTTTTCAGAAGGTTTCGCGCTTATTATATCACGCATACATGTGCCAGATGTTCATCTGATACGGTCTGTTTACCTTCACTACGAATCACAAGACAATTTACGCACCTGAAAACTCACACAACACGCTTATGAAATATCAGTTCCTTCCGATGCTACGGATGTTTGTACCACCGATATCTCAAAGTGAGGGAAGCTTTTTCGCTACGTTTTACGACCATACAAACAAGTCCGAACGTTAAACAGTAACCTTGTCCAAAATTGATACTGAGGAACATTTCCCAGACTTCCGTATGGGTCACGCGCACCGGAATTCTTTCATTAACGTTACGTACTTTCAACGCAGGTAATATGATCCCCTCAAAATTTTAATGAAAATATCTGAGAGAATTTATGTCGACGTTCATTAGGGGACACGTTTCACACGAACACGCTAGATGTATCAAAGCAGACTTTTGAATAAAAGAAGTCTATTCAGAAAATATCGTTGACGGCTTGCTTTTCACTTTATAACATCCTATTTCAAATTTAAATTCGATCTTAGCTTTGAATCAAACAGTGTTCCTATGTGACCGCTACTTTATTGTACTAGACTATACTGATAATACAGGTGGTTTTTATAAAGTCGTATTTGTTTCTGATGTATTAATATTGCTCGTTATAATATTTACACCTTTGTGAAACTATGACTGAACGATAACGTATCATTTATTAAGATATATGATCTAAAAACGATCGAACTATCAATCTTTACAAATAATGTTGCTACTTACAAAGAAAGCCTCTAAGTTTTATCTGAAAATTCACAGTTACACACAGTCACTTGTGAGTTATTTTCGTTAATACGACTATAGCTCTTCGTTTTTTAATTTAATATCTTAATTGTTAAATTAACAATTACAATTACCAACTTATCTTTTAACTAACTGTCTCAATCCCAAAATAAGCATACTTCTATGCAAACTATTGCTCATAATTGAGAGGATCAATCGAAACGAGTCATCATTGATCATCATAATTATATCGATATCATTGATGAATCATTAATCAATCGATAGTCATTTTTAATTTAATAATGATTGATTACTGAAAGCCCACAACTACTTTTTTACTTTCAACTAATTTTACGCGTGTAAAATTAATTGAAATGCGTCTACTATATCTGCAATGTTTTTAATTATCATATGCCAAAAAAATCAGTTGCAAGTAATAATTGTACGATTCCAATGGGATCGAAGTAATCTTCGATTGACACATATTCGTCTCCATTATCGATATTCTAGAAACTCTCGGCAAATATAAATCACGATAAAATAAAATCAACGTAACCTGTCGAAAATTTATTATCGATAAAATTGAAAGAGCTTTTTAATGTTATCTATATTGTGTCGAGTAGCGACCCAATTTCTGAAACAAGCGAGAGTCACGTCCTAAGGGAGGCTTGGTTTAATAATCAGCAAAACGGTTACAAATCATGTGATTTCGGATAAATCACGATAAAACTTCATCTGGAAATATTAACACCTACTTGTGCTTCGCGCTTTCATTTGCGTTTGTATTTAAATATCATCAGTCTTTGTTTCGAATTCGAAAGGAAAAATAAATAAATATATTTTCCCAAAAAATTATAATAAATGATATATTATAAATATCCTTCTGTATATTTATTCACTTGTTGATCCTTTCCCATTAGTAAGCTAATGACAAATACAACACCACCATATATAAAAATACGCACGTTACGAACTCTCAATGTGATAGCAGACAAGGTGGATTTGTTTTGTTGCAGCCTGTGAACTCACAATAATTGGTGCTTGGAATATATCCTATACAATTTGGTATTATATTATATACAAAAGGGATGACTAAAAGACAATTGCATGTTGCGGAGATGAGAATACTGAGAGGAATGTGTGGTGTTACGCGAATGGATAGAGTAAGGAAGGAGTACATAAGAGGAAGTTTGAAAGTGACACCGATAGCCGAGAAGTTATGTAGAAGGCGGCTATCATGGTATGGGCAGGTAATGCGGAGGAATGAGGGACATATCGTGAGGAAGGCCTTGAGCATGAATGTGGATGGATAAAGAGGTAGAGGACGACCAAGAAAACGATGGATGGACTGTGTGAAAGACGATATGGTTAGAAAGAATGTTACTTGTGAGATGACGTCTGACAGAGAAGTATGGAAGGAGAAGACATGCTGCGCCGACCCCAAATAAAATTGGGAAAAGGGCAGAAGGATGATGATTATAACACGGATAGATATTTTAAATTTGTTTTTTTTTTTTTTAAGTGCTGTTTATCGAATTGGGACACAATGCTGTAATGATACCTATGTATACAGTGTGGCATTAAATAAATAAATAATCTCTTAATGTTTTTAAAAGCAAAAGTTTGAATTAGAAAGTGTAAAGTCGAGTCAATTCAACTAGATAAAAAAAATTTGTTTTGAAATGAGAATAGTTGTCGATACTTTTTCTCCTTTTTAATAGGTAAATAAACTGGAAATGAAACTAAATCATTCATCAGGGATATGCAAGAGATAAAGATCTGGCGCGTAGACTGAGGGAAAACGCCAATAGCGTCTTCGAAATTATTGCTAGCAGGTTGGAATGCCATTACTTACGATTTTTATCTTTGTAGCACTATTTCTAACAGAATAAGCTCAGCAATTTTTACATGATATTAAAACCAAGTTTCTGTTTTATTTTTGGGGTATCTAACATAGAATAACATAGAATTTGTGTCAATGTTGCTCTTAAAAATATATTCTTTTTATAAATATGAGTTTTACCACAATTATATTCGTCATCACATCATTGAATTACCAATTATATATCAAATATTACCAATGTATTTATTATAATATGAAATTAATAATATATTAATTAAGATCGCTGTATTCATTTTTTTTAAAGAGTAGTTTCCAATCAATGTCTTTAATATTATATAATACATGTATAATACAAATAAACGGCGTAGGGCGAGATAGGGCGAGTAAAACACTCTGGAAAAAAATGTTATTAACTGCGCGATGTCAACATGGGTAGACGTAGAAAATGTATTTGATTGTCACGAAAAAACGTATGGAAATAGCATACAAGGTTACTTGATGTTACAAAAGTAATTTTACTACATTTTTGTCTACAAATATACGTCTCGTAAACTGTTTACGACACTGGCAACTATTTTATTTGACGTGAACGATAAGCGCTCGTTGGAAACATTTTTCGCGTGACACAAGCGATGCAGTACTTCATTTGATTTATATACACGTAGATAGAGGACCGTGTATTTGAAAATTCACACTCCTTTTTCACGTTATAGATTTATAAAAAAAAATATTTGATTAACTTATTATATTTACTTAAATTATTTTTTTGTGATGAGTCCGTGCAAGCCCATTTGTAAACAGTAATACTTAGTTTTGCTTTCAAGGGTAACTAAACCAGTTTAACTACAATCACAATAGATATACCATCCCAGATTCCAAGGACACACAAGGTACAAAGCCGATGTCTGCACACATCTAGATATACTCTATAAAAACAAATATAATGTAAAAAATAAAATACGGATGCTTATAGTATGCACTCCGATGGAAACATGTTCTTTTTTTTCAATGAAATTATTACTAATTTACAATATACATACGTTATTTTTATTAGTTTTACTGGTTTGTTAAGCCTGATACACCCGAGAATTCTTGATACAATTATAAGAGACTTTATGTTCTTAGTTTCATGATAAATAAGATATTTTTAGAGTGCATATTTCTGATTTAGCTTATAAATATAGTCGGAGAGAAAGTCCTCAGTAAAGATATTTCCGCGAATGCTTCCTTAACTATAAAAGATACCTGATTTACAATGACCGTGGCATATTTAATGATATATGAATCTTAACATTATTGTACTCATACCGTATCTTTATCTTTTATATAGAAGTAACTAAGACTACTATCTTTATACTCATAAAAAATACTCTTAAGAAGAACACCAAATTCAGTGTCATGATTTAAAAGTATATTTTGTCTTATATTAAGTATTAAGAGACATTTTTTAATTAAGAAACTATAGTTTCGTTTAAGTAAATATTGAATTTATATAAAATAAGATAATACTAAATGTTAGCTTTACTCTGAAATTTAATTTCAATTGTGCGAAGGCCTATTGTAGGATCGCTAGTTGTATTATAGGAATGAAAGCAAATGCTAAGATAACAATAGAGACAAGACCTCAATGGGGATACAGACGCGGAAAGGCCATCGGTGTCACATTCAGCATTTAATTAAATTTCGCGAACAACGGTTGACACATGACACTTATAAATTGGCGGATTTTATACGAAAATTGTTTTACATGTTACATTAAAATCATGTTTTTGAAATAAAATTTTAAGGCGTCGATAATATATTTAAAATACTATATTTAAATTGTACGTTACTACGGTAATATAATTATAAATAAACAATAAATTTCAAATAATTTTTCAAATCTTTATTCTGTACTATAAATATTGAATTTAAAAATTTTTCGAATATAAACTATCAAACAAACATTTTAGATGGATTTTATAACTATAGAAAACAACAAAAAAAAATATTAAAAAACTTTTTGGGTTAGATTTACGATTACGATTTATTATAAGAATTAAATAAACTGTTATATGCTCTTGTTTAACTTTGGTATTCTGAAATTAGACGTATATTGACGAATGCAGGACTCGTAAGTGGCAAGTCTTTTCAATATAATATAAAAGAATACTTAATTGATATCGTATTTTAATAATCATTAATTATTCTTATTTTTAATGACGTAAATATATATTTTTAGATTTAGTGCAAACAACTTCATAAATAGGACATTACTTTGCAAACTTTCAAAAATATAAAGTAAATATTATTCAACCACTACGAGATAAACATTAATTTGCTTACTTCATTTGTTTATACACTTCATATTTTATGTTTCTCTATGATTATTCGAATTATATTAATATGTACTAAAATCAGAAATAACTCTGTACTTTAGTAGCTGTGATTTGTATCAAGAACATGGATAGAATTTTGGTAGAACCTTCACCAATTAAAATATTATCGACAAATTTCGACGATTCATACTGTGTCTAATTTATTTTATAGTAATAATATTTTTACTATACGTAAACGTAGTTCACATAGAGGTCAAAACACTAGAATTTATCTAAAATAGTTTTGCATTTGTATAACACCGGCTATATTTAGCTAGCGACCTCGCCGTCTTAGTATTCAAAGTATTTTTCATAAGCGGAACAATTCAAAAGGTTTACCTTCTTTTAGTATTAGGTACAGTTAACATGAATTCCGAGCATGTCTTTAAAACGAGTTTGGTATAGTTATTGTTGTGCGTAAAATGAAACTTATATCGACGTATTAGATATCAAGAAAGGTTTAATTATGCTAATTTTGTTAACCGTGCTTAAAAACACTCACCTCAAAACTCTCGAAATAAACAATCCGAATAAAATCTAAAGGCCACAAGAAACAGCTGGGCTGACAAATTAATTTTTCTCTTTACAAAATATTCTATGTTGATTCACGTTTCTCAGCTTATTGTCGATTAAATACAAAAATGATTACATTTTTTTTTAGTTTTATTTAGTAAGACCTTTTGAGAAGCCATTTGAGTAGGTTTTTAGGGTATTGCCCAGCAACAATACTTAGTATTTATGCTTTCTGGTTTTAAGGGTGAGCGCCTTGCCAATGTCTAACGAGCAGTGGTGAGTGAGCACTTACTATCAGATGTTCCATTTGCCTATCCGTCTACCTATGCCATTCTAAAACTACTAAAAATAAAATTATAACTAAAAATGTATAAAACTTTAGTAAAATATAAAAAAATATATAAGAAAGGGGAAATTTTCGATACAATCTGGTTCGGTACGTTACTCAAAAAGAATCGCAGAGTAATATTATACATCAAAGCAAAAGAAGGAAGGATCGAAATCCTCCTGATATTTTTCTAATGATTTTTGTTTAAAGACCGTTTGTTAAACCAAGATGTTTGTGAAGAACAAAAGCTAAAATCATAACACACAAAGTATTGATACTGTTTTGATTATAAATCCTAGTATATCTTATTTATACTTTAACATATACAATTACACATATCTACGTGACTAATCAATATTTATAATTTCATGTATGATGAGAGTTCTTATAAATAGTAGAACATTAGCCGAGATATAATTTCGAAATGTATCTAATTATGTTTTTTGGCGTGACATTGTGCCTCCTGTTGATTGTCCTAGTAAAATTAATAAACATTCTATTCAAACATTTATTGTTGAAGAAATCAAAATATGTATAAAATTATTATATACTCTTGAACGATTTCGACTGCGTTCATTTTTAGGGTATGCTAACCAAGCCCACATAAGCGTGAACTCAAGTTCAATCTCTATTACTCTTGTAATCCGATAGGGTGAGAAATCTAGCACACTGAAAAAGGTTCAGGGGCAGGAACAATGACTTTTACTGCTACTTGGTACGTTAGGTTACTAATGAGAATATTTCGACCAAAAAAAACAATATATTTTTGTATTGGCTGAACAAGATCGTACTTAAGAATGTGAGGACTGGGTCATATGACTCATTGTATATACATAACTGTACTATATATGTACATATATGATCTAGTTAATTGGCCTAGCAGGCAAAAAGGCAGCCAATTTGAAAAGATTGCGTTATTATTAATAACTTTAATATTAAACATCTGACCTCAAATTTTCATTCTATATAACACTGAATGTAATGTAAAAATAGATCACCATCATCATTTTAATATCTTTTTCGTATAAAATGTCAATCTGTATTTGATGAAACACTTGCTCTACATTATGTAAAGCGTCTCAAAGGATAAAGAACAGAGCAACAAGTTCTTACAAAGGTTTAATAGGCCTTCTGGCTTCGGTGACATTAAATTCACTTCCTTTATAAACGATAATACACGTTTATTTTTAACTACATTCAAAAACAGAACGTTACCAGCTTAATGTGTATGGTATTTTGCGTTACCGATTACAAATTCGCAACCTCAGTTTTTAATTTGAATGAGATGAAATAATTTATTTTATGTTTTCAGAAAATCGATTTATGCATTTAATTTCTTTAAAATTTTTTTAAAATTTTATATTACGAGGTTTTATAAAACAAAACTATTTGAAATAGATGTAATTTTAATGTGATTTATAGTACTTAACATAAATCAACATAATATAAATAGACTTATAATTATGAGGATATCAACAAATTTTGCACTAGATTGACTACAGCTTCGAATGTAGATTTGCTCACGAGTATTCGAGTACGTAATTGGTGCGCTGAGGGCTATCGTAGCGGATATTGTTTCCGCCTACGTGAATCGAAAATATCCGTTTTGTATGTTCTGCAAGCAACGGACGGTCGGACTGGTTTTTTTTTAAACTGTCATATCTTTTACAAAGTTGGTTATGAAGAAAATATTATAACTATTAATGATAATTTGCCCATGAATGTGTGTTGAGATAAAAGTTATTTTTATAAATATAACAACACATTATACGAAAAGTTATGACTTAACTTTGAATCCATAAAAACAAAATCGAAACTCACCGCTGAACACGATCGTGATAAGTCGATAAACGCCATGTCATACCTACCAAACAT
The DNA here is from genome assembly GCF_905220365.1 of Vanessa cardui. Taxonomy (NCBI): domain Eukaryota; kingdom Metazoa; phylum Arthropoda; class Insecta; order Lepidoptera; family Nymphalidae; genus Vanessa; species Vanessa cardui. Next base: position 10,364,415 of record NC_061130.1, on the reverse strand, counting down.
TGTCATGTCATACCTACCAAATTTAAAAAATATATTATTACTATATGATTCCAAACGCACATTATTCGTCGTTTTATAATACGAATATGTGACTAATGTAATTACAGGCACAAAAGATAAGACCGTAGATCTCATGGTCTGCTGAACATAGATTCACATTGTCATGGATAGTTTGTACTTCTTGCAGTACATTTGTGATCGGATTTGGCGTATATCTTGGAAACTAGAATCGGATTAAACGGTTAGATAGTCTACTGCTCTAGTCTCTAATATATTAATATAAGATCAGTAGATCAATGTCATTAATACGGAAAAGCAAAGACAGTTACACTTTTTTTAAAAAAAAAAAACACATTAATCAAATGTACATCCATCTGATTTCCAGTAATTTATAAAATTTTTTCAACTATATTTATAAGGTTCTAGCAATAACTAAACACTCCAAGCACACAAATGTAACGAATACACGTACCACTGAACAAAAATCATGTTTCTGAATAGTGAAAAAAAATTTTTGGAGAATGATTAAAGAAACATATAAAACATATGTCTCTGCTATGTCTTCTTGCTGAGAGATGAGAGATAATCACTTAATTTTTAAAGTTAGTTTTATTATATCATATTTTTTTAGCCTTTTATTATAATCTTAATTCTATGAATCACTTAATAAACGTTTTTTGAGGAATGCATAGTACATAAAGGAAAAAATAACATACATATAACGCTATCAGTATCTAAAACAATAAAATTGCAACGATTTAAATAATCTACGGGTAATTCCTGAAAGACCACCACATGCCGTATTACGAGTGTGTCAAATTCTACGAGACACAAAAGTGGTGTTTGCAAATCAAAACTGGGGGTGTCGTAGCTCGTAGGTGCGGCGGGCACTGCGGGGCCTTCAGTTTGCCGCCCGACGCCGGCCGGCGTGAACGCCAGTTGTTAGCGCGACATAGAAAAAGTTTACGCGGTGTGACATGTTTAAGTGTCGTTGAATGGTTGTTTTACAAGATTTTTGATAAAGGTATGAAATCAATTAATTATTGTATCGTATATAATATAAAGCGATATACCCATAACTACCCAATTTATATTTTATATTATTTATCATATTTTAAATCATAAATTGGGCACTGTAATTAATATAAACCAATAAAATATCCAGTGATTCTTAAAAAAGTACGTTAGCCTTAAATATGAATACGTCATGAAAACAAGTAAAAGTAAAAAATATTACAATGCTGTCAATATTAAACCATATAAATTATTACGATTAAGAAAACTATTCATATAACATCTACGGACGATGTGTGTGATAATGTCAGTCACATTTTCTTCAATTCAAATTTCATATAATTTAAATAAAAACTAATTCTTGTGTCACACTGTCGCATATTACAACACAATAATTTAGATTGAATAATATTACCTATTGTATCAATAAGCTAATATCGAAAACTTCAATTAATATTTTAGTAAGTGTTATAAATTAATGTAAATGACACTTCATTATCGCTGAACGATGAAATAGATAATTATGTACAAAAGCTTGAATCTTTTCGTATTAATCTATTCTCTACTTTCCAAAACAACATATCGAGTGAAATGTTTAATTATATAGTGGCTAATTAGTTAAACATAATGGGTAAGTCTTCATACGTCAGTCTAATAAATTGTATTACTAGAGTTGTGGTAGTACAAGCAAATATATTACTGACATGACGTAAACAGTAACACGATTACCGCCACCTGCTTCACATCACATCGCAGATTTTAGATAAGGCCGAATTCAATTCGCATCCTTTAATAAATCGATAACACATTTAAATGCACGACATAGTATGATTAAGATATTATAAAAATGTTAAAACAAAATATTAACAAAACATTTTTATATTCAGAATTAAAAAACAAATGATGACCACAGGGAATATTCAGTGTATATCTCTAATTCAGATACAAGGACCATACTTTGACTTGTAATGGATGGTGACTAATTCTTATACAGCTATTACCGAAGGGTGATGGTGACCAGTTACAATAAGGCCAGTCCACTAATGTATTCGAAATTTACACAGTCCACTTATTATGCTGAGTACATAAATTTCATAGCAAATGCTTAACATTGTTTAATGTTCTCTCCCTTAGAGTTTCTTCAAAAGACTCTTTAAGAGCAACAGACGGACAGACAAAATTACTTTCGCATTTATAATAATATTAGTAAAGATTAATGTATTCATTTGGTGAAAACTAGTAACCAAAGTTTCTCATGGTTTATTCTCGTAGAATTTACATTCCGCTCTGGAAGTTTCACATTTAATTTATGTGACGATTCAAAAGTATTTGACGACCATTTTACCTTTTATGAGTACTTCCTTGTCGATGTTAAAATAAAACATGATAAGAATAGACATACCGCCCCAGAATATATGAATATATTGTCCCTACAAATATAACCCGCATTAATGAACACAAGGAATACAACACAATAAATCACATGTTTGGCAAAGGATTGATTAATGGCTCTTAAAATAACCGCTAACTCCCATGTAGAGTTGAGTTGAGTTAAATTGAGTTAGAGATGGTTTGCAAATATGAACCCGTTTACAAATGTTACAGATTGTTTTATTAGGGCCTATTGTTTTTATTACATCATCCACGCTCTGAATACTAGAGATGAACGAAAAAAAGCTTTTGTATCACGGAGTTTGTCAAAGGTTTTTAATACTCTTTTTATACGCTAACAATCTTTGCTGCAAGTCAAAGATCAAAAGGAAACGTTTTAGCAATATAAAGCGTTTGTTGTTAAAGAAACACTAAAAGTTTCTTCATCTAGAAAAACAAATTGCATAGTAATTTTGATATTAAATTATTCTAGATATTTATTTGAATGTACATAAAACAACCTATTTTGCTTATTTTTAAAGGATTGTATTTGTAAGTAAATACTTACAAATACAATCCTTTAACTAAATAGTTGTCTCAACTAAAAGTCAAGTGTAAAACTTTTATAAATTTATTATAACTTAGTAAAGTAGTTAAAGTAAAATCTCACGTACCCTTTTATTTCTTCCTAGTTCTGCCATTGAGCCGAACAATGCCTTAAATAAAATACTTATAAGGAATAAAATATAATATAGAAGGTGAAACAACATATTCACATCGACATAAACTGCATAAGAAATATTTTATAGTGGGAGCTTTATAAAAATGTTTATTAGGCTACACAACAAATAATTTTAAATTATTATATCTTTCTTAGTATTATGTCTTAGTTTGGTGAATGATTTAATTACAGATGCTAGATAATGAAGGTATTACTTTAAGGCCTGTTATGTGCAGAGAAAGTGACCCAACACTATCTATTTGGTGATCAATTTGCACGTCTATCATACAAATCGCAATATACGCATGAATTTTTCAACAAGGCATAGAGCAACATTTTAGAATTTCGCTTTATTTTTGTTGTTTGTGATTAGTTTTAATAGTAAATTAAGCTAAAAGCTTTATAAGCTGGCGTATTTGTAGTAGCAATAATTTCAAGAACGACTATTTAAATTTGAAAAATGTTTATCGAGAAAGGTCATAGGCTATACTTATGACCTTTAGAGGGAAGCAATATGCATAAATGTCAAACTAATTTATATACTGTATTTAATTGACGAGGTATATTACTTAGTATGAGACAGGTGCTTATAATATCGCTATAGATGTTATTTGTATATATTGAATATACAACATATTTTTTGTTGTTTTGTTGTAACTGAAAAAACTATTTAGCCAATACAAAATGAAGTGCATTTTGAAGAATGTTTCGTGTATAATGCGTAAGAAAAAAACTAAAAATAATTTATGCCTTAGCTTTAATTTACCTGGTATTTCAAGGCTAACTTTTTTTACACAATTCCTACTATTAAAATACATTTAAGAATCATTAAATTGTATTTTTAATAAGAATCATTAACAGATAAAACATGATTTTGATAGTAGAATTATTAATTTGTTTAACTGTAACTAAAAATAACTTACGTCTTTTTTATAAACGCTATTTAGTGTATGTTTAATTAAACTCCGATCTATCTCATTCTGGTATTATTGATTTCATATTAGTAAGAAGAGGACAGCACATTGTTTAACTAATCGCCCCTTAAAATCTGTACCAAGATTATAAATACGAAACTAACTCAGTCTGTTTCATTTAACGACCAATCGACTGAACTAAATTTGATGAAATTTTGAACGAAATAAGCTTTAAAACCAAGGAAGGACCGGCTACTTTTTGTACCGAACATTTGGTTACCAAGCCTTAAACGAGCGAAGCTGCAGGCGACTACTAGTAACACATAATACAGTTCATGTTTATATTAGGTCTATTAGGTATATTTATTAATGACCATTGTACCAGTCATTGCATTTCTGAACTGGATTTAAAGCTACGTATCCTATTCATCGTGGCGTGTTTATTCCTTTATTCAATTTCAACAGTATGTTTTGATCAAAGGACATACTAGTATCACACAGAAATTCGACACAGTACACAAACAAAGCATAAAGGTACGTACGTAAAAAATTGTATTCTGTATTCCGTTTTATAACAATTTCTTCTAAAATTGGGACGTGAAAACCTATCATGCTCCAATTTTAGTAGTAAGATACAAAATGGTGATGGCGCGGCCAGGCACCGAGCCGGCGACGATTTATAGAACATTTCATATCGTTTCGTTCCGAAAGTATTTATACTCACGTGAAAGAGATATCAAAAAAATTTAACATTAAATATATTTGTGATAATGTTCGTTAAATAATAAAAAGTTACACTTCTTTAAATACTAATTTATACACAATTCAATGTGAATTATAATAATTGTAATCTTTGAATACTCTTTAATGATTTTAAGCATCCATAACATATACCCATTGATTTTAAGTTACTTATAATAATTTGAATTTGTGAAAGATACTGCTTATTAAAAACATAATTTGGCTGAATAGCTGCAACCTTAAATTACATGAACAAAAAAAAATTAGTGTAAAATCTTTATTAAAAACTTCTATTTAATCCAACCCATCAGTAATCTTGCAAAATTATTTTTAATTGATTATGAATCAGTACGAGAAAAGTAACTAAAATAAAGCAAATACTTTTGATGCTCGTGAAAATGCATAGTAGGTGTATGTTGTAATATGTTCCTAATGACCACTAAATCAAATCATCTACGACAATAACAACATCATTATTCTCATAACTAAATGAAACAAATTCATCATATACATTTTATCAATGCAATTACTCAAAATCATAACTTAATTAACTTAAACATATTTGTAATAATACCTCAGAGATCACGCTGAGCTAAAACATTTAATTTAATTTTCATATTTAAATATTATTTTCTGATACGTAAATGAATATGAAATGATAATATTATAATTAAATAAAATTATATTCACAGATATACTATAACATATTTCTGATTCTAGGACGTGATAAAAATCTATTATCCGCTAACTTATGTATCCGGAGAGCTCCACAGGAAGTATTACTGTTGAAACCTGTGCTTCGGAACACACATAAAGTCACTGGTTTTGTGTCTGGATTACCTTTGCTTAGAGTGAGGGAATGTAGGGTTTACTTGGGTACATACACTATAATTTATACTGCAAAACAGTGTACATGTCACATACACTCTAAATTCGGTAATCTCCATTGATTCGAGTCTGTTACCGAGAATTGAAAGATGGACATCGTTATCACTTCTTCTGAACCGTACATAATACCTCATCATATTAGAACATTTATACTAAGAAACCTCTTAAATCAATATCCAACATTAAGTACGTTTTGTGAAGGTTTTTGTTTGTAAAAAGAAAATAAAATTAAATATTTATTTTGTATTTTTCGAAATAATGAATCTCGTTAGAATAATGCTACTTTGCGGTAAATAATATTATACGAGTCATATCATATACTTCAAACGTAAAAAGCGAGTGACAGCAGAATATCTTAAATTATTGGTTACGTTGAAAGAAAATGCTACAATTTTCTAAAATTGTAGCATTTTCTTATATATATCTATATATCATTTGAATGACACAGTAATCTTAAATATGTAACTATTGCCCTATATCTGTCAGTAAATGTAATAACATTAAAATAATAGTAATAAAAACTAATTTAATAATCTTATAGTATTAATTATTAATAATAATTGACGTACTTAATAATACTTTAATTATATATTAATACCATATTTTTTTGTACATAAATATTTTCTTCAATACTTTGAAATTTATAGCGTTAGTTTTAAAAATGAAATAAAAAAATGTCCAAAAAAATGGCTAGAGAAATACGCAGAACGTATTTACGATGCACTAGAACAGTACGAGTGAATACATTGGTTGGCGAGTGCACCCCCACCCAACTAGTTCGAAAATAGCACGAAATAAAATCCTTACTGTACCTGTACGAATTCAGGGCGGAGAATTTGTTAAATTTATTAAAATAATCTAAGCATTACCATTTATACTTATATTTTCCTATGTCATTTTGGTCCAATATCCCATAATAAAAAGAAAAAAGACAAATGTATACGCAAATGTATATTATTATAAGAAAGTTTAAATACGATCTCCTATTCCGCTCGGCTAAGTTAAGTCTTTGAACGAAAGACGCAAAGTTTGTGATCTTCCGTAAGTCCACATCCTGATGACGCTCCAGTTACCGGCTAAAATGTGGCAAGCGACTTACTGGTACCATTGTCTTTGATATTTTATTGTATAATTAATCCAAATGTATATGTAAAAGTAACTGGCTTACTGGTGTAATATAAAACATATTCGATAACAAATCCACACGTGCCGAATTCGTATCCCAGGACATGTCAATATAAGTTATAGATCTTTATATCGAGGAATTCGCAGTAGTAACCTGATGTGACCTTGATATTGTTTCAATCTCGTTTTCATCTGAAAGTATGTAAAATCCTTGCCGATGTAACAAGTTATTCTGTCAAACTGTCCAATCGGATTTTGATTGAGTGGAAACAATATAAATGTAGTCGCCAATACTCTAAAGTAATTTAGTTATTTAGTATGTAAATATTAAACCTCTGTAATTATAACTTTATTTGTGATAAATTATTGCTTGCTATCTAAAACTGATCAAATTATCTGATAGCACTCAAGTGACAATTTAAAAGATTCTAGATTAATGATACTTTAATTTAGTGCTACGCCGTTTTATTAAAATTAAAAAAAAATATAAGTAGTTTCACGACTAATTTATCCCAAAATGATCTTGTAATTTCTTCCTGTCATAATATTTGTCGATACGAATTTCTTTTACGTCGCTTTTAGAGAAGAGTGAACTGGCAGAAATCCTCTCTTAAAAAAAAGGAAAAAACGCTATCTCCCCCAAGCAACATTTCCTGCTCTTCCACTTTCATAAAACAGACGTTACATATAAATATATTTAAAGTTATTTTATTATTGTAAACGTTGTTAATTTATTTCAATACGTCTGTTATTTAAATAAACTCCGTTCCGCGCAGGTCAGTGTAAAACAACAACACCAACACTTACTACATACATTATATTTTATACTATATAACAACAAACTAAAGTCATAACCATCGTCATCGACATTTCGTTGCCCTAATTCCATTTATCGGTCAGCGCTGTGTTTGGACTTTAATGTCTAGCATACTTTTACCTTCCTAACGCCAACCCTCTTTATAAATGCTTTGACTTATGGCTCAGTTCCCACGCACCATAAGGTTTTTAAGGCGCCTACACACTCTATTTAGGGATGTTCTTCTAAAAATTTCTATTGGTCGACTCTCACAACACTCACAAAATCAGATAGAGCGGAACTCTTTTACCATAAAACTATTTAGCTTTAAAAAATAATAATTTCATCTCCTCGATACAACTTAAATCTAATTTTAAGCTGAAGCAGTTTGTAGTAATTTGTATAAACAACAAATAACTTTTGAAAAATTAATGCTTAACAAATAATTATATACATTTTAATAATCCTATTTTACAAGTTATGAGTAGAATGACGCAATTAATGTTGTTGCTATAATTGATAATAAAATTATTATTATATTAATAAATCGAGAGTGAAAAATTATAATTTATAATTACGCAAGCAAACCGAATCCTAATTCATTTATATTAACGAATTCATAAATTAAAATTGTTATGTCGTGTGAGGGATAACAGGATTATGTATTTACATCCATAATAAGTCTCGAAAGAAGTAAGCTTATAACGGAATTTGTTTATAAAAAAATAAAATATTTAGTCTATTATACACCCATATCTACATTTCTTCTTTAAAAGAAATCCAGGCAAACTACTTAGGTATTGTTTGCTTTTAATTATTTATCTGAAATTCTGTTTTGATCTATGGTGTCATCCGTTTTTTGGTTTATTATGTATAAATGAGTCGAGATATAACTATATATAACCGATGATTGCAGGTTCAAACCCAGGCAAGCACCGCTGATTCATGTGCTTAATATGTCTTTATAATTCATCTCGTGCTCAGTGGTGAAGGAAAACATCGTGAGGAAACCTGCATGTGACAAATTTCATAGAAATTCTACCACATATGTATTCCACCAACCCGCATTGGAACAGCGTGGTGGAATATGTTTCAAACCTTCCCCTCAAAAGGAGAGGAGGCCTTTAGCCCAGCAGTGGTAATTTACAGGCTGTTGTTGTTGTTGTTATCTATAAATGCACCACTGCCCCCACTCCATAGTTCTCGTGAACAAGAAATTCGTTGGTAATTTCGAAATATCGAGCTCCGCCAAATAAAAAAACATCCCGTTTTACATAACTGTAATAATAAAAATAGCCGTGTTCATTTAAAATCTAACACCAGATTATGATTATATAAATATTAATACAATACTAGCTACACAATGAATACAATTTAAAGTAGCCTTTTGTTAAAACAATTATCAAATACTTCTCATAATAACAAAAAACTAATAATAACTATCAAAATATATTCACTTGATTAAGAAACTTAAAACCATTTTAATAATTTAACTAAAAAAATATATGTATGTTAATGTTAATGTATAAGCTTCTTTGAAATATAAATTATTCAATTTTGTCGAATTATAATTAGTTTATTTCCTTCAACATCCCTCGCCTTTCATCTGTTCTATATTCTCTTAAATCTCGGGCCTTTAAAGCGGCGACCCTTTTCTCGATGTTAATAAATTAACAATAGTATTGTCGAGCTAATACAAAATACAAACATCATATATTCGATATACATTACACAAATACATCGTTTTTCGATTTATTAAAGTAACGTACGTAAATTCCTATTAAGGTTGAACACAATTTTGTTGTTAAAACCGCAAATAACATTATAATCAAAATATAATTGAACAGGGTGTATAACTGTGAAATTAATTATTTGATACTATACTATACTACTAATATTATAAATGTGAAAGTAACTCTGTCTGTCTGGCTGTTGCGACCAAACCGCTGAAGCGAATTTGATGAAATTTGGTGTGAAACAAATTTGAAGTCCAAGCAAGGACATATGTTACTTTTTTGCCTAACACATAACAAACAACCCCCTAAATGGCGAGCGAAGTGGCGGGCGGCGGCTAATATTGTATATTACTGATCAAGTAAAATAAATAGTGAGTGTACTATTCGGCATCATTCCTTTACCTTCGAAAAAATTTCCTCGAAATTGCTATAACTGTTCCCATCCAACAGTCTTCATTGGTTTTAAAATAAACAAAAACTAATTAAGCTCTCACATGTTATCACAAACACAAGCAGAAGAAGACTGAAATTATAAACTACTAAAGTAACTCCCATAATTCAAACAAAGACAAAAACAACGTTAAGTAAAATATTGTTGAAAAATGCAGCAACAACAGCAATTTGTTATTGCTAAATGTACTTTTAAACTTGTTAGGAAAATCAAATCAATATAATTTTAAACTTTATTGTGAGTCATGCAAGAACAAGAAACTATAGCGCGCATAGTTAGTCCCAGTTTTAGATTAGTAAGATATTATTAATAACCGGTTATAATCTTTACATGATCAAGTTGGGAATTTCGAAATCCTATCCTATATGTAGTAGCAATAAAAGCATAGCTCATTGAATTGTATCATTGAAATTGCAATATTCCAGATCCATATTTCATAAATCCATAAATCTTGGTATCTTAAGTTGTAGTAATATCTATCTACAAAGTAGGTATTGAAATATAGGGTTGGTGAAACCGAAACAATGTAGACTACACAGACCGACTAGCTAAAGCCACTAGATAATGGCAAAAACGATAGAGAATAAGAAGATTTTTTTTTATATATTAAGATTATAACAATGTGACATATAAGATAAATAATAAATTATGAAAAAAATAATTTATTAAAATTGGTCCCTCAAATATTAGTCGTCTTTTGAGAAAAAAAATAAAATTACACACATAGATACTTTAACTTTTAATGGTTTAAAAATGTAATTTGTTCCCGTTTTTATTATTACATTTTTATTCATTACAGTTAGGGAACTGTAAGTTCCTAACCCTAAGTAAAGACGGTAAATATGAATAAATTATATCACAAAACGTCATATTTATATGTCTTATATTTCGAATAACAATTTGCTTCTAGTTTAATATTAAGTATATCTATCCTCCTATCACAAACTAACCCAATCTACTTGTAGTCTAGTTATTCAATAAACGTCTAGTTTAATCGGTACAAGCCCAAAAGTTGTTAAATTAAATCAGAACTTTGTATAAACCCTCACCCGTGTCTAGTATAGAAACTATATGAATGCCAGCTAATGGCATGGCCTATCGCTTAGGCTGTAATTTATCACAATAACCAATGGTGACTTGCAATACCGACCCCCAAATGGACTAACCGGATAAAAATAGAATTAAGGTCGCTTAAGATTGAATATTTACTACGATGTTATGAAAATAGCCTCTTTATACTCTCTTATGAGTTTTGTACAAATTTAAAAAATTATAAATACTAAGTGAATATTTATGAAGTACATACTTGAAATCTTAATTCACATTTTATGTATAAGCGGCTTTTGTCTGCTCTATACTTTAAATATCTGATAGCAAAATATTTTAATAAAATTCAGAATTAAATTCCAAGTGATTGAAGTTAGCCTTTTTTTAATATTCCACTGGTAAAGTCCTCGATGTATAATAATGTTACTTACGTTGCATATTAAGGATTGTTTTAAAAATGAAACATTTATTAAAAAGAATTGATGGAACAAAGCATACCTGGCCTGCGATCAATAAAAATATGAAAGAAGGTAAAAGGTATGAAAATATCAGAATATCTTATTTATTTATCCTCAAAATATTTTGTAGTTTTCTATTGTAAGGTATAAAGTTGTTATATTTGAATTTACCTTGCAATGTTATATAAAAAATAAACTTATCCGAGGAAATGATTTTCCATTTGTCTACAGAAACAGCCTCAGTCATTGTCATATGATGACACGTGCTTGGGTATCAATAAAACATGGAAGAGAAATATTTACACTGAATTGACGAAACGTATCAACACTCATAACACACTTTACGTAGAACACTATGCACTATGCACTAATTGAACTATTTTTAAAATATGATAAAGATTATATCATACAAAATTCTATTTTAATCCATGTAACGGTTTGCACACATACGCACACATCTACACAGACATGTTCACTTACCACACTACCTGTCTTTAAAACATTATATACGCTGTAAAATAATATTTAAATTACTTTGGTAAGTAAAGTAGTCCTAATAAAACTTGTAATTGATTTATTGTCAGACAAAAACACATACATTGAACTGAAGCAACGAGTATACTGAATATTAAAACCAAGATTCTTATTACGCGAAATCCTCTAAAATGTAGTTATCTTCTCTTCAATGAATATTTGTATTCAGATTCTGTGTGGCTGAAATGAGGCACGCCTGTCAAGATTAAACGAATAAACCATTTCCCGGCTACAAGAAAACGACTCGCAGCGAAGTTTTTGCGATATCATTGTAGGAATTCGTATATAAATCAAACAAGTTTTATAACGTAAAGTGCAGTTTCTGTAGTTAAATACAGTGAGTTAGTGTACTTTACGAATAAGTTATTCTTTGACAGAATAAGAAGAGGTTTATAATTTCAATAAAAAAAAACGTCACTCATTAGCTCCACTGAGTTCTTAAATCAAATGGAATACTTCAGGATAGCCTAATTTATTCCAATTACATTGACTTAAAAATATATTAAATTTTAAACATCGAAAGACTGTTTCTAGTATACCCTATATTTAAACTGTAATTGTAACTTATACTAATACTTTTTTAAGTGTAATCCAAACAAAATTAACACCTTCATATTGTGATTAAAGATTACAAAGATTAGTAATTGAAAAATGATGATTGCTCTAAATGTAGGCATATCATTTGAAAATACCAATATTTTTGATTAAAGTTCTGTGTCACTCCCAATTTTAAAAACAAATCAGATGGTCGAAAGCGGTTCATGATCGTCAGAATAAAGTCCGTTCCATTTTTTAAGACCACAATTCAGTTAAACGAGTTTTAAGCGGATATTACGTCGAATCTGAGCGTTCATTTTTCTCGGAATTTTTCATGTTTATTGTCCAAATAAAATTTATCTTAAACTTTCTTAGCGCCGTTCCTACTCACGTAATGGATCTTTAAAGCGATAATTAACAAATAGAAACGTTTTTTTTATGTCAGTTTAATAAAAAAAGGTACGGAACATTTTGAAGATATTAAACTAGGTACATTTTTTTTGTTAGGAAGTTAAATCTTTACAATTATGATATTATAACGTTACTTATCTCTATCTTAATTGGGGTCCAGTAGAGGAACTTAGATTTTAAGTGAAAGTTCCAATCCTTTGTAGTTTTGAGACATTTTTGTTACTCATTTCAACACTTTGACGGTAAAGTTTGAGGAAAACCTCATGAATAAAATATTGTGCTAGGTGGGTGATTCTGCCACGCGATTCCATTCTCATTTAGCTTGGTTTAATACACTTTAAACAATCTTCTTACGAAATTGTGGTCAGAAATATTTTTTTGATGTATTACATCTTCATACTTGCATAAATTGTTGTTGTCTATTATAATTATTGGAGGGTTGGGATACTAAACTTATCAGTTATGAATGATAGGTGAATACATATATCGATAAATATGTTAAGAGTTATGTGTGGACTGCTGAGTACGTCAGAATGCGATGAGAGACTATTTTAGGGATAATGCTTTGTTCACAATGGAATTTACTGAGAATATGATACAGAGGGGTTAATAAAATAAAATCGAAACCATCTTCGCCTACACTTTTGAAACTTTATTTTACTAAATCGAACTAAATCCGACTAAATCAAACTTAAAAACATCGGTTTGGAATGTAGATTACATAGAGAAAATGACAAAAAACTCATTAGTTATACGAACTGATTTCAAAGTTGTTATAGTAAGTTACTAGATAATTAAAATTAAAAAAACATGACAAGTATAAAAACGCCCAATGAAGGATGAATTTTAATGATTTCGCAGAGACATTATAGTATGTATACATATGATGTTTCTCGCTATACGCTCGCATGTACATAATAACGTTGTCAATATACTCTGATGCACATGTTACCCATAGAATAGAGGCATACGGCGATAGATAATGTATTTTACAAACGAGTATTAAGTAAATATTATTATGAATATTGACTGAATTTAATTATTAAAATGAATGAACTTTAATCTTAATTCACCTTTTGTAGGTTACACTGAGATTTCTACGATTTCTCCATATGTCCGAGCTACAGTTCAATAATGTATTTGCAGTAGTCGATTAAAGCCAACAATACAAGTATTTTATATCAATGTAGGACACATTTGACGTCGGTTTCAATTGCTTTTCTAGTGCTCAAATTAATCCAAAGCCGGCTGGTCCAGCAGATAAAATGGTCCGGTTTAAATAGGTTAAAGACAATTCTAAGCGAACCAATTGGCTTATATTTTACCTGCCCAAAGCCTTCTGTTATATACATATATATGTAATATATGTATCAGTATATGATAATAGTATTATTATCATAATTTATAATTTGTTTAAGTTAAGTATTTCATTAAAGTATTATTTATTATTTATAAATAAATAAATTAATTAATTAATTAATGCAGTATTAATTTTTGCAGGCGGTAAAATATTTTATAGCTTTAAGTACAATATAGACAAGATAGTTGTACATATATAAACTACTTGGCTGATTTTACCAGACCACAATTGGCCAAAATAGAACCTGTATTAATTTCCCTGTTAACAAGTCGAATTGTTTGATGTGGATGTCATATTTCGTCGATATGACGTACAAATTACTAATTAGTAGACGAACATACATACGACTCATTAAACGGTTACGTCATAGTTTGAAATGATGTGTAAATTTTTTTACAAGCTCTTGTAATTTGGATGTTTTTCTTTAATTTAATATGTAATAAACATATCGTAGTAAAACGTTTGACAATAAGTCAATCTCCTTTTTGATATTTTTAAATTCGTCGTGGATATACTCGAGACATTATTGCTTGTAATTATATAAAATACCTATAATACCAAACAAATGTAATAAGTACGGACGATTATAAATAAAGACCTTTTTCAAGCAATATTGTAAAAGCTATTATTAGGAAATGAAGGCTGAGCAGAAACGAATTTGTAACACCAAGCGTCGTATCAGCGAAAAAATTACAACGTACCTGCGATTGAGAACGTGGATATAAAAATTGAGTTTTTTTTAACAAAGAGTCATCACATTCGACATTTCATTTATTGTATGAAAATTTAAGAGGAATACATTTTACAGTTTATGTTTGCATACAAGATATTAATAAAACCCAGAGTTAAGTGATTCTAGCGAGCTTTAAAAATATCTTTGATTGCCAATGACCATAAAAATCATATTTAAATTAACTTATACAGAAATAAAATAAGAAATACTAATATAAGAAATATAATATAAGTAGTATTTTTTATGTATAAATTAAATTTAAAGTAATAAGTTAAAAGCGCTGTGTGTGTTGTTGGTTAGTTAAATGTTTACTTTCATAATTTTATAATGCAATGCGATTTTATAAATTTGATTAAAACAATTCTAAAAAAAACAGAAGATGATAGCGTTATAAGCTAATTTATTTAAAATAGAATAATCTTTAACTATAGTCATATAATTTACTCGTTTAAGTATGATAATATTACTACTATGAAGTGAAGTACAGCGAACCGATACTGGTACAAATTGTCTTATGGCAAAAATATGGCATAAAAATAATTATGCAGAAGCCAGGCGACTTTTGTCTCTCTTTTCCTCTGTCTCTTTCTTATATATAATTTAAAAAATATATTATTATTAGTATAGCCTTAATTTAAACAGTATATTAATAAAAATTTTATTACTTGTCATTTAATTATTCTTAAAAATTTTAACCATTATATATATATATATATATATTTATTTAAAACACAATATATTTATTTATTTATTCTTTATAGCACCCAATCTTACAACTAAAAATAACATTTTAGTTACATGAAAGTTGCATGAGGTGCAACAGACGAAGGCAAAATATATAAAAAGACTTCGTTACAAACGTGTCCCACAACTCTTTTTTAACTGTATAATGACTTTTTCAATTTGATACCATTATTATCAATGCAGAAGCCAAAAACAATGTCTCATGTCAAAATAGTCAGATATATAAAACAAACTTTGTGTTTTCAAAATGTGCAGTTCAATCACATGGTTATTTAGGAATTCCTATTATTTATTACTTAGGAGAAGCACATTTATTATTCACTTCAAACCAGATACTTTGATAAGTACAGTACACTTTAAGTATTTTTATATTTACATAACTCCGCCGTCTTGTTCATTTTATTTATAAAGTGTAATAACGTATTCCAATGTTATTCATCTTACACAGCCCGGTTTCCATTTCCTGATATCTTTTGTTAAGAAAATTTTCTATTATACTTTGACAATACTTTCAAATGTTTAATTTCCATTGTAATTTTGGCGTCCGATTAATATAACAAAAGCAAACAATACACTATATATTTATAAGAATATATTTTATCGAGTTGTTGTTACACGTTATGTGGTGGCCCTTTCCATATTTAATATCACTTTTTGTTACAGGTTCCATCGACATCAGACATGTCCTGAACCAAAGACTTAGAGTACATATATGCACACAATATTATCAACGCCCCGACGTGATGCAACTATTAATGGTTAACTTCTTAATCATGTTTGACGTGGTGTTCGTTTTCTTTCTCTTTCTAATCGCGGTGACGTGCGTGATGAATTACATGCCTGGACGGAGGCGACAAGAAGTTATAGAGGATGAGGTTGATAGTGACGTCATTCCTCCGCCGCCGCTGTTCGCTGGTAATGACGAAATGCCGTGCACCAGCCGAGACACGTACGTCGTTATACCGCCGCCTTTGGACAACATGAGGTCGAAGGATGGGTGCCCTATACACGTCGTTTAGTATACACGTACTGATATTGTAAGTTTGCTTATTACCTTACTACTTAATTTTAAGCATTTATGTATATACGTGAATATCAAACGAAGATTGTAGATTCAAACCCAGATCGTGATTCAAACAAATATCTTGTGTAAAACTCCATGTGTTGAATTTGATCGGAAAAAGTTCTTTATCTCTGTATACATAAATTCAGTGAAGAAATTTATATGCATAAATCTCTTCCTTACCTTTTTATATTAGCAATAACTACGAGTATATATTTGATGTTTAATAAAAGTAATAAAATAAAACAAATAATTTATTCAAAATCTAGATGATACTTATTTTAAATTAAAATTTACATTTGTTAACAAAAAATATAAAATAAAGGGCTTGATTAGTTTCCGATGCTTGCCAAAAATAAAAAAATCTGGGAAGTAATCATATAACCTATAAGTACATATTATTATTAGTATACCTATTATTATACTTTATTTAAAGTATTTCCTTCACAAAAGTAGCAATCTAACGTAGATTATTTATGGACACGTGATAAAATGGTGTTTGGAATTTCAGCGAAGTTGCTACGAAACTTTGGACGTAAAATTAAGTGGATATAGGTAGTTAAGTGGGATAGTGCTTAATAATAAATAAAGATATATTAATAAATATCTGGTTCTAGTATATAATATAGCAAAGCTATTAGCAGTTCTCACGAAACGTGTAACTTTAAGGTTTGTTTATCTCCTTCTACGATTATGATAAACTATTTGATATAAATTTTGAATATGAACTATTGTAATATATTTACAATTTACGATATCCAAACGTATAACAAATGACTAATGATTTTAATGATTGTCGCATGTATTCTAGTATATTCTTTCAAGGAATAATAGATATAACAATTTGAATTTTCCTGAATGACCTTTTTTATGGTATAGGTGGACGAGCATAAGGGCCACCTGATGGTAAGTGGTCACCATCACCCATAGACAATGAAGCTGTAAGAAATATTAACTATTCCTTGCATCGTCAATGTGCCACCAAGCTTGGGAACTAAGATGTTATGTCCCTTATGCATATAGTTACATTGGCTCACTCACCCTTCAAACCGGAACACAATAATCCTGAGCACTGTTATTTGGCACTAGAATATCTGGTGGGTGGTACCTACACACACTTGGGCTTGCACAAAGTCCTACCACCAAATCACCTTGGTAGTAGAGCTTTAAACCACATAACCTACATATATAGTAATTAATATGGTACCTTAAATATTGAAACTACATTCTAAAATGGTATTGATGTTGAATATTTCTTTTCGTATTGTGTCATAATGAAACTATTCTGAACTGTATCATCACCATCCTAATTTTTTTCTATATCTTATTTTATAATTGTGAAAATATCGGTGTTGTAAGTGCTGAATAAGGGACATTTTAGGAACTCAGGCAATCAGCCACAAGTAAAAGCATTCCCTAGAAAGGTTAATGTCCGACTAAAAACTGCTTGTGTCACACGACCTTGAAAAATGTACCGATAAGACTTTAAACTGATATAAAACTACGACCGGAAAAAATATTAGTATCTTTTTTTACCCTACATACATAGTTTTGAGCTAAGTTGAATTTCAAATCCATGCTGCGCTGATACAAGCATTTGCCAACTGTTTATTTTTGTAGTTTAAACTAATCATATCCAACTAACAGACATCAGGAAATCTCTCGACGACCGAACTTTATTCAGTCAGGCGACCTGCAATAAAGTTTGCGAAGTCCTTTCCCTAAAGTTTACACGCCATGCTGACCCTAAATAAATGAGTTAAAGTCAAGTGAATGATGACCTGTACTATATTTTAAGCACGAACAATCTATCCTCCTCTTTGTTTTTTATGATCGTTCTTAATACGGAATTTTACTTCATAATATATCGGATGAATAAAATATGTGTATAATATCATATTCTGTACAATAAACAACAAATTTTATACATAAATCCAAAAACACTTCCTCATTCGGTCTGTTATATGCAACCTGAAATTTAATCTTCCTCATCTATTAAAAAGCGTTCCTCATAGGAAGTAGAAACTATTTTAATAATTATTAGTATTCCTTTTAATGGTAAAAATTTTTATTTACATAAAAGCTAAAGACAAAACAAATACTAATAAGTGTTCTTTTGTTTCAGATCAACGTAGGAGTTTATTAAAAAGAAGCCTTATGAAATCGTAGAAGTCAAAAAGAAAAAAATCGTAGACGTTTTTTACCAATTAATTAAATAAATTATATGTTATTGAAAGACTAAAATGGTGAAAATTGGGGACTCAAGTGGTGGTCACTAGTTACGACTTACGACTATATGGAAATTAATTACAAAATGATAAGCGTCATATAAAATTTAATGATATTGAAGTGTTACGAAGTATTGTATCAGGTAGACAAATTTATTAGTAAATGAAATCAATTAAATATAAATATAAAAGAAACAATGAAAAAGAAATAACTATTTAAAAATAGATTTATTTTTATTGTATTTTATTAAGTAAATAGATTGTATTATTTTATAGCTTTTTTTGTAACTTCACATACTTAGAAAGTGATTAATCACCTCGTAATCGCTGTTCTTTTGTAAATGCTTATTTAATATCGATGTGACTGAATAGTAGGATAGATAATTGTTATATAACGTTAGATATGCTGTTTTCTTGAAATGTAGCTAGTCATGTTCTTAAAATTTACTTTATACATAAGAAACGCTTACTCAGAGTGACGTTGTAAGGTAATTTTCACACTTTATTTGAGGTTCTATAATTATTTTAGAATATAGAATACCTCAAGAGTAACACAGGCATAAATAAAATTATAATTGTTTAACACATTTAGTAATATTAACAAATATATAATTAGAACTAAAACCGTTCTCAAGTTCTCTGAGAAAAACAAGTTTGATATTTTATTTAACCGAGAAGAATGAAAAAAACTATTAAATATTAAAATGTACTATAATTTAGCGTTGACTGCCTCGTTGGTATAGTATAGCTTATTGGTCTGCATATTTCAAAGACCTGAATTTAATTCCTGGATCTGATCAATAAAATGTAACATTATGTTTTATAAATGATTTCAATTTTCATAAAAAGACCAAAAGACGTGATACAATAATGCAATTCAATTATTTCTATTTCATAAATATTCTATAATGTACAGCATTGTTATTAAACACAATAACAGACAACTATTCGTTTCAGATACATGTATATATCTCAGACACGGTACAAAGCGACTGTTCGCTTCAAATGAATAATCAAATAGAACATCAGTACATCAATGACATATTCGAAATTACTAAACGGTAGCTCGTATCTACTAATAACTAAAATAAAATACATATTACTATCAGTCTACCCGTGACCACGAACACTGCAAAGTGCTCGAAACGTCGGGATGTTTAAAAATAATTAATATACGCGATTCATCCGTTATAATTAGTTTTATTTAAATACATATTATTTGTTAAAATGTCTTGGATCTTTCAAAATTAAAAAATGTCTCACTTTAGAAAATAGAACACTACGTTTTGAATGTTTTTTTATTCGACATTAAGGTTACATTATTTTTTTAAATAAACGAAATAATTACTCTTCAATAGACAGTTCATTTCGCGTTACTTATATTTTATCCTTGTAATAAACTAGATACCGTACAATAGGAACAATATGAGCTATTATTATTATAGAGTTGGCAAAAGTTATAATATTAGATATAAGATTTACAATAATAATGAAAAAGACAATACGTATATAAATTACGATCATTTTCTCATATCATTCGTTATGTTTTATGACATTTAATTAATTTGATTTAGTTAATTAAGTCGATATTTATCATATTATTTATCTTTTAGGAGTAGAGTAAGGAACGCCTAATAGATATTTAGTTAGGAATAAAACAATGTTTACGTATGGGTTGAACTCGAATGTTTTATTAGCTTAGGGTTATTTCATAAAGTAAACAGTATTAAATTGTTTAATTATTGCGTTAAAACTCAATTAAGGGTTACATAAAGGTGATTGAAATAACCCTAAGACAACAATTTATTACTAATACCGCTCATTTGGTTCTGCAAACGGCCATTTGTTAAACCATAACTCAATAACAAGATTTTCTATTCAAGTTAAAATTTAAATGTTGTTGTAGTCTGCCAGTGTAATTGTAGGCAGAAGAGAGAATGTATTGTACCTTCGTGTCGGTCTTGGCAATAGAAATCTTCGTAATGAATTAAAACTTACCATTCTGTGTATAATTCTATTTTATTAATGTGTATTGAAAAATAACTTGATTCTCCAAGAAACGAAAGTTTAAAACAGGGAAATCATTACCATACAATCAGGCCTAATCATAGTTTATCAATTAATTTTAATGCAGGTCTCACGTCATTCAAACATAATATTTACTCTCATTAATGAAGTAATTGTAAAACAATAGAATTAATGAATTATAGTATGATATCAAAAAAATACATTGTGATATATACACAATTTTTTATGTAGTTGATAGAAAATAATGTTTTCAATTGATTGTTAAATCGATGTGACAGTGTAATGAATGAAATTGATTTTTTTCGTAACGTGACCACAAGTAATAAATTTGTTTAGTTCACTTTATAAATCAAACAATAATTTTATTCGTAACATATTTTTGTGTATAAAATAATAACCGATTAATTATAACTCGTTAAAATCATATTTGGGTGGTGCTAGATCAATTCCAGGTTGATAGACTTCACTAATTCATGATTATGATGATACATATTATTAACATAAATTCTATGTGGATTGTTTAACTTAAATTTGATCATATTGGATATTTAAGCCTCACTTGTTTTGTTATTTGTAAATATCGTACACTAATACTAACGTATCAGACAACAGGGCCGAGTCTTAAATACAAGAAATATATAATAAAAAAACTCTATATTTATTATACATAAAAATGGTACATTGTTTGGATTGTATAGAATAAACTGTTTATTTTTTTTAACTTAACTTATTGTGTTTATGATAAACATTTACATATAACATGGTAGAGTACTGTTATGTGGACACGTTACGTTAAATTAATCCATAATATTAAAGTTTAATTAATAAAGTGCACTAAACGCGGTGTTGTCATATCGTACTGTGAGTTTTATTTACGTACCTTTAAACTAATTGCTACTCACTTAGACTATGCACGTACAATTTTCAACAATACATATACAAGTTTATCTACTTACTAAACTTCTGACACTGACTTATGAGTTAAACATAAAGTTTCTTATACTACAACAAAACATTATAAAGGATAATATTAAGTAATTTGATATTTTGTTATCTTTAATTTATAAATAAAAAATCAAACCACTACCTTTGTAATAAATACACGTGGATTTAAATCGAAGGTTAGGGCTCCATACTCGAACATGCCTGCAATGCTTAATTTGTGATTGTAATTCGTTTTCTGCTCCGCGTTGAAGCAATATATAACGCGAGAGTACTATGTCGAATGAAATTGTACCACATATTAATCAACTACGCGACAGTAAAGCAGATTGGCTAAAAGCTTCAAAGCTTATTTTTAAGATTAGAGACATCAGCTTTATCAATGTTAAGTAATACATTCCCTACGACCTAAGTATGGAACAAAGGTATGTTCAAATAAATCATTGTTGAAACTAAGTTTTTTTATTATAGAAATGGACGGCCGGGTACGTGATCATATTATAGTAGATGATCTCAGAAAATTAACTATTCGGTTCATCGCCAATATGCCACCAAGCCTGGAATTTGATCTATTGTTCTATGCTTGTAGCTTATTATTGTTTGTACGTTGACCGACTCACTCGCCCTTGAAACTGCAACACAATAAAATGGTAAAGGATAGCGGTAGAACATCTGATGAACGCGATGTACCTAACCAGACTTAGCAGAAGCTTCTTTGTTATTTAGTTGTCATTATTTGCATTTGTGGAAATCGTCATAACTCTCATCCATTGAATTCATAGTCATAATCAATTGGTAAATAATCATAGCTTAACTTATAAACGTAACCTGTTAATATAACCTGTAACCTTTTAATTCAAGACGGGTCATATGCTTCCGGAGATGTTGCCGAGAGGAAATTGCATCGAACAAGGTGTTTGTATATAAATAAATAGAATAATCCAACATTTACTTCTATTTAAATTACAATAGTCAATAACACCTGCTTTAATCGATAATAGATAGAAAAATATATTTCTATTTATGTATTTATAGGTAACGGTAAGACGCACAGAGCACACAACTACCTACTTCTTTAGCAGACTTCACCTGCTTAATTCACTGCCTACTTTGACTATAATAGTACATACAATACAGGATTTTAGTAGTTAAAACTAGTGATACATATAAAACATATGACTAATTACTATGATAAATCTTTAACATAATGTCCTTAATTAAGTTGTTTTTCAATTATAGGACTTTCGTTCTATTTGTATTTATATATCTTTTTTTATATTCTCTGTCAAACTTATTTTATTGATACAAAAAAAAACCATAATAACATATATAAACGAGTTTAAACAATACATATTATCAAAATATAAAATTAGTACTACGCGTTTCAACAGGATTTAGAATGACTTCTTTTTTATAATTTAATTTGCTTAATATTGACTATAATATGATTCTGTAGGCTAACTTAAAAAATATTTTTTATTCTCTCGATCTATGTTCTAACTTTGTTGTTTCTGACCTCGCGATAAAACTATCTACAAAATATGTAATGTTCTAGAATGGTTCAATCATAAGTTATACAAAATGAACTTACTTTTGATATAATAAAAATTTATATCAAATAATTATCCAATTTCAATATATCCTTTACTCTTTATTTAATGTATTCTGACAGTTCAACGTGGGCGACGGTTCGGAATACATTTAATGCGATATATGCCACCGATCCAATATTTCTATATATATAAAAGATTGGATATTTAATGGAAAACAAAACGTTATTGTAACTTCATAGCTGTATAACGGACTTTTACCCAAATAATTTTAAAAGATGTGCATATATATATGGTTTTTGTGTAAATTAATATGAAATTTATATCATATTATAATACTATTTTAATAGTATCAATACTTTAATTCGAATAGAATTTATACTGTTCTATTAAAGTGAGTACTGCAAAATGTATATACGGGCTAGTATGATAAGTAAATAGTGGCAACCGAATGATGCCATAACTTGGGTCGATAAATAAGTTGCAAAAAATAAATATAACAGAAAGCAATTAAATTTGTAATCCTGGAATTTCGATTGTCTGAAAAAGCATGAATCTCAAAATTTTATTTAAAAAGGTAAATGTAATTTGAATTAATAATTTCCTTCAAAGTAACAATTTCCAAGTATTTACAGTACAAAACATAGATTTTTTTAACTAAGTTTTATTATTTTTCTGAAATGCTTATGGATGAATGAATGTGACGTCAATTCCGGCTAAACTCTCACTTTTTCAGAAGCCTTTAATTAAAGTTGACGCTGACTTAAATAAAACGTCAAGATAATTTCAGTCATCCGCAACACCTGGGGCCAGAGTTCGACAGCAGATCGATGTGAGGCGTAACTCAATAAATAAACATAAAGCTAGAAGCAAATTAAGCACCTCCTTGAAGTTCGCTGCCGAATTTCATTAAATTAAGCACTCGTAATAAACGCTTAATGGATACATACGAATTTATTAGTGTAGATTTACTTTAGTTTTGATTAATATTTGACATGTAAATTTAATATTAAACTTAGTGATACTATTTATTTAGTGATCTAGAGTTATGTAGTAATCTACAAGTATTGGATGTTATATTAAAATAACCGCTTTTTACTAAATGCATATGAATTTATACACGATACATATACCAAAATAACATTTTTTTTATATTTTTGCTTGCCTAGACAGACAGGCCGTCTAATTGCCGGAACGCCTGGACCACTTTCACAGGACTTTTGCTGCAAATAGGTGATGTAATAACAACTGTAATAACTAAGGATCCAAACTATTTTGTTAAATTCAAACGTCCACAACGTCGCAGGCACAGCTAGTATTCATTAAAGTCGTTTCAAAAATGTTGTAGATATATTTTACTATTTCACGTTATTGAACTTAAAATATATATGTTTTTAATGTACAATACACATTCTACACATGCTAATTATACACACACACAAATCATTAATCAAGAAATGAAATGAAAATATAAAATAAATTATTTTTTTATATTTTTAATTTAAAATATTCCTACAAGAACCCGCATAATTCCACGAAATTGTGGTCAATCTCGAAATTGCCCTGAGGATTTGTAAATATTGCGAAATTGCAATTCCCTGGTGAAACATTACGCTCTCTCTACTTAGGTACATAAGTTTATTGGACAAATCTGTGACTCCGTTGGCGGAAAGTTATTTTTGTCGTCATATTAAGCAAGCAACTAATAATTTAATAATAACGTAAATATATTAACTTTCATACAGGTAAAATAGCGGGTTACAGAGATGCATTAACCACATGGAAAAGAAAAGAAAAAACACAATTATAAAAATTAAGTATTTTTTTTCTCTTACTAATAAGTACTAATTGTCCAAATTTTATAAATATGGTATCAGTGGCTTAGCTATGGAGCTTATCATACGCGTTGTGCTTTATAGGTATAACACACATACATGCCGTATAGGGTGTTTTCGATTTCGTCTAAGATATGTTACGGCCATCTTAAACAATCAATTAGTAACTGTATATTTTTATATGACTCATACAATAAGAAATATAACATAACAAAGAAATGTAGAAAACCAGTGAGCAGTGAGTATCTTAGGCTTTGTGCTAGCCCGACTGGGTTGGCTTCGCCAGCTCTACGCTAAACAGCACTATATAGCATATTCTTGTGCTTCGGTTTAAAAGATGATCAAGACAGACAGACACAAGGGATATGACGTATTTGTAATAGTAGAATAGATGAAGTACTGAGTTAATTGCTGATTCCTTTGCTGAAGTTTACATTCCGAATATGGTAGTTTTGCATTCAATATTATTCTGTAAAAGGACGATTCAAAAGTTCCCCTAGAAGTCTACTTCTACAAACTAGCCATCAGCTCCGAATGTTCAGTCCGAAAGAATTATGTTAGTTTTTTTAATTTTACACGACTTGAAAACAAGAAGACTCGAATCGAAGATGTATTTAATGACACTCATTGGTGGGCTGTTTTCAATTACTTTGCCATATTCATTGAGCCCACTTCTTATCTGATTATAAAATAAAAGCGATCGGTATAAGGTACTGTACTGATTCGATGTATTATTTATTTATATTGGACACAACATTTTATTTAATGAAATCAGATTAATCTAGTCATTCAGTCAATGGAATACATGAAACTGTGCTATTCTTGAACTAAGTATATATAAGAAATAATAATTATTTTATATTCCTACTAGCTATACCCGCCCGCTTCGCTGGGCATTAATCGCAGAAAAATAAATTTAGAATTTTTCATTTTGCAATTAATTACTGATCATCAACATTGTACAAATAATAAAGAAACAAATCAAGATACAATTAGAATATTAAATCAAATACTTAAAAATTATTTTATTTAATATTCGTCATCTATTTCATCTTTTTCAATGATGTTCTCGATAGGTTGCAGATTGATCATAGCACCCATAAACTTATTTGTCAAGATCACATCTTCTTTTTGTTGAATCCGGAAACAGATATTATTTATGAGAATGTTTTTGATGGTATAATCTCGGTGTAAAGTTGGTACGATGAAAATTTTAATTAAATTTCTATAGTCTGTAAAAGTTTGCATCACACCAACACGTCCTCTTTAATCCGGTACATTTACAGCCTTGTCAATACTTTCGAACGTACGTCAAAGCATCCTGAGCATATTAGTGCATATGTTTTGGACTTCCACTGTACAAAGATCTGTACGAAGAGCCTGTCGTAAGATTATTTTGATACAGTCCGAGATGATATCCATCTTCTGCTCGCATAAACCGAATTGTATAATCGTAATAATTGTCATACGATTGATGTGTTTCAGCGACACCTAGATTGTTTTTATGTCGCTTAGTGATAACATTACCTCGTTTTGTAATTTCTGTACCGACAATTACAGCTGTGAGTTCAAGAGCTATGGGAGCATTAAAACGGCTTTCATGCTCTGCATTCAATGGCGTTCTATCTGCATTGATAATGACTTTGAATCATTTGTTGTTCCACCTTCTAGAACAGATTTAAAATCTTTAATTAAACAATTATTTTCATAAAGCATAATCCTAAATTTAGCGATTATTTCTCGATTAGTTGTGGTACTGAACATGCATCGAAGATCAATCTTTTTCTACGTTGTCCGTGAAATAAATGTCCAGAAATTAGGGATTTTATTTAGATATACTGGAAGAAGTGAACCAATCATATGATACACTTTAAACGTAGACGCGAAATAATTGTATTGTACAATATTTGTTGCTCCAAATGATGTCATTTGAAAGCATGAATTATATTTTATAATATACTGAAGGAAATATTGAGACTCCTTAGTAGTTCCAATAACGTAGGTAAGAAGAGATTCTGGTAGTTCAACCAGTTGTGGTAAATATATTTTGCCAGTGGAGTAGCACATGCCAGCAGTTTATTTTAAACATCATAGCGTGACAATGGGCATACTATATTCATTGAACCAATGATCACATCGGGATGCATCTTGTTATCATAACCTATACCGTAATTGAAGGCTAATTTATTGAGATTGGTTCTAGTTCTTGACTTAGTCTATTTTAATCGTTGGTCATCCAGTCGTTGGGCTCAATCGTCAGGTTTTTCAGTATCTGTTGATGAAGATGCTTGTTCGAAGATCTGAAACTTGATCATTACATTGAATAACTGTTTTAACAACTATCAATGTAGAAATTCGCATTATATTTGCTTCTATACGTATTTCTTGTTGGTGTGTTGTTTCCGTAGCTCTTTTAGATGACGCTGCGCATATATTTATGTTCCGATCTTTTGTTTCTTCAATGGCATGGTGGTTTCTATTTATATAAATAAGTATTTATTTTGGTTATTTGTCTTACGTTTACATTTTATACTAAAGATTCATTGTTATTGGAGTTATGAGTATACTTAGCAATTATGATTATTGTTTACTTTCTTATCTATATATATATATATATATATAATCTGACAGCTAATCACATGTTCCCATACATGTAATCTATAATTATTTTGAAATGACAATTATTATTGTTGTGATTTTTTTATGTTTATTGACATATGACGCAAATTAAGTTACTTTGTGTGCTTTTTGAATAGATTTCATTTCATTTTTTTGTAAATATTTCATAATTATAGAAGTGCATCGTGATATGCGTAAGGGCCATCTGTTGGTTATTTTTAATGTTACGGATGAAATAATCACTTTCTCCATAAAAAAATACTTGTACGTTTATTATTTTCATGACAATCGGTTGAAAGGTGTAGAAATCTTTATATCGCAGCGCCACATGGTGGTGAGTTACATCAATGGGGATAGCATAATCACTTTCTCCATAAAACAATAGATATACATACCAATTTTCGTAATACAAACAAATCGACTTTATATAGATAGCCTATGATTTGCGCAAGCACATGTTTTTCCTGCATAATAATTTTTATAAAGATCGGTGCAGCTGTTCTCGAGTTTAAGCAGAGCATACAGATAGACAGACATAAATTACAAAAATGATAAAAATTATGTCAGTCAATCATAAAAAGACCATTTATACGAATTAAGACAAAAAATAAGAATAGTATATACTGTAAATATATGAATAGTAAATACTGTTAACTTTTTTAATTTGGGATGATTGAGAGTGTTATAAACGTAGGAATAGTCAACTATAATCAGAAAGCTTCGAACTGCTACGCTTTCGGGAGTGTCACGTGTTATTGTTAGTCTACCGTAAAAGATAGACATAGGCTGTCATGGGATATTTTTTATATAATTTTAAGAAGAACATTTCCGTAATACATGATTTCTGTGTACCTTTAACCATTAAGACTGTACACGCGACGGAAGCTTAAAATAGGAGTAATTTCTACCGTTTTCCCAACATTTCCCTTCACTGCTCTGCTCCTATTGATTTTAGCGTGATGAAAAGTATACTATAACCAGCTCAGGAGTATGAAAGATAATTATACCAAGTTTTATTAAAATCCGTCCAGTAGTTTTTGTTTCTATAACGGTTATACGGACAGACAGACAGACAGACAAAAATTTTACTGATTGAATTTTTGCCATCAGTATCAATCCCTGATCACCCCCTGATGGTTATTTTGGAAAAATATTTAATGTACAGAATTGACATCCATACAGATTTATTATAAGTATAGATAAAAAAAGTAATAAATATTTACCGTTGTAATTTTTCGTTAAAATTTAAACAAATAATGATGTATTTTTATACATTACAATATTTGCAAACCTACGTTCATTCAAGATATTTTTTGTTTCAATACTACAGATAACGGAATCTGTACCATCTGAAAATACTATTTATCAAACGAGAGACGCCAATTTCTATAACAAATGTTTGCACTTCAACTTTTATTAAATTTGTAGGTATTTTAATAACGTAAATTTTTATTTCGTTTAATAAAGTATTTGGCCATCTTAAATCTAACGTTGAGTTGGTACTTTAGTGTAGGCGTTAAATCGCAGGGGTGTATGTTTAAACCTCCTCGTGGTGTACCCTGGGCAACGGGTCTGGCTTGAGCTTGCTCGACGGCCACGACTAAGACTGGCGTGGAGGGATGCCGCGGGAGTGCTCTGGTTGCGCAGGACGGACCCTGTGAGTGGCCTCGTTGGCTAGTAAAGAGTTAGAGGATTCGCTACTCGAGCTTCCCAGATATTTTACACAAGTGGTCAGAGACTGAGCCAACCATCTTATTATGGCCTCCGTTGAGGCCCACATACCTATTCCGATCCCCCGACCGGGCGGCATGCGTGAAAGCATTTCCTGCTCGTAAAACAAAAAAAAAAGTTGTTAAATCGCTGGGCAACAAGAATGCGAAAACGATCCCGTGGCTCCCGTCAAGGAGACGTAGAGGGTACCGCTGGTTTATTAATGGGTTTCCAATGTACTGTACTGTTCTCGGAGTCCTGGGCACCGGTGAGTCGGCGAAAAACGCGTAACGCATTTCTCCAGCGAAATATATATATATATATATATATATATTTCATAGATCTAAACGAACTACGAACATCAGGATATTTCACATATAACGTCTATTTCTTTATTACTTTATTATATGTTAAGGTTATAAGACATTAAAAGATTATATGAAGAACAATCAATATTTATTTAACCGTTATAATAGCTGTTGTGAACGTAATATTGTATTAATTAATATTTACAATAACACTAACTTAGTATCGTGAGAATTGAAAAAAAAATCTATTCATATATTATCAAAAACTTAACAAGCAATAACAATTATACTTTATCACAAATGTATATCGTACCTTTAATGTTAACACCTCACTGGTCCAGGGAAAATGGTCATTTATAAGGAGATTCCATCACTTATATAAGCCTCCCTACAAATCACGTGATTCACAATAATGAACATAAAAGTCAATGTACTCTCATATTGAATATCACCATTAATACAAATAAAAAAAGTCTCGAGCAAAACGGGCACGGCCGT
This sequence comes from Vanessa cardui, assembly GCF_905220365.1. Lineage (NCBI taxonomy): Eukaryota > Metazoa > Arthropoda > Insecta > Lepidoptera > Nymphalidae > Vanessa > Vanessa cardui. Next base: position 10,334,053 of record NC_061130.1, on the reverse strand, counting down.
ACCATCTTTTCTCGAAGGGATTCGCGGCAGTTTCGCCCCCCATATATCTTCGGCGTGGACAAAGCTAGGAGTTTAGGTTTTCAATGAATAAAAGTAGGCATTAGAACAAGCTTGAGTTCGAAATTACATGCCAATTGAAATAAGAGTTTAGGAGTTACGGTCGATCAAAGTTACACTATTTTGTCACTCACTGACTCACTGACCGATCATCAAAAATCTAAGGTACTTCAAGCAGACTTCGAAACTTCAAATTTTGCACAAAGATATTTCATTAGCCACATATAAAGGAAAAAAATATAAAAACATTAAAAAATAATATACAGTACAAAAACAATTTTATATTTGCGGTTTGGCAAGAACATTGTGTATGGATTTTGACTGCATTGTTAACTTTGTTCGTTGTTTAAGTATTCAATTGGATGAAGAACATAGAATAAAAAAAAATAATCCCACCAAAAAAGAACCATACATAAGAGTCTTGGGCTGAGCCTAAACAATGCAATGATGGATATCGGTTCTTCAGTTTTTACCTGTGGTCAAGCATACGTGACCCTTTCAAGAGTGACTAGTTTGAGTAGATTTAACATTTAATAAATGTGAATTTTAGTAGTATCAAAGCTCAGGAGACAGCAATAGCTGAATATAATCGACTCCGAAGTATATATCGCCCAGACTTGTCTACCTTAGAAGTAACGAAGCTTCAGAGAAGAAACAAAAGAGATAAAGATAGAGAATGGGTTCTAAGCAAAGCAGTAGCTGAAGTCCATGAAATTAGGAGGTCACCTAAAAAAAAAGAAAGAAACACTTACAAAAAATAAATCCCACCAAAAACATTAAATGTAAAAAATGCCAAGTCTCTCGATGCAGTCTTTCCATCGTAAAAAGTTTTGAGATTTCATAGAAGCCAAGTCCTATTCAAATTATTTTGTAGTTATAAATCAACACTTAGTAATTGTGTCAATAGTTTTCTTTATATTATAATATTTTTATAAATAATATTTTTTATAATCATCTAATTATTTAATAACTAATTATTTAATCTGGCACACGCATCCTATTGAATTGAATACGATGCATATTGTATACCTTAATTACTGTGAGCATGTCTAGCATTAATTTTATCCTACTTTTTCTCAACCCTTTATTAGGGAAAGTAAACTTAGAACATAGTAATTACATTGAGAGCACTTTAAAAGGGACCCAGTTGCGACTAACGATACGCATAATGTTAACGACGTACTAAGTAGTTATCTTTAAAATGTTCTCTTATCCTCCATTAAATTTAATCCATCCTCAGGCTTATTATATTTTTGGAGAATATTTTAGTATGAGCTTATGAAAAAACTGCGTTTGCAAAGAAGAATATAAAAATAAAATAATATTTATACCTCTGAACGTTTTAGTAAAGTAACAACGTAAATATCTCGATATGATTGACCACAACAACTGAATTTTCATGTGTTTTCAATTAATTTCGGGCTCAAAGGTAAAGTACAACATCGCGAGCAAACCTACATGTGTCTATTTTCAACGAAATTCTGCTACATGTACCTACATCCATTGAACCGCACTGGATCAGTAAGGTGAAATTTGCTCGAAACCTTCTCCTCAAAAAGGGCAGAGAAGGTTATAGCCCAGAAGTGGGAAATTTACAAGCTGTACATGTTGGGCTATCTTTCTCTTTGAGAAGGTTTGGAATAGAAATCTTATAGTGTCACTACTAAAATAAAACTATACATATATATCGTATGTGTTTGAAAAGCATCATAAATAGAAGTGCAATGAAATAGGTTTGATCTATTTCATTGCAATTCTATTTAATCAATAATATATGCCAAACTAAAAAGTGATTCTTTTACTGACTTTTAATGTCTGACTATAGCTGACTCCTATTTAAAAAATACATAAATGTTCAATAGTTAGGCCGCAATTTGTATCGCACAATGGCTTCATTATTATTTTACTAATATTTCAAGCATGATAGTTTATGAGCTTGTATGATGAAATATATGCACAAATCAATCGCAAAACCGTAGACAGCCTAACTGACAATTCCTCACACTTGGTTACTTTCAATTAAATCGTCCTGTTACGGGAATCAATTGAGTGTAAAAACCAGTCTAGCAATGATTCAAACTGTTATATCGAGAAAATCTAGCAAGAAACTCAAACCCTGCTAACTTCACTAAAGAATAAGGTTAACTATCTATTTATGATAAAAGTTATAACTAAAAATTAATTTGTGCCGAGCGAGGCTTGTAGTTTGTTATTTTATGTAGATGTGAATATTGTTCCTTGATCCCAATTTACCGGCTGAACGCGTTTTAATTAAATTATCTGAACAGATAGCCTTTACACTAGCTTAGCGTATAGATAATTTCCAAAAACAACCTAATTCCAAGGTCCACAGTAACATGCATGAGAACGTTAATGTAATTGAAACCGGTTCAAGGAACGATTCATTTTGTTTATAGACGGTTGAATTGGTCCGCAGTAATGTGGAAATGGTGCGAGGCGTAATTCATTATCGCCCCTATAAACGTGAAAATAATGGAACGGCTATCATCATCATCATCATCATCATCATCATGATCAGCCTGTATTCCACCCTTCTCATGCATGTTCTGCCGGCTACCGTACGTACATCATCGGTCCACCGTGCCACCGTGCCCGACTATAAAGACTCGTTACACAAGACGATCGGTTGCAATAAAGAATATCTAAATATAGAAGACATAATAAGGGAGGAGTACATTCATAATTTATCTTAACATTTATATTAAAGCGTCGCTTCATTTTAGGTTGGTGTCTTGAAGTCCACTAATACCCGCTTAAAATACTTTATTGTGGACATTTAACGAACTCTTCGAGATTAATGATAGGGCAGACGACTTCGGCATTTGTTTTCTTTTTCAGAGTAACAAATTAAATTAGTTTCTTTAGGTCTGTTTTTCGTAACAATAGACCGGTCGCTACAATAAATATCTTCAGAGAGAAAAGTGTCAAGTTGCTTACTAAAAAAACACTCGATGATAACAATTTAGGCCCGCGTCTTTGTTCGTTTGAATGACATAAATATACAGGAAGAGGGACAAGCTCTATTTTCATTCCACTATAACGACGTTTAACGTTTTTCCTTAAACTCCGAAACTCTTATACTCTAAGGATTCAAAACAATCACTACTAACTTCAACGTTTACTAAGTTTCTCGTTTTAGAAATTGTTGTATGATGACAAGTTTAAAATCAATAATACAGAAATGATATGTTAAATAACGGAGCCAGAAGACAATGACAAGAAAACTATGCTTTTTGATAGATCACATTATTTTTAATCAAAAAAGAGGTGATATTCAATAGCGTTTGATCAACTTAACTTAAAAAAAAAACGAAATCAAAATAATTTAATTTCATTAGTAGCTACGATACTATAGATAGTCACAAAGATACACGTTAAAAGTTTAACACCCGTGTTACTGTATGAGAGAAATTATATGATAAAATAATTTAAGCATGCTGGCTTCACAAAACTCAAAAACTCGAAAGACAACTAACAATTCAATATGTATTAAAAATATTTAACGAAGTAAAAGATGTCAGACGCTAAAATTATTTTTATTTCCGAAATATAAAATATATTTTGAGAACAATTCAAACTATGGCATCACGTTTATTAAAAATAATGGCGATCTTAAGCACTAAGCAATTAACAAGTCGAAAGATAAGACCCGAATCAATTGACGCTCGAGGCTTTGTCTTAATGAACTCGAACGCCAATTGTAAGAAATGTCGGCTTTTTATTATTCTTTATAGATTTTTTACAGGTAAGGTATTTCATTGAAAATTTCTATGATAATCTTTAACATTTACAGAAAATATCTTTTTTAAATACAAATAGTTTATTTTGAATGTCATTCAAATCTTTCTTCATTTTTTCCAACGCTTTCAATAGCTTTTTATTATTTTTATCGAAGTCTGAAAAGACAGCAATTTGTATGTGGATTCATCGAAATCTTCCTTCTGATTGATTTCGTCAGAAAAACAGTGACAGATGTACATTGAGGCATTACAGTTATTATTCGTCAGATTACTTAAACTATATATACATTATACATACATAACGAGATAATTCCCTGGAAAATTACTCTGAAAAAATTTAACATTGTTCGATATTATATCCCCGCCATGGTTTTTGGTCAAACGCATTGAACCAACCGTTACAAATAGGGATCGAATTGTTGTGAAGTTAATCTTTTGATAATATTTGAAAATTATTATCTGTATATAATCCTATTAAGTGGTATCGAATAGGAGCTTTTCTGTTTTAGAACTCAGTTAATATCTGACTCGTTCATCGAATAGATTATAGTTGGTCAACTATGGCGGTCGCCTTAAGTTGATACGCTATTTTAATAAATGTATCTTATAATATTATTTTTGCATATTTCTATAATATTGAATATAGTAATAATAATAGTTTTGTTTTTAGATCACATTGAATACAGTAATAATAACAGTAAGCGGAATAATCTTAAAAAGATTTTGCCAGATTAAGCAGAAAAACTGCATGTTCAACCCAAATACTTAACAAAAGTATTTTGCTTCGGAGTTGGATATTACTTTGTATTGAAATGGTAGCAGAGAATTATAATATAGCACTAAATCCTATAATAGACGATTAAATATTTATTCCTTGTTACAACACGAACCGCCTCTAGCAGCGAATACCTAATCCATTTGAGAGATATCTTGTGTCAAGACTCCTATTGGGTAAACAAACTCCTGGATATTGGAATTGAAATATTATTTTGTACTAGTATATTGCATTATATACTCTAGATAAATAATAAAACGTAGTATTATCATAGTTACTCCTAAAATATACTTTAATATAAATATTTATATATTATTATTATTTCACTTCTAATTAGCGTTAATGAATAGACAATGGAATAGATAATTGAGTCATTGAAATTAAATGAAAATATACTTAATTCAAGCAGGATTTTACAAATATTTATGAATCGTCATTGTATAGAAATATATACATATACTAAAGTTAACGTATCACTGGTTCGGAAAGAAGATTTTACCGAGTAGAACTGGCAAGAAGCTCAATTTTTTTTTTTTTTTTTAAAACAAGGTAGACTCTTCCAAGATAATGTTAGTTTAATATGATTTTATATTATATATCCTACCTAAAAGTCAACTAATACTAGCTCTATGCTCTATTATAAATCTCCAAGTTAAAATATCCTAGGAGTTTTATTACTTAGACGAATATTTTGTCTCAAAAAGGATTTATTGACTTTGTGGAGTCGAAAACTTGGCGTATCCGCTTATATCGTATAAGCTTTATCATCCTTAGTTCTCGTATTCGTACAATTATTATAACAGATTTTATCAAAATCCTAAATTTAATAATAAACAAATAATTAAAAAATGGGTTATATACATATCGCCAATAGTAATGTTTTTTCCTGACCGTATAGATATGTATATTTTAACATCGTTACGTCTGCTTTCGATACTAATTTATGTAATCTGTTTTCTAGTCTCTTATCTTCCATTACATATATTTCCATATAATATTGCCGTCCGATATAAACCCAACTCGTATGTAACCCTCGGGCGTACGATCATATTATCGTTGATATTAATATGATCCGGCGTATAAATTAAGGCCGCATGATTAGGGTCAACTTAAAAACATATTGTGCTATCAAATTGTCTTTCTTAACTCATCACAAAAATCAGTTTCTAGTAAATTAACATATATTAAAATTTACAAGCGTATTTATTTAAAGTAAGTTCTTTGTTGTGATTTGTGAATAGTATTAAAAATCTGTAGCAATATTTTGAATGAGGATATCTCTTTCTCCCTCTCTGTTACGAGAACTGGCTCAATGAATGCTTATATCTATACTTTTTTATATTATTAAAATTATAGTGTTTGAGTCTTTATCATTCCATGCATTTCTGAGCATCTTTCATATCATCATATTATCTCTTCATATCCGATGAAGCTTCACTGTTGCACGGCATCTTCAAATAATCCACTTCTTTTATCAACATAACTAATATAACACAAACATAAGATATTTTACTTTACTAAGAGTGGCTTATTCTTGTCCGTTGCGAAAGTATGGGATTCCAAATAGATCACTGCCTTATCCAGCAAGCAACTTTGCATTGATAATGTCTAATACAGAATAACAGCTAGCGTAAACCTTCTCAAAATTATATGCCTAGAGTTTTGATTTGTCACCCTCGTCATCCTTGCCGAAATTTACTCGTATTATATGTGAATCAATTGACGTTGCCAATATTGTCATTTCTTTTTTTTGCTGATCGGTTTACTTGTGAAGACTATCCAAAGGCATTAAGTCCGCCTCGTGTATTAAGTTTTTCGTCAAGGATTTGTTAAATATTTGTTATTATTGTTGTTCAGTGATTTTGTTAAAATGGGTGTAGAGACTACAAAAAAAAATTGTTAGCGATTTGTGAAAAATAGCAAGTTTTTGGTTTTAATAGTGTTTTAAAACGATTAAAATCATTTTTTAGGCATAAAGAACTATTACGAAAAAGTATTAGGACATTAACCGCTAGCTCAAATAAACCATATTTAATTTAATCTACTACAAAATAAACAATACGGACGTGACGATAGTGAGGATCGTTGGCAGGTCACACCGTAAATGAACTTTTTGATCTACTAAATTCAGTCACATGGGGCCGTCACTAATCCTTCAATATTGAAAGTCAAATCAATAACTTTTCCGTAAAATATTGACATATATTGGAAAATTGGTGGAGAAAACTATATAATTGAATATTTATGATTTTTAATTCTGTAAACTTCGTCAATTTTGAGTATTTCAATTATAATAAATATTATTCTTCTATATTATACGATATTTTTCTTCACTATCGAGCACGAGATGAATTAAAACACAAACGAAACATCTGTCAGTTTTCTCAGTAACTCTCTACCGCACTTGAATCCGCAATCTTTGGAAAAAGCCCTTTGCTCGTATAATTTATTACGATATTAATTAAATAAGCAATTCATAAATACAACATACGAATGTTAAAAGCATCGAAATCTATTACGAAATGACAACTTCCAGTATCTGCGTCACGAATCTTAAATAATATCAATTTCATTCAATCATATAATTGAAACATATTTCGAGGCGAAACTGACTGTAAATGGGAACGACTGCTTCGTGATCCGTCGATAAAGTAATACGCGCGACATCGACGTAAAAGCTAAGTTATGGAGGTTTATTCCCCGCTCACTTTCAACTTAATTTTTGGTATACCATCAACTTAGTTACATTTTTAATAATGTTGACAAACTTTATTATATATGTCTATGGTACTTGTACAATAATAATAATAATTTTTTTAAGGGTTAACTGGTAGATCGGCAACCTATCTGGTATGTACGACATACCTAATTATTAAATATTTTACAGAATGATTTTTAAGGATAGATTCCTTCGAAACCATTGTATTTACATTGTAATGTAGGCGTCACATTGACAGCATTAGAGATACTGTATACTTATGAAGGTGCAAATTACAAAGAGTCGAAGATATAATGAATTTTTTTGTATTATATTAGATAACAATCATTTGAAATCTTCCTTGTAGATCTGAAATGTGTAGGTATCTATATCCCTTCAGGCAACTACAACTTTAATTATTCGTTCTAAAACTAATTTAACTAGTTACCATCATACATATGCCAACGCCTCGATGATCAACAAGCTAGATTATAAATCCTGAAATTTTAAAATTATGGGATTTTATAACTGGATCAGGCTAAAAAAACATTTTACTAAATTTTTAATAATCTATAGCAGCCCAAAGTTCTAAGTTAACCATTTGTCTTGAGCACATTGATGTTTCCGGTCGTATCGAATTTGCATCCTCAGTTGTATTTGAGCAAATACTTGACTCAGTTAGCCGGTTAAGAATTGCTGCCAAGGCCGAAATCAATATTACTCGTACATCATCATTAAAGTACATAATAAGTGCATAATTTAATGTTTATTTATAATTATATAACCGTTACCAATGTTCCTTAATTTATATAGTCCTTCATTTGGAAAATGCCAATTATACGATACTTAGTAGTAGTCAGAGAAATTTTCAAATAAATTTAAATTGTATTCAATTAATAGGAATTTGAGTGGGGAAGAAAATGTTCGGTTGTTACAATATTCTTCGCCCGAGGCAGTTGTACTAACAAAGTGGCCGTTAATGTTAGTATCTTCGTCTTTACGACTCGCAGATTGTGAATCGACATAATAAACTTGTCGATTTGCGTTGTGTCTAATTTGAATATTTTATTTTACACCCTTATATAGACGTTTTTTCAATTACTATTTGGATTGTTTATATTTTTTTTATTTAAATATCAACAAACTGAAATATTTCGTTTCTGTATTGTTTTATTAGGACAATAAATCTTGTATCAGATAGAAAATATTTTCAAGAACACCTTTTCCTGATTTTCCCGAAAAATGACAAACCATATTTTCCTTAATTACTATTTGGTTTTGTATATGCATGCATTTGTTTTCATTGTAATATTATATTAATTTGTAATTGTATAATATAAGTATCTATCGAGTTGGGATTTTGTTGGAAATCATTATTTAAATAGATAAAAAAGCCTCAGTGCTAACTGGCAGAATTTATGCTAAGCAAAACGTTTCTTGATGATTCATCTGTTTTCCACGGTTTTTTCGGAATTAAAATATTGAAACGCTTTATTGCAATGTTTACTTGAACAAAGCTAATTAATTTTGCCAAAACTGTTTTCGCCATCGTGCGCTTCCCTCATATCATTCAACCGTGGTCTGCATGTGTAACGGTATAAAAAAATTGCAACTTTTTATGATCAGTGTGTCATATGGCACGCATACGCTATTGGGTTAGTTTTCCACAATCATATATCGAGGAGACATGTTCTTTTCCTAGGAAACTTAATGAAATTCGGGTTAAATAGGTTCTTTCCCATAGTAGAAAGTTGAGTTTATTTTTTTTTTTATGGCATAGGTGGCAAACGAGCAGGAGGCTCACCTAATGGAAAGTGACTATCACCGCCCATGGACATCTGCAACACCAGGGGGCAATTTAATAATTATTTTTTTAGATTTTATAAATATACATACATTATAGTTAAAAATAAATTAATAAAGACAAAATAATATTGCAGATTAATGTATGTTAGGATGAACGAACTGCATAATATCACCATTTTAAAAACTATCCTCATCGTAAAATGCTTGAAAAACAAGAGTGCGAGCGTTTTTATGTAAATTAGTTCTGTTGGACATAATCATAGGAGCTTGGCCGTGGACAGAATAAATATACTATTATTTTAGCAAGCAGTTCATTCACCTGCAACCAAAAAGCACTCAAATAATTCTATAAAGATTTTATCAAGTAGTCGAAACACCGATTATTTGGAAAATAAAAGAATAAATATACTAGCCAACAAACAAGGAACGTTAATTATCTATTATGAAAATTGAAGAACTATACAGATTTTTCTTGTCATTGCCTTCATGGGCGGTGTTCGTCACTTTCCACGAGGTGTGTCAAAAACCACATCATAATTATAATATATTTAGAGCTACGTTTCCATATATTTTACAAACAGATTTTTTGTTTCTAATATTGACGAAATGAAATGAAATAGTAATAAATAATAGCCTATGGTAATATTCAGTATGTCACTGGATTATTATAAACGTCATAATCTATATCCAATAATGAAATTATAGTTATACAGAATTGTGTTATTTCTATGAATTTTGTATTTTACGAAATATTACAGTTTAATCGTAATTTCACTAGACATTATCGATGCTATGATAAATAGCTCTACTTAAATTATACATATTGTAATTTCCAGCATTACTAGCTACTTTCATCGTAACAACCAATCAACATGTACGAGGCTTCTCGTTTTGATTGGTCGTTTCTTTGAAAGTGACTGTAGCATGTGCATTTCAAAGCATCTATCATTCGTCCTTTGATTACAAAAAAGTAGATCATTGTGATATTGGACTGCTTGCAATTTTTTCTTGACTTATTTTTAATTGTTAAAAAGTAGTTTGGGCTATGAAATAAGTAAAAGAGATATTTAAGTATAAATAATAATTCTAATAAAGAATAAACACAAATAATAATATTTAAAGAAAAACGTTTAGAATAGATACGAGTAAAATAAAAATATAAAAAACACTAAATAAATACTTAGTTAGATTATTTTTCTTATTTTATATGTCCTACAGTTTATAACATTAAGAACATGTACCTTTACATGAAAGTAACTCATAAATGATCATAAATAAAACACTATAATCCAAAAATTTTAGTATCTATTTACCTATTAGATGTTCTGATTCACTTAAAAATAAATAAAATGAATAGTATTATTATAGAAAAATGAAGAACAAAGGGCAGTTCAAACTCATTTATTCCGTGTCATTAAAACTTTTAAATTATTCCTTCACAGCTAGAAACCGATCGTGATATTAAATTCTGCGAAAAGTATTCACTAAGAAAACTTTTCTGAAGATTTTTTTTCAAATGGGATTTACCTTGAAATCAAATAATTATAAGGAAATCTAGACTATAATTATTTAAATATATGTATATCTCTGTTGATTCGATACATCTATTTCAGTACGATTATGGTTTAACAATGTACAACATTCTTAAGCCACGTTGCCACACTAGATCTCACTCCCGAGTAATGATTTGCGAGCGGGCGTCATGCCAAATTGCTTCAAGCTGGTATTCGGATATGGCGGTATGCAACCTATACACGAGCTGCGATTTACCGACTATAATGCGCTTGTCAACAAAATAAAAACGTCAGGAAGATTTATCTGAATTTATGGCGCAGTTAGCTAATTCAACATTATAAATATGTGAGTTTGTATGTTAGTTACAACACGCAAAAACGTCTCGACTGATTTGAATTATATTTAGAATACAAATATTCTTGTATAATAAAGCTAAACAAACTACTAACTACTACCTTACTTGGTAGAAGGGCTTTATGCAAAATCTAAATAAACTTTATTCAAGTGGGCTTTTACAAGCACTTTTGAATCGTCAATTAAAAATTAAATGAAGCTAACACCGGTTCGGAAAGTAGAAACTCAGTAGTTACTCTTTTTCAACATTTAAAAAATACAAAGTCATGTTAGTTAATACAATTATTTAAATTAATATATCCTGCGTGGAAGTCAACAGGTATTAATTCCACGCTTTTTTATCATCTACAAAATCTTGTATCGAGTAATACGCCTTTTTTACCAATGTATTTTTTATAAACGATTTGAATTTACGAAACGGCAAAGTTAAAAATGTCTGCGGAATTTTATTATAGAAACGGATACCTTGCCCCAAGAAAGATTTCTTGACTTTGCGGAGTCGGAAACTTGGCGTTATAAGCTTATCCTTACTCCTAGTGCATATACAACGATTATCACTGATTTTATCAAAGTGATCAATGTTACTGTAAATATACATAATATTGTTGTAAATATATTGCGACGCAACAGTGAGTACTACTGAGTTAAAAACATCCCGAATTTTGTACTGTTATGTTCCAGTTTGAAGGGTGAGTCTAGGTAGCCAATGTACAAGCACAAGGAACACGATAATTTAGTTCCCAATGTTAGATGCGCGTTGAAAATTTGAGGAACGATAAACATTTTTACGGCGGCAATGACAATGAGGTGACCACTTACCAGATGGTCCATTTAATTTAAAAAATTTCTAACGCCTGCCTCTCCCCCACCACACACAGCTTTACGTTTATATAAAAGTAGTTAGGACAACATTAGTTAGGACCTTTTGCAAGTCGTCTGATTATGAACTACACACTCATCTGATATTCTACCATCAAACAGCTATTCTTCGTATTTCTGTAATCTAGTTTAAAGAATAAAATAAAATTAGGCTAGCGTAACTACTTGGTTAATGGAATTACCTTACTCAAGTGATATATATATATATATATATATTTAAATTAAATATTCCTTATATTAATTTATGAAATCTTTATTATTAGTAATAATATTAATAAAGTTAAAGTATATTAGAATATAGATTAAAAAAAGACATTACAATTGCCAGTGAAAAGGATACGAATTCATTTTGTAGCTTATTTTCAGTCCACACCTACACAAACGCTGCGAATAGAATGTTTAATTTGCATACTTCAAATCGAAAGTATACTTGAAACAACAATAGGAAAGGTCATATATATATATATATATATATATATATATATATATATTGTCCATATTGTATATAATACCAGCGAAACTGCTTCTGTTGGAATCATAACGCTAGCCCAACAAGTCTTGGACTAGAAATATATTTTTCTTACACATTAGCATGAAACGTCAATAAAGAGCTTTATAAAATTCAATAAAGCGCTTTGAACAAAAAAGTTTTCATACAAAGTACATCTTCACGTCCAACGTCGACACTAATCAAGTTCAACAAAAGAATAACTCGCACGCCATTATGTGATCTAATAAAATAAATGGCGTAGAAATTTATCAAAACAATAGCAGCAGGCCGTTATAATATAAACCCAACAACATTTTACATTATAAAACTTGCTTGTTAGGAATTTAATATTGTTCACGAAATAGATACTTATCCAAATATTTAATAGGTCAGCTTTTAGATGTTTACGACTACACTAAAAGTTTTCCCTTTTTTCGACGATAAAACCCGACGGCCTTGGAAATATTTGCAGTGAAATGGACGGATTGAGTTCGCGCCTCAAGGATTAACTTAACAGTTCATTCCATTAATATTAGGAATATTCATTAAAAAATATATATAATCCAAAATAAAATTATGAGTAAAGTGAAATTTGTATTAAATACAGAACCAACTCGTCTAAAACATATGAAGTATAGATATAATATAATAATGTATATATTTAATTCAATTCGATTTTTTTTTGTTTTGCTTTACCCATTGTAAATTTCATGGACAGGAGTAAATAATACAATAAAAATTTTGACTTGCATTGATACGATATAACAAGTCGAGTAATAATGTATGCTATTGTGTATTATGTTTTCTAAAAAATAAAACCATTTTAAAATTAAAATGAATGTGATTAGTTAAAAGGTAGTATTGTTGTATTATATTCTAGTAACACTTATGACTGCGAAAGTTTTAAGGGTCTATAGATATCTGTTTATCTTACATGCAAAAATTACTAAATCGATTATGAGGAAACCGTACGATATTGTAGCTTATACATCAAAATAGTAAAAGTAAAAGTAAAGTAACAGCCCGTAAATTTCCCACTGCTGAGAAAGGCCTCCTCTTCCGTTAAGGAGAGGGTTTGGAACATATTCCACCACGCTGTTCCAATGCGGGTTGGTGGAATGCACATGTGGCAGAATTTCGGTGAAATTAGACACATGCAGGTTTCCTCACGATGTTTTCCTTCACCACCGAGCACGAGATGAATTATAAACACAAATTAAGCACATATATATAGTGGTGCTTGCCTGGATTTGAACTCACGATCATCGGTTAAGATGCACGCGTTCTAACCACTGGGCCATCTCAGCTCTATCAAAATAGTACATAGGCTATAATATACTATAGACTTGCGTAGATTTCGTTATTGTAATAAGCCATACCCGTGTATCGCCTTGGTAGGTACCTAGTGTCTTTTTATATTTCTTGAATGCACGCTACTGGAAATGTTACTCTTAATGCTTAAAACGACTCGATTTAGATTAAATTTGTTTTCGAGGTTGTTTAAGTCCTATAAATATATAAGTACGAATGTACATGAGTGGAGTCGTGGGCACTATCATAAAAATATTTATTAAGAACTGTTGAACACCATTTTATTAACAAACGCGTGAGATATGTAAATCTATAGTTTACTTTTTTATTTCTTTGGAATTGGATTTAGTTTTGAATGATAAAAAATACAGATACAAATAAAAAAACTATGAAGAGAATGTATATAATGTTTATTCTTAAAATACAAAACGGAATCAACCTCTAATCTGTTTGCCTGTTAGGCATTAACAAAAGCATTTAAGACGATGACGATAAAACGCAAATCGTTTTCAACATTCGGTCATTTGTTATTATCCCAGAAATCTAGGCTAATGTCATCACTCACTCTGATTTGTAAAAGCGAATATACAATGTTACAAAAATCATAAGTAGAATAATAATGATTTTACATCAACATGTTACTACTTGTACTTTTGCACAAGACATATTACTACTTAATTTTAATTACCGGTAGGGTTTCTCGTGATACAGTTTGAGCCAGGAACTACAGGCACAGTAAAATAAAACCTTGTTCCCAAGGTTAGCAGTGCATTGGCAACATTACACCACTAAATTCAGGGCTTTTGGCAATTATACTATGATTGACAACATTTCGATGAATAAATGAATGATGAATCTCTTGTACTCATATACTAATATACCGTCAGTGACTTTTCTGACGGCATAATTTTGGTATATCTCTACAAATCTTGTACGAAAAGATTTTCTTAAATTATTATTTACAGAAAATGAAATATGCTAGTATTTAAACATTGATTTCACACATGAATTATATTAAATATAGGTCAATGTACACTACGTTAATTTAAAATTTGACCCAAATGCATGAGTCAAATATTAACATCGTAGCTAAGGATATTTCTGATCTGGAAAAATAATATAGCCAGGTTTTATAACATTGTTCTTAAATCTACATTATCATCCATGTTTGAATGTTTGCCCTTACCCTCAGACGGCTTAAGGTTATATTCACATCGTAAAGAAAACGCTGTGCATACCCTCAAAATGATAAAATCTATTGGGTAAAAATGAGACGTTCATTAAATTTTGAATAGCTTTTACCCACAACTCAGGTCGAGGGTAAGTAGACAAAGGATATTAATATTCTCATTTTTAACATTTGATTTCAAGAATACCGGTAAAATACCGGTAGAACATTATAAATAAGTAAAACAAATTCAATATACTTAAGAATACTTTTTTTAAAAAATACTTAAAATTTTGCATATACCTTTATAGTTAAAGTATCGTAAGTCGTTGTAAGTTATGATTATTTAAGTATTTTGGGAATAATTTAAAATACAATGATTTTGTTGAAACACTGTCTCCATTTCCACGATACCATCTACGCCCACACTATCATATCGTCTGAATATGTAGGCTACAATCATTTTTTGTTCAAACATCCTACGTATATTTTACACTAGACAGAACTCAAACAGACGATAATAACACGATTCATTTACTTACAACAACGGCATGAAATAATGAACAAACTTTAACCATAGTACCGCGCCTGGCTCGATATCTCAAATATTTATTTGAAGTACTTAAAATTCAACAAACTTTTGTCATTGGTCACAGTTGTTGTTATTACTTGAGAAATTTATAAAACATTTATATGCAAAGTTTTTAAATAGATCTCTCTGGGTTTCATAAAAATTATCTAATAATAATTTGAATATAAATTACAGAGTAGGATTTTACTCGTTTGTTGGTAGGAACCCATCTCAGTGGATACCACCCAAGTGAAAATATAGGCACAAGAAATGTGTGATCTTAGTTCCCAATGTTAGTGAGTCGTCGATAAGGTAATAGGTTAAGATTTTCTAAAGTGAAGGTCTTTGACAGTTTTAATACTTTTATTGAATAAGAAAAGTATTAATATAATGAAACATATATACATATGTGAAACAATAAAAACGATATTACAATAATCCGTGTTTCAGCACGAAACCTAAATAATATAGGTGTTGTAGTTTTTTAAATTGTTTTTTTACATAGACACACAAAAGTTTCATGAGATGTATTACATATTATATAAACATGTTTTATTTGTCAGCTAAACCTATTTTCATTTCATTTTACGATGTGACCTCCTTTATTGAAAGGGCGTTATGAGCGGCGCTCACCAACTCTACTAAGAATTGGTCTGTGAATACGCGCCCCAGAATTGCTTTTTAGATATGCAACTTACCTCACGACTTTTCATTGAAAACTGCCCGCAAAATGTTAACATTGCAAAATTTCACAAACTATTTGTTTGTTTCACCGAGTTTGTTAAAACATTCATATACATATAATACACGGCATTTTTCTTTGTGTTTATAAACGGGATTCGCTTAAACCGTCGTATGTAATTATATGTATCATCGAAAGTGGTTTGTATAGATAGAACATCCTATCAAAGGGTATATCTAGTCTGTCAAGCATAAAAACTGCATTCATATGAAAGGTTTACATTTTATTGTTCTGAAATATGCAGACAATTAATCTTTTATATCTAAACCCAATATTTAAGAGAAAATCTTAATGTAAAAGGTACTTTTTAGTTGAAAGAATTTCTAATTGAAAATTACATTATGAAATATACTAGCAATATACAATATAAAAATAACCTGTCGTTATGGCCATAAAACTAATTATACCTTATGTTATACAACATATTCGAATTTTGATATTAAAATAATAGAATAGTAAAAAATGAGAGCTATATAAGTATATATTACGGCAATGGTATTAAAAAAGGTATCTTAGAGTCTCGTTAAATATGTAAATAATATATTTTGATAGCAGTATCATTAGTTATTGAGTAATTCATTATAAAGTTACTATAAAAAAGGATAATTCTAATTAATCACTTTATTTAATAAAAATAAAATTTCAATGGAGGAAAAGCTATCTGAGCCCGAACGTGCGGAAGATGCGATAATTATATATTTTTTTCAAATATTTTCGTTTTAACAAACCGTAATCATTACGATTTTTTGGTTAAAGTAATCTAATATTTGCGAAATAAGCGTGGGTACTTTAATTAAGCCATAATAAATTACCGAGCCTCGGATATTAACAATAATCAATGTTTATAATTCAAAAGACATGAATAGCATTTTCTAATAAAGGTTGTAGGTGAGTTTGCGTAGGCATAGCCCTTACGCAAAAACATTTGCATTTACCATTGATATAACATGCTCAATAATTATAACATCCATAATGGTTCTAGCGACACGCCCGGGTTTGCACGGCTGCAATGCTGATTCTATATATACTACAGAATATCCTCATATGCAACTTTTTCAGCGACCACCGCCTTATAAACAAACACAAAGTTGGGACAAACAAATCTAAAAAAGAATCAAGTCCGTTACGATTATTCTTAAACGAAATAGACTTATCAGACTATCCTTAGCTCATTCATTATTAGATATACTGATATCTGGTGGAGATGGATCCAAAATTATCGTTTGGAAAGGAAAAGACCCCTTCTGGTATGCTTTAAAAGTCCACAGAATTTTATTTTAAGTAGTTTAATGCTTTTTAAAAAATATAAATTCAATAGTAATCATCAAGTTGCGTTCAGATGCTTTGGGAATCCCTTAGCATCCCCCGAAAACCCCCCTAAAGGTAGTTGAGGTAGGTGTTTAAGCGTCTAAATTATGAGTATCAATAATCAAGATACGCAAGCACAGTGGTCTATAATACTACTAACGCAAATGACACCGCGACGGAAGGACGGTCGAATGTAAACAAAAACATTTTATCGCGACTAATGAGTACACATTCGCACGAACGTCATTAAATGGGGACGGGCCGTGTAACAATGTTATTACATTAACATCTAACCCTGACTATGATTTTGAAAACAAATTGAATTTAATTTATTATCATTTCAGCTCAGTCAGTCAGGACGACATCCGTAGTTAAGGTGTGTGTACACCGGTCTTCGTGGGTACGCAACTTCCAGGTCCCAGGCTCGATCCCGGCCGCGTTGATGTAGAAAATGTTCAATGGTTTTCTATGTTGTCTTGAGTCTGAGTGTTTGTGGTAATGTCGTTACTTCTGATTTTCCATAACAAGTGTTTTAGCTGCTTACATCAGATTTTTTTTATTACGATAGTTGTAACATAATAAATAAACGGAAATATATATAGGTTGTTGTTGAACTATGTTTAACGGTTGAGTTGAAGTACCCAAAAACATGTGCCCAAACTAAGGCGCTGATTGAAATCCTGTCAAGCATCTATGAACTAATTTATATTGTGTTCAGTGTGAAGAGTCCTTACCCACCAGTGGAGTAATTATAAGTGATTTGGATGTTTTAAAATTGATTTCATAATGTCTTACAAACGGTTTACAAATAATATCTTTATTTTATTTTTAAAACGCTTTCATTTTTCTTTACGCTTTAAGAACCTATAAAGTTCAATTTATTAAAGCGGTGTAATGGCTTTGGCTTTATTTTTAACTACTTGAACGCTGTATACAAGAATGGTTGACCAGCTGCTTTATTCTTTAGGGTAAATATTTTTCAATATTAATATTAATTTAAATAATTGTATTTAACTAACATTACTTTGTATTTTTTAAATGTTAAAAAGAGTAACTACTGAGTTTCTTGCCGGTTCATCTCGGTAGAATCTACTTTCCGAACCGGTGGTAGCTTCACTTATTTGTAAAATAACGATCCAAGAGTTCTTGTAAAAGCCTACTTGAATAAAATTTATTTATTTTTTGATTTGAAAAAATAAATTTAATTTTTATAAAAACTATTTTTAAATTTGACTCGTAGTTCCGTCTTCGTAGTTAGATAATAATTACTAACATAAGTAAATTGTAAATTTTTTGTCATAATACTATCATAGTACCGACGGTTTAATGCTTGTGACAAATCAACCACTAGAAACGCGTGTTAGAAAAATTTGTAAGTAAACGCCGCCAACTATAGACATTGAAATGGCATAAAAAAAACATTCATCTTAACTTTTTGCCAAAATTCTTTATTCACGCAGATGCAATAGAATTGTCATGTTACTTGATTAAATTTAATTTTAAAGTACCATTGGCTTGAAATGTAGATTTGACTGAAAATAAACAGCTATAAATCAAGTCCCTTTTCAAGTGGAATGCAATTTTAACAAAACAAACAATAAATATATATGATAACATTTATTCAGCCTGTGTAGAAAACAAATACAAACTCTTTTTTTATCTCCTATATAATTTTGTTTCATAACAAGCCCAACAAGCCCCAATTATTATTGCAGAAAATATAAAAGGAATAAATTTACGCTTTGATTATCGCTTGTAATTAAATTGAAGAAAATAAAAACACAGACTATTATACATACTTCAATATTCGCTATCGTAAAGCCTACAGTTAATCAAGTCTCAGCTTTGCGTTTAATAGAATCGGAAAACCATCACCGAAGCACCGCCTCAGATTAAAGGTCGAGCTAACTGAATTATTGTTGATTTATGTCTAAAGGAAACCCATAGATTGATCGTTCACGCTACTTATAAATAATATCAAGAATAAATAAGGCCATATCTTTTATGAATATAAAGTTCTTAACTGCGAATTAAATTATCAAAAACTATGAAACCTAAATTTAATAAAATGAATTGTATAATTCATAGGTTGTGTTATATAGTTTCATTTAAATTCAATAATATCTTTGTGACATTCAAATTAACAACTCTCATAAAAATATACCTTGGATATTAAAAGTTAATACCGCAAGCCCCTTAATGTTTCCGGTTTATGCTCTCCGCGTTATATTGTGTAACGCGGGATTATTTAGCATGTTCATAATTGTTTTTACATATTTTATACGTCATATACAATTATATTAGAAGTAGCACATTAAAATATTGATAAAAGTCAGTCCTTAGTCAGTTTTTTGGGCACTTACTTCTATCGTTTATCGTCACGATTTCGAAGCTAATTTATGCCATTTCGAACTCGTTCTGCTCCTGATTTCTGACGGAATACCCGCTTCTGTCAAAATATCCACCTTGCTAGTTTTCATTTAAGTAGGGCTAACATTTTACCAAAACTTCCAGATACCTTGGATACTGCATATACTCATTGAATTGTATAATTGTACCAACTAAGGCTGCATTCAAAATTTAAAAAATAAAGAGATAGAAGGTTTCTTTCATTGGCATCGCCTAGTGTCAAAATATCGCCCATTTTACTTTGACAAAAATCCGAAAATGTTCATCTTTCCTACAATCCTATGGTGCCAAAACTTTCAAAGTTCGTTCATAAAAGAAAAAATCTCGTGATTCCGTAACATATGTTCTAGTATTATTTTAACAGTGTATTGGCTCGCTACTGCTTACGTTGCATTTTTACTCAAAACAACACAGTATTTCAATGCAGCGAAACGCAGAATCTTACAATGGAATCCTGTGATTACAATGTGCCCACATATACAAGTATAAAGCATACAGCCACATTGTCAGTGTAAAGGGATTTCATTGCATTCGTTCGACATCACGGTTCTTTCATGTTCCGGTACAATTTGTCTACGTCGAGCTGACAGAGAGCCATTGTTTTCGCTCGCGTCCGCCACAGTATTGGTTTATTTCGAACCGACTAATATTAATGGCTTTATAAATAATTTTTAGTTTTAACTCTGTAAATATTTTCTTGAAATAGGTAGGTGAATTGACAAATGGATGAACGGTTAACCAATGGAACGGACACCGGATAGCAAGTGGTCGACACCGCCCATGGACATTTGAGCCGTAATAAATTCTCTTTACTGTAGAACTAAGTTATTATATCCCTTGTGCCTACAGTTGCACTGGCTCAATTACCCTTCAAACCGGAACACAACAATGCAAAGTATTGCTGCCTACCACAAAGTTCTACAAATCAAAGTCAAGTAAAGTTTTAAAGTAACTTGAAAGTATATATAGTTACTGCGACTGTATTGGTTTGATGATTATTCTTAACTGCACAACTTTATTTTAAAACTCAAGAATTTTACAATGTTGACGCTTTTGATAGTTATAATAATATGATGATAATATGCATATATATATATATATATATATGTGGCGTGCATATAGTTATACTTTCAAAATTAGGACTGCTGTTCAAATGTTGTCTAGGGATAAAACCAATATTTTTACTGAATCGCCCTGAGGGATTTTTTATGTTATAGGGGGCAAACGAGCAAGAGCCTCACATGATGGAAAGTGATCACTACCGCCCATGGGCATCTGCAACACCGGGGGGCTTGCAGGTGCGTTGCCGGCCTTTAAGGAAGGAGTACGCTCTTTGTTGAAGGTTCCCAAATCGTATAGGTTCGGAAAAACCGCCGGCGAAAGCTGGTTCCAAAGTGTGGTTGGGCGAGGTAGAAAATGTCTTAAAAATCGAGCTGTAGTGGATTTTCAGTCATAGTAGTCATCATACTTTATAATTTGCCAAAAAGTACATGAAAACTAAGTAAGCTATATTTAATTTATTTATTATTGAGATTAACAAACACTTGCGCATGTGTTGAAACGATAATAATCAAATGATATTTTATTATAGTACGCTGTTCGACGCTGTTGATTCTCGCGTCAATTCAACCGAAGAAAGCAAGTGCATGTAAATCGACGTTTCAAAATGACGAATATATTAGGTCATATGATATTACAAGTTATTACGTTTGTGTAAAGATCAGATTCGCATAAAAACTAAATATTGAAAATTGGGGATAGCGTACTTTAATTTGGATGTGATAAGTTTTACGAATTTTGTCGATGCTACATATAAATTGTGTCGTACTATACCAACTTATATTTAACTTCAATAAAAACTTTAAAAATAGTTTAAATAGTTCTATTTTCAATTAAAAATAAATCGTTAATAGCAAAGAGAAATATAAATTTTAGTAATGGAATTTCTTTCAAAATTTAGATATATTTTTCTTGCCAGCGTTTTCATGCGGAAATCTATTGATAGAAAGTGTTATTCAACTTTCCGGAGGAAATGTAGCATAAGACCTTCTTCTCATAAGGAGAGTACCAGGAAACTTAGCCCAATATTGAGACATTCATAGTCTTTTAAATTTTGTATCATATACATGATCATTATATTAATGAAATTTTAATCATAGATTTTACTATTATTTGTAATTTTCCATCAGAATTTTCATTTTCATAATAAAATTTCGCCCACAACCATAAGGTCTTCTTTTTACATTAACTACTGCACTCGTATTTCATAATTGAACTAAGTTATACAAGAATCATCGAAAAGCGGTGCATTAAAAGATAGTTCAAACTTAAATTTAACATGCCAGTAAGTAAGATTAAATATGTCTATCGTATTGAGACAAACGATTTAGCTAACTATTTGTTACAAATAATTACCAGCAATTTTTTTTATATAAATTATTTTTAAAAAGGACTTTTACCTTAAATACTATTATTAAAAAACAAAAGGTACAGTTAACCTGCCCCTTAAAATGATTGCGCAATATCCACTCAGTACGAGTGGTCATGAAATCGAACTTTTAAAAGCTTTGCACACAATACCGTATCATAAGCCTTTTAGGTCATTATATATCTACGCGACAGCTACGCATAAATGTGATAAATTGAATTGTTTTTATCGCAACTTCAATGAGGAAAATTTCGAGTCTGGAACCTTTTTTTTGCCAGGTATGAATATAGAGTTGTTCAGATTTTGATCTACGTTTGGTAGGAAAACATATATATTTTTTTTATTTTGACACATTATCATTTATTACAAGCTAACAGTCCAATATTCACAGGGGTACAAGAAGTTTTGACTTTTACATACATGTATCAGTATGTATTATAGGTGCATATAATAAATAGAAGAAAGTTATATATACATATAAACCATTACCTTGAATCTTACTGTTTATTTATGAAAACCGATTTAAAAACCGTTTCGTAGCTTGAAAGATCTAAGCGTACAGACGGCGGCGACTTTGTTTTATACTGTCTACAGACATTTTATTTTAATGATAGGAATATTCTTGCAGATACCCTCTTTTTAAAGTATGTCCATATGCAAAGTACTTTTTTTGATGTATACAATTTTACTAATTGTATAATTTGAGTATTATCTCCACAAGATACATATCACCGCTAGATAATTTATGAGTTATTCAATTTATAATATTAACCTAAAGTTATTAATTTAAACTAAGTTTATATTTCATAATTGCTGAAACCCGTGCAATTTCTGATAATCCTAATTGAGAGCTTATTTTAAACCAGCGAATTTGTTGCTTCGACTGACTTAATTACATTTATTTTATCCGTACCTTCGTTAGGGACCACGAAAATCACATTGTAAGAAAACGTGACGTTAAGAAGATATTTAGTTAAACTGGCGTATCAATTTGACGAGGGTAGAGAATTGTTTCGGATTCGAAGGTTTCATATACGTTATTTTATGTACCATACTCCCTCTTCCTTTGAATACGCATTATAGATTTTTTTAAACGACCTCCTCACCTAATTTATGTTTTAAATTTAAAATTGTATAATGATGATCCATATTGCACTTTTTTCTATAAACACTGGTCTAATGAGAGTCAATAACAAAATATGTAAGCGTTAAGCTACGTCCATCACAACACTTTTGCTGTATATGATAGTTTATAATCCTAGAATATTATAACCATTTAATTACTTTTAAAATATTAATTTATTTAATATTATTTAAAACATCAAACATAATGAAAATAACTTCGTTCCAAACAGTCGAGACTATCCGATTTTTTTATAGTTGTAAGGACGCATGCGTACATTACATAAACACAAATTGTATTAAACATAGAGAAGCACATTTTTTATTAGTTTATTAGTAGATTCTATATAGACTTAATATAGTTGTTAAATGACGATTCAAAAGAGCTTGTAAATGCCTATTAGAATAAAGTATATTTTGATTTTGATTAATCTTGTCACTTCTGCAATAAAATTAAACTCTAGCTGCAAGAGTTTGTCGCACTTTATTATTGAAATCCTCATGGATTTATGCAACCAAATTATATTCTAGATTTTAGTGTTTTCATGTAGTGTGACATTGGATGTTGATATAATATTATATATAATTTTTTATTATTACTTACGATGATGATGATACTACAAGATGATTAAAAAATAATTATTACTACTAGTAGAGTTCTTGATAAATAAAATTTTAACAAAAAGAAAAACCGACTTCAAACAAAACACTATTTTAAAACAAATGAATATGCACGAAAAAGTAATAAAAATAATTGCGTATTCAACATATTTTTTAGAGTCTTCCTAAGTTAAATGAAATGAAAAATATTAGACAACTTAAAAGTCGATTAACGATTATATCATGTAGTTATAGTTATTGCTATATTTGGAGCCGGTGTCAGCCACGGTGCCCTTGTCCCAAAAATCAAAAGAAAGAAGCGATACGAGCCCCTTGATTGATCCAGTATATTATTGTGTAAACGGTAATTTGTAAAAAACATATTTGTTAAAGTATTCTCGTATTGTTTTTTGATAGATATACTGTTGGGTTTTATTGGCTGACACCGACTCCAAATATAACAATAATTATAACTACATGATATAATCGTTAATCGACTTTTAAGTAGTCTAATATTTTTCATTTCATTTAACTTAGGAAGACTCTAAAAAATATGTTGAATACGCAATTATTTTTATTACTTTTTCGTGCATATTCATTTGTTTTAAAATAGTGTTTTGTTTGAAGTCGGTTTTTCTTTTTGTTAAAATTTTATTTATTTTTTGATTTTAAGTGAAGCTGATGTTGACTAACTAATTTTTTTTAATATGGATAGATTAAGCATTCCGTTTATATGAGTAAGAAACTACTTCGAGGACAATTTCAAAGGAAACTTGCGAATAAAGCAAAAATAGACTTTCGAAAATGCGGATTTAATACGTCACGCGGCGTAAACTACAAGGATCCCTCGAAAGAGCTGTAATCGAACTCAGCAAAAAAACTTTGAAAAAGACCAACTATATTTCGTACATCATATGACATCACATCACATACACAAAATTTAATTAAAGATAGTAAGAAATTCTGCCCCATATCGCACCCTAACTGCGAGCCGTATAGGAGTTCCATCACTACATAGTATAAAACAAAGTCGCTTTCTCTGTCCCTATATCTTTAAATCTACGCAACGGATTTTGATGCGGTTTTTTTTAAAAGATAGTGTGATTCAAGGGGAAGGTTTGTGTATATAATACATGAACAATATAGTAAAGAAACACTGATAATTTTAGAAGTTTGCGATGTGATGTCGTATATAAACAAATTCTGTAGTATATTTAGTATCAGTATTGCACCCGTGCGAAGCCGGGGTGGGTAGCTAGTTGATTATAATATTCGACTATGATAATTACATAAACATAACCACATTACGGAAGGTAATTCAAATATCCAAATAACCTATAAATAAAAGATTCGACCTAGTATCGCTAACGTGCTCCTCAGAATTGTTCCGTTCCCTTCCGTTCCGTTACTTTGTCATGGATCCTGTGCTCAGAACCTTACCAAACTTTCATCAAATTACCCTTGAAGTATATATTTTATAATAAAAAAAGAATTATCAAAATTGGTTAACGTGATTTTCAGTTATTCACCTATTTGTCGCGCATATACATAATGCAAATTTAAGACTTATGTCGTTTTCACATGGATACCATCATCGGAAAAACAAAATAAAAAAAAATGGGACCCCACGGGAAGCACTACCTTTCAAACAAAAAAAAAATTATCAAAATCGGTCCACCCAGTGAAAAGTTATGAGGTAACAAACATAAAATCGCACAAATCACACAAGTCGTATGTTTGTCCGTTATTTTTTCATGCAATTTTGTAGTGTGAGTGCCAGTAGGGGAAATACCGACAAAATGATATGATGTTTTGTTTTTTGATCATATTTATTTATTTAATAGTATTATAATCAGTCTCAATCGTTTTTGGTCATCTTTATTTTATTGTCTGTCAGTAACATAGTCTTTTAATTAAGTAGAAACTATAATAAAATGTATATTTAGAAAAATGTAACTAATCACAAAAACCATGCTATCCAGGACAGACAATATGACAATATAATTCTTAAGAACACAGTTCACAAATAAATCGTTTGTGTTCTTCTTTGGGACATCGCCACATGATGCATGAGCCCAAAGGAAATAAGAAATACGTCGTAACCAACTGTCTATTTCTTCACAGAAAGACCTTAAATCGTTCTTGTCCAGCACGTTTCTACTCCTTATTAAAATAGTGTTTGAAAGCATTTTTTTTTGTTAGTTCAAAGGCAAGCTCTTAGAGTTATGTACGCTTCAAACCAAAAAGTAGTGTTTCTAAAGTCTTTATGTATTTTACTAACTCATGGTCAATTTAAGATTGAAAATGATATTGTTGACAGGTATGTCATTTTGTCCAAACGTAAACAAAAACGATTAAAACATCATACTTCCATGAAACAACTAATGATTGCAATAAAGATTAATCGAAATCACGGAGTACTAACATAGTTCATCGATATCAATAGAAATAATTACAAATAACAACAAATAACTTTTAAAAAAACTTTTAAAGGCGCGAAACACGTTTGAACTGACTGTGACGCGACAGTGATAATAAAGTAAAGTAGTAAAGTAACAGCCTGTAAATTTCCCACTGCTAGGCTAAGGCCTCCTCTTCCATTAAGGAGAGTGTTTGGAACATATTCCACCTCGCTGTTCCAATGCGGGTTGGTGGAATGCACATGTGGCACATGCAGGTTTTCTCACGATGTTTTCTTTCACCGCCGAGATGTATTATAAAAACAAGTTAAGCACATATATATATATATGTGTGTGTGTGTGTGTGTGTGTGTGTGTGGTTTGAACCCGAAATCATCGGTTAAGATGCACATATTCAAACCATTGGGCCATTACACAATACATTTCGCCGTTACATTATACAGTCTGTAGATAGGTAACTTAAACCCGCCAATTTCTAAATAAGGCGACTATGTCATTTTGTTCGTATTTCCCTTAAATTAAGTCTTAAACTGATTTATAATCAGTGTCGTATCATTTTTTATAAAATTTTATATTTTCGAAAGATAATTCTAGATTATTATAAATTATAGATAATTATATAACTGTTTCAATTATCTATAATTATAGATTCATATATTCATTCTGTTATATAATAACACTGCTGTTAGTTACAAAATGGGTACGAAAACACCATTAGAACAATTATTTCATCAAGCTAATAGGAAGGAACACTTAGTATGCAGCTTGCGTTGAATAGTTAGTACATTGAATCTTTAGTAAATAGTCTCCGATTTCTCTACTTATAGTATATTTTAAGAATTGTTGCATTAAAGTATTATATATTTGTTACTAAATTATCAAAAACTTATATCAAAATTGTAGTTGCTGATATTTCATGTTTTTGAGGTGTAACCATTTTAGTTTCTAGATCAAAATACCTCTGGGTTATAAATAGGTCGGCTTGGCCAACCGCTCCAGTTAATCAAGTCCCAGGCACTGCGGTTATTTGAATCGGAAAACCATCACCAAGGCACTGCTTCGGGTAAAAGACGGAGGTAATAAAATTTGCAATTCTAAAATTGTTAGTTTTTTTTATTTTTAATAATTCGTTTATGTAAAACAAATAATTAAAAATAAACTCTACTGTTAATTATTATTTAAACTGTATTCATCTATGGATTGTTCATATATTGAGAAAAAATGTCTCATAGCATGAAAAACATATGTATTCGGTCCGTAGTAAAACTGGGTGACGGCTGCCAAAGATCATCTCAGGTGTTCGCTTAAGTGTAAAAAGGTCTCATTGGATCATATACAATGAGCTGATACCTAATGGTGAGCATTTTCTGCCACAGCTCTTTTGATATTTTCAACGTTTTCATTGTGTTATATGTTTATTTCGATCATGTTATAGTAGTTGTAAATTTAAAGAGTATCTTTCCTTAAGGGTTTGCAACAACTGTATCATCTGAAACCTAAAGAATAGTTGCGTACAGTTGAATAGCTCAACTAACCTTTATCGTCGTCGCGTTGTCGTCGATTTTGAGGCGTCTGATCAGTACTGATGAAAATCGTACTCATCCCTAATATGTATAAACTTATACATTTCGATTTGTAGTAAAAATACTTTTCTTATGTGCTTTTCTTTGTGAATTATAAAAATTGATATTATATAAGTCTGATAATTAAACAATTATATTTAATTTTAAACATCACAAAAATGTTATTATTATTTTTGATAACCACCTATATTTTGTATTTTAGTTTTTCGGTTTGAAAGGTGAGTAAGCCAATATAACAACTTAGTTCCCACGTTCGGTAGCGTATTGGATACGGCAAAATATCTTTTTTACACAAAAGCGTGATTTTTAGGGCACTTTCTGCCGCGCACAGCCACCCTTTGGAAAATAACTGCGCTTTCGGTTTTTTTGGGAACCTATAAGAAAAAAGCTGTTCATACCTTACAGGTAAAGTAGCAACGCACCTTTATACCGCCAAGTTGTAGATGTCCATGGAATGTAAGTTACTTTCCACAAGGCGTTGTCACAATGAAGTTTTTGAATTACATTTGTTTTAAGTACGTAATAATGCTAGCTAATATAATAGATAATACGATTGTGCTTTAGAAGTTGTAAATTCCGGAGGACATCTTCACTGAATCGGAATGTGTCCATGTGTCAATATCAAAGGGGTGTTACTTCTGAATTTCTTAGCTGTATATTTAATGTATATTTAATAAAATAGTTACAGAGAGTTATCTGATAACACTTTGACGAATAATAACATTAAATACTCCAATTTGAAAAATATGAGGATAAACGCAAACAAAATCTCAGGTAACAATTATTATGTATCCATTTATTTCATCCTCTATTTTTTATATATTCTTCGAATAATATTTGAAAATAAATCTTATAAAACTTACTTTAAATATACATTTTAGTCGTAGTGACTAACAATAGAATGAAATATTTATGAAATATTTTTTCTGTATTTGTCTGAACACGAAACAAATGTTATATGCAAGTATGATAAACACTTCATAAACTGGATATTATACGTTATAATCTTTATCCCTCATTGATAAATGAATAAAAAAGTAAAGTAAATGAATATCTTTTAAATATTCCATAACTGTGCTAACATTCCCTTCGTGTTCAGTTTTGCAAACAAAATTTAAGTGCAAATAACTCAGAGATAATTGACTGAATTTAAAATCACAATCTTTGGTTTAATTCAACGTGTTCTAGCTACTGAGCTATTTCAGATAAATATCTCTTGTAATTTATTCAGCGTCGTTATTAAGCTTAATTTGTAAAAGACTATCACGTTGACATTTAATTACATTAAAAAGAAATGTTTAAGCCCAGTAATTTTCATTTATCTAAAGAAAAAAACGGCCCATTTCGTTTATTGCGCGAAGCTGTCGACTTGCGGTCATCAGTCTTAGGAAAGTAATTTTACGCCTGATTATGCTTCACACCCTTTTCCCGGCAAATTGGAAACGTAATGAATGACGATAATTATTTTACTCGAGAGAAATCAATACTGGTCAAACTTTGTAAAAAAAGGGTCCAAGGGAAATTTGTGAAACTTTAATATGGAATTCTTAGCTAACTATCAAGACAATTTGATTTCTTTATTACCGTTTATACTATTTTAAGTAATACCACCATTCCTAATTGGAATTATTAAAGGTTGTTAGGTAAGTTTGAGTTTTCGACATATTTTCTTAGCTTTATTCTTTTTCCAGACGGAGGTAGATTTTCGACAGTCAATACTTAATTGTAAGAATTCTATGTTGAATAAAGATTTGACTTTTACTTTACTATGAAATAGCTATTTAAATAATATCGCCTTATCATATTTTCACAAGAATATTCAGTAATTTATTCGATCATATGTACATTGTAGTGCTATAAAATGAATTTGATACGTAGTTGTAGTTAGGGGCAATGTTACAAATGAAACACTAAGAATATGGTATAACCCTGTACTTAAAGAAAACAATGATAAGGACCACCATACCATTACTTTTATATTTAATAATATTCAGATATAGAACCTTCGAGCCGAAGCGCCTTCTCCGTGTCGATCAATAAAGGAAAACAGACAAAAACAATTATTTACTCATCTGATGGAATAGTAATTAAACGAAAAGCCATCCCGCAAGTCATAAACTCCATATTTCATTTAACTGACATTAATTAATTTATTGTAACATATTATAATAATAATCACGCACCAAATAAACTTCCAGAACGACGGATACAATTTAAACTATTTTTTTTATTTTTTTTTTAAATAATGGAAACATTCTGTAGGGGTAAAATAACAATAAACTTCATTTAGTATCAAGCCAAACGATAAAATAAGATAATTGCGTTCATTTATTACGCAAAATTATACTTGGAATACCTAACTCGCAGATTTACCACCTTCAGTATTAAGTTTCTAGTGCCACAATTTCAAAGGACTGTCGGTGTCGGCGCTTATTTGACATTTCAAAAGCTATATATTACTGAGCGGGTAAGTGGGTAATTTGTATATAATTTCTTTCATTTTACAATTTTATACGCGATGATAATATATTTTAAGATTATATGGATTGATTTTGTTATAAAATTATACTGAACTGTGAATATTGTGGTGTCAAATATTAATGAGATAATTCGTTATTCGTATGTTTTTATAGTAAACAATTATTATTTATTTTTTGCTTAACAATTCATAACATATTAATATTATATTGATACTATTACATGATGAAAAACTGTTAAGAAGTTTTGAAATGACTCTTAGTTCGAAATTTGGATCGTGGAACATTCGCTAGGAAGCCGAAGTGCAGCATAATTCCCAATATCGTGGATTTCCACTTGGAATGGCTTGCATTGTCGGCGGACGACATTTCGAGCGAACTTTGCCTCTTAGTCAAATTAACGTTCCTCTTGGCTAATCGTACTTTTAACAGGATGGTAATTTATTTCATAATGATATAGTCTTAATTTTCTATTTATTTTTATAAAACAAATAAACCATCAATTAACACGTTCGTTGCATTACGAGATATATCAGATCTCTTGCAGGACTTTTGTATTGTGCGTTGAACATAATCGTGTTGTTTCACTCCTTGCGGGAGGATCTAACGTGTAAAGTTCTTTAGGTATGAGTAGGACAAATATACATATTTACTTCCTACTTAAAGATGAATTCATGGACATTAAAAAAAAAATTAGGGATGGATTAGGTCCCTAACGCACAGTACTGTAATTATTTTCATTCCTTGCGTTAGGAGATATGTCGGTACTCGTGGAATCGTACGCCTCGTAGACGCAAGAGAGTGAAGGTGGGCGGCGCGGGCGCTGCGTGACTCGTTTTAGTGTTGTCGCGCGCACGTTTGCGAAATAACACTCGCGTATATACCTACGAGTTGATTATCATTTTTGTTATACAATGAGTGCTTTTAAAAGAAAAAAGTGTAAAAAATCTATTAATTTTGGTGAAATTTACAACAAAAAATCAACGCCGGATTATACTGCTGCATCGTCCAGTAAAATAAAAATTTTGGAAAATTTTCAAATTTGCCCTCCATTGGCTATAAATGACAGTGATTCTGATTATGAAATATTTGAAACCCCTAAAAAGAAAATGATGAACCTTTCTACGTTGGAGCACACGCAGCTAAGAAATGAAAATAATATATGTATATATCAGCCCATGTACTGGAAAACGATTTAGTGTGCTTCAGAATACGATATCCAGTCCAAAAAGTAGTAACAATAATACCACATGATTGATGACTAATACTACAATATACCTACTGATTCTATGACACCTACTCGTAGATTTTGTGGTACTGTTTCTCGTAACCATAGTGGTTTATCTACTCCTAGCTCGTGCACACAAATGCTAACAGAAACATCCAACACAAATGCTAAACCTTCTCCTGCCTCATTGAATGCTTTATGTACATCAAGTAGGTGCTCAATCAATGTGCCTACCAAGTTTTAATGAAAAACACTATCCATAATTATTATAATAAAACTTTTTCAATCGACAACTGAGATATTATTTTATTCCCATCACTACTTACTACACATTTTGAACTATCTTCCGTTGCGGTACGAGATACAATCGATATCATATTTTTTTTTGGTATTTGTAGTTTATTCAAATGTCATAACTGCGTGCGAACCTAGCAAAATATAAAGCAATAGGCTATCTTTCACCCACAAAACTTCTAAATATATTTGATTGTTTTTTTGGAAGATATAAACTATTTTGATAACTGTATCTTTAGGAGACCGATTAGGTCTCAAACGCACCAAATGGTAGGTTAGTTTGGAGATCTTTCAGGTCTCCAAAGCACCAGCTGAAAGTTTTTTGAAAGTGATGGCGCAGGGAACGTGTTAAACACTTACCCATACACTCTCATTTTAAGATATGAATTTAAAATCTAAATGGTTATTCTATGATGACGATTGAGTCAGAAGTCAATTTATACCACTTGTAAATTGACTTCTAACTCTATACTTTATAACTTCTAAAACTAAAACCATCTAATAGAACTATGGTGACTGAGCCTATAAAAGACTTTAAATATTAAGAAACTTATACGGCAAAAGTTATTTTACAAACTATAACTGTCTACGAAAAATATGACAAATTAAGATAAGTTTTGGACCTTCTTGTTTAAACCTCTAAATCGGATAACTGACTATAACAATAAAGTACTTTTGCAGTTAACATTATCCATTTTTTTATACGTATGAGCCGTGTTATCTACTATAAAATTGTTATTAATATATCTTATAATAACTAATAAAGAAATATTTTCTTGCTAGGGGCAGTCCTCATTATCTTTATTAAAAAATGGCACCCATGCGGAGCTTGTTGGGTCGACATAATATGTCGTATATTAATAATAAACATCAAAAATTGAATGAAATATTTCAAAAGGCCGTTAGATTACTTTATGATGTATTACTAAGTGCTCAAATAAGTAGAACGTCGTTTCCATAGTAGAAGTTTAGATCAACATTAATTTAACTAATAATGTCACATGTTTAGTATAAAACTTTATGTTTCTACAAAAATAATCTTCTTTTTTTGAAACTGTACGGTTGTAAATGTATTATCGTTAACAAGTTTAACGGAGGACAAGTCTCGCTAACATAGTATTTGATTACTCGGACAGTAGGTCTAAGTGCCGCGTTCCCGGCAGCTGCCTAACAATATTAACGTCAAAGTTACTTAAGGCCATAGGCCACTGAGTAATTTACTATTCTTACGTGTTACGCTAAGCGACAATGAGATTGAATTTCCTTATAATTTTAAATGTGCATGAGTGCCTGAAAAAAAAACAACATCAGTTTCATATTCAATAAAGAAATAAAATATAAGAATGTTAGAATATCTAAGAACTTACAAACTACAACATTACAGTAGTAAGTAACATAGTCTACAATAATATTCGATGAACATAGTAAGGCGACTGCACTATAAAATATCAAGATTACAGTTTTATTACCCGTAAAAGCAATAAGAGTGCAATTGTCTTTGTGGTTCGCCCTGCGGCTTTTATCGCCACTGCTCTGCACTTTGCACACATTCCATTTAAGACCTTTTACTCAATGGACAGCGGAATGCTAAAATTAAATTTTTGGTTCATACAGGGAAGCAGCAAATGCCGGTCAAAAAATTTAAAGTATTCGGTATGTGTTTATGTGATGTATTATTAATTATATACTATTACATTTCATGTAGCTTTGGCGGCCCATTGGTGGACACATGAATAGGGTTAAGTTAAGAAAGTTTTTAATTTCTTTTTAATTTCTCAATATGAATTTTTAATTCATTGCGTCCTCGGGAATAATGCGTTAAGGAAAATCTCCTGACGAACCTACACATACAGGAGGAATCTACATGTATTGGCATCTAGTATTAGAACAGCTCCAAAAGTTTACTAAATAATTTTGTTTTTTATATTATAGTCAATTTTTGCGAGTCGATGATTTGCACAATTTTCAGAATTAATATGTTCCGAAGCCAAGTTCAAGTTTTTTGTGGTAATATTTGATAAGAGTACAGTACATTATGTCAGTTAAAATAATAAGCGTAATGATCGATACATTATTTGAAACGTTGGTACTTGGTGCAGTTTTCTAGTCTTATCTACGTCAAAAATAATTGTATTTTGTACGAAATTCGTTTTTTGTACCGGAACAAGGTTACATAACACAAAGCTGCATGAAGAACGTATGAGTAAGGTCGAATTCACCAGACTGAAACCATCAATTTGACGAGGGTACAGAAGTGGTTCAGACTCGAATTACCGTATCGTTTGTAGATAAAACACTTTCCACGTTGCGAACTTTTACAAAATCCGATAATGAATTATCATTCTTGCTTATTTATGTTTGAATGATCACAATATATATATATTATATAAATATTGTGATCATTCAAACAGATATGAAATTGAAACTAAAGGTATGCTAATGGATGGTAGTGCTATACCTTTAGTTGGCAGTTCGGCTTTGTGCCAGATCAAATCAAGCAGAAACACATTGAGTAAGTTTGATGGCACATTGACGATAATTGACGACGATTTTTTGTTTGTTTTATTATACCAATGGCAATCCATTTGTCAGTGTATCTAAAATCTATACTAATATTGTCTGTCTATGTGTCGCTCTTTCACAGGCAAACGACTGAACAGAATTTAATTTAATTTACTATAAAACGAGCTTACCTTCCAAAGAATAACATGGACAAAGAATAAAATAAAAAATATGTTATTTTAAAATAATAATAATAAAAATAAATCGGTACTTGTTATGTAGAAAAGAAATAGTTTGCCTTTCTTTCAAACAGCAACAGAGGAAGGGATCTTGATCTTTTTTAAGCAGAGTGACGGAGACTTTTTTGTCCTGGAATAGCAGATGCTATGCCACAGATGAAAATTACTCGTTTAATAAAATGTAAAATTTAATTTATAATCATGATTTCGTATAAAATGAAATATGGTATGAAATAATAATAAATTAGAATTATTATCGTATTTTTATACCGTATACAATGGGCGACAGCTAGTTGGAGGATTTCCAAATGGCGGCTATTGGCTGCACAATAGTCACGATTTGTGGAGTAAATTAAGTTGACATTCCTGGATAGAATTTAAAATTCTTTTAAATACTAGACGGCAAAATAGCAGGTTTTAAACTTTAAAATATATGTACATAATAAATACAATAGCATACTGTTACCAATAATAAAATTCGTAAAATATACGCACAAAAATTAATGAATATTTGACCGATTTTTTTATTTATTTGTTGGGTTTAAAATCTGTACACTGTCGATTTTGTTGACACTTTGAGGAATTCAATTAATTCCGGACCAAACCACGTTTTAAACAAAAACAATAACACTTCTATATTTGACAGTAAAACTTACTAAATCGCCATGAATGTCGAATTCGAATTTCACTCTTACGTCCTATGTGTAACGTTACATAATCGGTTCATATTCACTTGTGGTTAAAAAACCACTGGGCTATCTCGGCTATATATTAAGCAATAATATATTTAATAAAGTGTACACAGATAGTTCTCATGAACAATTAAATTAAATTATTACACCAGATATTGTTATTACTTCTAAACACAAATTTGATTTGCATACCAACAATGTACTCGAATGCCATACAAAATATTCAGTAAACGCATTTATAAGTTTCGTGCGCACTCCACGAGGAAATTGGAGAACAACTCAACCATGCCGAGAACTCCTTTCTATCGAGGTGTCAACAACACCAGGTACTATAAATCTCCGCTTTGTGCAGCCCATTCCATTCACGTTTATCAAAGCAGAAATATGACCGTCCTTTATGTAAAAATATGTGCAAAATGCAAATTGTTTCCTCTTTAATTCAATTATATATTATGTGAAAGAAACTTATTTTTGGTACGTATAAACTAAATTCATTTATAAAATGAAATTCTTACTTTTAAAAAGATGTAAAATCGTCTCCTCATCCTCTACTCTCCTCTTGATGAGGTTTGGATACTCCACTACGCTGACACTTGGTTAGTTGTTTTCTTTCACAATTCAGTAATGTTTGTCTGGATTCGAACATGCAATCTTCGTTTGTGATTCGCGTGCTCTAACTCTTATTATTCGATATATTAAATAAATATATAATATAAGTATTGTCCACGAATAAATAATTTGTTTAATGACATATTCAGTGACGTTCCCCATATTTATCATTAATATACAAAGTTTGAATTTGCATTGTAAACACATGAATAATGGTTCTCAGGTCAAAACAAAAATAATTTATTTAAAATATCTTTCTCAATTATTGGACACGTGGACGAAAGATTCTTAAAAATGTGTAAACAATTATTGGGCCAACAATGATGGCACAGTTGAATTACATGCGAATTTCAACCAAAAAATGTTTGTTCAAAACCGGTCAATACTACTGGATTTTTATAATCTAATTAAAAAAAAACATTATCATGACAATGTTTATATATTCATTTAACTCTTGAGTACAATAAGCAGTTTATGAATGATATTATTAGAATGTCTGCCTCACTAAACAGAAACAGACACTAATCTACAAAAAGTCTTTCAGCGCTTAATATAGTTATTCCCGTTATATATCAATCAGAGGTCGAACACACTTCGATTCTTTGTTGAAATAATCCTCTTACAAATCTCGAATTTTTAGTTAATAAACTCATTTGAGTGCAAATCAGAGAACGCCCATAAAATTTTGAAGCGTGAGAAGCTTGTCAATGCTGTTATACGACCTTTGTTTTCCATTAACTGGGCATTCAGCCAAATCACCACGAAACGTAGAATGGTTTTAAAAGTTGCGAACAGCTTGTTTTAATCGAAAAACCAGTCGTCGAATCTAACGCTCATCGATACAAACGCAATAAAGCGTGTCTTTTGATGCCAAACACACAATTTTCATCAAACAAATCCTTCTCTTTTTAACGTCAGAGGAATAAAAGGGAAATCAATATTCGAATTCACTAACAATCGATTCCAATTATTTTGTAACATGGTAATAGGCATATGGAGGTCTGTTCTGACACTCATCCGTGGAATATCGACACATCGAAATTGATGATTGATTGAACCGCAGCATTGGGTATTAAATTTTACATAATTCAATAAGCATCATTTATGGAATGGCTTTTGAATGAAACTATTTGAAAGTATGAAATTGAACTTGAAAAGATTGGTGTATCTAAACAAAATCAAATCTATTGGATGTTTATTTAATTCTTTTATTTTATAGACACTGAATTACCTATATAAAATTTATTTATTGAAATTCAATGCTGGTTTATAACCTAGACACATAAACATATTTATTATTTATCAGTCTAGTTCACTTTCTCGTTACTGTATTACAATTAGCAACGATAGAAATAAAAAGTAATGTAATATTCATATAATATGATTTTTTTTTATTTTGGGCCAAGGTATCTTCCTCCAAGGATAAGACATGGAGATTATTTGACCACTGACACTGCTTCAAAAATAGTTTAAAATGTATCTATCACATGCTGCCCAATCTTGTCCAACAAATGTAGGTTTTTGAACGAGGTTTTCGTTCCCAATCGTAACCGAGAGAACTTAAAAATACAAACAATGACGAGTGATGCATATCCAGTTTTGTACACACAGAAATTGCAATCTAAAAGATATTTTATGTCCCAAAACATCCATGTCATGTATTTACCATGAGAACTAAAACCTATTAAGCCAACACAAAATATTATATAATATCGTCACAAGCTATGAAATATCAAGACGACAAATAATTTCATTAAATCACAGAAGGTTTAAATTAAATTTGAAGGAACAAGTGATGATCGTGTCAACTTTAACGAACTATTGTTAGAAGAACAATGATGTAATATATGAAGGAGTACGAATTACATTTCTATTCTCTTGCTAAAGTGATGATGGTGTGGAGGAACCCTTATGTCTCGCAACATGTCAATAGACGAATGTTCCCTTTGAGATGTTCCATACATTTTCGAAAACTGTAACTACCCACATTAAATATTCTTTAACATTTTTTACCATGTTGTAAAAAATGTTAAAGAATATTTAATGTGTACTAATATATAGTAGAAAATTTCAAATTTAAAACAGTAAATATATATTTCATTAATTTAGATTCTTATTAGTGCCTTTCTACCTACCTACATATATATCACCATTTTATATGGTTAAATTTATTGTAGAGCCACGACCGTCTTAAAATGTAGATACTGAGGATAACGAATAAGCATGTAAGCAGTTATTATATTCAATCAAAAAAAATCTAATTAGATTTAAATGTACTTTTTGGAAGTCTTGTGTTAGATCTTAACTATTGTTACTATTTTATCAAATTCCATATACAATATTAACGGATAATTATTTTGTCAACACATCGACTATACGTCAAACCCATTGATTTTAATAATCGCTTACAAGATAAGGGTGACTTCGAAGCATGGATTGGGCACTCCATATTTCAATTTGAATTTCAAATTACTCCGATACCTGATGCGCTTAGTTTCCTAGTTATTAAGTCTATATTTTATCAATATTTTCTAACAAAGTTCAGAGGAAGCTTGTTACCTCAAAGGTTTTTCGAACGCAGGACTAATTAAAATAATGCGTTACAATGATTCCACCCTATTCCTTCAAACGTAGCCAGGTATTTATAATGAGCTACATGACTTTTCCGCTTCGGCATTAGATGAGATGGAAAATTTTGTACATTTATTTTAATTATCCAACAACAACACTTCTAACTTGTTAAAAGGCGTTAAAAGTGTTACTATATCAATTCTAAAAACCGATTACCGGTTTAATATGCATACATATTATAGCAAGTGCATTTGTACCAAGTCTACCTGAATATAATGACTTTATGGTGCTCCGGTCGATGGCGAGACCTGCGCTATGGCAACGGTCGTCAAACAATCCACCATGCAATTAGGTCGACGATCTACTTAATAAATTCTAGGAGAAAATATTTCCTACATTACTACATTATAATATCTAATAAAGATAATGTCGAAATATCGAGCTCCACCGAACAAAAATAAAAAACATGGTAAATATCCCGAAATTAATACCTTTAGTAATAAAATAACCATGTTAATTTAAATCTTATACATTATATTTGTTTCATGACTCATAAATCAATATAAATCGATAAATACCACGTAATATACGCTTTTACACGTTGTCATTATTATTATTATTTACTATAACAATTTTCTCATCCCGACTGCCTCAGTGTGTAACAAGAATTTTATTTACTTCAGTAGCGCCGCCGGGTCCAATGTGGCTGAGATCCAGGGACTCGATTACATATAAAAAAACACGTCATCATCAGCAGTTCATACACACCTATTGAAGATTAAGACAAACATGCAACAGAAACATGGACAGAAAATAAAAAATTCTGTGAAAAAAAAGCACATTTTCCAAAATCCAGATATACTCGAAAATATTCCATGTTGTTCTACGTGTTGAAATGCTCTTAATTAAATTCGAGATACATAGATTTGTTTAATTTTAATTTTTTATTTTATAACTGTTTCTTACGGTCAATTCAATTTTTTCTTTTATACGTCGAACTAATACTTACGGATTATAACCCTAAAATGGAAGCAAAAATGAACGCTGAAAGATACATAATGCTCAACGAAAGAATAATTCATTCATTCAAATTTAGTCCTGAATTACAAACGAATTTACCCTATTTAACGGACTTTTGAACGTATGTTTCAGGTACCTCTACAGAAATCAATATAACTTCAATGTCAACTTTTCTAGATTAGTTCGTTATATTAAAGTAGGCTCTTAAACTACTTTTGATTCGACATTTGAGAAGATTAAAAGAAATGTAAAGCTATAGATTCGAAATGTAAATTTTAGCGAGAAAGCCCGGCAATAAATGTAGTTCTTTTATTAATAATCCTCAACTAAATTTACAGATTCTGGATAATATATACCTACTACAACAACAACAACAGCCTGTAAATTCCCACTGCTGGGCTAAAGGCCTCCTCTTCCTTTGAGGAGAAGGTTTGGAACATATTCCACCACGCTGTTCCAATGCGGGTTCGTGGAATACACATGTGGCAGAATTTATATGAATTTTTTCACGTGCAGGTTTCCTCTCGATGGTTTCCTTCACCGCTGAGCACGAGATGAATTTTAAAGACAAATTAAGCACATGAATCAGCGGTGCTTGCCTGGGTTTGAACCCGTAATCATCGGTTAAGTTGCACGCGTTCTAACCACTGGGCCATCTCGACTCGACATACTAATTCTTCATTAAATTTATTTACATAATCTAGTATCGAGTACTGTATTTTTTTTATTTGTGTTATTACATGACTAGCGATCCGCCTCGGCTTCGCACGGGTGCAAAGCTGATACAGATTGTTCTTCTTTCTTTACTATATTGTCCATATATTATATACAAAAATCTTCCTTTCGAATCACTCTTTTTATTAAAAAAAGCCACACATATACATCCGTTGCGTAATTTTACAGATCTAAGCATACCTACATAGGGACAGACAGAGGTAAGTGAGTTTGTTTTATCCTATGTAATTATATTCATAGTCATGTTACGCTCACGCATTCATTATTTTCAGTATCAAAACTTCTCAATATAATTTCTGTCAGAGAAAATTACAAGCGACCCAAACATCTTCACCTACACAGAAAACTAAATATCATTACAATAATAATTTTAATTTAGATATAATAATTAAAAAACTTAGAGGATTCGCAATTAAATATTTAGTGTATCACTGGTAAATCGTTTGCAACGTTACACATTGACATGAACTCAGTTCTCATTCCCACACCTTTGTAGGAATATGCAAAAGAACACTTAAGTGAACTAAATGAACTATTTGTTATGTGTTCTGTGCCTATACTATACTAAGTTCTACTGCATGATGGTTGATTATGTGATAAATGGGTAAGGCCACACTCATGATATTACAAAATTTATGTACTAGCAATCCACCCGGCTTCACATGGGTGTAAAACCAATTTGAAATATACTACAGACTGCCTTACAAAGTTCACAGCTTTTTAATCATTAGACAATACAAACTTTTACATCTCTGCATTTTAAAACTGTTATATTTTTGAAAAGATTCATTTAAATTAATAGCTGTAAAGGCCGACATTGATCTATATAAAATGCACTATGTATTTGGATAAAGATTAATCCAGTAATGCTTAAAATCGCTTTGGAAATAAGCCATTATTTCTTTTAAAAAGTAAAAGAAATGAAGTTGGTTTTGTGAGAGTTTCGCTAAGAGGTACATATATACCATCGCGGACTTTTATGAAGAAGAGATAGTCACATACCATTGCGGACTTTTTTGAAGATCTTTTTAACAACGTGGTTTTAAGTGGATCTCATAATAATATATCTGTAGTCTGATAGTCTGGCAACCAACTAATACGTCAACATGAGAAAAAATGGGCTGTCATAAAATTATATCAATAAATTAATTTAAAAATATCTATAATAATCTAAAAGAGTGTAAACATATATTTTTAGACCATTAATAATAAAATACAACAACAAAATCCTACAAAAATGAACAAATATACATATAATAATAATTCCACCGAAAATGAAAGTGACACTGTCAAACTAAAATAAATAATGTATAAAACCCAAGAAAAATGTTGACAAGAGCCAGAAAACGAGCGCACAATTATCCATCCCCGGACCCGCCGCTCAGCTCCGCCTCGCAGGCACAGGAATCCGCACAAGGAAGTAGTCTGGTGTCTGCAGCTGCGTCGAGCTCGAGCGACGAGTACTTCTCCCCGCCGACGTCGCCAACACCTGTACGTCGAGCGGGGAGACGCCGGCCACCGACGGGCTTGGGAGCCAGAGGCCAACCGGTCTCGAACAGGGTCCCCGCTTCCGGTGGTGGTGTGCAGCGCATGCGATGGACACAATCCATTAATGAAAATGTCATGCGCGCATACTATGGGGCTACAGAGGGGGGAACTAACCTTACGGCGTACCGTGTTAGGATGCTCTCTCTGTTTCAGGCGCTTGAACCAGCTATCAATGTCTCGGCTCAACGACTGTCGGATCAGGTGCGAGTCATTCTGCGTAACAACAGGCTGAGTGACACCGTACTTGATCGGATTCGCTCAGAAACGTGTAATAGCGGTGTAACTTCCGGCCCGTCAACGCCCGTGGTTGAGGAACCACTTCCTGCAATACCACAGGGCCCAGAACATGATGATGAGGACGGTGGTGACATGGCTATTACAACAAGTAAGTACAGTGATCAATTGAGGAGCGCACTGGGGGATGCGATTCGGGATTATCGTAACACTCCCGCTGAGCTTAGGCCACGATTGCCACGTTTGCCCATGTCTAAACGGAATAGGGACCTAGTGTGCACTTTGGATTCACTGCTCGCAGATTATTTTGAGAGCAGTGAAAATCTCGAGGATACGCACTCAATTCTGTTTTGTGCGGCTGTTGCAGCATGTCGTGTAGCCGGTGTTACATTTGAAGACACCGAACGTGCTACACGACCAATGGCTGCTGCACCGGCCTGGCAGAGCAGGATTGAGAAGCGAATTAGTGAGACCAGAGTGCTCATTGGAAAACTATATTGTTTTAAGGAAGGGAATACGCGTCCACGTGTAATGCGTTTCGTGGGGCGGGCATTCTTAGGGACTGGTATCGGTCCGCAAGAGTATCCATCCCATGTGGTGGAGCGTATTGACTTCCTTAAACAAAAAGTTTATGCATGGGCAAGCCGCATTCGTCGGTACAGGCGGCGAGTGGACCGTTATTACTTGAATCGCAAATTCCAGAGCGATCAAAGGTGGGTGTACAGAACATGGGAGCGACTCGACCAGGATGTGAGCGATGGGTGTCGCCCAGATGATGATGCCACGAATACATTTTGGCGCAACATCTGGTCGGTACCCGTCGACCACATAGAAGGTGACTGGATGCGGGAAGTCAGGCAAGCGTGCGAGCCTTTGGAAGTGATGGGAAAAATTTCCATCGCTTCTGAAGGTGTAGCCGCCGCAGTTCGCTCTTTTCCCAACTGGAAGTCTCCGGGACCGGACGGACTGCATAGCTTCTGGCTAAAATGGCTGCGCAGCTCGCATGAATGCTTGGCATTTCAGTTCCAGTCAGCTCTAGAGTCTGGGTCGCTTCCACAGTTCCTTACCACCGGAGTCACCCACCTGCTCCATAAGTCAGGTAGTGCAACGGATCCTAAAAATTATAGACCGATTACTTGTTTACCGACGGTCTATAAGCTCCTTACCTCCATTCTGAGAGATAAGATTAATAGTCACATACAGAATAATAGTATTTTGTCTGTCTCTCAGAATGGATGTAGGGGTGGATCACGAGGCACTAAGGAGCTACTCCTCATTGATATGACCATTAGCCAACAGGTTCGTCGTTTTCGAAAGAGTCTGTCGACATGCTGGATAGATTACAAGAAGGCCTATGATTCCGTGCCGCATACATGGCTCTTGAGGGTGCTGGAGTTGTATAAATTAGATACAACTCTATGCAGTTTCTTGAGATCATGTATGAGGCAATG
Source organism: Vanessa cardui (assembly GCF_905220365.1). Classification (NCBI taxonomy): domain Eukaryota; kingdom Metazoa; phylum Arthropoda; class Insecta; order Lepidoptera; family Nymphalidae; genus Vanessa; species Vanessa cardui. The sequence goes on along the minus strand of NC_061130.1, from coordinate 10,290,456 downwards.
GCGGACAGTTCTTCGCTATCCAGGATGCCGAACGATTCATGGTGATGACGAACCAATTAGGATTGAGCGGGGAATATTCCAGGGCGATAGTTTGAGTCCATTTTGGTTTTGTTTAGCCTTGAACCCTCTAAGTACTCTGTTGGAGGGTTCAAGGCTAGGCTATCGTTTGCGGAGAGGAGGTAAAGTAATATCCCACCTACTTTACATGGATGACTTAAAGCTCTTTGCACCTTCAGGTTCACAACTAGTGGAGTTACTAAAGGTAACAGAAACTTTTAGTAATTCTATTAGAATGGAATTTGGAGTTGACAAATGCGCGGTTATGCATGTAAAACGAGGAGAGATTATGGAATCTGACGGATTACAACTTTCAGATTCCATAAACTTTAAATCACTGTCCGCAAACGAATCATACAAATACTTGGGTATGTCGGAAGCGTTAGGCATCAATGTGACCGACATGAAACAATCATTGCAGGAGCGTTTCTTTGGTCGCCTGAAAAAAGTACTCAAAAGTCTTTTATCAGGTGGCAATAAGGTTCGCGCCTTCAATGGTTGGGTCATGCCGGTCTTGATGTACTCTTTCGGCATACTCAAGTGGACTCAAAAAGAACTAGACGCCTTGGATAGGAGAGTCCGTGTCCTGCTGACTGCATATCGAATGCATCATCCTCGGTCTTCGGTGATGAGATTGTATATCCCACGGAGATATGGTGGCCGTGGCTTTTTAAATGCCAAGACCCTACATAACCGTGAGGTATACAAACTCAGGGAGTATTTCCTCCACACTGACTTGGATATGCACCGAGATGTAGTTATAATGGACAAGGGGCTAACTCCGCTCTCCTTAGGCAAAGAGAACTGGCGCAAGCCTGTAGTACTAAGTACTGAGAACCGCAAGGAGGTATGGAAGAGCAAGGAGTTACACGGACGCTTCTATCGGGCCCTTCATGGACCCGATGTGGACTTTATGGCGTCCGTATCTTGGCTACGGTTCGGTAACCTATTTGGTGAAACCGAAGGTTTTGTCTGTGCGATTATGGACGAAGTTATCATGACGAACAATTACCGGAAGTATATTGTGAGGGATGGCACGGTGGACATATGTCGGGCGTGTCACACTCCGGGCGAATCCCTTAGACATATTATTTCCGGTTGTTCTCGTCTTGCTAACGGAGAGTATTTGTACAGACATAATCAAGTGGCCAAGATTATCCATCAACAACTTGCACTTCGATACGGTCTTGTGGTATCAGAGGTACCATACTACAGGTATGTGCCCGACCCAGTTCTCGAGAATGGTCATATCACACTGTACTGGGACCGATCTATAATCACTGACAGGACTGTTGTCGCCAACAAGCCTGATATAGTGGTGATAGATCGGTCAGAGCGCCGCACGATAATTGTTGACATCACCATCCCTCATGACGAGAATCTCGTGAAGGCTGAGAAAGATAAACAAATAAAATATCTTGACTTAGCTCACGAGGTTGTCGACATGTGGGATGTGGATACAGCAGTTATTGTGCCGATAGTTGTTTCAGCGAATGGCCTAATGGCCAAGAGCCTCGACCAACACCTTAAGAGGCTCTCGTTGGGTAGCTGGGTCAAGGGCCTGATGCAGAAGGCAGTACTTCTCGGCACGGCTCGTATTGTGAGGAAGTTCCTCTCTCTGGAGCCCTGACCACCGGTGGCTTGGACCCTGTTCCCGCCACTGGTTGGCCTCTGTATTTTATATTTTTAAATATGTTTTATATGTTTGTATTTTATATTTAAAAATATAATATTATATGAGTGAAAATAAATAAATAAAGGATATCTTGTGTATGCGTTGAATTATTGCTTTTAATGTGCAATGAAATATATTTATATCAATAAAATTGTAGATAAACAATATCACTTTTAAATATATTATCACGGTATAATAAATATATAATAAAATCTCGTGAATGATAAATACCTAATAAACGAATAAATTATTTAAAAAAAAAAAAACATTTTAAAATTCGAGATTTTTTTTAAACAAATACATAAACATATATGATAAAGAAATCAGAATACAAGATATCATTGATACACTTACAAAATAATAAAATATGTAAATTTAATGGGATCACATCTGAGAAATTATTCTACCAATGAGGAATGTCCTTGACTTTGTATGTATTCTTCGAAGCTTTGTCGACGTATATCTTGAATAAGCTCTTTAAACCCACTGGAGATCTCTTAAAAATACCGCTACGAATATTTGTGGCTTGGTTTTATTTTATATTCATTAAAATGTTATTGTAACTCATATTTATCAATTTTTCACTATCAGAGAAAACTGTAACTACCACTGGCTATCTGGCCTATGACTTCAGCTTGTGTCAATTGAATTCAGATTTATCGTTTAAACTTCATGTCTGTATTAATAGTTTTTATTTTATTATAAAATCTTCTCTGGTTTCAATCCTGACACACGCACCACTGAATTCATATGCATAATAGTATTTATTAATAAAACACCGTAAAGAAAAGTGGAAGTGATAAATCACATGTATCCTCTAATCAGCAGAGGAGCAGCTGGTGGAGTAAGCAAAAACCTTCTCGTTAAAAGGTAGAAGAGACCTTTGCAGAATAAAGGACGGATTGGGGTATTGAAAAGTTGTTACTTAATACTTTATTCATTATTTTCACATTGACATAATTCGCATGTCTATTTTAGTACTGCGTCAATCTAGTAGATTTGACCAATGACTTTGATATGGCCTCGACTTAGCTTGCTGCTGGACTTGTATACACTAATTATGCGAACGTAGTCAATTTTTGCTGCCACATCGTTTAAATTTCCGGACTAAAACTTATACGTAACCAACGCCAGTTATCATTTGAAATCCTACCATAAGTTCACGTTCTTAGTTTGATCAAACAAAAATAGGTACTTATTGTCGGAAAAATTGTTCAAATTACGAAATATATTGGACGTCCTTACAAAAAACATTTCGTAAGCACTCTTACGCAATTTTTTTACATGTATAAATGGTACACATTTTCAGCACTCCGAATATTTCAAGGACATCGCTAAAACATTTTTCTTGTCTAAACAAATGCCTGTCAACATTTTATTGATACCGATTTAGTTCCATCGCCACAATAAACTTGCCTACTCATATACAATGATCTACGAAAATTGTTATGGAAAATATTTCTATCAAGTTGGGTTTTCCATTACGCTGCGATTCTGTACGTATTCCTTCAGCCCACTTGTTATTCGACTCCCCAAATACATTTCGCATACTTAAGTGGTACTCTCGAAATACTTGAATAGATGAAAAGATATTCATTGGCAATTGAAGTTATAAAATCGAAAGTGTTTTTTTTATAACAAGCTGCATTATGTAAAGAAGTTCTGTCTCGCTTATTAAGGCGATATTATTATCTAACATGAGATATTTTTCTATACAGGCAAACAGGTGTTATTATTATAGATAGTGCCACGTCATTTACAACCGGCGCGGCGGCGAGAGACAAAAGCGCCTCGTTTGGAATGAAGCCAGATTGCGGCTGAAACAAAGTACCGTTCCGTTCAAAGAAAATATTTATACCCTAACCTCTGCTAACGACAATTCACACTACAACCTTCCGCCTCAACTTAACTATTTCTATAGTTTCTTTTAATACTTTACATTTTCAAACGATTTAAATCGCTAGCGATACTGTATATGGAATCTTTCATAAAAATTATAATATAAGCATTACATGAACTAGCTGACGTGTACATTGTATAGACTGAAATATAAGAGTATAAGTTTGGACTAAGTCGAGATAGAAAGTATTTACAAAGCTATTCAAATTTAAATTAAGTTTTTTTTTTTTTATATATAGTGGTTATCATTTCAACATCGTTTATAAGATTGACTTTGAAATTAAATATAAATTGTATTACAGTTAGTGAAATATTAATTATATATATTTGGTTTATAAGCAGTTTAGACTAAACTAGAGTTATTAAAGCAAAAACCATCATACCTAAAATTGTATGAAAAACGATAATTAAATTCAACACTTATATACATTGGATCTACATATCAATTTGTTTAATAATCACTTCAAGTGATAAATGTATCAATATTAGTCCTTTTACATTGTAAAACAAAAAAAAATCATTTGTTCAATGCTATTTTTCTTGTGTAGAAAATTACGAAGCTTTGTCAGAGCAATACAAATGTACAATAATAAATTCTTCTTTACGTACACGTATGCTATTATATATCAAAAGTAAATAATTATTTGCATAATTAATGCGTATTTAACTAAAATAATTTTGAGTCCTAAGTGTTGAAAAAGAGTAGCTATTGAGTTTCTTGCCGGTATTTCTCGCAATTGTAAAATGACGATTCCAAAGTGATTTTAAAAGCCCATTTTTTGATTTTGATTTCAAAAAAGACAATGGGTATTGTTAATGAGTGGAAACAACTGCAAACAACAGAATCAGTTTTGAGGAAATCATTTAAATTTTTCATTTTTATTTTTTATATAAGATGAATTGAGATAATTGTAAAATGAAAGCGTAGTTGTATTCGGTACGCTCTTGCGAAATGAATCCTTTTTAATAACTATCGTGCCGAGACACTGATGAAAATGCAAACATTTCAATAATTAAATAAACAATACATTTCATTTATTATCTTTATTTGTAATGCATATAATGAGTTTCGTTCAGTCTCTCGGAAAAATTATAGTTGGGATCGTATGAGATGATTTTTTTAGTAATACTAATACTTTGTACTACAAAGGCACCAACAACAACAGTAACAAGACACACAAAAATTCTAAGTATTACTGTTTGCCGATAGAAATTGTTTTTTTAATTATATATAAGTTGGCGGATGAGTAAATCGACCATGGTGGCATATCGCCCATAGACAATGAGGCTGTAAGAGATATTAAGCATTCCTTACATCGCCAACGCACCACCAACCATGGAAAGCAAGATTTCCAGTCCCTTGTTCCTTTAGTTACCCTGGCTCACTCACCCTTTAAACCTGAACTGAGCAATATAGAGTACTGCTTTTCGTCGCTAGAATATTTGATGAGTGATTGGTACTTACCCCAGCCAGATGGGCTTACATAAAGCCCTAACACCAAGTATATTTTTTAGAAAAAGGATCATTACGATTTTTTTAATTTTCTATTTTTATTTATTACCACAAATATGGGTCCCGCACAATATTTTTTAATATAAAGAAAATACGTACCAATATCTTAGCAGCTAATTAACTATTACCTACACCTGACGTCCGCAAGCGCTATTTATCATCGCTAATGTTATTTTAAGCTATTCCGGCTTAGAATAAAAATGAAGTATGAAAATTGGTCGTGTAGAACTGATTCTCGTTAATATTATGACTCATAAAGTTATATTCATGAACGTTAAGACTTTCAAATGAGATTAATCATTTTTGGTGAATCGAATTTGTCGTTCTACAAGAAAAGGCTATTCGGGCAAATTATATCCTGGTTCTAAAGGAACTTCAGTAATAAGATTAATTTAAATAAATTGTAGTATAGCTAAGTACGTTATAATATATAACATTTATAATATATGATAATGTCTATGCATAAAAGATAATGTTCAAGAGAATGTTGGATGATTATGACGATAATAGGCACGTCTGTCAGTCTCAAGAGAAACTTACCATACATACAAACACATACCTATACCATACATATAGACATGGTATAGTGCACAACGTGCACTCTCTAATCCCCCATTTCCAAAACCCGATGGCTCAATAATCTTCCACGACCGAAAGAGGTTGGGCAAGGATCAATACCTTCGCATGATTTCCGTGGCAAGAGAGTTCACTCCCGACTTTCAAACGCCTGGATGTTAGTGTATTTTCCTATGGCTTGAACCCAGGAACTCAAGATCTGCCTACAAGGCACAAAAAGGTAGCATAAATTTGTAATCTCTGGTAACCTAAAAACAACCTCTGGTAACAAAGGCTTAAGATCTACTTTATAAAAAAATATACAACACAACACTTCAAATAAATGTTACAAAAACTAGTGACATTTGTAACACATCTTCGAATCGCCTTCGTAGCACTTCAAGTAAGAACAAATATTATTAATTTATTCACACATCTATAAAAACTGTCAAATAACTTCTTTGTTTATATTAATAGAAACAATTTTTAATGTAACATTTAAAATCTTATTGTTTCAATTTTATGTTAAGTAGCCAGTAATTTCAACACAAAAATGAATGATTTAGAAGTAATTTTAAAAGGAGAATTCTGGCCGAGCGAAATTAGTTTTCCAAGTTTATATAATGGTTATTTAATATTCTCATGAAATTGAATTATTGTATAGCCTAAATGGTGCAAAATAATTTTAGGCAATTTTTTAACCATAATAACAAAATACAGGACTACTAGGCTAGTGAGATATAATATTTATATTTTAGGAAACGCAACTAGTACATTTTAGTACAATTTTTCTGCACACCTACTTACCCATTTGAGGTCGAAGCAAAATACAAGAGCCTGTTAATTTCTCACTGCCTGACTAATTCTTGGTCTCCTTTTGTGGAAAAGGTTCGGAGCATATTCCACCACGCTGTTCCAATGCGGGTTGGATTCCCATGTGGCAGAATTTCGGCATTGACTCATGATTGTGCTAAGTACCAGTATGTCTTGTGTCTTAACTAATATGTATATGGTTGATAATGTTTATTCCTGTACTTAATTAACTTTTTCAAAAAAGATTACACTACATATAACATTTTTTAATTACCTGAAGCACTTCAATGCAAATGTCAAGTTAAAATGATAAATTTATTTCATGGTTAGGCTTTCCTATAGTCTAACACCAAGCAGCTGTTAACCAAGTGGTCAACAGTAGTACATTATATTACAGAAACAGCCTATAAATTTCCCACTGCTGGGCTGACCTCCTCTCCCTTTAAGGAAAAGTTTCGGAGCATATTACACCACGCTGTTATAATGCTGGTTGGTGGATTCCCATGTGGCACAATTTCATCGCAATTAGTCACATGCAGGTTTCATCAAGATGATTTCCTTCACCGTCAAGCACATAAAAATTCAGATGTATTATAAACACATATTAAGCACATAAAAATTCTGTAGTTGCCTGGACTTGATCCCGCAAATGAAGGCATATGCACATTCGAGTCCGAGAGATAGTCTCCAGGGCGCTAACCGAAGAAGGCGAACGTCGGACATAAGGATGGTGCTATTAAAGTTACTCCCACTACTTCTCTGATAATCGAAGCGAAGAGGCCCTATTCTTAGTTATCTAAATGTACAAAATACGTTACGTTTTTATGCTATTTGTTAATACGCGTTACGGTTCACGCTTCGAACAGGTGTATTAAGAAATTTTACATAACTTTCTACTGGTTATGTCTTCACATACGTTTTGTTCCGCAACCCTTACTAATTCGCTTTACATTATATTGTCAGTAGATTTATTCTAGACTGAATGATGAGCAAAATTTCGTTATCTTTCTTTTAAAATTAAATTTATACTTGTATACGTTTTTTCTGAGTTTTCATTATTTCTTTAATTACAATGAGAAGCTCAAAACAAGATAATACATACTTCCGTTCACATTAATCAAGGATGTAAGTATATCCTTCACACCTATGTGAGTACGGTATATTGCAGATTAACAATATTTTCTCTATAACGGCTTTATTGTTTTTCAAAATACATTTTATAAGGTTCTGTAAATTCAATTTATTATTGAAAACATTCAATTATTTCAACATATTATCTGAAGGGTTATCGAGGATAAAAAATAATAAAATCTTATTATTGCATACACATCAGGGGTATACTGAAATAAAAGACGTTCGCTGTGTAATTTACGATTTTATCTAATTTTTACGGTTCCTCGGTATTCCTTCGAGATCAGCCCGCTATAATTTCATCATTCTTTACCGCTTTCGTATCCGTCTCCTACAATTAAGGGCTAATTTAATGTGAACTTTCGAAATATGAAACTTTTATTCAAAAATCTAAATCTAAATTAACTCAAAATTCATATAAAGTCAAAGAGTCTACTGTTATTAATTTGTAAATTACAAAGATTTACTAATTAAACAAAATCAAAAAATACACGAATACAGTAAAATTTTCTCTAGGTCTGTGTATTATCAATCCAAGACACTTAACTTAGAGAACAACAACAACAACAGCCTGTAAATTCCCACTGCTGGGCTAAAGGCCTCCTCTCCTTTTGAGGAGAAGGTTTGGAAGATATTCCACCACGCTCCACCACAAGTGTATTCCACCAACCCGCATTGGGTTGGTGGAATACACTTGTGGCAGAATTTCTATTAAATTTATCATATGCAGGTTTCCTCACGATATTTTCCTTCACCGCTGAGCACGAGATGAATTATAAAGACAAATTAAGCACATGAATCAGCGGTGCTTACCTGGGTTTAAACCCGCTATCATCGGTTAAGATGCTCGCGTTTTAACCACTGGGCCATCTCGAATCACTAACTTAACTTAGACACTATTTCCTCTAGCATTAAACTGCTAGCCTCTTCAATTTTATAAAGAATTGAGTAGATAGTGTGATAGGCAACAACCCATGAATATCCCTCTCAAACGATCTCTCCTCCCTTAATAAATTTTGCTAGCAAACGAGCAGATGAGTCGCCTGATGGAAAGAGCATCACCCATTGACTGCTTCAACAACCGGGGCTTTGCATATAAGCCTAAAATTAAGTATTACTCGATTAAGTTTGCATTCTTAAATATGATCGAGATTCATTTATGAAAAATAAGCAATAACATCCATTATGTAATATTACATTATGGGTGCTTGTTTAATGTTAAGCAGACATGTTACAGTTTTGTTCTCATCCTCATTTTTGTAACAAAGGACGTAAATATGTAAAAAAAACATCATTATAACCCACTTTATATGCAAAACATCGAGAACGTTAAATACTTTGAAAGAGATAAATTGAAAATTTATGAAAAGTTGTGTTTTTTTAACGACTGTCACGTGCTGACGCTGGGGTTGTTGAAACCGGTTTCAGTTAACTTTTTATTTTTGTAATTGAGTGCATCAATAGTTTTTTATGTATCTATCTTTAAAATATCGCCACGACTAACAACCTGCTGTTATGAAAAGTTCAGTAACGATTTTACGTTTTGGTAAACTAGTACAAAGTCGCCTCTCGCGTTTTAGGGTGTTGGTCGCCTATTCCTTGGAGTTAAAGTTTGCGTCATAACAAATTTCATTAAGTTCGGTTCATTGTTTTTGTAGTAAAAGAGCGACAGACAGACAGACAAAGTTACTTTCACATTTATAATATTAGTTAATATAAAAAACATGTTTATACTCGAAGAAGTAAAAAAATACTATAAGATTTTAATTGATTAAAGATATATAAACTAGACTTATTGTTAGTAGACAGCTACCCGCTCCAGCTTAATTAATAAAAACCAACATTCGTGAATCAATATTCAATAAAGCAGACACTTTATCACGAAACGCCTGTAGCGATGCAATAAGCAAAACTACAATCACGGACTTCGAGTTAAGAAATATTTACATTTCAGCCGCGTCAGGCACTTGTACAAAACAAATAACAGCAGAGTGATCAAAGCTTGAAGACTGGATGTTTTCGTACAGTATAACAAAACAAAATAAAGATTTAGGTTATTTTAATAAACAATTTTGTAACAGGGTATTATTTTGTAATTTTGCTTTCAGGAAATACCAGCGATATCTACGAGATCATCTATGTTATTTATATTAATCATGTATAAGGAAATACAATCATTAGTTCACGACTCTCCAAAAAGTATCAGACTAACGAGAGACAGACTCTATAAGTGTCTTACATAATTTGTGCTAATATTTTTGATCATTTAATAGGTAATAAGATTTTAAAATGAGTGACTGGCATACAATGCCCAGTCTAAACCAATTGGTCTAGGGTTTTCAAATTTTCAGAAGCGTTACTTATACTTGGCGGTAGAGCTTTGTGCAAGCCCGCCCATGTAAGTTGGATTGAAGTTTTCTTTATTTTTGTATACATTGGTAAACTGGCAATTTTAATGATAAATCGTTATTACTGATACTATACCATAAGAAATGTTAATCATTCCTCACAAACCAATTAGCCTTGAGAACTAACATGTCATGTATGGCCATAGTTACACTGGTTCACTCACTATTCAAACCAGAATGCAACAATACTGAATATCTCGGTTCGGCGGGAGATTGTGCCGCTGGATAGTACTACCCACTCATCTAATATTACAAACGAGGTGACATGTTCCAAACACTAGACCACCAAATAATGTTGTCATGATATTTTTGGATATTTTTGAAATTCATCGCTCTTTGCTGAAATGTGGGATCAAAGTTGTTATAGAAGTTATCTTTTGTTTAATCTGTGAAATATGAAAATCGGTATTTAAGCGTCTATTCAGCTACATATACGTTTGTAAGTAATCGAAAATCTTAAAGTTCTATAAATACACCCTTACCAGGGCACGGTATTCGTTATTATAATAAGATTCCACAGCTATTTCTAACTTGGCCTATTAAAAATTTTAAGGTCATCATAAAAAACACAAAAAAACAAATTATTTAATATATTTAATTGAAAAATTCCTAATACAAGATTATATTCAAAATAAAAAAACCCTTGGACTGAACTCTCGGAAGATACATATATTAGCTTCTAGGTCTATAATTAAAATGGAAAAGAGTAAATGCGTTTTTTGCCGGTTCTTTTTGATAGAATTTATTTTTCGAAATTTACATCACGATTCCAAAGTGCTTTTATGAGTCTACTTGAAGAAAGAATATATTCATTTTACATAGTTATTTCTAAAAGGATAAACACAGATTTATCCAACTTTGTCGTTGAACATAAATCTTTGTTTATTATCTAGTCCAAATACCCACTCCCACCTAAAATCTAATGTTGCACAACTCAAGAAACAGGTCTAACTATACTATTGAGATATTATATTTTTTTTAAATTTTTCTATTATTCTCACAAAACCGTAAATAAAAACACAATACGGCAGGAAAAAAACACATGATTCATTCGACAAATAAATACTTTAATATTGCAAATGACCTTAGTGTTCATAAACGTATTTGAAATCGTAGACGTAACATATTGAGAAATAAGAAAAATAATTACGACACGTGACGACTCCAACAGTTTCTGTTGTGTGTGAGTGTTGAAACGGTACTGTCTTCTATCACTTGTACATGCCTGCCTACAATTATTTTTGATTTTAAAAGGAAAATCGTTATTTGGTTAGACAGCTGTTCATCAGTCACGTGCACATATGGCTAAGCCTCGTGGTCAAGTGAAAAACTGTGTCAGTGTAAACAGTTGCGTGGACGCATATTATGTTTGTTACGTATTCTAGGTTCAAGGGGAGCCAGCCAGATTGCCGACGCGTTTCACTATTTATAGTGTCTCGAGTCTATTTAGCAGTTTGCTCTCAGTGCAGAAATGTCCGGAGTCGCGAACGAGCTATACCCACGCTCATGTAAAGTGTGTGTCGGAAACTATCGGTGACGTGTATAAGAGTCGTATTCAATTATAAATAATATTCGTTTTAATCTATCGAAATAAATTGTACGCAGATTAACATCACCAACATAAATTTATTAGACGGTGCATGGAGCGTCTTTGGACATGCAACTGATGCAACCGTTTCAACACGGCGTTGTACGCTACAGTGTGTTCAGTTAACATTACAGTGTGTGCCCGTCCGTCTGCCCAGTGGCAGGTATTAGTTATGATATAAATCATAAATATAACATCAGGGATGTGTGAACGTGAATGTTGAAAAACAAAATTGACATTGGTGCTATTTTAAATTGAATGCCAAAGAATCGTTGGAAATATGCCAAATTGAATACAGCTGACTGTAAACAAACAAATTAATATTAAGTAATAACATATTCATATTTGTAAAACTATTTCGCAATCGTAAATACAAATGTCTGGCGCAAATAACCGAGAAAAATTTGCAAAATGGCGGAAAAAACGGACTCGAGTGACAGTGATAGTCCAATAATAGACGACAACGTGATACGTATCCAACTCAAGAAGTCTAATCACAAAAAATGGGAACTGCGTACAAGAAATCTTTCCCCTGGTATCAAATTCCCAATCATACAGCTTTTTGATTCCGAAGGCAATCTATTGGTTGAAACAAACGACGAAAACGTATCAATCAAAAGTTCTGATTATAGTGATACAACTTTAAAAACCAGTCAATCATTACGGGAAAAGGATTATAAACATATAATTAGACAAAAAATTGTACGAAAATATAACTCGATATCTGGTGATAAAGTTTATACGCGCGTATATCGAAATCCTGTTGAAATAAGTGATAATAGCGAAAAAAATAACAACTCTTATATAATAAAAGACGGTAGCAGTGTAGCAAACATTCCAAGTAAACTGACAATAAACAACAACTTCCACAATTTGCAAATAAATAGCCTCGACACCACGCCTTTCCATTCAGAAGGACCGAGTGAAGTGAGCAGCTATAAAAGTTCCGACAATGAAACTTGTGATGATTTCGCTTCTGATGATAAATTGTTCCAGAATAAGGTCGAGACATCTGAAAACGGTATTGATCCGGTCACGTTATCAAAACACCCGTCTACTGTAACTATAAATCTACATGAGGATACTAACAAAGAAACATTTGACAAAACGGAGAATGTGTGTTTAGGACTTCAAACATCACAGTCACTCACAAATGCTACGTTGTCAGATCGTGTTAAAGGGTGTCATACAGTACAGCGTTCAAAATCTAACGCCATTTACAAGCATCCCCAAAATAAAGTATCTTTTCTTAACACATACTTAAAAAGCTTACCTGCCCGGACGAGCTCTAATCCTGATTGGTTTACTTTACACCTACGCCAAACATCCACAGTGGCAAAGAATTCAAACGAAGAAACGAATCGAAAAGATTCTCCCACACTTCTATCCGAAAATACGTGGCAACCTTGTAAAATATACGATAATACCGACAGTGATTTTATGAATATTCCAACTGATGTTGCAGCTGATTATGAAATGAAAAAGCGTTTAAAAATGTATAGGCGAGGTATGTCTGATGTCGAACATTGGAACGCAAGTACAAGATTGTTTACAAGAAAAAGGCGACACTCTGTGAGTGGTGCCTGGCGGATTACTCGCACTTCTTCGTCCGAGAGTGTTGACGAAGCTGACGTGATACTTAACCGCTTAAAGAGAAGAATACTTAAGAACAAGTTAAGAGAGAAACGTCGGAGTGTCGTCACTAAGCCACTTTTAAGTGAGTATAATACTGTTCATTTTTCTACACGTTACTCTTCCTTTTTTACTTAACTTCATAATTCATATATCAACAAAGAAATCTAAATACGAGTAAAAGGTACAAGAAAAAAATATTGTTTTTGCTATTTTGCCACTATTTTGGATGCCTTTGATTAATATTCAGTAAGGTGTTACATATACCGCAAATAATTCTAAAGGATCCATAAATTCACACAAATATCGACACCGTTAAAAAGACCTTTATTCCAATGACCATAAGGTTTGTTTATTTATAGGAAATATTTGAAAAGGTCCAAGTTGTGTTAACATAATACTACACTCCATTATTCTCTGATTTATGGCAGCCAGTTGTTTAGTTCAGCTGTCATATGGTTCGTTAGGTAATAATGGGTAGGCATAGACAAAGGTACAGATGATGTTTGAAAATTTATCTACGTAATATTTTTTTTACATTGTAGTCGAATGTTGTGTTTCTTTTATTCAAAATAAGTAGGCAGGCGTATGGGAAAGCGGTCACCACTTCACAGACCAACAATACCAATGCGCCACAAAGTTATCGTCCCTGGTTCACTCATTTTGTGTTGTGTTCCGGTTAATCAAACCCTGATTAACCGGAACTACCTATTGCTGTTTTGCAGTAGAATGCCTGATGAATACAAATGTAGAAATGGATGGTCAAATCAAGTATTTTTATGGAAATTAAGTTGATTTCACATAAGCTGATGTTATTTTGATGTCACTAATTAGTTTGTGTGGTATAAATCGAACATCTAAATTTTGATCTACTATTAATCTGAGGGTGCTCGTACCTAAAGTCGTTCTTATGTTTGACCGCTATGCCCGCGAATTTGTTTGCGTGTGAATTTAACAAAAATTATTGTTATCAAAGACGGACAGACATTAAAAAATGGTGTATACACATTTAGTGAATAGCGTCTTTTTTAAGATTATAAAGAGACACTCCAATTATGTTATATGTATAGATATAGATAACAGTAGAGCTACTCGTATTAGAACATTCTTAAAACTTACCGCTAAATACGAACGTGGCTTGTCAGAAAGCGATGTGACATCTGACTATAATACAATCACTGTTTCATAGTCAGTTTTCAATAATTCACGAGTGAGCTACTACAAAATGTGTGTCAAAACGCCCGTCAGGCTACAATTAGAAATCACCGCAGTAATTATGGTCCTCTTTTTAATATTGTTTAGTTATGACATTACGATTAGTTTAAATGAAGCGGTGATAATAAATACTATTTCATTTTAGATACATAAATGAATGAAAACCCAAAAAAAATAATTTTCTGTTAAAATAATATTGTACTTATATCATTTGGTATAATGCCAGTTTATTGTATCACTTAAATGAAAATACCACTTGTAAAATAAAATTACAATTTTATATTTTATATCAATTTAAATCCGGACTATACGAATAATAAAGGCAGAACTATTCTGCGATGAGATACATGGTCATAGTTAACTATTTTAATTACAACAAAATCAATATCAAAATACACTTTATCCAAGTAGGTTTTATAAGCACTAGGAAGACCCGGCAAAAACCTCAGTAGTGAGTCAGTAGTTTATCGACACTAAAAAATACAGTCATGTTAGTAAAATACAATTACATATATGTATGTAATATATAATATAACATTTATACAATACGTAGATACTAATAATCTTGCCTTAATTTTATTTAATTTTTTCACAAGTATATGACATCAAAGTAGAAACTTCTAAAATTATCAGTGTTACTTTCTTAAATTGTCCATGTATTATATATAACAACCTTTTTCTCGAATCACTTCTCTTCTATTCAAAATCTTCAATCTATTCAAAAAAACCGCACCAAAATCCATTGCGTAGTTTTAAAGATTTAAGCATACATAGGGACATAGGGAAAGCGACTTTGTTTTGTACTATTATTAGTGATGATGATGCCAGAATAGCCCTGTAGGTCCCATTAATTGCAACACAGGCGTTTGGAAGATTTGTCCGTGAAGCAGAAAAATTGCGCTTGACTTGACGCAATAACGATACACGAGGAGAATTAAAAAAATCACTTGTTATTGAAATACGAACGTTGTTTTAAATGCTGTAATATACATTCATATCACGAAATAGGTCACATAACATTTTGCATGTCAGATATAAAATTTTACTATATCTATATCTCAATATTATTCATTTGTTTATGGTCCGGGAGGTAGCGTTACATTTTCATGAGGGATTTTACGCCGACTGTTTGCCTTCTTTTTTATTTGTCTCATTATGTGTCTATCAAACTTTTTCCATGAATAGTCGACATTATACTGAGCTGAAAAAAAGTCGTCAGATAGTACGCCAGATGAAATTGAACTACGTGATTGTTTAAATAATTAAAAGTACGAAAATAACAATCAGCTGTGTGGGTCAGCTGACGGTCTTTCCACCGCTATACAATCAGCTGATTGTTGTTTTCATACTCTAAATTTTTTGAAGATGAACCGTGTACTTAAATTATTTTTTATTTTACGTTTGTTTTTACAAATTGATGCAGCCAGCTAACGTTTAATCCTTCCACGATGCAGCTGCATTTTTTTTGCTCAGTATAACGTCAACTATTTATGGAAAAAGTTTCAGCCAGCGTACTATACTTGTACTTAATTTTTTATTTTTTTTACCTCTTTCGCTACCACCACACCCACCGCTACTTGAGCAGCTGACGGTCAGTTCCGTTATTAGTCATACTTATAAGATCAACTATCGAAGTTAATATCAGCCGGCTTACTATGACTTTTGCATTTGCAACGCTACCTCCCGGACCACTATTTCTTGTTTTCATAATTACATTTTAGTTTTGGCTTGTTTTACATAAAACCAAAATTTCGTTATTTTAAGATTATTTATATTGCTTGCTAATTATTTTTGGCTGACACAACAGGTCAGACCGAATCACTGACTACGGATTGCTTTAATCTAATAGAAATATGAAAAAAGATAAACAAATCTTAGATTGACGTATTCCATGCGATTCGGTAACTGAACTATTGCGCACTATTAAGAATTTATTATTAACATATCTTTATTTACTTTAACTTTACTTCCGAAAATCCGATAAAAGTTTCGTCGTCGTTCAAAACAACAATTTTCGATAGTTATTATCCGTATTCCATTAATATTTTTTTATCATCTTTCAAGAGTATTTACATGATTTAAGTCATACTGTCATATAAAATAATGCTTTATATAGATTCTCTATTATGCTATAATTTCGAGTGACATACAATTAAGAGAGCTGGGCCTGTGGAGAACCTAAGTATCTTGCAGGATAGCGTGTTAAAATCTAGGAATTAGAAAAGAATTGCTGGTTTTATATAAAAATGTGCCTTACTTTTTCCAATTCAAGAATAAAATCATTCAAATAAAAATATTTCGATATAAAATCTCATTGATGATTACATTATATAAGCTATTTACTCAAAATACAAAATACGATGAATTACGACATTCAAATATCAGTTTAAAGCGCCATCTATGTTAAGTCGCATGAATTAAGTTCTGAACTTCAAAGTGTAAGCTAAGTAAGAGGTGTTAGCCCTCTTGCGGTTGCTTTATGTACTTTTAACTTAAATTCTGCTGTAAACAAACAAGAAGTTTCCATTTTAAACCGTAACTTGGTGCTGCCACTTTTAAATGATGTTCTTTAAGCACAAGAATAAAATTTCGCGTTCAAATGTATACTTATAAAAAATCGACTTTATTTTTGTGACTAACTTTTTTTCATTTATTAATTTATAACGAAAGACTAGCTAATGCAATATTTATCATGATTAACAAATAACGCCTTCAACACAATACCAACTATAAGTTCATCTAACATACCCTGTCTGTGGTCGTCATTAACTCTGGCTCACTCGCTTTAAACCGGAGCAACTTAGCAAATGGACTGAGCTTTACATCTACTGGGAAAGACTCATACAAAATGTTTGTCTTTCTTCTTCAATTAACAATACTACTGATCGAAGTTACCTCTAAGCAATTACACTATCGACTAATTACGTTCCCATCAAAGAGCTTTCTTTATATTCCTGGATTATTAAATGATTCTATTGCGATTTTATAAAACATAATACATAAATATTGTCAGTAAGAGAGAGAGAAATACATTTTAAATTGCTAAGTAATACCCTCAATTCTAATATAAGTTAAAGCGACTATCTATAGTCAATTTTATTGTCTATAAAAATATAAAATAAATATATACTAACGACATAATTTATTTTATATGCAACTAAAATCATATAGCAAATAAATAGCAAACTTAACCGGAAGACTTCTACTACAGATTTCTATTTATTCTAATTAAATTCTTTTAGCAAGTTGAATATTTATGATCATTAAAAGATCGTTATACTGATAGAAGTATTCAAGAAGATTAACAATAGAAGAATGAAACTATTGTTGTTCCTCTTAGTTACTTTCACTGTGACTTAGATATTAAATGAACGAATCTTTATAATTATTTGCTTCAATGATCGATATCTGTGCCATATTACATGTAATTAAAAACATTCAGAGAAAGTGTAGCAACCCCGTTACCTTCAAATTACTTACTGTGGCTTATAAATAACTCGTTTATGTTATAGAATTAAAAATTCAAGAGTTAAAGACAAACTACTAAAATTTCTTGTTATCTACACAGTAGGTAGGTATTATATCTAAATAAATAATAATTTCATCAATAAACAGACGGATTCAAAATTATCCGATGAAGTGGACTACATACCTATGTATATTACGATAGAGAAAAGCTGAGAACTTCAAAATTCCAAGCCGACAAAATCTTCTTTTTATTATTCTTTAGTCATAAAATTGTATATTGTACCCGTGTAAAGCCGGGGCAGGAGCTAGTCTTCAATATACAGAGTAAATATAGACGTATCCATATTGGTAGGTACGTTGTACATTTTTTGTGTACCTTAATATTTCAGTGTAGAAGTTTCGAAGGCTTCGCCTCTTGTTTCATAAATCAATGTAATGGTTTCCGCTCCTTTTTGCCTTTCGTGAAGAAAACCAAGAAAAAGTGACATCTAAGAAATCTTTCTTCATTGGCTTAAGGCCAACACTTGAGACGCTCAGCTGCAGTCATATTATACTAACATGGAAACAAACTTGTTAGAAATAAATTAGTGACCATACTCGAAATCTCGATTTAGGTCAAGAAAATGTATTACATTTTATCCACTTCTTACTCATATTAGCTATATATAACTTCCTTATTGGTTAGCTTATGACGTTACAAATATTGCGTACACTAGGTCCAGCTAACAAAAAACAAATGGAATTTATGTCCTTTAATTCTCAGAAGTGGCCCGCAGTTGGCGTTGTTTTGGCTGTCTCGGAAAACAAGCAAAGTTGATCTTAAGATCAATCTCTCTTTTACACTTCATCCCTCTGAAGGTATGGAATTGACGCCCCACTAATTTGCTATCGAAGGGAAGCTCCCCACTATTTCACACTATGCCTTTTATGATAAATCTACTTTAACCACAGACATTTATTAATCTATAAAATATAAAACGCCAATTTCCAGAAGGACTATCCTTTAAAGCACAGCTTAAACTATAATTTTAAACTTGAAACTAAGGAGGCAGTTTCATTTCCTATTGGACAGGTGCAATTTGAAAGGCTTTTCGGAATTTTCGTTTTAAATGGACGCACCGTGCCCAGTGCACCTTATGTCTTCGTAGCAAAATCTAATCGAGCCGATAAAGGAATCATTTTTCCTTAAGGACAAATAAATAAGAAGATACTGACAACGCACCAACGTCGTCCAACAGTCCTAGACCAACAAGACTTGACACCCGTTTTTTGGGCGCGTTTTGTTGGATTAAGTGGGGCCTTCTCACTCGTTTCTGGTATCCACCTAATGTTGCGCATATAATGTACTAAGTATAGCACAACTGCGGTTTTAATAGAATTGTATACCAATATCATACTAAGATAAACTTGCAAAGACGTAAAAATGTATTAAAGTGTCTTATTTCAAGGTATGTTACTCAATTAACTCATTGATGTCAGATTAGACAAACAGACGATTATAATATGAACTTGTACAATAAAAAGAAAATAATGACATAAATCCGAAAATACATGCACATCTGTAGTATGTATGTATAATTAAGAAGATATTTCATTTCGATGATCAAAAATGTCAAACGGGTTGTATTTTCTAACTAGTATGTACCTACATTTATTATAGACATAACTAAACAAGCCATAGACACACATAGCGGTATGTGTAAAGGCCAGGGTAACTTATTTATAGTCGCATTAATCGCTGCCAACGTAAGCACGTCGAGTTAATTTTTGCTTAGGGTCAAGGCCATTCGGGTCATCGCGATCGCATAGCCACTACGGCATTGCGGCTATATTTCGACAAATATCATTAATCCGGATTGCGGCACAGTAATTGCACATGATCGCAGTATAAACAAAGAAATAGTCATAATTTTCTTAGCAGTATGAGCGGCTTAAAAACAGAAACACATGGTGTAGTACATGCGCAGTGACGGCGCCGCAAGTCAATATCCTCCCTACCCAACGCCGACGCGCCGCCATGACGCGGCTCGTTTGCGTGGCCTTTAGACAAAGGCATCTATACGCGTTTTATAACTTATTAATTTCTAAAATAAATATATCCCTATTATATTATATTCTTACTACTTCAGAAAATCTGCTTAAATATAATTGGCCATATTAAAACAACGTGTAATATATGTTATTATATTTTAGCGTGTACCTAATCCGGTTTCAGCGAAAATGTAACCATCGATCCGAAATAAAAAGTAAATAACAAATCAAAAGTAATTTAATGCCTCCGTCATTTTAAATTATATATTGATTATACAGTTAATATTAATAATTGTTTTATTATATCTTGCAATCTTATAAAAAAAAAGTTTACAATAAAGTGTTACTTTTGAAGTATCGAATATGATATTGTAAAATAACATTCATTTAAAATTTGAAATGTTACGTACAGTCAGGTTGTATTACTAGTACCTATACAAATACACTAAGTGTGACTTAGGCCATTTTACCGTATCGCTCAAGTTAGTTGTGCGTTTGTCCGCCAGAGTGGCGAAGATCGCGAACCAGCTGCTCCGTTTGACAGCGAGACCACTCGAGGCACGTCGTCCGGTCGAATCCGACCGATGCCGTCACGTGTACCGGGATCAAGATCCGATTTTTGACTCTCCTAAACAACTTTTATATAATTCGTGAAAGTACCGGTGTAACACACGATTTATTACGATTGTGTTTGAGTTTTAAAGCATTCAGTTCCGTTTTATTGTGTGAAATGTTATAGTCATATTGTGTACGAACGCTTTGGTATTTTCGATTGTTTGCTTTTGATTTTGATTTGAACCGGATTTTGTTTTAAACTGCTGTCCTATAATTGGTAAGTTTAGACTTTAAATAATTTATTTGAGTTTGTTAAAAATGTGTTTATAAATCATATTAGCAACGTTTGTTTACATTTTTACTCGTATCATTATTTTTCATATTTTGAGATTACACAAGTTAGATCGTGAAATATGTTCTTAAGCTTACTTAAATACATTATATTTATGTATCTTTAACAAAGATTATTTTACTTGTATGGAACATAACGAGATATTATTTAGTTAATTTACGTTCCAGACAATATAATAGAAATATAATCTACATTTATTTTTACTTACCTACATGTGAGTCAATATTAATGAATAAAGTCAAATGAAACGAAAGAATATTAAAAAATAATTAAGTATGCTGTAACTGTAATTTCAACTTATTGATTCCATAATACTCTTATATTATGTAGGGTAGGCAATATAACAAATAAAAAAAATGAAAATGTAACATTTTACCGAAAAATGGACTGAAGCATGCCTTTGCGTTACAAAAAAATATTTGAAAGCTTAAAATTATCGTTACTAGTAAAACAAAAAAAAAAACATAAATAGAACATCATATTCAAACCGTATCCCTAAGATCACCTATTTGTAAATTTCGTCTAAAATTTCCTTTCTTATATTTTTATTTGAATCTAATAGAAAATATATTATATATAAATTATGATCGTACGAAGTGACGTTATTGTTGCGTTTTTTAGACTTCCTTCTTCTACTAATTATCTTTTATAACTGTGATTCAGACCTCGTAATTATAAAATGCAATTAGAATTACTATGCCAAAATATATAGGTGCATACAGATAGGCCACGAAAGAAAAAACATAACTTATATATTTTATATAAATTTAAAACTTATGATAATATATCGGTGTTTAAACAAAATATCATCACGCTAACAATTCGCAATTAAGCGTAAAAATATTGTAAACTAAAGTGACTGTCTTAAGAATAATTAACCATTATTTAAGTAATTTCCAGTTTAAGTATTATTTTAATTCACAAAACTAATTATTAAGACTTAATTTTTTTGACAACTGTTTTTAATGCTTCGGTATTTAAAGTTTAAATATTTTCAACTTACTCTACTTAACAACTATGATTTTAACTTCATCTATTTGATTAAAATCTCGTTTCTGTGAATAAAAGATTCGCTAATTATTATAAACATGAGTAGACGGATAATATATACTTTTAAAATAAATTAATATTTCGTATACGGAATATAAAGCATGCATGCAACACGCAATGTACCTATTCTTCGTTTATTTTTTAACATTGCACTATGTATAATTAAAAATAAGGCTATTATTGCTTTAGTGTTTCGTTCTAATTATGTCACACTGCAAACATGTCTAAAAAATTAAATAAAATTAACACGAATTAAATATAAAACAGATTTAATCGTAAATAAATATTGTACATTGTTTTTAAATTGCTCTTAATATAATGGGAAAAGTTTTTATATTTTCTATGATTTTACTTTCTAAGAACATTTGCATTTTATAGCTTATAGTCGCTTTTAAAACTTTCTATTGCTTGTTTTATCTTAAAGGCTTTACATATAATATTTTATACTTTTTGTGTATAGTAATGATTGATAATTATTTTTATCGAATATAATTTAGATTATATATATTAGAGATTAATTAGTATATTTTATTATAATTAATTGAAAATAAAGCTTCCGAGTTCCGAGAATATATTCAAACGAACATAAGATCCCACGAGACAATCTCAGACAATTTATTTTTATATAATTTAGAGGATTTAATTATAAATTAACACAATTAATTTTAATCTATTAAATAAACTCATTACACTCATTGAAGTTCTGTCAGAGTTCTAATAGTTTTAATAATTAAAATCACAATATTTCCTTAGTAATAATAACCAATTATGCTTATATAATATAAAATGATCACATTTTAAATTTATGTAAACAGTGTTCAAATTAAAAAAAATACTTTTACTTACTTCGTTTTAAATTTTTAGCTTATCGTTTAGTTATATTATTATATGCTAAATTTATAAAATAAATGGTTTGTGTTAAAACCGTTTTGTTTTAATTGAATTAAGTGGATACTTTGGCTTAGGTATTAATCAGAGAAAACAACGAAATCTTGTTTTGAGCACTCACAATAAAGAATATTTGTCCTCTAAAAAGCCACGCTGAATGGGACATTTCATTTGGCGACAAAATGGTTGTTTCATCTCGACGGAATTGCTTGACGAATTAGGGGTCACTATGAAAGTGAGCGCGGTTCAACGAAAGCCTTATTATGCATTCTAGCAAGTCTTCACGTTTATGCCTCCAGAGAGCCATCGTAGCTCTGGGAACACCTCACGTTTTGAGGTCAATGTCGACCGCTTTGTTCCATTTGTATGCTAAATAAAAGTTGTGCTTTTGACAACTCGACTCGTTTTGCTGTGTTTTTACTCGTTAAAACCTTTACAAAGACAATATTGAGAATAACTGTGAAGTCGCTTTATAATGGAACGTTTTAATGCTCCGATGTTTTACGGCTACTTGATGGGCTCCGATAATCCAGTGGTCTCGAGCTAACCTCTGCACTATTGTGGTAAACCACTCATGTCACAAGCGTAATCTCTGTAAGAGAAATAAATGGCTGAAGCATTTTCCGAGTCGGTGGAGAATTTATCCTTAAAGTAAATTAAACCGAGCTTCCGCTTCTAAACTGCTAGTTTCTGGGCATAGTCTTATTTGAATACATTTTATGGTAATGTAAGTCTTGAACAGCCTTATTTTCTCATTCTATTTCACTTCATTGGTGCTAACCTCTTTTATTCGGATATTAAATACTAACCCATATTCTTATAATATTTACGAGGGCCGAAACAATTAGAATAAATTGCGCCCAATAAAAATGTCTCAACAACAGGGCGTTGGTCCACTTTAATGAAATATTACTAAAAGCTTGACTCGCAAACTCTGATACAATTTCCCGAAAATCTCTTGAATAAACCTTTATTCTTTACCTAATTATGATATTTGGATTTTTTCACAATAAATACCTAGTAATAAGGCTCTATAATTATATTGGTATAATTATATCTAGCTACCTCATGTTGAAACAAAGATACGCTTTTAAATGAAACTGCAAACTTTAGCGTTATTTATAGGGTACGTGGTTATTTCCTTTGATGTCCCCAAATTTTTCTCAAAGCCTTTAAATTCTAAAAGATCACGATTCTGAGAAATTTATAACGCTCACCGGTGAGCGACGCTGCTCGTAATGAATTATAAGATGTGACAAAACTTTAAATAAGATTAAAAGACCAGAGACCAATTTTGCAAGGATATTTTTAAGAGAACGGGTTACGGGAACTTTGTGAGCTAAATTGTGAACATTTTTTTACAAATTTCTGGTATATATAGTTTGCATATGTAGCCTGAACTGATGACGCAACATCAGCCTTTCAAATTCATACCGTCTACCCTTTTTTTCAATTAGCCTTGGTCAGGTAAAAAGGGTGCGATGGACAACCATTATAACGGCCCATAAAGACCATTTCATTTTAGATCCACCTTCCGGGCGGTCCCATAAAAAAGATCGATAAGACCTCGGATGCATTAAAGTGAATGTAAATAATGAATGTTTGCGTTTTCCCGTCCATTATTTAAAACTAGTCAAACGCAAATAACTAATATATAAATTAAATATATCAATTTCCTGAATACGATATAATTAGAACGATACGATTTAATTTACTTTGAACGCTTACTTTATGCTACCATTATTTGTCTAATAAATTTTAGAATTAAATTCGAACTAATAATTCGTAAACGACGGTTTATTTACAGGTGAATAGAATATCGATCAAAATGGTAATGGTAAATAATGTTGCTTTGGTTCGAAATATAAACATTGCGCTTCTGTGTCAAGACGTACCAACCTCTTAATCGTAACAACCCCTATGCTGGTACGGCCATTGCTATTCGTTTTATTCCAACACTGGCATTATTGTATTTGTATTTGTTTACCCACACAAATAAGAAATAAGATTATTCGATTCGTCGATATATTATTCGAATAATGAACATTTTAACATTTTTAACAAAAACAATTTGAATGACAAATTTAATCTGTGAATTTTGAAGAGATTATAATTCTACCGCATAGGTACAATAATATTGTAAATAAATTGAAAAGTAGGCACCAACAATAATAATATTTTGTAACAAGAGTAGTAAATAAAGATTCCAGATATTTTCCCAATATTTATCACACATTGCGGATTTAGTGCTACTGACAATATTATTTATACGCTCACAGGAAATAGAATTATTTTAACTTTTACCGAAAGCAAATAGCTTGGAACATGAGCTCACCCTGAACAACTGTGGAAATATTTACACAGCGAATGCATTTTTTTTTATTTAATTGAACGTATCCTTTAATTTTTATTAAAACGTTTTCTGTTAATTTCTGAACACTTCATTAGCTCCATAAATATATTACTATTTAAATCTAAACTATTTGCATAGATTTATACTTTCAGCATAGATTTACAAAAAAAAAACTAAGCAAATAAGAAATAATTCCGTAGAATGTTAAAGAAAGTTACACCTTAGCCGATATGCCGATTCGGACTTTAATATCGTTATTTTCGTTTAGTATAATCAATAAAATATTTAAAAAATAGTATGTATATACAATTTTATAAATGAATTCTTTAGTGTTTGTATTTAATTGTCATTAGTCTAACTTTTAATAAATCATTATGGTTGTAATTGCAGAAACGGCATTTTATTTTAAGGATGATTTATGTTTTTTTCATTAAATTCTCGCTAACTATAAAACCATTGTGATAAATAACATTTTACACTATATTTAAGGAACCATGATTAACCTTTTTGTAAGCATATTGAGTATTCCTCGAAATAATTAAACTACACAGCTCTAATAGCTCTAGTCTACAATCAAATTGTTACGATACACAGTATCAGTGAGCGCTGCGTAAACAGCAATTGATCAATTGAGCTGGCACTAACGAAGTAGATGATGCCCTGTTGTAATGAAGATAGTCAATATGTTATTTTAAAGGTTAACTGTTAATATGACATAAATATTGAAGGTCACTAACCAAATAATTTATTTACTATTGTTATAATAATATTATGTTACATTTACGTATCAAATTATGTGCCAAGATGAGATAGGGACTAGAATATGTTTGTTAGTTGTTAAAATCGAGCAAGCAGTGGGCCTTGTACAGGTTGTTACTTATGTCAAAAAGATATTCACAGTTGCTAAAAGTAGCTGTAAATACGTCGACAAGAATTTAAATATGTATGCTGGATGACGTCGTCACTCAAAATGAAATACATTTGATCAGTATTACTTAATATAACATTCTATAAAAAAAATATTATTTTTTAATCTACTGCGTAAATATTATGTTGCTCAAAGTATCAAGACGCTTTGTAAACAGCAATTGATTCATTGTGCTCTACACTAATGAACAAGATGGATGACGCGCTCCTGTAATGACGATAATAGTTTTAATGCTCTGAAAGGAAAACACGTTAATAGTTTAACTGTTTATAAGTCTCTCGTAAACGAAGTCTTCGAATTTTTAAAACTGTACTGTAAACGAAATTACTTCTAGAGTGTGTTTTCTCTTTATAAACCAAACGAATAAATACTTTTTATTTAGTATCGAAACGCGACTTTTGTTACAAAACGTAGTTAGTAGCATACGTTTTTGTTGAAGGGATTTGGACTGCAGGGCTTTTTAACTTCATAAATTCAAACTAAAAAACTTTCCGGTACTTCGAAATGCACACATGTACAATAATATTTGAATACTGAATAAATTGAGAAGGCACCAATAGTAACAGTAGTAGTTACGATGTTATGACCAATTGCATACAAGTGTAGTAAATAAAGATTCCAGATATTTTTCCAATATTTATCACACATAGCGTAGTCCGTGCTATCGACAATATTATTTGTACGTTCACGGGAAATGGAATTATTTTAACTTTTACCGATAGTCAATAGCTTGAGAACATGCGCAAGATGCTTGTTGACATTTATTTATTTACACGCAAGAGGTAGACGATATAGAAGATATATAAGACGACGTATCATTGCGTATTAGAAAACTTTTATTCAATATTTTTAGAATAATATTCACATTTATAATACTATTACAAATAATATTGAATTAATTATAAACCGAATAAAGCTATCAAATTGAAAATATATAAGTTGTAACGATTGTCTAATATTTGAAGTCAACCGTTGAATTCAACTGTGAATAGTGTGATCAAAAATAAGCAGAAATTCTATATTTATTTGTACGATTTGAGGCCTCTGAAGCGATGGAGATAAAGTTTCTGATTACTCCCGGGGAACGCTCCATTTCAAAATATCCTATATGTTAATCCATAATATTCGAGTTTACTGTAGCGAGTTTTATTAACTTCCATGTTATAGAAATATTTGTTTCGGTGTTTATTTTTTCAATATTCGATCGAATATGAGAATTATTGTTACATTTGAGTCGATTGAATTTACTCAGTTGATTAAAGGTTTAAGTAATTGAATACTAAAATATAAAAAATATATATCCTCCTGACGCCTAAGCATTTACTGAGTTCACTTGCAACAAGGGCCGAATGTACTTTACATAGCAATAAACTGTTTTTGTTACAAAGGCCGAGACTTTGTCGGTTAAATAAAACATAAACTAGGGGTTCTCCCGAGTTTTCACTAAAACAAATGTTTCTTAACATTATTTGACGAAGACATTGAGTTTACATTTGTTTAGATATTTTTTGTCTTTTATAAAGGACTTCAGGTCATTAAGGCATAAGTAGGTTAATTGTATAAATAAAACAAATGATTACATTTATGCATATAATTTAATGTAACGTCACAAATTAAGTACCAAAAATAAATATATTTATTTATTTTTATCAATAAAATACAAAAAAGGTTACAAGACTACCCAATCAACATATGTCAATCTTCAAATGTCTTCCTTGGTAAACCAAAATATCACATCATCAGTGGTGACATCAAGATCATATACTTCAATGAGTTCCGTAGCTGAAAGTAGCACAGCCAGCACGCCGTCTGCCCCGACCTCGACAACCAGTAGTCCTCCCGAGGATACTAGAACCGCTTCGACCTCTTGACAAATTGCTATCAACGCTGTCTCAATTGTCGCTCATGCTTCATCTGCCGATGATCGGAATTCATTGCTAGAAGCCTCAGCGAAATTTTCATCCTCACTCGAGTGTTCAAACTCGGAGTTATTCAATAATTCCGTGATATCGCTGGTTCGTAACGCTGAAAATAATATTACGCTACTTTTGGTATGAACGCCGAATGTGATATACATACGATCAATTCCATATATTTAAACTATGAATAACGCACGAAGTGCCTTTCTAAAGGTTTAATTTATTTACGACGGTTTATTTAATATATTATTTTTGTATTTCTCCCCAAAAGTACGCAAATTCCAAAGAATATTTACTAATTTTAAATTATGAAAAAAAAAATCACTAAAACAAGTGAATTTAATAAAAATATTTGAAGTTTTACTAACCCTGTCGGTGGCGTGCCGTCATCTTCCTGAACTCCTGAGCACGCTGCGCAAGAATGGCCGCCACTAGGTTTGATATTTCTATCGAACTCCATGGACAAACTATCGCCATTGCTTAAATTTCATTGGCTACAAGCAATCACTTGACCAATACTTTTTTAGCGGGTGAATACAAACAATCGGGAATTAATGCTACATAAAGGACGGTCGTCCGATGTCGAAATAAGAAGTTCAAAAATATTCAGCGTTTAGAGTGCGATTTATTTAGCACTTTGTAAAGTACGCGAGGCGTCAGGAGGATATACCTACTATAGCTTAAAAAAGGAAGCAAGGAGTTATCACAAAAAGAAGTATTACATATTTTTATGTTGAAATAATTGATTTCATTTGATTATCATTAAGAGAAGTGGATTTATGCAGTAGTTTTGTTTAGATATTTAAACAAACAATATTTAATCAATTGTTTTGTAAAAGTAATTGTTAATTCCAACATTATATTATTTTACATACGAAATATCCGAATATTATGTTGAAAGTGTTTCTTAATTAATTGCTTTTAAAAGTGCGGAAACGATTTAATGTCAGTAACATAACCGAGTCATGAAGTATCTCTCATTTGTCTCACAAGCACAATCAACACTTTCCCAATTAAATTGTGTAATGCAGTAAACATTTCAACAATATAGGTACTTGAAAAAAAAATACAAAGTTTTCAAAGACATAAGAAGTTTGTATTCATAAGAATTTTAAATAACAAATATATTCGTTAAGTATTCATTAATAAAGGCGATGTACACATAAATTGAGTAATCACATTTATGACGATGAATGTACCGACTACATTTGACCCAATTCCGTAAATAGAATGTGTTATAGTTCTAACCAAGAAGCTTTAGGTATCCGGGGTATCTTAATTTAAAACACTAACTTCATTAATGCTGTAAATATGAAAGTATACTCGCTTATCGATAAGTATTTCTTTTCCTTTTTTGTATGATATAGAATATATAGATAGGTGGACCGGTAATTTGACCACCTGAAGATAAGTGGTCACCAACACCCATTGACATTAGACGTTAGTGCTGCAAGAAATATTAACCATTTCTTACATCGCCTCTGCACCACCAATCTTGTGACCTAATGTTGTTTCTTATGGTCACCATAGACAATACATAAAACATAGCGCTGTAAGAAAAATTAAACATTTCTTACATCGCGTCTGCACAACTAACTTTAAGAACTAAGATGTTATGTTCCTCGCACTTGTAATTACACCGGTTCACCTAGGCTGCATACATTTTCGTGCAGTTAAGGTATGAAAGCAATGTTTCAAGTTGAAAATAAAATCCAAACAAAAATGTTGCGACGCAACTGAATTTCTTCTAGTAGATCTTGTTTAAGAATTTTACTTGATTCACTTCAACTCGAGATTTTTTACTCTTTGTACCGTTTATGACGTAGGTCTAAACTAATTTGACAAGTCAAAAAACATTAACTATCTCGTTTAAACTTACTCATGCGAAGGATATGAAAATATTTTAATTCGTTTAGAGATTGTTTACAACCAAATTGATAGCAATAAATTATCTTCAGGTCTTTAAGAAGGCCAAGAATTTACAGTACCATAGTTTTTCAACCTTTATTTCACTAAATATAATATAATTTAATAAATTGAAACTGTGGAAATGTTGTGGTGTTAAAAAATAATTTGACCGATATATATCAATCAAATGATAGCATCTATCTTCAACTAGCTACAACCGGATATCCATTAAATTCGACTTAGTGTAAGAAATGTTTTTATTTTGAGTTGGTAACTCGCAGAGAGTTAAGACGCTGTGAGTATTGATTTTATCGTTCAAGATTAATTCCGTGTCGGTTTAAACGATAATTTTATATAAGGTTGCGGTTGTTTGAAACCATTAAGCCTACATTCACACTGTACAAAGTTTTCGTGTATAAGTTGTATAGTTTTATTAGGGCAAAAGCGGTCGGGATAGCGATTTTCTCTTTGACAACGTCAACACAATGAACGACGCACAGAATCGTATTACTTATTAAATGGGCTAAGACATAAGCTTCCCTACTTAATGCTAAGGTCTTGTGTGACGTTAAGATAGCTAAAAGGTTTGAGTTTTTAAGTTACTAGGGAAACTGTAAAGTATTAATTTTATTTATTATTGATTATATTCAATAATAAATAAAATTAGTTATATTCTATTTTTGATTCTGGGAAATAATGAACTAAACATATTTAACTACAAATATATTATTAGTATTATTATGAATTGCATAATATATTGATAATGCTTTTGTGACCTTTATATTAAAATAAAGCCGATGTAATTATTATCACAAGGGACATAACATCTCTGTTCCCAAGGTTGGCGCATTGACATTGTCAGGCATTGTTGAAATTTCTTACGGTGCCAATGTGAGGGCCGAGGTAACCACTTACCATCGGATAGGGAATTGCCAGTCAATCTGTTTTTAAAAAAGTATTATTATTAAATGGGAAACGGCGCATTAAAATACTTCTTTTATCTATAGAATACGGTTTAGTAGATAGTACAAACTGTACGCATAGTTTTTATATGAGAAAAGTAGCACCGGTTGGATTGTCTTTAACTCTGCATTGTCTAACATTATGGATTTTTTATAGCCTAGCAAAGAATGGAAAAGAAAATTCAATATGAAAAAAAATATATCAAAAGAAGAAACCTCGAAAAATCGTATTGCGCGAATTCCAATTTTTGTTATGTTAACACTACATATTGTATCCACTGCTTTCAGGTTATAACAGTTACTTTGAGAACACCTTTTTTACTTACTTAGCCTATAATGACTACTTAAACAGTTGTTTAAACTGTTTTAATATTATAAATGTCAACGAACTATTGAAAATAAGAAACAGGAGGCTTTTAATACTATTTAGTTTTGTAAAAAAAATGTACTACATTTTAAATTACGTTAAAGCGAGCATGAAACAGCTAGTTACTAAGTATCGTATATAATAAAATACGCTCGTATTGCTATCAGTAATTCCATCAAACAATTTAATTACACTTTAAATGTTTTACGTAATGCCATATACATATAGCCCATTAAGAAACTAAGATAGTTAAATCAGTATTTTCTATAAAACCATCCATTAATTGATCATTAGTTTGATTTCGTACATTCTTTATAAATGGAAAATAAATTTGAAAAGTAATATTATGTATATTATCTTTTAGTGAGTAGTAGTAAACCCAAAGTTAGTGGTACATTGGTAATGTAACGTTAATATTTCTAACAGCGCAAAGTATTTTCTTCTACTATTCAATGTGATCTGGCGACCACCTTACATCAAAAAGTATATTTGATCACCCGTGTTACATTACCTTAAAAAAACTACTGTCGCGAATAATATACCGTCTTCATTATTGCACTTTTGTAAATTATCAATGAGTACCTGTAAACAGTTGTATAAATAACATTGTTACGGTTTCGAAATATAATAATAATACAACCTACATTGAGCTTAATCGACGGCGTAATTAGAGTATAAATTAAATTTTATAGAATCATCATTAAAAGAATTGAGGAAAACTATAACTAATATTATAAATGCGAACGTAACTCTTTCTGTCTGTCTGTTTATCTATCTGTTACGCTTTCATAACTAAACCCCGCAAGCTAAAAGCATCGAACGAGATTAGTAAAGATATAAACTCAAACAATATACTGAATACAGATGCGAATAATTATGATTAAATGCTTTCTAAGTATAGTTTTTGTAGGGTTTTGACCTCTCACTATGTAATATTATACGAACTAATTTATATCAAGATTTCATTTCGACTTACATATTTTATCACCAAACGTTTGGTATCTCCAAACGAGCAATACATATCATTTCATATCATAGCCCAGTAGACACATGGTTCAAAATAGAAAATCGAAATATAAGTAAAAGAAAAGACTAATGCTTAGCAAAGCTCAAAGCAAAGTAATCTTTAATCTGTGCGCCATAAGAGCTACAGGTGTGTGGTCATTGTAGCGGGATGAGTGAGTAATGAACTTGACAGTGGTGATATTATTGCTGGTGGGCGATGCATTCCGACGCTATAAATACCTAACGCGGTGTGAGACGAGTCGAGTCGGATAACCGCTTAGTCCCTTGATGTGTTGAGGGAGCAAACTTTAGAACTCAGGCGTTGGAATTCGCTTACTTTTTTTCTTCTTTAACTTCAGCTCTATAGGCTAGACAAATTCGCTCCCTATTTATTTCTATGCGCTATTCCCCGTTGTACAGCATTTTCGAACGAAGCCGTTGATGTTACTTTACAGCTTTATTTATAAATTTGTCGTACCTTTATTTTTACAGCTTAAACTTTCTTTGACTTATAATCTGACTGTCGCTCTTTACTAGCAAACCACTAAACCGAGTTTGTCAAAATTTGGTATGAAGCAAACTTGAATACCTGGAAAGGACATAAGCTAATTTTGCCTCACACATGACAACCAATCCCTACAACGCAAGCGAAGCCGCAGGCAACAACTAGCGTTTATATATAATTAAGCACATTAGGTATGTACTGGTAAATCAATAGTGACTCGTATTTATTCTTGTTCGTATTCTTAATCGTCAATCAAGACCATTGTATAGGAATATATTTCCTCACATTTTTGAAATAAAATGCTCAAACTATTTCTAAGGTTAGCGGTAACTATCTATAATCTGTCTGTTGTCGCCGCCAGTTATACAATAAATATCGATCGCTGTGTATGTTCGCTAAGTGCCTTACTCCTCCGACAAGTCGTTAAAAGACATTCGACATTGTAATATTTTACTACTTCATAGCAATATTTTACGAACACTTGTTTCTTTGATAAACTGTACACAAATAACATGATATATAATATACATATACGATAACCCTTCTGTCGTTTCGCACTTCTCGCTGGAACACTTTTAACTTAATATCATGAATTTTTTGGCTTATTTTCATAAAACAAAATCTAATCAGTAGACCAAGCATAAATATGCCACTGGACCGGAATATAATATAGCGACTGAGAAAAAATATTTATAAATATACGTATGTACTTATTGTATATTATGTGAGAAAAAAAAGGAATTCAACGCTTTTATCATCTAAAAAGCCAGTTATTATAACATCCTATTAAAATATACTAATAGGCAAAATAAAAATAATATTACACCCTATATAAAACATAAACAGTATGTATTATATGGATATCACTAATGTACAACATCAATGCATTATGTGTCCGAAGTTACCGAAACTTTGCATCGCATCCATCATTATCGATATATTCCCAATATATGTTTATACCGCTGGGAACAAACTCTTAGCATCGAAAAGGTTTGACATTGCTATATTTGAATAATTTTGTGTTCGTCACGAGGGACTTATTCGCTGGGTTAGTTTACCACAAGATCGCCTCTATCACAACGCTTAAACTCTATAACAACTAAACGTATAGACATATGGTTTTTATGTTACGTAATTTTTTTTCTCTCTCTTTCCTGCAAGTGTTTCCCTACCGTTCCATTCATCCGAGGTGACCCGAGAAATATATCGGATAGCTACGTCTAGCATGACATAAATATTTGCCTTTGGTAAATTTTTGTGCACCCTCCCCTGGGTACCACCATTCACTCATCAATTTCGCTAATACATACAAAGGCGTATATAAACACCTCCTTAAATAGGTTATTTTCGAAAAGACGTAAGGTTAGTCGAGAATTGACTTATACAATAAATATGTATTTTAAAACGCAGAACATTAATAATTACCGATGACTATCTATATCTAAATAAATCAGTGCCATAATAGTAAAATAGAACGTTATTAAAATAAAATTGTTGTTCATTCATAAATAAAAAAGAAAGCGAAACTTTCCTTCAAAAAAATATTATTGTGTTTTAATAAAGAAAACAGAAACTACGGTCTGATGGTAAAATTATATTGATATAAATTTATATCAGAACTAACGATGATGATTCATAATATTCCATTTCAAATTAATTTTCCATTGCTGGGCAAACGCCTTATTTGCCGTTGAAATAATTTCGAGTTTGCTATATACATATATTGCTGAGCTGCATCACTGCGGTTACTAGCGTGGTACCTACGAGCGACAAAATTTCATCCAACATATGCAGGTCACGATGTTATCCTTCAACGCCGAACACGAGATAAATTATAAACACAAATTAGTCACATGAGACTCAGTGGTGCTTGCCCTGATTTAAACCTACAATTTTCGGCTAAAGTCCTGATTGTCGAAATCTATATGGAACATGACGGATCAGTACATTCAGTCTAAGTTCATTGATTTAGTAATGGTTGTTTAATTCATAATTAATTATTATTGTTACCAATCAATAAATCGTTTTCTAGGATAATATTCATGAGGTCAATTACCTTTGAGGAGTTTTTCTAACATTCAAAACAGTCATTACGTCATCAGCATGTTAAAATATTTATATTTGTATTGTGTACATTATCTTGAAAGTCAGATTATAATTACTGAATACAAAATTCTTATCACTATGGAATCCGTATGTACTTTTCCACATACTTTGCCTTATCAACGTCGTAATATGCACTTCGTTATCCAAGTAAAAAATCTCTATCAGGTGAATAATTATATCATTGCATTTAGAAAGGTAAATATTCTTATCACTGTGTATACTGACGCGCTACAGGTAAAAGACGTAGCTGCGTATATAAAAATAACGTTTGTTTGAGTTTTCAGATTGACTATTAACGCATAATTTAAACTATATAAAATAAAGATCACTTTGGAGAAGATCTTTCGTAACAGAGCACCATATTGTCGAAGGATCTTGTCAAAGTTTGTTTTTAACATTAATGTTTGCACTAAGAGTTATATATAAACATAAATAAATTATTGTTTTATGCGTTTCTGGAATGCAACCATTGTTTCGTGTTGAAAATACAACAATGTATAATAATATCAGTCGCG
Organism: Vanessa cardui; assembly: GCF_905220365.1. Classification (NCBI taxonomy): domain Eukaryota; kingdom Metazoa; phylum Arthropoda; class Insecta; order Lepidoptera; family Nymphalidae; genus Vanessa; species Vanessa cardui. Next base: position 10,255,058 of record NC_061130.1, on the reverse strand, counting down.
TAGTACACAGCTAGTATAACATTATAAGTACTTGACAAGTACTTGTTGAGTACTGGTGAAGCTGATGGACATAAATATAATATGATTAAAGACGAAATAATAATTGGAATACATTCTTTATTAAAATGTCGATGGTCGAAATGCAACCGTAATTCATTGAAATTCAAAAAAAATTAGATGCGTTGATTCGAAAGATAAGAAAAATTGGGCTCAACTAGACGATACCTTGTAACTACATCGATAAAAAAATCAAGTAAAAATATGTAATTGATTTTCATCTTTAACATAACGTGTATCGTAATTGGCAGTATAATAAGGAAACTGAATGTGTCATATTAAGTATTATGTAGCTTACCCACGTTTTAAACGTATCGTCGTGTGTGTAATGTTGTTTTTTATCATTTTTGTATTTTTAAAGAAGTATATAGAAAAATATTTGCTTGCTTTCTCCACCTAAACTATAATACTGGCAAATTCCACATCATCATCATCATCATCTGCTATTTTTGGTTATTGCAAAAGTTATTGTTTCACGTATTAATATTTAGACAACTAATCGTATTCTTTATAAATTATGTAAGTGCCTGTTACTAACAAAAGTTTTATTATTCAATTTTTTTATTACGATTACTAGCGATCGATATTATAGAAACGTTTTGACGTCACGGTTGGTAGAAAATATAATCAATGGTGCAAAAACAATTCGCTTTGCAAGAATTTATAGTAATCGTACTATAATAAAACAATTACATATAAGTATAACGTATAACCAAGTTGTGATAATGAAGAAAATACTGAATAAATATGTATTTAGAACAACGTTAAAGAGTTACGACGGTCATCTATTTTTGAGGTTCAATCTAAAATTATTAGTCGAAACCTTAAAGTGTATACAACACAAGTAGTTGTATTTTAGATTAAATATAAATACAAAATGACGTCACTGATGTTATTTTTTCACTACAATTACTTATAAATTTTAGTGTTATCAAGTATATAATGATGGTCAGAGGTTTCTCTTATATCATGGAGCATAACAATATATTAAAAGCGAATGTGAGTTTGTTCATTTGTTCGCAAATCTTTCCCGACGTAACTACTTAATCAAACATGACAAATCAAGAATACAAAAAAGGTACTTAAAACCCGGAGGACAAGTAACTAGTAAATGCGAATCATAGATTACGATGGCTCTGTAGTCTTTACACAATTATCAGATACAGCTCGAGCGTTACGATGGGAATGCTTCACCCAACCGCCAAGAGTAACTAAAATGTTGAACTCAATTCGTTGAACGAGCATGAAGGCAAATCAAGCATTAATTTCTATAAATAAACTTGCTAAAATGCAATATTTAATAGCAATAGTAGTCAGAGGCAGATTTTTGTCAAGTTTTGATTCAAAATAATGAATAAACGTAAAGTAACGATCTGCTAAATGTATAAAAAGTGTTTATTCCGAGAATCATTTTTTATCAACGAATGATTTTTTTTTCTGAAAAGCATGTTTTTTAAAAGTAGGCAAATACTAGGTTCTTCAAATTAATTGAACGAGTTTTCGTCAATGCGACTTTGTATATAGACTGCGTTCAGTAAATGCGATACACGAATGCTAAATAGCAATCTTTTAAAGAATAGCTTGGATGTGAATGCAGACTGCAGTGCCTTTGCAGTTTTGTTCGATACTTTTATTTCTTTTCTTTTAAAATGACGTACTCGGTTAGCGTTTCGACATGAGCATTGCGTTGTGTTTAGAATTTGCTTCAGTTGCAGAATAAATTGAATGCGGGTTTAAAATTATGAAAGAATTGATAAGATTTCCTTTTGTTTTTTAATTTGTCGTTTCGTTTTAAGATCATGTCATCGGTCAGACAGAGTAAATAATAGTATTTTGAAGGTTTGAAATAAATCGCGTTATAAGTTTTGCTCTGTGTTAATTAATTTGCTTTTAACGTGCTCTTAGAGAGCCTCTAACTTTATAACGAATACGATGCGAAGAGTCCTATCAGTATCGACCCTTAGTGATATGAGCAGAGATGCAAATGTACTTTTATGTTTTCAAAAAAGGAGGTTTTATGTTTTTTTTTTTTTTGTATTTTTTATCAGGCCTCAACTCACTCATCAATCCTTATGATTTCTCGAATAACGATAGATTGATTTAAAGGGTTTAATTGCATTGAGGTTAGTTAAATTATCATAAACGAAGATGTTCTAAATATATCTAAATATATAACTCTATTCCGCGATCAACATCACGTATTTTATTACAGTTTCAGTTCATTATGTAATGCTTATTCTTCCTGACGTTCATCTTCCCGATAATTTAAGTTCAAATTACATGGCAATCAGTATTAATCCTTTTCAGAATTGTTAACAAAACATTTCTGTTAATTAAATTACCATTAATATTTTGCTGGGCTTGAACTGGACTGTATATATAATATATATTTTTAAAAGGTATGTGTAAAAATCTTTCTTTATTGACGACCTCCGTGCTCGCGTAGTGTGTACATCAGGTTCCATGGGTACGCCATTCCAACGTCCCGGGTTCGATCCCCGGCCACGTCGATATAGAAAAAGTTCATTTGTTTTTTATGTTTAGTTGGATGTGGGTATTTGTGGTACCTTCGTTACTTCTAATTCCATAAAACAAGTGCTTTATGTACTTACAATCAGAGGAAAGAGTGTGGAGGATAAGAGTTATGTATGTGATGTTGTCCAATATATATTTACTTAATTATTTATTTCTCTGTCTTTTACCTTACAGTACATAAGTGAGATGCAGCAAGGTGAATATGGCCGGAAGGCTTTTCTCGTTAATACTGTTTGTTTTAAAATATACTCATCCTATTTATTCTACATGTATCCATATAAACTACCATATTTATAACTATACTTGTATATTGTCTTAGAGGAACTTATTTTTTGTACTTTTACAAACGAGGTCATTACGCAAACGTTCGTAATAATTGTATAACTTAAATAACTTTAATAAATTTAAGATAAAAATAACTTTAATTATATTCCATTTTTTATAAATTAACTTGTTCATAATAATTAAATATACAATCACATTCTTTACAAATTTAAACGACTTCACATATTTTGTGAACTTAATTAAGCCATTTTGGGTATTTTCAATAAACAATCTAGTATTTTTAATGAGTCGATTTAATTTTTTTTAAAAGTGATAATTTAAAACAATAACTTAAACAGGATAAAATATAAGTAGGTAGAATAATTTCAAAGTTGTTTGTTATGACGAATCAGTGATATGCGATAAAGCTATCGTGTTGTAACAGAATATGCCTTTATTATACCACTAATCATATTTCCCTGGGAATTATCATATGAAACGTCTCCCTTGATTTAAAGAGATGGAATTATATACGTTTGTATATAAATAATCCTTTGAGAATACAAACTTGTTATTTAATGCTTGTAACAAGGGCTTGATTTAGAAACCTCCGGGCTATGGAAATCTTACGGCTTCAAACGCCTCTTCTAACTTAATAGAACGAATTGATTACTTATTTTAACTACCTCATATTATCTGAATTAATTTATGGTACATTATATGCATTAGATTCAAGTGAATTAAGGTAAAATGTATCAAAACCTATAATAATATGCATATAATTAACATACGCATATAAATTTAATTTGGCATTTCTTATTAAACCAATTGATCCAATACCTACACTAATATTTTCAACTGTTAATTTTTAGCTTTATTAAAAATTGAACTGAAGATTGCAATTATATTTAAACCACTATGTTCCAATTAATATTTCTGAAAGCCGAAAAAAGGATGGCACGAACAAAAAAATATACGTCCATTCGAAAGTTCAAATTTTCCAACTAAAACCCATCAAAAGTATTCCACGTGAATACTATAAAATTCACCAGAGGCGAGAGTTGTCAAAATCAGAAAATAATTCGAGCAAGTTTGCGGCTGAGTTCAGAGTCGATAGAATTCTGTAGTGTATTTGCAAAATGACTGACCAATAAAACTATCCATAATATCATACATTTTAGATGATCACGAAATAGATTATGTAGAATTTGAATGCTTTAAAAGTATTGAATCACGGAATTGGTTAACTTGGTTAGGGCTTTTTGCAACTCCGTCTAGATACGTCCGATTCATCATATTATATTCTATATATACCACCAACAGTAGTTTGTTACTGTTAATATGTAATATAATATAGTATATGGGTTGAGGGGTAAGAGAACCGAGAAGCTATGTGGAAACCGACTGTCATAGTATGGACATATTATGCGGAGGAATGAGGACCATGTGGTAAGAAAGGTCTTGAGCATGGATGGATATAGATAGAGATCTATTGATACATATTAGATACTTTTTTTTACAACAAAACAATTGCGCAATGACATATTAAAACTATTTGCTTTGGAATAAATAAATTAATCTCGTCCGTTTCGTTGTAATTTAAAAGAAAAAATAAATGTCTACAAATTTAATTCAATTTAAAAGTCTAGAAATTATCGTATCATAACGGACAGACTTACCAATATTACACGGGTTCTATTTTCGACAACAGAGCCTTGAAAACGATGAAGTTCGTTAATATTGACTTGACATTTATGAAGAGTCATTCGCGTTCATCGATCGAAAATATTATTTTGTTGTCGAACATTGCCTCCATCGTTCTCATGGACTTTTGTTAAGGGGATACCATTTCAATCAATACTTTTTAGAACCCTTGTTCATGGTTCAGAATATCTTATATATTTTTAAAGGGAATTAAGTTAAGGTTTTGGTTAAAAAATACTAACAAAATATCTTTGATATTAAGGGACAATAATTTATAAATATTATATATATCAGATAACAGAAATTGTTGTGTTTTATTGTGTTTTAGCTCATATATTGTATGAGTTTTTCATTCCTGGGCTAAAACCGAGGAGGTTACTTGACCTCGCTGTTCCAACACGGATTCGTGATAGCCATGTCCCTGACCTTCATTCGACCCATGGCTTCCGTCACTACCGCGCACAAACTCAAAAATCCAATTGCAACCTTCGAAGGAAGATTCCCTTTAAAATTCATATCCACAGTTTTTCTTACCACTCGCTCATTTAAATTCTCCACTTACGTAAAGTCAATATAAAATATATTTTGAGTAAATGTTATTTTGCTTGAAAACTCCGTATTTTCACTGCGCTTATTATCGAAAGTGCTTGCTCCACTCAAATGGAGACAAGCACTCTTTACTCCATATCCGGGAGCCGCTTTATATCATCTTCATGCTTTAAACCTTTTATTTCGAAAGTAGTGGTGATTCCAGATTTCGTTCAAGAGAAAAATATGCATTTTAATTAACTCACTTTTTAAATAACGAAATTAAAACCAGTTGAATAATGTTTTCATTTACTAACAATTAAATTAATTGTATACTTATACCAAACAATGTTTTTAATCATGAATTATTTAAAACTTGATTATAATTGCTATTAAATTTTATATCAATTATAATAAAATTTTATTACAATTTGTAATCATTTTCGTTTCTAATCTGACTCTAACTTACAATGGATTCTACAGTTATTTGGCACAAACGTTAATAACGTCTTTGAAATGGGTACTTATTTTATAAATCTTTGTAATTAACAAAATGGATTTATTCAAAATTTATGTTTATGAGGCTGGTGATTATCAGTAAATAGGAATTGTTATTGTTTTAAACTAAAGTGAATAGAATATCAATAAATATCCTGACACAAAAAGTAACCAATCTTGCAATCAATTTACAAACTTTTCTGAATGCCGGGGATAGCCTTACACCAAAATTAAAACACTTGTAATAATATAAAGAACAATGTTTTATATTAGCTAGTATAAATACAACTCCATGATATATTAGTGACCCAGTTAAATAGTAGTCCTAGTTAAGCTAATCGCGGTTAAAAACCTTTTGTACCCAGTATTATTCTTTGTTTTAGTCCTCGTGTACTTCTTACATAGAATATTATACCAATGTTTTTATGCACGCTTTTTAAAAATAAGAACAATTTGTATAAACAAAAACTAGGCACTGTAACAAACTGCAAGTTATTTTAAGTACAGTTTAATTGCAATAAAACATCTATAAAATCGGATACGAACGTTTTCACGAACTGTATTCACGAACACCAAGCAACACGCAACATTAATTATATTGTCAAAACGCTAGATAAAGAATTTAAACCCATTCGTATATAATTTATTCCAAGAAAAGATACTATTTTATTAAGTCCTAGAACTGTTTGTAATGTCTAAGTAAGTCTTTTTCTTTATATAATATGAAGTAGAGTCGTTTCTCAAGACTTCCGTTTGAACGATATTTTCTTCGAAATATGAGTTGGATTTTGATGCTGATCATTATTAGTTAAATAATTTAATATGGAATAGTTACTATAAAATTGATTGAAATTGTTTTTTTATTGTGAATACGAGTTTTATGAAATTTTATTTACTAATTTTATCATATACTTACTAGCGAACCGCCCCGGCTGCGCACGGCTGCAATTCTGATCTTTTATTTTGATCTATCACGTAGGGCACAGCTAGCGTATGCAACATAAGAAATGTCTTTATTTATGACATCACTTTTGAAAGCTGTAAAATAGTCTTGTGTCTGCTATATTGTGCATGTATTATAAACAAACCTTCCCCTTGATCAAAAAACAAATGACAAAATTCGTTGTGTAATTTTAATAATCTAAACATACTTAGGGACAGATAGCGGTACGCGATTTCGTTTTATTCTATGTTACGGTTTTATATTTTGTATTATATATATTATACAAGATATAAAATATATGAGAGAGTGAAGATATTTATATTATTAAAAGAAGTGCGTAAAAAAATACCGATATAGCAGCGACCTTAGTTCTATTTATTTCTCACACGGTATTAATCCGTATCAGAATAAATACGATTTATGTAATAAAATGCCTATCCCATTTTGCAAATGTGACTACGCATGAAAAAATACGTTGGGATCACTGTAAAATGTATATGTGGATAGACATGTTATCTTTAAAATTAACTTACACTGCATTAATAACATTTTTAATATTTATGTAAATATACATAGTATAAAAGAAAGTAGCTTCCTCTTTTTATTTCTATGTCCCTTAAGTTCTCTTCTTAAGTTCCCTTAAGTTCTTAAGTTCTCCTATGCCACTCAAAGAATTTTAACGTTTACACGAATAGCAGAAGTGATAAACCACGAAGATTTGTATATGTACTTGGTCTTTCCGCTTTGTCAAGTCAAGGCAAGTCCACTTAGGTAGGAATTGCCCTCTCCTTAGTACAAAGGTTTAGGTTGCTCACTGCAGGCACTAAGCCACTCAGTTCCCACGGTGTGCGCATTGCCAAATCAAGGGTTGCAGAACAGTTTAGAGTGCTGAGTCTATTAGTATTGGGTCACTTCGTACACTTGCCCGTCCGTCAACCAATATCATGTATATACATTTGTACAACATGGCTGAAATATATCGATGTTTCATGTAAAAATACACGCTTTAACCATGAATGCTAGCTAAACTTAAAGAAGCTATATGAAAATAATGTACCGGAAAATTGTAGATGTTCAAATGCCTATAGAAATGCTTGCTAGAAAAGCACGTGGTTATGTACTTTTTACTCATACAATATTCATTTTAATAATTTACAACTCACTTGTACATATACCTATACTGATAAATAAACCTTACAAAATAAAGCCCTATGTAATATTTTCATGTTAAGAGTACTCTTTGCCCAAGTAATGTTTTGCGGCTCGTTAGTTATCCTATGTATAAAAATAGATATATATGAAAGTGATCTACCAAATTTACCGATGTAGAGTTGAAATCATTACACTTATTGACCATCAAAACTTTATCATAGATTTGTTAAGAACCATTCACACCTTAATATATAATAAAATCGACTAAATTTTTTAATATTTAATTCTATTCCATAGGTGTTCGTAGGTGATCGTTCCATGCGATCGGTCCGATCCTTGGTCGTAGAAACGTTTGGAACACAAATGTTCCTTAACAATTGTTTTAGTATCAATAGAATTTTACAACTTTTTCTGCAAACTCTTTAGTGGTAACACATACATTTTACCGATAAAATAATACCAGTTTTACATGGGCTTCGATCACATATAGTAAATATTTTTAAAAGGGAACGATATTGATATAAAATATTCTCCGTCTATCTTCTTATATATTTACAATTTAAGATTCAATTCTAAACATAAGGTGCGTAAGCACTTCATTCACTGATTATTTATGTACCACCGAAAAGCCATATTTAGGATGCGTGAGCCAGTGTAACAGAAGTCTCAAGTTTGGTGACACATTATTGATACGAGCAGTGATTAATATATTTTTCAGTAACGATGTCTATTGGCTTTGGTGACCACTTACCATCAGATGGAAAATAGGCCAGAATTTACATTAAAAAAAAACAGCAAAAAAAAATAAGCACTAATGCTGTGTAGTCCGCAGTTATAAGCTCCGTTCTTACCGAATATGCTGCAGTGCTGACTCGTCGCTCACCCATTAATATGGGTTTTTGCAGTGCATAGGTTTTCCCATTTTAGTTTCGCAAATTCGAAATACTCTTGTGCTTATAAACTACAATGCTTCTCCTTTATATAGTACAACTACGATTACGTTTGGTACTAGTAAAAATAATTTTGCTGTCAATCTTCTGATGCTACAATCAATAAGGATTCATTTTGCTTATGAATGGTTCTGTTTATGAATTTATTACTCATGAAAAATAACTATAATAAAATATGGAAACTCGGAATGACTGTTTAAGAGAAAATCTTGAACACACAAACCAATATACTATTTCGGAGAGATTTGCTTACAATTTGTAATAAATTTGACGTCTTTTTATTTAAATAAATAAAATTAGAATTATATATCTATATATGTTTTTTGTTAATATTGATTTAGACCCACGATCTTCTTTTCAAACCTAGAAGATGTTTCAGATCTATTTCAAAGGAGGCTAATAAAGCCTTAATCCAACCGCAATACCGAATAACTATAAAATAGGTACCTTGGAAATTTGCCGTAAATATTTTACCGCTTGCCAAATGGATTTATTTTACGATTTTGATTAGGAAGTCGGTCCATATAAATGTAGCGAAGAGCTCGCATGCCATAGCGCGTTCTTACGTAATGTGTTGCTCATACGAATTTCAATACAGGTTTTTTTCTAAATTTTTAAAGAACTTATGTACAGAAATCAAATATTTTTTTAAGTAAGAAGCGCTTAAATGGCTTATATACATAACATTTGTAATTGTTTGTTTAGATGATTGTATTTGTACATTAAAGTCAGAATAGTACTGAGTACTGATACAAATGACACAATAATTATCGTCATTACATAGTATTAAACGAAGTCACTTACCGTTGTGTCCCTATGTATGCGTATATTTATTACCAGTATTGACCCAGTGCAAAGCCTGTTCTGGGCGCTAGTTGTCAAAAAAAAAATTTTTGTAGCATTTTTATTTGTATGGATGATCTACCTTAGGACAAAGTGAACGAAAGTAGTTCTCAGAGAATCGGGACGATGGATTTCTTAGAATGCTTTCAACCCTTACGCTGTTAAACTTCTCGTCATCTTAATTGAAACTTGATTCCGTAAGTTTGAATTACTTAGGTTTATTTCGTTGGAGAATGTTCCTAGAAAATACGAAGTTGTATGTCTATTGAAAATTAATAAATGTTTTATTTACATCGTTTTTTAGTTGAAATGCTATTATATACAAATGTTACATTCATTCATACTCATGATAGACATTAAACTTAAAAAATACCGATAATCAACTGAAAATTTTAAAATTTGGTGATCATGTAAGTAGAAATTCATGCTATTTTTGTTGCAATAAAATTATACAAAATAAATTTTCCAAATTCAAAAACTGAAAATTCCACTAATGGTATACCAATACGGTATCGTTTTAAATTATTTGGCAGTTTGGAAGTGCGTGATGGATATTTGATAGGCACACATTTATTGTTACGTCATGATCAAGATAGTAAAAACGTGTTAAAACAAAAGCAATCTATCTATATATTTAAACAATAAATAAAACTGGCAATAGTATATTCGAATACTTGTCCCCACTAATATGTATTTAATTATTGATTTCTGTTTAATTTTCCATAAACAGGCGTTATTTTTAAAACCATTTTCATTTGTAACAGTGAACTGTTTTCTTGGCCTAGTCTTTTAAGTAAATGGGGGACAAAGCCTCGCCTAGTGAGCATTATGCTGAGTCAATAAGAGGCTATCTAAAAGTCTTTGTAATATCTTACACAAAAGCTTTAATTTTTCCCTCATACGTCATTTTCTTTCCGTTAAAATTGCTTTCAGCTATTCGGTATGAATACTTTTTAATTAAAACGTTCAAATGTTTAATGATATATTTAATGAATAATAAAAACCTGCATGGTGATGTTGCTTACAGAAATAAATATTTTACTGACTGAGATAAATTATAAAATGTTAAGAACGAAAAAATTCAGTGGTGCGGTGATGACACTAGATGGTGGCCCAAGTTAGAATAAGGAAACATGGCGCTGGGCCATCGCGAGTCATATATGTGTATCATAAATTATACTTTTACTTTATTATTTAATTTTATATCATTTACAATGTGTTTTATAAATACATTTTGGTAAATTAAAACTGCTTTATATTATGTAAGTGATTATATAAGAATTGAATCTTTAGTTATTCCGTAGGTCGCCAAAAAAGAAAAAGGTTTTAAGGTCTATTGTCGTTTTAATCTATGGTTATAAATTTCCAGAATATTCCGCATCGAAAAGAATGGTTATGGTTTCGTACAGTTAAAAGGAAAGGGAACTCTCGGCGACTCATTTGTGTGGGCTCTTAATTGTCTAGCGAGATTTCATTGCGACCCAAATCAGCTCAAATTTCAGAGCCCTCAAATTGTCTGTAGCTTAAATGGGATATTTCTTAACGTATTGTACTGAAATCTAACAATTGACGTTTTTTTATATGTTTATGTAGCTATATCATATATACCTACATAATTATGATAATTAATTTTATCAAGTCGTATTATCTTTGTACATATACTAACTCCACTGCTTGAGGTAATTTTAAAATTAAAGAACATTGGTTATTAAAAATATGTAGAACATAAAATAATAAATTTATGGATTCTGAAAGCATTTTATAATTTTATTTTAAAAATTCTCATACAAAGTACATCTAAAATCTAGGTGACGACCAATTAGACTAGATTCGAACAATAGCAAGGACGTCTCCCTTGAATGAGATCGAAAGGTCATAGTCATGCTTCATCATGTGCTAAATAATATCCAGATTTTATGCTCCAGTTGCTAGAAAACAAAACAACTAGTCTATAGATATATCAAGCTATATGCTTTATTTAATTAGGCTCTACAGCTCATTTGAATAATAATTTTATAAGATTTTATATAATGATTTTAAATAAGCTAGCGATTTAAAATGAATATTCTACTGAGAAGAACCGAAATGAAATTTATTAGTTCCTCTTTTCTACCAATTAAACTACATACGTTAATATCGCTTGACGCGTTCTATTCGATTTTCAGATTTTATAGTTTTATAAACAAGATAATTTTTAAAAAGAATTGAAAGGACGAATTGTGTTCTTTCGTATATTTTATTGCCCATATAATAAAATGTTAATACAAATTTTATATCTTTCTAAAAGCCAATTTGTGATTTTTTACAGAACATGTGTTTCCTTTACTTTAAAAAATAGTTTTTAAGCGGTTATGTGAAATGACTATAATACTTTCATTTGTATCTGCTTCATTCGAGTATTATCATTTAAAAAAACTGTAAAAAGTAATTATTTTCATACCGATTTTAAAGAGAACGCTTTCGTCTTAGCCAATGAACGCGGGTGTTTATAATTTATCTCGTGTTCAGCGGTGGAAAACACAGTGAGGAAACCTGCATGTGTCTAATTTTAATGAAATTCTGCCACACGCGCATCCTCCGTAATGGGGATACATGGTGGAAGGCTCCGTCAAAGGGAGAGAAGGCCTTGCCGAGTAGGATATATTGGCCTAGAAGAGAATATATAGCGACTGTTAATTTACTTTATTACTGTAAAATTACAAGCCTTAAGCGATAAAGTTCGCAGAACTTGGATTTCAGTTCCACAGCAAGAGTTATGTGGTATCTCTTTAATCTCAATTTAAACTACAAAACATAAGTTCATGTTTCTGTATAGATCTTGCTTGCGATTTCTAACTTACTTTTTGGTCTTACATAAAATATTTCATACTGAAGTCTACGCAATTTTTTAATGAAAAACTGTGCAAATAATATCTAGTCTAATTTAGTTTAAATATGATCTGACGACGAATTACAGTCAAAATCGAAAAAACGTTTATTTATGTATTACACTCAATTCAATTCCTAGAAGTACATATTCGAAATCAATAAAATCGCTGCGTAAAACTCTTGGAAGACGTTCACGATAAACATTGAATTTTAAGTTTAAAGATTCATGATAAGAGTAGTTTGCCATAGTTTGCAATCTGACTGCCGGCATTGTTTACTAAACGGAGGTCTGGAAAGCAATCAGGAATAAAGTATCACCAACTTTTGGAAGTATTTCATTTTATTCCTAGTTCGACTTCTTTAGCATATATTTTGTTTGATACGTAAGTTTCAAACGAGTATTCTTAAAAGATTCATGACTTCACAGTATATAGGTAACATTTTTCTTTACAAAATTTCATTGTAATAATATTTTGTTTTTTATTTTTTACAGATCAGAACGTGTCCAAAGGTACCGATAGCGAATCTCAGGAAGATTGGCGCGATGAGTGCGGCGGGGCCCTCCTGAGGTCCCGCCTCGCAATGGGCTCAAACATCAGCCAGCATTCCGCTAAGGGCCTAAAGGGCCGTCGAGCACGCTCTAGTGGAGATCTCTGCAATGGAGAGACGAAAAGTCAGACGGAATCGTCAGTCTGCGGGTCAGTTGTCGGTGATGTTATGGGCTGGAATCGGTCTCTACCCAACCATCTGGATGGAAACCGACATCTAGCGGATTACAGTCGCGTGAACAATAATTATGGTGAATTCGGAACTTATAATCGGTGTCATCCGAAAAGCGGGCGTGGTTTGCGGTACCGTGTCTCGAAGTCCGGTGAGTATTTTAGATAACACTACTACACTACAAAATTTTATTTTAAAATAATTCGAACCAGATTATCCTTTCAAATTTTCATCATGCTTATTAATTTTATATTTACATTATATAACTGCGACACAGTTTAATAACTAATGCAGTTATTATGGTCTCATTTGTCCTACTATGTAATTTTTACTTGTTCCTAATAAAATATTTTTTATTATTTTTTACATTAGCTGTGCCCGCAACTTTGTACGTTTAATTTAACAAAAAAAAATATTGTAGCCTAAGTTACTTCCTCTAATATCAGTTATCTGCCAGTGAAAGTCCCCTCAAAATCGGTCCAGCCGTTCCAGAGATTATCCGGAACGAACAGACAGACCGACAAAAATTATAAAAAATAATATTTCGGTATATGTATGTACCTTGTATAGGTACATATGCATTGAGTAAAAAAGACTATTTTTATATTACAAACAGACACTCCAATTTTATTATATGTATAGATAAATATGTCAAACTGATATCAAAAACATTATCTATATGACGAGAAAGTACTCCATAATTAAAGTATGGAAATATTATAATAATAACTTGTTTAATAAAGCAGTATTTGTCTTTTATAAAATGAGAAAAGCTATTTTTAAAATATATACATTAGCAAAATTAATTACAATGTCCTCGTACGTCAACGTGGGTGTAAATCTGTCGTTTGCAGAATATGAGTTCGAAGTATGAAAAGATGACGTGGATCGAAGTGGATAAAATTGGAATCTTAACGCTAGTTCCGCGAGAATGTGGGAGGAAAAAGATTTTTGGATGCATTTTTCTAAAGCTTACGTACAAAGTTGAATACTGCATGTTCACTTAGCTTGGAAATATGTTGTAATAGTGTCCACAAATATATTACGTTGTACCATTAATGTCTTCTCGACAAGCGTTTATTTTATACATCAATAACATTACAGTTTAAAAAAAAGTTGATTGTATATCGATCCATATTTGCATTATAACTTTGTACAGTTACTTTTTGTATCTCAAGTGTAGGTTTCTGGTATAATATCATCAATGTTTAATAGGTGTCGAGTGAGTCAAAGAGGCTTCGTAATTAATGAAAATGAAAAGACATCTACTGAGTATACTGGCGGTGCTTCTCGGTAGAATATATATACTAAACTGATGAGTGATGGAAAAGTGATTTTATTCGCCTACTTCAATAATTTATATATATTTGATTTTAAATGCTTGGTAAAGTGCATTCACCGAAAAAACTAGTCTTTTTTAATATTACTATTTCCGCGTGCTGGAAAAAATGTACAAAAATATAAATTATATAGAAAATATTTCCTTAAAGAACAGCCTGATAGTAAAAATATGTTTAGCTTTATATACCTTCCCAATCTGGGGCGCAGTCTTATCGGATCAAAAGATAAAACGGCTAATGGTCGCGAGGGGAAAACGTCGATCTGTCTTCTCGGACTATCTTAAAAATGTAACGTATTTTTCTTGGATATTCCTTTAAGTATCTGAAAAGTTAAATCACGTGATAAAATGTAAATCTTCTCCGAAGGCAATTTACATGTTATGTATAGCTGACAAATTTGTCTAGAACCAAATGTTTGTGTCTTTAATAATAGTATTCTTTTTTTACATAACACATATAATTTTTGAATTTTTGTTTATTTTTAACCGGCGCCCGCAAATAATCAGCTTCGGTGACTAAACAAAAATACTTTATTATATTATTTAAGTTTAAAAGGTTAGGCTGTTATTTGCTGAATTTAAAGGTTGAATGATAAGTCATCTCTTAAGAGTGCCGGCAATCCGTTGACCCAACGGCGCCTCTTTACTTTGAATTTATATTCTTTAGAACAATTTTATTAAAAAATGTCATTCTTAAGTTAATTTAATGTTTGTAGGCGAGCATCTTCGAATACTTACAATAATTTCAAAATACTCGGCCACGGCTGTCTCAAAGAGTAGCCCAATCACATATATTCGAATTTCAAGACTCTCATTGTTCATTAAGACTGGATAAAGTCGATAAAGAACAGGTGCTTAAGGATCATCGGCTTTATATGGTTATTGAACCGGTAAATACAAATATTTTAACATATATTTCTATCTAATTGAAAAGAGTATCTACTAAGTTATCCCGGAAGAACAGATTAATTAGAATGTCTATTTGTTAGCTTCAAATCTATATACCGATCAGGTAACGTAAAATCTAAATTAATTATGTGCAATGACGATTCAAAAGTTGCACGATATTCCATTAAATGAAATGTATATTGGTTTGATTTGATATTATAATTACTGCGCTTATAGGTTAGAAATCGTATCGTCTTATGGTTTGTTGTGAAAATTAAATAAAGTACAAATCTGTAAGGTTTTAAATTAATCAAATATATATATATATATATATATATATATATATATAACTGTGTCTAAAACTCTTATTTCTATAGAAAAACTTAATGAAACTCGCTTTAATTTCTATGGCAAATGCTTGCGCTGTATAATAATCACATAATTCAGAACATCCGGAGAACCGTGCTCTACTACCGAACGGTCGTTAGTTTTGCATAAAGGCGTAAGTAAACACGTACTACACCTGTCTTAATGCACTAAACATAGAGACTATATTGCGCTACATGTCTTCAGAACGGATGCCCCTCAGTTTATATCTGTATCAGATTCAAACTCGTCTACCATATATAATACTGCTTTTTTCTCAGTAACTGCGAATGTTTTCCACGGGTCCATTTCGTCTATTTACATTTTATTTAATTTCAGAAAGAAATAGGAACGTTGCAGTAGTTTTTATGGAAACGAGATTCAATTTAATCATTTGCCTCGTAGTTTATGTCGCATTTTGAAGCGCGTTTTATTAGCTTTCTTTTCAGGGAAGTTAAAATTAAATACAAAGTTTTCAATGGAAGCTTAAAGTAGACTACTTTTGAATTTAAATAATATTAATTACTTTGGTTGTGTTACATAATATCGTTACAAAATATCACATACTTATCGCGATTTACACAAATCGTCATGATTAATAAAAAATATATGTTCATAATTATAAATAAATATATACTAATATTTATATACTGGAAGTTACATATTATCGGAATCGGTAAGAGTGTAATATGAAAAATAAGTAATCAACACCAAAATAATAACTCGTAATTGGAAATTTAAATGCTTAAGTTCTACTAATTATTTTTGTATAATTCGATTTATCTTTACATAATAAAAAAAATATATATAAAGATTAAAAAATTCTCTCTTAAAGTCGTAAATTCAGAAATTATTAGTGTCTGCTGAATTTGTTCGGAATCCATTTTCTTTTAATATTTTCGCGGAGCAATTTGACGGCTTCCTTCGGAGATAATGAAAAAAAAAGTTGAGAGTTTTGAGCGCATTAATTTTTTCGAATCCTAAAATCGTATATGACCACATGTTATATTTTATATTCCAATTATACCCTCTACTTTTAAGTTGAGACACAAACATATTCAATAATCTTTCCTCGTGAGACTGAATTTCGATTTCAGCCTCTACAGACTATTGTATAATCTCTGTTTATTTGTAATCAGTAAATCAGTAATAAGCCATACGAACATACACGACAAGCCTTCTTATGTTAAATAAAAATTGAACTTTATTTGCACGAATGTGTGGCGTTATCATTAGAAAAATAAAATCTGCGAAAATGAAATAAAGTTACACTGTTACCTTTGTGGTTTTGCCATTCATTAAAAGTTCAAGCATGTTGTACACGTCACAAACTGTACCAGAATTTTATTGCATTTGGAGAGTAACTTTACCTAGGTACGAGGGTTGACATACGCTTTAAAATTTGAATTTAGCTTACGCAAAATACATATTTTATCCTATTTTACACGAGTAATTTAGAAATTGAAATTACCCATCTGTACTTATTTCCATCATGTTACGGTTAATACCAAATATTATTGACGGAAGTTTGTACTGAAATATTTATAACATAAATATAGGTAATATGTGTGCTTATCTGAATATGAAATTATTGAAATCAAATCAAAACGCCTCGTCAGCGGATATAAACCGCGCGAGAGACATCGTGTTGAACGTTCACTCGTTGAGCCGGAAACCAGTTTCGGGGATCAGCGACACTGGTGACGTCACGCTTGCTCCAAATAACTTTGGGTCAAGGACAAACTTCCACTTACATAGCATGACACATTCGGGCAAGCCTAACTCCATCCAGCACGGTACGCCTTGTCTTTGACATTACGTCACAATTTGCAACGTTAGTTTGCCTAGAAAATGACATGATGTTTTACAAATACTATATTATTTAGTTTTGTTATTAACTGAAGAAAGTACATTTAATTAATAGCCTGCTAAAAATAACGTTTTAATAATCATTAATTTTTCATAACTAAATGTTCCCGATGGTCATAAAAAATGTACCTCCAAGACGCATAATAAATGTTGTTAATTAATTCATATACTTACTTACATAAACGAAAACGCTAAAAACTAGAAATTTTTTATCATTATTATATAACGAAACTTATTAAGTTACTGCTGTAGTTGTTAAATAATGAAATTTATATGCGAAATTCTTTTTCGAATTTCGAATTCGAAACGATTTGACTGAAAATCGTACTGTAAAACATAAGTAGTTGAATTACTTAAAATTACGAATTTTTTGAGCTGATTTAATTAATCGATAATATTTTATTGAATAAACATATTTTTCTAACTTAGACATTATGTTACACGAATACAATCAGAACAAGATTCGAATTAATGATTTTTGACATTTTTTGTTTACACTTGGTACTATATTCATATTGTTCTTTTATAGCAAATATTCATATTGTTATTTTAATAATAATCAATAAATATTTATCTTAAGTTTACTTTAGGTTAATATAAGCTTTGTTAATTATAACTGAAATATTTACGTAGTATTACAACTCAATTTTTCACATACTTAACTGCCAAAATTTTATATATTATCTACTATAATATAAAACCAATAAAAAGGATTAAAATAACATTATGTAGTACATACAATGACTGAGTCGTTAGCCGTGACGGCAAACGAAATGACGGTCTTATTCCGTCGTATCTCTCGCCACTCCACTTTCTTGTACGTGCTACTATACTGTAAACTGTTTAATAATATTGGCTGGAAGAATTGCTGTTAAGCCTACCTTCTGTACCATAACATATATTTCTGCTACATTTTTAAATTATATCGATATTGTGATGTCTCATAAATATATTTTTTAAGTGAATAAAATAAATTGGCGCTATAAAGTTTATTTAAATAAAACTTAACTAATGACATTTTATTTATTCAAAATGAAAACTTTTTAGAGTAGTCAGTTGACTTCAAAAATTGAAATTAATACGTTCGAAGTGTTTTACAAACAGATGTATTGAATTTCTTGTAACTTATTACTTTCGGAGTCATTGCATTCCCGGGACATTCCTTTGCCAATTTGTCACGCTAATCATCACAATGGAAGAGGAAGACCTTTCTTTGAACGCCATTATTAATCCCAATTTGCTTCTTAGATTGGATTCGCTTGACATTGATTTATTGCCGTTTCGAAATGGAAAAAGAAAATGGCCTATTATTATAACAATGTCAAACATTGACTATTTTAAGTAATTAGTATATTACAGTATTTATTTAAATGTATTTCCAGGTTCTTTCACAATTCATAATTTTAATTATGTTGTTGTTATGGTATATTTTTATATGTTGTCAAAATAATCGATGCACAGATATAAATCGAATATAGTTTTTGTCATTTTTTTAAATAAATTTTTAACTTTGCCGTTTAGTAAATTCAAATCGTTTGTTAAAAATACATTGGTAGAAAAAGCATACTATTCGATACAAGATTTTGTAGATGATAAAAAAGCGTGGAGTCAATACCTGTTGACTTCCAAGCAGGATACATTAATTGAAATAATTGTATTTAATTAACATGACGTTGTATTTTTTAAATGTTAAAAAAGAGTAACTACTGAGTTTCTTGCCGGTTCTTCTCGGTAGAATCTACTTTCCGAACCGGTGGTAGCTTCACTTAATTGTAAAATGACGATTCAAAAGTGCTTATAAAAGCCTACTTGAATAAAGTTTATTTTGATTTTGATTTTGTCACATAGTTTTTAATAACTGTTGAACATAAAATAAAATGTGCAATTAATAAAATAAAAGTACACAAATAAAAATAATGATATGAAAAATGACAGCGAATTGGCACTTATGACATTATAAGAGTGTTTTAATTTTGAAAAGGTAAATTTCTAAAGTATTATTATTTCTATGTATCATAGTTTTCAGTCAATAAATACTCTGTTCAAAATAAAATGTTTATAACTTTGTGTTCGACACGTCCTTTTAATATGCCGTCCGATATAGTTATGCCCTTGTTGTTATAAGAGTCACGTGACGTTTCATATTTTAAATACATATATATAATAAATTTGAAGTGTCTAATATTAAACTAACCGCTTTTTACTAAATGTATATGTGAGTATAGGCTACATTTACGAAAAAAAAAAACATTCAACTTTTTTCTATGTGTCTGTCTGTTTGTTTCGGCTAATCTCTGGAACGCCTGCACCGATTTTGACGGTACAGTCACTGGCAGATATCTGACGTAATAAGGCTATAAGAATAACATTCTTTGTTTAATTCAACGCGAACGAAGCCGCGGGCACATCAACTTTGTAAATATTTGTTTATCACAGTAAAAAGTATGACTGTTTGTGTGTGATTATTATTCTTGAGCGTTCCGTTTGATTAGTTTTTTTTGTTTCACTAACAATATAAAATACCTTTTTAAATGAGAATAAAAAACGCAATTTATCTATATAGGTATTCCCAAATACCAACTAAGCCTATGATTTGAACATTTCGATTTTAACGAATAATATTGTCATTTTGCTTAAATACATTGATGATAAAATAAAATTTAATACACTCGGTGTTTTCATGATATTGAGATGAGCGAAATTTTTAAGGAATATTATTTCAGTACTGGATTTTTTATGGTGTTATAAACGAGCGGGTTTTCTGTACAAATTTTAATCAGGTGCCGAGGTTGAGGGCAGTAATTGTTTTTATTTTTTAATTTGTATTTATTCTTTAATAATTTTTCTCGTAAATCCTATTTATGATGTACCTGCTGGTACCCTGGGGTGGAAAATAAGTTACGCTAGCTAATTTCAAAATTTTAATTAAAACAATTTTTGATCAAAATGTTTCTAAATTTATTTAACTGGTCTAACTACCATTTCAAAATATTTAGCACAAAACTATGTATTAGAACATCTGAAATAGATCAAAGATATGAAAAATTATAATATATAATTAATACTTTATCTTTAAAAATGAGCTAAATTTCGACGTAAAATTTTTCAACATAAAGTTTCAGAAGTGTAATCGGATACAGGCGTGACCTAATTCTATTCAGAACAAAAAATGATAAAACTGAGCGTTTTCATGTGGCGAATTCAAATTCAAAGTGGACTAGAGAACACTTACAGGTATAAGTTATTTGCTTTTCAAGGCACAAGTTTAAATACAGCACTACGGACTTAGCGAGCCTCAGGCAAAAGTAGTCTTTTCATTTTAAAAGTAGCACCTTTGAGCATTTTAATCTGGGCTGTCGAGGGCCTTGCTAGCGCTGCATCAATTAATTTCTAGACATCCTTTTCATTTACGAATATTAATAAAATTCCAGTAGAATTTGTCTCTTCAAAGTTAGAAGTTTAGCGCTGTGGTACAAAGATCGAATGATTAATGAGCTTGATCTTATTACACATTAAATTTGTAAATTGTTTTGAGATTTTGCAATGTTCTGGTAAAATCTTAAACAAGAAACAAAGATACCTATACTATTTCGATAATTAAAATTATAAAGCCGCGAAGCTTGTTCGGTAGAACACGCTAAATTCAGCAACCTGGTCCGATTAAAAAAATTATTACAGTGTTAGATAAGTCGTTTTTCAAGGAAAGCTTTAGGCTATATAGCATCACAAAAGCATACTCGCATCAGCGTGAAATATATGTCTATCTGTTAAGGTTATCTCACTATAACCTCTTATCATATCTAATCAATGTAATCAAATTTTTTCTAGAATAATGTATTATTTCCGAAAACTTTCATGAACATAATATTAATTGTTGTCCAAAAAAAAAAAACAATTTTGACATATTTAAATTTTCCTCTACATTATTTCATTTCATTTCATTATATCTAAGGCGATGTTATAGTTTCATACTATGTCATACCTACGTAATAAGATTAAAACCAATACATTACTCGCGTGATGAACCTAAAACAACCCCTTAATGTATTCGGACCTAACAAATCATTTAACCTTTAAGCGAACGCAGTCGTGGGCAAAACCTAAATTAAAAAATACTAACTCGAAGTATAAGAAACATCATTTGTTAAAAATATTTGATTGTTTTTATGATCCAGAATATATAAGAGAAAATGTAAACTAAATAAAACGTCTATAAACGTGTAAATTTCTTATGGTATGTTCCCAAGAAGCATTAAAAACTATCGAAGAACCTACACTTTTCGCTGTATGCGCAACCGAAACAGCGCGCGAATCGTTCAAATTCTTTCGATTTACAATCGATTGTTTTTTTTGCGATGAAGATTAAAACAATAAATAAATACTATTGTCAATTAATACAATCGATTTTTTCACAACAATCGCCCATCGCTCACATACCAGTGGTAAATGCGCGCACGTGCTTTATTGTTGGTGTAAAAAATCCCTTAGTCGACTATAATAATCACGTGATACATTTGGCTTAATTCCCCTCAGCTTACGTCCGGTAATTTCTTACCTAAAAAATTCAAATTATTGTTCATCTCAAACTTTAAAAGACTCAACTTGTTCATAGAATTTCATCAAAGACATTCTATTGTCAAGCTCGTTGTGTAGTCGCTTGATACGTCACACGTCTATGCATACAATAGTACTTGTTAGAATTGTTACATATGATGCAACTGGACATATGTCTGCAGTATTGTCGGAGCTATATCCATTGTGGTGGACCACACGCACTTACTTTATATCATTCTATCTCACCTACATACAGACAGGATTTGCTTAATTGGCCAATTCAACAGCGACTTGTTTTATGTATTTTACCGAGTGTATGTTTAAAAATGATACTATTCGAAAAAAAAAAATTAAATCAAATAAATTTTATTCAAGTAAACTTCAGAATGCGTTTTTAAATCGTCGATAATTAAATACGTACTACCATATATTGTTCGTTGTGCCAAATGCTCAAGGCTAAGGAAATATTTTGTGTTATTTATTTAATTTGTATTTAAAATTCATTCCGTGTTGAAGAAACAACAAAACTATGTAGGTATATATATACCTACATATATACCTAGTTTTACGGATGTAATAGTATCTATACAGATATTATTATATCCACCAAAACTATATAGAAACAGTGTGTAGGAATTAGCTTCAATGAGATTTTTTTAAAGGTGAGAAGGCTCTGTTTGGTGTTTCATTTTTGTTATTTTACTTAATATTAATAATCTGTAACAGAAGTTTAATTATTTTAAGTAGGCTATTCTTCCTAGATTGGATTTTAATCCATTCACATCGTAGATTTATAATTAAAACATATAGTGTAGAGTGTAAAATATATAGTGACGAGTAAAAATTAAATAAATTTCAAGAAAATGTATCTTTATAGAATTGTCAATTTTATAAAACTTTTGATGTATTACACATAAGCTACCTTATTGTGATTTTGTTCCGACAGTTTTCTGATACAGATTCTACGAATTAATCAAGTTAATCCCCGAGAAACCCTTTCATACCCTGAGATAAGATACATCCCTTACCTCGGCCCAAGATATAAATTATTGCGCCAAGATTCATTATAATCATTTTCACGTGGTGAATATTGTATAAGCTATTCAGCTAGAAAAATAACATATTAGAGATATAATTGTATTTAATGTAATCATATTAAAACAACTACTACGTTTTATGTCATGTAGATAACCTATCTAGTCCACCTGGAATAGCAAGTAGGCCACTTGACGATAAGTGGTCAATATCGAATAATTCATAGCAATCGCAGTAAATAAAATGAAATGAAACTAATGTTGTGTTTTTAAATGTTAAAATAAAATATTGTTGCCTGAGAAATAAGAGGATTCCCGAGGCTTAGACAAAAAAAAAATCCCAGACGTCGTACGAAGTCGTGTGCCAGCAACTCGTTTATAAATATTCGCGTCTCTGTACTGTATTCCGGAGACACCGAGGCGACATTGAGCCATTGTCACTTCCATCACGTTCCAATTTTCGAGAAAGAATCATATTTTAGTCGCCGTTGAATATTATAAGAAGCCGTCACCTTTCTACTTTACATTGAGAAAAAAAGATCTATAATTATTTGTTTTATAATTTCTATAGAAACAACTACAACTACTACATTTGTTATAAAAAAGATACTATATTTTTTATATATACTACTGCAATGGAGGTGTATTTGTTTGGGCGATAAGCAAGTGGTCACCTTCGCCACTATACTATCAGTACCTGACTGCGAGAAGTAATCCTACAAAGTACTAATTACACCGTCAATGTGCCGCCAACCATGGAACTTATATATCTTGTATCTGTAATTATAATAGTTCATTGACCCCTCAAACATGCACTTTACGATACAAAGTATTGATAAATGTTCAGTTTAGTATGATTACTTAATAAAACTGACGTAATAAATATTTCATTCACAATAAAAATATTTTCATTCAATTAGGGTCTTGCATCCATTTTTAAATCGTCATGTTACGGAGTATAATTGAATTTAAAACAGGTCTGAATATATATTATGTCGTACTGGATATATAGTTAGTAGCTGTTATAATCTAATAACTAGTAAACCCGGCTTCGCTCAAGTAGAAAAACGATCTAAGTACATTAAACGTTTCTATTGAAAGCAAAACTTAGAAATTAATATTATTTTTTTATTTACAAAGATATATTGTGCGAGCCTTAACAGCTATTAAGGTTCTTTTAACAAAGCTAAAATACTGCGGTATTTGAATATAGAAACGAATGCCTAGCACCAATAAGGATGTATATATTTTGCAGAGTTAGAATCTGTGCTTTATATTTTTCGTAATAATCTGGTTGTTCTAAATAAAAAAATATTTGAATTTGAATCTAGATAAACTATAGATTTTTTTTTCTAAATGTTGAATAATTAAAATTCTTACTGATATTCTGAATGTCAATCAAAATCAACTTAGGTATGTCATGTAATCGTTTGTGTGAACAAAACAATGTCACCTACTATGTTGCAAATTATTTGACTAAAGGAAAATCAACCAGTTAATACGATTGATTTTGGTTCGACAATGGAATCCATTTTCCGTTTCTCGTTTATCAATACAACAATACCGTTCGGGAATCGAGTCGGGAATACTAACTGATTTATACAAGTATAAACGAAACGTTTGCGCCTAATGGGCCGATCGTTTCTGCGTAATAATATTAATCAAATATGAAATTGAAACAAATCGATATTATTCATTCACTATTCAAAATATATTTTGGTAGAAATGTTCTAATTTTCAGTGGCGTGGACCTAGTTCAAAATGGTACAAAAAAATAAATACACCACATTTCCTAAAACGACCATATTGGCGATTCCGTATTTGTGGTTTTTTTTCTACCTTTCCACAGTCGATATACATAATTAAAATAATAATAACTGTAAAATTACTAAAAAATAATAATAACTTAAAATTAAATATGATGAAAAGGATATCCTCCCGAAAGATTTAATTTATTATTAATTAACTGTTCTGCGCTAGAGGTATTTTAGTGTTTAAGTACGTTTCCATATATTCACTCTTAATTTACTCAATCCTACGGGAAGGCCTTCCGGCAGGTTCGAGAATTACTTGACAGGAAAACCCTAATAATTTAATATTATTTCCATGTATTTCAAAATTAAGCATGTAGCGAATATATTCATTAAGCGAGTTTCATTATCGCTTTACAAATGATTCAATATAATGTATTAAAATAATAAATTTCCATAGATGGGTGTTATAATAAGACTTAGGTATCACTAGCAAGATTTTTGGGGTATTTAAATGAATCTAAATAATTGGTTATCAAGAAAATAATAATGTTACTAACTTAAATACATTGCAGATATACCAAATCAATTCTAATGTATAATATTATGATATTATATATGTATATGTATATGTAACGTAGCGTTAAGAATCGATATTTACTTAAAAACTTTTAAAAACCTTTCCGGATTCCTAAAACTTGGAATTTAATGTAAAAACAGAACTGATATTTTTCATATGTTTGTGCGATTTTCTTTTTGTAGATTTCCCAAACTTGATATTTTTCGAGCACACGAAACTTGCTTAAAAGCAAGCGCGGAAAATTGTGTGCCGACGTCACATTTGCATATATTCATAAATCTCTTCGTTACAAAACGTAGCGAAAGCATAGGCAGTGCCATAAATCTATGTTAGTAACGCCGTACTCTAGAAAGCCCCTAACTAAACCGTGGCATGCAAACCGATATTTTCCCTTTGTTCTTCCAAACTTGTTTTGTACACGCAAGATTGTCTGACGTTAGATTCTTATCTATTATTGCTAATGATTACTTTGGATTTATCTTTTAAATTTTATATATTACTAATAATCACCCGCGGCTTCGCTCGCATTTTAGAAGCTGGTGTTGGATGTAAAGTGTCAGGCAAAGACAGTAACCTATGTCCTTTCTTGGAGTTAAAGTTTGCTTCATACCAAATTTCATCGAATTCGGTTCAGCGGTTTCGTCGTGAAAGAGCGTCAAATAGAAAAAGTTACTTTCAAATTAATAATATTAATGTAGATATAATATAACATATGGACAAACAAACAAACAAAATAAGGATGATTTCAAAGTAACTGCCTCTTTAATAAAATATATCCTAAGGTTGATTTAAATTTTCTTTCGAGGACTTTTCTGTGGGGTTCGAAGTTTAGATGTTGGATGTGTTATAGCATGCCTACTAAAATTTTTTTATTATTACAAATAAAATCGTATGGTTTTGCTTAAACTGTTTCAAGCCCTATAGAATTGTTGATTATGAGAGTACCTGTGATGGAAAAAATATATCTATAATTATTTATATAGCTTTCTTAATAAATGTACGGAACAGAATATAATTATTAATACCGATGTGTTTGACCGATGTTCGTTAAATTGTAAGAGCTGTCGGTCTGTTGTCAGACTGATTATGAAAGACGAGAAATAGAGTGTTCCTGTGTTTGCATACAAACTTGTCCACCGTAACTTATCACTACAGGTACTTAGCTGTTTCTTGAGAATACTCGTGTAACCGTATTGCGATAAGAATAGTATTTCTGTAATTTAATTTATTTATTGTATATAAAATTTTCGTCCCGCTGTGAATATAATATTATTATTTTTCTAATGAAATCTATATTTTTAAATATTATAAGTGTGAAAGTAACTCTGTCTGTCTGTCTTTCGCGCTTTCACGACCAAACCGCTGAATCAATCATGATGTAATTTGTTATGAATCAAACTTGAACTTCAAGAAAGGGCTACTTTTTTGCCTAACAAATTACAACCTATACCCTAAAACACGAGCAAAGCCACGTGCGACTACTAGTATTAAATATGGTTTATTTTTATAAATCACTAACAATTTAGTTATTATTTGCGAAGTAATACGTTCGTTAACATAATTCGGAAGCTGTTCTCGTTATTCGAGTAATATAAACTATACAAAAGTGATATTTACAATTGTAACGAATAGTCCATTATTTCACCAATAATTATCAATTTAACAAAAGATTTATCAATCACATTAAAATCATGTCCGCTGTTAACGTAACATGAAATTAAATTTTGATTAACCCCCGTCATCGTTTTAATCAAATCGAAATTATATTCTGTCCAATTAACACTATCGTTTTATTGTATTATTAATTTTATAAATATTATAATTTTATGAGACAGATAAAGTCGAGAATTATTTAATAAATCCTTATGAGTAAGATCACGATTTTTTAATATAATATTCATATTATTAAGAGAGTCTGTTTTAGACAGTTTTAGTCTATATGGTCTAGAAATTTAACAAGACTTGTCGGATAAAACCTAGGTTATGTCAAGTTAATGAATAAAGTTTTCATAAATGTAATATGTGTTGAGGTACCCATCCGATTTCTCGCGGCTCAAAATAAGGTTTTTCTGTGTTATTTTTTATTTAAGATGTAAGTGAATATTATTACACAATATTTACTGAGCCAAGAGATCTATTTACCTGTATTGTTCTATTTATTAAACCACGTGCGTTTGCGTTATTTAAATATCGTGTCATATATCCGTTTTTATAAAAGTGGATTAAATTGCAAAGTCAAAGCGTCATTTTTACTCATGTTTATAATTTGTGGATGGTATTACTCGGTGGTAGGTATATTGATTGTTGCAGGTTCAGACGAACCGCAGGTAAGATATGCTACCACCCAATAGCAAAAGTATTGTTGTATTCGGGTTAAAATATGAGTGCGCCAGTATTACTAAGCATAAGAACTGGTACTGATGCAAGGAATGATCTATCTAAAATGGAATAAGTATACAAAATAAAAAATTGTCCATTTATCTGTACCTATTTTAAAGGCTCATTCATACAAAAATTATAGCATAAGCAGTTTTTTTCGGCTACGTTAATAAAACTATATCCCGTAAATTAAGGGATTTTTTACTGCCGATCTGCACTTTTTCCTCTGCCTTAAAATTTAGACGGATAAATAAACAACAACAACAACAACAGCCTGTAAATTCCCACTGCTGGGCTAAAGGCCTCCTCTCCGTTTGCGGGTTGATGGAAGGACAAATAAAACGCATACAATAAAAAAAATGCAGCATATATGCTATTATATTCTAAATCCGTTCTGAACTACATATATATGATAAACTTTTATTATATCTAACCGATCAGTAGTTTTGCGTTAATCAAGATGAACTATGTAAAGTTAAATTTTTAGGTAGTTCATCGAAAGATGTATATGTGAGTTAATTTCTATATTTATTTGAATATTTTTATTGGGTGCTCTAAAGTATTTATTTGTATGTCGGGCGTTTTTCGAAGTATCTACTGTATATTGCCTTAAGTGAATTGAAATAGAGAAGAGCTTACAGATCCAAGATAGAGACAACGTACGTGTCTCAAGTTCCAATGCAGCATCGAACTGTATCTAAGCCCCGTCTAATGTGGCTTCCAACTGCCAATATGAGAATTACTTACACGTATTCCACGATCTAGGAATTGTCTTACGACAAGTTGTTTTCAACCGACTTCCAAAAGGAGGAGGTTATCAATTCGTCTGTATTTTTTTTTTTTTTTTTTTTTTTTTTTTATGTTTGTTACCTCATAACTTTTCACTGGGTGGACCGATTTTGATAATTTTTTTTTTGTTTGAAAGGCAGTGCTTCCCGTGGGGTCCCATTTTTTTTAATTTTTTTTCCGATGATGGTATCCATATGAAAACGACATAAGTCTTAAATTTGCATTATGTATATGCGCGACAAATCGGTGAATAACTGAAAATCACGTTAACCAATTTTGATAATTCTTTTTTTATTATAAAATATATACTTCAAGGGTAATTTGGTGAAAGTTTGGTAAGGTTCTGAGCACAGGATCCATGACAAAGTAACGGAACGGAAGGGAACGGAACAATTCTGAGGAGCACGTTAGCGATACTCAGTCGAATCTTTTATTTATAGGTTATTTGGATATTTGAGTCACCTTCCATAATGTGGTTATGTTTACGTAATTATCATAGTCGAATATTATAATCAACTAGCTACCCACCCCGGCTTCGCACGGGTGCAATACTGATACTAAATATACTACAGAATTTGTGTATTTACGACATCACATCGCAAACTTCTAAAATTATCAGTGTTTCTTTACTATATTGTTCATGTATTATATACACAAACCTTCCCCTTGAATCACACTATCTTTAAAAAGAAACCGCATCAAAATCCGTTGCGTAGATTTAAAGATATAGGGACAGAGAAAGCGACTTTGTTTTATACTATGTAGTGATGGAACTCCTATACGGCTACGCGTGATGTGATGTCATATGATGTACGAAATATAGTTGGTCTTTTTCAAAGTTTTTTTGCTGAGTTCGATTACAGCTCTTTCGAGGGATCCTTGTTGTTTACGCCGCGTGACGTATTAAATCGCATTTTCGAAAGTCTATTTTTGCTTTATTCGCAAGTTTCCTTTGAAATTGTCCTCGAAGTAGTTTCTGACTCATATAAACGGAACGCTTAATCTATCCATATTAAAAAAAATAGTTAGTCAACATCAGCTTCACTTAAAATCAAAAAATAAATAAAACTTTTAACAAAAAGAAAAACCGACTTCAAACAAAACACTATTTTAAAACAAATGAATATGCACGAAAAAGTAATAAAAATAATTGCGTATTCAACATATTTTTTAGAGTCTTCCTAAGTTAAGTGAAATGAAAAATATTAGACTACTTAAAAGTCGATTAACGATTATATCATGTAGTTATAATTATTGTTATATTTGGAGTCGGTGTCAGCCAATAATACCCTACAGTATATCTATCAAAAAACAATACGAGAATACTTTAACAAATATGTTTTTTACAAATTACCTTTTAGGGGCTCGTATCGCTTCTTTCTTTTGATTGTTGGGGCAAGGGCACCGTGGCTGACACCGGCTCCAAATATACCAATAACTATAACTACATGATATACTCGTTAATCGACTTTTAAGTAGTCTAATATTTTTCATTTCATTTAACTTAGGAAGACTCTAAAAAATATGTTGAATACGCAATTATTTTTATTACTTTTTCGTGCATATTCATTTGTTTTAAAATAGTGTTTTGTTTGAAGTCGGTTTTTCTTTTTGTTAAAAGTTTTATTTATGTAGGACAGAGGTTTATAAATAAACTGGCTTTTCTCTACTGTTTTATTTACTATATAGTTATTTTGTATATTCATTTTCCTAAAATTAGATTTTTATTGTTATTTGTTTTGTTGTTTTGACTTGTAAGGGTTACCTTTGTCAAGAAATGCGTTATCCTACAAAAAATATATTTTTCTAGTTAGAGTGTTTTTTTTTTAATGAAAAGGTCGCGTCCACTACACGAACTCTTAATAATTACTATATACTACTTAATAATTTAATCATTTTTAACTCAGATTAAACAGTAGTCTTAAAATTGTAAAGGTAATACAGGTTTAAATTATTTACTGCTTTCTATTTCATTAATTCGTCAGTGCTCTAAATAACTTAAGCGCTGAACTTCAACAACAACAATAAAAACAACCTAAACTGAACTGGAGCTTTTTGTTATAAACTAGCTAACTAGTAAAAAGATTCGCAGTGCATTATGATTAATAAAACGGTTCAACGTGAGAATTATGATGAATGACAAAAAAAAATATAACATATAGTCATTAGTTTCGAAAATTTTATACATTATATCTAGGTGGGTACCCATACCTATGTTTATGTCTTATTTTTCCATTATTTAGTAGATTTTTCATTAAAACTAGACAGCGCAAAACTCATAATGTGGTTAATAAAGCAGGATCGGCTATTCCGACTCGATCAACTTCTGTGTTCCAAAGTCAATTTAAAAAGGGGGATGCTTACGTAATGCGAAAAGAAACAAACATTTTTAAATTCAAAGTAAAAAAGGGTGAGTCGAAGGGCAGGGCATAATGGTCGTATAATAAGATTTTGTTTTCCTTTAACTTAAGTCCTTTTCGTTTCATTTTGAATAATTAACCAGTTTTCCGGTATTTGTTGAGTTCATTCCCGAACTGCTGGAACTTTGTAAAAAATTATTCATGTACTGTTAACTCTTTTTAACTTAAAGCATTTTAATCGTAAATGGATCAAATAAATAAATCCTTTTTTTGTATCGTAATCTTATTTGAATATTGTAGAGGTCAAAAATTTTAAAGTAATCTTATATCGAAGATTTCGTTACATAGTAAAAATATACAAATTTTAAGAAAACAGTTTTCACCGCTTCCGAAAATGCATCAATTCACTTACTCGAATAACTTATTTAGCAGAGATCTACTTTAAGCGGAATATGGAAGTAGAAGTTTTAGTTTAAAGCGATTTTTACGATTTTCATTATTAATGAAGCGAAAAAACTTTTCTGAATCGAGGTTCCATTATCATCTCGAACATTTAAATATCCCACTTAAATCTATCAACTTGTGTGTTTAATAAAACTATAATGTTAATTCAATCATCGTGGCAGGACCTACAAGATCCTATTTGAAGAAATATTATAAAGTAGAATAGGTTTATTGAGAAAGGTCATTGACAATATAACATAACACTGAACGCCAAGGAGTAACGTAAACGCGGTTGACTATTTCCGGGATATTTCTCGGTTAAACTTACGAAATTTTAACATTGGAGAGGTTAATAAAAGAATACAAAATCAGTATTTCCCAAATAACTACGTAACCACGCAGATCTGTATATTTAATTGTAGATAGTAATATGTAATAATTCGAAAAAAATTCTTCAGGTTCAGATGCTGAGCCAGTATGGAAGCTCCAAGATCCGGGTTTCGATCAAGGCTATGGCTCTGAAAGATCACCAGAGGAAGACTTCGTTCCACCCATTGTCCCTCCCATTTCACTGGAGCAATATGAAGCTGAACTAAGAACCGTTTATCCTTTCATCACTGAAGGTAAGTGATTTCAATTTACTTTTATTATTTATGGAACGAACAAATGCGGCTCCTGATGATCATTTAAACTGACATTTGAAAAGGGATAAGTGTTATTTTGCTGATACTCGAACCAAATGACTTAATTCCATATATAATTTATATACAAAAATGTAGCGTGCAATTAAGACGTTGAAGGGTTAATTAGATTACTAAAATAAATTCATTATTACATGATAACTTATGTAATGATGATTCATTATCGCGTGTGGTCGAAATGGGCACAATTCGTACGTTCACGATATCACCTATGGCATGATACTTTTCGATTGATATAAGTTTTAGTTTCTTTTATCATATATACTACACATATACGATATGTTTATATATTAACTTTAACATAAAGATACTAGTCGTGTTATATGGGATATCACCTCGGTAACCACTGCATCTGTAACATTGATCTGTTACTTTTTAACAGACGCTTAAGGCACCGGTTTCCATGTTTCGATTTTGAAATTCCCCCTCAGGTCGCAACTTGTTTACCTAATAATAAAATTAAATTCCATATTTCTAACATTAGTAATGACCAAAATAATACAAACTTCCAATCCCCATTTAACCCTATGGGGGTTCCTCCATAGCCTTATGTCAGTTCATCCTTAATAGGATTTAAATTAATTTAAATCCTCTTAGTGCTCACCTACGTTACATGAGTAAGTGCAAATTTCAATCCTGTTGAAAACTAAAACCAAACACGGTGGGTTTAGGGTACGCTTCGTATGTCGCTCGGATACTTTAAAGGTTTTATTAACAACGGCTTACTTTTATATGTATTTAAACTTTATCAAAAATTGCCTCATACCCACGTTAAGTAATTAATCTATACACATTTTGAAGAGGATATTAAAAAGTATGATCATTGTTAAAACGTGAATATAAAAAATATTAAATTTAGATAAGTGGACAACGAAGTCAGCTTGTTTAATTAAGGTTAATATATTAAATATCAAACGATACAATTCATTCGATATAAACATGGTATGCATCTGCTTTCTCTGAATACGAAAGATCACTGAGGAAATCTACGATTATACGTTTCGTGAATCAGAAATGTTTCCCCGAATTGTGACTAACTGATTCACTCCCCGAGTGACCTGCTAACGAAGTCGCATTATTGTGTTAATGTTATAAAGGAATAATCTGTTGTTCTACTTCTTCTCTTCGCATTCACATAAAAACCAACATTAAAATATTAATTCAGAGCTCTTTTCTGCGAAACACTGCCTAAATTTTATATAAACTGTCTATAAAAAATTACTATACTTAACGTAATATAACATACGTAATATTACACACATATATATTGAGACAAAATACATTTGACATTAGAACACGTCATGATCGAAGAGAGACAAAAAGAGCATTTTCAACCGACTTCCAAAAGGAGGAGGTTATCAATTCGTCTGTATTTTTTTTTTTTTTTTTTTTTTTTTTTATGTTTGTTACCTCATAACTTTTTACTGGGTGCACCGATTTTGATAATTTTTTTTTTGTTTGAAAGGTAGTGCTTCCCGTGGGGTCCCATTTTTTTATTTTTTTTTCCGATGATGGTATCCATGTGAAAACGACATAAGTCTTAAATTTGCATTATGTATATGCGCGACAAATAGGTGAATAACTGAAAATCACGTTAACCAATTTTGATAATTCTTTTTTTATTATAAAATATATACTTCAAGGGTAATTTGGTGAAAGTTCGGTAAGGTTCTGAGCACAGGATCCATGACAAAGTAACGGAACGGAAGGGAACGGAACAATTCTGAGGAGCACGTTAGCGATACTCGGTCGAATCTTTTATTTATAGGTTATTTGGATATTTGAGTCACCTTCCGTAATGTGGTTATGTTTATGTAATTATCATAGTCGAATATTATAATCAACTAGCTACCCACCCCGGCTTCGCACGGGTGCAATACTGATACTAAATATACTACAGAATTTGTTTATATACGACATCACATCGCAAACTTCTAAAATTATCAGTGTTTCTTTACTATATTGTTCATGTATTATACACACAAACCTTCCCCTTGAATCACACTATCTTTTAAAAAAAACCGCATCAAAATCCGTTGCGTAGATTTAAAGATATAGGGACAGAGAAAGCGACTTTGTTTTATACTATGTAGTGATGGAACTCCTATACGGCTCGCAGTTAGGGTGCGATATGGGGCAGAATTTCTTACTATCTTTAATCAAATTTTGTGTATGTGATGTGATGTCATATGATGTACGAAATATAGTTGGTCTTTTTCAAAGTTTTTTTGCTGAGTTCGATTACAGCTCTTTCGAGGGATCCTTGTAGTTTACGCCGCGTGACGTATTAAATCC
Source organism: Vanessa cardui (assembly GCF_905220365.1). Classification (NCBI taxonomy): domain Eukaryota; kingdom Metazoa; phylum Arthropoda; class Insecta; order Lepidoptera; family Nymphalidae; genus Vanessa; species Vanessa cardui. Next base: position 10,220,647 of record NC_061130.1, on the reverse strand, counting down.
GCATTTTCGAAAGTCTATTTTTGCTTTATTCGCAAGTTTCCTTTGAAATTGTCCTCGAAGTAGTTTCTGACTCATATAAACGGAACGCTTAATCTATCCATATTAAAAAAAATTAGTTAGGCAACATCAGCTTCACTTAAAATCAAAAAATAAATAAAATTTTAACAAAAAGAAAAACCGACTTCAAACAAAACACTATTTTAAAACAAATGAATATGCACGAAAAAGTAATAAAAATAATTGCGTATTCAACATATTTTTTAGAGTCTTCCTAAGTTAAATGAAATGAAAAATATTAGACTACTTAAAAGTCGATTAACGATTATATCATGTAGTTATAATTATTGTTATATTTGGAGTCGGTGTCAGCCAATAAAACCCTACAGTATATCTATCAAAAAACAATACGAGAATACTTTAACAAATATGTTTTTTACAAATTACCTTCTACACAATAATATACTGGATCAATCAAGGGGCTCGTATCGCTTTTTTCTTTTGATTGTTGGGGCAAGGGCACCGTGGCTGACACCGGCTCCAAATATACCAATAACTATAACTACATGATATAATCGTTAATCGACTTTTAAGTAGTCTAATATTTTTCATTTCATTTAACTTAGGAAGACTCTAAAAAATATGTTGAATACGCAATTATTTTTATTACTTTTTCGTGCATATTCATTTGTTTTAAAATAGTGTTTTGTTTGAAGTCGGTTTTTCTTTTTGTTAAAATTTTATTATTGATATAATATTTTCAGCTATATAAATAAATACATTTTAAAAACGATATAATCATCATTATTTATAATAAGCCACACCAATGTAATGTTTTTAATGAACGTTATAAGTGAACTTGAGATTATATTGAAAATAAATAAGCCATAAAATTTTCATGCGAATTACTAGTAGAAGTGATATCCCACGTATTTAAATACGCGTTCTAGTTATTCATTTTATTGATTTATCTATTTTATAGATAAAATGTCAAGGATATTTAACAAGTATAGAATCGTATGTAGAGCAATATTCCAACAACTGTTAAAAATATTTTTTCATTAATTCTGTATTATTGAACATGCTACAATAATACAGCGACTTTTCAAAATCATGGATTTCAAAGGAAAATATATTCAGTCAAAACGTATTCATTAACATCAATATACACTCGACAAATTAATCTTATAATACACACAAAGACAACAAATAATGAAAACCCTTTTATTATAATAAATTTCCATTCTCATTCCACCCTTTAAGGGTGAATCGCTTATACTTCAAGGACCCTTGAGCATGACACCCCAGTCGTTTAAAAGTAGGAACTATAAAAATCTGCTTAGAACCAGCGTAGCTGCTGAAATCATCCACAATATCTTAATAAAAAATAAGGTCAATTTTAAATTCAATTTTTTTGAAATCGGCAAAAAATTATAAATTATATAACCAACAAATATCCGCCCGGCTTCTCCCGCTTGTGAAGAGGGGCTGATGTTAGGTACTGGCGCTGGCTTATTCTAACTAACGTTTCGTGATTTATTGATTCGATAGCAAGTATACGTGTTATGAAGTAGATACATATGTAAGGCAACGACTACATGTGTACAGACGAAGCACATACTTCTACATGACGTCATAAATCCGCAACGCGACCTGATCCTCTATTTGCGTTTAGTATACGCCAGAGGTCGTTGTTATTTGAAAATAAAACACAGTGAGGCGAGTTTCAAAATTCACTATGTCATGCCAAAAATTAAATATTAACATAAATATTATTCGAAAGTTACGTCGTTTTATGATTTGGTTTTAAGCCAATTTGACGTTTTATTTTCTTAAACTAGTTTTCATTGCGATAAGATCAAGGAGAAATATATCAACTTATTTTTTTTTATAAATACTCTTCAATTATCTGAACTACATACTGTCGAATATGGCATAAATTCCTCAAAAAAAAATAACGTACCCATATAGAACGGTTTCGCAAAGTATCTCATACTGGTACTATTATTAGTAATGGGAAAGTAAACTTAACTTTTTCACGTCCAACCTACTGAAATGAAATTTGAATAATTGAAATAAATAAAACTTTATTATCTAGAAAAGACATAGACAAACATTCCGCGGAAGTCGCTGACAACTACTAGCTTTTAATAAATCTGTGTAATATAATTTAAGCAATGCAAATCTCTAGGAAGCTACGATTAACAGTGACAATTTCCCAAGTATTTTACACAAATTCCAAAACAATACTATACCAAACAAATACAGTAATTACTAGGGTAACAGCTGAAATAAGGAAACCGACCGGTGCTGTCTAACACACTGGCCACACCTTCGTAAATGTTAATAGGGAAATGTAGTTTCGAAACTTAATAATTCGAATACCTATTTTATTTTGTCAAAGTTTATACACAAAGTGAAATCATATAAGCGGGTTAAACTATAATGGCACTAAATAAAATGACGGATAGGGCTTCACTTCTCTTCTTTTTTAAATTGGAATGAAAATATTGCAAATTTCATAACAGCAAATGTCTTTCATAAAAATAACAATTCAAAACACAAATTAAATATTAAAAACAGAAGTTACCTAAAACAAAGCGCGATGTAAAAGCTGAAACGTCACTTGTTACAAACGGTAAAACTGTTTGGAGAATTTTTAATACATCTCGTTCGTGTTCACAGCAAATATTGTGGAAAAATTTCAATTATACAAAAATATTTGAAAAATACTATTTGCATATGTGTTTATGTTTAAAAAATATATTTTAAAAACATTCTAATTAGAAAGCATATCGAAGTATTTCAAGAATGCAATACAATGAATGAGCGATCGTTATAATGTATTATTAATAACAATGAGTATAATAACAAGCGATTCATTAGTTAAGTATGAAAACATAAATCACCTTTAAAACGAACAATTTTCATCATTTGATTTCATTTTGAGATTGATTCTCTATTGATTTTTGACAGTAACGGTAATTTTCATTAAACATTTGCATGTTATAATTATCTTATAATGTCTTTATTAAAGAAAGCATCTTATAAAGCTGCTCCGCTCTGCTTCACCTGCGTTAAGCGTTTTTACTCCACTCTAGTGGACCGTGTCGTGATCTTACATAGCCTGTAACCTTAAATCAAATGCAAAAAGATTTCGTCAAGTTATCTTTCTCACAGTAGTAATACCTATCTATGCGCAGTGGCGATTAACCGATTAGTTACCATTACTGTTAGAATGAATTAAATAAATAAGACAGGCAGTCTAATTAATTATGGAATATTTCTTTATTTTTATTAATTAATTAGACTTACGTGTTGACGAAACTAAAGCTACAATACCATTACTAAAGTTTTTCTGTTTTTCAGTGAATGTATATTTTTTAAAGATTAATATTTTAATGTAAAATAAATACAACGTCGAGAACTAAAAGCTTTTTAATAAATTAAAAGAAACGATGCGTGATGTTTTTAAGCGAAATATGCAATCAAGAAATTGATTTCACGTACATATTACGGACAACGACGAACGTTGAAGTGAAATGTAATAAAATTTACTCGAATATAAAAATTAAAAAAAAACATGTAGTTTTTATATTTTAATTGGAAGATACATAAACTTTATTTCAGTCATTACATAGTATAAAACAAAGTCGCTTACCACTATCTGTATGTATGCTTATATCTTTAAAATAACGCAACAAATTTTGATGCTGTTTTTTTAATATATAGAGTGATTCGAGGCGAAGGTTGTTATATGTGATAAATAGACAATATAGTACAGAACCTCTGATTATTTTAGAAGTATCTAATGTGATGTCGTAAATAAACAAATTCTGTAGTATATTTATTAGTATCAGTATTGCACCCGGGCGAAGCCGGGCGGGTTACTAGTTTATAAATAAACAAGAAGTATATAACGTGTTTGGATTTCGAGTATGTCATGTCTATTAGCAAGTTTAAAATTCTGCAAATCCCTAGGTTCCTACATTTAATCCCTGAGTCCAAGCTATAGGTAAATAGCTATTGGGTTTTTTAACATGACAGTAAATTTCCGTATCTAAATAAATCGTAATGTCCTTCGTCTGAAATATTTCCGGTTATATCCACTTGTGTTCATGTGTGTTGGTACACACATGAACACAGTTGTATAAAGAGAAAATGGAACAACCTCTACAGGTTTTATTAGTTCAAAATTATCCGTTTTGTAAATAAATATGCTCTAAAAAGTCGCATAAATTGTAATGCGATGCCATCAAAAGAACTAAACTTTGCGCTGTATTTCAATTCCACAAAACATTTTGAATACGCAGCACACGTTTTAGCGCTTTTTGCAATATTTATTCAATTCTCCGAAACCGAATATTACATTACATACATTACAGGTACGTAGAATACTTCGAGTTAGGTATTTCCAGTACAATTTTTATTGCGGATTTTAACCTGGCTCCGTGTTTCGCGAACAAAACAGAGCTTATCTTATTTAGGCGTTCAATTTGTATGCAAGACCTATGGCTCCCTGGGTTCGAAGACGGCTCTCATCATTTGCACTATCTAGCTAGAACAAAATTCCGTAGTCCTAAGCCACTTGTAACAGACCTTCGTGCATATTCAATTGAATGTAACCTAATAGTAATCTATTCGCAATGTTGATTTTTTTTTATTAATTTCACATCTTTTTTAATATTAAAAATGTGTCTGTTGCTCTTTAACTGCCAAACAACTGAACTGAATTTGATTGCTGTGAAGCGAGTTTGAATACCAACAATAATAACGCGGGTATAGCCGTATATGACAAATAGTTTTTAATAATATGTAAATATAAGGTATGTTATGTGTATATATATAAATGAGTGTATAATTTATTTTATATACTTAAAAAATGTAATAAACTTGATTTAATCAAGACCGAGTGTAATAAAAATCGACACGAAACGGCTAGAAACACAATAGTTAGTCTTTTTGACAAATCAAATTATTTCCCATAAAATTACAAAACTATATGTTTATTTACCACTCCCTTATTACGACTCATATCTCTATCAAGTTCCCTCAGGTTCATAAAACAAAAATTTAAGCAGGTTTTACATGTAAATCATTTTCATATAACCTGTTATTTTTACAATAAACGCGTTTCATTTTGGCTGTTGCGGTTATCTGGGCTATGATATGCCAATCAGTAATTTATGCTTTAATATAAATTCACTCAGCCTAAAAACATATTTTATATTTAGTATTATCTAGATGTAAATTAATAGGCTCAAAAAAGACACTTATAAATATGTACCTAAAAAAGTTAATCACGCATTTTCGTATATAATATAATTTAAAATATCGGCCAAGGTTCCATAGTAACTCAATTTGTATGAAACAAATAAAATAATATTTATCGTATTTTCAATATTCCAATATTTTTTAAATAAAAATTGACATTTGGAATTTTAATCAATCTTGAAATTATTAAAATGATTTCTAATTTTCGACTAGATTTTACAATGAAACCAGAGGTTTTGTTCGTAGTTATTTCATATATTGCCGGAGAGAAGGTAATTGAATTGTCTGATGGCGTCCAATCGAAACCTATCAAACCGCTATTTCGCTGCGCTTTTCGATAGTTCTTGACGCTTAATCATCCCTACTTCATATTTCGAGAGCTATTGCCTCTGGCATTCGATGAATGAAAATATATTTTATATTTGAACCTTTCGTACTTTTAGAGGATTACAGTATAAGTAATGATTTTTTATGTTACATGAAATTTCGCCAGTTAGAAATTATTATTGAATGCGACAAGGTTCTATAAAATTTGAAAGCAATAAAAACGTTAAAAAGCATAAATATAAATAAACTAACAATTTACTGAATAACCTTTTCATACGAAATAAACAAAAGCAAACAACAATTTTTAAACACACCTACTATTTTTTTCACCGAAAATAGAGAATGCTGCATATTTAAAACGCACGCGAAACACGAATAATGAGTTCCTTTTATGGGTCAACCGTTTAAAAGTTGTATACTCCACTGTTAACAGTGTTATGTCTAGCAAACACTCACGCAAGGGTTTATACTAAGAACATGAAGTGTAAGAAAGAAATGGCACGCGTGAAACGCACCCATGTATTACAATACAATTTATTAAACCAATCATAACTATCAACCACCTTTTTTTAAAACCCTTGTAATTGAGTAAATCTTTTTTAATGACATATTGTCAAACATGTCTAAGTAATTTAAAAAAAAATTATTTATTACTGATATCGTCTTAAACGAACCCTTAAATGAAACGATTTAGATGAATGTGTGTTTTTAGAGATACATATCTGGATCATATTATTTCTATTATCATAATAATTACAATAAAAAAATATTTACAAAATTTAATGTATATATTACATTTAATATTTTGCTTCATAAACCGAAGAGAAATATCTAATAATACATGCTATACTCGTACACAATGCCACTTCTACTTTTAGTGTATCTAAGGGGTTGAACGTTTATTTTTCGCATTTGGTTTGAAAAACCTTGACACGCAATTTTACCATCACGAAATAGCCTTAATGCAAATATATACACTAAACCTGCTTAATGTTATACATCTATTACCACTATAAGAGGAAAAAAGATATATTTATTTAATTCGAAAGTATTTATATTTAGCTTAAAGTAAAATATTTTTATGCAATTTGAAAAATATTATTACTACGTATGCTTAGAATTAGATTTTTATGCGTTTTTTTTAATAGATAGACTGATTCGCAAGGAAAGTTTTTACATATCAAAATGAATAATATGGTAAAGAAACGCTGACTACTTTAGAAGTTTCTAATGTAATGTCGTACCAGCATTGAACCCGTGCGAAGCCGGGCTAGTATCTTATATCTAATAGAAGTTAGTGTCATTGACTTACATTAATTGTAATAAAATCGATTAGGTAATCTACTTTAAATAGTGAAGAAATTTTTCCTGATCTACATTATTGTTATTATTAATGCGAAATTCAATTCGGCCAATTCACTGAACTTAACGAAAACGGCTTAAACCCCAAGGTAGTATAGCCTTATTTATGCCTTGCTGACTGATCCCTAAAACGCGAGTGAAGCCACTAGCAACACTACTTGTATAGACATTTTTAATTAAAGAATACATAATATATTAAAGTAAAGTTAAATAATATATAAAATCGCGATTAATTCTCTGTACCGTGTTAAGTAACGTACGAGAGTATCCGACGAGAACCAATAATTAAACTCCTGAATCTTGAACAAAATAGCTTCATTACTCCCTTTCATACAAAGAGACGTTCATCGAAATCGCTCGCATCCTCCACTTCAGTATAAATTCAATACGAATTACAAAATAATTATAATCTTCGAAATAATTTATAAAAATAAAACAAGTATAATAAAGTAAAGTAAAGTAACAACCTGTACATTTCCCACTGCTGAGATAAGGCCTCCTCTTCCATTAAGGAGAGGGTTTGGAACATATTCCACCACGCTGTTCCAATGCGGGTTGGTGGAATGCACATGTGGCAGAATTTCGATGAAATTAGACACATGCAGGATTCCTCACGATGTTTTCCTTCACGGCTGAGCAAGAGATGAATTATAAACACAAATTAAGCACATACATATAGTGGTACTTGCCTGGGTTTGAGCCCGCAATCATCGGTTAAGATGCACGCGTTCTAATCACTGGGCCATCTCAGCTCGTATAATAATTAAGAACCATTTACCTATTTTGTAAATAATAATATAAATTCGATACATTATCGTATATACTGTCGTAGTAACTGTCTCCATGCCACCTGGATGGATATCGCCCATTCATTAGAAGGCATTATTAACATTATCATCCCGCCCGACGGCAATTCTTTGTTTCATTTTTGTTTTGATTCCGCTTTAAGCCGTGGATATACGTCTTTGTTTGAGTTAAATTGATTCTTTTTTTCTTAGTAATTGTTACCGTAGAAGCTTAAATATACATACACATGTATATAGTAACCTGGATTATATATAGCATTTGTTCGTCACCCCTAAAAATGATTTAAACACAATTACAAGTAATACAATGAATATGCATAGTACTTTCAATAAAACAAACAACTAATTGTTCAATTTTTTCCGAAGTTATATATCGTTGATTTTATTAATTTTAGAATATGAAGTAACAGACTACTACAGGAAACTTTTTTTTGCGGAATAAGTTACTTTTTGAAAATATTAGATTTTCAGAAAATAAATAAATGGTAATTAGTACGTCCCCAAACGAACTTACACAAAACTTCATAAAAAATCCCTATAAAACTCTTAGCATTATTTTTACATTCCTATGTATTAATTAGTTTTATTAAAAAAAAATTAGTTAATCCTTAAATACCCTCCTATCCCTATATAATCTGGCAAAACACGAAAATCATGGCCGTATTTTTCGAGACAATTTTCCACGATTTAGATTGAAACCCATATGCTGAAAATGTCCCAAACGATCGTCAATTTGATTTATATCTCTATTCCGCCATTATGGAAATCAGTTCTGAAAATGGCAAAATATTTTCACTGGTTTTAATTTTTTGTCGATTTTTAAATGAAAAGGGAAGCAAACGATCCCAAAACTTTTAATGATATCCCCTAAAGAATATAATTTGGTTAAAGAATATTTTTAATATTAATCAAAGACGAAGCTGACAACATTTTAATTCTTTCTTCCACGAGTGCTATATTTTAGTACCCTTTTAAATTTATCATCATAAAGGGCATACCCTTTAGTGAGTTGAGAGGTTGGAACGCTTGCATCTTGACAGATGATTGCGGGTTCAAACCCAGGCAAGCACCACTGAATATTCACGTACTTAATTTGTCTTTAAAATTCATCTCGTGCTCGGCAGTGAAGGTAAACATCGTGAGGAAATCTGCATGTGTCTAATTTCATAGAAATTCTGCCACAAGTCTATTCTACCAACTCGCATTGGAACAGCGTGGTGGAATATGTTCCAAACCTTCTTCTCAATGGGAAAGGAGGCCTTGGCCCAGCAGTGGGAAAATGACAGGCTGTGGTTGTTGTTGTCGTTGTTGTATGGCCTTTATTTCCATTCTTAAAATACATGCACTCTATGCTCTCAACGCGTATCCATTAAATATATCAAATAGCATATATATGCTTAGTATTTTAAGTAATATAATTTCAAAAACGTTGTCTTCAGTATTGCTACTGTACAATTCATGACTGCGTAAATTTATTGCAAGAATTTTAGCAAAATTTCTCTCTTTGAAAGGGTAACCCTTCGGGCGAAAAATGTATCACCCTCCATCTCATCAATAATACGGGGAGTTGTCTTCTCTAAAGATGTTTGAACTGTTACTATAATTTCCAAGTATTTAATCTGCAACCAGAACAAAAATATCATTTGAAATAGCGGTATATTTTTGCTGATAAATTTAAGACGATCACGTTTAAAAGAATAACACGGTGATGAAAAAAACCGCAGCTTAAAAATATATTACTGCAGTCTGAGTATTATCTTTAGAAAATTACACTTAAGGCGAGTTATGTGCTACACTTGTGTGTAACTGATCTCATCAACTGATATTTTTCACGTGTAAAATACGCTCATTTCATATAATGACGCATATTCCTTTGATACACATGGCGTTTTGCGTTTATGAAATAAAACGCGGCGAGTTTATTTTTACGTAGAAGTTTATTCCAATGCGATTAGACTTTAATTATACAATTATGATTGCAAATTGTTGCATGACTGAATGAGAGCTTGCAACAAAAATAACTGTTTATTACATAAAGATGAATGTTACATAAAATAATTATTAACAATGACTGTTTTTGTATGAATTGATGAATTTTTAATTTTATCACGCATTCTCTGTTAATTACATAGATACTTAGATAATTCTTTTCGTAAACATAAGCTATAAAAATGTATTATTTATGTACTATGTATTAAAGAGGAAATTAAAATACAATATATTGTTATAATAATGGAAAATAAATTGAATAAGTTTGAATTAAGTCATGCCAAGGTTGCGAAGGTTTACAACACCAGATAAATCTAATCAAAATAAACTTTATTCAAATAGACTTTTACAAGCAGTTTTAAATCATCATTTTACAATTAAGTGAAGCTACCACCGGTTCGGAAAGTAGATTCTACCGAGAAGAACCGGCAAGAAACTCAGTAGTTACTATTTTTTTAACATTTAAAAAATACAAAGTCATGTTAGTTAAATACAATTATTTAAATTAATATATCCTGCTTGGAAGTCAACAGGTATTAACTTCACACTTTTCTATCATCTATAAAATCTTGTATCGAATAAGATGCTATTTCTACCAATGTATTTTTTACAGACGATTTCAATTTACTAAACGGCAAAGTTAAAAATGTCTGCTGATACGCGATAAGTTACGCTAACTATGTATTATTTTATAATTGGGTACGTTCTCATCTCTTTATACGTTTAAGCCTCTCAAGATCAACTGCTGCATTTAGTTGGCCAATGAAACCAGCTTTCGACCTGTGTTTTCAGGTCTTTAGTCCGCCTCATCTGTAATTTTACTTTACTTTTTTACTGATTCGTGGTATTCCTTCGTTGACTTCCTTCTTTTCATATAACCAAACGAACTGATGTAGCGAATTCCTTTCTTGTAGGTCCTTAGCAGTACTTTTGATTCGACATAATACAGAATTAAATTAAATGTTAAATTGCTTGCCGTTCGATTTTGGTTCAAATTTTAAATTAGAAAACCTTCAGAAAATAAATTGTACGGTTACCGATGTTGACTACGGAACACTTAAAATACAGCAATCAATTTCCCATCTACTTGGTTGTGTTTGAGTGGAAAAATATCAAGAGTTATTAGTGTCGTCCATCCATCCGACAGAATAATAAGACTTGAACAGTTTGATCAATATCCTCACGATTTTTATAACTAAGTTACTTTATTTTTGTTGGACTAGAAATTATTTTTCCTCGTTTCCGTTTGAAAATTTCCATGAAATGTTTGCTACAATCTATTATCAACATTCCGTTAAACATTTCCATTACCGTTTTTATCAAAAAATATGTTCTCAATTATTAAGTTTGCCCTTAAATATTATCAAACATAAAAGTAGCAATCATTTAAAAAAATCCTTAACAATATTGATTAACATTATGATTGCTTTTCCTTTTTTTTTTTAAATCGAAACAAATTTTGAATATAAATTGATTTATATAAATGACATCTAACGTTCGTTAAACGCTAGAAGTTATATTTATTCTATTGAGTTACACATAAGCCGTGAAGGTTATATAGAAAGCTTGATTAAAGCTAATTCAATTCACGAATGTCTAATATGTATAATAATTTTCACGACTAAAACATTTTACCTCGGTCATGGTTCGATATGAAACCGTTGAACAAATAATAATTAGCCTTGTTAATGGAATGTAGAATGGAATTTAACAATATACTATAGCTATTGCTTACTTTAATGACGTGAGAAACAAAGCCAATTATGGAAATAATTTCCTTCGATCATGAGAAAACTATTCAGGCTATTGAGTGAATAATGAATAAAAGAAATGAGAAGACAAACCTATATTCTGTGTGATTCTAATGAAAGACGTCGATGAGATTCACATTGAAATATATAACCTACCGGTTTATTCGTTTTTATAATAATGATAATATAAATATTACTTGAGAATGAAGTATATAATCTTGCTTATTAAGGTGTATTTGAAATAGCAATATTTGAATTACGTTTCTTTCTTTTTTTTCTCAGTAATAGTTACTGAAAAACCTTTAAAAATACATAATACTATTAGTCGTCCTTTCCTTCAATTTAGGAAGAGAAGTCTTTTTAGGAATTGGTCGACAAGTGTTAGAAAAATGAAAATAATTTATAAAAAATTAAACCGATATAAAAATTATAAAAGCAATGAAAAATAAAAATAACTGAATTAATATATATTTTAGGACTTGCGGAAAGGAACACAACATTAAAAAACAGATTTGTTTAACATGTCTTAATTCAGTAGAAACGTCGTCAATTTTTTAACTCGATTATAAAGTTAACATATGTTGCTAGGAGTTCAAACTTGCTTCATACCAAATTTTACAGTTATTTTCGCATTAATAATATTTGCGTAGATGTTAATCTACATGACATAAACAATTCTCTTTGTTTCAAAAACAATTAAACTACATATATAGTAGGTACACTCTTCAATTTCGATTATTTGTGATGATTAAAATTATCATTAGTTCTAATGAAATGAGCTTCTTAGTGATAGTCAGTTTACAATTTTGAAAATACCATTTAATTTAACATAAAATTTTAATTGAAACTTAAGATTTTAGCTATTCTAGCCACTCATTGCGCTTACAATTTGACCTATATTTGTTGATGATTAATTTAATATTTGTAATAATACTTTTCTACGTTGTTAAATATATTTTTTTATGAAGTGTTCTTGAATTTCTTACAAAATTTCAAAAGGCATATGTTAAAGAAAAAAATACTTTCCTTTCAAATGTTAGTTGATATTGTTTATTAAAAAATAATATTTCGTTAGTTACCGAAACTAAAGCTAAATTTTGTGAGAATCAAATTTTGTTAAATGTACTTAAGTTTGTAACCGTGTTTAAACATAAATAATAAACGCTGACGCATTCCTATGTTGTACATTATATAGAACACGCATCGTCGAACACGGCGCGGAGGTGGTTGGTGATCCAGAACACGATAGGTGAACAAGCAAATATTATGGGAAAGAACATAATAAAACAACGGAAAAATATACAAAACAACGTATCTGTAATATATTGATTGTGTCTTTGTCTATATACGTTTCTATAGCATTCATCCGATTGAACAGAACTCATACACTTGCCACTTGTACGCAAATCGTATCGAATAACTTCTTAAAAAATCAGCTAAGGGTTCTGTAGCCGTTCAGATGGACGGACAGTTCAGTGGAGTCTTAGTATTAGAGCGCCGTTTTAATCTTTGGGTGCGAAATCATGTAATTCGGTGACTTGTAAGCAAATTAACTTGCAGAACTGATATCAGTAAAGAAATTTAACACATTATTTGACTGCAAAGTTTTAGAGAAAAATTCCGACCACTATTAAATATTATTTTACATAAGCAAATTCTGTATAAAGTAGTACGCTCTGTTGATCTGTAAAGAATACTCCACAGGCGACTCATTAAATATTTAGATATTGCGCTAATGATCTTTATCCGGCCTTTTTTTTCATCCAGGCTATTGTACTTAGTAATTTAAAAGAAAAAATATTTTCTTGTAACTTTGGCGTCCAAATTCATAAAGAGATGTATGCTTTATTCCTATCTTATTATGATTACAAATTACTCGCTCTAAACCATATTGAAATAGATTGTACATCGAAACTCGACGTTGAAAGCTCTAGTAAGTAATTAAATTGTATTCCATGCGACTCTAATAATGCTTTCATGTACAGAATGGTATGATGAATCAAAGTTTTAATGGAGCTAAATAATAAATTATTTATGCGTAATAATTATTACGAATATTTTAATTTACTAATTACAATTTCGTCGTAATATGCATCAGTGTAATAAATGTAACAAATGTTACTCACATTTTTTTTGTTTCGATAGCGTATACTTGAATGCAAGAAAGCATTATTAATAATGCATAGAACAAAAATATATAAGATTCTATTATTTAATTGAACATGAAAAAATCTTTTTTTTTTCAAATCACACGGATAATGTGAGTATCAATATATTTTAGCGAAGTAAATGTTATTCGTTTTCATTGGGGAACATTCCATTTGATACAGAGCTTTCAAATTAGGGTCGGTGTTTGCATGTGTGTGTGCACATGTACTATGTTAAATGTTCTTAATTACTGACTGCCAATAAAGGAGTGTAATGTTTTCAGTGTTTATGTATGTGAGATCACTTATTCCGCCGTCACTTTTAAGTTCCGGAACAATTGGTAATGTAATCGTATGTAATATCGTTAGAAATATTCCACAATCCTGACATTGACGTTGTCTGTGAGTCAGTCATTTATTCAGGGTATTATTTAAATTTAAAAGAATATGTATTTTTCACAAAGATTTGAGATCTGTAACAAGTCATTATTAATCTTTTATTTTATCCAATATTTGTAAAAGTTTTTTGTTGACATTGGAATAGAAACTTACGCAAATAAACAGTCTAGTTATGCGGGTAATATAAATAAAAATGTAATCAGGTCGGCAGAAGCACTTGAAAGTGTTTTCTATCGTAAAGTCAACTAAAATACCATAATAATAATTGTTATTAATCTATTTATCAATGACATTGTATCACTTTATAAATTTAAATTATATATTTTAACGCTGTTACTTATTTATTATGCAAACATCTCTGTTTTCTATGAAATATTCTAGCCTTAGTAATAAGAAATAATAAAAAGTCTGTGTCTCTAATTCGATAGTGTGGTTCGAATTTCGAGTGTATAAAGAAATTGTGCTAGATATTATTTCATACAAAACGACATCAGTAATAATCAACAACCAGCACTCATGTCTGGTCTCTTGGCTTGCCACTCTCTAGCTGGTTTAACAATAGTATTTTTAGATCGTGTTTATACGTTAAGTTGCTATAGTTCTTTCTGACATCTAGTTTCATATTTCCATCTGAAAAAGTATCTGAATCGTAAACACACAATTTTATTTGAATATTTTGAATACAACTTAGTTGAAATATTAAGAATTTTAATTACAAAAATACGTGAAATCATATTTCAGGATTTCTTATTTATTAAGCTGGCTTTTGAGTTGCCCATAGAGATAACTTAAAACTTACCAATCGAGGAGACAAAATCGTCGAGATTTTGAGACAAAATCGAGACAAAATCGTAAAAATGGAAAGGCTAACTGCAGCAACTGGAAAGCACAGGCACAATATTAGTGGCGAGTCACAATGACCCAGCATAGTAAATAGTATCCTCGTAACAAGCAATAATTATATCCATTTTATTTTAAGCAGATAACCAAATTCAAACCCGAAACAAAATTGCAAACAAAGAACTGTTAACCCGTGTTTTCTCAATGAGACGTCCTAAGAAATGTTCTTAAAATGGCTTAAACTCAGTCTTAAGTCTTATTTTGGTTCCACGAACGAAGTGTATAAAGTTTAAGAGTTGCTGTAGACGAAGTTCAGGGCATTTAAGACTATAATTTATAGTAAAAAGGCAACAAATTTAAACAACAGTTTTTGCTATTTCCTCTTAAAAAACCTTATTTACATGAACTTATCTAAAATAATAGTATTTAAAAAGAATAACCTATCTTTAATGTGCGCTAAACACAATTATGTACTATTGGAAACGTTTTTCTAATTTGGATTTCGTACTATATCAATTCTTTTTTAAACATAGGGTATACATTGGCTTTTATTAAACTTACCTAAAAAAGGGCATGGTGCTTTCCTGTTATTTTATGACTTTTACATTTACAAATTGCTTGCGATAAAAAATACGATTAAGCAACCTACGATTCCTCGTGTTAATTCATTCAAATATATTTGAATATATTTTACGTTTGAGTGTACGTTTTATTTTATAAAAAAAAGAGCATTGATAAAGAATTATTTTCTATTTCTCATATCAAACGCTATGAAATTGAATGCGCAAACAAGTAAAAGACTGGATAAAAGCCGGTTCACGATAAAAAAATTATATCCTCATAACAAAGAGCAAGCGGCGGCTTTATTCAGTAAAGTCCACTTTGTTCCAATTCGAGACAACAACAGCTGAACGGGCTAGTTGTCATAGTTCCACAGTTCCAATATTGGCAAAGTTAGCCGCCACAAAATGGACCAGCCCACATTTAACATTCGTCGCATCCCAGTCACGTTACGTCATCCTAAGCTCTGTAATCATTGCTCCACTACGGTCTACGGGTACTATACTATCTAATACACTCGAATAATGGAATAGTATCGAAGCAGGCGCACTTGTGTATACGTAATTAGATAATTATTAGCTTTTTAATAAATATACAATGAGTCTTTTTGAAATTGTTTGAATACAATTTATAATTTCATCATAAATAACAAAACCCAACTTCAAATATTTTAACATCATTACTGCTTTCAATCTAGAAATTGTTAACATTTAATACAACGCTTTTGTTATGTTCAAAAGGCCGTAAACAAAATTCTCGAGCTGAAAAATCTTGTGCTGCGTTCTTTTCTTCGTGGCGGGACAAAGTGTAAGGACTCGTTAACAAACGACTTGAAGACTAGCAAGTTTTTGCACTCATTAAGAAAGACAAAACCCTGTTTCCTCATCCCAGTTGGAAAGCTAAACTGTCTTTTTGCATTCCATTTACGTCAAATTCACTGAAAATGTATTGTTTTATTAATTTCATTCTTGCCGACTTCATATTGGGAGGTTATCAATGCGGCTTTTCTTACACGATTTATGATATTTTCTCTAATTTTAAATCGATTTTTATTTATTTTACTTTACGCTTTATTGCACCAACACTTAATATTACATTATTTAATACATTTTTGATTTTTGTTTTATATTATATCTTATAATAATAGAATTACATAGGAATAGGAAACTAATTAATAATGACTTGTGCGTATAATATTATTATTATTTTTTTAATAGATTTTACGAAGCAGGTATTAAGATCCCAGGACAATACCTACAATATACTAGAAAACTTTAGATAGCTATATCTATCTTCTAAGATACACCCATAATAACTATTGTTAGCTAGTATAAAATGTCTAATAGTTATTTGCTAACCCGTATTCTCCATTATTAATTCTTATACAGATAAGGATTATTTATTTAAAGCTAAACAGCGTTCTAAAATTATGACAAACTACAAAATACTATAAAAGATCATCAAGGTAATAATGACCAAATCTCGCATGGCCAGTTTGGCCTACTAGAAGAGAAAATAAAATATTGTATTTTGAAAAGTAAAACTATAAAAACTAAAATAATCAATCCTACTAAACAAGACTGGATTTGCAAAGATATATTGAATATATTAATATAAGAAATATACTTTGGTATCAAAATAAAACAGACCCTGAAAATAATACAAGAAAAGATAAATACAAAAGGAAAAGAAAACAAGTAGCAGCTAGTATACAGTATGCCAAAAGAACATACTATTTGAGATATTTTGATAACTGCAAGAACAAACCAGCTAAAATGTAGCACCTAATAAATAGCTTATCTAAGTCTGGTTAAGCAAATTCCCTCAACAGTCTCGCGTAATTTTAATTTTAATATACAAATATACGACGGCTCAAAAACTTTAAATAAAATATCACCAACAAATAAACAGGAAGTAGCTAGGATAATCGATAACTTGGAACCAAACACAAGCTCGGGCGTCGATGGTATAAGTGTTAAATCAATTAAAAACGCTATTTTAGAAGAGCTTACGGACTGTATTAACTCTTCTTTCAAAGACGGTATATTCGCTGATTTATTAAAAATTGCAAGATTATCACCCAATTAGAAATCAGGCATGAAATCAGACCCTGGAAACTACCGTCCTATTTCGGTTCTACTAATGTTTCAAAAATTTTCAAGAGGATTCTTTACAACAGGTTAGAGGTGTATTTCAGATACTTAAATTTCCTTTACGATAAACAATACGATTTTCGGCCCAAATCTAATACACTTTCAGCAACAACTGATATAGTGACTAAGCTAAAGATTAGTATTGATAGTAAACAAATAGGCTTGGGAATATTTATAGATTTATAAAAGGTTTTTGATACGGTTAGCCATGATTTAATTATCGAAAAATTAATCCAGATTGGTCTCACGGATTCTGCATTACAAATTTTCAAGTCTTATCTTCATAATCGAAAGCAATTAGTTAAAAAAGGCCAATCACAGAGATATGTTAGTTCTTTGACGTATGGGGTGCCCCAAGGATCAATCTAATCTGACTATAAATATTAGGCATAGTTCGACTGCTTCCACAACGAGTACGATTTACTATTTATAATTTTCTAGTTAAGCTTAACTTAGACTATATTCTATATGTTTGGGGAACTGCTGCTAAAACTCATTTAAATTCATTACAAATAACATAAAATAAATTAATTAAAACACTATTCAGCTATAACTATTTAACACCACCATATAAAATTTTTAAAGAAACATAAATAGTGAGCATAAATTAATCTTACATATATAAAATCTGCATTTTAGTACGTACAATTTTAAATAGAGACATACATACTCAATATACGTATACTAAAAAAACATCAAATACAAAAAAATAAATTAAGGAATGCGAATGACCTTATTTTACATGCACCACAACAAATCATGGCAAACAAAATATTTTGTACACAGGTGCTAAACTATATATCGAGTTGCCGAAGGATATTAAGGATACTAAATATGCTTTGAAGTTTAAAAGACTACTTAAATACTATGATCAAAATAAAGTTAAAGTAATTAATAACCAAAATAAAAATAAATATATATTAAAATAAACATAAAAAAAAACAATAATTTAAATATATGTATCACTATCTATCTATCTATCTATGTATCTATATCTCTTTATTTCTTTCTTTCTTTTTACAGCACAAAACAATACAATAATATGTCACATGTAACATAATTTTCTGAATAAATATAAAATATTTATTACAAAAATATGAAAAATAAATAAATTAAAAACCAATACTTTAAAAAAAAGAAATAGTTAAACTAAATTATTTAAATAAAAATATAAGTTGTGGCACATCTAGTTTTATATCGTTTTTATATTCTAACAAATACGACGATCGCAAAGACGTTGAATGAGTCGTGCTGGTCAGACTATATTATTTCATTTCTACCCACACAATATTTTTATAACTACATTATTTCGCCCTACACTTTAAATATTTAAATAACTATGTTTTGTTATAATTGTTATGTCATCAAGTAAGTGTTCAGTTCTTCGGTTTAGTCTCAACATTTTTGTATTTTTGTTTATTTGTTTCTCATTTAAATTATTATGTTGTAATATAAATGATTTTCTTATAAATCTTTTTGAGAAATAAAGGTCTTTAAACCTTAACTTATTATCACTTTCTTAATTAATAAATTCCAACCTTGCCAGGGTGGGTCGCTAGTATTTAAGATTCACTACTAAATAAAACCATTTACACGAAATTTATTTTATTAATATGCTACCATTAAAATACCTATTAATAAAATTAAGTGCATAAATTATAAATTCGCAGTTCTTTTAACAGTTGAAATGAGTAATCGTTTTACTATGTCGAACTCAATCATCAAATCAATAAACATTTTTTCTTTACAATATGTAAAGATTTATAACTGTACAGATTCTGAACTAATCGATGACTTGTGAGTAGTTCTTTTTACTGCTTCATTCTTTTCAATCGTGACTTATTCCTTCGATATAAATATAGATAAAAATCTAAATTCACTTTAAAGAATCTTGTATAAGGCTCTTCGGTGTGACAACGAGTTATTAGTCACAACGAGTTGTTAGTAAAGGAATAGAAATCTTTGATAAACTATGTTGAATATGTGAATATGTGCTGACGAATAACAAACGGAGATTTTTTGGATATATAAAATAGAATTTTTTATAGTTAAAATTATTGGAAGTTATAGTATTGTTGGTTAAAAACGAATTTAAAAAGTTTTTTTTTAACTGAAAACAAACTTATGTCCACATAAGCGTACAGCGTACTGACTATGAAATGAAATAATAATTATATCTATACTTAATAATTTAATTAAATATATAACTAAACTCAGTTATTACTCTTTTACATTATTTTATGTGCTGATTTCAATCAAATACAATAATATTTATATATTCTGCCTTAAAATCAACACATACTAAGCCTAAGCCCTTTTGGAACGAAGATCTTTTACGCGACGCACAGAGTGACCTGGCAGAAATCCTCACGTAAGGAAAAAGCATTATGCCCAAGGCAACCTTTCCCTCTTTTTCTATTTCTATTGTATTGCTTTTATATAATATTATTTGAACTTGTTTTTGTTATTTGATTGTCTGTTATATACATATCTAAAATAGTAAAAGCGACTTCCTTTCAATCGGGTGTCCTATGGCAAATATGTTTTTGCTTATTGTATTATACGACCTCCATGGTCGAGTGGTGTGTACACAGGTTTTCATTGGTACGCCACTCTGTGGTCCCGGGTTCGATTCCCGGCCGAGTCGATGTAGATTACCATTAGTTTTCTATGTTGTCATGGGTCTGGGTGTTTGTGGTACCGTCGTTACTTCTGATTTCCATAACACAAGTGCTTCAGCTACTTACATTGGGATCAGAGTAATGTATGTGATGTTGTCTCATATTTATTATTATTATTATATAGTTTTGACAATAGATTCACATTTATTATTAGCCTGGGTTTAATATTGCAGAATATTATTATAGAAGCGAATACTATGCCGAGGAAGGACGTATTGACTCTGTTGTTGTTGCGTCACAATAGCTACTTCACAAAAACACCGCAAAGGGAGTCCCAAGCTCGATCGCTCGAATTGCTAAATATGAATAGTTTTTGCATACTTGCTACTAATTTCGTTCCTGACTTTTAAGCTGACGATGAATATGTTTCTAACATTTCATTTCACTCGTCTCTTAAAATTTAATTATTCACTACACATTTTAAACCAACACTATCATAACATTTAAATGGAAAATTTCTATATTTAACAAATACGTTAAAAGAAATAATAGTCATTTTTATTTATTTATATTTTACGGCCAATCTCTAAATGTTTCACAGTATGACATATATATAATACTTAGAAAAGTTTCATTTCATTATGATTTACACAAACAAATCATTCACATACAAAAATAAATGGCACACGAGCGATGTTTAAAAATCATTCATCGTCTGTTTTAATCATAAAATTGCTAACAATTTATCTATTCTGACGTGGTCGTCACATTACGTCAATCGTAAGTCTATGACGTCAATTTTGCTCAACGCTTTTAATTATATTCGACGCTTTATTATCTCATACAATACATTTTCAGGCTTTAACAACACACAAATAAGCTTGCTCTAAAAATAATTTTAAAAATAAATACAGCATTTTAAATAACAGATTTGTTTTCAGTTAATATGTTAAGCGGTTTCGAAATTATCGGAAAACATTGTGTTAAATTTATCTATATGCAGTCGTAATAATAATGCTGTAATACATTCAAGCTTCAAGCAGCAAATGAGTAAACCACAAGAGCGGTTTTGCTGAATGAAGGCGATTTATAAGAACATATATTTTATAACGGAGATGACCAGCGTATTAAACATGTGAATTTAAAGAGAATTTCGGATTCAAACTGGCAAGCACCACTGAACATTATGAACTTAATTTGTGTTCATAATTCGTTTTCTTTTTGTTAGTGCCTGTATTTGTCGGATGAAAATCGGCCACATGTAATCTCAATAACTAAAAATTTTAACAAGAAAAACCGACTTCATACAAAACACTTTTAAAACAAATAAAAATGCACTAAAAAGTAATAAAAATGATTGCGTATTCAACATATTTTTTAGAGTCCTCGTATGTGAAATGAAATGAAAAATATAAGACTACTTAAAAGTTGATTAACGATTATATAATGTAGTTTTAGTTATTGTTATATTTAGAGCCGGTGTCAGCCACGCACCTTAAAAATCAAAAGAAAGAATCGAAACAAGCCCCTTTATTGACCTAGTATATTCTCGTATTGTTATTTAACAGAAAAAAATACAGACGAATTGATAACCTCCTCTTTTCAACCGACTTCAAAAAGGAGGAGGTTATCAATTCGTCTGTATTTTTTTTTTATGTTTGTTACCTCATAACTTGTCTGTCAGCCAATAAAAACCTACAGTATATCTATCAAAAAACAATACGAGAATACTTTAACAAATATGTTTTTTACAAACTACCTTTTACACAATAATTTACTGGATCAATCAAGGGGCTCGTATCTTCTTTCTTTTGATTGTTGGGGCAAGGGCATCGTAGCTGACACCGGCTCCAAATATACCAATAACTATAACTACATTATATAATCGTAAATCGACTTTTAAGAAGTCTAATATTTTTCATTTCATTTAACTTTGGAAGACTAAAAAATATGTCGAATACGCAATTATTTTTATTACTTTTTTGTGCATATTCATTTGTTTTAAAATAGTGTTTTGTTTGAAGTCGGTTTTTCTTTTTGTTAGAATTTTTATTTATTGAAGCCGGTTGAAAAGAGAGGTGATCTTTGCGTTGGCTGTGATACATTGTTTGAATAATTAGTTTTTTACTAGTTGCTACTGGCTTTTACTGGATAATATATGTTTTTGTTCAGGTATATATTTATATATTACTAAAGTGGATAATATTTTTTTTTTCATATATAATATTTTTAATATTTATACTATTTCGATGAGTATCATAAACCTGATACTTATTTTATAATGAGAGAAGTAGTAACAACATGTTACTACTTAAAAAGTACGAACTGATGTGATTTTCATTATATTATCACTCTCATTTGTAATTTAAGCTAAATAATATCACTGAGAATAAAAAGTCTTCATAAATGTTGCTTATAGACAATCACGACTGAAAAAGAAAAAAAGTAATGAAACTCCATAGAATAAGTTAAACATAGGCATTGTTCGAGAGAAAAGCGACCGAACGCCCGAAATTGAATGATTTCATTGCCAAAATTGTTTCTGTGGATCCCTTAGGTAATATTTAATTCATGTCAAACATCCTCCAAAGTCCGTTACTTCTATAAAAGATGTTAAATTGACTGTCCATGGTCAATTTTGTTTATTCATTTCTTATCCTAAAACGAAAACAAGATTATTCATTTGTTTGTTTAGCTTTTACTTTTTAATTATTCAATCATAACTAATTTGAATACATTTAGTAAGTAATACATAAAGAGACATAAGTTACTTAACACCTAACCTCTCCCAAAACGAAAACTAGTCTGAAATTATTTTAAACATGAAATCTATATAGTTGTATTGAATTTTGCATAAAAGATACATAATAGCGTATCTTTTATTTGTCTGTTCATCTACATATATGTCTGTTGCTCTTTTAAAACCAAGCGTAAGAACTGATTTTTATGTAATTTCATATGAAGCAAGCTTAGAAAAGGAGAACTATATTTCTTTTTATGATTTGACGACTAACACTTAAAACGCGAACGCAACCGGACGCTTTAACTAGTAATAAAATATAACGAAATGTCTGCTAGTGGCAGGTAGAAACAGGTACAAAAAAAACGTAACAAGCACTGGATACTGCTACAAAAATATTCATACAATGGAATGGTTTGAAATATTTTTTGATTATAAAACAAATGCAACTTTCCTTTTTAATGGTCTCAGTTGCTGGCCTTTTATCTGTGGAAACTGTTGTTCAATTTGAAATTCCCAAGCTATATGACGTTGTATAGTTTGTGCTTGAAGTATGAACAGCTTCTGTTTCAAATATTCATTTCTAATGATTCCATTAATTCATATTAATTTTATTATTGGTACTAGTTTTTTTATGATATAGGATGGCGAGTTACTGGGCCACCACCAGTTAATGTCACCGCTCATAGAAATTTTGTATATGGCCACTCCGCCACCAATCTTGGGAACTAAGATGTTGTTACGTCCCTGTAGTTACATTCGCTCACTCACCCTTCAAACCGGATCACAACAATACCGAGTACTGCTGTTAGACAGTAGAATATCTGACGAGTAGATGTGGTACCCAAACGGGCTTGCACAAAGCAAAGCCAAGTAATTGATCTACTAAAAGTTACTAATTCAAAGTGCAGAACCAAGATAAGAATTAATTTAACTACAAATATGTTTGAAGATTCGTATACAAGGCACTTTAGGATGCAATTTGCATAAATAAAATTTCGTCATACATTTATACAATAATCATAATTAAAAAGTAATTGTCTTTCTGCATAAACTGGATAAATATCTTATGATATATTTGAGAAATTTATAATTCATTCTTACTAAGTTTTCGTGCATGTATTATGTATTGGCAATTTGGCAGCTTTCACTTGGAAAACATCCGGACCGACTATTTTCTCTCTCCCTACGTGAGACGATAACATACTAAAAAATTACGCAATTGAATATTGCGAAAAACCAGAAAAACAAACAAATAGATCTCAACTCTTTATTATAATACAAACCATAGGTATTTTTATAATAATCATAATCATTGTTTACAGAAAACACGTTCACAGTCGTGGTGGAGAAAGATGGACGAGGATTGGGAATGTCGGTTTGTGGTGGCAGCGGTCTCGTAAGGATAAGAAGATTGTACCCGCCTCAACCTGCGTGGCGTACTGGCAGGCTCGCTCAGAAGGATCTCCTGCTATCCGCCAATGGCGTACCCCTTGCTGGACTCAGCACTTATGTAAGTACAATAGGAGGTCAATTGTTTTAATAAGTTCAATTAAAGTATTTGAATATTCAAATATTGATGAACTCCTTAACTCAATCAAACAAAATACATGTACTTAGGCTTTTTATTTTACAAATAAAAAAGTTTTAAAAACTTTAAAATTAAAAAATGAAGCGCAAATTCCATCAGCTCCTCGTTTATCTTCAATCTGGAAACACAATTTACTCTCAAACGGAAATTAAAATATTGAAAATTTAATAAACTCCTCGAAATTATTTTATCAGCCAATTTTTCCTTACAAATTTTTTAGCAAGAAAAACATTTGCTAGCGACTACCAATAAAACGTTATAATAAAGCGAGGCTATGCAAACTGATCCAACATTACAAAAACATTGACCGTTAAAATACATTTATTCGGAAGTTGAGTTACAGAATAAATTGATTCATGATTCTTAAAATATTGAGTAGGGAACGAAGAAACTCCGAAATGGAATTCGTAAAATATTATGCCGGCGGAAAATAAATACGTGCATTTAAATTGGAAATTCTCGTAGCCCTTCCTACAGACCAAGAACCGAGTAATAAACATAAAAACTTTTATATAAACGTCAACACAGCTTGCTACGAGACGTACAGTTTGTAATAAGGTGAGTAATGTCGGCCACGGAAATATTATTCGACGCCTGCAACAATTCATGATATGAGAAGCCATGTCACATTCTCGCTATACGTTTAACGATATGAAAAACGTTGTGATTACGAACTCTCAAATAGTATATAATTTTCCGATATTTCTATCAAACACTACCAATCTAAATCATAAGCAAAATCTGTGTTGTTACGTTGTATTTGAACCCAACGTAAAATTTAACACTTATTGGGAACTGACTTGGGGGATGTAGACACTGTAACACATTATTATGGATTTGCGTTTTTATGTACTTATACTTTTCCATGTTAGGTAATACTTAAGAGTTCAAGTTTATTATCTGATTAATTACTTTAAATTTATACATACATTTATACAGTTATTATGAAAAACTGCTTTTTTCTAAATGAAGCTTTTTATTTTTTTGTTTTAATTGAACGATTAAATTTAAACAAATGTTTTGTATTAACGATCATAAATATCATGACTGTCAATTAATTATATTTGTTAATTATATTCCTATTCCCTTATTGTATTCCAATAAAATTTATACATGTATATGTATAATTTATGAGTATAAAAACAGTTACTAATAAGCATATTTAGATTTAAATTGATTAATTTCTCTGAACACAACTCGTTAGAACAATCAGATAATTTAAAACTACAAACATCATATTATACACGTATATTAAATTAATGTTTAAAACGAATTATGTAATTTAAAAAGCTTTTATCAAAAACAGAAAGCATACATGGTATACATTTTAAACCAGAATGTTAAATTATTCGAGTCGCCTCTCCAAACTTTACAATTCCATACAACGCCATACGAACAAAGTCATAACACCTCGTCATTTATATATACTTATAACTTCCTAGTTAAAAACAGTTTATCGTTGTCTGTCATTGTGTATTGTTTCTATAGACGCGCAGAGAATTGAAGACAACACTCTTATTATTGCACGTAGCACGCCAATAATGTCTGAACATCGGGAAACTTTGTCTCACGTTGTATCTGAAGCTGTAAACACATGTCGCAGATAACGTGTTCGAGAAACTTTGGAATTCATTGAAGACAAGCTGTGTCTTTTGATCACGAACATAGTTTAAGAATACGGAATTGTTCACATACGTATTGTATGTGCGAATATACATTATTCGATGATAGGGTTAAAATTTTTAATACAAACGAATGTGACAAATAATAAAATGATATTATGAAATAAAAAGCATCCGTTAAAATTTAATAGTGTTTTCGTTTCGAAATCAAATTGAATATTCATTTTTATATTCATTCACACTGACGATATTTGACCGTAATTGTATTTTTACGAGGCTAACAAAAAGGAGTCTGTATTTATTTAACAAGTAACAGGACCAAATATGTAAATCAATGTGTTTGTAAATGATTACTGGGTTAACAGAATTCAATTTCATTTCATATTTCCCTCGTATAGCTGACCGAGGGAATAAAATGTGCGAGGTTACAATATTGCCCTGATTAAATAAAACCCCGGTATCTATATATACGGATATACGGACGTTTTAATTGGTGATTTAACAATAATCTCTATTTTTCATTTAAGAATTAAAATAATTGAAAAGGATGTGAGATAACAATGAGCCGCTTAATACGCAAACATTTCACTCCAATTAATGGAAATGATCGAGGATTTGAGCATATTCTATTTGCATGTAGATTACGAATTAGAATGAACGCAATTTAAGCACTTAACTGTGTCATGATAGCCCGATTTCAAGCTTCGATTCATTTGAGAAAAATAAATATTTTGCAATCATCAGAAAACAATCGTATTGTACACTTTCAAAAATCTTCCAAGATAATCTAAACTGCTTAATTTTTTTGTACCTAACTTGATTTTCGACCATGATCACCAATTTTTGGTAGGGTAGGGTATTTTTTGTATAGAACTGGATATTAGACTTCAAAAGTTTGCTCGCAACGATGGAAGGGTGCGCTACGGTGAGATCTGAAAACAATTTCACTATCAGCGAGTATTTAGGTGCCAGGCCTTACGTGCTTTCCGAGATACGAGATTGTAATAAATTCATTAACCTCTTATCCCGACTCGGTAGACAAACCAAGGACCTCCAAATCTACTAACTAAACGACCTATTACTCGAGTTATAAAAACATGTAGACCGTTTGAATAATTTCCTCGTATCAATATTTATCATTTACGTCACCTTTTCTTAACGAGACCGTCAGCTGAGGTCACAACACAAAGCACTTTTTCATATCTAACAATAACGGCCTCTTTTGTCACTTCGATACGATACACAAAGCGACTGAATAAAGACCTAACCTCTGTTGGTGTCACTTGAAAAATAGATGGTCCCCTTTATCTCAGTGAATTAGTAGTCGACATAACTATGGCCGCTAAATGTTAGAATTAGTCTAGAGTTCTCGCTTCAATTACTCTATTTAATTAGAGAATAGACTTTATTCAAATGTAGTTTACATTCAGCTTGAATTAGATGTGAAGCTCAGCTTTAACTGAATTTCAAACCGTGTTTAATTAGGCCTTGAAGGTGTTCAATAGTATAGTTTAACGACCTTTGAAACTCCGTCATAGTAAAATCGCTTAATAGCAAAAGAATGTTCTAAAGACATTATTGTTTCACATGATTGTTGTCGTAATAAATAAATAGACAAATGTTTATGAGACAATTAAAAAATAATAATTACTCTTATTTAATCACATGATTGCCTCTTTAAACAGGTTATTCGAATTATAATAAAAAAATATTAGCCGTGAAATAAATAAACATTAATAAATATAAAACATGAAATTTTTTGTTAATTTACTTTATTTTTTTAAAACCACGTTATATCCACATCAAGAACGACCAAACGCTTACTCGATCAATACTCACATTCCCACAGAATGGCTTATTGCTTCAATAACCTCGGTTTTGGCTGGGCTATTAAACGCGGCGTAGGCCAACAAAATATAGTAGACCAATAAGAGTTATCTCTCTGACAATTGCATTCTAAAACAGATATTATGCTAGAGAAAACTATTTCAGCTACATTTTTAAAAAATATTGACGATTCACTCTTGCAATGTCTATTGCAATGAAAATGATACTAAATATGCTACAGAATGTATACACAAAGTTTACGCCTTTTTTACATTACAAATCTATATCCCTGCATTTTTAAATCTAAAATATCTTCGAAAATATCCATTTAAGCACATGATGTATATACGTATAACGTATCTAAGGTACTTAATTGGATAAGGATTAGTACTACATTTCTTAAAATCTATATAACTAAGTAATTATTTCTTAAAAAAGTAAAGGTCGAAAAGTGGTTATTGTGGGTTATCCCTAAGAGATTAAATATACCATTGCAGACTTTGTAGACCCTTTGAAGTGTATAATACTATAGTATATTATTTTGATAAATCTCGTGAAATTCAGCCGGCGTTTTCAATGAAAGCTCCAAAAGTGGTTTTTTACGACATCACGTTAGAAACCTCTAAAATTACCAATATTTCTCCTCTATATTCTCTCCTTATTTTTCATTCTTCGTATAAATCTTCCTCTTAAAACACTAGATCTATTAAAAAAACCGCATCAAAATCCATTGCGTAGTTTTAAAGATCAAAGCATACCCAGGGACAGACAGACAGCCGGAAGCGACTTTGCTTTATATTATTTAGTATAATTATGTTAGAAGGAACCAATTGGTAAAGACTTGTAAGATGAAATAAACTAGCCTTTTACCAGTAAAAACAAATTTAGAATGAAATCGTTGAATTTTCATTTAAAACGAATTTAGCTGAAAAAAAAACACTAGTTTTAGTTTAATCTGCTCTATCCCAATTTTTAATTTGTAATAATCACTGTCATTATCAAATGTGCTTCATTTATTCAGTAATTTATTTGATTTGCCAATTGTTAAGAACTATTTTAAGTAATGCTTAAACTATTCTAATTGGTCAATTACACTTAAGAACATGCCGTAATCAAATAAAATCGTTTCAAGATCCAATTGACTAGCTTATTACCTTTTCTATTTAAATTTAAGGTTAAATAATATTGTTTACAACCTCATTCTGAAACGTTTATAAATTTAATATTTTCATCAACAACAGGAGGCTCTTGAAGTTCTTCGCACGGCTTCGACGAGGGTAGAGTTACGAGTGTGCCGTCCGCCGAGCGATGTCCTCGAGAGTGTCACGCCGCCGGACCCCCCGACGCCCCCAGCTCGGACGCCACACCCGCCACACTTACCCCTCGACCCTCTTAACTGCCATCCTTTACACGCAAGGTGAGATATCTCAAACGCTTAATCAAAATGATCTCGCAACAATACGAAAAACATGCTAAATTAAAAATTTACACATATATTATTATTCTTAAATCAACTGACCAATGGATTTAGGTATATCCTATATAAGATAATATACATTGAGTAATTGATAATTAATAAACACAGAAATAGTACAAAATATATGACTACATATTACTTTATTGAAATCGTGCTTTCAAAAGTATAATAGTCATTCGTTTTAAAAGTTTGAAATTAAAAACTAAGTACGGTCTGATTCCTATGGCTTTTCCTATAGCGCAGTGGTTAATTGAAATTGTAAATACATCTCCAAAAGATTTAGTATCTACTGGCCGAAAAAATAAGGCAAATTATTTTTTCATGTTAATTAAAGAGTACGCTGCGCCGACCCCAAATAAACGAGCGGATAATTTTGTCTGAAATATCAACATGTTAGTCCTGTTTTTATTGGATATACTTATTTATAATAACATAAGTTAATAAATACGACTTATTTGTAACTTATGGCAACATTATGGAATACTTTAGTAAGTAAAAAAAGCAAACACTTCAATATACAGACTTACTTCTCTGATCTAAAAAAACTTATCTTTTATATTTATAACAGACGTTTGAGCTTTAGAACTTTACAATGTTGCTTTCAACTTTTTTCATATACAACGCAGTGACATATTCAATAAAAAGTTTTATGTTTCTGAATATGAGAACTAAATCCATGACACAGAAACATATAGCGCTTTACAATTAAGGCCTCATACGAAAATGCTGAAGCGGCTTTGTTCCAGGTTGCATACTGAGTTTTCTATAGCAGAATCTATTAAATTATGCAATATTTTATGTAACTAAAAAAATGAAATTCGAATAACGTTCAGCTTGTTTGAGGAGCTTTATAAAACTCGTACGAATAGGTACTTCATTCTGATGAAGAGTTGATCTTATTTATGTATGTGAGCCACAGACAATGGTTACCAGTTTAATAATAAATAACTTTCTTTTGTTTAATAAATAAATATGAGACAACATCACATACATTACTCCGATCCCAATGTAAGTAGCTGAAGCACTTGTGTTATGGAAATCAGAAGTAACGACGGTACCACAAACACCCAGACCCAAGACAACATAGAAAACTAATGGTAATCTATATCGACTCGGCCGGGAATCGAACCCGGGACCTCAGAGTGGCGTACCCATGAAAACCGGTGTACACACCACTCGACCATGGAGGTCGTCAAACCAGTGCCTGAGTTCATGGTTTTATAGCCGTAAAGTGACCACTTATTTTCATTATAGCTGTAAATTGGCAATCAAGTGATATTTCAATGGATATGGAGTAAGTGAAAGCCCTCATTCGACAAGTCAATTTACTATTCGATTATTTAATATTTTTGTTTAATAAAAACTAAAATACTATTGTGTTCTGTTATGATTATATTTGTTAAATAATTTATTTAGACAAGGAAGGAAACAGCCTGTTAATGTGTAACCAATGTACTAGGCTCAGACGGAAGCCTATTTAAAGAAAAGCCTAGAATTTACTCATCATTATTAAAATTTTGCCTTCAGCGATTATATATAATTTTTATACAGATATTTTTTATTATTTGTTAACATCTTGAAGATAGTTTATTGATCAAAATGTGTTTTCGGAGTAGTTCTCGGTCGTCACATAGTAAATTTTTTAAGAAATAATAAATATTTAACGATATCGCATACATTATCTGATCGCAATTTAAATAGTTAAAGCACTTGTGTTATGGAAAACCAGACGTAACTACGGTACCACAAACACTCAGACCCAAGACAACATAGAAAATTAATGAAATTTTTCGCCGGACCTCGGCGTAGACCCATGAAAACCAGTGTACACACTACCCAACCACGGAGTTAGTAAATTCTAGTTGCTACCATATAATATATACACATATATGATCAAAGTAGAGTCGTACAAGTGCATCAATCATCATCAATAAACGAAGGATACATTAAATGCGATTGAATCGTAATAAAGTAGCAAGTTAAAGTGTCTATGTGTCACGTTCAAACAATCGATAACCTCTCCATCGTAGCTCTATTTCCACGGCGAAATATCTCGGGGATTCCATTAAAAGTCAGGAAATTGGTATTCTTGAGTTACGAGGATAGATTACAGTTGCCAGGTGTAGCTTTTGTGTCGATCGTCAGTATTCTAGACTGAAATAAGTGTTATACTTGGACTATTTATGAGTAGATCTATTAGTATTAGTACCTGTTATTTTTTGTGTAGGTACGCTACACAAAAAATAACAGACGTATATATATTTCTTTGAAGTCTATGAGATTTAATCATGTATCAATAACCAAATTTATTTATTTATTGTAAAAGTTACACCATCGACTTATCACTAAACTCTTAAAAATAATATTGAATATGAGTGACATTCGAGGTGATACATGTTTATAGGTGTAAACAACTAAATGATAAAATTTATCAAGTTTACCTGTGACTTGTAAATATTTTAAATTAATTAAAAAGAAAATAATAAATCTCTTTGATAAAATGTGTTATGAAAAATACTTTTACTTAATATCTTACCATACTCACTAATCAAACTAAAATCTTACCATACTCACTAATAATTTTCTATAGCGGTTTCGTAGCTATAGTTTCGTATGCTTTGTCTTGTTCTTACAAATGCCAAATTAACTATGAGGAAAAGAGATAAATGGATGTGTAACTATTAGAACGCTATATATTTTTTAGTAATATAATTTTCTAGTGGACTCAAATATCCCGCGCCTTATGTCATGGAAGTCGAGTATATTATTTCATTGAAACCATAACTACAACATATTTTCAAGATGCTATAACTACTGTTATTAAAATTTAACTTACTTTTAAATATTATTCTGCTATTAGTAAATTAATTTATGTTTAAAAATAATTAATGTTATTCGATTGATTTGACAGGATATGGAGTCTATACCGCTTACGATACTGATATCGACACGAAACGCTCAAAGCGCGTTAAATTAAGATTATGCATGCCTGGTTTAT
The DNA here is from genome assembly GCF_905220365.1 of Vanessa cardui. Taxonomy (NCBI): domain Eukaryota; kingdom Metazoa; phylum Arthropoda; class Insecta; order Lepidoptera; family Nymphalidae; genus Vanessa; species Vanessa cardui. Next base: position 10,188,165 of record NC_061130.1, on the reverse strand, counting down.
ACACACGATGTATGCATATATCTTATCGTACAATTATAAGGACCGTTAGTTTATAATAAATCTTTTGATATTGTTAAATGTCGCGAAATGATTAACCGTATATATTGTTTTTTTAACCGACTTCAAAAAAGGAGGAGGTTCTCAATTCGTCGGGGCCTTTTTTTATTTTTTTTATTTTTTATGTATGTTACCGAATTACTCGAAGATGGCTGGGCCGATTTTGACAATTCTTTTTTTGTTTGAAAGGGCATGTTTTACAGGTGGTCCCATTGTCAGGAGATCAAGATCTGATGATGGGATCCTGGAGAAATCGAGGGAACTCCTCAAATTTTATAGGCACACTATAGTGATTTCGGTTTTATTCAAAGTGCCTTGGTCATATGCTCACGAAAAGTGACATTTGATGAAGTGGAACTGATGATGAAGACCACAACTGGTAATTAGAACCTATTAGTACCTAAGTAACTATTTTACGAGTTTAGTTCTATTTCTTTAAGATAGTCGCCAAGCAATTGATGTTAGTAAACATGCCTATGATGAAGTCTAGCTGATGGTGGACTACCAGGAGAATTCCTCAATGTTTATCGGCATTGCATCGGGAAAAATGGTATTGTCTAATTGGCGAGCAGTTTACATTAGGCTATTGTAACTTAGGTAACGCTTAATTTGAGTTGCAGTCCACATCGTATTGAAACGGCGTTGAGTTATGTTCAGAGTCGAAAGCCGAAATGTACTGAGTATAATAAAGTGAATGACAAACACTATCAATTGTAATTATAAATAACAAAACAACACTGAAAAGCATTAAATAAATTTTTATAAATAAAAAAAAACCGCCTTCAAAAATGAACTAAAAAGAAAAAAATAATCAGTTACATCCATATCCAATTTACGATTTATTAATCACCTTTTGAAGTTGGTGCCAATAAATAGATTTAGTTTTTGTATGTATGTATTATGTACCTATATTAGCAATGTTGGCACCGACTTTGAGAGGTGATTAATAAATCGTAAATTGGATATGGATGTAACTGATTATTTTTTTCTTTTTAGTTCATTTTTGAAGGCGGTTTTTTTTTATTTATAAAAATTTATTATATAATTATATCTGCCTCGCTTGCCGAACGGCGACCGAACGTTTTCCAAGCGATGGCAACCAAAATTTTACTCAACTAAAACTTTCTAAATATCTTAAATTACCACAGAAAAGTCCGAAACAACAGCTGGTTTAATAGACAATTAGAATTAATATTTAAAATGAGGTAGAAAACAATAACTTAATTTTAATGAAATTGTAATACAAACTCAAACCCAAACTCAAATTCCTTTATTCAATATAGTATATAGTATATTCTAGTTGGTTCTAAGAACAGATTTACCAGATTATATGAATTTAACAATGATCTGAATCTAATACTTGTGGTTGTATTATGCAGTAAATTTATATTAAAATCTCCACAAATAATAATTTCTTTATTACATTCAGATAATTTTGTTAAAACATTTTCCAATACATTTTCAAACAATTCATATAATCCACTAGGGGGCATGTATACGCATACAACAATGACACGCTCAAGCTCTGCACAGGCTATTTCTATAGTTTGCTCAATAGAAAGGCTCACAATATCTTTACGTTCCTTAAATTTAAAGTGTTTACTCATTAGTATTAAAGAGCCACCGCGAATAGCTTTATTCCTACTGAACAAACTAGCCATCTGGTGCCCACTAAAGTTAAACATGACCTGATAATTCAGAAGCCAATGTTCAGTTAAACACAAAATATCATTACAGGTCAAAAATAATTCAATATCTAGGTCCTTCCCTCACATTCCTTGAATATTTTGGTGCACCAGGTTTACAATTTTATTATTAGTTATTTTCCTTTTTTTTTTATTGGCTTCTATGGTAACTATACTATTGGTGCCAGAGACTACCTCTATTGTCTTAGAGTTTAATTTAAATTACTTGGAACATGTTCCAAAATATATGATCTAAATACAATATTAATCATTAAAGAATATACATAGGCACTAATTTCTTCTCTTCACTCAAGACATTCTTGAGTTCTTTTTTAATGGAATTTGTCGTTCAATCTTTGCATTCCGGTATTGAGAAAACCAGAGTCGTATCTTCTTGCAGTAAGCAGTCTTTTCCGTTACACTATTAACCTTTAAGTACTGACGTGGGTGTCTCACAGACGGTGAAAAAACAAATATGAGCCTTATTTCGGTGCTTTTAAAGTTACCCCGAGCCTTTCCCTGTAGCTTCGGGATCGAACGCAACGATTATCTATGAGTCGAGCGAAGTCAGAATATTGTCGAAATTCCTGCGAATTTTAAGAACCCATTTCGGTTTTTTAAATAACCGTCTGATAGACGTCACGTCAGCATTTATGATCTGACTAAACCACCTCACTACTTAAAGGTTAAAAGCAAATCCATATTTTTGTTTTTAATTAAGACACATTAAAACCTTATTTTATCGATGCGGGATAGGAAAAGAAGCTAGTGTATTATAATTGGATGGCTGGCTCAGTGCATGCCAGCTTCTCTCGGTACTAATCACTCACCTGTTACTATAGGGCATTTATATGGATGTCTCAATATAAAGGGTGAAGGGCCAGTGTAATTAGAGTACGCGAGCAAACCGTATCCTTACTATGTATGCCGACTAAATTAAGATGGTAATTTAACTCTTAGTATAAAATAATATCTGCCAGTAGTCATCCTTAACATTGATCTTTTTCAATTCAATCGTTAATTACAAATAAATTGATGACATGAAATTTACCGTAAGAATGATACTTATCTGGTTCAAATTTGTAATGTAACCATGTTTATTAGATATATAACTATGCTTTTTTGGATATACTACTACTATTAGATTAAAAAAAATAATAACTTATCATTTAACAACAGGGTATTTAGAAAAATCCACATTGTTTCTATATTCGTTTTTCTACGTCTATTTGTCTGAATACGATAAACTGAAAAAATTCGAAATTTCATACAAAGAATGGGGAAGGCAATATTTATAATTTATTCAGTTAATTACCTAAATGATATGACGATACCTCTTAAAGATGTCGGAAACACTCATGCTGTCTAGGAGCTTCAGCCATTTACGCCGCGTAAAACAATAAAGCTATATTTATTACGATATAAACGTTGGTTGTAAACCGGAGCGGAGCCGGAACGGATCGCTAGTGTAATATTTTAACATTTCTAACCCGAGTCAGTACAGTGAAACCGCACTACTGGAGCCAGTCACGGCATATGTCATGAACTGAATGAAATTTCCCACTATGGGAAATCCAGTTTGAATAACGCAGTGCTATTTCCATTTTATGTGTAATTGCTTTATGGTTTTCAAGCGATATTATACATGGAAACTTGAACAAAGTAGTTCTTTACTTAATTGAAAACTACCCGCGATTTAAACAGAAGTCTAAATGGTTTACATTTTAACATAAATCCGTACAGTTACTTATTTTATTATTAGAGTAAGAATAAAAGTATACCTAATATTGTTTTTTTTATTTCTGCCAGAAACTAAAGTTTATATTTAAATATATTTTCAAATTTTATTTTATGTAACTATACTAACTTTTATTAAAAATAAAAAAAAAAATCAGCACTTGAATTCTTCGGAATTCATTTTAATGTGTTAATTTTATAATATAATAAAAGTCTAAAACTTAAATTATTATAACTCTTTTCTTGTAAAGAAACCATATACCTATTCATATGAAATAAAATCGAAACCGTAAAAGGCTAACATATTTCTGGAATTATATTTAACTTTGATGATAAATTATGTACAATTAATATACACCGCAATTCTGACCCAGACTTTCCCAAACGACAAGCAGTGCCACAACATCATCATCCGAGGGAAGAGGACGGCGCGAAGCGAGTCCTGAAGCAGAGAGAAGGACGCAAGACTTGCATTTACCAGATCTTGACAGACCTCTGCCAGTATATGATATACAATATGGAGTAAGTATACTTGTAAATACATATTTAATATAAAAGCACTTGTTTGCCTAAATCGAAGGACGCTCGTCGCCTTTAGACCCTTAAATATACTGATAAACAATATGTCAGTTTATACGTAGTTAGTACAAACACGTTAAGCCCTTTAGTTGCCAGGTGGTACTGAGTAAGCTAGTTTAGTACTTACCGAGCGAGAATCCTCGTTGTATATATTTACCTATAAACTTAACTGAAGGTATATTCATAGTTCTATATTTACGAAACTAATTTAGATATTTCAATACCTATATCTAATTTTTTAAAACTGAAACTATTACGTTATAATATAAAGAAATGTTTTTAATTTATCACAATCAATTAATAAGGATTAAATAAATTAATAGTTTATTCGAAAAGTTTTTCACAATCTCTAACTTATTTTTACGTAAAATTTTACTTTGTAAAGTGTCAATAGTGTTTTATTTGAATTAGTATATATTTTATTCTAATAATTAACATTATACCGTGTTTATTAAGGCGTATATGTATTTAGAACAATTTATTTTAGAAGAAAAAAATATTAATCTATGCAAGCTAGCTTTGGGAAAAGCTAAAGATTTATACACATTACCCTGAACTAACCACTATTTATCGATCGACGCTATAAAGAACCTTTTTACTGGCCATTTAGATACATTGTAACTTATCGCGGCAATATGTTAATTTATGGCAATTCGCCTACAATTTAAATACTTATGGAGTTTAAACTATGAAGCACTGAGCGAGTACATGAAGCGAGACAGTAATTTCGTTCCATTAATGATTTGCATACCACAGTTCACTTGCGTATTGATCTATCGTATCATTTATTCATTGCAATCGTGGTTATCAAATGTCACCGGATCAGTTTACACAATTAAGGACATGTTGTGTTGGGTTACAGGTGAATAAATCACAAGGCACCCGATATTCTTTGGAATAATTGCCGTTGTTTAACATATTTACACGTGAGCGTCGCATGTGTTATTACGATCCATTTCTATGCTAATCATTCTATATATAAGGGTGCATCCATACTGGTTCTAAATCCAGGCCGAACCAATCAATTTATTTCCTAAGAAATTCACAGTCGCAGCCCGGAGTTGACAGTGTAATATTACAATGCTACGGAAAACGCGTAAAGCTCTTAATGCTGTCTGCTTGCGGAACTATTGTGTTTGGCGAATGAAGGGCAATATAGAGAGCACCTGTGTTTCCACATACATTCGCACGCTGTTAGACATAGTTTGCTGTTCCTTGCCTACCACTGTGGTTTAAAATCGTTTAGAGGAACTTCATCATGTACTTTAAGAACTATCGGAAAGTTTATTCTTGAATGAGGCCCATCTTTTATTAGTATATTTTTTTTATTTAATTTATTCAAATATGAATTTATATAAAAAATATATCAATAATTATGAGAAGAAATTTCATGTTTAAATAATATCGGTATTGATTTTAGTAAATATTATAATGAATTGACTGTTCTGTAAATTTATTATACAGAAAAAGTACTAGTAACTATCATGCGTGATCTATGCCAACGTATGTCCGTCAAAGTGCCTTGCGCTCTTACGCGTTATAAAGCTATAATTCCAAGGATATAAGCTACTTTTTTTAAAGGCCTAACCCCTAAAACGAATCCTCGGTAGAAAATTATAATTTTATAATTATATAGTCATAGTTGAAATAATGAAATTAACATCAATAACTTATATGTATATAATAAATAATTTCCATTTAATTATTCGTTGAAAATTATTGAATTGTTGTTAATTTCCTTAAACATATAAAGACTATTATTAGTTTGATTAGAACTCCTCTTAGCTTGTTTCTGTAGTGTATATTACCCTATTCCAAGTATATAACACCTTTTTGTACACGCTTCTTAGGATGACGGATCTGTGGTGAGTAAATAATACAGTACTATTTGCATGACTACAACACCGTTATAAGTATATATATACTTGTATGTTCGGCAACCTTTAGGGAGTCACTTATAATTCCCATTAAGTTTTCATACAAACTAATGTTTTATAAATTGAGAAAGTTAAACTTAACACATTATTTTTAATCAAGCGAATGAAGAATTGTTAGTTTGAACTGATGTTTGAAGTTATAATGTCTTCTTCTATCAAGAAAAGTCGACTTGAAAAATCTACAGATTATTTAAATAGAAACCCCGTACTCGATTAAGCGGTTTAACGTTAAATTATATTAATATTAACTATTACGGAAACATATTTTTTATTTAACAATAATTATTCAATATTTTACCGGAAAATTACGGTTTTCATATTAATCAAGCAGACACGTCGAAAACAAATGAGCGCAAACTTGAAATAACGTAAATTGAACCGAAACAGTTAATTACTTATTAAATATATACATCACTTCAAATTTTAGTAGTTATATTTATATCATTAACAACCAAGCTAGAAGTCTCTTAATTCAGGGCAACTTAGAGCTTTTGTTTCCCACTTACGTCCTTATAATAAAGACGCATTTAAACTGTAATGTCTGTAATCTGGAAGAGAATAAATTATTATAATTATTTCTATTCAAGATTTGTGCATTTGTTATTGTTTTATAAATTTTATTTTACATTACACTAATTTTTTTTTCAGGAATTCGACATAATAATGACGAAAGTGAATGGCTCCCTCGGATTTACGCTTCGTAAGGAAGATCACAGTGCATTAGGACACTACGTACGAGCTTTGGTTAGGGAACCGGCCCTTAGCGACGGCAGGATACAACCAGGGGACAGAATAGTTGCTGTAAGTAATTAGTTGTTACTTTACTGGCTCTTGCCCGTAAGGGCCGACTCTGCTAACACAATTTATAGAAGTTATTCCAACACACTGCTTTAGTTCGACTTGTTAGATACAATATGTATAATGTAAGGATTGTAAGGAAATCTCATTCAACACACAAAAAGTGTCCTTACAACGTTACCTTTCATCGATGCTTTGTAAACAACATATGAAAAGTCAGTAATGATTGTCCGGAATTCTATTGAGATTTAGTTGCGAATTAATTAATTATCTTTTCCCCTCTGTTTTTTTCTGTAGGTGAATGACACTCCAATGTCAAACATGTCTCATGCTGAGGCCGTCGCTTTCCTTCGCGCGTGTGACTCCGAAGTTCGACTACGACTGTATCGCGATCATGCGGCGACACCACTATCACCGATGTCGCCCAAAGAGGAGGGTCCTACGGATTCTGACACCCCTGTTAATAGGCCTAAACCACCATTGAGGTAAAATAAAGATATGCACAGATTCAGGTTAAGCTTCACTTCTTTAGGTGGTTTCTGTCGCGTGTTGTTGCAAAGTTGTTATGATATAGAAACTATTTTTTTGAAATCTCAAAATATCGGTATTGTGATAAATTATATCCTTGCTTCTGTATTTCTATACGCAAAGTTATCAAATCAAATCAATTTTATTCAAGTTAACTTCACAATGAAGTGTTTTTGTATTTTTGAATCGTCTATAATTAAATACTACTTTACTTACTAATTCAATACTGTAGCAAGAAGAAACGGCAAGAAACTCACATAGTTGCTCTTTTCAAATAAATAGATTTACAAACCTGTCTTTAAAATAATTGTCCTGTGATACAAACTGAGCTTAACACCATGCGTTTTTTGGATGTGCCTAACATGTGGATATTTTACATAAAAATTATCTATCCTTATGTTGCAATTATATATATAATTTCACTTAAAGTTACAGCTTGCATAAAATTTATTTTATCATTATACTTACATTGTTTTTATAGAGCCGAAGCAGTATCGATGCTTTGCGACTTAGCAGCTCGTCGTCTGACGCCGGACGCCGGCGACGGTTCGCGCTCACCATGTCTGTCGCCGCGCAAACACCGCAAGCTCACTAAGGACAACCACTACGAACTGCCCAATGGTAACACTATCTGTATTTATACAACCCTGAGAACCTTATATTATACATATCACATACTTCAAAAGGTAACCTTCGTATCATACTGTAGAGACGCACGAAGAAAAGATTTTTTGAAATTTTGATTACCGCACTGCACTTTCTCAATTTTGAACAATAAGGAACCTTCTCAAATTGTCATTGATATCAACACAAAGAGAACTAAATAAAGTTCTGTGGGGTATTGAGATTGAAGAAACGTTACGTTGTTCATGTTTTTATAGAGTGAATAACATCCTCATCGAGAATTAATTTAATAATTATAATTAGAAAAATATTTTTAATTAGAAATTTCTTTTAACTTACATTGTATAAATTTTAATTTTCCGATACGCTGTATGTTAAAATGAGACGTCGAGTTTAGGAGCCAGTTCATTCCAAAAATGTAAATTCTATGAAATAGACAGTTAGGCTCTATTGACGACTTTCGAATATTATTAAAAAAAAAAACACGTATAATCGAATTGTTCGAAAGCTTTCAAATTTGATAAGTGCAGTTTATCATTTCAAAGCGATTATTCAAACCGATACAGGAATTATTAATATAAATAACCATAACTGTCAGATACAATGCAATACAATAATTTAAGCCGGTAGAATTCTATTGTACATAAATTTTAGCTAGCAAACAATCGTAAATACTGCGGCAAGCGTACAAGCAATGTGGGTTAGCGATTTAAATTAATTAATATTTTGGTCTGCAAATTATTCGGCAACGCAAATTTATGATCATTTATTTTAATGTACAAAGTTATAACTGAGGTGCTTGTTGTTATCAAATGTAATTAAATGTAAATCGAAAAACTAACAACGAAAACACATTGTACATAATCTGTAAATATTGTGTTATGTACATTAATCATTTTTGTTGTTTGTGCACATTTATTTACTCATTATTTAGAAGAAATGTCGAAACAACCATATTTTATTTTTGTTCAAGATATTCTTCAATATTTATAATATGATTTATAAACCACGCTTTTATTACGATCCAAATCAATACAGCAACAAAATGCAATTGTTTCACCATTGGTCAACTGTGACAGTTTCTATGACCAACTTCTTAATCATCACGAGTATATTCAGAACATGTAATCTAAACAGATAATCCGAAACAACTCCAAAGAGTTCAAAATTGTTAGATTTACGACTGAGGTATTCTCATTTTCTCCAAAACTTTCTTCATCAGCTCGACTATGCCATTTTTTGTACCAGCAATTAAGTGTAAAGCTTCCGAATAATACGATATTTAAAAGGGGTTGAAAAGTTACTTATTAGGTTTCCTTACAATGTTTCAGGCGAGGCTAATGGAAGCGTGTTTATAAGTAACATGGTTATTCCGTCAATTAATGTTCACATTAACACACCACACTCGTAAATAATCACGCACTGTCTAAGCTAGTAGGTTTTCCGCACAGATATGCCAAGTTACAACGTTACGCTAGAATCACGCTCTAAACGTACTGAGAGCTTCAAACGATCCGAAACAATCGAATGTTCTATCGATATTTCGGGAGCCGAACGTTCGACGCTCGATCGTCGCGCAACCATGGAACGATCGGCTACCATCGGATCGACAACCGTGGAACTGCCGGCTTCCGTAGAGTCAAATAGCAAAGAGTGTATTGCTGTCGAAGAGGCGAAGCGGCAACGCTCAATAGCGCTCACGAGCCCCACAGCTCCGCCTTCTTGTAGAAAACAAAAACTAAGCCTGACAGGTGAGACTCGGTCGGCTCACACGTAAACCTTACAGTTTTCTGCCTTAGCCTGCACGTTGATTAAAAACTTTTGTTGTTTTTAGTGTTGATAATTATGACAAATAATTTTCAATTGGTGAATTGATTGTAATATTTCAGTTGATTTGTTATTAAATGATATTTTTGATGATAAATCAATTACGTAAAAATAAAATCAACCGTTAATAAAACAACAACTGTCACCATTCAGCGTTCCCTCCCTGTACACAGATCCAAAACAGCAAACTGACGGCTTTCAGGATTTTCAAAAGTTTCATGCTTTGGACAAACCCATAAAGCAGCACTATATCGTTATGTATCCTCTGACTAAAACTAACATTTTCAGACTTCTTAGTTTTAGTTACGGCCTCATATATGTGTAATTCTGATACTTTTCCCTAACATGTATTTTTATTTTAATAAATGTCATGCAATTATTTGTAAATAATTTATATAAATGTGCTAACTACTTATGATTTTTTCATCGATATGTGTATCTTTTGTAATCGTTCTATTGTATAAATTGGGTATTTTAAAAATGCTTGCTTCGAACGAATATACAACATTGAAATTGTTAATGTTAGGCAAAAACAACTAAAACATGTCTGTGTAACACTTTTCATATATCATTTGCATTTCTATAGAATATTAAAGTAGATATGACAAAGTGTTGTGATTTTTTTAATGGTAATATAATAGAGAGTTCTTACTTCTCATACATGTCTCATTTCACATAATTAGAAGCTCGCGTGCACACGCATGTTCCTTATCACGCATAATAGAAAGTAAAATCAAGCTGAGAACGTAAAACTATCAATAAAGAATCACACAAAACACATTAATCTAAATTCGAATCATTCGTAGAATATAAAATAGCTTTTTCGAAAAACGTGCACTAACAAAATTACATACTTATATTGTATAATTTCATTGTAGTTACAATCATGATTGTGTATATTATCAAATTGTACTAATTAAATTTTAAATGTGAATATTTCAATTACATGTATTAAATATTTCACAATAAACTTCAATTAAAATGTATATGCAAATTATTATAAACGGCATACCTTAACGCTTCGCTTGATTTGTATAAACATTTATATGGCGTTATCATGTAACACTATTAACTAATCTATGAAGATGAATAACTTAATTTCAGAATCATTTTATTCTTTTCAATTATATATATACATCTCATGTACTCTTCCTACATGTATAGTATTATAGTAACATAATTATGTTTATAATAAGATGTTTCATTTTTCAAATATATCAATCATATATACTAAAAACTGATCTAACTTATTTCCTAATTTTTCAGTGCCCCCACATGGATACGAGCTGAACAATTTAGATAACGATACGTTAGACGCACCGAATTTATACCAGGAGGACATAACTTTGCAGCGGTTTACCGAATCCGCATTCCCTGTTGATTCTGACGAACCAGTGTCGATGCCCGCAGAGCTGTCGAGCGACGAACGATTTAAACACTCAAGTCCGGCCTACCAAAGTGCCGTCTTACATACAACAAGTGAAAGCGCATCTGACGGACAGAAAGACGATGGTATGAATTCTAACAACTTTCTGGTAATAACAAACATAATAGTTTTTAGTAAGTGATAAATATAAAAATGAGTCTATAAATTACAGGTAACGGTCTAATGAAATGGAAGGGAGTCGCGTTATCACCTGATAACGAAAGAAAAGCAAAGACAATTCCTATAGAGGTTCCTTCAAAACCTAAGGAAATAGATATAGCCCAAAAGGAGAATGTCAAACCTGAACCACCGGTAGAAGCTACAAGCACAGAACCTACGGTGAGAAACTTAAAAGTATTTTGATTTGAATTATTTCATAATAATAACAAGGTTATAATAATCAGCAATATTCACTATTGCTCATGTGTTTCTCGATAACGTATAACCATGATTTAAATAATGGTTCAGTATCAATACATTTGTTGCAAAAGCATATTTTCGAATTTGCATGAGGACATTTTAAGTTTTATTAATATTATTACAATTCTATTAATAAATAACTACTTTGATACGTCAGCTTCGCTACTGTATATGGCCTATCCAATACCTAATCCTTTGATTAACAGATATTTTAGTTTCATATAATGATACACATAAAATAGTACATTTGCTTACATATATATAAAGAAAGGTATGACTCAGACGGAAAACAGACACAAGGCGTTGTAATCAAAATCAAAAATCAAAATATACTTTATTCAAGTGGGCTTTTACAAGCACTTTTGATTCGTCATTTAACAATTAAGTGAAGCTACCACCGGTTCGGAAAGTAGATTCTACCGAGAAGAACCGGCAAGAAACATAACAAAGTCATTTTAGTTAATACAATTATTTAAATTAATATATCCTGCCTGGAAGTCAACAGGTATTTATTTCACGCTTTTTATCATCTACAAAATCTTGTATCGAATAAAACGCCTTTTTCACCAATGTATTTTTTATAAACGATTTGAATTTACGAGACGGTAAAGTTAAAAATGTCTGCTGAATTTTATTATAGAAATGGATACCTTGCCCCAAGAAAGATTTATTGACTGTGCGGAGTCGAAAACTTGGCGTTATAAGCTTATCCTTACTTATAGTGCATATACAATGATTATCACTGATTTTATCAAAGTGATCAATGTTACTGTGAAAAATGTAATAAATCGTTTTCCATTACAGATAGTGACAGTGGAGCTGAACCGCGGCTGGAACAGTCGGTTGGGGTTCAGCGTCCAGAGCCATCCGGAGTCGGGGCAGAGCTACATCTCGGCCGTGTACAACGACAGCGTGGCCGCGCGCGACGGGCGACTGCGGCGCGGTGACGTCATACTGCAGGTGACGCGACTCATTGCAAGGAATAACTAAACTAATAATAATATATTCAAAATAATCTATATAGATGTTCTATAAAGATTTAAGTGATATTTTATAGCGATGTAGAACAGTATAAAATAAACTCTAATAAAAAGTAAATCGAGAAAGTGCCATAAATTACTTTACTAAATTAAACAACAAATTAATAATATAAGGCGTTAAAGTTTCAGATAAAAACAGTATCCGTGTTTATACAATACGTAATTTCATATAAAAGTAATACTTATTTTATCAGAGTAAGGGTAAAATAGGGTGAAACTACATAAATTAAACAAGTTTCATTATTAAAATTAGCTGATATGATAATGACAGGATACAACTAGATTTTTATATTATTTAATTTACAGGTAAACGATGAAAACGTGACATCCATGAAGACCCCAGAAGTGATCGACTTGCTGCGAATACTGCGAGGCTCCATTTGTATCACTGTACTGCGGCCACCGAATATTCAATAAATACACATAAGTAAATGTTATAAGAATCGTATACTTTAAATATAAATAGATAAATCACACGTAGAACGTTTTAAACATTTACTTTCAGATTCAAACGCACAAGATACGATTTTGATGATATTTTCAGTGATCAGTATCGTAACTTCGAGAATAACTTTGTAGCGACTAGTACCTACACGATATTTATTTGTCATACGTTTTATTTCTACACTGTCGTTATACATATTGAAAACAATTCTATATAAACCATAACAAACATTTTTCTTAAAAACATTAACACGACATGTAAACAGGAACATTACACATTACATATATTTACCTAACATTTTATAATATGTTTAGTTTTATGCCGATGTCAAAACCCTTATTAAATATTATTAGGCTGTTAACACACTCTGCTGCAAAATAAAGGGAACTAAAACAATTCGGCGATCAACTCCACGCATAAAATAACGAAATAAACACAAAAATCTGTAATAATTACGGTAGCGATCGTCATTATGGCAAAAGCCGCTATACATGAATAGCATCAGCGGATTCACGCCTTTTCCGTTGCCCGTACAACTTCTTTACCAAAATCATTGTATAATATCATATGTAAAATTCCGGGCCCTAAATGAGCACATTATCCATGTACCTCAAGACTATTATACACCAGAAATACTACTGTAATATGTAATTACAAGGCACAATAATGCACTTATATTAAAAGTAAAAAACAACGATTGAAAAATAAATGTGGTGAAAACTGAGTACATTTCTGCGACTGTACATAATCCATGCTATTAAAAACATAACTATAAAAAAATGAGCATAATACTTTGATTATAACGTATATAATTATAATATGAATATAAAATAAATCTTATGACGGGATACGTATAATAGGTGCAATCTCACATGCCCGGATAGTTCTCTCTTATAAAACAGTTACAAATAACGATAATTTAAGGAAAAACAACCAATACGCGAATATCGCATATTTGGTGCCCGCACTTTTAATTCTGATAAAAACTATATCTTCATACTCGTTACTTATTTTGATCGGCCAATATAGATCGCACCTACTAAAAATCTTATCATATAAAAATAATAAAAATGAAATGTTATACAAATCATTTTATTGTAATCAATGTTCGTTAGGACCTATAGTATTGTACTAAGAACATAAAATATTTAAGTTCCTAAAAATAAGAAACAACCACAAAAGTATTTATTACATTAACGATTTGTTCTGCCTAATCGTATGTAGAAATTTGGAAAATGATCATATGGTGAATTGATCTCATAGATATCATTAAAAAAGTATTAAACAGCAAATCAGTTAATACAAATGCCGTCTATAATGTACTAATTTTGAGAAACGACATAAATAAAAACTATTTTCTGAACACAAATTGAATTGAAATACTATGTAAATAGTTGAATACTGTGTTTCGTTATATAAATATATCTTGTAGTAAAAATATGTATAGCATTCCAAGTATATTTGTTGTAATTATACATAATTGTGTAATAATACAATCGCAAGGCAAGATTTTGAATAATTTTAGCCAATTTTGTGATTTCCCTTATAAATTCAGTGCAAAATTTATTTATGCATTCAAATCCAATTAAATCCAATTGCGCAAAATTATGTAAATGTCATTTAATGAGGTACAAAAAGAAACTAACTGCTGAAAAAAAATAATCATATCAACTAAAGTCTTTTATGTATATCTTTGTAATATATTAACCAATCAAACACACTGACACGTCTTATGTAGTCAAATTATGCACTTCATACACAACATTACCTATAGTACTGTAAGAGACACTTCTCACTTTGTAGGGTTTATAATATTATTCCATTATATCATTATCGAAACAATATGATCGCTAATCTCAATATTGTCTATTTTTATGTCTAGTATTATAGTAGTAACTAAGTAAAGAGTATCCAATTATATAATTAATAACACTGCTTCGCCATAGTTATATGTGAAATTGAATATTTACTAAGAAGGAAATAAAAGAATGTTATTAAAGATGGTAAAAACGATCATTGGAAAACAATTGCAAATACAGTGTTGTCACGTCTTCCCGTGAAACTTTGAAGGACTGTGTTTACAAAAGTTAGTCAAACTCTTATATCTCACAGTGGCGAGAGCGTAAATTTTTAATATAGTTTAAAGTAGTTCGGGTGTATAACTATATAATAAGGTATAAGAAAAAAAATATTAAAGTAACAAGAACATAAAAGTGGACGTACAAATTGGTGCAACATCGCTTTTTAGTGATTCGTTGAAAATAGAATAGTCTGTTTCTTTCTTTATTTAAATTGATTTCAAATGCCTTTCTCTTTATATTAAATTAAATTTAAGTAAATCTATAGGTACTGATTGTTTCTAGTCAAATCTAAATTGTAATTAAATTATATATCTATTAGTCATTCTAATGAAACATTAATTATACACAGATTATATTATACTGATTATCGTAAACGATTGTCAAATATCCCTAAAAAAGTGGAATATTTTATCTTCGTTTCTATTATAATGTTATCTTATATAAAGATTTTATCGACAAATCGACTCAACTATTTTAATATAATTCCTAGTGTAATTTAAATTAGACAAATGACATAGCTAAATAATTTATAGATAATGTAAACTGAACGAAATTGAAACAACTGATATTCTAAATAATTGTGATGGATTTGTGTTAGTAGATGTTACTTATAAACCTAATAATAAAGTAATAATGTAACTTAGGTGCAATTGTATTCATCCAGGCTTTAGAGATTGTTGCTAGTTAATATAAAAATGAACTTTGTCAAAATAATTTATTACCATACAATTTAATAGTGCCTATAAATAACAAATATTTCAAAAAAACAACCGATGGCCGTTTCCGATCTTTAAAGATATAAATGTATAATTTATTTAAATAATATTTAAATAAGTACCTTATTGATTATTACAAAGATGGTGTTACCATTTAATTTCGAATGTTATTTTTTTTAATTATCCAATCTATAATAATTGAAATGACGAACTATAACTGAGTAAAGAGGAAATTAGTTGTAAATTAATTTATCAAATTTAAACGGTGCTCAGGAAGAAATACCAAGAAAAGTATTATTTATTTGAAATCAATATTAAAAATGTATATACATATATGAAAACTCGTAATGAATGAGTTTATATAATTATTGTAACACAATTAAAGCCTTTTCAAACATTCTTTCTATTCAATAAAAGATATTGAATTGTGGCCTTTAAAATCAGTGCAATAGATATTAAATTCAATAGCATATTATTATTGGCTGCCACACCTTTGCCTAATATTTTATTTGAGATTAGATATTATGCATTAAGTAATAATTAATACAAGCGGTCGAACAGTAAGGAAAACTATTTTTGTGAAACAACGTCGATATATGCATGTATAAATCTAGTTTTATATTGGTTTATCATAAAATATTATCCATAGAAATATTTTTAATTTGTCATCGTGAAATGTGATCGATTCCATTATCTATTTCAAAGCAAAAAGGTTTATAATACAAAACATCAATTGTAATAATTTAGTTGCTTGCTAGTCTCACGTTGCCTTTGCTTGTTGGATAGATGGAAGGTGAAGTTATTTTTATGAAGAAAGCAGTCATAAAAATGTTAAAAGAATGTACAATATACTTTATCTAAAAATAAAATATAATGAAATAACTTGAGTTTTTTTTCTTTTATTAGCTTAGAAATGAATGCTTAAGAAGTGAATCTTGAATAAGTAATATCTTTAATAACGCAACGTTAAACTCCTATATTAAAAAATAAAACAGAGGTAGACATTTGAGCTCCAGCAAAGGTGCACTTTTATGCATTTTTTACATTCTTCTATATAAGAAATTAATCATACATACATACCTGCTACCAACATGGATTCATATTCAAACGTAAGTACCCTAAGTACGTCTTACATGATCAAGACTGACAACACAGACCCTCTAGAGGATCGAGGTATCCTTTTCCCGACATCAATAGCGTCCAAGATGCGGCCCACTCTAAGCCCAACTGGGTTCTCAACATCTGTCTTGAGTACTATGTCGTCTATATGCCTCTATGTCGAGGCTGTTTGTTCAACCGTTATAAATATTCTGGAAAAAAATGGTTTAGCTTCAGATTCCGGAAAAAAATGGATTAGCGTATTCCTCAAGCTTTAACAGACAAAAAAAAATTATATATAATGCAATTGAGATTTACGAATACATAGCAACTTCATTCAGGAGTGACTTTAGAGGGAAATGCTAAAGGTCAAACAGAAATTGTGGATATGCAGATATATAAGTAAATTTTAAGAAGAAATTGATGTAATAGAAGTTTATATATATTTGTATAATGTATCAAAATGAAGGGTTTTATTCACTTCAAATTGTATTTTATTGTATGTCATTCATTTATTAAATATAAGTAGCATTGTAATGATTTTATAACTCTCAAAACAAGTATTTTTAATTACTATATTACAATAATTAAAAATATTACGCGAATATTTAAAGAATAGATTAATAAATTGATATCTTGTAAACGTGACTTTTATAGACAAGCACTGATGTCTAAAACACTGATACTTATTTTTATTTATCTAGATCGAACACAGCTGCCGTGTTTATCTCTTAGATTATATTATGTATAAAAAAATAATTTAAGGTACGTGTTTTTAGTTTTTTATTCAGGTTTTATCCAAAACAATTTAAAAGTCTAAGAAATAATTGCAGTTAAAAATTCCGTAGTAAAGAAAGTAAGAAAAGAGGTGTGTAGTTCACGCAATAAAAACTTAATAATAATCATTTATTTTATATTTTGAAATTGATACTCTTTAATTATATAAATATTTAGTATAAACATATTAGGCGAACGAACCCATGAGTCACCAACTAAGATGTAATGATTGATATCATTGGCAATGAAAAACTTATCCTACATTTTCAAATATGTACAAACAATTATTCTTCCAAACTTCAGCTTAGATTTTAGTTCTAATAAAATCCAAGGTTTGAATTGTTTGGGTTCACGAATTTGTTTGGGTTTCGTTAAATTTTTTAAATTGGTCCTGTACTTTTTGAGCCTATTCATTACAAACAAACAAAGTTTTCTTCTTTATAATATTAGTATAGATTAAGAGTGTCTCTTTGTAATATTAAAATAACAACTATTTATTGAATGCACGTACGAATTCGTGGTATATGTACTATTAACATGTTTTTAATTTTTGTTAGTCTGTTTCAGGCTAATCTCTGGAACGGCTGTACCGATTTTGACGGAACTTTCACTGCCTCATAGCTGACGTAATAAGGAGTAACTTAAGCTTCAACAATAACTTTCTGTTAAATAGAAACACACACGAAGTAGTGGGCGTAGCTAGTATACACATAAAAGTTGAAAAATGTTTTAAAATGTAAAATATGTAAATATATATTAAATATGCTAGAAAACCTGTAACCAATCACTTAGTAGGTAAGCTATAACTTTCTTTTCATTCAAATTGGAAAGTTCGTTTTTAATTTCAATGTAAAGTAAAATGCGTGTGAATATTACCTAATAGTGAGTAACGATTATACAGTTATCAGTGTAACAAGTGCAGATGCGTGCAATGGCGTTCACGAAGCCAATACGGCGTGACAGAAACGGTGCACGACACCGGCCAACCACGACTGAGGAACATATTAGCCGGACATGTTGAACCCTGTTCTATTTTACTAAGCCATATCTTCCTTCATTGAAAATGTAATACGATCAATGATATTCTAATAAACAGATATGTTATACCCATACTAAACAACAGAAAAAAGTGTGCCGCACTGGGGACCGTTTATTTTACATTTCGTTACAAGTAAAAAGGATAGCTTGATAAAAACAATAAGTAAAAGGGATAACTAGATGTTTTAATTACGCAAAATGTATAACTACATAATTATGATGTATTATAAAGTATTAAGAGCTGAGATGGCCCAGTGGTTAGAACGCGTGCATCTTAATCGATGATTGCGGGTTCAAACACAGGCAAGCACCACTATATATATGTGCTTAATTTATGTTTATAATTCATCTCGTGCTCGGCGGTGAAGGAAAACATCGTGAGGAAACCTGCATGTGTTTAATTTCATCGAAATTCTGTGCCACATGTGTATTCCACCAACCCGCATTGGAACAGCGTAGTGGAATATGTTCCAAACCCTCTCCTTAATGGAAGAGGATGCCTTATCTCAGCAGTGGGAAATGTACAGGCTGTTGTGATTGTAAAGTAGTGAAGTAAAGTAAAGTACTTTACTTCACTACTTTACAACGTATTACTGGCATAATTATGATGAAAACGACTAAAGGCAAACGTCTCAATTAGGACGTTTTCTAGTCTTCACTTTTTGCGCGTTAATGACATATCTGTTTACTAGAACATCATTGAATACGATCTATAACCGTGTGATAATCTTTTATTCACATTAAATCAAGTCGTACGGCATAAAAATTTGAAAATAAAATCACTTAATAGTAATCTCATAGAAAACCAGAGAAATAAAAAAAATATAAAAAACACTTCAATATTAACTGTACGCTGCGGTTCGACCTGTGTAGAATAATATTCTTATTCAATATAATAGCGCCTCGTTGTTAAGATGTTCACTCACGTCCAGTGAATAATAATTATTATATTTAATTTAATTATCTTCTTAGCTATGACACCAAATGAGGGCAAATTGTATTATTATTTTAAGATGATAATTTTCATTAAGTTTATTAATGTTTTTATATGTAGGGTACAGTAGTTTTAAACCTAGGTTTTAATAAAATTTGGAACAGCGTGGTAAAAAGGAGACTCAAACAAAAATAATATTTATATAATGTGTATAAACTAATTAGGACTATCTTTAACAATTTTAGAATGGATTCAATCATTTTATCCTATGCATACAAAATATATATTTACAATGTAAGGTTAAGTTAAATAAATATTCTATATATCTTAAAACAATTATTCGCTAGTAGTTCGCTAATGGAAAGAGAACACTTATGAGTAGGTAGATTACAGCAACTTAACGCTTAACCACAATTTTGCAATTGTAGCATGCAAAACTTAGCGAATTGCGATATACTTTACATATTGCCATTGCAGTCATACTGTAATATTTAATTCGGAGCGCAGACAGCAACGAACTACTAAACAATATGATGAGCAAGAAAACAGGTAAACGCAATGTAGTTTTAATAATATTTAATCTATGGACCACGTAGCATATGGTTGAGCGTCACGGTCAGTGAGCGTCCACTACGTCCGAGGGAGTGTCACGCTTGGCCGATGTCAGACTGTTCCAAATTCTAACAGCAAAAGCTATGGTCTTTCTTCGAATTTTAAATTTAATGACTTTTTCTTTTACTTACTATAAGAATGGCGCCGTTGAAACAATTCAAACGGACTTCAATACTACGACCACAATCATTGAGTATTTATATTATTTGCAAAGACAATTGTAAACAATGACATTTATAAGAAATTTGTTTATCGTTTTGGTATATATAATATATTGCTAAAATTTTACGCCTCTATTATTTAAGATGGATCCATATTATGTCTATGTGGTGTAAAATAAAGTGTAAAGTAAAATACATTCATTGAAAATTCGGAAAATACCTATTGTATTGGTACCAAAAATCTACCTTATTACCTACCTATATTGATTGGCATTAAACAATCCGAAGTTACTCAATTTGAATGTTTATATTTTCTTTTCTGTACATTCGAGCATAAATCCGTTATAGAGACTACAAATATCTTTTTTCAAGTTCCAAAGAGATTAGTTCCGATATGGTAACATAAAATTGTCGTAAACACCTGATCATGTATTTCATAGACGAACGGAACTTTTCAATAAATAAGAGAAAATCAACTGCGATTGCTGTTATATACCATGGAAGTTGTGTTTTTATTTGTTCGAAATAACTTTGATTCTTATTTATATATCTTTACAAACACTAAAATCATTTCGTTTATTTTGTTCTATAGCTGAGCATTATTTTATATTGCCTGTAACATACACACGATAAATAGTTAAAATCGCCTATATAATTTTATTTACTTAAACAACAAACGTGACACTTAAAGCTCGTACGCAATAACTTCGTTCATAACTGAGCAAAGATCCTTTATAAATTCTACAATGTTAAGAAAGTTATAACAATCGGTTGAAAGTTCAATCGTTCGATATCTTCACTGTACAAGTCAATAATCATATTGAACCGTACAGTGAAGAAACTCTCCGGACACCGTACAAACAGTTTAAAACTTAAAATAATAAATATAAGATGGTTTATAATTCAGTGGTAATTAGTCACTTAAGTGTTAATATAGAGGCTTTTAAAGAAAGAGGGATGTAGGCTTATGGTATACTCTATACGGTTAACGCAGTCAGTCATAGCCAGCCGACGCAGGTGCCCGCGCACCGCAAGAGGAAGTGCAGTGAACGATAACATTTGTTGCCGATTGAAATTGAAACTGTGTTGTTATTTATTAACGCGCCTATACATTGGACATTTTGGTAAATATATAAATATTTTTTTATTTTATCGTTACAAAAACATTTATTATTTGAAAAAATGTGTTAAGTACAATTAAAAACAAAATGTAATCTCATTATAATAGAATATTTTTTTTAATTTTATATAGTTTACATCAAATATTTTTAATAAAAATAATTATACTAAATAAATTATCTTTGGTTACTTCAAAGTAATATAAATATTTTAAACTATAAAATATCTAAATATGTATACGAAATAATGAATTAGTGAATAATAAAAGTCTAATTATTTCTATAAATTAATAACTCAATATTTAATGAAAACTTTCACTGCTAGCCGCTTTAATCTATGCCATTAAAATACAAAATAAATTTAGGTTGGTCTCGTTAAAATTTCTCATGTATTGAAATCGCTATAATGTATTACTACACTAAGTATTATATGTTCCGTCTTTCTCTTCCTGCTATCCTTAAACACAGTTATACTAGTTCGTAAAAACCGCGTACGTAACATAGCAGAAATACCACAACTAAATATGGAACCTGTCGTCTGAATCGCTGTACAGCCGTAAACAAATCATACCGGTAAGTAGATCGTGACAGATCGACAATTTATGGGTCAGCAAATTTTATTTCCATACAAATTATCATTTATCCGATAAAGAAAGTTCATTAATAGAAAAATTTAAGACATTGAAAATGTTTGTAGTCTGTGGTACAGATGTTGATTATGACACAAAAAAACATATAAATTGAAAGTTACTCATTAGCGTTTTAACGGATGCTATATTTTATTTTTGTTTGCACAATCGCCTTGCTTTTATTGTGTTTATTTTATTAAATGCAATATAAATTTATATAAAACTGATGACTGAATCAATACACTGCTTAAATTGTAAAACAACAAAGATTATTTATATATAATAATTATAATTTAATGCTCCTCTTCATTTGTGATGTTTGTGATGAATTAAAAAAGGGTTCTGCGTACCTATGACAAAAAAATAAGAACTGCTGCCCTTTATTTACGAACGTCTACTACTACTTCTATAATAATTCGATGACTTAACGTACTACAAATAAATTAAACGAAATATTTTTGCAACGCCTTTTGTAAGTATTCTTATTAGAAAAGTGTATACTCTTCGATTGCATTTGTATTATTTATGTTAGTCTAATTTAAATTAAAACTTTTTGGTGAATACCTTTTCGAAAATATATTTGTGTATGTATAAAAGTCATAATAACATTCGCGGTATAGACATTCCCATAGTCGTTACATAAACGTAGGTACTTAATCAAAGAGTCTTAATGAAATTTCTCTAGCCGAAATATAAATAAACACAATGCCAAGAGCATTTAACATTTCCACACTTTTAAATCTCATTTTACTTACTATTACAAAAAAACAAGTATCTATTTTTATAAAATTTAAAGTAAGAGTGATGACAATAATGATAAAAATGTGTGCCCTTGAGCAAACAAAATCATAAAGATATGCCGGTGTAATTTCTAATGGCGTGATGGTTCAGCGGTTAAAAGTTCTTAACCGTTCTATATTCAACCTCGAGGCAAACACCATTGAATTAATGTGATTATTTTTTATTTATAATTCTTCTGTTACAACGTTGAAGGAAAAAATCATGTAGAAACCTGCAGGTATACCTCCAAAAGTCTACCACTCGATAGTAATCTTTCTTCATTTCATTCGAAATATATTACCCAAAATATGAGCCTTTAAAAAGTCGAATTAATCAGCATATCCCAACAAGGCATTGAGTACGAAATTTCCTAACCTATAACATCCTTTCTAAATAAAAACCCTATATAAGTCGAAACTACTAAAACTAGAATGTTTCAAGTTCCTTTAAATTGTAATTAACGAAATTCTACACATTCATAACGTTCATAAAGTTGTATTAAATATAATATAAAATTATGTTGTATAATTTATTTTCATTTAAAACTTAGTACGCGTATTAATAATGTATCTATTCTGCCATTATAAATATAGTTTGAATCGTCACGTATTAAATAGCTTCTTCTAAAATAAAAAAAAAACAGCGATTAAAGCTACGCAAATGTCCTATATCGCTGAAAACGCAGTGTATAATCTATCACACCACAAGTGTTTACTACTAAATCTCACTAGAAAGTAATTTATAAATGATTACGAGTAAATATTAATGTATATATATGTTTATACATAGCTATATTATATGCTTTCGGTACTCGAACTTATGTTGAATAATATTTTAAACTAATAATGATTATACAAGTAATGGTTTTATAGAATTGATTATTACACTCAATGAAATTGCAACTATAAGGATTATTTATTTAAATATTTACACTTTTAATCCACTTTTTGAACAGTTAAAATATGACATCGATAAATTTTAGACAATTCATTGCAAATCTCTTTAAAAATCGATATCGGTTATGTAGATAATTTCAAAGACATTAATCATAATTTTATCGCGCAATATTTAGTTGTATTTTACTTGCTACCCATCTTCGCACGAGTAGCATAAAAGTATATAAAAAGTTTTATCATAATCCGATGATTACAACGCAACTTTACTTATTTCTATTTTAGCAACGCATAGAGAATAAGCATACTAATGTTCATTATCATTTATTAGGATACATTTTGTAACTTGCGGTCGACAAGACCAAAAATGCAGTGGGCCACCTAATAGAAAATGGTAACTGCCAACCTACATACATACATATTAATATATAGACTCGCTCATTCATCCTTCAAAACAAATCACAACAATACTGAGTACTAGGTAGGTACTATTTGGCGATAGAATATCTGATCAATCAGTGGTACCTACTCAGACGAGCTTGCAAAAGGACCAAGTGGTTTTTCGAATTTAATGTGTAATTTTATTAATGTTGAAAGTTATAATATATTATTGATTTATTTTGAATAAAATCTAAAGTAGACTATTTCCTCGCGGCATCCGCAAATGTTGGAAAATTTCTTTCGAATAGATGTGAGAAAAACTTTTTGTTCCTTTAGAAATCGTGCGAAATACACGTGTAAATAATATCATGGCTAGGTTGAGATTTGTGTCATAGTAACATGATCGTGATAAGTTTTCTTATGTACATATCTTGAGACTACGCTCTTGATCTTTGTGATATAAATAATTTCATATTAGCTAACAAACATATTCGGATTTAAAGGTTTTGAGTTCTATGGCAACAGAAATAAGTATAGTTCCGAATTACTTTATAGCTAAAAATCTGTTTAAAGTTGTTGGACCCTGACCCCTTACTTATGTTTACTTCTAATAACAATAACATATTCAACAATTAACACTAACAATTCTCATTTATTATAAAAACGTACTCAATATAAGATTTACAAATTAATGTGGTCAGTTTATTTTTATTATTACTGTTTTTTAAAAAAAAACGGGATATTTACCATATTTTTGAAAATAAATATCCCGTATGAAATTACAATCTCAATACAATTAAATAATATGCATAATCATACTGTACTGTTTTAAATGAATGTAATCATTATCTTTGACGTCAAATCTTTGTGTATGATTCGTACCACTTAATTACGTAATACATTTTTTAGTTTAAAAAATACCTAAAAACAGAATTATCTATAATATTATAGATTCATAGTGATAATGCATATGTTACGGACAGTATGTAGTACCAAGTAAATCCTTGTAATAACTAGTTTAGACAGAAAACATGGAATAAATGAAATGTATCATATATTTTCAAACGAAGGTTCATTCAAAGAAATATTTGTAAACATGTAATTGTATTTAATATTTATTTTTACATATACGGAAAGAAAATATCGGTATAGCAAGTAATTATAGTCACCAAATGAGAAACAAAAAACAAAAAAATCACGAATTAGTGTACTATGTTGATTGTCGTAATATCTTATTTCACCCATTGTCGGTAACATGGATCTTTACGATAAAAATATTTGCGATAACTGTCAGTGCTCTAATAGTGCCGTTTTCATCGAACATTTAGTTTATTACAAGCTGATTGTAAAGAAACAAGGATGGTGAAGGCACGAAAATACGTTGTAAAGAAGTACTTCGAAGGTGTGCCAAAACGCGAAGATTTTGAAATAGTGGAGTACGATTTGCCCCCTATTCAGAATGGAGAAGTTCTTGTTAAAACAGAGTGGGTAGGAGTAGACCCGTACCAACGAGCCTATAATAGAAGATACCCAGTGCCTTATGATCAATTTGGTTTTCAACTGGGAGTTGTCGAAGACTCTAAGGATCCCCGCTATCCCGTCGGCACTAGAATAGTGTCGCACAACGGATGGTGCGACTACAGCATCATTAACGCGAATGTCCAAACATCTAATTCTCTTCTTAACGCAGTGTACAAAGCACCCGACCTAAAGGGTCTTTCACCTTCCTTGGCAGTTGGAGCTGTGGGTATGCCCGGTGCTACAGCATATTTTGGTTTTCTTGAATTGTGTCAACCCAAGCCTGGCGAGACTGTTGTAGTGACTGGAGCGGCTGGAGCAGTAGGATCGCTCGTAGGACAAATAGCGAAGATTAAAGGCTGTCGTGTTATTGGTTTTGCGGGTTCTGATGATAAAGTTGATTGGTTGGTTAAAGACTTAGGATTCGATAGCGCTTTCAATTATAAGACGGCAGACATCCGTAAAGTGCTGAAAGAAGCGGCGCCGAACGGTATCGATTGCTACTTTGATAATGTTGGAGGTGAAATTAGTAGTATTATTATGAGTCAAATGAATCATTTCGGTCGAGTATCGGTATGTGGAAGTATAAGTTCATACAACGATGATCCTACAAATTTGCCAACTGCTCCAATTGTTCAAATGGATATTGTTATGAAGCAATTAAAAATTGAAGGTTTTCTAGTACCCCGCTGGTTGGGTCGTTGGCCTGAGGCGTTTTCTGAGCTCGTGAAATGGATTAAATCTGGAGAAATAAAGACCAAGGAACATATTACAGAAGGTTTTGACAAAATTTTCGACGCATTCATTGGAATGTTGGCCGGAGAAAATACCGGTAGAGCAGTTGTGAAAATTTAGACGAGTTTTATATTTTCCTGTGTATTAATGTTATTTTTGCGTTTTTGTTACGAATAAAATCATAGAAAAACTATTTACTTCGTTTAACTTAATCTATAATGTGTAAAAAACACAATCGAGATCAAAGATATTTTAGCGTTATCATTTAGACACAATTTTTATCAATATCTGACAAAAAAAACGATAAAGTGTAATCACAATTGTAATCTTTCCTCTACATTTAATGATGATATAGATTTTTATATTATATTATAAATAAAAGAGTATTTTATTATTGTATTTAGTACCTACCTAGTATTCTTTTCAATTATTAAATTTATTATTCTTTATCTTTCATCACATTTACTATAAGTGAAAATAATACAATTTCGTCTCATTGAAGGCTATAATATTTTTATTTTTTCAAGTAAATTTAAAACTATTTCACAATCATATTTTTATAAGGGATAAAGCGTTGCCAACAACTCCAATATCCCACGCAAGCCGGGAACATCGGTTAAGAAATTAGGAGCATTTAGTTTTCTAATTTGACTATTATAATAAAATAACCTATATGTTCTAAGTATGCAAACAAGCAAATGCAAATTTAATAAAGCGCTCTCCTTACAACCTCAATGCGCAACTAACCATACGACCTAAGATGTCATGTCCTTTGTGTATATAATTACACTACAAGAGTACACATTTAAAATATATACATATATATAGACGGTATCAGAAGCCGATAAGCTTTTATAGTAGATAGAACTACTATAGAATAAATGATTTCATTTATTCGAAGGTTAGAGTATTAATAGTTTCACATTTATTCTAGTAAACTTTACTACTATTTAGAGAGGTTTGCTTATATGACCGAATTTTATAATATTTATATATTTTAAAATTTTTGCCTCAATTTTTAAGCATATATATAAATAATAAATATCAATATTCTGTATAAGATTTAGAAATGTCGCATATCCTATATAATAAATACATTTTTCAAATATATAAAGGCAACCTACTTATGTTTAATAAGATTAGGTATTAATAATATCGATGAAAATGGGTAAGTGTGGTTCTTCTCTATAATCTGCATTCCAAGCCAGTGGTTACTTTAAATCACATATTAGATAATGACGATTTAGAAAGTACCTTTGTATACTTAAATTAAGTTATTCAAAAATATACAACATATAAACATTTATACGAAACACCGCACCAATATAATTCGAAAGTTTGACCTTCCTAGTTAAAATTGACATAAGAATTAACTTGAGAATTTACGGTTTGAATTGATAAATAATATAAACAATGACTTTGAGATAAATAATAAAACATACTACATTTATATCATATTCGTTTCCGTAATCTGTGATCAGTTGTATTATATAATATACATATTTATTGCGGTAAATGAATATCAAATATAAATCTCAATAAAAAACAATTATATCCTTATTAATATGCATACAAAGGCAGGTTCATCAAGAGAACGCTTTCGGAAAAAAAAAATTAACTTGGAATAGCTGAGGGTCATCGTTTTCATCTCAAAATCTCTCCTTATCCTTATCTCATGTGATTTAATGTCTTCCCGCCAAACAGCAATCCTACGTATTGTTGTTTTCCAGTTTCAAGGGTAAATTATATTTTCACTTACCTACTCGCACAGTCACTATTGCCACTATGACCATCCTAATATCATAAGGTTGGTTAGGCCTGATACCTGAAAAGATACTAACAATAATATATGATCGACTTTTTGAAATCTCAAAGCGTTGAAATAGTTCAGATAGCATTTTAGATGATTTCAATGCTGACCGATTTGATAGATATTTATTAATAATTTAATAACATTATAAATAACATTATTTTTATTAATAATTCCTCAAATAATATTCGTTATTTCAATTCAAATAACTATGAGTATCGGAAGACAAAAACTTCTTATTTATTTGATACAGTCCCTTGGCACGCGGTTTTTTCGTATCTAATAAACGCGCAATTTATATGGAAATTGCGAAACAAGTTACAAATTAATTATTCAAACATATAGAGAAAAAAGTACATGATTATGTTACAATGCTTTGCTTGCAACCGCAAAATATCTAGTTTAAGATGTACCTATAATTACACTGAGTCACTCCTCAATTAAAATAGATACCAGATTAATATTTAATTGCCTCGTTGACTGGTGAACTGAACCGAAAATTAATGGTGAGTGGATGGCCCCATCTACAAACTTCTGAATTATTTATATGTATAGAACATGGCTAATCATGTCCATATAAAGTTAAAATATATAAATATTAAGTAACTTATAGTTAAAATATTATTGAAATAAAAATTTATTACAGCATTAATAGTTGCGCTATAAACCTTTATCATAATACCGGCTTATTTGCAATGTATAATCAATTTATTTTATTATTACTCTATTAATAAATTCCTGAATAGTTTATCCCTATACATATATATAGAGCGACGTAGATCGGAGAACTATAGAGTTTATTGTCGCTTGAACATAAGTGAACGTTAACTAGAAAAGCAAGTTGTAATATTCATTAAAAATGGTAAAAGCTCGAAAATACGTCGTGAGGAAATATTTTGAAGGGATGCCCAAGCGAGACGATTTTGAAATTGTAGAGTACGAGCTTCCGTCGCTTCAGAATGGAGAAATACTCGTCAAAACGGAATGGGTGAGTATTGAACCCTATCAAAGAGCATACAATAGAAAGTTTCCAATACCATTTAAACAATTTAGTTTTCAAGTTGGGCTGGTTGAAGACTCTAAAGATCCCCAATTTCCGATAGGATCTAGAGTAATATCAGATGAAGGTTGGTGTGACTACAGTGTAATAAAAACAGGCGACTGTGATAGTAAATTTGGTTTTCAAGTTAGCCTTTTACCCGATTTAAAAGGACTGCCACCTTCCTTTGCATTTGGAGCAGTAGGTTACTTGGGAGCCACGGCATATTTCGGTCTTCTCGAAATATGTAAGCCCAAATCCGGTGAAACAATTGTTGTGACAGGGGCTGCGGGAGCCGTTGGATCGCTAGTGGGACAAATCGCAAAACTAAAAGGCTGTCGAGTTATTGGTTTTGCAGGTTCCGATGAAAAAATTGAATGGTTGGAGAAAGAATTAGGATTTGACGTAGCTTTGAACTACAAAAAAGTAGATATTCGAAAAGAACTCCTTCAAGCCGCACCAAATGGTGTAGACTGCTTCTTTGATAATGTTGGAGGAGAAATTAGTAGTATTATTATGAATCAAATGAATGAATTTGGAAGAGTCTGTGTTTGTGGAAGCATTAGTGTATACAATGAAGATTATACAAATCTACCCAAAGCGACAATGACACAGTTTGATATAGTGATGAAGCAATTAAAAGTTGAAGGAATTTTAGTACCACGATGGAAAAGCCGGATGAATGAAGCTTTTAATGATATGATCCAGTGGATTAAATCTGGAGACATCAAGGTCCGAGAACATGTGACAGAAGGCTTTGATAATATATACGATGCTTTTGTCGGGATGTTGGCTGGGGATAACATTGGTAAATCAGTGGTAAAAATTTAAATCATAAAATTCATGTAAATTTATTTACACCTCATTAGAATATATAACAGTATATTATACTAATATTACATGTCTTTTTGATAGATAAAAAAATATAACTGTGTTCTTGTTTTGTCTTGTTTTATTTAAATATAACGCACCATCTGCTATTACAACTGAAGTAAATAAAAAATAACATAAGAATTTTTGTAACTATATCTGTATAATAATCACCCAGTGATATTTAGGAAAGTTAAAGAATTGTTTTAAAAACATACCATTTAATTCTCGGCGTAGATATTTACTTTAGGTTGTGTGAAATGGTGAATCAGACACCCTAGCGCTTAACCGCACCGATACGGTTTGTGAGCAACACTCACCTGCGATGGGGCAAACGTCCTTAAATAAATACATGTAGCATAACAGCATTAATTTGCATCTACTTTATTACTATGGTGACTAAAAACATTATTTAAAAATCATAATTCAACGAATTGTTGTCAACGTAGCAGCTCTTCTTCTTGATTGAATAGATCTTTTACATTTTTATTTTATTCATTTCTATTTCTTTATATACCTAGACGATAAATAAATTGAGATTTTTGTTAAAAAAACGACCAATGAAATATTTTTATATAAATATCGGTTAGTTTACTTAGATAGTAAAGAAGTAGGAAAATAGTTAGCGTCTATGAGTAAGGAGGAAGTGACCCTATAATTAAGAGCGAATGCGAAGACCGAGATACTTTCGCGTATAAAAAGCGGCTCACCTGCTATGCACCTTCGACGGACTCTTTTTCAAAGTGTCCATTATTGTGAGACGACAAATCGGATAAACTAAAATGTTGGATTTTTTTATCTACGGTAATATTTGGCTTAGCAATAATGCTTGAAATATAATAAACAGTTAACTTATTTTTTGTTAGAATTTGTGATAATTATATACATAAATACCGTAATATAACGCGCAATACAATTTATGCATTTTAAAAGTCAACATTCCAGATTTTAATACAATTTACCGCAGATCACACTTTCCTTTTTGTTATGATGACTCTCGAATTTTTGTATAATATAGTTCAGTGGACCGACAAATGAACCACTTGAAGGGAAGTGGTCACCACCAGCCATAATTGCTCTTTAAGAATTTTTGTATATTAGCAAATAGGAACTAAACAATATTCCGTGATACAAAATACAGACAAATATTACATTGATATCCTTTAATAAGTTCTTTCATATTTTATTTTTGTGATTTGAATAATCTACGTCTATGAATAATATGTTATCTATAAATGTATGTGTTTTGGCATAGTTACGCTAACTTTCGTCAAAACTAACTTTAAAAGCATCCTATAATTTATTCCAAGAAAACAAAAGTAGGCAACGAAAAAATACGCCTTTGATATTGCATTGACGCGATTACCATTGGTCGAAATCTTAAATAATAGCCTATGAAATTCATTATAGATTTGGAAAAACTTAGCTCGACTAGTGTTGTTTATAAATAATGATGAATTAAAAAAATTGTTGAGTTACGGTGTTGAAGGGTGAGTGAGGCATATTAACAACAACCACAAAGGTCATCACGGTTGATGTAAGGAATGGTAAATAAATATTTTACATGCCATTTCAATAGTAATTATGGATGACATTTAAAAAGGGTAATATTTTAACTTAATTTAAAAGAAATGATACAATGGATTCATGTTATATTCAATGAAAAAAAGCATGTCGAGATACATCTTCAACTGTGTAATAAATGATATGATCCACACAAGCATCTATTAGAAACACATTTGATGGTTATTAAATCTCTAAAAATAAATAATCTGTTACATGCAAACAATACAT
The DNA here is from genome assembly GCF_905220365.1 of Vanessa cardui. NCBI lineage: Eukaryota > Metazoa > Arthropoda > Insecta > Lepidoptera > Nymphalidae > Vanessa > Vanessa cardui. The sequence goes on along the minus strand of NC_061130.1, from coordinate 10,156,078 downwards.
TGTACTGTTATATTTTTATTTAAATCGAGAACGAAATAATTATTTCAACTGCTATAGGCATATAATTTTTCATAATTTTCATAATGCTAGTAGATATATATTATATTATAAGTTGGTTGCCTTGCTTGATATCATGAATGTGGGTTGAATTATATTAGTACCAAAAGCAGGAAAAATCTATGGTATTTATGGCCAATAAATATATAATGAATACGAATTACTTTAATTAACCATCCGTTTCTTAGATTCGTTACTATGAGTACCAAAAACTTTACGTTGCGAAGAATATCAGAACTTTTACGAAATCTTTTCGTGTCAATAGTATAATGGATTCACTCTATTTCAAATTAAAAAAAAAATCTATTAGAAACACAATTGGTAGTTATTAAATCTCTAAAAATAAATAATATGTTACATGCAAACAATACCTATTTTTTTTTATATTTAAAGAGGGTCTTATTTCATAAATGTATTACATTCAGCGCTTTTAATCAGTGTTATTTTCTTCCATTCGTGTTTCTTTCTCTTTCTCATTATATATGTATTTAAGTATTTATAGAAGGCAGCTTCTTACAAATGCCGTTCGTTACACAATCCAATTTACATGTCTGCGCCGTAACAAACTTATTTGTTTAAAAATACTATTATTTTATACAAAGATTGCATTCATTTAATGAACTAATAAAAAAACCAAAACTAAATATTTATGTAACAATGGGTTACCATAAGTACCAAATAAATGTTACAAAAACAACATTAAAATATATTCATTCCATTAATTTGAAGTACTTGATTGATGCATTGTGAATAATTCTGTCTCAATAAAATTTTATTATGAAATTATCAATTCGACAAGCAAACATCGCTTTACGTATGTTTCAATTAGTAAACAATAAATACGTTAGTTCCACTTCATTTACGATTTAGATATAAATAGTAAACATACTTATTTTAATTTTTAATATATAGGTACAATCTATGTATAATCAAGTGATCTTTTCACCTGAATGTAGGACAAAAAATATTTTTATATATCTAAATATGTATTTGTAATACATTAAAAAAATACACTGTTATACACAAAGTTTCACTCCTTCCAATACGAGCCAATATGAGTTAAGGGAAGTTTAACATTATATGAAAAATATATGCAGCAGTTAAACGCACTGAACTTCCTATATCTCCTAAAATTATCTTATGAACTTTGTATAAATTAGATTAATATTACTTGGATCCTAAAAAACAGAGTTGCTTTTGTTGGTAACCTAATTTCCTCTTTAATATTAAAATCATTGTGGTATTTATACTACATATTTAGGTAGATAGTTTGCTACACATCATAAAGGTAAATAAAATCGAGTATTACAAATCAAAATGTATAAATTGCGTGTATGATTGAGTGGCGATAACGAATGCAACAGATACGGTATAGTAAGAATATTAGATACGACGATCGTCTTATGCAAAAACATTCCCACGCAATGAAATTACAAATTTTGTAGGTATCGCAATTATTTTAAGAAGACATAAAAGTTCAACACGGTTTGATTTATTGGGCTAAGTACATTAACTAGACATTTAACAAAAAATCGTAATAAGGATTAACTCGAAAAAGGAAGCCTCGCAATATAAGTTTTAATTTGCTGGTACGTATGGAAAATTACGTAAAACAATGTAATAAAGTAGATTCATTTGGAATAAACAAAGTTACTGCTTCCATCGGAATAACATAACTCTACAATACAAAATCCAACATGCGTATAGAAACATAACGTCCTTATTAATAGTATAGGTACATTAATTCTATATACCGTATTTAAAATAATATGAAATACGAACATCTTTTATTAAACTTACTTTTCAATTTTTTCATTTTAGAAAAAAAATTAAAAACTTAAATGATATTTTCTTTTATATGGAAACGAGAAAGTTTACGCCAATTTTCAATGTTCACGTATAATATAGTTGTAACAAATTAACGGCCTGCGTAAAGTTCGTTGAATTAACAGAGGGTATAGCTTTCTCTTGTTTCGGTACCGCTCTGAACTCCTTTCGTAGTTCTATCTTCCGTCACACCCATCGCACACAAATAACACACATTGTGTACATGCTTAATTCGTACAATATAACACTTTCTTAGAGCAATGTTTAAAAAAAGCCAAATAAATATTTAATCATTTTATTTAAAGTTTAACAATTTACATATTTGGAGATATTGAATGTTAAATCTAGTCTGTTGTTTATAATTCTGTTATGGTCTATATTACAGTCACTTATCTATCCTTTTTCTATATAGGGTAGTCAACACAGTTGCCGTCAAATTAATACTATAAATACGTACATATAATGAGTAAAATATGATAAATTAAAATTTTCATATAAATCTAACGGCTCGCTGTGAAATAGCTTATTCAATTAAAATTGGAGTGATAGAAAATAACAAAATGAAGTTCATTCCCCGATAATGTTTCCCACCCGTCACCACTGTCAACGGCCTTCGCCCGTTGCGCTCTTTGCTCCTTTTGTTTCAAGCATCGCATGACAGGACGCATTTCGACGCCCATTTTTGACGCATTGTCGGTATACGTCAACGACATCTCAATACATTACACGCATCCGGCGACACGAGGTCAATTTTAATTATTTTTATGTAATCTAACTATTGTTTTGAAATATGATGCATGTGAACGAACCTCTTTACAAAATATTCACTCGGTTTAAATAAAGATGCTTGATGAAATTACGTTGATCGTGTCATTGTGAACGCTGAAGTAATGCTTACTTCATTAGTAAATCTGAGAACAGAGAATTTTGTAACAACAGCCTAATTGTTAGAGAAAATAGGAATACGAATAAATGGACATATTTTTGTATGTACAGAACATGTGTTATATATAAATTATTTATAAGACTATTTTTAAAATACTTATTCATTGTATTCGACAGTAGCTAAAGCATTTGAAATCGTCGTAAGCGTTAAAAGAAATCGTCTTGAGTAATAGTAAAAAGTAGAAGATTTTGAGTCAATTAGTTCCAGATGAACAAATAAAGTTGATGGTATTTTTTATCAATTCTAAGTATTTCTTAACGGTGATATTGTTACCATAGAATTGGATTATATTACGTGAAATTATTTCGCGTAACATCTAAACAAAATAAAAATGATATAACTGTGTATTTACACCATGTGTATTAGTAAATAAAGTAATATTTTCTCAGTTAAATAAATGTATTTGAATTTTAAACCGACTTTAATAATTCATTTCATTCAACTTTTCACAAAAAATTGTTTATATGCAATTTAGTTAAGCTGAATTAGAACTGTGACATAACTATACTTTCTTATCAGAGGTTCATTTTTTTTAAACTAGTAGATCGAAGACCATCGGATTATCCGTTTGAATATAATGTTCTATACCTTACAAGTTTCGATCGCTTGAGTTAATTTTGCACTTCCCGTGCTATTTTATTAACTAGGGTTTTTAAAAAAACTAAAGACGTCCATAAAATACGCATGCTTTGTCTTAAGAAAAGCGTGATGTCTAATATCTACACGTTTACAAAATATATCATTATTCATTCGACCATTCTTGAGAATTCTACGAATCCGAATCGAATTTAGTGCTCAAGAATACAGTTTATAGACTCATACGCAAAATAGTATTCTTCATGAAATAATGGCTTAGGCGGAGTTCTTTGATCAATACCACTATTATTGATCGAAAGCTGTGTTTAATCAGCTAGCAGTCTACAGTTGGTACTAGTAGGTGTAGATCATAGCAAATTATAAATATTATATCATTAGTAACCATTAATAGTAACCAAGCAAAAAATATAATTTTTAATTTAAATATTAGATATACGATATTGATTATATAGACATTATAAATAAAACTATTTGTTTTTTCGACGTTTTTCGATTTCGAATTTAATCTTGCAGAATGAAGTAGGTACAATCAAAAAAATTATTTAAAAAAAAAATTATCGACTAAAACCGAAAAGTTAAGCAAGGCATGTGCTAATGTCGGCTAACAATGAGACACGGGCAGTTAACAACCTCAGCCTTTGACATGCACTGGTTATCCGCTGAGATAACCTACATGTTGATGACTATAACTCGCAAACTACTATATAAATAAATAAATATACAGTCGGATAAATAAGTAATTTAAAACGAGACAAACATGTTGTGATCGTAGCAACACTCGACTTTATTACTCTCAATGTAATTTTTATGTAATTATTTTTATCTGTTCAATAAATCTTTCGTTAGAGCAATATGCCTTATCTATGTTGCTTTATATTTTAGCCTTGAATTAATACATTTTATTTAATAAAGAAAATTATTGTAATGCATAAATATGACCACGCTCTCGCCTAATCGTCTGTTACAACCTATTTTCGCTGAAACTTCTAAGCGCACTTAACTGTTTTTTTTTTATCAAACCTACAACAAACAATTGATCGCCATATTAACTTCAATAATTTGCCAAAGCTTACTAAAAAAAATAACAGTATATATCATGCATTACTCAAAAATATTAATTAAAAATACTTTCTAAATAAACAAAACCATTAAAAAATTGTCACTTATCTATTACAGGTACTCGCAAGTTTAACAGCACGTAGCAGAAATTAACTTAAGAGAGTGGTGTCAACACTTTCGCCCGTATTGCACGCGCCAAATCTTCTCACGGTGAAACCGTGCGAAAGTAGTGGGAAAATGTTCTTTATTACAATAAACAATAAGATCCAATGCGGCAGATGAGCCATGAAAGCGAAGGTGCGTTTCTTCGCAAAAAATGCGAAAACTCCGCCAAGGGTTCGTTTAAAATCAGGACAGAAAATATGTATCCAATGTGTGTTTTGGTTACTGGTGTGTATCCAAATAGTGTCAGCAAACAGACCACCGCGATTTCTTATCGATGGACGCTCAGAAATAGTTATAAGATTAAAGGAAGGCCCTGACACTCCCGTTGGTAAGTTATTGGATATTCTTTAAGATGATGTAATTATATACCGTCGATACCGTGTACCGATTAACTGAAGACCTGACTAGTTCCGAACGTGTGTGCAATGTACATTCTGTTTAACGACCTTACTAGCCAATATCTATTACACAAGATGGAATAGAAACCCTGAAGCTATTGTTTATTACTATGCTATGTTAATAAAACATATACTTTGTTGTATAACACACAGATAAATTAAATAAATACAAAGTAGATTTAGCCTTAATAAAACTGGCGTACAATTTTGGCGACCTTATCGCTATTTAACGATCTCTTCCAGGTAACCAACGGTGTAGGTTAGGATAGCTCATATAACTACATATATGTGGGTAAGACCAGTCTGAACTGGTTGTATACCACTAATTCGTTATGCTATCGCCAGACCAGATAAAAAGGTCAAAATAATAGTAAATTTTAAGCAATGCTCATATTCAATACCTTGATGGTATCTCACCTAACACACTCAATAACGAATATATACATATATTTATGTATGAATAAAAGACCCAGTTGTTAATAAATTGCAACAGCTAATTTATTGTATTAAAATATTTACTTTAAAATATTTGTAAACATTTAATATAATGTAATATTCTAGTACTACTTTGTTTAATAAAGCTACTTTCCTAGTAATTACAGTAAAAAAAACCAAAAGAAACGAATACACAAAATTGGTTTAGTTTGTTTGAGTGAAAACCATGACAGGACAGACATCCGGAAATTACTATGAGGGGGAAGTCGGGTTACCAAGACAACTAACACCCAACAAGGGAAGCCATACTACAATCCCGCTTATCTGAAATATGAAACGAAATGCTATTAGTCACACGCTGTACATAACTTATTGGAATAAAATGACGTTCCTTTCTAGTAAAAATGTTGTAACTAGCGATTCCTACTGCTTAGAATGTAAATTATAGCAACAAATTTGCTCATAAATACTTGCACTAAAATAAATGATTTCTTCTGCCTGCCAAAACAATATTTTAAGTATCTCACGCGGAACACAGCATTAAAATTCATTAATATTTAGCGTTGAAATAACTAATAGTGAAAACCAAGATGATCCATAGTTTAAAAAATAAGACAATTTATGTAAATTTACGCTCAAATAGGTAACATTAAAACCAATTTTATCACATCACATTTGTTTATGATTACAGTGGTAGTCTCGTACTATCGCTTTCAAATAATATTATGATTTAATCATAAATAAACTTACAAATTGTATAATTCATGTTAAATTTTAGGGAGCTTAATATACCGTTTAAGGGGCCTTGACCCTGATGGAGATACATTGCGATTTGGAATAAGAGACCAAGTCGGTAGTGATATATTAAGAATAGAAGCCATTTCGTCCAACGAAGCTAATATTTATTTAGTTAAGGAATTAGATAGAGAGGTAAAAATGTAACACATTTCACCTTATTTATACTTTTTTTTTATAAAATTGTTAATATTCTACAATAAAAACTTCCTTGATGTTTTTTTAAGGTGCGTGATGAATATTCTTTCGTGCTTACATTAACTGATGGCAATCTAGGCGAGGGTAATTTTATTACGCAAAGCTTCTTGTTATTAGTTGAGGATGTGAATGACAACGAACCCGTTTTTAAACCTTACCCTTCTGCCATTACCGTTAAGGAAGACGCACCACCAGGTGTTTTACTAACAGTGGAAGCAACAGACCTTGATGAGGGTGCATATGGTCAGGTATACACAATAAAAAAATTGTATAATAATTTTATGACTACAATATTAATATATATTTTTTAGTTATTTAATCTTTATATACTCAAAGTATTTTTATAAATTGAAACAGCAATTACTAGAGCTGTCAGCTGTCATTGTCATAGATATAATGAGACAAGGTCGCTAGCCAAGGAATGAAGGAAATGCAAGTGTCAATATCAATACATTTAAAATCATAACATTTTTATAATTGTTACAATTTATTACTTGATATGGTACTTTAAATATTTACGTATCTATCTAGTACGGACACACATTAAAATATATGTACAATTCTATAGGTTTTATACAACTTACAAGAACTGGATGGTGATGTAGAAAATTTTGCTATCCAAACAGTGAATGGGAAAGGAGTAATACGTTTAACGAATCGATTAGATTATGAACGAAAATCTCTGTATCAGTTGCGGGTTCTAGCAGTAGATAGGGCTAATCAGGGGAGAGTAAATACGGGTACAGCAGCTATCTTAGTGAAAGTACAAGATGTTGAAGATCAGCCACCTGAATTTATTGTTGCGAGCCCTGTTACCAGAATCAGTGAAGATGCGTCCGTCGGAACATCGGTTTTACAAGGTATTTTCTATTGGAATTACTGGAATGTTCTGTAATTTATATCAAACTAATATAAATATTTATAAACAAAATACTTGAAATTATGCAAACAAGTAAACATGCAAAATAAAATATAACATTTTTTTCAGTGCGAGCTATTGATGGAGATAGGGGCATTAATAACCGCATATCATACAGTATTATATCTGGAGGAGAAGAACACTTTGATATTGATAGCAGCTCGGGCATTGTATACACAATCAGTCCCTTAGACAGAGAAGACCCTAGTAATAGCAATGGAGCTTATATACTTGAAATTTTGGTACATTATTTGGCTATATTCTTAGATCTATATTAATTTATTAAGTTCCAATTAAACTATTCTGTGTAATAATATATATGTATTGACCAAATTATTATTATCCAGTATGAAAGGCAAGCTATGCTAAAAAGTACTATGCATATGCATGAAGTACTATTCTATTAAAATAATACTCAATTAAATTACATCCAAATACATTTCATTTTTAAATCACAAAATTTTGTAGTAATTTCAAATTTATAAAATCATTTGTTTTTTTATTAGGCTACGGAAGAGTCCCATATGGTGTCCCCATTGCCTAGTGCCACAACAGAAGTGACTATTATAGTTACTGATGTAAATGATGAGGAGCCCAGGTTCAGAAGTGATAGGTACATTGGAGAAGTGATTGAGAATGCACAGCAAAACACACCTATAACATTTTTGCAAGATGCGATACCGGAAGTTTTTGATTATGACCAGGTAAAGTTATATTTGTCCTATTGTTCTAATGAATACTAAGATTTTTTATGTTTGAATGATTTAGACTTTTGATAAGTCATTAAACTCAGTTATACATTTTGAATTTAGAACTATTGTTGTTGCATTCAAACCATTGATAATATTTATTGAACAAGGCTTTTCATGTTTATAATCTGTAGCCTATTATAGAAGCTAAAAGAATAAAAATACATACTTTCAACCTTCAATTGACTGCTTAACTGGTTGAGATCTAAAACAATATCATATTAGTAATGGTTTATTTTATTAAATATATGAATTGTTGTTATTGAAACAGTATATAAAATTGTTGTAAGTGCATGTAATTACTTAAGTTTTCTAATATTGTATTACAGTCAAATATATAATTAAATAACTTTTGTATGTAACAGATCTATTGTTTATGTTTCAGTGTAGTTATATAAGTATTTAGTACAGTTTTTGCAATCATTCAGTTAGGGCATAAAAACTTGTATGAATATTAACTATGCCAAATAAGTTATTTCTAGATCTCATAAAAATACACACATAAAAATTTCTTTCAGGGTAAAAATGGGACTTTTGAACTCTATTTAGTAGGTGATAAAGGTGTCTTTGATGTTACACCTTTCAAAGGCATCAATGAAGCCTCTTTTCTAATAAGGGTGAATGACCCATCCTTTTTGGATTATGAATCAGTTACAGTCATGAACTTCAGTCTAGTCGCCAAAGAGATTGTTACCAAAGACCCAAAAATGAGGTAATAACTAACAAAACCCAAAACAATCAATGAATTCTGAACAGTGGTTCTGCGGTGCTAGATTTACACATATTACTTTTGTATCATGAAAATGTATATAGATTTGATGATTAGATAATTCAAGTATTAATATTGAAAATATCAAAGTACCTACATACTTCTTATAATTCTTTAATGCAGAATTTTAAAGTGATAATATAAATTCTCTAACTTTAACTAATGTTACGAATACTTTGTAAGCATAAGTTATACAATAATCCATATTTTTTTTAACATATTTTCAGTGTAGTTCCAATAACAGTTCATATAAAGGATGAAAACGATAACTTTCCTGAGTTTACTGAGTCACTCTACACAGTTTCCATTCCTGAAAACTGTGGTGTTGGCACTACAGTAGCTTGGGTGCAAGCCTTGGACAAAGACTCGGACAACTACGGCACTAGAGGTGTGAGATACACCAGTCTAGGTGGCAGTATTGCTCATTTGTAAGTACCTTCACATTTTTGATTTTAAAGCAGCAACTAGAACATAAAAGCATTATTTAGCCAAAAAATCTATAATGATTAAATGAAACAAGTAAATCACTGGTTCACACAATTTTAGTAGCGCTTTTTTTCAACTTTCATCTTTAACTTTTATATTAATAGTAACAATGGGCTATTTGACTGGTTTTTAAAATCCATTTTATATTATTAAGTAGAGGTTAAGGGTAGTAACCCCAGTAAAAGTTGATTTTTTTATTTCTTGTACATATTTACCAAAAAATATATTAAAATTTCCATATTTAAATAGCGTGCAAAAACGCTACTCAGACAATATGGCGTTGCAATGTGGTCGATGACGTCACTTTCCTGTATTTTAATCTGTGGTAGATATAGTAGAAAAGAAAGTGACGTCATCATAAGCCCGGCCCGGCCAATCAGGAGCGTTTTGTGTCACGTGACAAACGTTTGAAAAAATGCATTTTTATTTATGGATTTTTGAATAAATTAAGTATTATTTTCAACTTTCGTTAGTTAATAACCATTTTTAAACTCATAATATACTCTGATTACAATAATTCACAATATATTTTTCTCATTGTCAAATAGCCTATTCTACTTCTTATAATAGGCTATTTGACAAATATTCAAACGTTTGTCACGTGACACAAAACGCTCCTGATTGGCCGGGCTTATGATGAAGTCACTTTCTTGTAAACTTTGCTTTTCTACTATACCACAGATTAAAAAACAAGAAAGTGACGTCACCGACCCCATTGCAACGCCATATTGTCCAAGTAGCGTTTTTGTGCGCTATTTAAATATGGAATTTTTAAAATGATATTTTTCGGCAAATATGTACTAGAAATAAAAAACACAACTTTCACTGGGTTCCTTAATTTATACTAAAAAATGGATTTTAAAAACCAGTCAAATAGCCTATTACTAGATGTTGACTTTACTATACTGTTTTGTGTCTACATGAAAATCATCATCATCCTCCTGCCCTTATCCCAATGTTATTTGGGTTCGGAGCGGCATGTTTCTTCTTCCATACTTCTCTGTCTGTCGTCATGTCACAAGTAACATTCCTTCTAACCATATCGTCTTTCATACAATCCATCATTTCGTTGGTTGTCTCCTTCCTCTATAACCATACACATCCTTGTTAAAGAGCATTCTCACAACATGTGCTCATTCTTCCTTGGCATCATGTACATGAAAATCTCCAATTTCAAATATTCAATATCAACGATTACCACTATAAATATTATATAATTTGTAAATCTAAAAGCTGCTTACTCTTAAGTAACTTCCGTTAAGATCTATGTTCTCATTTGGCTAAATGTATTTGTAATTTCAGACTTCACCTCAACCCAATATCGGGTGTGATCACGGTAAAACAAGCAGGCGACGACAACTTTGACCGTGAACTCGTTTCAAGGCATTATCTCACAGTCGAAGCTAGGGATGATCAGGTACTGTTAACCATATCAAATATCAAACAACAACAACAACAGCCTGTAAATTCCCACTGCTGGGCTATAGGCCTCTTCTCCCTTTGAGGAGAAGGTTTGGAACATATTCCACCACGCTGTTCCAATGCGGGTTGGTGGAATACACATGTGGCAGAATTTCTATGAAATTTGTCACATGCAGGTTTCCTCACGATGTTTTCCTTCACCGCTGAATGATGACAACACAAGATGAATTATAAAGACAAATTAAGCACATGAATCAGCGGTGCTTGCCTGGATTTGAACCCGCCCGCAATCATCGGTTAAGATGCACGCATTCTAACCACTGGGCCATCTCGAATCATCAATAACTATCAATAATAATATAATAGGTACTGAGTAAAAATCCATTATATTTTGGAGAGAGATAACCCCGTGGTTAGAACGCGTGCATCCTTATCGATGATTGTAGGTTCAAACCCAGACACTTAAGTTTCACATGCCTAAATTGTATTTGTAATTCATCTCGTGCTTGACAGTGAAGGAAAACATCATGAATAAATCTACATGTATATAACCACATAAGTAAACACCAACTCGCTTTAGAGCAGCATGTTAATAAAGCGTCAATCATTCTCCTCAAAAGGATGAAGTGGCCTTTAACCCCGCAGTGGGATATTTACAGGCTCTTACTTTAACAACTGTGATACATATACATATGACGTCATGTTATGAAGAATATAATATATAAGCTAACAGAATCTCCAACAAATATAGCATAGATAAAAAAATAATCTAAGAAACATAAGCAAAAATAAATAAAATAAGTCTTAAGTCTGTCTAATACTATTATTATTAATCAAATTCAGGGCAAGGGTAATAGAAACACGGTACAGTTGATAATAAACATAGAGGATGTAAACGACAACGCGCCGATGTTCCTCGCTAACAAGTACGAAGCGAGATTATTAGAAAATGAACTGGAATTCGAAAACCCACTTGTATTAGAAGCTAGAGATATTGACTTGAATGGTAAGAAAAAAGCCAAACCACAATTCCACTAAACTGCTTTTATCCGGTTTAATTTTACTCCCAAAAATCCAATAACAACAACGCTGATATTTAAAACGCCAAAATTTAACGCATCGATTATAATCACAATCGAGTTTCTATATTCCTACAAAAAATTATAAATAATAATACGATAATAAATTTTTACATAATACTAATGTAAATATATATAATACTAAATTTACTTGGTGGTATGGCTTTGTGCTAGCCCGTCAGGGTAGGTACCACCCACTCATCAGTTATTGTTTCGCCAAATAACAGTACTCAGTGTTCCAGTTTGAAGGGTAACTACAGGCACAAGGGACATAACATCTTAGTTCCCAAGGTTGGTGGCGCATTGACGATGTAAAGAATAGTTAATATTTCTTCCAGCGTCATTGTCTATGGGTGATGGTGACCACTTACCATCAGGTGGCCCCTATGACCGTCTGCCAACCTATGCCATAAAAAAAATTAAGGTATTTTTCTTAGGAAGGGGCGCCCCTCCACGTTAAAGTAACGAGTGATACTCGTGCTTATAAGATGTCCTAAAAGTAGAGTCAGCATAAAACTTGATTGAATTATAAATTTGATTGAATGACTGACTTTTTTGATTTTAAATTTAACGTGGAGTAGCGCCTTCGTGAGTTTACCCAAAAGTTGTATTATAATACAACATTTGTTTTTTTAATTGTCTTTACTTCTTATTTGGTAAAATATTATAGACATCTTACAATATTAACATTATGTACACTAGGCTAAAAATAAGGTAAAAAACCCACACTTAAATATAATATAAAAAAAAAACGTTTTGTTTTTTGTTTATTTAAGTGCTGTTAATTGCATATTTATAAATTAAAATTGTAAAAATATTATCTGTTCAAGGTACAAAGAATAGTCACATAGAGTATTCCATAGTCGGCGGTGACTATAGGAAAAACTTCTCAATAGATCCGAACTTGGGAATTATAACACCGGTCGGTGGAATTGATTTTGAACAGTTGCCCGGCGATAATAGCAACATACGACCCATCCATTTGACTGTGAGTATGAAAGAATAATACCTATTACTTTAAGTAGTTTGATTTTTAGTATATAAAATTGTAGCACCTAATTCTATTAATGACCAAAAATACTATTTCTTCAACCTTAAGAGATATAAAACAATTCTTACGCCGTCAATTTTCCACCAAATGTTGCCTGTAATTATGAAATTGGCTCACTCCTTTTTATCATATAAGTTTCCGAATGGCTTCGAATTCGATACTTGGGCATTAGAGGCTTGATTGTAATTGCAGTATTTTCTAGTCTTCATAATACTACATTATATATTATTCGATGATGAGTTAAGAATTAGATTCACGTCGATATTTATAAGGAATATTGACGCAAAAGCGATGAGTAGAATCACCATATAGTTTAATACAATGAAATAATTACAATTATTTAAAACGGGATATTTACCATGTTTCCATATCATTCGAGCTCGATATTTCGACATTGTCTACGAATGACTTATTCTTATAATGTTGTCTTAAATTTTCGCGATTATTACACATTTAAAAAAAAACTAATTATAACGGATTAATCGCGTATATTAATTATTTTTAGACTTTTAGACTACCCGTCTACCCGTGACCACGAACACTGCAAAGTGCTCGAAACGTCGGGATGTTTAAAAATAATTATAATACGCGATTAATCCGTTATAATTAGTTGTATTTAAATGTCTTATTCTTATTAATATATGATATATATATATGTATAATACAACAAAATGACTTGATTCTTTATATATGTATGTTGTGTGTCGTGTATGGTCCAGGTGCGAGCGCGCGACTTCGGCTCGCCGCCGCTGTCGTCGACGGTGCCGGTGTCGGTGTACGTGCACGACGTCAACGACCACGCGCCGCTGTTTACACAGGCGGTGTACCGCAGGGCGATACCCGAAGACATGCCGGGCGGGACCAGTGTGCTAGAAGTTAGTAAGGATATAACTTATATCTTTAAATTAATGTTATTTCTTAGAGTCGATATGGCCCAGTGGTTAGAACGCGTGCATCTTAACCGATGATTGCTGGTTCAAACCCAGGCAGGCACCGCTGATTCAAGTGCTTAATTTGGCTTTATAATTCATCTCGTGCTCAGCGGTGAAGTAAAACGTGAGGAAACCTGCATGTGACATATTTCATAGAAATTCTGCCACATGTGTATTCCACCAAACCGCATTGGAACAGCGTGGTGGAATATGTTCCAAACCTTCTCCTCAAAGGTAGAGGAGTCCTTTAGCCCAGCAGTGGGAATTTACAGGCTGTTCTAGTTGTTGAATGTTATTTCTAGGATTTATTGTAGCGATGTCGATTTTGTGAGATTCGAATTTTATAAAATCCGATTACATTTAATTTATGTTCACTAAAGAAAACATACCGTAAAGAATAGATTATATTTTATCAAACTATTTCACAATGGTATAATGGAAACGTGTATAGTAGGACACAACTTAGATGTAGCATCGGCAAAATTAGTAAAATCGATCACATCCGAATTAAGAACGCTAGCCCAAATTATCAATATTTATTTCTTGTGTGAATATAATCTTTACACAAACGTAATAACGTTGTAATATCATATGGCCTAATATATTCGTCAATTTGACAAGTCGATGCTCAAACTGTGCTGCCACTTCCTATAGTCAATGAATCACATAGTGTGATAGAAAATAGTATTACCAAAACCATTTCCCAGAAATGTGTCACTACAGATAGTGTCCAAATAGTCTGGATACAATGTCTGACACAGTGTAATAGGTACTCATAATACATATATGTACTCGGACAAGGTAGGCCAGGGCATGGGATCATTATTAAGTAAGAATTTGTATATCACTAAAGGACTTAATGCGTCACCTAATGACGCTTTAGAATTACTTAACTGTTACGTTCCCCAGAATAAGGTAGAATTTTCTTTTGAGAGTATAACTCCGTACGAAGTATTAAAAATATTTAAAACATTAAAAAAACCTGTGATCTATGGGATTTATCAGTTACAATTATTAACAATGTAATTGTCGACTTGGCTCCTTATTTAGCTATCATCTTTAATAATCCCATTATTTAAATCCGGTGATAAAAATGCACCAAACAATTATAGACCGATCTCTATTTTGCCAGTATTGGGTAAAATTTTTGAGAAAGCCATGCTTAATCAATTGCTATTATACTTTAACTCGAATAAGCTATTACATTCTCAACAGATTGGTTTCACTAAAGGTCGCTCGACTACTGATACGGGTGTAGCATTTGTTGAGCATATTTATAATGCATGGGAAAAGTCACAAAACGCTATTGAGTTCTTTGTGACTTATCAATAGCTTTCGATTGCGTTAGGCATGATATTCTTCTACAAAAGCTTAAATATTATGGTATCAGGGGCCCTGCATTGAAATTCATTTCCTCCTACCTTAATGAAAGAGTTTTCAAAGTTGTGGTTAATGGTGCAAAATCAAATAGCGCTGTGGTGCAAATGGGTGTACCGCAGGGTTCAATTTTGGGACCTCTCATGTTCTTAATATATATAAATGATTTACCTTATTTCGTAAAAAATACATGCGATATTGAACTGTTTGCAGATGAAACATCCCTTATTTTTAAACTTGACAGAAAAATAAACAACTATGACGTTGTAAGCAGTGCTCTGTCGCGGGTTCTTGGTTGGTTTGACATAAATAATTTAGTACTAAATGCCAAAAAGACTAAATGTGTTTTGTTTTCCTTGCCAAATGTCAAATCAAATCCTTCTGCAATCACTTTGAAAAATGAAAGGCTTGAGTTTGTTGAGTCAACGGTCTTTTTAGGGATAACCCTTGACTCCAAACTGCAGTGAGGCCCATTTCTATGCCCTAGCAAGTTGTGCCATTTATATAACTCACAGACATAAGTACTGCTAGAAAAGTTTATTTTAGTAATTTTCACAGACTTATGGCATATGGAATGTTGTTATGGGGTAATGCAGCAGATATTGAAGTTGTTTTTATTCTGCAGAAAAGACCTATCAGATCTATTTACAATATTAGCTCTAGGACATCATTACGCGAGAAATTGAAAGAAATTTGTGTATGTTTGTACAAAAGAATATAAAAAATTATTCCGTCAATGCTGATATACATACTATTAATACAAGAAATAAGAATAAGCTTGTAATCCCCAGTTTCCGTTTGCATACGGTAAATAGAACGTTTTGGGCAATGGTATACGCATAAATGTATAATAAGATACAGGAAAATATAATCAATTTACCATACTCAAAATTAAAAAAAAATTATGAAGACTAAATTAATGAATAAATCATATTATTCTTTAAAAGGGTACTTTTTAGAAAGAAACGCCCGGATTTAGGTTCGTGTTCCATCATATGACACTAATTACTATAAATAACAGCATTGTACATCTGACGCGAGAATCTATGGCGACGAATATCGTCGAATGGCGCGATATGCGCTATCGAGCTCAGATAGCTCATTCTATAGTAGAATATTATTCGACACTAGGTTTCCCTAAATATAGCTGATCTTTTGCTTAGATATATGTGTAGAGATAAGGGCGGGGAGTGGTAATAGTGCCGTGTGTAACGCTCCGCTGCGCCCGGCAGGTGAAGGCGCGCGACGGCGACGGCTCGGCCGCCAACAGCGCGCTGGCGTACCGCATCCAGCGCGGCGCCGGCGACAAGTTCGTGATGGACTCGCGCTCCGGCCTCGTGTCCGTGGCCAGCGGCTCCTCGCTCGACCCCGACCGCACCGACCCCAAGACCACGCGATACACGCTCACTGTGGTAACTATGCACCTACTGTCGCGACTCGTTTTAGGCCCAGCTCACACGGCGCAACGTATTTGCAACGAAACTGCGACTTCTAGTTACTTTTGAGTTTCAGCCATAGACTCCTTTGAGAGACCGCACACGACGCAACCTGTATGAAACTGGTTGGAAACGCGTTTCAAACCAGTTGCATTGAAACCGGCGTGCAGGAAACTCGTGTTTGCGTTTCTTCGGATTTCGCGGCTTTTTCATCGACAAAATGGCTGACGATGATAATCAAAACATTGAATTTGTGTTAGAAGTAGAAAAATATCCTTGTTTATATAATAACACATTACCTAGCTACTCTCGGAGAACTGAGACTGATAAAGCATGGGCAGAAATTGGAAAAACAATGAAAATGACAGGTGAGTTATCTATGAGCTCAAGGTATGTAGTTTTGCTCATACGATTACAATCCATGAATTTTCTATCAGTTTCTTGCAATGCTTTGACAGCCACAAACATACGACAGTTGATATTAATATCAATGTAGGGATGTATCCACATAGTTCTTCTTTTACGCCTTCTCCTTTGTCGAAGATATAAATACAAAACCACAACTTCTTCATCACTTGAACTAGACATTTTGCAGACTTCTATTCTCTCAGAAAACCGAACTGATTGTGAGCCGTGAGGTTGCTGCGTGTGTGGAATTCGATTGAAACGAGTTTCAAACTAATAATTTCAGAAGGGTTTCGTTGCAGTTACGTTGCAGTTGCGTTGCGCCGTGTGTGCTGGGCCTTAAGGGCAAGCCCCTTAAACTATTTCTATTTTTTTTCATTTAGCTAAATAAAAACCTAACTATTTAAATGATTGTTTTTATACAACTTTTTATTAACTACCTTGGGGACCCCACACGTGACCATAACCCCACCCCCTTTCAATTGCGATTGAAGCCGGGTGAGAAAATTAGTTACTTAAACTAATGAAGAAACGTTTCAAGTAGGAAACTATGATCATGAATATTATCGTTTTCCAGGTGGCTCTAGACGGCGGTATAGGTGACCAGCAGCTGAGTGCATCGGTTATCGTAAACATAACCATCGTCGATGTGAACAACAAGCCTCCCGTTCTCATTGAACCCGGTGTTGTGCACGTTATGGAGAACACGCAGGTCAGTTTACAACAACCTTCATAAACCATATAGAACTGCTTATTTTGTGAATTACATTTTCCCTTTATTGCGTTTCCTAACAACATTAGCAGTACAAACAGTATTATTTAATGAATGTATTATATAATTAATTGTTCTAATGTATTATAATCGCTTGACTTGCGTACGACAGCCAATCACCTACAGTTAAAAATTAAACGAAATACTGTGGGACAATTCTAATAATTTATGATAGTTGCTATACGATTCTAATGGGATCCTGCCTTTATTTATTAAAATAACAGTAAAAATAATGTAATTGGTTTCCTATATCTATATATATATTTTGTTTCTAAAAGGTCGGTACAACGATATACAAAGCCCAAGCTTATGACTTAGACGAACAGCCAGTTCTAAGGTTCGCTATTGATAAGTCTGCAAGTTATGCTAAAAACGAGGACGGTGTGCCTGTATCCCTCGCTGAGTACGATTACCTGTCTCTATGGGATTTAAACACTATAGATGGTACACTAAAAGTTGTAAGGTGAGTTTTAAAAATATAAAAAAACAATTGACATTGTTATATGATACTATGAGTTTAGAAATCTAAGAATCGCTTATTATTGTAAAAATTATGCATAATTAATTTGTTGATACTTTAAATAGTTCACAATTTTTAAATTATCTAATCTAAATGTCTTTTTTTTTATGGTATAGGTTGGCGGACGAGCATACGAGCCACCTGATGGTAAGTGGTCACCATCACCCATAGACAATGACGCTGTAAGAAATATTAACTATTCCTTACATCGTCAATGCGCCACCAACTTTGGGAACTAAGACGTTATGTCCCTTGTGCCTGTAGTTACACTGGCTCACTCAAAAAATGTTTGTTTTGAAGTCTATTCCATTCTTGGAATAGACTTTAAAACAGTAATATAATGAAAAATAAATTCACAGATTACTAGATAGAGAAAAGGTCGAAATCATAAAATTGGCAATAACAGTTGAAGACATGGCCGCTATAGACGATGGACCAAAACAAACCGCCTCGGCGATGTTAACAATAGTCGTAGAAGATGAAAATGACAATAATCCTAAGTTTAGGAAACCATTTTACAAAACATCTATTACTGAGAACTCAAAACAAGGAATGCACATTGAGACCGTGATAGCGGATGACGCCGACAAGAATAGGACGATGACATACTATCTAGAAGGTAAGAAACATGTTAAAAAGGCTTACATTCATTAAACTTAATGTAATTTCATATTAATTTCTATAAGCAAAATTAGGGTCCAATATAAATTTAAGTGATATGAAGATTATATTTATACTTATTCAATCTTATTATTTCAATATTTATTCTGTATTGCACGCAAATATTTAAAACTAAATTTGAACAATTGGATTAACATAAGTTATAAGACGTGTAACAGGCGTTCTTATCGCCAAAACAGCGATCTCTTCCACGCAACCTCTGGCAAGAGGTATTATAAAATAAATGTGCGAAAAGGGGAACAATTATTTTGAAAATAAATAATATACTGTATTTGTAATATAATACCTCACAATACGCCATACCATACATATAAATAATTAGAATAGCTATGTCTAATATATGTAAACGTATTTAGATGACATAACCCATTTAATACATGCGTACATATCCATATAATAAAGGTATTGTAATAAACTGAATAATTCACAAAAAAAAAACAACGTCGAATGTCATAGTAGAAGAAGAAACGATTTTTTAATAACCTCTTTTTTTAAGTCGGTTATAAAATACTAGTGATTAAGCGCGCCTTATAGCCAAAGGTATCTTCTGCTTAATTATAGCTAAAATCTATCAGACATTACCAGAGTCATTTTTATTTTATAACTGTATATAGTTTGGTCAATAATTTCTAAAATAGAACTGATATTTCCATTCTATTCTCTATGTAGGCTTATAGACAAAACCTGGAAAAATAATCTTAATTCAATATAATTGGCATTGCATGAATCTATGTAGTTAATATATTATCAATATTTCTAAGTTACGCGACGTAATCCAATTAAAAATTCCAAGTATTAAATTCACTAACCCTAGGGTCTGAAGAATTGAGAAGTTTCCTCCACATGGAGAGCGCAACCGGAGAAGTGGTGGTCGCCAACAGGATCGACCACGAAATGTATTCTTGGTTAAACGTGACCGTGAAAGCCGTCGACAGTGGCGTTCCGTCCCGATATGCTGTTGTAGATTTGTTTATACAGGTTTGTTTATTTTTATTCGTGTAATTTCAATAGACTAAGATCACCTTTCATAATAATTCTCCATGTATCTATATTTTCAACCGACCGGGTTTTCTTGGCTGACACCGGCTCCAAATATAACAATAACTATGTTATATAATTGTAAATCGACTTTTAAGTAATCTTATATTTTTTATTTCATTTTACTTAGGAGGACTCTAAAAAATATGCTGAATACGCAATTATTTTTATTACTTTTTAGTGCATATTTATTTGTTTTAAAATAGTGTTTTGTTTGAAGTCGGTTTTTCTTTTTGTTAAAAATTAATTTATGTAACATGTAATTATTTTTAGTGACAGCTCAATCTTTTTCAAAAAGAATATTTGTATTGCCAGATTAAATATAATAATATAAATAAAAATTCAACAAGTTAATAAACAACTAACAACAACAATAATTTTATAAATACACAATAATATAAGTCTATGAAATATGTAACATATAATATCGGCGCGTCTATGTCTTAAGCAATCTGTCGTTAGATGCTTGTTTGCTTTTAGATCTGTTAATATACTTAACAGTTCGCGCTTTTTTTACTTATAATGGATTTTACTTATATCCGTGTGTTATTATGACTCATCGGAAATTACTGCTATGTTTGTCTTTTATTTATAAATAGAAACCCAAACATCTAAGGAACATACAACGGATCGTATTTTAAAATGCTATTATTGTGAACTCACTTCATTAAATAGATTTTTTCTATCCATAAATTATAGATTGCAATATATTTTTGTACAATAAATTTTTGTTAGACTTGACACAGTTCAATAAAAAGTTATTGTTAAATGAGGGCTTAAATGGTAAATAGTGACCAAACTTAGTTTCTCTATATAGCAGAGCGTTATATGACGCAATCTGTGGAGTTACATGATTACCCCAGTATGAGGTTTTTAGCTTTTAAAATATTTAATACTAAAAATTGTCAAAATAAAGTGTTTTAATGAACTAGTTATTGTTATGAGAAAACAATATCTATTTTAAATTTTATGTGTTCGTTGTAAGTATATTACAAAAAAAACTTAAATGGTATAATGTATAAGTGTATAATAATTAGTATAATTTAAACCTAGGTATTAGACGAAAACGACAATAACCCTATATTTGAACCATCGCCATTCGAATTTCGCGTGAGAGAAGACGCGGAGCCTGGAACAACTGTCGCCAATATAGTTGCTAAAGATGCTGATGCCGGGGATTACGGAAAAATAACTTATCTTCTAGATAGGGTATCTACGCAGGTAATGAAATATTTCTCCAACAGTTTACACATACCCACATCCAACATAACTAAATTTTAGATATATTTTTCGCCGACCCCTGACCGAATTTCTGCTATAGCAGCCAACTTCAAGGACTCCATAGGAAATTCAGGCGTATTTGCAGACATACAAGCATTATACGCCGATATTCTTATAGCCCGATAGACAGACGCAAAATGAATGCCCAAAAATGTAACCCTGTCAGGGTTTAACTTTCATTGCTGCTACTGTAAATACTTAACAGAAAATCATATAGCATTGATCCGACCTAGGATTCAAGATTAGCAGCCATATAAGCGAGCTAAGAGATCAATGAGAGACGCTATATTGCACTACTTGTAAAATAATTATAGCCCTTATGTTTTTGACCAAGTTAGTCTTTCTCCGCTTATGTTTTTTTTTGATGATATGGGTAGGTGGACTAGCAAATGGGCCACCTGATGCTAAGTGGTTACCAACTCCCATTTACAATGGCGTTGCAAGGAATATAAACCATTCCTTACATCGCCATTATGCCACCAACCTTAGGAACTAAGATGTTATGTCCCTTGTTTAGCCATTTCTATCCAAAGTTAGCGAGTATGCGTTGATGTTTATAATGTATTTGTTTTTCGTATTCAGACTATTTAAAACTGTTCCATTGACAATTATAATAAATTAATTTTAATAATGAAGGTTTTTTTCAGGGAAAATTTCTAATAAATGCTGACACGGGAGCTTTGAAGGTGTCGGATTGGTTAGATCGTGAATCTCAATCTGTGTATAACTTGGTGGTAGAAGCTTGGGACAACTACCAGTTCGGATACCTTAGTGGAGAGAGTCGAAATGCTTTCAAACAAATTATGTAAGTTTAGACTTGAATTATTTAATTGAAACTACCCTCCAATATTTCTTTCCAAAATTACAAAATCTGATTGGCTGATCAAATTATACTTAAATAGTCATTGGTTGGTGGTGGTTTACATTGTCAATAGTTTTCATATTAACCAGCATTTTGTTCAGCATATTATGTTTTATTACAATGTACGTTACATTTTTTTTTATGGAATAGGTTGGCGAACGAGCATATGGGCCATCTGATAGTAAGTGGTCATTATCACCCATAGACAATGACACTGTAAAAATTATTGTATATTCAATTGTATTTTAAATTGTGTTAACTACTCCTTACATCGTCAATGCGCCACTAACCTTGGGAACTAAGATGCTATGTCCCTTGTGCCTGTAGTTACACTGGCTCACTCACCCTTCAAACCGGAACACAACAATACTGCGTACTATTGTTTAGCGGTAGAATATCTGATGAGTGAGTAGTACCTACTCAGGCGGGCTTGCACAAAACCCTACCACCAAGACATTTAATTAAATTGAAAATATAATTGAAACATACTTCACTATATTTAAACATTAAATTATGCCGTCAATATATTTTCTAGTGTCTACGTAGAAGACGTTAATGATAATCCACCAGTGCTAAGTCTCCCATTGGATTGCGTCACATTAACAGAATTCCACAACCACCGGGAGGCTATAGTGTCTATAACGGCCACCGATGCTGACGATAATAATACCCCCAATGGAAGGGTTCAGTTTCACTTGGTCGCTGGGAAAGGACATGGTAAAATTAAAGAAGAATAAATAAATATTATAGTATTCCTGGACTTTTAATAATTCTATCCAAAATTTCTAGAACTCTTCCGTTTCGAACAAGTGGGAGGCGATGCCAATACCGGTCGTTTATTTGCTAAACAATCTCTAAAAGATCGTTTTGGCAATTATACCCTAATCGTAGAAGCGAGAGACCTCGGTATCCCAGCGAATGTAGTGAGAGGTGACCTGCATGTTTGTGTGACGGATTACAATGATCATGCTCCGATATTCGTCCATCCCCCACAAAATGTCACGATAAAAGTACCCGAGGTAGGTAAAATTAACTAATTTGAAAATGTCGTTTGTCATTTGTGGTGGTCGAAGTTTATTTTGATTTTTATACCATTTGAGTTAATAATATCAGAGAGCATTAAAAAATCCTCTCCGTTATTGCTAAGCTCAAGATAATGTAAGACGTTAAAAATTTAAAAATAGAGATTTGCCTCAACTCAAAAGGGCGCTTGTATTTTTAGAACGCCACGATCGGCACAACGGTTATAGAAGTGCGAGCGATCGATGCTGATATAGGACCAAACGGCGCCGTCCGGTACAGGCTGCGACAAGATGCGCAGGGGGCTTGGAGGGCCTTCGCGCTCCAAGCCACCAGTGGAGCCCTGAGGACAGCTAAATCCTTCGACAGGGACAAACAAACCACTTACCAGGTATATTAAAAAAACTTGGACCGAACCGGTACCATTAAAATAGATAGAAATGTTGGCAATTATTTCTTTCTGTCACAACCAAAGCTGTATTTATGCTAGGTATGTATAGTACGACACAACTTAGATGTCGCATCGGCAAAATTCGTAAAACCGATCACATCCGAATTAAGTACGCTATCCCAAATTATCAATATTTATTTTTCACGCGAATATGATCTTTGCACAAACGTAATATCTTGTAATATCATATGACCTAATATATTCGTCAATTTGACACGTCGACTTACATGCACTTGTTTTCTCTGACGCGAGAATCTATAGCGACGAATAGCGTCGAATGGCGCGATAGGGAGCTATTTCTATTGGTTGTGTAAATCGGCATTAATCGGTTTTATTTTCATTCCATTGCATTTTCCGATGCTACATCTAATTTGTGTCTTACTATACATAATACATAATAAATTTTAATTCCTTCGTATATTTTTCGTCTACTCAGCTCAGAATAGAAGCATACGACCTCGGTCTCCCGACCCCGCTCAGCTCCGACCTAGATCTTACCGTCTACATACAAAACGTCGACAACTACCGCCCACGGTTTCCCTACAAACATATACATTTGAATGTCACTGAAAATGTTCAAGATTACAGCGCCTACCTGCCGAGCGTTATAGAGAGAGATGAGATCGATAGGGGCGACGAACCGATGTTGCCAGTCTGCTATTATATCGTTGAGGGGAACGATGGCGGAATGTTTGAAGTTGATAGAAATACTCACAGGTATTACTTTCGAATTACATATTTACTCGTTTCAAAATATTTTATTTTCTTTACATAATAATCAATAAATTTTATATATCAGGCTAACAGCGAAAGCACTAGACAGGGAAGAAAAAGACCAATACCTGCTTACCATTTTGGCCTCGGAAGACTGTATGACTAAACCGAATTACGAAGAAAGGTTAGATGCAATGAGTACTTTGAAAGTGCATATTATAGTGAACGATGTCAACGACAACAGTCCGCAGTTCGTCACTAAAATATTTACAGGCGGAGTTACCACTGAAGCTGACTTCGGTATCGAATTCATGCACGTAAAGGTGATTTTAAAGTTTAACAAAATTAAACACATAGTCAAGTTCTTACTTTCACTTGACATAAAACTACATCTTTTTTTTATCAGGCCGTAGATTCAGACGAGGGTATCAATGCAAAAATAAGTTACTATTTGTTAGGAGATGTGAAAGAAACATTGACAGAAGGATTAGAAAACTTGGCGGTTTCGCCGTTTCTAGTAAACGTCGAGACTGGCGCGGTGTCACTTAACTTCGATCCTCAGAAAGGCATGAAAGGATACTTCGATTTTAAGGTAAAATTTAGATATTTTCAACTACGAAGCTTAAATAGAAGAACGACCATATTCCTTATATGTTTTACTTGTACGATTTTTAATAAATTTTAATCAAATTAACAGGTATTGGCGAACGATACAGATGGATTGCAAGACGAAGCTCACGTGTTCATATATCTCCTCCGCGAAGATCAGCGAGTTCGTTTCGTTCTACGTTCCCATCCCTCTGAAATTCGAGACAAAATTAACACATTCCGAGAAAAGCTCGCCCGTGTAACAGATTCCGTCGTGAATATAGACGATTTACGAGTACACGAGAACAAAGACGGCTCGGTCGATAACACTAAAACTGATTTATATTTACATCTTGTCAATGGAGAGGATCACTCGGTGCTGGAAGTAGACCAAGTGCTCAAGCTCGTCGACAAGAACATAGAGCAACTAGATGACCTATTTAAGGTTTGTTTAAATTGTACAGTAAGCTTTAAAATTGCGTTTTCAAATTTTTATTTTTCTTGTGTTATTACTTTAGTAGTAGTAAGTCAGCAATAATGACTCTGAAAATATCTTCAGGGGTGAGAGCTCTAATATTGGCATGAATACGGTCGAGCATGCGACGAAACTTGGTGACGTTTCGTTCAGTGGCGTAGCTATCGTAGGGCCAGGTGGTGCAGTGCACCAGGGCCCCGGAGTTCAGGGGGCCTTCTAAGCTAAACCTTAAGCTTCTGCAGCTAAAAAACCCTGACCCTGCGTACTAGATTTCTTATTTGGTGTCTCTAATTTTAAGGGGTAATTATCAGTTAAGGAGGGCTGGGAAAGAGGGTGCGAGGCCCCGATTCTTTTTCAATGCACAGGGGCCCTTCCTCACCTAACTACGCCACTGGTTTCGTTGCAGGAGTTCAACGTGCTGGACACCCAGCCGGCGGAGTTCTCGGCGCTGTCGGCGGAGCGGCTGTCTTCGTCGCAGGCCGTGTACTGGCTGGCGTGGAGCTCGCTGCTGCTGGGCGCGCTGCTATTGCTCTCCGTGCTGGCGGCGCTCGCGCAGCGGGCCGACTACGCGAGGCGACTCAAGGCCGCCACCGCCACCGCCTATTGTGAGTTCAAGTCTCGCGACAGCCGTCCAAACAATAAAACCATAGCTAAAGGTGCAGACTTCACTCCCAGTATGTGTATATTTCATCGAGATATGAGTGTATATGATATATATGAGCCAGCTTTCGCCGGCGGTTTTTCCGAACCGATACGACATGGGGAACCTTCAAGAAAAGAGCGTACTCCTTTCTTAAAGGCCGGCAACGCACCTGCAAGCCCCCTGGTGTTGCAGATGTCCATGGGCGGTGGTAGTCACTTTCCATCAGGTGAGCCTCCTGCTCGTTTGCCACCTATGCCATAAAAAAAAAAGAAAAAAAAAAAAGAAAAAAAAAAAAGTGTTATATTTGGGGTTAATCAACTTTATATTGCCGCCCAGCTGTCTCGTTGAACCGCTGGTATGCTGTATATTCGTTCCAATGTGGTATTGATAAGTGTCACTGAGCGCGGTGACGATTCCATCGCCTCAGTTATCGTCGCCATCACAATAAATATGTAAATGCAATATACTCGGGCCCTCCCTTCTCTCCTAGGAGATACCCCGCCCATATAATTGTGTGCGTTGCGACGATTGGATGACAATTATGACATTCGACACTTAACTCCTTGGATTTGCTACTTATACTTGACCACACTCCGCTACGCATTTTTGCACGAATTAATAATAGTCTATAATTAATTCTGATATATTATTTTCAAAGCGAGACCGAGTGCTCGGAATGTCACATATCGGACAAATACCTAGTGTACATTTGGTTTGTTACAGATAAATCATTTCAGCACGAGAACCTTCATTTTACAGTTTTTAGAGGTATACTAGAAATTGTAACTCTGGGCGGCTTTGTTGTTTTATATATTAAGTTAGGTAGTGTTAGTTTTCATGTTAATAGCACAATAACATGAGACTATTCGCTGACAGAGAACCTTCATTCTTATATATAAATATATATATTTATATTAGAAATACCACGACTAAAGATAAATCGAACTAAAATTTACATATTGTCTATGAGAATAGCTTGATAAACCAACGTTTTTAAATATATTTTTTCTATGTATATAAGAAATTCTTATACAGCTTCTTATATAGGTCGAATGAAATAAAAATGAAATGATGAAATCATTGCTCTCAGAATTTTGAAACACCATTGAATTAATTTGCATACTTTTTTAATTACCATCAAGATAGTAGACATTTTTGAGTTTCAACCGTTCTTTATGGTAAAAGTTGCTAGTTCAATATATGTATGTGAAATATTTAATAAGCAGAGGACGAGTGTGACAATGTTTATATAAATACATATTTTAAGTATAAATGATAAACATTTCTTTGGATGTTAACAATTGGGTATAAAATTTTGAATAAATAAAATTAAAATCTACGTTATAAATAGATTTATTTTAAAGTATGACAGAATACATCAAATGTCTACATTTTCTTTATTGAAGAAATCGTACGTACTATGAAACAATTAATTATATACCTTACAACATCAAGACTAAAACATGGACCAGTCGTCCACTTATTAAAAAATTAGCAACAGACTTGATTATCATTTCCCAAGTTCATAGTAACTGGACATTATTATATTCACGATATCTAAATGCAAATTGATATAAAAATTAACACTGACCAATCGCAAACTCGAATTACACCCACACATTCTCAATAAATCGTTAAAAACATCCACAGCTTCTCCGACCCCGGGCGAATCGGACATGACGATCCGAAGCTCCGGCGGACGAGTTCCGAACACCAACAAACACAGCACAAAAGGTTCCAATCCGATATGGCTGCACGCCTACGAAAACGACTGGTACAAATCAGACGATCAAATAAGTCACTCCGAGCGCGATTCGCTTGACGAAAACGCAGTGGACCAGGACATGTCGAATGAGAAACCCTACTTCATAACCACAGCCGCCTTCCCTTCGATACGATCCACCGAAACAGAACCAGAAGCCGATCAGGGCAACTACGATTTCTACCAGCAACTCGAGCAGATGAAGAATGCAAAAAACATGGAGACGACAGAGCTATAAATCATTGTGCCTTTATATGTACCTAAATATACTTTTAGAATAATATTTATGACGTTGCGTTACATAGTAGCTTTATCAATGCAATAGAGGCTATATTACGATAATGTTAGATGACTCGACAGATCATTAGTAATATGTTTACAACTGATAATGTTGTCAATATTAGTTTAAGTTCAAATGGGCTATGTTAAGCGACAAGTTGTAATTTGTAAAGTTGTTTTACTTGATATATGAAATTAACTCTCGACTGTGTATGTAACTTTAATCATCTAAAATATATTTAATTAAAAAACCAACAAATCAAGTCGGGTAAAGTAATAAATTTAAAAATAGTTTTTTTTTTACCTTCCATTCCAATTCTATTTTCATTGAGTTGAATGATTTCTACAAAAAGCATGAATCATTTTTAAATGATCTATGGCAACCACGCAATGACCAAAAACGTAGATCATTCATATCAAGTGGTTCAGGTTCAATTCCTGCTATTGGCAACTATTCAATATTTAATAATCCGTAGGTAAACCTACTTGAACACTTCAAATATTTGAAGGTAGTTAAGTGTATCTATTATATTTAAGAAAATTAAGTATTTCAGTAAAAAATCTATTTTAAACAATATATCAATCACTATAGTAGTCTTTCTCTACAGCTGAAAAGTCGTAGTCGTAGTAGTAAACAAAGTGACAATGGACTAATCTTAGTATTCATATTTTTAAGTTAATAACATTTCAACCCAAAAAGAGGAGAATGACCCAACATTCTATTTCAAAACAAAGATAAAACGATTCTATGTTATGACGATTCACATCGCCGATAAAAAGTTGATAGAGAATGTTTATTGTAACAGTATGTTTATTCATACTAAAACTTCTGGCAAAATATCCAAAAAAAAGCCATAAGAATTACGTATGCCAAAATGTTTACAGCTGCATAAAATTAGGAAGTTGCCTAAATAAAGCTCAGAATATTATTTACATACACAATAATTTATTGTTTCTTACAATTTAGTGAAGCTAAAATACATCTTGTCGATCGATTACAGTTTGAAAAGCTTTGAGTTACTATCTCCCTGTGTTAACCAAGTGAACAAAAGCTTCCTCTTGCAGCTGTAAAGAAACACACCAAACTTTGCCACTCATGCCATGACTGTGACATATGCCATACTGATATTAGATAAGAGGAAATAAGGATGGACTGTGGAAGGACAATCACAACGCAGGTATCCTTACAACCACAATATATATTAGATAAAATTATAATATAAAGATCGCCATATTGAAAAAAAGTCTAGATTAATTGTAACTTATTATCTTATGAGATACACTGTAATTTATATTGAATTGTGTAACTATGGGAGCGTTTTCAATCACTTTAAATATTGTGGATGAAAGAAAACTGACCACTTAAATCATTGTCAGTCTGTTTAGCAGCACGCTACATATTTACTAACTTAAAAAGAGATTGTTTAAAAAAATTAACACTCACTCAACTCCGTCAACAAGCTCATTCTGTTATCCCATTATCTTACATTAACCAGAATGTTCGTAACACATGAGCTATACTTACAGTTCATTCAAAAAAAAATCTTTATAGAACAGGACAAGTGTCAAGCAATGAACGCTCCATTTTCCTAAATATATGGCTATTGTACAGTTTCACAATGCAATTTAGATCTAGTTAAAGTACAAATTCTTTAGAAATTACATGAATTCAAATAATGTAAATTTAACTAATGTTTAACTAAATGAGTGTATGCGATAAGACATCTACCGACACATCAATGTTAAACCGAAATCAATATCTTCTTATAGAAAACGTTACTTACACATTAGATGAATAGAAACTATTTGCAGATGTGAATTATTTTTACTTAGTTGCAATAATTGGCATTCAAAGTACAAGACAATCATAATCAGATTCTAATAACCATATAGATTTTTAACACAAATTCCAGTAATTTATTTGATTGGTAAGGTTTCAGAGAAAAGGATTTGGGGAGCGGGAACAGAGAGGAAGGGTATAGCCCGGGCTGTGGCGATGTGTGTGTATATGTTTTGCTGATGTCACATTTGACTCATCACATGGCATACTTCCTTGTCCACTCTCGGGCTAATTCATTGTACTTTTCTCTGTCAGTTTTGTAGATCCTAGCAATTTCTGGCACCAAAGGATCATCCGGATTTGGATCGCATAAAAGTGAGCAGATTGAGAGCAACACTGAAACAGTAAATATATTAATTAAATAACTTTTGTATATAAAAATAATTGAAATAAAAAAAACAAAAAAACGAATAAGTTTGTTACCTTTGGATATGGTAAGTGCTGGAGACCATTGTGAGCGCAGAATATCAAGACAAATGGAACCATTACTGTTTATATTAGGATGATAAATACGTGTTGTGAATGCAACTTTTGGTGGTTTAAATGGATAGTCTGTAGGGAAATGTATAGTCAGGAAAAATACACCACCCTGGTAGGGACTGTCGACCTGCAAAATAAAAAGAGACATTATGTAAGTTTCACAGTGTCTATTTACAATGCAGAGTTCAAGACATTGTAATGAACTTGTCATGTTACTTATATGGCTTCATTGGAATCAATATGAAACTAAGAATGTTATATGAGTGTGCTGTACTTTCATTCAGTCATATTAAATGTATTAATAAGAAAAAACTTACTGGACCCATTATTGTGGCCTGCCAATGGAAAACTGTAAAAAAAAGAAAAATAGTTTTAATGTATATAAAGTAGTGAACTATTTCAATAAATTTATAAGAAAGAAAAATAACAGCTGATTCTAGATTATTTGAACATATGAGTATTTTCGACTTTTTAATAAGTTAAGTAGTTAATTCTGAAGAGAAATATTTAAGTATTGTGTTAATTCAAATCAAATAATGGTTACTTTTATATAAAATCATAAAACTAAAATCTACTGCCAAAAAGTTTAATAATATAATATTAAATTTCAAACAATTTATTCATAATCCTATAAGTATAAATAGAATTATATGTTTGAAATTACCTTTTACAAGACTGATTACGATGACTCACAAACAAAATGTACTTATTAAAGGATCAATAGGTAGGTACTTACGATCTTCTCCGTGTGGTCCTGCGGAACATTGTGCCGGCGGGTCTCTGCCCAGGTCTTGTAATTCCTGCAATATTAGACAAAACTATCTATATACAACAATGCAGGAAACACAATACTGAGATAAGTAAAACATGTCAAACACATCATCACTTGCAAAACATAAGGACGAACAACGTATTTTGTACAAAGGGTTTAAAAAATATGACCTTAACATTTTTCGTTGAAAAATACACCTGTGCTCAGTTCAAAACGTTTTTCCGTCATAAATATATGATGAGAAAACCTCAAAATTGGCACATATTTCCGACATTTTATGTACGCCGTGTGCATAAAAATGTAGCCTATTTCAACAGTTAAATCACCGTTATACGATCAGTAAACATATTTATAATAAGGTTGTATTTAAAACCGTTATCGAAAAATCACGCACACAGAATTATCCAGAAGAAATTTCGATAATAGGTATTCACAATGACGAAACATTCACTACGAAGTCTGTTACAAATTTATCAGCACACCACTCATAATTAAAGAAACTTGAAAATAAGCAACGATATTCATTATACATACCCTATTAATTCGTTTTAACGCCATTTGATTATTTTATGATAGAATATACTGCCTTTCAACTAGACAACGAAACTGTGAGCCAAGGACCTTTGATTAGAGATTGCAAGATGGCTCCCGTCTAAACGCAAAAGTACCACTTAAGTCGTTTTATGCAATAATAATGAAAAAATAACAATTAAGGCAAAACTTCAAAGACTTAAGTAAAAAATAATAATAACTAATATTAAGAAATAATAAGAATTAGAACAGAGCGCAGGTTCTAACAAAATTAATACACTCGCGACGAATGGAGAACAGCAAACAGGAAAATCGACCATTTACAAAGAGCGTTCATGATTACTTCTCTTTTTTTAAAAATACGTTTGATATTGAATTACGCGTTGCTTAGTCTATTGGTGGACGAAATAATTAATTCTTTATTATAAAAAAAACTAGTAATTTAATTATAACAGTAAATAAAATGAAAATTAAGTTTTTGTATTTATTTTAAAATACATTCGTATAAAATTTTAAATCAATATTAATTATTTTCTATGGCAATACAGTTTGATTTCGGATGTGACGTTATACATTTAAGAATTCTGGGCGCTATTTTTGGATAACAAAGTAGGCAGATAGGGTTATTTTCAAGCACATTTTTGCAATTTGAAACTTTCTCAGGTGTTTACATTGGAATTCATTAAAACGTTATTACCTGGGATGAAAAGGTATAGACAATTATGAGAGAGTTATTTTATTTTTATATAGATTTTTTATTCATGTGATCATTACGAGTTATTAAGAATAATTAAAATAATGTGTACATAAAAATTTAAAACCCATAAGACTAAAATAAATTATATGAGGACAAATTGTAACTACCAGGTTAAGCACTTGAGCACTGAAAACAAAAAGGTGTTTGTTGTATAAAAAAAATTAAAACATTTACATGATGTATATAATATGTGTGTTAAGCTATTTTTAAAAAAATATTGTAGAAAGGCATTCATCTTTCTTAAATATCATTAAGTAGCAGTACAAGATTTTGTTAATTGATAGGTCTTTTTCAAATACTATTTAGAATATAATATAATAAACATTCTATAAGTACATGTATACCATAAGTTATAAATTGTAATTTCCGCTATAGTTTGCATTTATTTTTTAAACAAAAATCCAAGTCATTTTACAGGTGCGTCAATTTCAACATAAATTTGGGATAGACACATATATAATTAATAATTATGTTACCCAGCCTAATAACAACATGCAAAGCTAAGTGCCTATCCTTATTTCGTATTATTTGGCAGTAATTAGCATGCAAAGCTAAGTGCCTATCCTTATTTCGTATTATTTGGCAGTAATTTCTCCGGATTTGGCTCGACACGACTTACTGCACAGCAAAAACATTAAAAATGAAACTTTTTAATAAGAGCGTATGATAACGTGATTTACGAAGAGCTAAACACATATATCATAGAAAATATAATCAATTTTATAGAATATCAAAAAAAAAATAACATTTTTAACAATTTGTAACAATGAAAGTAACATAATTCGGATAATTAAATAAGCTACTGATTCATGAAATAAAAAACAAAGTCCATCCATTACAATCAACAAGCTGAATTTGTTTAAAAATTGTACTATTCTTTTTTTTTTAAAGTACTGGTTTTAGAAGATGTTGCATTTATTTATTTATTTTATTGTTCTTTACATTCACTTGTTTTATTTTCCAGTATAGTTGTTAGTAAATAAAAATAAAATTTGTTAAGTAATAAGGTAGGAAAACTGAGTGTTTAATGATTTTTAATAATTATATTCAATATTTACCACATTTAGTATTAAAATATGAAAAATATTTACTGTAAACTATATTT
This sequence comes from Vanessa cardui, assembly GCF_905220365.1. Taxonomy (NCBI): domain Eukaryota; kingdom Metazoa; phylum Arthropoda; class Insecta; order Lepidoptera; family Nymphalidae; genus Vanessa; species Vanessa cardui. The sequence goes on along the minus strand of NC_061130.1, from coordinate 10,122,405 downwards.
TTAAATCACTTAGTTTCGCGATATAAATTCAAATTGGCAGTAAACTTGCTATAGAGTACAAAGTTATTCACAAATAATATTTTATTATCCATATGATATATAATGAGTGCTACAATTTTTTATTAAAACATTTGTATTAATAACTTATAATTTTATTTTACAAAATATGTATTCAGTATAGTATCGTAGTTGGAAACACTAAAAAAAATGTCAGACCGATGTTATCTGTTTTCCTCTGCATTAGAGTCAATTTAGTGACTATGATGATTGTTTTTTATTTTGAAGTTTGACAGGACAGGCGAAATGGTATATTTAGCTATTGCCACATTCTTAGTTGGTAGTTATCACGTCATATTTTATGTTTCTGTCGAGGGAGTTAAGTCTTCTTGAAGCTCGAGATACTGATTCGTCAGATCATTAGTTTATTAAATTAAAAAAGTTAACTCCTTGTAAAGGTAAAAAATATGTTTTAACTTTAACGATAAGTAATATTTTGAATAATTGAATGTTGCGAAATGAAATTATTAAAGAACATAAACATCTTATATAGGTAATGAATAAAAGCTAAAATTTTCAAGTTTCTGCTTTTTGTATCTGTCAGCAAACTGGTTTTTTGATCTGGCAGCACTAATGAAAGGTTTTTGCTTTTGACTTTTGAAGTTTTGGTCAAACTTTCAAACTTTGACAATTCCTTTATGAATAAATTGAATTGGTAGTTTCGGTTTAAAGCGCGTGTGTGTTGGTTGTGTTTGGTTACAGCATTTTTGAATAATTACGATATACCTGATCAAATAAAATTTGTTTAATGTTATATTATGTATTTTGATTTCGATCATACTTTGTGAATATATTGTTGTTGCTACATAGTTCAATTCTAAATTTGCTTCTGTGATACGTGGTATTGAAGATATAAAAAAATATTTGATTAATATTGTTTATCACATTTCGGAATCATGACTTTAACTATGACAAGAAAAGTTAGTGAATGCCAAGCCGAAACCGTCCAATTTATGCCAATAGAGAAAGTAAGCTAAATTATTAAGTAATAAGGTTTTTTTTTTCAAATTATGATACTTTTTATTTATCTAATAACAAAATAACACAACAACAAAAAAAAGTCCAATACACAATATTATAGTACTATTTTCCCTTTTTTTATTTTAGATTAATGCTAACATAAGAAATAAACATAATTTTTGAAACAATCCTAACTCATCCTAAATTTATGTTATTGGATTTTATAAAACAAAAACTGATTAAGGTAATTATTATATTTAAGCTAGAAGATGATTGTAAACAAGAAAAGGAATACTGCAAGGGGAACACATTACTTAGGCGTGGTAAAAAATTGGAGGACAATAACAATCTCACTGATGCAGATGTTGAGTATATCAATTATAGAAAATTGCTTAAGTACGAGGAAGCACCTGAATATTTACAACATAATCCGTTTATCAAAGATGGCTACCGGAAACTCCTGCCAACCAGACTGTGCTGGGAAAGGTAAATAATCTCAATCAAATTTATTTCAATGCTTTAATAAATAAACATATTTAAAATTACAATTGTCCAGCTATGATACAATTTCCTGACATCTAAAAGTCATTAAATAAGTAACAATAAAATAATGTGTTCATTGAATAGCATAAGAGACACTGATTTTGGTTTGTAATAAATTTTGAAATGTAAAGATATTTTTTAAAACAAAATGTCTTTTAAAGTGTACATGTAGAATGTGAAGTATTTAATATATATATCATAGAAACAAGGTATATTTTTACTGCCAATTGATATACCCACTTTAAATACTTTAAAAATATGTACTTTTGTAAAAATAGAACTTTTGAAGTTGGCGATATAAAAACAGCACAAATTGTGTGCAGTACATTTTATGTAGTGTATGTGTAAGAAATATATTAAATCGATAAAAAATTTAAACTCACTATTTAGTATACATATTTTTTTTACTATACATAACATTCATAAAAAACAATCACTCCTTTTATGGTTTATTTGGGTTTTTTTATATTGCAATAACAACAAGGTATCGTAACTAACAGCTCTAGACTTATGGTAAACATGCAGGGGAAGCCCGAATCTATAGTTATTTGTATCTGTTAAATCTTAAGCTGCCATTATATTTATTCATGGAAATACCATGTTATTCTATAAGCATTTTAATTCAATTCTTAGCTTTAAGGTTCTTAATTTTGTAGTAGTAGAAACCGACGTACTGATACTGATTTTTATAGACTTGTAAAATTATATTGCAAATCATTACATAGTATAAAGCAAAGACGCTTATCGTTGTTTGTCCCAATGTATGCTGAGCAGTGCGCAGCTATCGTAGGGCAGGTGGTGCAGCGCACCAGGGCCCCGTAGTTCAGGGGGCCATCTAAACTAAACCTTCAGCTACTGAAGCTAGAAAAACACGACTCTGCGCATAAGATTTCTTATTAGGTATCCATAATTTTAAAGAGTAATTATTAGTTAAAGAAGGGTGGGAACTGACTGATGCTTCGATCTTAAAAAAATCATAACGAATGTTGATGCGTTTTTTTTAATAGATAAATTGATTCAAGAGGAAGTTTTATATGTACTTATAATACATGCACAGTATAGTTGAGAAACACAGATAATTTGAATTTCTAAAATGTGGTCGTAAGATGAAGCGGTATTGTGTAATGACTGAAAAACGTGGACGTTGTAAGACATTCTGTAGTATATTTAGTAGGTATTTAGTATCAGCATTGCACCCGTGCGAAGCCGGAGCCGGTCGCTTGTTAATAAATCGTAGTCATTTGAAAGTCATAGGTAATGATGTAACAATTTAAAAATCGAATATGGTGGGTTATCCTCTTTTATTAATCTTATTTAAAACTGAATCGTAGACCACTCCTCCTTAATAACATTCTATCCGTAACGATACGATTCCTATTACATATATTCCGATTCCAACTTTGACCAAACCACTCTTGAATATTTGTATTTACGGTAGTTATATGAAAACGGCTGAACGGCAACGATTTTGTTTCGATTTGTTTGCGATAAACAGTCGATTTGTTAGTAAAACTAGGATGTTACTTTCTATTGGCTTTAAAGATAACAACAAAAAGGCAAGTTACAAGCAGAGGAATGGCTGAGTCAATTTTGCGTGTAAATAGATCCCATTATTATTCCATTTTGTAATCTTAGAATCCTTGTTATCTTATATGACAAATACCTCTGATAGGATAGTATTACAAGATGTGTGAAAAAGGTCGTAGAATTTTTTTATCAGCGGCATCCCTTGAAAATTGGGTAATTTTCTTGCCAGTCTCAACACAACTTATACCTTTCTATTCTTGATTGTCGAGACATTGATCTAAAGCTAAGCATAAAAAAAAGGAGACATATATATTGACTGATTAATATAGATATGAGGATCATATGAATTACCTAAAGCGCTTTGGATTCGTTGTACGTTTTCTCTTCTTAACCAACCCGGATTGGAACAGCGTGGTGGAATATGTTCCAAATCTTCTCCTCAGAGGGTGGGGAGGCCTTAGTTCAGCAGTGAGAAATTTACAGGCTGTTGTTTTTTTGTTGTTGTTGGTTAGAAAAGAATAGATATTTGTTTAAGCTTTTTTGGATATTTTGTCCCTAAGTGTTGAAATAGAAGTTGAAATTTCGTATATAGTTTTTTTTTTTTATTTTTGTTTTTTTAAGGGGCCTTTGTATGCAGCTTATATGTCGGCCCCATCGCTTACACGCTAAATACAAACAAAAAGGGTAGGACTGAATCAGTTTAAGATAATTACTAACAAATGCACATATATATTTTGATTGCTGAAATACTGGAAGGCTTACAAAGAATAGAAATAAAACACCAATATTAAATAAATTTAAATTAAGTTCGCATTTTAGTTTTTCTCTCAAACTATGGTTACGGACACATGCCGACAACAAGTGTGAAACATCTTCTAATACACCACACGTATATAGATTAGTCTTGAGATACGTCATTTTTAAGTTGGAAGATTGTCGTGCCAATAATATTACTGAGTGATTTAAGACCTAACAATGTCAATGACAATATGCAACGGCACCAGACTAATAGTTACGGCACTCCATCGGAATGTCATAGGGGCTACAGTTATCACTTGATGATGAATGGATAGATGAGAACAGTGTAGTATTTCTTTTAAGTTCAAAAGGAAACAGTTCGCGCTTAGGTTAATTAACAAAACACAAGGTCAAATCTTTACAATGGACTGCATGGACATGAATGAACCACCAATGTTCTTTACAAAGAGGTCTTAAACTAACGTAATATTTTAAATTAGTTTATTAAGTTATTTATAACTTTTTTTTCACGCGAGCAAAGCCACAGCTAGTATATAATAAAGTATATTATTTGAACCTATATACACTATACACATTTTCAAAATAGATATAATTTAAAATCGAAAAATTTAAAGCATTATTGTTAAAGCCTGCTGACAAGATTAAGCAGGCTGACGATATTACCGAATAAACTACACGTATTAATTCTTGAATAGCCATGTTAAAGAAGTCTAACCTCTGCAATGATTTGTTGAATTTAATCTACAGTGAAGTGTCAATTTTACAATCAGGTTACATCAATCTATATGTATATTGTATACATGTATGTGTGTATGTAAGAGTGAATACTTGTTGTAGATGTTTAAGGTTTAATGAACCTTTGTAATATTGTAACATGAGTGTGTATTTGTGACTTAATAATGGTGTATTTTCAGCATATTCTGGTGGACAAATGAAACTATGAACATATGGACTCATATATTTGGATTCTTCTTACTTCTGTTCCTCACGATAAACGATCTCGTCATTATAAATATCCACGCCACCATGACCGACAAGACGGTAGCTGCTATTCTCTTCTCTTGCTTTCTTGTAAGTACTATTTTATTTTAATCATATTTTTTATTTATAAACTATGGATGTTCAAAACATGCATATATTAATCCCAGTAAAAATTACGTCAATTATATTTTTTATACTGTATTAAAATTCCGTTTAATTATGAAAGATGTTTCTAATATAAAAATACAATGTATATTCGAATTGTGTCATTTTCTGCGAAACTTATAAATACATAACAATTAAAATTGATGACAAGACGCCGTGGTAATATTAAATACTACTACTATTACTACTATGACTATTCGAATGCGAATGTGAAAGATACAGATCCATCAGGTTGGACAAAATTATCTCGACTCGGACCGCGCAAAGTCAATAAATACTTCCTGGGGCAAGGCAATCGTTTCTATTTTAAGTTCCGCGGATATTTTTAACTTTGCAAATTATATATTTAAATCACTTGTTAAAAAAACATTTTTACTGAACATAAGATTGATATAGATTAAAAAAATCGTAATTAATTTCTTTAAGACACTACTTGAATGTAAAGTAGAATATATTTGCATTTGATTGAAATTATCTTGAACATTTATTATTTCAAAAGACTCAGTAGGTCCTACTGAATATTTTCCCGAAACTTCTAGAATCTATATTCCCAATCTGTAGTAGCTTTACATTTACTACAATTCCTTTATAAGATTACTTCAATAAAGAATAGTTTGATTTTATTCAGGCTTAAGGCTTAATTACCATAGCCATACAGATTACGATTACCGTTGTAACAACGACAACGACAGCCTGTAAATTCCCACTGCTGGGCTAAAGGCCTCCTCTCCCTTGGAGAAGGTATGGAACATATTCCACCACGCTGTTCCAATGCGGGTTGGTGGAATAAAAATGTGGCAGAATTTCTATGAAATTTGTCACATGCAGGTTTCCTCACGATGTTTTCCTTCACCGCCGAGTACGAGATGAATTCTAAAGACAAATTAAGCACATGAATCAGCGGTGCTTGCCTGTGTTTGAACCCGCAATCATCGGTTAAGATGCACGCGTTCTGACCACTGGGCCATCTCGACTCCGTTGTAAATATGTCTACTTTGATCTTCATTTGATGTTTTGATCTGGAACTTGTTTAAATTGTTCTTATGTAAAGAACTCCGAATAATATGTAAATACCTTGTATGAATTGAAACTAGCGTACACTTAAATAAATGAAAAATAAGTATAGGTCTCTTAATACGTAAATGGTATGTATCGTATTATATTGAGAAGTTTTTCCCTTCAAATTAAAGTCAGTCCCTTTCTATTTTAACGGTAATAGTTGGTATAGTTGTTTTGTTACTTAAGGTAAATAATAATATTCTGTCAAGTAACATTGCAACCTGATTTTGCTGCGTCAGCCAAATTATTGGTGTCATTCTTAATTGGACTAACTTATAACCTCAATTGTGTGTATTAATAAAGTATCATTCACACAAGTTCATGTAATTTCATAGGTTAGTATGTCGAGATGTCTCGAGAATTCAGGTGTTGCTATTTCAACTGAAATATTGAATTTATTCGTGTACATAATTATTTCAGCCTCTGTATTATTTAATTGATTAGTATCAAAAAGTCTCAAAGCTCTCAGTAATTTACAGTAATTTTAAAGTTAGGGTTCAATTTGTTTTTACATTTTAATGTATCAATATATGTGGGTACTTATATATGAGCTGTTTATGTCTCCGAATGTTATATTATAAACGATAAAAATTAAGTAATTATTATAAGAGTTTTATCTTGTTTTTTAAGTGTTATAATTTATTGATTAATTATTTAATTTATTGTTTAATAAAACAGTATTTTTTAATATTATTTTAACAAAAAAAAATTTAGTCATCTTTGTTTTACACGGAATTAATGAATATAGAATATTTAATAGCCAAAACATTGAGTTGTACGTAGTCTACATATACATTAGTGGATCAAAAGAAAACGGGCCTATACCATCCGATCTTATATGTAAATAATTTGAAAATTGGCATATACACATTGTGTGTAGTATTCATTCACTATGTTATACATATAACCTTCACATCGTGTATAACCTGCTGATAAACAAGTCACGAAATGTAAATCTACAGTGTAATTATCACCATCGGTCGACCGTCTCGAAAGTCAAGACCCTTGTCTCGTCCAACTTGCTTTCCCCCTTACTTAAGTGAAAGTCGCGTTCAGAAATATGCAAAAAAAGATCTGTCAAATATTAGAAGTGTCGGAGTTGTTTTTAGTTTACAAACATATTGTGTTTAATGCCATTATATGTAGTTGTAGTTTGTTTCAGATGATATACTAGTTTTAATAATTTATTGTTTGAATGTTCACTTTGGAAATATTATTAAGTCAGCGTTTAGGAGTATAGTGTACACAGATCTGTTATAATATAATAAATATTATTGGACTTATATTGTATATGGATATATATATTATCTGTGTATTTATGTATCTGTCCCCTCGAGTAACACACATCGCGGAAAGCGCGGGAATATAAAATATATGATTTGGGCGCGGGTGAAGACGATGTGTGTGCACGGCGAGTGGATATTTAAATATAATATATATTTATATGTAACATGTAAAACGATCTTACAAGTATATATGTGAACATTACAAGGAGTGTTTGTAAAAATCTAAAACCAAATATGTGTATTTGTATTACTTATTTTTAAACTGTTCAGACATTGAATAATTATGTCATTCTTCGATGACATTTTGATAAATCTCTGAACTTCTGATAAGATTGAAAATTGGCACAAAAAAAAGATCTAAATGATAGTTTTTCTTAATAGTATTAATATCAGTCTGATAGTGCAGATAGAAATGTGCCATTTCATACAACTTGTCCAAATTATATCCATAATAGTAATTAGTATTAGTATTATTCATATAAAAAATCCATCATTTTTTTGTATTATTTTCTTATCAGTACTACTTGCACGTATTTTTATATAATGATTGCTGAAGGTATTTTGAAATAACTTTGCGTAATGATCGCAAAAAATATCTTCAATGAAGGTAATAGTTAATATGCAGGTCCATATATTTTTTACACATTAAAGAAAACGCTGACACAAGCTCACCGAGGTCATATATACCTTAATAATATATTTTGTAACAATGTCTTCTAAAAACACTTCTCATGAGCATCTAACTGAAGATATGTGTTTTTAATTAAATTTTCTGAAAATCTTGCAATTATTTGAACTACAAATTGACCTTTATTCACGTACAAACGTGACGAAAGAATCAACATTACATTTGATTAATGTATGTTATGTTAACGTATTACAATATTTCCGCATTGAAAAGATAATTTAAATATTATTAAATAGAAACTTTACGTAATATTATTCTGTCAAGGTTGAGATCATAATTGGCCAGATAAAATAAGTACTTACGAATAAAGAATGACCATAAAGAATTATGAGTAAATAAACATATTTAAGAATAATGATTTACTTTATATAGTAGGCTTGTTTGTGCCCGATTAAAACGATTTATCGTACCACAGTAAACGTTTAATAATAAAATGTAAAGAAACTTTATTTATGAATACTTTTAAAAGTCAGTTAAAAAGATTTAAATAAATCTATAGCTTGGAGTGGGAATTCTGTAAACACCAAAAATGTAGAAAATTAATAATTACTTACAACAAAAACATACTACTAAATTTTATTTTAGATTTTTTACTTCGTCCGTCGGTCCCTATTGTAGATATAATATTTGAAACTAATGTATATATCGTGATCACGTTTAAGTTTGTTTTGTTCGCAAAGCTTGATTATAGTGTACCGACAACATTCAATAATAATAATAACAACAGCCTGTAAATTCCCATTGCTGGGCTAAAGGCCCCCTCTTCCTTTGAGGAGAAGGTTTTTGGTACATATTCCACCACGCAGTTCCAATGCGGGTTGGTGAAATACACATGTGGCAGAATTTCTATGAAATTTGTCACATGCAGGTTTCCTCACGATGTTTTACTTCACCGCTGAGCACGAGATGAATTATGAAGACAAATTAAGCACATGAATTAGCGGTGCTTGCCTGGATTTGAACCCGCAATCATCGGTTAAGATGCACGCGTTCTAACCACTTGGCCATCACGCTATTTCAATATTAATAGAACTTAAGATAAACCGCTACTTATTATTTTGTTATTAACTGATAGGTTTATAGAAGATTCGTAACATTTATAAACATAAATTATGAGACAAGGTCAATAAATTTCCATATCGCTTAGTCGGTTTTAAGTTCTAATTTTAAATATCTTTTTTCTCTTTTATTTTTAAATAGCCTACGATTGAGACTAAGTAGCATACACTCTGATAATCGAGAAATTAACTTTCAAAACGCTCAACCTAAAAAGTTTCTTCTAATATTCCTACTTACGAATATTTTAATTGTTTGAGAATACTAATAGTTGTAACGAAAATACCTAAAATATACCGCGAATAATATATAAATTTTATTTAGTTTAGTGGAACATTTTGAAGTACTTATTATAGTAATAAGAATGAAATATTCACAGTTTAATTCACAGTTAAATAAACAGAGAAATGCCAGCTTTCTCGTCATCATATCACGCTAATAAATTTTAAATCTTCATAATATGTATATAAATATTATATTTACGTTAAAATGCTTTATCATAATTAATTTCTATTTTAATAAATAAAGTACACATTAATATGTCCATACTTACATTTTATGTTCGCATGCAGAAATATATATTTTTGTTCTTCGGCTAATGTGTACATTAGCGGTAACTGTATAGTGAAGCTAGTACCCACATCCTAAGTTATATTGCACAAGTAAGCGCTAAGCAAATTTTCTTAACAAGCATCGCGTGCCGTCACCAATAAATTGACATTCACTTATTGTACGAGAAGAATATTTTTTGTTCCCATACAATAACACCTTACATAAGATATAAGTTTAATACCCTTTAAAAATACTTACGGAAATATTCTTACTTACTACCTTTTACTCTTCAAACTAGGCTTTAATTTGGTGCTAATCAATATTACAAGATCGCCAGCTGTCAATTATTTAAAAAAAAACTAAAATCTTTATTGATGATACTACATCAGTAATGGTTTGAACGAGTTTTTTGACAGCTAGAAAAATAAAAGAATGTTCTTAAAAGACGGAGAAAAGTGAATCTTTTGCACCTGAGTCTCGAACAACTCAAGGGGCCCTATTGACAGTGAAAGCTATGAGTTATAACGGTCAGTAGAAACCTGACAGTCACTGAGACAGTCTGAGGAGATGGCATTGTACGAGCGTCGAGCTGACGTATCAGTGACGTGCGAAATCTGAGAGGAATAGCTCGGTTATTATGCACTTGTCGTACAATTTGTGGTTTATTTTGAACTACATATAATTTAAAAAAAATGTTGATCACGGCCATGATATATAATACACGTCTAATTTAATCGTGTCGAGGTATATCCGGCTGATTTATGATTTTAGAATTGAAACAGGGAGCTATATAAATACATATTTTTGTCAATAATAAAATAACTTTTTAATTTCTATCATACGTATCTTAAATATACTTATATGCTTTGACCTTAGCTACAACATTACACGATTATGTGATGTTGTTACATAACATATGTCCACATTCCTAAGTGCAAACTTGTACGCACTCATTCACGTTTTGCCCTTTAAGACGTAGTCGTATGACAAGTGTTGAAACAAGACACTGTCTTATTAAAGACATTTACATGTTATTTTCTGAAAACATTATATCTTATTATTATATGTATACATACAGGTATAAAAAATATATTTGGTCTTGAAGATTTTGTGTCAATCGCCCAGTTATAATTTTTTCTTATATAAAATTTCTCGTATGTTAAGTCGGGCGGGTCGCTAGTAGATAGATAAATAAGACTAGTTATTAGCACTAGTTATAGCTCAAAAACAAATGACATTGATTTGGCATGTTCTGGAATCTTCGTTTGTAAAAGGATATGATCGAATATTTATTAAAAAAAATGATGAGGTCATTAGGCCTTTAGGCACGTGGTACACAGATAATGCAATTTTCTTCGGCCTTGTTCTATTCAAGCCTGTCTTCGACGGAACGGACGAATCCGACCAATAGGCAACTTGTTCATACCATTGAACGGTAATGATTTGCATGGATGTGTGTGTTACTATATATTAACTCTTGCGCTGTAAGCCAGTATTCTATGAGGCCGCAGTGGCCACAATCGCCAATAAGGACATCATTGTCCTCAATTATAACTCATGGCAGCAAAATTTCGGCGCCATGTTTTAATAGTTGATAAAAAGTGGATTTAGCGTTCGTTGATTTATTTACCTATACAACTTGATTGTATAAGTTTTTTCCGGTTCTTCTCGGAAGAAACTATATTTCAAGCCACTTATTCTTTGAAGTTTAGTGTTAAAAAGCCGATTCGAGTGCTCACACGATAGGCTTGTATTGCTCACGCTGAAATATATATATTTTTTTATGGTATACTTTGGTGGACGAGCAGATGGGCCACCTGATGGTAAGTGGTCACCATCACCCATAGACAATGACGCTGTAAGAAATATTAACTATTCCTTACATCGTCAATGTGCCATCAACCTTGGGCACTAAGTTGTTATGTCCCTTGTGCCTGCAGTTACACTGGCTCACTCACCCTTCAAACCGGAACACAACAATACTGAGTACTGTTATTTGGCGGTAGAATAACTGATGAGTGGGTGGTACATACCTCGACGGGCTTGCACAAAGCCCTAACACCAAGAAATAGAGTACATTTTGATAAAAAGTACAGTTATATGAAAATTTATAAATATAACACTCGTATATTTTCCTCAATTTGGTCTGAGGTGCATGAACTGATGAAATATTCTTGACATTCGCGTCTTGTTATTGTATCCGTTCCGTTGACCTTTGAATTGTGATGGGAAATTAATTATTTCCTACTTTACCATATTAAGTTCCGTTTGATATGTAAAAATATGTAGTTACTCGCTCAAGTCACTGCGGCAAATTTTTCCTTTCTGATTCTGACGCTCTTACTTAACCATTTTGTGTGTTCAAACCTTTTTATTAGCTTTTTTGTTTTTATAACTATATTATGTTTTTATTTAATTATGAATCTTTAAAATAATTGCGAAAAAAAAAGATTATTCTCCACTTTACATTTGCAACGTTATTTTACAGTACTATATTAAGTAAAGCTATCATCAGTTATAGCAATACAATATATATATATATATAGCCTGAGAATAAACAAATATTAGCTTAACGCTTTTTTATTATCTATATAATCTTGTGTTGAATAACATACTTTATTATTTATTAGTATTCATTTATAACATTATTATATTTATGAAAAGTTGCTCGACTTCATTATAAATTCAATTGTTTTGTTTTATTGACTGAAAAAAAAACAAAACGTTTAATTAATGTGAAAACAAATTTATCCAGTATTTAAGGTATTTGAGAGAATTAATATTTCAATATTTTTTATAAAGTAATTATTATATATGATACCGTCTACCGAGTCGTATAACCGGTTCATAGCAAAATTACGAGCAATAAAGCAAGGTGAAAAACAAATCGTGACGTCTGACAACAAAAGTGTTTCGTTTCCTTGATGCTTATTAAAAAGTATACATTTATTAGTATACAGTATGACGTAGCTTATGCTAAAAATAAAAACATTGTTTTTTATAATGCGATGATATTATTAAAATTTAACATTTTAATCTTAACTTAACATTTTATCTTAATTTGTAGACTTTAGAATCGATAGCCAGTATAATACGAATATATAATACCAACAAACTAGGTTCATTAATTTTAAACTTTGTGTCACCTTATTATTTAAATACTAAGTTCGTTCTATGAATATGTAACACATATTATGTCCTGTGTATTATTATAATATCTTTTTATTCCAGATATGCATGGCGCTATCGGCACTGTACCACACATTCTCCTGTCGATCCGAACAAGATTACAACACATTCCTCATGTACGATCTCTTTGGTATAGCGCTCTCTTTGCTGGCAATATATACGTCGGGCGTGTACTACGCGTTTTGGTGCCATCATGTGAGTATTTATTTTATTCCAATTATCACTAAAGCTGATAGAGCGAGAACTAAAACTAAAGCCGAAATCGGTCTAGTACGCCTCGGTCAATACGATAGTATTGATCTTTATTTTACTGCCAAAAAGCAATTGTTGCCAAAAGCAGGTCTTGTATCGCTGGCTGAATTATTGAATTTATTAGCATAAAAAATGTAATAAGAATTACGCAAATACTGCTACATCTTTTTATTATATATTATTTATTATAGACTAGCTTTTGCCCGCGACTTCGTTCGCGTGGACTTCAGGTTCGTCCCGTCTAGTCTAGTAATCGCTTAAAATCGCTTCGTAAATAAGTCATTATTTCTCGTACAAAGTAAAGGATAAAAAATGGTTATTGTGGGTTATTCCTAAGAGATAAACATATACCATATACACATATATATATATACCATCAGTGACTTTTTTGTAGACCTTTTTAAGTTGTACAATACTGTAGTACATTGTTTTGATCTATCTTGTAGGATTCAGTCAGCGTTTGCAATGTAAGCGCAAAAAATGTGTTTTTTTACGACCTCACATTAGAAACCTCAAAAATTGTAGCCTATGTGTTATTCTGATGTATAAGCTATATTGTGGTAAAGTTTCATTCAAATCCATTCAGTAGTTTTTACGTGAAAGAGTAACAAACATCCATACATCCATACATACAAACTTTCGCCTTTATTATAGTAGTAGGATTATGTATATATTATTTAAAAAAAAATGTCAGTGTGAGCCACGTCTCCCAAGAAGACGAATGAAATCCAGCGAAGTTCTGCTGATGTTTAGTATAAAATATAAAACGCCAAAATTTTAAAAATAGAATGTTAAAAAAAGGTACGGGCATCTGCGAGCCTGGGGGTATTGTAAATTAAATAAAAAACAGCATAATAAATATAAAGACTGCAATCTAATATTTGGCAATGTTGTCAGTTGTCATTTATGTTTTTTAATTTTTACGATTTATATTAAAATCTGAAAATAATATCACAATAAGACTCACCGATAACATTCTAGTAAATATTAAATTTAATAAATTAGAACGCATCATTAAATAACAAATGAAGATTTAAATGAACTTACTACCAGTATTGATGATGGATAATGTGTTAATAATTGTATCCTATAGAATGTTGCGTGTTACACACAAGCAAACGTGACACACATATTAACGCAAGCATATTAAGTGTTTTATTGTTAAGTACTTTAGTATACATTCATGTAATTAAGAAGGGCATTACATTTATTTTATACATTTTTCTTGCGGTTTATTATCAGTTGAATCTGCTCGAAGAACCGTTGTAATTTCATTTTAATATAACAGGTTTCTAAAATGAGAATGGAATTGTTTATGTCTTTATGATATCACTATATAAGTCTTTCCTCTGAGTGGATTTGTTATATGGTATTCACTAATTGACGGAGTGATTCGTGAGGAAGGTTTTGGCGTATAATTCATTATGGTTTTGTGTAAACTGGCGGAAATATGATAATTATATAGGCCGCTTCTTTTGCATGATTCTGAAACGTAACTTGAGTATGTTTTTATTGGTTTACAATAAATAGTAATTTGATTTGACTTCACGTATCATTATGACCAGTGCCGTAAATAGATCTTCTGCGCCCTGTGCGAGCTTCTATAACTGCGCCCTAATTAAAACGTGGGTTCACTACTGCAAATGCGTTACCCATTAACGATAAACACTAAACACAAATACACTCGTACGCTGCTAAACAAATGAGCGCGATGTATATTTTAATGATACTAGCATATAAGTACGTTTGTATTAGAATCGAGTACGATGGGCTCAGCGGAATCTTAACAAGAGCAAAACCTTAAAACAATAGTACTGCCCAGTCTGTCTATTCTTGCGCCCCCGAGAGTTTACGCTCTGTGTCTGGGCACAGGTAGCACTGCCCTATTTACGCCACTGATTATGACATTAGCGGTTTATGTATATTCTTTCGTGCGAAGTCGGGACTGGCTAGACTAAACTTTATACATAAAAAAAATGTCGATGTATAAGATGATTTATGATTTTTATGGAAAAGATTTTTATTATATCCACTTATGTGTGATTCGCTGGCAAAAGGCTCTGCATCACAGTTTTCAATGTCGTTTAAATGGGCCATGACATTCGGTACGGATCATATACAGGTAGGGCGACGTCTACCTAGTTTCGCTGGTTATGTAAAAATGAATGTTTCATTGTAGTCCAGGAATTTTAGCACCAAAAATCGGTCCGCTCTGCATAAAATCCTTCTACGTGATTGTGTGATATCGGAAAATATCAACAATAGGAGGAAAAGTTTGGTATGAAAAAGGTGGGAAATTTTGTTCTCTACAAAAAAGATTTTTTCGGTTTTTAACGTAAAACTTACCGTTTCAGAGATATATGCAAAAAAAACGTTTTCCAAGATGGCGGCTAACGCTCGGGGTTTCGGGCGACAGAAACTCGGTTTTATACTTGGGGGCAATGATATTTTATTACCTTAACCTTTTTGTATAATATAATATCATTGCTTGGGGGGCATCCTCCGACATAATCCAATCGAAAAATCACGTAGAAGGATTTTATGCAGAGCGGATATCTAAAAATCTTGGACTATTATTTTGAATAATATTTGTACGAGTATCAGTCACTAGATTGTATTAAAACTTGTATGCAAATATCAGTGACGTGTCACGTCTGTCGTAGTACTACGAACGACAATAATTGCATGTAAAAATGCATGCAATGCTGCATGACCGACATTATTTTAATGCTAGTAGGTAAACTATATAAAATGAGAAATAATTTATTTTTCATGCTTATCCAATTTGGTCTGACCACATTAACAACTTTCCATTTGATGGCATTACATGCAAATGTAATGTTTGGCTGTTTTATTTTTCAAATTTTCTAATCCAATATAAAGAAAATAAAAAAAATCTGTAACGTTCCTACATTTATACTTACGTTGCAGCACACACATCTATATACATACACTTTTATTGAATAATCGAACTCGATTTATGTATTTAAAAGGTAATTATAGTTTCCAAATATTCAATTGCATCGTAATCATTTTTATAATATATTTCAAAGATACAAGTCAAGATAACAAATTTTACGGATAAATATAATAAAACTGTTCTTAAACATAGTCATACAATTATGATATTTAGCTTATATCTATATAAATCTGCTCTTTTCTTAAAACATTGTATATTTTGAGACTAAATTTGCGTAGCTATATATTTAGCGTGTTATAGATGTTTTCGGCTAAACATGAAATCGTGTAATTAAAACTAGTCACATCTACCCGTGTTTTCCTATAAAAATATCTTGATATATTCTTTGTACATTATAGAAATTTATTTAAATTTGTCATATTATGCGAATCGACGTTGCATGTAAGCGGAGCGTAGCCGACTTCTCTGATATGGTGCAATTATGTAGTTTCTACGTTCATATATTGGATCAAACTTGATGATTTTTCTATCTCTTTTTAGTTAATTATATAAGAACAAGATGCACGATACTTGTGCCAACGATGGTACAAATATGTAGGTTGAAAACCGTATGGTATAGTATTACGAAGAACATTCGTATGCCATGTTATATAACAGATACTTTATACTGCCTAATTTAATTATCAAGTCTCTCGTGTCTTAGTTATTTGTAATGAACGGAATTATTACGCATAACATTTACACACAAATTATTCTTATATTATTACGTGAACAAACAATAGTAAACAAGAGTAGGTAAAGAATAATACGTATTTTTAAACACCTATGTGTAATAATTGCTTATTGCGTTTTCGATACTGTTATATTTGATATGGCAACCCCATTTTAAGCTTACGGGCCTTAATACGTATAATTTTGAACATAGAATAGACGAAATTAAATTTGCGAGATTTTCTGATTTGTTAGACTTAATCTAACATTTGGGTGATTGCTATTAAATAATAACATTTTAAAGAAGAAGTTTGGACAGTTCTGTAATTCTAATATCTATGGCCAGTCCTTCCCATTTAGCGGCGCAATAATCGTTCGGTTGGTCTTTATGTTTCCAAAAAACCATTCGAATTTTAAATGATACCTCAACGTAATACTTAATATTGTATATCATTGGTGTCACCAGTTACACGCAGTTAGCACGCAAGTAAAAGTTATGGTTGCGAGTGAAAGGCAAATCTCTCCTATAATTTCGTCTCAGCTTTATTTTTATCTTATCTGTACATAGAAGAGCTTCGCTAGTAATTTACCGTTGTTCCAAAATTTCAACAATAAACTGACCTTAAACTACTTTGAAATATCATTCTCAGTTAAATAATTATATGTACTTATACATAATTAAGTCGAAACGTTTATTATTTCATATGATTTTTAATATTTATTAATAAAAAAATTTAGATTGCCAAAGAAATTCAGTTTAAAGGAAATGAAATTCAGTGTAAAGAAAAATTCAGAAAGCGATTAATACATTTGAAAACGCAGGTATTCGCGGCTAATAAGAAAACTTTCATTTAGATCGTGCAGAGCTTGATGATGTAGAGTGTATGTGGAGGTAAACAATCCTATCAGCTCTGTAAGTACATACTTGCCGTGCTATCGATTATTTACCGAACATACTTGTACATATGTACATATATTTATTGTCGTCTTATTGCGTAAAATTTTACTCCAGTAAGAACTACAAAAATACATATACAACAAACACAAGTCACCTCTAACTTGATAGAGGAATTGACATTCTATTATAATTTTTTTTTCTAAAAAGTAACACCGACTTCAAAGTGATCACTAAAAATAATATAATAATTTAATTTAAACACGTATTATTTAATAATCACGTCGAATTGAGAACACTCCTTTTTTTGAAGTCGCTTAATAAGTTTATAAGAGCTTCCTTTTTCTAAATTGTAAAGAATAAATGTAAAAGAGTTAAAATCAACTATGAAAAATTGCTAACCAATTGTTTATTGAATTCCGATCAAAGAAGGAATGAAGATAAACAAACCTTAAAACGTAATCCACGCGATAAATTCTCTTATACTTAGTTTGGCTGTATCGTGAACTTCAAACAGTTCCCGATTAATATATCCTTATATATAATAACACTTTTCCACTTAACTGCTTCAATTGTACAACCAAAGTTACCTATATGCTATTTTTCGCGTATCCATAAAGAATACCATTCAATATTTCAACCAATGATATAGCTTTAATTCGAATTCTTTGGAATACACTACAGATCTAACCAGTGACGAAGGCGTCTCCTTCACGATAATTTATTATCTGTAATTTAATTAAATAAACTCAACAAATACATACTAAAACTTACTTTACACTTAGTCTAACTAATGGTATACTGTGTATAATTTACTTGGAGTAAAGTACACGACACATACAGTTTTTTATGTATTTTAGTAATACACAATATGCTGATTGGAATTGTAATAACGTATTGGTAAACTATCGCTCCCATTTAAAATTCCAACTGACCGATTGTTTAGCAACGTACTGACTCGTATCTACGTTGCGTTACCACAACGTCATTGACCTTCGTGATGTCTTAACACTTGTTTTTTTTTATGGATGAGAAGCTTCGCACACAATGGATTTATTAAAATATTCTAGCCGAAAACTCGAATATATTTTAATTTTATTTCTCAAGCTGAATTTATTGTTATATTTTTTATATACTTATTGGTCGGAACACATACTTCGTTAATACATTTTCTGTTACGATTCTCAAAACAAGATTTTTTCTCTCGTATATATGTTGAACTTATGTTATATTGTTAGCTTATGTTTGTGGGTTTGCCGCCCTTGTCCCCCAGTCGCCATCTTGGAAGAAGTAGTGGAATGTTGCATCTTCTAAGAAATGTTTATTTTGGCCCTTAAATTGTAACATTTCGATTGACTACGAAGTTTCACTTCTAGTATAAAAATACTTTTTCCTTGTCCCGAAATCACTTGGCTATATAAAAAAATTCTATCATACATGATTATGTTTCTAGCTTGTTGGTATATAGCCTAAAACCTTCCATGATATTTAACATTAAAAGATTTTTTCAAAACATACCAGTAGTACCTGAAATTAGCACGTTCAAACGGACTTCAGTTTTATAATACTTCTCCGAAACGCGTTGCATCTTTTGGTTTAAATTTAATTTATAATTATTCAGAAGTGTTAATTTGGATACTTAACTCTTAGTTTATATGTATGTGATCCATCTGTGTACAAACAGTATTTTTAATACATTAAATTACACTACAAAAATAATGTAACAAGGAAATTTAAAAATTATATTCATTATACGTGTATAGTATAAAAATAATACTTAATTTTATAGTGAATAGCATTTAATTAGCGAAATACGTGCATTTGTATTATTGTATAAATAATATAAAAATGTTTTTAAAAGAATAGCTTCAATGCGTTCTCGATTCAGTGTAATTCAAATCACCTAACTGTTGTTGGTCGTGTCGTCGTATGGGCCATTGTAGTCTTCTCTGAATTGGTCACTTGAATCGAGTCAATCTTCACATCCTTATAAATATAGATTGCAATCATGTTATTTAAAACGTTCATATTTTTTATTTACAAATTATCTTGTTATGTCGCTTCTTTGTGCTTAAATGTCTTAAGTAAATATAGTATTCACTTACGACGTTTAATGAATGAAACACTTGAAACGATTACATTAGTCAATTATTTCATACTTTAAAGTAGGACATAAAACTGATAATTGACTTATGTTTTTCAATAAATAAATAATAAATAAATATGAGACAACTTCACATACATTACTCTGATCCCAATGTAAGTAACTAAAGCACTTGTGTTATGGAAAATAAGAAGTAACGACGGTACCACAAACACCCAGACCCAAGACAACGTAGAAAACTAATGATAATCTACATCGACTCAGCCGGGAATCGAACCCAGGACCTCAAAGTGGCGTACCCATGAAAACCGGTGTACACACCACTCTTCCACGGAGGTCGTCAAATATTCAATATGTAGTATTTTATATTTATCTATTAGTTTAATATTTATTTTTTTGTCTATTTTTGTCGAAATTCTACCGCCACACAGTAAATAATAATGCATCGACTTTACATTACGAATGCGCGGTTTCTAATTGCTCCGATATCTGAGATACGACATTTTGCACTTAGAAGCGATTTAGTGCAATTTTTATTATGAAAAGCTTTTGTCTCATTATTTAAGATATCCGTTTCTGAACATTGTATCGTTCAAGTATAGGTATGGGTATGTATAACACATACAAATATTTCTTATTAGTAAATATTTTTTTTTTTACATGAAGAGTAACCCAGTTATTTTTTTTATCAACTCTAATTATTTCGATAACATCGATGATAAAAAATTATATCGACAAAATCGATGCTGGACTATGAACATTCACGTAGTCCTCGGCATCCTTATCGATTTCCAGTGCAGGTCAACTTATACGGAAATTAAATTCAAGGTGATCTAATAAGTGATTTATTATTGAATAACTTTAGCGACTATTAATTATTATACTTAAAAAAACTTCTAGTTCTATAAAATTATGATTTTAAATATCTGGATTTATGAATTTTAAATTTCGAATTAGTTTTTTTCTACTCTTCTAATTTGCTATTTTTGAATATCGGTTGATAAAAAAAAATACAGACGAATTGATAACCTCCTCCTTTTTGAAGTCGGTTGAAAATAAGACATTATGAGAAATACTGAAATGTTTTTTGCAAAAAAAAAGGTTTTAATACGAACACTTGTCTCGACTTGCTGAACGTATTCATAGCTTTTTTTATTAATTTCACGTCATTATGTAGTGAACAATTCCATGAGCCTGGATTTGTCTATAATGATCATAGTATCTATCCTTTAATATTAATTCATATTCACGTGTAATTCGAATTTTACGACAACGACGACAACACAGCAATAATGTTTATATTACGTAATTAAATCAGTAAAAACTTCATGGCAAACAACTCAATTCAACAATATGAGAATTTATTTTATTTGCACTGTTCAAAACTATAATAATAAAAAAAAGTATAAATTTAACTTAAATTATCTTGTTTTGCTTATTTTTATGTGATGTATTTTTTCAATTGATTTCCATTATTTATATTCCTTATGTTGTGTATTTCCAGGAGCTGAAAACCTTCTACATGCTATCAGTGACGCTGATATTTGTGGTAGCAATGGTGCTTCAGACGCCGAGGCTGCAGGTTCCATACATGGTGAAGATGTGCGTCTTCATAGGTTGGGCGGCCTATGGCGTGCTGCCGACGTTACACTGGACCTATGTTATGGGAGGTTTCGATAACCCAATGGTGCAGGTAAGCCAGCCTTCCCAATATATACAGCCTTAAAAAGACATTTGTTTGTTTAATTATTTGTAAAATGATATTATTGGCAGGATAATTCGAATTCCATAGTTTATTTCTTAATTTGTACAAATATCCCCTGGTTAATATGGTTATTCTAAATCTAATTGTTTTTGAATCAGAATAAGGACGCAAAAGGTGTGAAATATGGCCATTTTGTTGAGCTAGTTTAACCTCGTTATCACGAATAATGTTGCCAGTAGGTATGTGTGTCAAATATTGCAACCGAATTTGAAATCACTCGACGCATTGATATGTAATTTTAATGACTCTTCAATGCTGTCGAACAAAATGTAATCTTCAAAATGGCCGCTTAGATAAATAGATAATTAAAAATTTTATCATTTGTTGTGGTTAAATTTAATTATGTTTAAATATGCAAACAAATCGTCTTAATCTTTTATTTATATTTAAAGAACTAAATATGGTATGGACAAATTTTATTAGTTATTTACTCTAACTTGGTAACAAGAGGTTTCGAGCATTTTTCTGTAATTTTTTATAGTTTAATTATAATTATATACTGCCTTATTGGTATAGTAAAAAAATCACAGTAAAAATCCCGGAGTATATAAATTCCTTTGTAATTTCTTAGGTATTCCAAATTTGAAATTGTAATCCATAGATAATAACCGTTCCTATTATTTAATTCTAGAATTATTTAAATTCTGACAAGTAACATTACTACGTTGATTTTTACAACATTGTATTACCAAGATGTCCTTCTACGTTTACAAGGAAGCTGTGCAATTACGGAATAATTTTACGTGTAATTTTAATTACGCTAATTATTTATTATACAGTTCTTTTCTAATTATTTTTTTAATCATAATTTTTAATATATTTTATGGCTTGTCTGGAATAACGTGACAAATTGTGTACTTACATATTACCAACTTAGCTTCACCCATCAGTAGTACATAATGATTTTTTAGAGTTCCGTACCCAAAGCATAGAATGGATCCTACTACTAAGAATACGCTGTCCATTCTTCTGTCATCAGACTGTGAACGACAGTTGATATTTTCACATTTCTGCTGACGCTATATATGTTTAATTGTTTATGTTTATATAAACACCTTTGTTAATTATATAAAATAAACCTTGAAAACTGTGAAAATAAAACGTGACTATCGAAGTGTATCATATTTGGTTTGTCTTTTATTTAAATAAATTTTTACTCATCGCTGACGTTCTTAATAAAGTATGTCCAGATTAATATGTAAAATGTTTATGCAAACTTTCATACCTCATTTAATATCCTTAGGACACCGGTTTTGTCCTTTTTCATTATGCTTAGGTTTGCGCTAAGAAATAGGTTATTTCGTTCTATACGGGAATTCTTGTGCATAATATCATCCCGTTAGGCCCAACGGTACAGGCTGTGCATCGCCATTTTAAATTTTTCTCAGATAGAACATTCGTATTCTATCACATACATTACATACATATATTGTATTTAACTAATATGATTGTATTTTTTAAATGTTGATAAAGAGTAACTACTGAGTTTCTTGCCGGTTCTTCTCGGTAGAATCTACTTTCCGAACCGGTGGTAGCTTCACTTAATTGTTAAATGACGTTTCAAAAGTGCTTGTAAAAGCCCACTTGAATAAAGTTTATTTTGATTTTGATTTTTTGATTTATAGTTTTTTTTATAAGTAAAATAATCTCACCCTTTTATAATGATTATAAGTGAGATTATGTTTTGTTTACGTAATTATATAAATGCATCGAAGTCAAGTAGTGTTGTTTAGTAATTATTATTTATTGTTTCAGATATTCTTCCCAAGAGTGATCGGGATGTATGTGATCAGCGGTACAGCGTTCGCTATATACGCCTTTAAGGTAATTATAAAATTTAGGTATAAACATAATTATAACTGGTGGCCCATGCTTATAACATCTTAACCGATGATTGCGGTTTCAGACCCAGGCAGGCACAGCTAGATTCTCTTTCGCTTAATTTGTGTTTATAATTCATCTTATGCTCAAAGGTGAAGGAAAATATTGTGAGGAATGCATGTGCCTAATTTCAACGAATTTCTGCCACACTTTTATCCACCAACCCGCATTCGAGCAATAGTGCGGAATAAGCTCCAAACTTTCTCAAAGAAAGAGGAGGCCTTAGTCAGGCAGTGGGAATATTATAGGCTGTTACTGTAACTGAATGAGGGTGTATATTGTTACACGAAAAAAAAACTAAAGATTGTAAAAACTAGTAATAATTAACTATCTTTTTCTTAATATTATTATATAAGTATTAACTTTATTTTTCTTAATCTTTCTTTTTTCCAAAATTGTACTAAAAGCAGCACTGTGCAAGAAATAAAAGGCTTTTTATTTTTATTTATTTATTTTATTACGTCACGATTACGGATCAGAGGAGGTTATACCTTAAGTAATGAACAGATAAATAGTTAATTTTTTTCTCTATTACCAACTCGTTCTGAATCCGGTTGGACTCACTAATCTTGACGACACTATATAAAAATAGCTGTGTGTGCGTGACTTTAATATTACTTTGACAATTGGGATATTATTGTATTATTTTTTTACTATTTGTTGCATAAGGCTTACCAACTAGAGTACATACTCAAACATTATTAATTATTAAATAATACAACTATTTTTTTTTTGTATATTACTGTAACTTAAATGCATACACAACATTTAATGTATAAATGTCGATATATTCTGAACTACCTACAATTAATTTGAGTAAAAATGTTTATTATTCAACCAAGGAAACCAGAATACCTATAATAAAGCTTTTGTTATATTGCTATTGTACGTCTTTGTATGAAGTTTTTACATACAGCGATTTTATCTCACCTTTAAAACCTAAACGATGAACTCAAGTGTACTACAGATTAGGTTACCTTGAATCAGTCTCCCAGAACACCAATCCTACCTATATTTTTATGAACACGCTACAGTGAGTTTGATTGATGGTTTTATCTATTTGATCAATAGGCTATTTGACAATGCGAAAAATAAATTGTGAATTATTGTAATCAGTGTATATTATAAGTTTAAAAATGGTTATTTACCATCGAAACTTGAAAATATAACTTAATTTATTCAAAAATCAATAAATAAAAATGCATTTTTTCAAACGTTTGTCACTTGACACAAAACGCTCCTGATTGGCCGGGCTTATGATGAAGTCACTTTCTTGTAAACCTTGCTTTTTTACTGTATGTGCCACAGATTAAAATACAGCAAAGTGACGTCACCGACCCCATTGAAGCGCCATATTGTCCAAGTAGCGTTTTCGCGCGTTATTTAAATATGGAATTTTTAATATGATATTTTTCGGCAAATATGTACAAGAAATAAAAAAATCAATCTGTCTAATCAATCTTTTACTGGGTTCCTTAACCTCTACTAAATAATATAAAATGGATTTTAAAAATCAGTCAAATAGCCTATTAGGATGAATTTACATTGTTTTGTCAACGGTACTGAACAGTAAAAAGAGTTGGTACATAATACCACCCCAGCCGAGTGACGGAAACATATTTCTTTTACACTCGATAGTTACAGTTTCGTAGAAATATTGTACCCATTAATAAGTGTAATAAACACTTAATGAAATTTTATATTTCCAGATTCCAGAACGTTGGTTTCCGGGTAAGGTTGACTACATAGGTCACTCTCATCAGTGGTGGCACGTTTTAGTTCTAGGAGCTCTGTACTACTGGCATAACTCTGCTATGATATATGTCCAGTATAGAATGAACCACGGCTGTGCGAACACAATGAGAATATTCTAGGAGAGCTTTAATATTAAATTCAGGGTAATTATTATAAAATAGTGTTAGATGTATGAATGGCCTTATGAGTCTGCAACTAGCATTGTATTTGTGATCACATGTCAATTCGGAAAAATAGCGTGTGTTAATGTTCTAGAAAAAAATTCTTGGTATGCAATGGTGCTGATTTGGTATACGAAATATTTTAATAGTTAGACAGAATTATCTCTTATATTTGGAGATAGCCGCTTGTCAAATTAATTTATTTTGTGTACAAATAATTCACCAATGCTACAAGTAGCAGGCATATGCTCGAAATTAGTCCAATCTTGTTATTTAAACTACTAATCTCACCAAACTCCAACACTTTGGGTACAACAAACGACAAAATAACGTTTAATAATCATTTACGTTCCTTTAATAATGAATACTAGAAAAAAAATCTTAATTTTCAATATTCTTGAATTGAATTGGTAATGCAAAATTCTTGCTCTTTGATTTTAAACTAATTTTTGATTGAGAATATTAGAATTTAATGGGAGTGGTGAAAAATATTGGCATTTAAACACAATACGTTTTATGGCAATTTTATTTTGTTTCATGTTATTATAATTTTTCACTAAAATCTCAATTTATATGTGATTTTTGATATTTAAGTTGATTAAAATACATTGATATTATATTAAATTTCAAATACTACGAAAATAATCTAAAACATTCCTTTGAATAAATACAAAATTATAATCTAATAAATAAGGTTATATACTTTTTATCCTAAAACTCATTTTAATGAATCTATTTTAAGTATCTGTTGATAAAATTTATCGAAGTGTAAATCGTAACTGTAAATTTATTTCTCTTTTAGAAAGTCACAGTCACAAAATATTAAGGACAGGATTTTTATTTATGTCTGCATATAGAAAGAATGAGACTCCATACCATGTAGTCTTTTCTCATCTTTTCATTCATGGTAGTTAAAAAAATGGGTTCAATTTACTTCAAATTATCTTAAAAACAAACATTCCTTGTTGTTGTTGTTGTTATTTTCAAATGACACAAAATATAAATAAAACCTTTTTCAATCGACCTCAAAAAGGAGGATGTTATCAATTCGTCTGTATTTTTTTTTTCTTTAAATGATAGTATACGTGAAGTAAAAGCACATTGATTATTTCTTTTTTTTTTTAAATACGTTGTTAATGAATTCTTAATAGTGAACCACGGAACAAATGAACTACGGTTACCGTATAATATCTGATTATCTGTTTGTGGTTGCCAGTTCACTATTTGTTATTTGAGAATTAAGCGATTATGGAATCTTGAAACACTTCGAAATATTATTACAGTTCGCTGTTAAAATAATTGTAATTGTATTTGAAATGCTCTCTGTAGCTGAGAAATATTATTATTGTTTTGTTAAGAAATGACGAATTAAATTTTTTTATGTAAAATGGCAACTAAAATGTATAATGTAAATGAAATATTTAAAATGACATTTTTATGTCTTAAAGACATTAAATCTTTTAATAAAATAATTTTACTAATTGCTAAGTACGATTTGCTCAATATTTAAATATTTCTTTTTAAGTTTGTTTTTTTTTATGTATTTATGTGGGAAATAATATGTCGGTCTACAACTGAATAATGCAATTGAAAAAATAGTTTTAAGTTCACTATTTTGTATTCTTTATCTATTATTTTATTATCTTTTATGAGACAATTTTTCTATATAGAAATGTACTCTAGCATTTATTATAACCGTCTGTGATGATCTTACTCTTAGTGCCTTGTGTAATGTTATTTTTTATTTTTCTATTTTTTACGTTATGGGTTCAACATGGAGTACCAAATCAAGATAATAAAAAATATGTATAAAGTAATTGTTTTATTTTACTATTTTTTTTTTAATTAATCCAAATACTAGCAAAAGCAATTTTTAGCAACTAACACACAAACTAAGTATTTCTTACGTGCTTAGTCATTTTAATATCATAAAACTCCAGTCTATGAATTTTAAAATAGTAAATTTTCTGAGTTCGCAACGTATTACTGACTATAATAACTCTATACATCATAAGCTGTCTTGAAAAAAAAAATGTGGGATTTTTTTGAGATTTTCCGAATAGTTGTAAAAGTAGAAATATCAAAAGTTATGAGGGAGAGTCATTATGAGACTCAAGAGATTTCTTGTTATGAAAGTGAAAATTATTGTTGACGTTTTTTGTATTTCACGACCCTGAAAACGACCGAGTAAAACCTAAAACTTTTTAGTAACCAGATCTGATAAATAGATTTAACTCAGAAACTATATCCTGGTAAGCCTCTAGACCAGCAAGGCAGTCAACAAAGTTTATTTTAACTAAGGAAAATTTATGTTTAATTTTAATTTATTTTAATAAAGCGCCATCTGTTGGCGAATAGAATTGTTACTACTTAAAGTTTTGTTTTAGACGAAATACATTTCGTCTTCTCGATACTAGAGGGCATACCATTGCTTAAAATTTAAAGGTACAATTGCACCGGTTATTATTTTTTATATTTTTAATTTAGAAAGTAAACAGACAAAGTAATTTGAAAAAAGTGAAAAAAATATTTATTTCATAGGATAACTTAATAATCCATGCCAGTGATTTTGCAAGACTTAGATCGTATCTTTCATTTGCAATGTTAAAAACCGACTTACGGTAATACAGTATTTTGATCCAGTTAATCCTTTGTATATTATAATTATTATAGGTTATGCCGCTTATCAAATTCAGGTTTGTTGTTACAGTTAAAATATAATCAACGTAAGTATATCCGAAAAAAAAGTTAATTTAGATGATTCCTTATGATTATTACAACAACAAAAAAAACAGAAATATAACTCAATGAGTGATGTTAACTTTATTTTTTAGTGATTGAGTGATTTTTCTAGAGATATAGGTATAATTTAACTACTTTCTAATGAATTGGTTAATTAAAAAAAAATATCATAAAAACTTTACACCAAATCTCACACTCCGTGCGCTCATAATTTTACAAAGAGATAGGTACAATTTTATAGCAAATTTGTTCTATCCATTGCACGATAAATTGTTACATACCTACCAATTTTAAAACGTATTAAAATAACGATATTAAAACAAAGAGTACAATATACTATATTTTAAATATCAGAAGTAAGTCATTGTGGTCATCTTAATTTAATGTCATAATATCATAGCAAAGCAGTAATGTAATTCTGTCATGAACAGTTTTGTTTTCGGCAACAGATTTAGTCTCAGTTATAAACCGATTACCAACGTATTCACGTTGAGTCGCAACCTTTATCCATTATCAAGTATTACCGCTTATATAACTCAGAAGTATACTATACCTATTCATAAATGATCAAGAATACATACAAATCCAGACATTAAATTGAATCGAACGTTCGATGTCAAACAAAATAGTGATTTCACATATCAGCGATTCAATAAATGAATTCTGACGGTGCACACAATTCACGTTCACACTCGAGTTAAATGGAGAGGTTTGAAGCAGGAAAAACAAAAGATAAATGGGCAATATTTTCATTGCACCGATGAATGGATGGGCTGTTGACTCAACGTAGTGGAAAATATGGCTACCGATCATTCGGATAGGCCGATTGGTAAATCCAATTGGAATCGTTTTAAAGAATTGTCTGGTAAATATAAATTAAATTTACTTCCCGATCTATCTAGGTTTGCCGTATGTTAGGTACTTTCTAATTTTCCATAGTTATTTTGATATGTGTGAAAATAATTTGATTTCTGAGTTTGTAACTGAAATGTAACAAAATAACATGGCATATTTTTGTATGGAAAACATAAATGTATTTTTGAATGACTCAATTTGAAATTTTAAAACAAAACTTCCGTATCTTCAACCTTATAAGGTTTATCTATAGACTTTGACGGTGTAAGAAATCGTTTCTTACGTTACACCAATACGCCACCGATATTGCGAACTAAGATGTTTTGTCCCGTGTGCTTCAAATTATACTTACGATTTTATTGCTGATTAGCGATAGAATAGATGAATGCTCCAGAGTCCTGTTTATATCCTCAAAGTAAAGATACAAAATGCAAAAGAAAGTTTTTTAAAATCTTTGGCAGCGCAATAACGTGTAACAAGCACGTACATACGTAAAAGCTCTTAGAAATCTGTGCATATACTTATATTTTTTAACAATCTATCCAATGATACTACAACCCGGTGCTCAAGCCAGTAAACAAATAACAGATAAAAGTTCTCAGTATTATTCCTCCAGTTACAGTAACAAATTAGTAAGGTCAACGAATCGACTTGTTTCCCGCGGGAGCGCTACGGCGGCGCTCGATGACGGATTGCTGCGCGATCACCCTTGACGTAGCGATGACATGTGTCACTATTGCTTTGTGTTTCTGTGCTAGTAAAACGAAGAACTTATATAAATTTAAAAGTATGTGTTTTAATTTTTTTTTCATTTCTTGAAAATATTTTTGCACTTTTAAGACATTTTTAATATGAATACAATAAAATAAACAACCGAAAGGTGTTCCACAGACAGTTAATTGATATTTACGGGGATACTTTTTTTGGATGGATACACTCTTATGGATTGTATTGTCTAGAGTTATTGACATACATAAAAATTAAAACCACATACGAACTTACATATTATTATTAAATATAACACTGTTGATATTGGTACTGAAATAATAATATTAACAAAATATTATAAGTGAAGCATCGAGTCCATCGCTATCCCCGTCCGTACTATGTTAACACATCTGACCACTCGTCCCAAGCCCTTTTATTCCTCATAAGTTTATTCAACATATATCGAGATGGATTATAACTTATCTATTAAATGTAGACATATAATGTAGTTGACTTTTCAGTATAAAGTTTAAAGATCGACACTTTTTATACGACTTTCATATATATGCACATCGCACAGCTTATAGTTTTGGCAGCCTTCTCATATAAAGCGCCCTAAACGATATTTTTTACTGCTATTCGAGAGAGAAAATTAGGTTGTTGGGTCAGCGTGACCTGAGACATGTTATATGTATTTTATATATATATATATATGTTATATATCTCAAAAAGTAAGCAAAGTAAAAGTATACTACGGATAATTATTGATTATTTCAGCTCTGAAACTTTAAAGTAATAACATTAAAGTTTCATGTCAATCGGATTGTAGTTTATGCCTGAACCTAGAAAAGTAAAAAAAAAAAACAATTATTTTGGCACTTCTTAGGAACTAGGTTGATTGGTACAAATAATTTAAAAGAAAAATGTGTAGTGACATTCATTCAAATATATTATTAGTACCTGCCTGCCTTATTGCCTAAATTGTTAACTAATAAAACTATTTTTTATTACCTATAAACGGCTTTCGTACAAAAACAGATTGTCAATAATAGAAAAAGTTAACACTTTTAAGTCATTGCTTGCGAAATGGGGTTGAAAAAAAAGTACAATAATGTAACATTCGTCAATAAGCAGGAACACGCGATTATTAGCATAAATTCCAAATGCATCTTAATACCACGCCCACTGACAGATGTAGGATTTAAACGACTTTAAATAGAGTAACGTATGCTAATATTTGAGACTAATGTTATAAAAAATATTTATGGATTAAACGCTGACGTTGCTAACCATTTTATGAATAAAAAAAATGTGGGCACGCGCGATTGTAATCCCGAAAACAGTAACTATGGGCGTTTTTTTGTATATTTTTTGCTTTGTCGTTATTTATTAAAAATTATAAATAACCGCTGAGGTTTATTTGTTTTATTTTTTATTTTTCGTAACTCGTAAATATAATTTACTAAGTAATTAAAAAAAATAGTCAAAATTTTTTTTAAACAAGTTACATCTATATAACGACAAAATACAGATTGTACCTATTATTTAAATATATATCGGTGTTCTAAATTCAAATTGGTTTAAAATCGAGTGTAAATAACACACAATTTCCCGTAATTTATAGTAACAAATTGCACTAACATGCATGGCTAATACTTCATTATATTTCCCGAATTTCGTACAGTAAGGGTGTATCTTGTAGGTGTTCGGGTATGATTAATCACGCTACATGAATATGCATGAGTGTTAGGGCTGTCAGGTGCGGGGCCGCCTTTAAATATCAAATTAAACATGTAGGCGCTCAAACGTACCTACTCGCTTCTGAATAGGTATCTAAAATTACGTTCTTTATACCTATCTTGTGGGTATTAGATAATATGTATACCTGCCTAATAACCTATTTACTGCTTAAATTTTAACGTTCTTTGTATCATCCTAATAATATAACATTTTATTTATATAATAATGTTACACATCTCATTATGAGTGGCAATAACAATGATAAAGTTTCGAGGTTCAATCTGGATCTGGTTGTACATTTCTTCTTACTTATATCACTAGCGCAGCATTTATTTTGTTGAGAGATAGCGATACTACTCATATAGTAATACTACAGTCTATAAAGAATAAATTCACCCACACAATGTATGATATACTCATATAACCTTTTGTGTTTTCCCACACTTGTGTGTCTACTACCTATAACATAACCCGTGGACTTAACTTCTCTATATTGACAATGGATCTAGCTATTCTTTGTTGGATATCTTTATTATAATATTTTCAACAATTAGGACACGAAATGAATTATTTTATAAAAAATATAAGTCTACAAAATACAGTAGAATTTTTTTTAATGAAATGTTCTCGAGAGTTATAAAAAATATGAACGCGAATTATAAACTGTATTTTCACGTTTAATATTTTTCATATTTGTATTTGAGATTTATAGTGTATATAAATTATTAATTTGTACAACAACAACAGCCTGTAAATTCCCACTGCTGGGCTAAAGGCCTTTGAGGAGAATGCGGGTTGGTGGAATAATAATGGCAGAATTTCTATGAAATTTGTCACATGCAGGTTTTTTTCACGATATTTTCCTTCACCGCTGAGCACGAGATGAATTATAAAGACAAATTAAGCACATGAATCAGCGGTGCTTGCCTGGGTTTGAACCCGCAATCATCGGTTAAGAAGCACGCGTTCTAACCACTAGGCCATCTCTACTCAATTAATTTGTACACTAACTCGTTTTTTTGTTTCTATGTAATTAATGTCCTAATGTTAATAATTCGATGGAATAATTTTATATCCAGATATACCTACTTATTATGAAGATTCTTTTAAAATGCTTTGGGTTATCCTAACAAAAAAGTTCTTCAAAACTAATAAATTATTTTTATTTATAAAAAAATATATGGTCAGCCATCCAATAAATTAGCAAGCATTTTTTTTTTAATTATTCACGGTATAGTTACTAATAGTATAACCACATTTGTATATTAAGCCAAAAACGCTAATGGACAAAACCATTCCATCGTTGTACATCAGAAAAATATATAGAATCCATTAATTGAAAACCGCGAGCGAGTAAACAGAGCAAAATTATGAGCTCCGTCCATTATTATTTCTGTTCGGGCATTATCATCTAAATCGCATCGCGCCACCATTTACGGTGTTTAGGTATTTGCACACTATTGTTAGTGGCGTTGTGTATAAAATAAACATTTGTTATGGCGAGGGACCGTGGCTACAATATCGTATATCCCGAATTACCATTAGAATGGAACCGGCTGATGTATGGCCCGTATTACTCCAGGTTGGGACGCTGTTTTCAGATTCCGCTTTGTGGGAAGCGTGATTATTTTATAATGTTTGGGGTTTTATTGCAACCGAATTTCAGTTTTCAGAGTCATGATATTTCTGATATACATATATTAATTTATATAAAATATTTACTTTTATTTACTTTAATGAAAAAGCTTGAAGGTAAGTTATGAACACTGCCACTGTTGTACCTCAGGTACGGCTTTGTACGTACCAAGTTGATACCTTACACTGCGAAAAAAAAGGTTTCATGTGATGAGTTTAGTTTAGTTATGCGCAAAAGTAGGACGTATTCCTCTATGGGCACTCAAGCTTACTTTGTACCAAATTTTATCAAATTCAGTTCAGTGATTTTATGAAAAAGCAACAAACCGAGAGACAAAGTTACTTTCACATATTAGTACAGATTTTAAGTTTGAGTTAATCTCTTATTAAGTAATTATAAATTCTTACTAATAACTTTAATAACAAAATTTCTACACCAGGTTACTATTTTAATTCGTTTTAATTTTAAATAGAAATAATAAAATCATGTTAACGTGATATTTTACTTTAATAAATGGAATATACAATGTGCATACGTGCCTCCGAATGTATGTACATACTAATTTAAGTTCAAGGATGCTCATTTTAAATTCACAAAAGAAAGCACTCGAGACAATTAAATAATAATGCAATCTGGGTGTTTGCTTAGCGTTGACGTAACTGGGGTGCGAGATGAAATCCAAACTGAATTTGCGCTGGTCGGATGACATGAGCTTACAATGAGAGGATAGTTGTAAAATAAATACTAGGAAAGGGCGTAGTATCGCGGGAGGCGCTCCGCCACGTGGCCGTCGTGTGACGTACGCGTGCCGACGCCCGCGCACCGGACGCGTTCAATTCCAATTTCACGACAATATTTTGGCGAGAGTAACTGTCTCATTTATAATTCGAACAGGAAATATTACACGCTAATTTTGTTCGAAGCATATATTGATTTAGCGGCGGTTGCTGATCAAGATATTTATTGACATTGGCATTGCATTATTTTCTTAAATAAAAAAAATATTACGTAATTGTTTTTACATTTATAATTCTAAATGAACTATAAATATATATATAACATATACATCGATCATTTTAAGGTCTTCTTATACTAGATACTACTTCCCGTCCGCGGATTCACCTTATTTGCGTTTGGGTCCAACCACAACAACACAACAACAACAAACATCTGTAGGTGTAAAGCATACTATTCTCTATAAAGAAATTGGATATCGAATGCAGACATTAATAGATTTTTATTTATTTAGTAACACAAATATACCATATGCTTATAATAACCAGTTTCTATCCATAACCTAAAATTATATTAAAATTGTTTAAACATTCGTTTGAATTAATTAACATTTAACTATAAGACGCAGTTCGTATATTCTTACCTACAGCTAGCTATTGGGGGTAACATGAGCCATAAATTCAATTGTAATTATATGTAGTGGAAGTAACTACTGAACTGCGGGCTTTACGATCCGTGTGATTGACTCCAGTTCCAACTATTCCATTAGTTGAGAAGGGTATTGATTCTAGACGGTAATTAAACTTTAGTTCCATGACTATTAATGTGCTTTAATCACTAGTTTATTTAATTACTTCAAAGGGGGTATCTTTGTGAAACATCGTAGACGCTAAACAATTACATTGTAGTTATTATTTTATTGTTTTTTAAGTACCTTTTTAAGTTTCCCACACCCATTCTTCAGCAATTTTACCAGCAAACTACTTTGTATCGTTGTATTGTATTCTTGAAATGGGTTATAAGCACAAGGAGACATTAAATCATAGATCTTATTGTGACTTCAGAACCTAATAGTTTGTTGTTCTTACAGTTACATTGATATGATTTTGCTATGGTCGTTATAATAATAGAATATTAATTTGTATTGAAATTCTCCTTTTACTCTTTAAAGAAAACGTCATGTTTGTCATTTTGTTTGGATATTTTAACGCGTCGAATCAAATTAAAATTTATGGTGTATAAAACCAGCGGTTCAGAAATAAGTACCAAATCTCGTCAATAGCTTCCCAGCGCTGGACATAAACTAACTACTTTTAGTTCGTTACTTGTCAGGAGAGATGGTTCATTTTGTTAACAGCATCGGAAATCCGATTCAAGGCTGAGTCGATGCCATTACTAGCGGTCATGATTTGTACGGTCACTTATTTTTAATTTGTATTTGCATAATTAAATGTTAACATAAGTAATTCTTATCTAAATTAAACTTTTTAGACCAAAAAATAAATGGTAACGTGATATTTAGCTTTATATAAGGCATACATTTTTCAATGAGCTGTCAAAATTTATACCGAACATTTTTTATCATTTAATTGATGCGTTGAAATAAAACAAGATTTAAACATATACAATACGCTTAAAATTTTAATCTGTTTTCAATATTCGTTTTAAAATTAAGTATTGTTATCTAAGTCACGGCAATAAAAATATTAGCAAACGAGCGAGTACTTCGTCGCCTCGACATTCATGGAAATTGTGCTACCTACACCTATCTTCGATAACGAAATTGAAGAATAACATTTAATTATCTGTATCAGTTGAACCAATTGAAAATTTGTTTTTTTTTTTTTTTTTTTAAATAACAAACGGAGTCCGCATCAAAGGTTTGTTTTTACGCGGTCAATCAAACGACCACTTTGAGCTATATAGTTATATAGTATATACGTATATAGATATACATATATTATATAGTATATACATAGTTATAGTATATATAATATTAAAGTAATAATTAATATTATGTATATATAGTTATATTCCTTTTATATGTATTAATTAACACTGCACTGATTTGATTAATCAGCACTGCAAAACAACACGCTTCAAAACAAAACACAACAATATATGCTGCTCTTGTTTGATAGGTAACACCCACCCGACTGAGATTTACCCAAAGTCCTACCACGCATTATTAAAATGACAGTAAATTGATTTATGATTTTATAAGAATTGTAATTTAACAAGAAAGTTCCGAAACATTAATTAATCGTAATAACGTCCCTTAGTCGAAGCAAAATTAAAAGATAAGATCACAATTTGTAAAGTTTATGAAATACCCCCCCGGTAGGAGCTTATCGCAAGTCCTGTTAGAGATGCATTAATTCTCCAATTTCTTCTTATAACGAAGATATTTAACATTAAATACGTTTTTCGCTTTTTATGTTATCCTTGTTATCCTTGTTATAATAACTATAATAAGCGATTGCGATTAATTTAATCTTCAAAGTCGGTCTCTGATTTATGGTTATGTACCTTAATTATTTAACATTTAACTAGAGACATAACAAAGTTATCACACTTTAAGGGACGTAACGTCTCACAAGCTACTGATTCGAAATTAAATTTATTTCAAAATTTCAAATGGACAATTTAAAATTGTGTTTTTATTTAACTATTGATACTTATACAATAAAACAAATGTAAATAAATTCAGTCATTTGTCATGATAACTTAGAAAATAAAACTATAATTAAAAATTAGTGGTAATTTTCAGCCTTAATAATAAATAATAAGATGTTGAAAGACAACGGCATTTAACGAATTATAAGAACATTGAAAGTCATAACAATGCTTTATATATTTTCCAAAATGTAAGCGAACTTATTGCCCTATATTTATTATCTATTGTTTAAAATGTTTATAAATGAAAGAGGTCTGTGAAAGGAGGTTCATAGGAGAATTAGCGTCTTTATCTGGGGATCGTGGAGAGATCGTGGCCATTGTGATCGCGTTTTGAATCTGCATAATTTCACTTCATTAAAGCAATGGAATGATTAATAGCTGGGATCTTTGTGTACCATCTACCTACCTTCATGGTAACCATTACTTTATGTAATTTACGGGCAATATATTTGGAACAATATTTTATTTATATATATTTTTGTAGGTACTCTTATTACGAATTATTACGATAATACGGCTAATCCGAGCAATAAATTATTGCATCGATTGTATGGTTACGTAGCAGGAAACTATTATTAATTGGAATGTAAAGATTATATTATGAAATAAGTAAAAAAAAACAATTAATTTACAATTTGATAACAATAAAAAATAACATCAATGTTGAAATTATACCAAAATGTGCGAAGAAAATTTATTTAAAAAAAATATGCTGTAATGTTGGACACCATGTTTCTTGCCTTAAGTACCTATTATTGAGTACCTACAATGTTCACAAAACATCTTCTAATTATTCTGTATATTAGAAAATTAAACGAGTATTGAGCAGTTATGAATATTCATAAAGAAGAAATTATTCACGTTGCGGGCCGATACAACTTATCTGCATTAATTATGTCATTGTTTTGAAATATTTTCCACCGAGAAAATTATGAC
This sequence comes from Vanessa cardui, assembly GCF_905220365.1. NCBI lineage: Eukaryota > Metazoa > Arthropoda > Insecta > Lepidoptera > Nymphalidae > Vanessa > Vanessa cardui. Next base: position 10,085,108 of record NC_061130.1, on the reverse strand, counting down.
TAAGATAAAAAGTATCTATGAATCAAATAAATTAATAAAGTTTAAACTTTTGTCTATCATTTATAAAAGAGGTTATAAGTATTATATATTTGTAAACGTGTTATATAGAATTACAGTATATAATTTTTGTCTGTATGAGAGGAATAAGTGATTGATATCTAATCGAAAAATTCAGTGGCATTGATAAGAGTCTAGATTTACTTTTATTTATGGCTGCATGATAAGGATGCTTTGCGTATGTAATGCTGTAATATAAACAACTCTTAATCCTTTTATTGCCGCCACTATCTGTTTTTCGGGAAATACGAAAGTTACCAAGGGGAATAAATTTACTGTTCGGCTATTTACTGATTTTATTAGTTATTTAATATGTTCACGGCTGGGAAAAGGACTCCTTTCCTGTTGAAGAGAAGTCAATTTAGTTTATTCCATTACGTTGCTTTTATTTTTGGTACATGCATCATATTTTCTAATGTTTTTCTCCTTGAACTGTTCGACTTAACAGAAAATACAATGCAAAGCACTATTAAATTTATATGTTTATATACACGTGTTAATTATACGAAACTCGAATTGATCCACCGTAAGATGATCAAAAGAGGTTTCATTAATATTTTACTCAAATAGGACGTGGTGAGTATACTATGCTCGCCTCTTTGCTCTACGAGTTAGTAGTAATAAGGATATTATTTATAATGTCGATGGATCAATACCCCAGGTTAGGTTGATAAAAAGTCATTGGGTCTCTCTATCGAAAAAATCTCAATAACAGCCCAAAGTCAGGAACTTGGATGTGTACACTCTCGTACCTCAGATCATGTTTCTGCACCTGATCACTTTCCGGTAGTGTTAGATTTTCCGTCTCGTTGGTTTATGCTAGTGACGTAATAGAGAGTGTACCTGTGTTGTACCTAGACTTGTGCACTAAAAATATGTCCTGCACAAGAATGACATCATCCATTAATAATAATAGTAATATACCATTAACAAAATCAAATGAAAATACTTTGTCACAGTCTTATCTAAAAAAGAAAATTTAAATTTTTAGCCTTAGTGTTGCCATCTGTCTTATTACTTTATTAAGTAGATGTTATATCTAACATAACACATCTAGACAAGCAACTTATTTTGATTTGTATGACAATAATAAGGCAACATAAACTAAATATTCTTATAATTATATTATTATTCTTGAAACTACTCAAAGCAGCTTCAGAATATGAAAGATCCTAGCCTGGGAAATGTTATGTAATACTATTTGTGCACTTCAAGAATATCTCACAGACTTAAATATTACCTTACGTGCCAGAACAAATTATTTAAAAAAAAACTCTATACCTATTATTTTAATTTATTTCATAAATATAGGTTAAAAAATAATCTAAGGCAATAAAAAAGGTTTGATATATTTAAACCTACATTATAAGGCTTATACATTGTTGCAAAACAATCTGGTGTAGAACAGTATTAGTTTAAAAAATTTAATTAAAAGTTCTTTCCCTCCAATGAAAATATTTTAATTACTTTATTTTATTTAATTATAAGTAATAAAAATATTAAAGCCATTTCGGAATAAAAGCAATAGCGTCAAGAAGTGTACTAGTGTAGTGTACGTATTATTCTATTTAAACTAAAGAGTCTTTTGGAATGAATATTTAAGAGCACAGTATGTTAAGTTATGTATATAGTTTATGTGCGAAATTTATATCGAATAATACTTTATTAAATTTCAGAAGCATTCAAGAAGATATTAGTATCAAATAAAAAGACATATTTTCAATAGGCGAAATGGTTATCTTCAAATGAACAAAGTCACGTAAAGAACTCGTCTGTAAAATAATTAACATGTGTTTGTTTGCATGTCACCCGGTCAAGTTCACTCGGTGACGGCTGACAGAGGATTATGCTTAAACGCTAATCGCCCATAATCTTCGCAGCATCCTCTATGCTTATAGATACTCATATTAACGTACACTTGGGCTAAATACACGACAGAAGTGTGCGGAGAGTTGTATATAGAATAAGTACCTACTCTTCTACTGTATCTAAGTATATACATATATTTATTTCGTTCGTATAGTCTTGCTCCTAAAGACGCTGTCTGTGTTACTAAATTAAAATCAATCAATTAGTTGTCCAATTTTTTCATTTTTTGAAGATATAATTTTAATTCTTTAAAATACCTGTTTTTATAATTAATACCTTTAAACTTGTATAGGTATAGATAGTAAAATAAAGGCTTTATATGATGGGTCAATTCAAGCACTTCATTTTGTTTAGTATACATTTAAATGAAAAATTAAAATAAACGAATGCTACAAGTCTTCCTTATACGGTTTTGGTGAGTGAGTGAGCGGTGTAATGGTGCATTAAATGTATCAAAACGAAATAAAAAATGTTTTATATCTTTGGTGATAATCATTTGTTGGATATTTAAGGCCAGCTTCTACTTTACGTTGGGCATTTACTCGTGTGCTAATTGAACACCACAATACATCCAAAAATTGCATTAGTCTACTTTTACGAAGTCCACGCTAAAGATTTTATGCGTAAATAATATCAAATAGCCATAATCTCAAACCCACTTATTTTTAATCTACTTAAAAAAGGAGGACATTTATGTTTGTGTATGTGTGTATACATGTTTTTATTTTTATTTCATTGTGTTTCTTCTAGCTTGCTTGATTGCAATGAGATTTCAATGGGTTGAGCTGTAGGTAGTCTTTTGTGTTCCCGTGTATTTTCTTTTACTTAGTTTCAATTGATCGGAAAAACCATAATACTATAATGCCTCTATCTAATCATTTCATGGATTTTTTTGTGATAACCTATTATATATTTATAGTATATTTGACTGTTTTAGTAGATATTTGACTAAAAATTTACTTAATTATGCTACTCGAACCCAATCCACAAATGTTAATTCAAGCTGTTTTGTTTATAATGTTTTAATAATCAACTATTTGATAATAACCTAGAACCAAACACATATAAGTTTTGTGATAATTTCTCTATATTAAACCGCAGTTTAAGAAGTTAAATTCCACTCTTAATTTGTAAATTCCATCTAGCTTTACATATTTGGTGGAATTTTTTTGCAAGCTCACCTGGTTAGGTTCCAACCAATCATCATGTATACTGTCAAATAACAGTACTCAGTATTTTTGTGTGTAGAGTGAGTTAGCCAGTGTATACTATGGGTGGTGATATACAGTGTAACTATAGGCAAAAGGGACATAAAATCGTAATTTCAAAAAGTTGGTGGTGCGATATATGGAATTATTATATTACTTACTTACAGTACCATTGTTTACGGGTGGTAGTGACAGCTAGGCATAAAAAACAAGGCTCTTGTTATCGAATCAACCCAGTTTTTAATAACAGTTGACATGTTATAACATTTTACATATCTTTGTAACTCTTTTAAGGTTTCTGTGATATATGTAAGTTGTACTTGTATATATTATAACTTTAAAACAATATCAAACTGTTAATGACTGATTGAAGTGTTGAAAATGTCACAAGCGTAGAAAGCAGCAGCTATTTCAGCGGAAACGCACCATTAAGCTAAACTAAGCCTCATATTGTTTGCAAATACAAGTGAGATAAAGACCTTAATTTATATTCTGGAATAAGTATGTGATGGACTAAAATAATAATAATGTATTGGAAAACAAAAATTTATTGCTAATATTTTACTCGTATTTCGAAACTTAATATATGCCGTTCGACCCCATTCACTGTTAGTAGCCATCGCAGTACAATGTAATTAGAATTCACGTAATATGATCATAATTATATAGTCACATTATATACCGATAAAGGGTTGATTGGCTATTAGGTACCTCAAATTTATGTCTCCCTATAAATATTTATGTGTTTCAAGTTCAGATTAGGTTTAGTATGACTATTACAGCTCAGTAATTACTATTACCGTACTCTACATAAGTTCTGACGTAAATTAACTCTTCAGTTATCAATTATCATTAGGTAATATGCGTGTTTTATAAAGGTATATTGTGGCGTATTTGTAAACTTAAGTCCTCATAGAATAAATTATTATATTAGGTGTTTTGATTTTTTTTATATTTAATAAGTACATACTCATGTACTTATGTTAATTAGATAAGAACGCTTGTAAATTTTTTTATAGATAATCCGTTTAAAATAAATTTATTAACTCCACCAAACATTTAAAACGTCTCTCCTTAGTAATGTAATAATGGATTTCATAGGAAATATGGGTATCGGAATTCCAATTGAATAACGAAACGTTGGAAATGTTCTAGGCACCATTTCGGTCATGATGTGTGTTTAATTTGCGTATTCATCTGTATACATTACATTAGGTTTTCTCCTATGTAAAACTTTAGTAGAGTTTTTAATTTATATTGCATAGCTATTCTACGAATTAATATAAGATGATCATTAAAACTTTTTGACATCGATAATTGATTTTATATAAAAATTGTCAAATAAAAAGCCAATTCATTACGGAGACAGATTTAAATGATCATCACAACAATACGATATAAATACTATCCATTAGTGAGGCGGGGGAATGCCCTCGGTTTAGTCTCGATTATGGTTCCGACCCCGCACTCCTTTATTTTTGGCGAGACATCTGCGATAGTCGATTAATCAGACAAAACGTTAGATTTGTTGCTGGTGTTGACGCCGGCGGGTTTAATCGTATTGTGTATTTTAAATACACTTTGTATGTAAAATGTCTGTATGTTTGAATGCTCAAGCTCAACCTAACATACCTATATTGTTTAAGCTGTATCTCATTTCGAGTATGCAGGCTATTCGGTAAGATCTCTTGAAATATTTAATAGTGTAAAAATTTAATAGTTTAATAGTAATATTATTTCAGTCAATATCAAATGTCATCCCATATTCTAAAGTTTATAATAATATTGTTTAATGAAACATTTTTTGTAGAGTGTTAAATATTTTATTGATATAATGATACACCGACGCTACTACAATTCTAGTGTCACAAATTTACGTATAAGCCTCATAATCTTCGTTTTGTGTACTATTAGGTGAATCAGTTCATGACGTCATTCCCTTTAATGCACCTGCAAACTGGCAATCTGAAAAGAAAAAAAATATAATTACGATAACGTATGTGAAACATTTCTTTAAATTATTGTGATACTATAAACGAAATGTTATACAAAGAGATATAGGTTAGACTTTAAGTTTATGTGGTATTAAATAAGGTTGATTTTTTAACTTATATTGATTTCATAGTAATGAAGATAAATAAAGTTATGTAATTCATTTAAACTGTGCAAGTGATGGTTGAAATTAGTTCAAGGGAATGGAATTATCCAGCAGGTAATAATTATATAGGTAGAGTATTGAATTGAACATCTCCATTTTAATTATCTTAGGTTTAAGGTTCTAAGGTGGCGCAGAATTTGATCTACGTTCCTAAGACTCTTCCGATTCAAACGTAACTCAGACAGTAATTTATTGCATTGAATTGTGGTACTTGTACTATAAGTTGGCGTTGGAGAATGATACTATTAAGTTGATATCGAAAATTTTATCAATCTTATAAGTTATTTGAAAAACATTTCCACCATATCGTTTGTTAGATTCTAGAAAATAAATAGTCAATTGTGTTTGCTACTAAATTATTTAAGGACGGTATTAATAATGGCACAATGTGTAGGTAATAAGTAGGTAGTAAATAAGTAGCCCCTTCTGGGTGAAAACCTTGTACTACACTTATTTTGTTTAGTATTGTTGTAGTTTTAGTATTGAGTATTAGTATTGTGGTAGTTTATTATTGTGTATTTAGGACTTGATTGAGATGAGGTAGGTTCTAGGCCTTTGATTAGTAATTATAGAGCGCTCCTACAGCGCTACATTTGTCGTATTTTAATTTCGTATAACATAATGTCTCTCAGTATCTTTGACAGACTATATAAAAAAATCATTCCATAAAACATGAAGTTGACTTTTAGTATTTTTTTAATTATTCAGTAGACATCAATCGCGCTTAGAAAAGTCACACAAATTTTAATAGTTTGGCATATTACTTTGGGGTAACGCCACAAGTATTGAAATTGTTTTCAAGCTACAAAATGGAGTCATTCGTCCGGTCTATTTATAACCTGGGAGTTGGAGATTTCCTTTAGGATATTTTTAATAAAAAGAAAAGATAGATGCGTCCAAATAAAAAAAAAATGTTTTTTTAAATAACGTAAAAAAATATTCTTTAATCGTCATTTCGGTCTTATATTCTTTTGACTGACTGACAAATGAGTTGTGTAACTTTTCACGTTCATAACTACTTATACCTACTCTAGTACTATAGCGGTAAAGAATACCGACTAATCTATTTGAAAAAAAGATTTTATGTGGTGATAGACACATCACGTAGGTTAGGTAGGTTTAAAGGTTTTGTTCAACTCATTTCTATCATTCAGTGAGTCAAAAGAGTATAAGACCGAAATTTCGACTAAATAATAATAGTATCTTGATCTATTTCTCTTACAAATGATATTTCAGTCAGTGACAGATATTTATTTACAGTTAGGAAAATGACTATTATTGTGTTTTCTTTTTATGACGTCAGTAGGTCATCCACCAAGTGGTATAACTGATGGTAATTGGTTACCATTGCTGGTGTACATCGGTACTCAGCTAACACCAATGCGCTATCGACCGTGGCAGCTGACATATTAAATACCTTATGTCTAACATTACTAAGTGTTATTGAATATTCAAACAACATATATTATACCACCAAGCAGCCATACTCGTTCCTGTAGTGTTCTGGTTTGGTTGTGTCAGTGTGATTTAACAGTTATAATATGGGAAGTAAGTTGGTACTACTTCCTAAAGTTGGTGATGTATGGGTGATAATTGGAATGATTAATATTCCTTGCACTGCTAATGTTTATGAGCAGAGATGACCAAACATGTGATAAATATTTCAAGTTACCTATATATATATTCGATAAATGTTCAATTATACTTGGAGCATATTTTAAAGAAAAGTGCATCGAGATTAATATGTTTGGTTTTATTTTTCTTGCTGGAACATATAGAACCTATATCTACCACTACAGAGGTATGTGGTGGTAGATGTAAGGTGGTATTAGGTAAACATGTTCTTTTTTCACGTTTTTCTAAACGTTAGAACATAGGGCGAGATAACATTATAAATTATAATAAGTTCTAAGTTTTTTGTTATTTGGGTATTTAAGAGCCTACCTATAATATAAATAATATTATTTATATTTTAGGTAGGAATGTAATTCATAATATTATGAATTACATATTCGATTCAACAATTAAATGATTTCTATAGGAAGGAACCTAATTATTAAGTACCTAAGTAATTATTCGAAAAACTATAACTAATATTACTCGTAATTATTTTATTAATGTTTTGTTTAAATAGATATCAAAAATTAACATAAAGGGGGTAAATTTTTAAGATGAAATTAAAAAGAAAATTAATTTAATAAAAGTGAGGTATAATAAAGTAGAAAATAGAAATCCATCTAGGATAGATTAATGCTACCATGTTTGGCAACCTAAATTAATATTCTCTTATTTTTTAAAGATAATTTGAAAGTTGCATCAACAAAATATTTTAAAAGTAAGTATGTTTTTATATACTTATTACCTATCTAAGAAAAACAATAAGTAGTTTTTATATTTATCCATCGAAAAAGAAAATCTCTTATCTTCTACTATTATTGCCTCAACTATTACTGAATATTACGAGTAATGGAACATTTATTTAGTAAACTATTTATTTACATTGGTAGAAAAGGTCATTTGGTAAGCTATTATATTAGATCTTACCTTTATAATCGTTACCAATTCATCCCTGTCCTGAACATAGTCTTTCGCCGTCGGGAAACTCCCGTCGGAGCAGCTTCAGGGAGGATACAAATAGTTGCAGCTTATTGCTTGATGAATTTTCATTCTGACACCGAATAATTAACGGTGGCGTTTAATTAAGCACCATTTAGCACATGTAGTTGACTGAGTAAAACGTAGCACTCGCAGCGTCGGCGAGTTCCCGACGCGTCCGTTTCAAGAAGGTTGCCAGTCTGTCCGCCATATTGCTGAGCGCCCCTCCCACCGCACCGCGACGCTGTCCGATTGGCCCGTGGATACTCTGTGGGCGGAGCCGCACGCGCCTAAATGTTGCCAGCTTTTTGAATAAATAATTTCAGTAATTTAAGTAATGAAGGCAATTATGGCGTTGTTTAGCTAAGTTTGCGCGGCAGCGAGTGGGAACTTTATATTTATACCGCTCTCTTTATGTACGCCGACGCGCGGTTAATGCGCTCGATCTGTTTACGTTGCGAACGCTCGTTTATTTATTGCGGGCGACGCTGCATGGAACGCGATTTAAACTGCAATTATTTGTGTGCTATAAGGAAAACATATTGCACGATTTAAATGAGCTTTGGACGTTGAATAAATTTAGATACATACATTATAGTATAAACTCATCTCTAACCTAATTGCTAAGCTTTTACATTTAAAACATCGATCTAAATATTACTAGTATACCTAGTTGTAGTTGCAACATTGTTTTTTCAGGCAACATGCTCACTTACTAGTAAATTTAAAAATAAAAACATTGCAAAGACAGAATTTACAGTTTTTAATACATTAGATATTTTTCCTTATAAATTAAGCTTAAGAATATTTTTACAACAAATACACGTCCATCCGAAGTAAACAGTGACGTCACGAGGCGTCACAGCAAGCCGATAAAAAGTCGATTTTATCCGCATAAGTTCGGCCAGCTGACTGCGCCCCCCTCGCCCGCACGCACTGAAAACTCAGCGCGACGAGATTTCAGCGCGAGTGAGATAGCTGCAAGCGGGAAACATATGGGTGCGACAGAGACGAGAGTATAGGGCCGCGGCGGCGCGGTGGGCGGGCGTCGCCGGATGATGTATAGAGTGGTGGAGTTAGGTTCAAATTGCGTCGGGAAGTGGCCGAGATTAGAGCCAGTGCGGGCCGTTCCGCGCCGCGTTCGTAAGCCCACTTAAGACTGTTTTTAATACTAGTATTTTTTACGCGATCCCGCAAGGATTTAGCGGATTCCCGTCGCGGATCGTGCGCTTTGATTTATCGGTATCGGTCTGTTCTTGTGTTTACGTTAGTGGGTGACGGGCGGCCGCGTGGACGCGTAATCCAGCGGCTTGGACGAGATTATGACGGATATCATCGGATTTCGTGCACGCACACTGTGACCGTCTTCCTAAGGACTTCCGACTAATAATCTTATACTACAATCTGAACGAACTAACAGCACTAATATAACATTTCTAAAGGTGAGTACTTTATATGAATGAATTCTGAAATATTCCGATTGGTAGTTTAAAATACACTACTCACTTCCTATCTACTACGCCAAAAACTTTTAGCTATAAAATATCTTTCGTCACATGAATATATTGGCTCCCACTTTCTTTTAGATACTATAAAGGAAATATACATTTTTGAAGATAATTTAATGGTTTTATTTCAATAAAACCAGCAGTTCCTAATTTAGAAATGAAAAACAAATATATTTTTCTTATAAGTAAGATTTGCATAAGTTATTTTGATAATATACTTTTAATAAAGATTAATTTGCTCACCAGAGACTGCTTCCTTGGCTTATAATTAAAAAAAAAAAATTGTCAGTCTTTATTTTATACAAAATCATAACATAATTAAGTACTCAGTTACTATACTATTTATGTACTTAATAATTCAGACCTAAAGAAGTTACTAACTATAATTGTTATTATTTAATTACTATACTGAGTGGGTACCTACTGCTGAAAGTTTATAAGCCGTAAAATTATTAAAAAACTTAATAAAAAAAAATAAAAATGACCAAATACTTTAACACCAGTAATAATATTTCTTCGAATACTTTTGTAGAAAAAAAAAGTAATTCAATTACTCTCTACTTCCAAAAATATCAAAAATAAATAGATTTAGATTCTTAATATTTATCTATAAATACTTAGTGTAAAGCAACGCTTCTCTCATTTACATGTACGCTAACTTTGTAAACTAATGATACGGTTTCCACTATAAGAAAGAGCAATAAGCATAGATATATAGTCTGTAAATAAGTTGTACAAAATGACTGTAGAACTACTTACTGTGTTTTGTAAAAGACTGTTTTCTTATACTTACAAAGCGAATGCCACCCGAACCTTAGGCTACATCAAAGTAATCTTAATAGATGTTCTAATGAACAATGTATTTTTTTAAATGCTTTTGAATTGGATACATTCATACCTACATATACAGTAAAGATTTAAATAAATGCTGAATTTATGTTGGCTACTTGCTATGGACCTGTGTAAAATGTAGATAGGATAACTAGTTACTAGTAGGTACTGAACTGGCTCCCTAGGCGACTATAAATATAAAAAATTAAAAAGGAACTGAATTATAGAAAATCATGTAATATTTGTAATACATTTTAACGGTATGTAATTCAGACAATGTTTCAACTAATAATTAGTAGAGTTGGTCGTGTTTGTATTTGATGATCTGGTTCTTAGTGATCTTGTAAGACCAGTTTCATAATTTCACTGTTAGTTTTTTAGAAGTTACAGCATCCTTTTTGAGTTATGCTAAACATAACATGAATAAGATCAAGATTTTTATTCTACTATAAACTACAGATTCTAAAGGTATAATTGAATTTAAATTGGATCAGTACCTAATTAGAAGTAAAACCTTGTCTTAAAATATAATATAACTTCGTACACATTATTGAAATATAAAGTCGGTACTGAGTTGGAATATATGTATTTAAAATTATGAAAAAAAAGGGAACTTAATGAAATAAAATGAATAAAGATCACAATCGTACCTTATATACTATTATGTACTTTAAAATTAATCATATGAACAATCTAAATATGAAGCCATTTAAATTCGTAAATAGTTCATTTTAAGAATATTTATTAAATCAATTACATACTTACAGTGCTGTTATTTAGGTAGGTACATATTGCCGACGGATAAAATTGATTATCAATAATTCTTTATACAGTAATTTATTTATTATTAGTAAGCAATAAAAATAATATAAGAAGTCAAAACAAAAACAGTAAATAACACTCTGATTTCAACTACTACGTAAATATATTTTTTCTTACAACAAAGTTTCTTTTTTTAAATAATGCTTGTAGCGTACTATATAACATGTATCCAATATTTATTGAGAAAAATAATACAAAGGACAACGAAAACATTTATTCCTTAAAATTTACTAAAATCTAAATTGAATATATTTATTTATAATATGGTTAATTATATATGAATTGTATAAAAACTTAGTAAGAAACTGAAAAATAAATCAATGTAGTTTTACAGAACTTATATATTTTTACAGAGGAGTGTATTCCAAGAATTAAAATAAATAATACTTACCTACGGAGTTATTTAGGCTACTGATGATAATAAAAAATTGATTGCTGTGCTGTTGTTAAAGATATATAAGTATTTATCAAAAAACGGAAATCGTAGCGATATTGTAATCTAATATTACTACACTACCCGTACGTTTTAATTGAATTCGCTTAAAATACAAATCCATGTAAATAATATTTTAGTATATCTTTATCATTAATTTGTAGATTGATTTTTAGATATTTCGAATTATACCTAATCATTGGAGCTACCCTAAGTGTCTTAAGAATTTCTTTGCTAGGTAATCTATATTGTTTAATGAAGCGTTAAAGTTTACGATATAAGGATTATTATTTATTATTTCTAGGTCTAACTTTACTATATGTATCGTATATACTTAGAATAACCTGGAAATAAAATATTTTCTGCGTTAGAAAAGTTGTGTAAACTAATAATTACAGGCCTTCTCATTCAATTTCATCATCTTTATTAGGTACCTATATTTGTATTAGTTATAATATTTTTAATTAAAATGACACAGGATTTTTTTTTATTTTACTATACTAACATTTATGTAGAAGTGGAAGCAGGTGAACATGTAAGTAAATAAAACCACATATAGTATAATTATTATAGATTCTAAATATATTAAAATATTTTTTTTTAGATAGAGTTAATAATCCCCAAAATTTCAAAATTTGAAAAGAGTTTAAAAATGATATTTTACATACTTATACCATAAAATTATATTGTTTTAAAATAATCTGGTAATCATACATATTACATTTTATTAATTAAAATAAGATAACTAAAGAATATTGTGGTTATTTTTAAATATTTAAATATCACTTCCGCTTAAAGATACTGACACTTCCAGTTTGACTATTCCTTTCATAGTCAGTGATATTATTTATTAATAGCGGATCAAGAGATATAAATTTGGAATGTATATTTTTACGCTGAATAAAACAAATCAGTCATTCAAAGAGCTGTTTAATATATACTCACACAGAGTTACACATGCATACAAAATTTAAAAAACCTAGCTGAATTTGGTAACTCCTTCGGTCGGATAAAAATAAAATCAGAATTGTACAGAACGGGACATACCTCGTAGGTCCAAATTATGCTGGTATGCTTATTGGAGTAGTATATTCCTTATTTATCTTTATGTCGCTACCATATTGATAATTGAAGAATTCATTAATCAGGCATTTGATTGTTACTGTATTGTTTGTTTTTTATCTATTAACAATATGTTTTAGTTTCGTGTTATTTTATTTTTGCATTTTTCTATGCGATTAAATTTTCAGTAGAAATTATTTGCATTTAAAATTATTTTTTATTTGAATATGAACTCTACATTTATCTGTGGGTACCTAGTTATACACCATAATAACAATAATCAAATTTGGAAATGCCAATTTTATTTTGGTATAAATTAATTATTATTATTATAAAAAAAATAAGAAAATTATAAAGTAAAAGCCTCCTCCCCCTTTGTAAGTAAAATATTGAAGGAAATCAAAATAATGTTATAATTTCTACCTGTACAAGTCAAGACGTAATGTATTTTTTAATTTTATGATTATTATTTTATATTTTTTTCAAAAATGTATCTAATTGGAACTTTCGGTTAGCACGTATCTGTCTTCAATGTTTATTACGGGTTTGATTATAACGCAGACAAAATATGATTTAAGGTTCAAGTTAATCTAAATATGTATACGCTCTTGAGTTCATTGACGTTCCTTATAAACTTTTATGAGTGACCCAGCTGGCATTTACTTTGATCTTGTCAATACCATTTGTACTCATAATGTACTCAGTTTTTGTAAAGAAATATATTTCAAAATGTTTTTAATATTGGTTGCTTAAATGATTGACCAGTCAGAAAGATTAAATAAAAACAATTTTAGGTTTTTGTTTGAATATATAAACAAGAAAAACTAATTTTATTTCTTCAAATATATTTTTATACCGTTTTGCGGTATCACATATAACGTATACGGTAACGTATTAACGGACCCTTAATAAAGTGTTAAGTATTGCTGGTCTAATACAATGTTTTAACGGTAAATAATGAGGTCAGAAAGTAATAAGAGCTTAAATTTTTGTTAATTAATTGATACCTACATCATCATACTGCCATTACGATATACTATAGGTACATAAAAAAGCGGATTTTATTTTTATTATAATATTTCAACAAGAAATCCTGTCAAATTTTCAAGTAATAATAAATATTGTAACAATAATTGTTCTTAACACCAGAAAAAAAATTTGAAAATTCACATATTTAGGCAAGTGTCTGGATAAAATTAATACTATGCAATGCTTATGATATTTAGACTTCAGACTGATTTAAAAAGTTTGCGGTTTGTTATAGATATAAATTGAAGCCTTCATTCATCATTTAAATACTTTATTGTAACAAATAATACATAAAGTTAAATTTAAAGTATAAAAATGACTTAATGGAAAAAAATAACATTAAGGCTCTGTTTTTAAGCTGAAAAAAATAAGCTTCAGGCCCAGTGTACCATGAGCCGGCAGGCAGGCAAATACCTATTTTCGAAAGAAAATATTACTCATATCTGAGAGCTCTTGATATAAAGTGTCTTCGAAAAGTTTTTCTTCGCCGTAAAAGAAAGCGAGAAATTACTAATTGATACGGACTTCAAACTTGAAAAGTCAGAAGCGCGTGTCTCGGGGTGTCAACTTTTGCGTTGCAGTCCAAAGATCTCCATGTCACCTAGAGTCTAGACTATTGCTAATTTGTTTTTCTTAATTTTATATTGGTAATTTAAACTTTAAATTTAATTTCGAAGGCTTATGGCTTTTGAAGAATTTTTGTTTTTAACCGGTTTTAATACGATCGTTGAGGTCTGCTAACATTCCAAATATTTGGCGTATCGAAAAATGTAAAGAACATATTTTGTAAAAAATTAAATATTAAAATAAAAACTGCAGTACATAAAATCCAATACGGTTATTTATAATAAAATAATTCGAAACATAATCACTCGTAGCTAAAATAAGTGTTCAGCCAGACTCACGACACTAAGACAAGTAGCGATAAATTGCCTATTTTTATTCACATTCATGAATAGATACATTGAACGTTTCTCACGGAACGCCAGTATCGTGCGTGTCAATATCGACACCGCCATAAAAACTCTTATCAACTGATAGGCGAGATACAAGCGAAGATACACTCAAATATTTGCCGTGTTCGATGTCGTTACACATGTTCGACACTCACATTTCATTCACTTACATTTTATAAATAGATATGATTTTTCTATGTTCAGTTTTTGATCGTGTTTGTTTTCTTGTGAAATGTGTCGTGTTTTATTCTCTAAGTAAGTGACTTCTTTATTTAATCTCTTAGAGTACCGATCTCATATCTTGATAGCACATTTAAGTATGTTATAATAGGATACATTAACATAGTTTAACTGAACTACTAACTTGAGAAAGATATACAGTTAGGTTGAAGGTCATTGCCTATTTTTAAACCTCAAGATAGTCATCATATAAGTTTATCTCATGTAATTATGATTTAGATATTCAGAGTAATAACTAAGTTAACAGTGAAAATTATCATTTTATGTTTGTATAGAGAGTTTTATATTGTCATAGTGTGTCATTAAAAAAATACTTTATCCATACAATGAATGTCTAATATGGTTTCAGTTATAGTGATACTAATTTAACACATATTGTTTTTGGGTTTTTAAATAATACTGATTTACATCTAAGGATAAGGATTGTCAGCCTAAAGTAGTTTGGCTTAACGACGCCGTTATGGCTGACCATAGTAGAAATCTAAGTGCATATCTTTCATTCTTATGTTGCTATAATGATAAACTCGTAGATTATTTATATATCTCGATACATTGTTGCACTATAAGAGCTATAACAAACCAGCCAACTTAATTATCTTGGTGTGCGTGACAGCTACGTTTTCACCTCGCCAAACGTCACACTACTTTATTAGTGTGCGTGGACTTACTGGTCAACTGTATGGTAATTATTTTTTTTAACTAGACAGACATAAATAATCAAAGAATAAACTATCCAATAATTAATCCATCCGTCAAGATTCGTAGATATTTCTGTCAGTTTAGCACATACCAAGAGATAGATGTAATATTTTATCACTGTCTCACGTGACGAGATTAGCAAATGATTTAAAAAATATTTTTTTTTTTAGTAAAGTATGTTCTCGACTATTTACTCCACTTGTTCCAATTCAAAACTCTTTGTGTTGTTTGATAAACTTGAACTTTTTTTTTTAATTACAAATTAAAATCAGTATTGAAATTAAAATATTGATTATTTTTATTTCACGTAGGTATAGTTACTTTTGCAAAGTTACGGCCCAAATTACTTTTAACCCGAAAATATCAATGAGTATTAGGTATCCAAAAGTGAGTTATGTACGTTACAACGAACAAGATTATGATATACTTTTTCATAAGCGTTAATTATTTTTTGTAGTTCCAGTTTCTAGTTTATAATATATAGTATAAAATAAATACCTTAACATTTTTTTTTTGCATCTGTTAGAGAAATGTAATGTATATTTTCTTTTATTTTGCGATGCATTCGATTTATTAGAATGATCAAGATCATACATAATAAAACCATTTTAATGAACAGTCAAAATTAAAATTTAATTTCTAAATCGTTTTTAGAAAATGTTAAACCGTAAATGCCATTTTATTTTTATTCACCGGCGCAGATAATAACATCGGAATAAAACTGCATAGGTCGGACAAAACGAGGACGTTAGCGCTTCAGCGCCGACCTTTGTTCTCTTTGTTGAATATTGAATTTCCGACTGAAGTTCCACGTAAAAAAGGCAATTAAACTCATAAATCACTATATTCGAGCATTTTCCACCTACTTCCTATTATTCCAGCGCGTTTTATGATCGAAAAAAAAACTTCCATCTACTGACATCCCCATTTGAAATATGAAAGTTTGTTAGGCTGTATATCTCCATCGTACGATTATTTACAACGCTTACTTTTTACAGCTTTGTGTACACGCCTTAAATCACGTTGATAATATTTTATGTTACGTAGGACTGATATATTGTCTTAGTTGGAATTTTTTGAATGAGCAAAGCTGGGACTTTAGCAGATTTGTTTTGATAAAGATCTTACTATTATATTGCATATTCACAACTAAACGATAAAAACTTTTATAAATAGACGTTATCCTATTAATCCTTTAGATTTATTTCAGCTCGTTTCCTGTACATTATCAATGTTGATATTGATAAAATATGTTTTTAAATAAAAAACCGATATGAAATAGTTTGATTATTTCATTTTAAATATATTTCGCCATTGGTCAAGAAAAATATATAAAAATCGAAGGTATCATTATTATTTATCAATTTTTTTTTTTAGGTACGCTAATGCTGTACGCCCAATAAGCGTAAAACGACAGTCGCTGACGCGGCTCATTTGCTTGAAGTACGAAGAAAGCATCACGATTCACCTCCGAGTGTACAAAGAGGCGCTGGCGGCCGGTATGGAGCCGCTAAGCGAGAACGGTCTGTGCCTAAGTGAACTGGAGCTCCACGGGGGAGGGCACTTGCACGAGTCCGTCGCGGCGTCAGTCGGCTCAGCTATATCGAGTCTGATGGCGCCGTTACACCATGAGCCGCAACACGCCCCGTTGCATCATGCTCCACCCTTACACCATGAGCCACTAGAAAAATTAAAACGTAAGTGTATACCACGATTTATTCATTATTTAACGTAAATATATATATATATATATATATATATATATATATATATATATATATATATATAATATGTTTCGATTTCAATTTCAATAATATGTAGAAAAATGAATGGTTTAAGTTGAGCGCTACTAGTCTCATGGTGTGTATAGAAATTGACTTTTTCTATCTGATCTAAAGAATAATTATTTAATAATTACAACGATTCGAAAATCTCTATTGGTAAACATTGTTTTAAATTTTAAAATTTCTTAATAATCCCAATGGTGAAGTATAAACCACCATTTAGACTTAAGTTAAATTATCTTTTAGTTTATTAAAAAAATCCATTCATTCGCATTTCTGATAAAATCAATTTATTATGGAAAATTAATTAAATATTTTATCAACTGTATCAAAAAACCCCATAAACATACAAAAATATCAATTCATTTACGAAAGATTACTTGTCAATACGAATACGAAGTGAATATAGTCTAATTTTGTATGTATTGATAATGCCCACATCGTCACGCTTGTCTGACAATTTATACTTTACATCTACATTAAATCATCGATCCGCACAGCACGTGCGTGCTCTACGAATACCCATATCTTTTATACGCTGATAATATTAAGATGACATTGTGTTTAAAAAAACACAATCGAGCAAATGATAATGGCAAAAATATATCCAAACTTGAAAGAGTTTATATAGGTTGTTATTGAGGCGAGATGGCTTAGTGGATAAGGAAGTGAGATATTAGCAGATGGCAACGACTTCAAATCGATAGTACAACAAGTTATGCACGTAATATTTTTGTTATCGTGCCTATTAGAAAAGGAGATTGAGGTAACTTGCTATTATTGCTGTAAGACGTCTTAGTAGCATTTGATGATGATTTTATTATAAAAAATAATATGATTTTATTTTGATAATTACTACTTTAGAAAATATATGAAAAGTATATTAAGTAATTAGTTTTGATTTATTACTCAATATACTCAAAATTTAAACGAAAACAGAAATTTATTCATCTTATTGTTTTTACTTTACCTGGTTAATGAAAAATGTGTAATATATTTAAATTAGGTACAACATATTTTCACGCAACTTTATCTCATGAATGAGTTGAAATTGATAGAGATGATAGAGTATGACGATAAAGTATTGACAATCACCTGGAAAATCTTGGTAACAAATATCATATACAACAATAATTTTCAATAATTATTTATGACATTTCATAAAGTTGATTTTATGCGAAAATAAAAATAAATGAATAATGTGTTAAAAAAGTATAAACAAAAATGAGCAACAAATAAATTCATCATGCACCTGTTTGATGAATTATTCAGCGAGAAACACGCGTAGGGTGAGAGGGTGCGATCGGATAGTTTTTACAAACGCATCAATATAGGATTACGCGCCCCTGCCGTTTAGTTACGCAATTAGTGTCGAACTGCGCACAAATGAACGGTGCTCTACTTACATAAAGTAAGAAAAAAGAAAACATAAAATCACAACACTATTATTATAATTTTTTTAATACACTTTATCTATAACTCCATTCGTTACTTATGACAATTATAGAGGTTTTTTGTTTTATTTATTTTATTTTTGCTTTGCCCCAAGCCATAGAAAAACATTAGGTGAAAACCATGTTATATCGAAATGTATTTTTATAAATACCGCATAAGGACATTTTTTATCTCCAGTGTAAGTTACAATAGAACCATTAGTCACGGAAGTCCATACAGAATGAATTAAGTATAATTGATAGAACTGACATGAATTATGCTCTACTCAAAATTACATATTTTTGTAGGTCTCACTTTTTTAACATTTCATTCAGAGTTACAATTTAAACGTGAAAAATAAATATAAAATTACATTTCATATACTCACTCGGTTCTTAAATACTTATAAAAACATCGTAAACCTTTTTATATTTAAAGGCATATACTCGTAATTACAGCATACATTATTTATAAAATAAAAATGTAGATGCGATTTAACACACGTGAAGCTGGCGTAAACAAAATGATTCGCAATCCATCACCGCCGAACAAAAAAGGCAATCATTTAAAGTCAATCCAAATGAATCGACTTTAACGTTATCTCTCTCTTTCGTTTTATAGTGTTTTTGTACATAAAACGTGCGCTATCTCTGTCCCACAATAAAAACGTCCCCCTAAAATCGGTGAACCATTATATTGTGATGATTAGCCCTACACTTGCTTCGCCATTGAATTTAAATGGGGGATTAAAAAGACTGCATTTTATTTATTAAAAAGCTATTGTGCGTTAGTTCATTAGTCAATTGCTGTCGTTACTGAGTGTCCAAATTTTCGCTTTTTATGCTATTATTTATTTTTTATAGCAAAAGCGAAAACTAAATTTACGAATCATGTCCACAACTTTGCAACAGATATTCTAACAATAAGTTATATCGATATAAACAATTGAATGCTGATTAATGATATACAAATTCCTTTCGTAATAGAGTATAAATTACAAAAATGTAATCAAAAATTGATGCTATGATAGATAAAAAATATATGTATAAAAATATCTTTTTAAAATGTAATCGACTATGCGTATGGCTTCAGCTTATCCGTCGAAGATTGTTCTCATATCCCCCAGATTTTTATAAAATATGCGAAAAACACGTTTCGTGGCTTTAATTTTAAATTGAGCTGGTTTTGCGGAATCTTGCTAAAGCCTACGTTGATTTTGTAGGTTTTTTTCACCTTCCCGTTAACCCCGCTTCTTATTAGGTTCTGGGGAAAAATGGGAAACTAATTATGTGGTGAATTGAAAGGCTTTCCGGGATTTGTCTTTAAATAATTTAAGGTTTTATATCAGTTTAGCGGATTTGTACGATTCTGAAATACGTGTAAATTATGTGGATTGAGTATTTCATTTTGATTTTCAGTCAAAATAATAAAAACTTTAAGTTAAACTTCTATTAACATAAGGCGAGTTATTATACTTTTGATGAAGTTTTTTGCACTACTATTCAAAGGCCAAGCGTTTCGACAGCAAATAAAAATAAAAATGTTTCAGTTTCTAAATGAAATTAAAAAAAATTTGTTTCGAATAGCATAAAATACTATGTGAATGCTCTAAATTATTGGCATTAAGCACGTTTTATACTCGGGACTGCTTTCTCATAGTTTCTTCTTGTTAGAGTTTAGACTATAGCTATAACCCATGAACCAATACGTTTTCGAGTTCAAGTGCATTCAGTACGGTAACCCAGAATATATAATCTTGTTTAAAAACAAGCGAATGTACTTAATGTGTTGTTTTTTTTAATGAGGTATATGTTCACACTTTTTAGTATTTATATTGTAAAGGACAATTTGATTTGTTTACATTTTATTAATTAAGTGCTTTTATTAAGACTAAATGCACTTAATGTAATGTAAGTTTGAATGTGTGGACTTTATTGCTCAAGGGGTGATCCGTGAACGGCAGTAAATTACAGGGAGAGTGCGCATCTAATCCAGTACCAATATTTGTTTTGTTAGTTCGTGTCCCGGCTCAGATTATATAGTTTATCTCGACGTCTCCAAATCTAACCGGCAGATATCTCAGCCCGTGGCGTCAAGGGTCTGTCGTATTTTGTTAATGGTAAATGTTTTACCTACACGTTACTCAGATGTAAAACTTTCTATTTGCCTTAAATAAATGTTTTTTTTTTTATTAACCAATTTTTTTTCTAATATTAGAATCGAATATTGAGTAAGAGTACTGAGACCATTTCAATGTATTATCGTGCAATTTATTATATATTGTACTTACCTGATTATTGTGTTTATTATTTAACATTATAGGAACGACAAAAACAACTGGTACACAATCTTAATAATTTCAACATTTACAATTAAATTAAAAAAAAAATTGAAACACACAATCGGCAACTTTTGAAGGATTCATTCTCGACAAAAAGTCACTCCCTCAATAACACAAACGTAACTATTCTGATTTATGATGCAAAAAGTGACGAAAAAAGTTGGTGCCACACTGTCTGTCGCTATGATCCGCCGTTACTATAAAAGTTTTTGTGATGAAAAAAAAATTGCAAACCCTCGTGTCACGACGAGACACGAGAATTTAACACCGGTGCCGGTATTCCTCGTACGCATCAAAGCAACCTTTTTGCCGTATTATTTTTCTAGTTACGAAATTGACAGCAGTTAATGAGTAGGTAATAGGTAGTTATTTATATTATTTCAATATTATATATTTATGATATATTATAATTTCTTTTATTTATTTATTTTGTAATTATATCATTTTAGGTATAAAATCATTCGTTTACTGGTTTTAGATGCAGTTATTGAAATACATATATAGAAGAAGTCTAGGTACTATTAACATAAAGTGTATAACATTAAACAGTTTTATGTTTGTCAGGTCAAGTAAATATAAAAAAATGTAACAAAAGCGATACATACAAATTACAACAAAAAAATACATAAGAATTACACGCTCAAGATGTTTTATCTAACAAAAAATCGCCTACATCAATGTCAATATTTTCAAAACTTGCTTTCCGCGGAGGGCGTGTATGCATTTTCTGCACGACAGATGTCGCATCCGCCTAAAAAACGCTGAAGAAGGCGTGGCGGTAATAAATTTTGTCAAAATACGCTTGACGCGTTCGCTTCCCATCTCGCCCTATTAGAATAACAGAACAAATCGGTTTAATTTGTTAACAGCCGTTTCGAATGGGTGTCACATGTCTTAGAGGTAGGCCTATAAATTGTTTAGTCGCGCCTTTACTAATTGCCGATGACAAAGTTTAATAGCTTAAACACATGTCTATCGGTATTTTATTGATGAAAAAATTATTGGGGATGTCCAACTTTTTTTTAAGATTCTATTCATTTAATTTTAACGTTTTATGTGATTCATAAATAATTATAATATTTATCAAAATACAAAAACAATATGACATATAATAAAAAAACTTAGTTAAATTCTTGATAACGCAAAACTGCTTCAAAAATATTTTTAATAGAGGAAACTTCATCGTACTAACATTTCAATTGCATTCAGCGCATAAATAAAACAACATATAAAACAAAATGCTATATTTATAGAGCTTAAATAGACATATCGTTTTTAGAGACATTCGTTTTCCATTCGGAGCGTTCTATTTGTTATTTTTGAGTTACAGATTAACTTCAAATTATTTTTAACAGAGTGGGGAAATTATTACGGCTACTTCAGAATATACTTAAATTAAAATAAAATATTTATTAATTAAAATGACTAAACTGTAACAATATGAGAACTAATAATTATAAACTCGCTTCACCTAGTTTCTGACTGACAAAGTCAGTTCATCCTCTCTGTGATGAATAATAAAGCCTAGACGCTTAAATATTTACTGAACAATAAATTAAAACATTAAAAAAATATTGATGAGTTACGTATACTATGTTATTCACAGATAATAGGGATAATATAAAAAAATGTGTGTTTAAATGTAATTTGATTTGTGAAACAAAAAATACTTCGTAATTTCATACTAGTTCTTCAATCAAGTTAAACTTTATTTATGGTTTTTTTTTTAAATTTCGGTTCAAAATTGCTTGTAAGATACTACTTAAAATACAAATTTGTTGTTTTGGATGTTCGCGATGCGCGTAGGGCCAATAGGAAATCCGACTCAAAGACTGGCTTTCTGTTTTTAGAACTTTTAAGCTAAACGGAGTTAGAATAAAGGCAATAATGATTATTACCGTTTCTCAGAAATCATATAAATTAATTTGATCATGACGCGTCTTAAGTTGTGTAAGTTCTCCGTTTGATTGAGGCTGAGAATAGAGAGTGATGGTAGCTGCCACATATTTGTGTAATATCTATACCTTTTTTTTTCAATTAAGGTTAAAACTTCGGGGCGACAATAATCCAAAGGGTTCAGTATAGAACCTGTCACATTCAACATTGCTAGGCCGTAAACCATAGGCGCTATTAACGATTTATGGCATACTGTGCATATATGTGTACCATCCTTTGACTTGTTTTCAGATATGAAATTTCAATATATATTATATATATATATATATATATATATATATATATATATATTACATATATCTCACGGATGCAATCCTGATACTAAATGTACTACAGACTATTTTACAACGTTCACCGTTTTTCAGTCATTAGATAATACAAACCGGTCTTACGACATAAAACTTATTTTAGGAACTCAAATATTCTGTGATTCACTATTACATTATTCATGTATTATACATAAAAACTTTCCTCTTGAATCAATCTATCTATTAAAACCGCTTCAAAATCAGTTGTGTATTATAATTTTGAAGACCTAAGCACACATACGGTCAGGCTCGGTAAGCGACTTTGTTTTATACTATGTATTCTTACATTTGTCAATAAATTATTAGATAAAATCAAATATTTTTTTTACTGATGTTTATATCATTAGTTACAAGTCAATAAGTTATTTAGCACGGGCTGATTCAGGAAAATAAATGAGAATTAAGAATTGACATGTATCGGCAAACAATAAGTCGTCGGTACAAACAGTATTTGCGATGGGAATGATTGATAGTGGCCGACAGATGTAGAGCTAACCCTTGCACTGCCGGCCCATCTGTCGTGATTTGTGGTCAACGAGAACCATACCGACCTTGCACTTTCTCATTATTTTGACACTATTGGGTATAGGTAGTAAATGTAACCCTTTCAAAGGCGACTGAGAAAGCTGTAATATTGGTTAGCATTAATTATCATAAGATTGATGACTAAGGGTGCGATTATTACCTAAATTTCACTACTTGCCTGTCACACCTCGAAGAGTAGGTACTGAATGTTAACATTGATTGTTATCACTGATATCTGATGTAAGATAAAAGTCACAATTGATTTATCAACCTGCATAGACTTTCGACCAGCTTTGCAATACTTATCATTTATCGTCACGTATTTTATATACTTGCCCTCTTATTTCATTTTTAAATGTTAAAGATAATGATGTTCTCAAAAATATTTTATCATGTATATGTACTTATGAAAATCGGCGATTATTTTATGTCGAATCATTTTAGGAATAAAAAGTCAATAATATTTTACGAAATATTGTCAAAACCATTTTTATTGATTTATATGAACTGCTAAAGTTATTCAATTAAAGTAGTTTAGTTATTTAATTAAACTGTGTCATGTAATAAATGTTTAAAGTATATTTAAAGCTCATGAAAATTTTCACGTCGTCGACGTTTCGCATTTTATTATCTCTGGCGGTAATATATTTAGAAAACAATGTCCATATCTTTTGTATAATATTACTGTTCTCATTCCCATTTTATTTGTCGCTATAAAAGGGCAAATAACGGTTGTTAAAGAGTAGCTGCGTATAGCAAACACATAGGATAATAAATCTTTTTATTTTATGACAAATTGTTGTCTGAACGTTGCTCAGTCACCCTCGCCGCAACAAAAGATCTAGAACAAATAGGGACATAATAGCCCATGATGGCCAAATACTGTACAATGTGAAACATACGTAAACATAAACACAATGATAATGTCCTCCTGTGATATTGGTTTGACTGCAATTATATTAAATAGTACATTGTTGGTGTAATTTATTGCCGACGGGTGAATCTCTTAACCTTACAAAAAAATAATGTATGTTGTGTAGTCTTACGTTCAGACCATACTTTATCATTCGTTAAAAATAGCTGTTCTTTTTTAAAAAAAAAATATATTATTATCATTAAATGCTTACAGATAGGTAAATGTCAGATATATAGTTAATTGTTTTTTTTTTAACGATAATAATTTCCATATTCCTATAAACGTACAATATATATTAGTTTTAACGCGTAAGGCGAGGGTTTTAATGAATCTAATATGTAAAACTGACGAGGCGTTTGTATAAAACACGTTGACACGTCATGTGATATATGACAGTGCGCAACAATAGCGGATGACGTCGCTTTGTGAGCCGCGGTCTCCGGGACCCGCCTCGTAATTATAGTGTTATGACTTTACAATATTATGCGTACACCGTTATATGACTCGAGCCCCACGAGATGTGTGAAATGTTAAATTAAATTACTCGTCATCTCATATAACACGTACTATTCACTTGGAATTACTTTAATAATATATTATTTGAAATCACACTAAAACGTTTCATTATTTATTTATGACGAATTATAGAAACTGCTTTTGCATAAATTCATCAATCACATGCGTTATATATTAAGGAATTGAAAATTCGATTATTTTAATTTGTTATAAACTAATAATTTAATATTAGCATTTATAATAAAGTTGTAATATAATAATATATCATATAAACATAGAATGTAACACATTATAATAATAACAGAATATTAAACCCGAAAGTAAAATAAATAGTTAATGTGTTTTCGCCCTCTGAATTCGCGGGTATAATTCTGTAATCGCCATAAAATCAGTATCACCACACTAATATATTTATGATATTACAGCTCGCACTAATATTTATGCAAATTGAAAATATACAGAATGGCATCGTTTACGCCACCCCAATCCTCAGCGTAGAATAAAACGACATATGTATGTCAAGTTAAATTACGATCATTTTAATTTCATATGTTCGAAATTTATAAATTTTATAGAATATGTTATAAAAATTACATTAAAATTTGAAGTTTAAAGCTTAATAGGCTACCTGATAATATATATATATATATATAGATATATAGCATCTAGACATACTCAGTACTTACACAAAGCCATCGAATAGAAAAAATATATTTGACAATGTTAATAAAAAAAAATATACTAACTGTAGAGTTACATACTGTTTGTATGAGTTCGAAAACACAAGTAAAATAAATAATATTATTGTAAAACAAAATAAGTAATAATTTAAGCTAAGAATTTTTTTCCCCATGAGTTGTCAAAGCGTATAAAAAATTATTAATATTAAAAAAACGGTACAAAATATATCATTTATAACCTTACATATTTTCTCTAAATTAGTGTAGTGCTTAAAGACATAAAAAGAACAATCATCTTTGTTTATGATACTCGTATAATGAAAACAATCCACAGTATCACTGCACCCCATTTCGTCTGTCATCATGGGGAAACCACCATTCGAAAAGTAATTTGTGTCCATATGGGACCAGTGATTACCTCCTGAATACTTTCACCCTCGTTGTCTTTTGCCAATTTTACGTCCCCGACTTATTCTCTAACTAATCTTTAATATTGTACTGTCAATTTAAAGTTTTTTTAGTAATGATTTATTTAGTTTTTGTTTAAAGAACTACCTATTTATTTGAATTTAATTAAAACGTCCTTAATATATTTTTAAATAATTATTACTCGACAACAGAAGTTTTTTCTTATTCAGAGCTTATACATATACTAAATTTGTTTTTGTTAATATCTACTAAAAAGGTAACCAAAACCATTAAATAATAACAACACTACTAATCAAGAAATGCAATAAAGTATTTTGTGTAATTATTTTACAAATAATACTTATAGAAAACTTCGTAAATTGTTCTTGCTACAATCCCTAAATTTATTTACCGCATTTTGCAACTACAAGTAATTTTGTGGGGCATTTTTACAAGTCTCAGGTGGTCGGTAATTTGCTTGCGGGAACGGAAGGGTTACACTTGATTTATCCTTGTAATGTGCGCTCTGGGACAAACTATTCCCCCACAGTGCATCCCATGAAACAAACTCATAAACACTAATTTAACCGCGACTTAACTTCTACTTTATTGCATGAATCTATTCCCAAAGATAGATTATAATGAGATAAAGATTTTTTTTTATAATCGTATAGAGAATTATAAATTATTTTAAAGAAGAGAGAGAATTTGAGCTCTTTTATTTACCTGAGTATTGGTCGACCCTGAATAAGAACGTCTCATATTTAATAGACATCGTATAGAGCTCTCGAGGGATACATGTCATGTCGCTGTTCTAAAATAACGAAACATGAAAAATTTCCAGACGCCCACATCAGACTGATAAATGGCTTCCGAAAATCCAAAAGGAAGTTACAGCTTACTTGGGATTTGGTCTAGAACCTCTCACGTTCCATAACTGGTGCACTCCGCTTTATTACAATTACTATAAGCCTCAAAGTCCCGCACTCTATGCCGATTGGCGCGACTTCATCACTTTGAACCTACTAGCTAGAGCAGTAAGACGGTTATTGCTTGGGTGAAATAGAAACCGAGCTTGGTGTGAACTCCCAGAATAATACAGGCAACTTTAGCACTTATGCTAAACAAGTTAAGACATAAGTTTCGACTGTAAAAGTTTGCAGTACAAAAGTAATGCGACGTTCGTGCTACCCGAAAGGTCCACTCTTTACATTTATGTGTACAATATGTCGACGGCTATTTGGAATACTAATTGAGCTTGTCTGAGGACTTGGGTACAATAACTATTTCCTATTTTCTATTCCGATTTTTTCAGTAGTTTTGTTTTATACAATTTACCGAACATTAAGTGAGTCTCCGTACCTTATTTATATGTACATCGTTACATGATTTATATCGAAAAGAGAAGGTTCATTAATAAATCTACGCCCTTTCCTTTCGAACGAAGATCTTTGAATTTCTATGGAAAACCAGTAAAGCGCGAAATTATGATGAATCGTGGCACAATTGGGGCTGTCAGAACGGAATAGACGTACGTTGAACGATGTGCGTGAAAAGGAGAGAGTTAAGGAAAATTAGCGGATGTTCAGGGCAAATTGTGTACGTTTTCAATGAAGGTTCTTTACGGTAGGTAAAATAGGAAAAAAATTGCGCGGCCCTAATCCACCGGCCATTTATAACTCACACGCCATTAATTCGAGCGATAATTCGCGTTGCGATGCGATTGGTCGGGCAGATACCGCGCAACACCAGGTACCTCTGAGACGTGCCTACCGAGCACTAATCACAGTAGCATTCGATATCTTTATCGCATATGAGTTTTATTACTTGGCCAAATGATTTTTATGATTTTTTTTAACTAACCTGTTATTCTTTTGTATGATAGCAGCAATAATTTCACAAATATTTTAAGTTATTCTGATTGTATTTCACGTATTTAATTATTTATTTATATGAATTTAACAAGATATTTGTGCGGTAATTTTATAAAATACTTTGAGAGTCAGGTGTCAGCAATGATTAAGAAACGTTTCCATGAAGATTTTACATTACGTAAGCTAATCTCCGCAACAGGTCACCTCCACGTTGTACGAGGGCATTGTCTTTATATAAGATTTTAGAGGTATCGCATATTATCATCTTCCCAACAATTAATGCAAATCATATTGAATAATTTGTAATATAATATTTAACAAATTATCCTAGCTTTTAAATTTTCCATTTTAGATTAATTCAAATTTAAATTCTGGTTCAACAAATATAATCTAGCATTTTTATATGTTAGGTCAGTCATTAAACGTTAAAAAATTTAAATGTCTCAACTACAGAGAAAGCTCTTCAGGTCGAAATAAGGTTTTAATAATAACATTCGTATCAATCGTAATAAAAATTATAGCATACATATACAATATGAAGTATATAATATGAACGAGTTACGACAAAATACTTTATTTTTCAATATGGATAATGATACGATTATTTTTGAAGCTTATTATGGTGGTGTTGCGTTTGCTGTAGGCAAACATCTCATGTCGGAAGCGGGCACTCCTGCCCTTCCGCGTCAGGATTATGGCATTAAGCAGATACAAACTCGGTGGTCCACACTCGTGAGATTAACAGCTATTTGTTTCGATCTCATTTAGATAAACGGAACGAATTGGACGAGTTGATTGTTGAGTGCTTTTAATTTAACGTTGCACGTTGAGAATAGTGACCAAACTCATCAGTGTTAAAAGTACGTCATAGACATTAAAAGTATCATTATTTTTTTTAAATCGTTTTAACTTTTAAAAATTATATTTAATATAAATTTTTCAGATTGTTACTTTATTACGATTTTAGCGAACAACGACATTAGGAAAATATTTTTAAAATGACAAGTTATTTATTCTTATATAAAAAATTAGTAATTGAGTAAATACAGTTGCACCTAAACAAATCAGAACAATAATTTGGTTTGTTGTATTTTTATACGACATTTACATTTGAAATTTGATATAGATATATCAAATTATAAAACATTTGTTCCAAGCTTAAACAATACATTAAACTCTAGATCAGTGTTTAAGAACAATCGATGTAATGTACAATCATCTATATTAATTCGCTGTGTTTATAGCGCAAACATTTGTTATGCTGTCACAACTAGAGATCGCCAGAACCGATACAAATGAGCTCTTTAAGTACTACAACTAATATTTGTCGGTTATTATTTACATGGTATATAATGCGATTTATCGTTGATTATTAATAATAGAGATTTATTTCGAATCCAAATCAAGTAGAAGTTGGGCGAAGACATATATACAGTAGTTTTTAAAGCCGCTTACAAACTTAATGCTTATTATAAAAGTTATGTACCTAATGAGATATATTTTTGAAAGTAATTTTTTTTAGAAATCTTTTTAATTTTAAATCCTCGCATAAATATTACTCATTTGGCAGTCGGTAGGAGCCTATATTTATTTAAAAGTCATCGTTTCCCTTTCAATTACTAGGCATTTCATGAGTAAAAGATTTTTTAAATAATTTTATATTAAAACAACACTATGTGTGAATGTTGTATCAAATATTAAATTTAAGGTTAAGCCTGACTAAATAATTTGTTACAGTTTTTACATTTCTGCTTAGAACTTGTCTGGACTCTTCAAACCCCTTTAACGTAGTTTTAGCGTTGATTATTCGATGAGTAGAGGATCATGCATAGTTGTCTGGTCTTATATGTCTTGCGTAGTTGTCTGGTCTCCTTTGAGATTACCCGCGGTGGCCGAAATCGGTCAGGCCGACATTATCATCACCACTACAGTTACCCTGATAATAAGAAAACGAGTTTTCTACGAACCTCGACAGTAATTACATATAAAAATCAAAATATACTTTATTAAAGTAGGCACTACTTTAATAAAGTATATTAAATCTAAAACTATATTAAAAATCTACTACCGGTCCGGAAAGTAGATTTTACCAAGAAGAATAGACAATTTATGGGATTGACGTACCTGTGTAGGTCAAGTCTCAAAATAAAATAAGATTAAAAAAAATAACAAACAAAAAACTCATTAATTAATCTTGTTCAACATTTAAATATAGTTATTATTATTATTATAAAAATAATGGAAAGGTCCAGGGGCAATATCGGTTCTGTTTATTTCCCTATTTTCTCACTCACTGCCTATCTTGTTTTCAGTACCTACTTATATTCAAAAAGATTCAAGTTCCTGAAATAGAAATAAATTTGTCCATGTGAAATGAAATGTACTTCATAAAAAAAAAATTACTATCAATTCAAAATTAGACGTTTTCCTTAAAAAATATTCCGGGTTTCTCGTTTAGTACTCATGGCCAAGATCATAAATAACGAGAACTTATCTCTGTTTGCATCCGAGACTATCAGCTGTTGTGTAAATACAACATTTTCTGTATATCATCTTTACACTTTTTAACTTGATAACTTATGGCATATCATCCTTGGTTTTTGGACCGTCTTTCGTTCTACTATTTTTATTATATTATATTGCATTACTAATGCTTCAAATAATATCTTTAAAAGAATAAATAAAATGTGTTAAAGAATAAAAAAAAAAAATCTAAAACTGAATTAATTTAATAAACGAAAAAAAAAAGATAGCGAGTGTATTATGAGTATTGAAGTATTGAAGCTAGATTATTAGGCTGCAGATCCCAAGATCCTAGGTTCAAATCCAGTCAATAAAAATATAAATAAATAAATATGAGACAACATCACATACATTACTCTGATCCCAATGTAAGTAGCTGAAGCACTTGTGTTATGGAAATCAGAAGTAACGACGGTACCACAAACACCCAGACCCAAGACAACATAGAAAATACATCGACTCGGCCGGGAATCGAACCCGGGACCTCAGAGTGGCGTACCCATGAAAACCGGTGTACACACCACTCGACCATGGAGGTCGTCAAACATTAAAGGCTTTGAAAAATTGGCAACCATACCCCTAATCTTATCAGACGAGACGAATCAATGTCTTGTCGTACCATGAGTAAGGAAATAGAGAGTGTGAATGTGTATAAGTATGCTAACACACGTGTGCGAATATAATACATATGTTCTGCATAGTTGGAAGTTCTTTGAAATTTGGCGCTCGATCAAGTCAAACACAGGTCAAGTATAGTAATAATATAAGTACAATAAATATACGTCTGAAATTCACATAAATAAATTTTGATTATTCAAAAATTTTGTCTTTGACATTGTTTTCCAATCAATTATTTTAAAGAATATATTTTTACTTTCTATTATTAATATTATTTAAGCATATTTTTTTATCGGTATTAGTAGCCGTCTTATTCTGGATATAGAAATAAGAACGGATGAAAAGATGTAATTTTATTGAGTATTTCGACTCTATTGCACTTTTACACATACACTATATCATGACGATGAACAAATAAAGCTATAAATGACCAAACTCAAACTCAAATAACTTTATTCAATATAGAAGCATTACACTTTTTTATTGATGGTCAATTGAAACACTACCACCGGTTCGGAAAAGAAAATACCCTGACCTGAGAAGAACCGGCGAAAGAAACTCAGCGGGGTTTTTTTTATTTGTCTCATATATTATTTAAACAATTTAATATGAGATGAAATAGCCAGGAGGCGATCGTTTCATTCCCAAGGTGTGCTATCGATCATAAACTCATTACACCTAACAATAATGAATAGACTTAGCTAATTGATTAAAAGAGATGCAATTAATTTTGCACGCCTAAATTATATTAATTTAAATGACACGATTCACATTGGTATTTGTGTAATGGAGGACTGTGCTATCCCGTCTGAATTGGTGGATGTTACCTACCCAGATGGAATTGCACAGAACTCCATTCATCATCATTCTAACACTAACACGCAATACCTACTTAGAATTGTTGTGTTCTTTGAGACGAGGAGGTCTCTTAGCATCGGACGACGTAAGAGATAGTAGAGAATGTGTAAGGGCTGTATTGAACAACCGATATTAGATGGTCCTTGGTCTACTTTTGTAAGTACTAATTTTGAACTATGGTTGGTTAAAGTATACTTTTACGATTCCATTCTGCAGCAATTATCAATATTTGATAAACGTTTATGATTACCGCAGTTCATTTTTTAGTAGTGTTTTATTTAAGAAGTAAATTATGCATAATAATCTGCTGTAAACATTATGGAGTATCGTATGTATGATAATAATACAATTACTATTACAAGTACATTCGCGTACGAATAGTGTAACGTTTAATTTTTATTTTTTAATACGATGTTATTATTTTTCATGTTTAAAGAATACATAAACAGTTAAAACAATGGCATCAATTTAATTTTTTGGAGAAATGATTCATCTTTATAATAATAATTTACAATTAACATCGAAATATTTCTATAATAAATTAAGATATTTTATGAATGGATGTTAATAATGAAGCAAAATAAGCCTTATTAATTATTAAATACACGATGTATATATATTATGTAATATTGATTGGATCTCGAAAAGATATCCGAAACTGTACGATCGATTAATTAAAAATTTAGCATACTCAACCATTCCAGACGTAGACGTTGACAGAAGAAAGGATTTTTGAAAAGGAAAGTGAATGAATTTTACCGGTACGAAGTTAGGCAATTATTATTATATATAAATAATACCAGATCTATCAATGAATTAAAAGTTTTGTACACTTTCATAGAGCATACTAAAGATAATATCTAATCACATTAGCTCTTTATACACTCTTGGCATTATTCCATTCATTGAAAAAGTATTCTTTAATACTTTAAGCCTACCTAATAGATAATTAATATCTTATTTTTTTATTAAAGAATGATATTTTTTGAATTTTACTGATTATATTATTTATAATTAATTGATTATTTTAAATTATTTCGGAACCAAATATTTAAAGAAGGCAAAGATCCTAAACAGAAAGGAATATTAAAGTATTTATAAAATATTTTTTTATATTTCCGCTTTACAAGCAGAAAAAAATATCGAATATCGTACATAATGTTGTTTTTCAATGGTAATTGTTGCTTATAAAACCTCAATCAAAGTAGAGTTATATAGTAGCGCCATCTATCCGCGTTATGAGAAAACACATTAAGTAGTAATTAATGGCTATTCACTTTTACGTGCGACTGTCAGCAGTCTGTTGTAACTGAGACGCTTTACACCCCCAATAAAACAATGAAGGCGCTTATCAGGCGTTATCAAAGCAGCAAACATAAAATTTATTTGAACGAGTGTCGTCTGTACGTTTGTACGACCCGACGTTTGTTCCAGTTATGATCCGATAAGACATAGGACAATTAACACTATCCATAATTGTTTAATTTCATTTTATCCATATCTTCTTATTAGGTACACTTTAATTGTTAACGATTACAAGAGGTTTTAGTTTTTTCTTTATAAATACATTCCTAGTTATAATTATGTAGTTGGTTGCGTGAATTTCCAAATGTTAAGGGCCAATGTACCGCCAATGTTAGGCAAACTCTGTCCCTTGTACATGTATTTAAACCAATTCACTTACCATTCACGATTCCTATTACGTCTTGGTGGTAGAATATATGATGAGTAGGTTACCTAGTTACGTATCCACTCGGGCGTTATATTCCGTGATAAAGGAATACAAGATATTCAATTCTATAAAATGTAATTAATAAATTTACTAATACTTATAAAATCTCTGCGGTCACACACAAAAGACGTGTTGAAAAATATCTGTCCACATTTTGTCCAATTAATTTTAAACAAATAACTCCATATTATGAGCTACTTACTTCGATTTTTTTTTCAATTGTAAAAAGAAAACATCTGAGAATTTACATTTCTTTTTTAATTTTACGAGTCGTCGATTCTCGGTACGTGACTTTTCCCAAAACAATAGAATCATTTTGTCACAATAAAGATGTTAGCTTTAAAAATAACAGTGAGAAAATACAATTGATTAAGTTGACTGAGAATTCGTGGGAAGACGAGGACGCTTTTCCATTTGAATGAAATGACATGAGATTGTTATTTTTTTTAAACAAATCAACAAACGTATTCCGTGAAATGTTTATTTTTAATAGGCAATAGGGTAATATTATTTTACCTACACGCGCCCGTTGCATTGTATGTATATATCATCATAATAACAAAACCGAGTATGTGAATTGAATATATGTAATACATTATATACACGCGTCTATCATGAGTAATTTATTTACGACTTCAGAACGTTTAATTACTACAAAGCGACAAGGCGTCAACGTCCCTAAACGTATACATTATAATGTCAAGATCTTGTAAATTAATGCCTATTTAGTTGCGTTAAAACATATTATTACCTAACCCTTTTCAGTATTATAAACTTTTTAAAAGTATATAATGTTAATTTAATGGCTTTGTGTTTAACTGATGACTTAAACTGTCTATTTATAACTTCACAAATATTCCAATTGAAATGTTTTATTAAAGAAGGAACCAAATGTAATTGTTTCAGTGCAGGGCTGATAGGCTTCAAGTATATTATTTTACATGTGTTTATTTGTGATTTCCGTCTTACACAAGATTTCCAAACGATGTTTTCCAGAAAAACAAAAATTTAACCATAGTTACGAATATTCATCGCTACTTGGCTGGATTAGAAGCCGAAATCTTCTGTTAGGATATACATATTTGCATTAAAACCTACGGGATGTCATTTATATCCCATATATATAATATACGTACCGTAGGCACCAAATAGGAGTTGACAATTTTAAAAATTACAATTGTTTTCTTATTTGTCATGCACGTTTTAGCGTTATACATTGCATAGGTTTATATTTGATTAAACAATGAGGATATTTACTGATATAATCAGCGTGTAACAACTATTTTGTCACGTGCTCTGCGGTAGAGCGAATCATTGGCATGCTCACTATCTAACCAACGTGGTATTATTCAGCAGTTTAGCTTAGAATCAAATGTCAATAATAGAATTGTTATCAAATAAATTTTCGCATGAATACTTCTATAGTAAATGGTCACATTTGTTTATAAATTTAATATTCACACTTACTAAGGGATATTGGATATGGTCAAGGTGTAATCACCAAACAGTTCCCCGGAACAGTTATTATTCCTTCCTTTATCTCTTTGGGCCTATAATGACGATGATTTGATGTTTTGTTTGTATATATTGTAACATGAACAGTAATTTAATATTCAAACTGCTAGAAAAATATATGTAATTATGGAGGAGGCTTTTTCTTCACCGCTGGGCACGAGATAATAAACAAATTCAAGCACGTGCATAGTTAGTTATTTAAGTAGTAGAGCTTGGTTTGCTTCAGATTTGGACCCTGGAATTAAAGTTAATATTAACATGTTCTATGTTTTGAGCTATCTCGATTGTTTCTGTTTTTGTATAAAAAGGGTTTTAGAAACGTTGTTTTTGTTACAGTGTGGGCAGAAACTGGTGAGTTTCGGGATAGCGGGCACTCGTCACTCGCGTCCGGTGGCTCGGGCGTCGATCAGTCCTCTCTATATGCGCCGCCACGGCCGAGACGCGATCGGAAGCTAACAGACGACAGTGAGTATATATACATTTTCTATTCTGTAATACAACAATAATCATTGAACGATGTATTCAATACTCATCACAAAAGAAAGGGCTACTGTGAGTATACGATTTATTCCAGCTAAACATTACACATTGCATATATTTATATGCGCATTTTTTTGACTGAACTGTGCTCTCTTATTCGTTTGCCTATGAAGATTTCAACTCCAAGACATTGTTTTTTTTCTTTACTTAACCCTTCAGACTCATAGATTTTTAAGTCTGTGTAAAAAGGTATTTAACACTACATTATGTTTATGTATATAGATACAATTTAAAATTACGAAATCGATTTATATTTCCGAACAATATTATTCGTTGGCAAAATTGACAAAATTAAAACTGCGCAAACTGAGTGAGGCGGGAAATCTATGAGTAAATACGACGCGCGTTACTCTAATGCTCCGACAAACATTGGCACACATGCAGCCAGCCTCACGCGTGTTCAAATGGACCTGTGGCACGATGGTTGTTGCGTGACTTTTTGTTTATCGCGAATGATTGTATTCAATCTTGAAATATTACACAATACTAATTTTATTCAAACTAAATGTTTAAATAAAAGTAAATTTCAAAATATAAAACTACATCGAATTGGCAACATATGATTTCTAAAGTTCATGAATTTCGAAACAAACTTTTATCTGAGGTTACAAATATAATCCAGACCAGTAAGATGAAGCTATATTTACGATACCCGTCGGTGTTACTGAATGTGGAATAAGTTTAAAACATAAACAAAACTGCTATCAAGCAGCGTAGTAAATTGATATAATAAAATTAGTTAGGCAACATCAACAAAATCGACTTCAAACCTTTTGCCTGAAAGTGAGACATTTAAAAACACTTTTTCTCTCACTTTCCCTATTCTTCTATCACACAAAATAGCTTTTTATATGCGTTGCTGTATATAAATTCGATTAAAATCGATATCAATAAATACGTGTACAGAACTATGTGAATAAGTGCCGTCACAAGGAGCACTCGTTATATAACCAGTTGAAAGCAACATTAAAGGAAATGTGTTATCACAATCGAGTGTCGGGCGTGAAGTGGATTCGTGTATCTATATATCGAAACACATGTTAACTGCGCTATTTACCTTTGCTTGTGTCGTCGGCCAAACGCAAAGGTTGTTTTGGAGTGATGGATGGGTCGGCGGGCGCACAAAGCGTATCGATGATAACACTTATCAGCTGTATCGACTATCGAGTCGTATCGTAATCGCCCGCGAATGCAAGCGGTAGCGTCCTGTCCAAACCGAAACCTTAATCCCCACCTTGTTCATTATACATCGATGACTACACCTACAGATTGATTATATTTAATATACTACACAAAAATACCTAATCCATTAGCTTTATATTAAAAAACTACCACTCTTGAGACAGCTTCGTGCCTGCCGTAAAGATGGAAAATTGATTTAAATTGAAATTTTATTTATGATAACATTAATAAATGCTTTACTTTTATATATTATATTATACTATATAATCAGAAAAGAAAACTGGAAAAACCTGTATTAACTTTATCTCACGATATTATGTATTTGAATTTGGAATGCCCAGCTTCAATTGGTTTTTTAAATTATTTAATGATGTCATATCAGTTTTTGAAAATGATTCGATGATTTTTTTTTCATTTCTATGGCTATTCGAATACGCTACACAACGTCTTTAACTTACATTTTACATCGATATACATTTATACAAACTTACATTTGCTATTTATTATATAAACTCTATTAAATTTAACATTATTTACGTCATCTCGCCAATCGCTAAATTTGAATTGTATTCTACAAAATATTTGTAAGTAAATAACTTAAGTTTCTTCGATTATTTTCGTTTGGAATAAATAACACGGGTTTAAAAAACATTTTTAGTGTCCACCTAATTAAATCAATATTTTCTGTCGAATACTAAATTGAAACAAATGTCACACCGAGACGCATTGAAATACAAAGATGTCCAATTTATGGATCATCGTACTTGTATTGTTTGCTCTTATCGCATTGATTTCAGGCCAGAGCGGCAAAGCGGCACTGAATAATATAGAATTTCATAGACGATAGCTCACTCGAATATATTAATGATGTGTTAGTTTGTCAATACCTTATGATCAGTTAAATACTTAAAAGGTGATGTTCCACGAATATGCGCCGAGTCATTTTTACACATACCTACACATACCAGTCTTTTCGTTTTCACAACCCGCTTGAAATCGAAAAAACTTGAACAAAAATCTTTTTGTCAGAGTGCTCACTCATGATTATTGGATTTATATTCAAATTCTTCATCACTGTTTCTTTACTTAGACATCTAAAGTTTATTTAAGAAAACATCATGTTTATAATTGTTCAAGCTAAACTCGTGTTCGTAATCGAGAGCGGTATCGTGTTTCAAAACTGGAAATAAATACTGATAACATTGATCGTATACATAACGTGCCGGTTTGAGTCAATTAGCAAATTAAGGTGTCTGCATTTTATCTTACGTAAACGGTTTTGCCATTCCATTTAGCCATCATATTAGTCATACATTATCTATATTAGGAACGAAATCTTTAACTAAGTATTCTGCATCAATGTAATTGATTTTAACAATAACACAGTAAAGACAATATCATTGGTAAAAACTTTACGAAATCAAATCAAATTTTACTCTTAAATCACGAGGAAGGCTCGTTAATATATAAAATATTTCTATTCAAAGTTTGTTCGCAACACAAAAGGTTGTAAATAAATTATTTAATTTGTCTTCAATCAAGATAAGCAACAGCTATAAAATTGCCATTGTTAATCCGATTACAATATAAAATTACAAATATAACAGTTCATAGCAAGATATCTTTATCATAAACCCACAATATTATTATGTTCATATATACATATGTACACGATACATATTAAATAAATATCTTTTGATTTTAATTTTATATTAAATATATTTAAATATTTGGATCAATGCATATAAATACACCATGCTTAAAATATTTTAATGCACTTTTCGTAATGTCTATTATTATTAAATAATTATTAATACGTAGTAAGTAAAAGTTGCTTCACTCAAAAGAAATCCCACGAAAACACAATTGTAGGTGTACAATATAATTAATTTTGATTTCAAAACTATTTATTGACTTTGTGTGTTATATAATGTATATTTGTAATAATATTATGATTATTAGTGTTACCTTTACTTACAAATTACCTTTTGTTTTTGCTATAATCCTATAACAGCATCTTTCAATTTCAAAATACCGAAATGCACGGCGTAACTTTCACTCCATATGAACTCTAGGCTTTATTGTAAAGTCCGAGTCACATCACAAGATGTCTATTAAAGGCGAGTGCAGATAGCTTTACCGTAATAGTCTTATATGCGATTGCCGATATCAGAATCGTTACCTTAACCCAGTTAGAAGCTAAAACAGAGAGTAATTAAAGCATGCGAGCGGTTCATTGACACAGGGATTTCGACTAAGCCAATATGTGTTGATTGCGATCGCGCTTATCAGGTATTGATGTAATAACTCCTATCACTTGTCCCCTCGCAATAGTTCCGCTGTTTACCCGACATTTGGTCTGACATAATTACCCTTAAAATATGTTATGTCCAATTTGGCAAATCAATTTATCTGCTCATAAAATGAACTTCAAGATATAACGACATGAATTAATTCTACGTATATTTCACAGAATAGTCCCTGTCTCTTGTTGTCTGTATTTTTTGGTCCTTACAGTAAAATCAATATTAAGATATAAAGTTATAATAGTAAGATATATAGTTTTTTTTCATTATTATTACATCTGTATCTTTTAATTTCTTATGATTTGCCTTTTGGCAATTTTTTACGTCAAATATGTCAGAAATGCGTATATGATGTTCGTTTTTTCATTAGTGTTTTTTATAATTTTATTAGGTTCCAACAAATCAACAAACAAATTTAATCATCCAAATGTAACTAAAAATGTAAATATCCCGAACCGATTAATTATACAATTATAAACCTTCATTATTATATTTAAAGCAGTAGAACGTTACATTATTCTTGTGCATAAATCATATTTACATTTATTATTTTCTTAAAAATAATTTCAAAATACTTAGAACCAGTACTTTAACTTTTATACCTTGAAAAGTACCTACGTTTATTACTGAGTGACGATGTTTACCAAAATTACTTTCATATCGATCAAGATAGAGTGATCTAAAATAGCAGCGTAACACACATTTGGGCATCCTGGGCCGAGCGGCAGCCTCGAGTAAGGCACTAATAATATCTGTAAAATAATGTATGTAGGTAAAATCAGTTGAGTCCTTCAACGTACTCTTAACATTTTTAATCTTTAGTTAACAGTTAACATTACTTGCTTTACCAAGCGGGGAAGCTATCAAGGCCTGCCACGCCAGTTTTTGGGTTTTCAGTCGAATCGACAAGGAGTCATTCATAATTATATTATATGCGAGAATAATGCAATTGATATTGAAACGCGGATTTTTAAGGTGATTTAGTTCTTATAATTAGATAATTATTTTGATAACTCGATAAAAATATGCAATTACTTACGTCATAAAAGGTACGTGCATACAATAATTATTGTTATTTATATAATCGATTGATACCCTTTGAAATAAAAATAGACAATACGAAAAAAATATATAGATTTATTATCTTCGTCATAAATTACTTTATGGTGTGACGTCGATCATTGAGAACAACGAATTTACAGCTGCGTCGTAAAAGTTGGGTGCGCCTGCGCCTAATCCTTGGTATTAGCGGCGCGCTACCGTCGGTCATGATTCAATATTTTTCATTTGTAAGCAGTTGAAATTATTTTTATCCTGTGGTAACACTTGAGTTTATTATGCCGTATTTTAAGTGTCGCTTCGCGGATTTTTGACATAGATATTTCGAAATATAAATACGACTTTTACGTAACATACAACTTCACTTTAGTAAGAATTAAATTATAAGCTACTAAGGATTACGTGACACTTCATGTTTTTAAATATTGTACATTGATTTGTACTAACAAATTAATCGCTTGTGATTTGTTAAGACTAAATACCTAACATAATCGTTATTATATCGCACTAATATTTAATTGAGTTAAGTTTTGATTGTTGTTTTTATACTCTGTTAAACATATTGATACTACCAATCAAATTGATATAATAAACTTTTAATTATGGCAGATTGTTATAGTTTCAAAACGAACGTATTAGATAAAATTTTTGGTCCAAGAGGTACAAAACGACATCTTTATAAATCTCTTAATTTTCATTATAAAATCAGTAAAGTATATACGAATATGATACATATTAAATCTTCAGTAAATTTACCAACTAAATTTTATTGCGTTATGTTCATACAATACCAATCTTTATAAAAATATATTATATTTATAAATATAGTGACGCACTCCCTCTAGGACCAGTAGTTTCAGAGATATTTGAATAAACGTACGAAATGTGATGTGGGGCGTGCTTTGAGAACGTAATACATTTGAATTGCAGTGGGTAGGAGCATATACAAACATAGATTGTATAGCAGTTTGTATATTGTTTGAAACTACAGCAGAGTGTTAATCTTTATTATTCAAGAGAAACTTCAAACTAGTTTTTCTATATAAAATAAATGTACTCGTCTATATACAATACAATTTACCTAAATTGACTAATATTATAAGTACGAAGATGTATATTTGTTTGTTACGCTTTTATGACTTAACTTATAATCGGTCGAGTAATCGATCATCGTAAGATTTTGCATAATTATATTGTAGAGTAGAGAGTAGAGTTGAGATACTGAAAGAGTTCACTAAGACCGCCTCACACGCGGGCAAAACCACGGGCAGAATGTATTTCTATATAAAACACAAATGTATTTTTTAACTAAAAACAATACAATTTATTAAATATAAAATAAAGTAACGTCTTACTTCTTATATAGAGTGTGTCCCAGTATTTATAGGATTAATATTAATTCGTTTAATTATTAGTCGATTTATAGTAGTGTCATCATTTCTAGGCCGTCCTCTGACGGAACCGACTATCAAGACGGAGTCGACAACGCCTGGCGTGGGTCCCGACGAGCCTCTAGACGACAAAGGCGACAAGAAAAACAAGAGACAGCGACGGCAGCGCACGCACTTC
Source organism: Vanessa cardui (assembly GCF_905220365.1). Lineage (NCBI taxonomy): Eukaryota > Metazoa > Arthropoda > Insecta > Lepidoptera > Nymphalidae > Vanessa > Vanessa cardui. The sequence continues at coordinate 10,042,997 of NC_061130.1, read as the reverse complement.
ACCAGCCAGCAGTTACAAGAGCTGGAGGCGACGTTTGCGAGAAACCGCTACCCTGACATGTCCACACGCGAGGAGATCGCGATGTGGACTAACCTTACGGAAGCAAGAGTTAGGGTGAGTTGAATTCGTCCATCATATGTAACAGTAATACTCAATTTTAGTATAGGCAGTGTAATTTTATTATGACCTGACTAAATTGTGTTTCGCAGTTTGCACAATCGACGCTAGGCCGGTTATTGTTTCATAGCCACTGAAGGTGTATCACAATATTAACGAGCGAGATGTTTATACTAATCGTTGCATCCGGCGCGCATTCGATATATTTTTGTAGCTCACCGTCGAACGGAACACGAAATCCTTTAATCCTTGAGGATTTGAACCGTCTATTTCGGTCTTTTCATAATCCACGGCTTAAATGTGATCGCATCCACACACTGTCAATAGTTTCGGAAGGCCCTGTTAGAGATTCTGCGGTTCTACTCGGCTTGTACTATTTACAATGTTCTGAATACGTAGAATATTTTTCGGTTTCTTCGCAATGTGGACTGTTAATGTCATAGTCTTAAGCTCCGAAACGTGCTATTTCAGCAAATTCTTGTTAATGTCACATTAGACACACTGTAAAGAAGTTTACGATGGTTTTTTTATTGGGAGAAAATCAGTAATATAATTTTATTTATGCTCACTCGTGTCTTTTGATAGCGCTGAATTTAGAGAAATGCACATTCCGTTTCATCTATAGCAGTACCTAACTTTTTTCATTTTTTTGTACTGTATTTAAGTTATGAAACAAACAAGATATTTCGATTACTTTGTCATTCCAAGTCGTTTCATCCCAAATGTTTAATGAATTTTAACAAACGTATTTATGCAAAATACAGTACGACTACATTCAGAAGATTGTCATGTTTACCTTATTTCTATATAAATAGTGATAAAGTTTGTACATAGCTATGCACTTGTTGATCATATAGCTATTTGCCTTTGCAGATATGTGTAAATCGATATATTCAGAGATGAAACCGGTACATTTCAAGTGTTAGATATTAATTTCGAGTCGTAGCAGTCTGTACTGAAAGACCGCATGTGCTCTTTAAAACGTTATTTCTCCTTGTTAGTAGGGTTGTCAATAAATTAAATCGTAATTCTTAATACAATAGCATCGGTATACCAAAAATTGATGTAAAAGTATGCTTAATTTCATGAACTTAAAGTGAAAGGTTATTGTCTTTTTTTACATATTTATTATCACAGTATTGTCTTTATAAGTAAAGATGGAATAAAGGAAACTTTCTTTTGAATTTTTCGGTTGTTGCTTTTAGTAAATAGTTTCATAAAATAATTTTCAGGAGTTTTAGGAGCTCAGAAATAGTTTAATTTGAATTTAACGATTGCCTTCAATATTAAAGAAAATCTTTATCAAAATATTTTAACATTATTCTCTAACTTTATCCTCAAAAACAAAGTGTATACGTTGTAAGTACTAAGGGAATTCGTACATATTTTATAATTACCGGGCCGTCCCGGCTCTGTAAGAGTGAATATAGGATTTTTGTTATATTTTTTTCCTTTTATATACTTTTCGTTGTTATATTTTTATATTTTGTACCACATAATCTATTTATACTTAAAATCTGAATTTGTTAAGTAACGTGTGTAATTTTAAAAGGCAGGAGATTACCTACTCATATTTTTTTAATTTAATCTATTCCTATCTTTTGAATGGAATATACGATTTGAAAAAATGTAGAAAGTAATCTACATGTATCGAAATTATTTTGGTTACATATTCATTTATTTTGATAAGGATGAATAAAGAGGTATGAATAGCATGCACAACGCGTACAAATAATTTATTTAATTTGTAATATATATTGAATGGAATATCCGGATTGAACTTAAAAACTTTGAATTCAAAGTCTCGAAAACAACTTGTTAATTTAGATAATAAATTGAAAAGTAGTTTGAATATAAAGGTTTAATTTTTGTCGCTATTTCTATTAACTTTTAAAACATAAAAAGTGGTTATTGGGACATTACGACAATAGTTGAACATGCAGTATCGCGAAGCTTTTTGTAGATATTTATTTATATGTTCTTTAATTTTGACGACATACTTTTTAAGGCAGTATTTTGCACCTTGGGGTACGTTACTTATGTTTTAGTAAGGATTCCTTCTTTTCTAGCAATAGGCCAACCAAATTATTATTCAGGGCAAATGTAATGTAATTTAACTTTCCAATGATGAAAGAATTTTTGAAATCGACACTGTTGTTTTTGAGTTTATTCATTACAAACATACACAAAAATAAAAATATTTCCTCTTTACAATAGTAGTGTAGATTGCTTTGAAATTATATATGTATTTGAAAATTTATTTAAATTGATATTAGCTCATATTTCAATTTATGAAGGTGCATATCACCTTTTTTGAACGCAAACATTAACTTATAGACAGTGACATAAAAAAAATAGAATAAAGCACAAAATCTAATTCAGACATATTTTAAACACGTGACAGCCCTGACGCGGGGATTAGCGTGCGCTCGTCTGCGCATCTCTCCAATAAATCTGTGCGCGCGCGCACCGATAAATCGCCCGACATTATTTTTGTTACCCACTCATTAGGGTCATTGCCTGCTTATTGGCTCTTAAAATATGATATGTTAATACGATGTTTTCTTTACCACACTTGCAAATTACGAGTGACACTTCAGACCATGCGTTATCGTTTAATTCACATATTTACATAAATTTAGTATCTTATTAATAAATTCTTCCTCAGCAACGGACTGCCGCCTCTTTCGATATCATTCTGATCTGATTCATACGTTCGTAAAATTAATTTCCTGGATATAGCATATTTAGCGAAAATAAATTTGTCTTTAAATATCGCCAATGGCTATATGATTAAATATTACATCTACATATATAATTCAAAAGCACTCACTCACTGACAAGAATCTTCCCTAATATCGTTTTCAAAGAATTAATAATTTTCATGTGCTTAATATGTGTTTATTTTATTGATTTCGTACCCAAGGGTGAAGGAAAACATCGTTAGTAAATATGTATACAGTGTGTGTGAGTGTACAGGAAACATGCCAATGATTTTTAAAACATAAATATATTTTAATTAAAAAATTTCCAACGCCCTAAATTCAAGACTCAAAATAAAACTATTAAAGTTTTACAACCACTATTAAAACATAATAATATGAAAATACTCATAGTACCTGAACTGCATGGTAAAACTCACCTACATATACCCTCAGATATATGTACGTAGAAAATCGATCGATACTGAAAATTACTATTTTTATAATTCGTTTTTCTTGATTACACCAAGCCTTATAATAAAAAACAAAACAATATGGTACAACTAAAATGATGTTTGTCAATGCGTATCAACGAAAATTGCTCCTAACGTTCTGAGAAAACGCAAATGGGTCTAGCCGTCAAAGCAATCGTCCGTGAAACGACTCCGGGCACGTTTCATTCGCTACAAACGTATCGTATTCCATGACAGAGTATTAACCCATCGATCCCGATACAAATACTAGTAATTTTTGTATTACATTTCGTATGTTCTGTTGACAGGGATGACGACCGTATTAACGCGTGGATTATTTCTGTGTAAATGCTGTACTATTTCGTACTCGTTTTTTTTTAGTTCTGTTTAAAAATAATAAGCTAAGTTTTGACTGGGTTTACTCGGTTCTATTTAAACAGGTTCAATGCTTTTTCATGACAAATATTAGAATTGGAATAAAATGTATTTATTATTGTCTGTGTTAATATTAATGACCACATTTTCATATTAAAAAGGCTCTATTTACTTATGTTTTATTAACGCAGGGTCTGTGTCACGGATTTCATCTTGTAAATCATATTTTTGAGATAAAACATTTAAATAATTATAACTTAAAACCATATTATAAATACAAAGCCTTAATTTTTTATTCTAAGTTGACCCGTCGTACATCCTTTTAGAACTTACATATTATCTAAAGGTTTTTAGATGAGTTAATAAATTATCGTAGTTAAAATTATTGCACAAATCCAATGAACAATATGGTCCATATATTCATATATTCATTATAAACAGCAATGACAATTAATATTCAAAAACAAATAAAAATTTTTGTTTTAGTGATATGATATGCAAACATTGCTGGGTAAAATTGGTTCGTTTCTATCTATCCAACTCTTTGCGTAAGACGCGAAAACATTTTAGTGCTAGTAAAAAAGTCCAGTTACGCATCCGTCGACAGGGCAGGCGGCACGTAACATTATTTATTTAACGTGGACCGCTCTAGCCCGGTATTTTACAATGCTTTTAGAGCATGTCGCCTGTCGATGCTCGCACACAGTTTAGCGAACCAACCTTTTTTTCTAACGCGATTTTGTTACGAACAATCGATTTCGAGTAACACGGTTTGAATGTACCAGCTTGTGGAAGGTTTTGAAATTTTATTGAAGTCGTTTATTTTTAAATATACAAATCGCGAGTCATAATCAGTTTCTTATTTGGAATTTATACAAAAAGTCCCTGTAATGAGGCTCTTAGATTTTGATTACGTCTATATATCTTCAGTACACAATGGATATATGTACATCAAAAAAACAAATTACAATATCGACCGATACATTAAAGCTAACGAAGATCATCACATTCTCAGCTTACCTTACGTGCTTGAAGCACATTGAGATAAAATAATGTTGCATTTTTACCGATATAAATCATGTAGGTTAAATAACCTAAGCTTGTCTTTTAAACAGATATAAGCTCATAATAATCTTGTCATATTCGAATGAAGATCGATATTAAGTACACATATTTGTAACAAAATAGAGCAATTCCTGTGTTCGGTAGTTCATGCATCTTAAGGACGCTGATTTCAAATTTATTTGTTACTGCAAATACTGCCAACAAAATAACGCTATTGTAAACTACACTTTATATTAAAGTAATAGAGTTTATTATTGGAAACGTATTGTAAATGTAGCGAGGTAAGCTTCTAGAATACTGAATGTCTAACTGATATCCTCCTCCTGTTTTGATAGACCGAATGTTGAGTGTTTTGATCGGTTAGATCTCGTCCGGATTTATCGATGAATTTATTTCAATGAATTGCGTTGGTTTCGACCGACGATGTCTTATATATTTTGTAATCACACATAATCTCTATTTATTGACGCTATGTTTTCATTGTTAGTAAATAGGAGTCATAACACGTACGTTTGTGGGTAGAGAAATATTGTCGAACAAATATTTTAGATCAAGTTTGAGTTGTTGAACACATTATTTAAACGCATTATTAGTAGGAAACAGCCGGATTAAAATTTAATTTACTGCTTTGTATTTACAAAATATTTTTAATGATACGGTAATGATAATATAATTGCTATATATAGATATTTGAAAACAGACATTAGGAATAAATAGTCTGCAGTCATCCTCTTAAAGAGACAGGCGGAGAATGTTTAAGTCGTATTTTTTTTATGGTAAATGGACAATGCCGCTTTAAGAAATATTAAATATTCCTTACATCGTCAATGTGCCACCAACCTTGGGAACTAAGATGTTATGTCCCTTGTGCCTGTAGTTACACTGGCCCACTCACACTTCAAACCGGAACACAACAATACTGAGTACTGTTATTTGGCGGTAGAATAACTGATGAGTGGGTGGTACCCACCCAGACAGGCTTGCACAAAGCTCTACCACGACATTCTACAAAACTGTTTTAAGGCAACCTCAATATAAGCAGTTGATATACACAATTACAAGTGTTATAGAGTCATATTTAACAAATATCCTTACACTGGTACTTTTTCACTTCCCCTGACCGAATTTGGATCAAACCGACTTCACGTAACAAAGTCTAATGGGACGATAATCCTACAAGATCGTAGAGAGATCGGACCAATGACCAAATAGTTTGTTTACGTGCTATTCAAGACATGAAAGTTTAACTCTCGGCTTGTATTGAGAATTTCATGACAGAAAAACCGACTTATGTATTTAACATTTCACATTCAAGCCGCAATTTGGGATCTGGAAGCAATGAGACACGTTAATCCTATCAAAAATACAACGGTATAGGGAATTTGTTAGCTGGATACGTTTAACTATTATTCAGCCATGAAATGTTGCATACCTATGTTCAGGCGTATCGGAAAAGACAAGCTACCTAACAAGACGCCCCCCCCCCTACTCATAAAAACACGCGGCCTGATAGTGGTCATTCTATAATTAAATTATATCGCTAAGCGCTATACAAAAACATATGATTTTCATATGTAAATTGTTGAAATACCTATATTTTTGTTACAATACTGGTCGGTTAAGATTTTAAATTTCGGAAACAAAACGGTTAAGATATGTTAAAAGTGAGATGTAATAATAGTTGGAGGCGCGAAATTGTCCTTTTCCGTCTCCGATTGAGGAAGTAGATCTCTTCTCTGCAGGGTGCATTTAATAACGCGAGGGCTGTCACAGTCGGAAGTTCTACAATATAAATAAATGAAACTAAAGTAAAATAGATATAGCATATAAATGGAAATTGGTATACATATCGTACCACCGAATATTAATACTTGGTATTGAAGGGTTCCGAAGGGTGAGAATTTCAATGTCATTAAAGGCATATGGGATCTTAGACCCCAAGGTTTGTGGTACATTAGTTTTAATATTTACTGCAGTGCCAATATCTATGGGCAGTGGTGACCACTTACCATCAGGTAGCGCATTTGCAAAACTTAGTATAAAAATATTTAAGAAATAAATAATATATTTAGGAAATATTATTTTCCTAAGCAAACATGTGACAACCCTAAATTCCGCACGTGTCAAACCCTGGTTCATATCCATTTATTCGAGCCCATGTTTATTTGACTTGCGAATAGTGGCAAAGTAAATCAAATTACAGTATTATAGCCTCAGTTACTAGGGTAATATATACTATAATCCTTTACCAAGGATCTAAGAGCACCGGTTCTGATAGACCGTCATTTGATTGATGACACTAATAAAACTGTGATTCTAGTTTAATTTAAATTTAAGTCAATTTAGCGACCCTGCTCCCGCTGACCGTAAAATAGGTTTATTATTCGCATAGTGCGGTCGCATCTTTCACTGTGGCGTTTATTATGCGGACAATGAGACTAATGTTTTTGTAAAGTTTGATATAACTTCATATTTCATTTGTTATTCAGATTTATAGACTGGCTTCAAAGAATACATAATGCACTCAACGTTACGTAACAGTATTTTATTTTTCTTTGTTTTAGGCGTTAAACTGTTCTTATTTATATATTTATTTTGCAAATTTTGCTGGGTACTATATAATAATAAATATTATAGACTGCCTCGTTGGTTGGCTTCATACCTCAAGGTCCTGTATCAAAATTCAGGATATGGTTAATTACATATTGGTTTTATCGATGAAATAATTCTCAGTAGTACTATTAAATCAAGATGGGGCAAATGTCACAAGTTTGCTCCATTGAACTAGAAAAGTGAGACATTAGTATAATAAGATCACCCAGGCACACAAAACAGCTATAGTATTAACAATAAAATTAGATTACCGTCACCAAACTCCAATCAATATAATTTGTCACTTCAGAGCATTGTAATGTAATTATTAATTATCAATTGCTTTTGATGTATGTATACTTAGCTTCTAATAATTTTATGTTTCGACTACTGTAGTTAACAATAAAAACAAATAAATTCGCGAATTATGACATGACATTCACATTCTCACACAAACCTATACAAATTTATATAAAATTAAATATTATGTACATACATAAGTGGATTGTTTTGCTAGAAAACCGACGTAAGACATAGTCGCTGTCAGGGTCGATGAAGGTATTAGCGGTGATGGGACGCATTAATCTTGCCCTACGCGCCCCGCATGATAACCCGATGCCACAGTATCCCTGAAAACACTGATGCTTTTTTTTTCTTTCCTGTTAAAATTGTTGTAATGATAATACCCTTGGACTATATTTTACGTGGTCTACCGCGTAAGAGTTAAATGTTTATTAAAAAAATTGACTGAGTCATATCTATATTTGAAAATCAACGAATGTAGCAGAAGTCGATACTGCAATCCACAAAAAACTTAAATAAAAAATAAAGTATAGCTGCAAAGTCAGCTAAACTTTATATCGTAGTCATTGGAGTAGCAAATTTTTAATATGAAGATTATATAAAGGATATTGCGCTATTTGTAATGTAGTAAAAACCAAAGTGCTGACCAGTGTCCCAGTGTCAATGCTCCAATGCTGATCAGCGGTCTCCTCTTTTTTGAGGAGATTGCCTTTGGTGCATATTATTTAAAAACATCGTTTACATCTCTACGATTTCGAGGTGAGACTGAAATACGATTAGCCCATATTCCTTAATTGTTCAAACTATCACTTTAACATATTTTATTTATTTTTTTATACCTTTGAAATGTTTACCTTTTCATTCCATTTATGTAGAATGATACAATCATTAATATGAATAATGCACTCTACCGCTAAGGGTGGGTCTTAAATAGTTGCGATAAAAAATATTCATATTTTCTTCGAGATGAATCCTCATATAAGTTTGCAAACATCACATTTGTATTAATAAACCTCGATAGTACTTATTTAATACGTTTTTGTTAGTACTCGTAATTATTATTTCTAATTAAGCCTATTTTTCTAAGTCTAAGAAGAGTTGATCAATAGGTAGATGATTTAAAGAAAGAAAAAGAGCTGTGTTCATAATTTAAAATGTGGTTTTTGGTTTAGAAATTTAATCAGTTAAACGGCGAACAATAAAAGTATTGTATCATTTTCATTTTCAAAATTAAAGCACATTCGTACTAAACGGTTTATTATTCATTTTAATTTACTTAACGTGTTTTAAAGTGGGGCGCTTTATGAATTGTAAGACAAACATTAGTATCGATTTCGGAAACATTAAAAACTTTCTCCCCTTACGCCTGTCGGAGGACAGCCTCAACATCCTACAATAATATATTTAAAGGATTAGCCCCGTCGCAATATCGCGACCCTCCGGTCTCCTACGCCCCGCTGCGCTGCCCGCTATTCAAATAATGGAAATTATTTCCACATATGTGCACCTAAATAAATATCATTCCGCTGTCATTATTGAACACCCTAATGTTTCTGTGGAGCTATTTTCACCCGTTCATTGGTAGCATACAGAGAAAAACGTATGTAATATGTAAATTGCTCTACTTTCTAGTTTTCCGTTAAAAGTAATACTTCAAATATAAAAACAAAATTAGGTAATAATATATCTGTTGGTTTACCTGTATGCCAAAATACTCGTCCACCTGAATTTGTGAAATTTATGTTTCGAAAAATAAACGCTCGTATATGGGGTGGAAACGACCGTTTATGTTCACTTAACCGAGGAAAGAGGGTATTATTTACCGTTTCGGCTGGGTGAACACGCCACAGTGAGTGAGACAAATACCGCTGCCGGCACAATATTTATTGCAGTCGCTACGTGGATTGCGCAATTTATCGCGGAGGTGTCGTCGGCGATCGATCGCTCGCTGACGAACGCGGCCATACATCAGCGCGCGCGTTATCTGTGCTCACGGCGACTTATCGCGCGTCACTCCGCCTTTGGCTTCGGCCTCCGCTAAATAACAACATCGATTCAGCGAAGGCTTCGTGGTATGTTCCGTCGACCGCTCATTTATTGTGGCTAGAGCGCGTTCCTGGCGAGCAGCGATGCAGAGGCACCCCGTCCAATCGCGATGCTCGTTTATCTTCATTTCGCGACCGCAATTAGACGGGTCGTTGGCTGCGGTCGGGCGGGGCCCTCGCCTCCTCCGTAACTACGTGGTTCGAATACGCCGATGCTGCGCGTCTTTCTGTCAACTTCGTAATGAGTAAAGTTAATGGGGCCCCACGCAACGAAGTCCGTGTTCAGATTCTGAATCCGGTCAAAACTTTTGTATCCTGTTACGGTTTCATTTTTAAATTTGAAAATAATAAGCAATTTTGTTACAGGTGTGGTTCAAAAACCGGAGAGCTAAATGGCGGAAGCGCGAAAGAAACGCAATGAACGCTGCCGCCGCCGCCGCTGCAGACTTTAAGAATGGTTTTAGTACGCAGTTTAACGGTCTGATGCAACCGTTTCCAGATACGGATGCGTTGTATTCGTCCTACCCTTACAATAACTGGGCAGCAAAAGTTCCTAGTCCGCTCGGTACTAAGAGCTTTCCATGGCCTGTCAATCCATTAGGCTCCGTCGTCCCTGCGAGCCATCATCAAGGTTCCGTAAACTGTTTCAATACTGCGACGTCAATGGGCGGAGTAGGTGGAGGGGGCATGGGTGGCGTAGGCGGTTCTGCCAGTGTCGGTGGCGGAGTAGCACCATGCCCGTATACGGCACCACCAAATCCTTATAGTATGTACCGTGCGGAGCCATGCCCGGCGATGTCGTCATCTATCGCATCCCTCCGACTGAAGGCGAAGCAACACTCATCGGGTTTCAGTAGCGGATACGGTACAGTGTCACCGGTGTCGCGCGCAGGATCGGCCCCGTTGTCCGCGTGCCAGTACGCGGCGGGCGGGGTGGGCGTGTCGGACCGCGTGCTTTGAGACGAGGCCCGCGGCCGAGACGAGACGCGATCGCCAGCGCCGTTACTCGCAGCCGCACGCGCTTCCTAGTCGCCGCCGGCGCGGGCGCACTCCAGCGCCGCGCACGCGCACGGCCTTTACCGCCACCTCTGGGAATGGTTCGACTAATGAGTCGACATCGGAGACTTCGCTCGACCTCATTACGCGAGATCCCATATGATAGGTTACGAAACTACGGGCAATAAAAACTAAACGATTCGTTCTAGACATTATTTTGTAAATATGTAGCTATGTATGTACGTATACCAAAGCGATGTGTGCAATTTTTACAAGCTTAAATGTATGTAGATTAATATAAGAATTTTTCAATTGTGTACCTTGATGGCGTTCGTTGTAAATATATTTAGGTTATTTATTTTTACAAAATTTACTTTATTTCGAAGCATTTAATTTTAGTGTAAAGTTCTGTTATTTGAAATTTATAATTATATAATATGTTAAAATGCATTTGGTGACATTCACCTCAATGATAGAGAGGTATTTTGAAATTATTTTAATAAGTAATAATTTGTGTTTTAAGACACCGGATCGATGTTACAATATTCCGCAAAGATTAAAAAGAAATCAATTAATTTATGACATTGTAAATAATTTGTCAGTTGAATTTTGAATATTGTTCTTAAATTTAAAAATATTAAGATTTTCTCTTCAAACTTTTAAACTTTAAAGGTCGCGCCACGTCTTAAATGCAACATGGAAAATAAAAATAAAATAAACGATGTGAAAATATTATTCATACAACATAATTATTTAACTTACATGTAAATATACTTAATTAAGCAAACCAAAGTCTTACTAAAAATACCATTATTTTATATTTTAATATAAATCAAAAGAACATTAAGGGTGTTTCGAAATATTTATGAAGATGATCTTCCACTGCAAGTATTTTTTTTTTTAAATGTTCCTATTCAAAAGTGTATGTAGTTTTCTTTAATGTTATCAATGAGAAACATGAAAGACTGACACGCACACACTGAAATGTAAAACATATGTGCTGATATTGTACATATACACTTTTACTTATTGTAAAGTATCGCTTTTAAAATACCTATAAACAGTGAATTATCGACAGTGGAAGAACCCTTTGCTGAAATATTTAAAAAGATGCAGACCTTTGAATGAGATTAATGTAACCAAGATCTCATTATTAATACGAGTACTTAATATTTATTATCTTCCAATTAAATTGTAAATATTTGTATCTATGTAGCGGTTGAATTTTATTGTCATTAGAACGACATAGACTAATTATTCTTTGAAATCTTAGCGCATTCCTAATATAAATAATACGTCATAATTATTAAAAATGACTAAAATATGATGTACAAAGCAAATAAGAAATATATCATTACATAACGATAATAATCAATCATTTCAAAAATATGTTTATTATATAATTCTCAAAATATAAAAGTGTTTCGAATTCATTGCTGCTATAAAAACATTTAAAAAAAAATGTAACAATTTATGAATGCTAATTGTTGTTAATCAAAAGGATAAATTTAATATAGTTATTAACAAAGCGCTATTTTTCCAGAGAATAGTTAGAATAAATTAACACGAATTAGTAAAACCTACTTCTGTGTGCCTAATTATGTAATTGTAAAGATTATAATGTAAATAATTATTCAAAATGTAATAATTCGAGGTTTTCATTTTATACATATCAAACGAAATATATACGAACTAAGTTGTTTCGCATTATTTTGTAAATGTATTTAACGGATAACTGATTGTTTTGTAACTTAAAAAACCTCTAGTCATAATAAAAAAAAATATCACCGAGTATTTGAATCGTTTTATTTCAGTCTTTTCCATTATCATAATTTAACGTCACAATCATTTTCAATACCATTATATAGTATAAAAGATAGTCGCTTACCGTTGTCTGTTCCTATATAAGTACATCTTTATAATTACGCAAAGGATTTTGATGCGGTATTTTTAGTAGATAGAGTGATTCGAGAGGAAGCTATATAATACAAGGACAATATATGTAGTAGAGAAACAAGGAAAAATCTGTAGTATATTTAGTATCAGCAGTCGGCCCGGCCCGGTCGAAGCCGAAGCGGGTCGCTACTAAATCATAATACGAGTATAACCCAGGGTAAGACCACTACATAACAATAGATTGTTCAAATTTAAAGTCATTACATACATAGTAACTGATCACAGTTCATTCCTTCACAGCTACTATTGCTTTTGTAATGAGTCTGTTTTTACCAAATACCCAAACAGACTAATGTATTTGTGTAAAGGATAGCAATTTACAACGTTATTATAGGAAAAAAACCTTTGCATTATTTATTTATCGATTAAATGATTTATAATAATTTCAAATTTAAAAATGTAATGTTAAAAAATATCCTCGAGAATTTAATTAAGAAATACAATGTATTAGTTGGTTTGCTTGAGCTTGCAAATATTCTAGTATATCATTTACCTACTTATGTTTCATAACGAATGACATAATTTCAAATGAAATCGTATGTAACTGAGTTTCTGTATGCATCAGTTTTGCAAGAAATAGGTTCAAAATTAATTAATGTTGTCCTTCAGTACTGAAAATTGATGACGTCCAAAGTTGAGTCCATATTAAAGGAATAAGGGGTAAAAATATTACCTCTATTTAGTCATAACTCATTATAAAGATATATAATAGATAAACTTAATTATTTTTACTTACTGTTTATCAACTGTAGTCATTCCAAATGTCTTCGTGAGCTTCATATTATTTAAAATATATAAATGTATATATATACAACAACAACAACAGCCTGTAATTTCCTACTGCTTGGCTAAAGGCCTCCTCTCCCTTCGAGAAGGTTTGGAACATATTCCACCACGCTGTTCCAATGCGGGTTGGTAGAATATACATGTGGCAGAATTTCTATGAAATTTGTCACATGCAGGTTTCCTCACGGTGTTTTCCTTCACCGCTGAGCACGAGATAAATTATAAAGACAAATTAAGCATATGAATCAGCGGTGCTTGCCTGGGTTTGAACCCGCAATCGTCGGTTAAGATGCATTCGTTCAAACTGCTGGGCCATCTCGAAAAAAATATATGATTGAAAGAAAAAAATACAATTTGCATGTAAATGTCTATTTTTATTTCATTTATTTCCTAACTAATAAGTATTAAACAGATTTAAAAACAACAAAATGTATCGGTGAGTAAAACAATTGTAATTTAAAGCTTGATTTATATCACTCCGGTTCAGTTCATTAATATTGTTGGCTGAAAAATAAAAGGAAATTTTTAATTTGTGGCATCAATTTCGGATAAATTAAAATACGTAAAAGTGTCCGTTAAGCTGGCTAGCTGTGGAGAAATCACATAATGTAATAATTATTTCGTTTTTTTTTTTTTTTAATACAAGCTAATATATTTAGAGAGAGGGAGATTAAACTTATGTATAACATCTATCTCTTCGGTTGCAAGCAAGAATGTTCTATTATATAATGATGAAATGTATATATATATATGTGTAATATTTAAATGTGTAGATTAAAGAAACAAAACAATGGAATAAATTATTAGAGATACCCACAATAGCAAATAAATAATTATGTCATATTAAGCGACAAAAGGTGTTCGTTTTAGATGACATTCAAAATACGTATGGGACTTAGGAGGTCTTAAATAAAGAGGAAAAGAATTCACACTTGAAAAGATTTAACAGGGAGGGATTTAGTGAAAAAAAAGATATGTTAGTAAACAAAGTAATTGCTGATGAGTGTGGCACTCATAGATAGAAACTCAAAAAGCTCCTCAAAGTAAATAGGGGAAGTATAGAAGAGATAGGTTGCGTTCATTCCAGCGAAGTCGGATCGACAGCCACTCATGTTTATTTCGAAGTTCGGAGTCGTGGTCACATTTGTGGAGACCAAAACATAAACCATATGCAAATATTCTAAAGACGTTCAAGTTTGTGTGAACTCTTTAAATTACATCAGACCTTTGAAATTGAATTAGAGTCATTAAAGTAGGGCGTTACATTTTTTTAGCGATTGCTTATATTAATATAGTAAGTATTATTTATATTAGTAGAAGGCAAGTTATTATACAAAGGTACTTCTGTTTCTGTATATTATTTTGTATTGTCTTTTTAAATCTTACTCATGTGATACCGAATGCAAACTAGACACGAAATTACCTGCATGTCTCGATACAATATAGTCTAATATAGTATTGATATAAACCAGAGTTAATACATACTGTACATAGTATAAAACAAAGTCGCTTCCTCTGTCCGTTTGTATGTCTCAATCTTTAAAACTACACAAGGGGTTTTGATGTAAATTATTTTAATAGATGTAGTGTTTCGTGAGGAAGGTTTTTGTATATAATACATAGACAATATAGTAAAGAAACAATGATAATTTTAGAAGTTTGTTATGTGATATCGTAATTAAAAAGATTATGTTGTGTATTTAGTATCAGTATTTCACCACAGTATTTCATGTCAAATAATATGTCTCTAAATATTTTAAATTAAAGTGTTAAAGAAAATCAATTTAATTTAAATGTGAATGAGCACACCTTCTTGACAGTATATATATGTTTATTCTTAAATAACACATTGTTTTATATATGAAATATAAATAATGTAACAAATAGTAGAGCTTACATTTTATTAAGTGTTCCATTCACATTTATCCATTCCTTCACTTACTCGCGATTTCCAAACCAAAAGATAGATCTAATCTAAAAAGTACATTATGAACTTGACATAAGAAAGTCCTACCGAAATTACGACCAAACAAAGATTATATTTTAGAAAATTTGTTTCACACAAATAAAAAAAACCTTAAGGAGGTAACGAAATCTTCCTTATTAACTTTAAAAGTACACACGTACAAATAACATAGATTTCGCAGCTTAAATTCCTATTTAATACTTACTGATACTTTATGAGAACATTTACTGAACTCTTATGAATAGATAGAGTATATTTTATATGGTCAATACTTATATTTCAAATTCTACAAGTTACAGTTAAGTTTACAATTAACATTGAAAATATAGTATTTCTTTAGGCATCATACTCATGTTGAAGAGTCTTATAAGTTTAGGAAAAAGATAGACTTTATACCATGTTAATGAATTGTAATAGTTGCGTTACTTACATTACGATAGAAAATTGTCGGTCAGGACAATGGCCTAGATAACTATTAGAGATACGCAAAATCTTTGTATATCAATAACATATATGTTTAAATCTATTACTGATCTCTTTCAAAGCTGGAAAAAATGTCAAAATCAAAGTCGTCAATTTGAAAAAAATTACAGACCGTTCCAAAATATGTGATATTATGTCCCTTGCCATTACGTTTTTTCTTGAACATACATTCTTTCAAAAGGATATAATTTAAACTTCAAACTTAAACTAGCATCGTAGTTATAGGTTGCTTTGCACAATTTTAATTTCTTACTACTAGGGCAAGACTTCTTCGCCTATTGAAGAAAAGTATCGACCTGATTCTACCACGCTGGTCCAATCGGTACTCGTGTGATATATGTCGACTTTACATTCGAAGTATGGGCAGGTTTACAGACGTTAAAAAAGCGTAGAATTAATACAGGATAAATTATATACATATATTATTGTAATTAACTATCATGACTGTATTTTTAAATGTTGAAAAAGAGCAAATAGGTACTGAGTTTCTTGCCGGTTATTCTCGGTATAATCTACTTTCCGAATTAATATAGTTGTTAAATGACGATTCAAAGCACTTGTAAAAGACTACTTGAATAAAGCATATTTTGATTTTGATATTTTTCTTCACCGAGGAAGGGATGAATTATAATAATCAAGAATTAAGTAGGAGATGAAACAGTGGAGCTTATCCAGATTCGAACCTGCAATCTAACATTCACGTTTTTTAAACACTTGACAGTACCAGCTCCAGCTGGCGGCAATATATTATCAGAAGGAACAGAAATTGAGTATCAAAGACGAATGTCCATGTAGCATCTATAAGAATAGCAAGTAGCACGGCTTTTATAAATTTCCGATAAAGGTGCATTAAATTGAATTGGTATAAATTTCGCGTTAGCATAAGCTTTTACCGGGGCTGGCAGAGGGAGATAGATTACGTTGTCGTGGTTACAACTACTCGCAATGATGCAGACGCTCAAATATCTGAATAGGCCAGGCAATATACGAGGCTTGTCGGATAATTAATTCTCGGAAAGCTGGAAACTGTTTCGATCTCTTCAATTACGTGTAAAAAGAGTTTATCGAAGTTTATAACATTTACCTGCTTGGGCTGTAAGTTTTACTAATACTAATAAATAATTTTATGATATAATTTCGTAAATTGAAATCATTTTTTGGATTAAATAAACTAAGCATTAGGTGTTTCTATTAAGATTATAGATCTAAGACCAGAATGAAAGTCGATAACGATTTCATATGTCAGTGCTATGCAATTTAAGTTAAATTTACAACTATGAACTAAAACTAGTTATTGTGGCAAGAATGCTAGCAGCATTTCCCCGGTGAATCGCATTTCCGATATATATTTAAGTATTTAATGTTATTAATTCTTATGTTTATTAATAGTTTTACATTAGAATGGCCTTTTACATTACATATCAAACCATAATATATAAACTATAGAAATAATTTCTTTCAAAATTTTAGTTAATGTAATATATTTTTACAAACAAAAATCAAGGCAAAGAGATATATTATATTATATATAGATATAAATTTAATCAGATAATAAACGGAATGTTATTCGTGTATTTCGCGAATCTGTGGTACACGAAAGTGACATAAGAATGGTATAATAACAAAAAAAGTAATTACTGTATTATTATTAATCATTGCAATAAAATCGGCGAGGAATTTGTACGAACACGAGAAATAAAAGCAAGCTTGTGATGCCGAGCCAACGTCTTCGCTAAGTCAATTCATCCTTCCATGGGCTAAACATTCCCTTCTGCAACAAAACCCCTTAAATACTTCTCAAATTCATAAAATAATTATAGTATATAGCCCAATTAAATATTATATAGATAACAAAAAATGGTTGGGAGTTAACATTCATGCATATTGATATACTTCATGATATTTATTTTTTAGGAAAGAATAACTTCTGAATTTCTTGTCGGTAGAATTATCGTTTAGAATCGGTATTTACAAATAATTTAATCTTGTAAAATGACGATGAAAAGTGTTTGTAAGAGCCACTCGAATAAAATATATTCTGAATTGATAAACACTGACTACAAAGGCAACTGATTAGGTATTGTAAGTATTTCAATTCAATAAGTTTATACGTAGTTTGAAAGTAAAATGTATTAAGTGTCTATCAATACTATTATTTTAAGTGAGACTTTTTGAAAGCGAGGTATCATTTTTATATTTGGTACACCATAAGCAGAAAATTAATTCTCAAAATCAAAATAAACTTTATTCAAGTAGGCTTTTACAAGCACTTTTGCATAGTCATTTAACAATTAAGTGAAGCTACCACCGGTTCGAAAAGTAGATTCCTCCGAGAAGAACCGGCAAAAAACTCAGTAGAGAAACCTTTCTTTAGGAACTAAGTGATATTTTTCTCAGCTATGGACAAATACACAAAGACACTCACATTTAACTAAGGTTTATCGTATTTACTTTCTTGCTAATAATATAGATCGATTACGTAAGATAAAAAAATCGCAAGACAACATACATATTTATGTACATAGTCTTACATTACATTTTTAAACGAACAAAAGCAATTTATTCGAAACTGGCCATAAAGAAAATTTTGCTAAAGCTGATCCAGTTACAATATAAGTGTAAAACCTCCAAATCCTTTGAAAATTCCAACGTGAAAATTGGGGTCAAAGTTCGGTGCGCCAATAAATTGCGACCAATTGATTCACGAAATTCGGTGACATTAAGCGGAAAGTATACAATAATCCAGTAAATGATTATCAGAGTAGCGACGCGGGCGGTGCAAACACACAGTTTCCAGGTGCTCCAATCCAGGCGCTTTAAGGATTTAGTCGAGGATTTGCTTTCAATATTAGCCGTCGGCCGCCGAGGGCAAGCCCATTCCGTTCCGCTCCTACCTTTTTTATTATTTTGTCGCATCGTTTTGGCTCCAAATGGAATCATTCCGCCATCTACATTTTTATTTTTCAATTGCTCCCCGATTAGTGGGATTAGCCGGTATCGCTTTTCGATTCTTTGCTCCTTTTGGTGGGAGCTTTCGCGGACTAGCGCCCGACCACTCTAATGACTTTTCAGGGCACGAGGTGCTCGGCCCTGCGCTGACGTCGAAGGCATTGAACGAATTATTTGAGGAGTAATTAAGAGTTTTATTATTTACACGGCTATAATTAGAGTTCGTTGTAGTATTTGCTCTTCTCGTTACTACTTACATAAGCACGTGTATTCAGTGGGCGACCGTAGTTCGTGCGCGTCACATCTTATCTTTATGGTGGCAAACACTAATGTTGTTTTTTATTTTATCAAGGATTGCTTTAGTCACTGGGGTCTGAGGTCTACATGCGAGTGCGTATGTACGAGATATCATATCATCCCTGCGTTTTATTATGTTTGTCCTGGAACAACACACCGCGTAAGTAAGAATGCTAGTTCCGCATAGCCTTATAGGATCATGCACTGCATGCAGTTCATGATTGTTATTTGAGATTAAATATAAAAACATAATTCAATCATTTCCAAAATATTATAAATAAAGTATTTTGTACAAATCCGTATATTCGTTCCACATTCCTTCAAAGTCTACAAATACGATAAATATAGAACCTAATTTGTAATGCCATAGACATATATGCTTAGCTTACATTTAAATAGTAAAAATAAAAACACGCCATGTGCTTTCATTGCAGATGTTGCTCGAACTGCAAAAGATTGATACTTAATTATTCTATAAGACAAATATAGTCCTCGAATAGAAACACTTTTTTATGTTTAGAATACGATAAAAATTATGATTTCTGTCGATCTATTGAATTAAGAGTTTATAAGGAAGTAATACATATTTTTATTGTTGGTTGAGTAATAATAATAACCGAAGGAGGGCAATGAGATCTTGGAATCATGGAATTACGAATAAAAAAAAATTAGCGCAAATTGCCACGACGTAATGATTTTAAATAAATAAAACATAAGTTTTGTTTATCTACACGTAGGAATACTATATGTATAACAATAGTTAAGATATTATTTGACTTCGATCTTAGTTTTCAGATAACTTTTTAAAGATAAGAACTGAAAGTATTTTACTTGATGTTACATAAAATGAGTAAAAGTATTGCACAAGTATGTAGACGAAAAAAATGACTGTCATTTTTATTTTAAAAATAGATTTGGATTTAAAATGAAACGTTTTTTGCTATTAATTTGTTGCTCAGCAATTAAATTACTATTTTTTTTCATGGAACTTATTCTATTTAAATTTATTGCTTTGTAATTGAGAATCCTATCTCAAAAAAATTGTAACGTAGAATTAATTAGTATCAATACCTTGCGATGTTACAGTTGGGGGTTCGATCTCGAATCTTTGCAGTTTTTTTAGCAAGTTGCATGTCGTTTAGTTAGAAAGGAAAATAGAAACACTGGGAATACATCGTTGGTGTTCATTGAACTAAACTTGAGAATAGAATGCAATTGATAGTGGACTTTAAAAAGAACATATAATATTCCTTCATAATACCAACTTTAATAAAATATAAAGCTTACTTCAAGCTAAATTTATTTCATTTCGTCAGGAACAGTTGCACAAGTATAATATGATTCAAAACTTTAAACATGAAATTACTTTAGCAGTATTTACGCTACAAGATTTTCAACAAGTATTAATAAATATACTTGTCACAATAAAAACATACAAACAAACAGGTATGAACGCATGTCAATAGTTAACTGAGCACCGACGAGGGCTAGGTTTGGGTGGAAAGGATCAAAACGGGATTAGAGGAACGACAACCAATCAAGGGTAACTGGACTGCTATACCTACACGAAATAAATGCGCCACATAAAACTTACAAATGTTTATACGACTTTTAACCCTATAGTTTTACGCTACGGTTCAAAATTCCACGTCCATGTAAGTTTATTGATGTTTTGTTTCGGAGGGAGGGTAGATTGAGGAGGGCGAGGGTACGAGTGCAGCCTCCGCAGACAATCTTACAAGTTAATTGTGTTCCGTGCCTGAAGCCGCCTGACTACAAAATAATATCGCACTCAGACCGTCGCGTGATGTACTATCTGCTGTAATATTTACATAGGAAAGTTCTGATCTGTATGCAGTAGTGATATAACAATATTGCTACTTCACTTACAATGTTATATATTAATATATTTCAATTATTATGGATATATTAGTTAGAAATCGTCGAATAGCTTATTAAACCGTATTGTAGTGGTCCTACGATACATATGTATGTTTTGAAATTTTGTTTGTGTACCTACTAATTAGATTTAACATGTACAGTAACATAATATCTTAAGATTAATTACAGGTTACGCGATCGCACTGGTAAAAGGATAGTACAAATGTTTTTTTTTCCTTTTTTTGTATGGAGATATTAAAAAATATCAATATAATCATGATCGATCAAAGCGATCTATCCGCTTCTGCTTCGCTAATCCTATTTTATCGGTCTCTCCGTGCCTTTTGCACATTACGGTGACATGTTGTTTTTATTCAAATATCATGTAATACCTAAAATACATGAGCCAAATTAAGCACGGGAAACTGTTTTTTTTTTTTTTTATAGAATAGGCTTAATTTTTTTACCTGGTCTTTCGGAAAAAGGAGACATATGTTTATATTCTTAAAAGATTACCGCTGATTTTGTTTATAACAAAAAAATTAATCCTTATTTAAAGTATATAGTCGTAAGAATATTGAGATTTAATATTTGAGAAGTGATTGTATTGAGATGTTTTAATTGAATACATACTAAAACAAAAGTATATTTTTAACATTGGAACAATAAAATAATTCGTCTCAGAACGCAATTTGAACGCGGCCTTACGGAGACGTACAGCAAGTAAATAAATACGCCGTCGCTTGGATTTATTGCGTCTACTTACGCAGATATAAAGAACATTTTTATATAGAATTACACAAACGCATATACATTTGGTTAAAACGTTTTACGCTATTACGCAACAGTTAAGTAATAAGAAGTTATTATTTACATTCAATCCGCTTTTATTTATATTATACGCAAAGGATATATTTTCAGAAGGTATTGCTGAAGTCAAATCGATCTAATGAAATAAAGAATTCCAAGATTTTATCTTCAAATTTGATTAAGATCAACATTTGTGCAAACGATTTCCTTTGAGAAAAACATAAGTAACTTCTCAAAGGACTCAAATTTCTAGTTTTCACATAATAATACTATTGTAGTATAAGAAAAATAAAGGAGAACAAATATATAAAAAATATTACTTACACAAATAAGCCTATATATACTTTATGGTATGATGTATTTATCGAATTTCCGACGTTTTATATATGATCAAAGAAAATTATAACGTATGACATCAAAAGCTTTCAAGTGGGAACAGGGAAGTGGGGTGGGGAGGGGGAAATGAAGATTTACGATCGCAGCATAACGAGGACTAGATGAGGCGTAAAGATGCCCAATTCGGTATTATATCTATACAGCGCAATGAGTACGCATATCTTTGAAATTTCGTTTATTACCAAGAATATAATTATTATAGGACCTATAAGGTGTCATCTTCGGGTATACAATTATAATTTGAGTGAACTTTTAATTTAAAGGAATTTGTTATTCTACTTGAGTGAAAGTATACATAGTTATATTCTATAGTTCTATTTTATTGAACAAAATCACATATTAATTAGCGCGAATTTCATTCAACGATCCGCATTGATTGGAATATTCTAAAAAACCTAAGGAGGTTATGACCTATTAAGGATATGAATCAACTTTACTACTTCAACAATATTTTTAATATCTTCTTGTATGTTCCATATCGATCTTACACGTCTTTACTAATTTAAATAAACTTTATCCAAACACTTGATTGAATTTAAATGAACCGCCGATTCGGAATATACTCTCTACTGAAAAAGTCCATCAAATGGTGTGTTATAATATAACTCGGACGAGCAAATGGGTCAACTGATGTAAGTATACTACCAGCTATAGATATAGGCACCATAACATATCTCTACCATTCCTTACACAACCAATGCTGGACCTTTGGAACTAATACGTGATATCTCTTGTGCCTAATTGTGACGATAATGTCGAAATCGCCATAGGTAGTATCTGATATATTACATGTCTACGTGTGAAATCGTTTTTCATATGTGTCTTATACTGTCATCGTAGTTGGAGAGACTTGCACTTTTTTCAATCTGGAGAGTCGGTATGGATAAAGTGGAGTAAAGTGTAGTAATTATTAGAAATAATGCAAATATAACTGAAAAGATTTTAGTGATTCAAAACCAAAAGTGGTACAAAATAATTAATTATTCATCGTCATTATCATCATCATCATCATCAACAACAGCCTTTTTTTCGTCAACTGCTGGACATATGCCTCTCCAATAGTACGCCTCTGCAATCGATCATCGGCTACTCGCACCCAGCTCTTTCCAGCCGCCTTGCGTAAATCGTCACTCCACCATGCCCGAAGACCACCAGTCCACACTACGTTTGCCGAGACGCGGTCTCCACTCCTGAACACGTTTTACCCAACGGTTATCAGTTCTGCGACAAATATGGTCAGCCCACTGCCACTTCAGCTTACTTATCCGGTGGGCTATGTCGATGACTTTGGTTCTCTGACGGATCGCCTCATTTTTGATGTAATCTCGCAGAGAAACGCCCAGCATAGCCCTTTCAATAACACGCTGAGTTTAAGCTGGTGGACTAGCCTTGCCGTAATGTGATTGTAATTAGTAGTGAGTAGGACGCACTGGTTGAAGACTTTCGTTTTAAGGCACTGTAGGATCGACGACGGAAAGAATCGACGTATCTTCCCAAACGCTGCCCAACCTAGCTGAATTCTTCTATTCACCTCAATCTCAAGGTAATTATTAAATCCAACGAAATATGAAAGCATAATAAGCAAACCAAATGTTTTTTTATGTAAGCTTGATAGAAAATTTGTGGTCATATACATAGATCCTTAACTATATAATACAAACGATACAATCGATGGCTAGGTTTAATTAAAGTAGCATTTAAACATTTCACGTACGTAAATATCGACTTTATACTTTGCTATTCAAAAATGTTAAGATACATTTAATCCATTATTGGACTCCTCAACGGGCTAATATTTTGGATCGAAAATTCGTATAATTCATTAATGTATAATAATAACAAGATATCCTTAGCCCATGCTATTTTATTCCCAATATATTTAACGCCTTTGAAGGTGGGATGGGACGTTAATGGATTAATAATAATTGAGTGGGACTGTAAGGGTAAATTACTAATTATAAGCTTTTATTAAATGCTCAAGATCGATTCACAGGATAATCTAATAACTTTCAATTTCTTTGTGACGACTTTTTTACATTTTCAAACGACAAAAATCCATGGATCCAACCCAGAGATTCTAATAAACTAGAGAGTCGTATAAACTACTATTCGTTAGTTGCGTAATATCAATTAATATGACTATAAATGAGCGTTTGTAAATTTTACGTATTCTTCTAGTAAATCGGTTTTAGTTAATTATAGAGTAACGCAAACAGCGGGCGATAGGAGGCGAGATGGGGGGATAACTAATTTCGGGATTAAGCACATTTGCAAATGTAATTTGTATTCATTTAAACCACACGTACCTGCCCCTGTTTTGTATACGGAAATTTTAAAACAACCTCTAAATTGTCTGATATTATTTAAAACATTTAAAAAATAAAAAGGTCAACTTTAAATGTCATTGAAAGATGTGTTGTTCTACGAAGCGTTATAAATTAATATAGCATACATTTTAATTACATTTGGAAAAGTATCTATTAATCGACGGTTGTCATTGTATATTACTTGAATATGTTTACTAGAAAATTAAAATAATATAAATCATTAAGAACTTATACGACATCGGTACTTTGATTTTATTTACATAACTTTAATTCTAAACATTTGAAAAAAACATTCGAAACAAACATTCGTAGTTGAATATCAATAAAACATAATCAGTAACGTAGACTCAGTCTCCATACCTACCGGCGCTATCGCAACAATTTTGAAACAATTACCTTGAGCCCGATATCGTAAGATTAAGAAAGTCCACGGTCGGAATTAGGATTTGGAGCGAATGAGGGCGAGGCGCTTCTTAACAGCCCGACTCCACAAATTGCGGACCTTAACGAGACCATAAAACTCGACGCGCTCTACGAAGACGCCGCAGATTGTACTCAGACTTACTCCAGGATTAATGGTGTAGAAAACAGATTATCATTGGCTGGATTTCTATTACAGACCCCTGCCACCGGCGCGTGAAGAGACCTACGATACCAGCTCCGTTATTATTTTCCACATAACGGAGCGATGCTCCCAATTTAATTCTATCACGTTCTGTCGCGTTTGAACGACAGAACAATAAACTTGTTTGAGTAGTGTCAACGCGCGCTTGATTTTATTGGCGTACGCCGTTTTTTTATCTAAATTTTTAATCACATTTTCAATACAAAACAACATATACATCAAAAGCTTTCATTGAACTGTCAAAAATCTTTATACCCCATTATAGTATAGTGTTATAATCTACTCAATTTAAATTTAAACGTCGTTTTGAGAAATGAAAATCTAAAGTATATGCACAGAGACAGCGTTGGAATCCTTAAAAGCATACTTAGGAAAGTATCGATAGTCTTGAAGAACCATGGCGGGGAGCATAATAAAAACGAAAGTAATCATGCAAATTGGCAGTGGAGGAAAGTTGAATTAAAAAGCGGATTCGAGTACTCGGGGTGGTGTGAGAGGGAGCGCAGGGTAATGTGTCTTAATGACCGCAATGGATGAGTGCCTTAATCCTTCGAGGCAACCTTTAGCTGCCGCTCGTTAGTTCACGAAATGTTTCGGAAAAGGTTAAGTCCATGTATGCTATACGTTTTATAGGAGACTACGTATACTAATTGCATAATATTATATAAGCCGCTTGATTTCTTTTCATATATTAAAAAGATTTTCTTTTATTGTTTCTTTAATGGTATTCTTATGATTTTATATAACTTTAATTTTAACTTTATTAAAAGTAATGAAATCAAAAATTTTCCTTCGAAGTAACGAGAGAAGAATATTAGTTCATTTCATATTTTAGTTGGTTATTTTTGTTGTTCAATTGTACTCGCCTTTTTTTTCAAATAACTCGATTATACAAGTTTAACTAATTTTATAATGTTATTTGTGTTTACCAATATCGGCTTTCTTACTTATTATAAATGAATGCTTTTAAAAATTATAAAAATACATCAGATTCTGAAAAAATGAAATATTTAAATGATTAGAACAATAGGTAGAAATATTTAGATAATTAAACAATTGTATTCAAAGTAAACTATAAGATGATAACGGGATCGATAATAATAATAAAGTCTAGATGATACCGGCATATATAGGGCGCCTACACATTCGACAGTAGGTAGTGCGCGTGTATGGCGGCGGAGCACGACATCATCAAATCAACATTTGCAGATTCGCGAAGATTTCGTTGGAGATTTAGAGGTGGAAGGAAAATAAAAAAGTTCGTAGAGGAATCCCGCTTGATCCCTGTTGCCTTTATGGTAATGCCGGGATGCGTGTATTCGACTATTCAATTTATATTTTTTTCCCTTCGCCTTATTTCTTTCGCTACGAAATTATCTATCCTTCGAATTTCGTTTCGCACTGTATTGTATACGGATTCGATGTTTGCGAATAAGGTACGACTTCGCCTGAAAATATCACGGATAACCGCGGATTGGCTTTGTTCCCGACTTCAAAGAAGTTTTCTTTTGAAAATATTTTTGTATAAATTCACCCGGTTGCTACAAGCCGACAGTTGGAACAAACTTCGCTGAATATTGTACTGGCTTCCGTTAGAATTTACTGATATTCATCCATCGTTAGGATGTTCCTACACGAAGAGAATTTCAATCAATTATTATGAATATTTTGTAAAATTTAATATGCAAATGTAAGATGCTCCAAATTGAATAATATTTTAGGTCGTTAAATAAAATTAGTCTTTTAAGTAGTTACCGATAAATCTCTATGAAAAACAAATTAGACGCTTAAAGCGCTTGACATTTTATACCAAAATGCCCCTGTACAAGTAGGCATGTTCAAATTTAACGTTGTTCTTCCTCATGAATAAATCATAAGAAGTAAGCGGGGCTCGACGCCTTTATAATTCTACATAATACATTAAAACGTTGTACAGATTGCCTTCTGCTTTAATAATATAAACTTAATGGAAATTACCATGTGGAACGACGAATGTTATAATACTGTGAAGTATAAATAAAAGTATCATGTAAGATACCTTTAACGCCAAGACATATTTAGTTTGAAAATGTAAGCATCCCAAAAAGAGTCAAAATGTATATATTTTTTACCTTAAAGACAATATGTAAATATAACTTTTGACTCTAATTAATTAATATCACTTATTGGAGTACTTTAAAATGATTTAATCTTGCAACGTGTAGGTAGAGAGTGTCTGTAATCTTGAATAATAGGTACCATTTGTCTTTGATGCTATTCCCGTGAAATTGGACGTTTAACATTCATTTAGCTACAGTTTAACAAAAGTTCTTAACTGATTGTTAACTGCAATCAATTGCTACTTTTTTAAATTGAATATAAGTTTTACCGTACCAAGTAATATTTGTTTTTAATATCAATACATTTATTTTGTTAAATTATTATAATATGTGTTATTATTAATATATATAAATAATACTTGTATTATTTATGTTCGTGTATATTATATTGTGTATTACTTTAATGTTTATAAAATTTAATTCAAATAGACTATACAGTAACTTTTCAAAATTTCATGAACCTTTTATATATCGAGTGTTTCAGTGCAACGATACAGTTGTTTACAGTGGGGGGTTGAGGTGGGGTGGAGGCAAGATGGCGGCGTCACCTAGCAACGGTGCACTGCTTCCTTAATCGACCGCTTCGCCCTCCGGACGGCTTTTATGTAAGTATTGTATTGCACTTCTGAAATTGTTTGTAATATTTTGTAAATCAAAGAATATATATATGGTTAACAGTATATACTGTTCATAAATTTCTTATAAACATTGATAAGATTTTTAACTGTTATATATGTGGAAGCATCAAAAAGTTTAATTAGGATTTATTTATTTTTTAATCGTACATGCTCGCAACGTCATTATGACGTAGAACACATGACAGCTGAAAAGTTACATTTGATGGAATATGGAAGAGAGAGATATTACAAACGTGAATGACTAGACTTATATTTCGAATATCATCATGTCTGATAACGAGTTGATGTCTAACTCCTCGTTATATACATCATATAATTTTATAAAGATATAACTTTGTTGAATAATAAAACAAGGAACATTTTTTTCATGATCGTGATGATATATTTAGCCTTTGAATCCTTTAAATTATTTTGTATTAAATTCTGGTTCTTAAGATAAACAATTCCATAAAAAAATCAAGATTTTTTTCCACTCTCATGTGGAATCTCGAAATCATTACTTGTATTTTTTCGAAGTATAAAGTGACAAATACAAGTGTTTGATTGTAACAAATAGCATCATTTTTTAATGTTCTATGATGTATTGTTTTATAAAATACCAGTTTATATTATTATTTTACTTGTTGGCCCGTATTGTTACTGAAAGTATGGGTTCTTTGCAAAAGCCTTGTATTAATAGCCCCCAGACTATTTTTATAACCTAAGTGGTAAAATTTTACTTTCGATTTCTGTGTCTTCTCTCGTAGAAAGTATCATATACAAATATTGATTATATATCTATATTATTTTTAATTCAAACATTACTTTCCATTTGCGAATATGTTTAACGCTAGCTAAACCTTAGCATACATCCGTAGTAAAAATGTTCTAGAGCAATATATCTGTATAGATTATATACATATACATATATTTTCAAATCAGTACTAAGATAAATATAAAAGTTGCCTTTGGTAATGATGACAGACTAAAATTATCTTATACACTTTAAAATCTGTATGATTATCTTATCAATATTTTTAACATATTTTTAACTATTTGCAACAAAAAACTTCGTGTGAAAAAGGTTACAAGAAAACTGACTATAACAACAACAACAACAACAGCCTGTAAATTCCCACTGCTGGACTAAAGGCCTCCTCTCCCTTTGAGGAGAAGGTTAGGGAACATAACCACGCTGTTTCAGCATTGGAACAGCGTGGTGGGATATGTTCCAAACCTTGTGTACCATGTGTATTCCA
Organism: Vanessa cardui; assembly: GCF_905220365.1. NCBI lineage: Eukaryota > Metazoa > Arthropoda > Insecta > Lepidoptera > Nymphalidae > Vanessa > Vanessa cardui. The sequence goes on along the minus strand of NC_061130.1, from coordinate 10,013,878 downwards.
CTAACCCATGCGGGTTAGTGGAATACACATGTGGCAGAATTTCTTTGAAATCTGTCACATGCAGGTTTCCTCACAATGTTTTCCTTCACCGCTGAGTACGAGATGAATTATAAAGACAAATTAAGCACATGGATCAGCGGTGCTTGCCTGGGTTTGAACCCGTAATCATCGGTTAAGATGCACGCATTCTAACCACTAGGCCATCTCGACTATAACTTGACACATAAACTCGAACTTTGAACTTATTTACCGTGGACGCATTTTCGTATATATTTAACAATAAAATTGCAATGAAAACCAATCTTTCTATCATTAATATTTGTCTATGGCATACTCATACCACACTTTTTTAAACTGCTCGTGGTTACCACCGCCCGTCAGGACTCTGGCCGGTCATTAATATTTGAAATTTATAAAAAAAATTTAGGTCATTTATTTTTCTCGTATAAGTTTTCTTTTTTTTATCTTAGTGTTTTTTTTTAATAAAGAAATTCAAAAACGGCTCGTCATCAAATAATATAGATGATTAATTAAAAAAATATGTTAAAAAATAATTTAAAATATTAGCATTAAAAAAGTATGTTAAAATCATGTTGATGTTCTATGGCTGGGCGAAGGTCTTCTCTACCTTTTCAAGGAAAAGCTAACTGATGACGCTGCTCCAATATTTGTTGGATACACTTAGGATGTTTTTATTCACCGCGTTCTTTCCTCACGATGTATCCTTTATCAATAATCACGAAAATAATTATACAAACAAATTTATTCTGTGATGTTTGCCCCGGGTTTGAATTCAGAATCATCGGTTATGAGCGGATATATATTTAATTTATTTTTGTACTAAAAGTATTTATATCTGGATAGATACCTGTTCCTCTTAATTGTTCTATCAACAAATAAAGTTTGCTGTTTCTGTTAGGAGCAGTGTAGAGCCAGGGTTGATTTCGCAATGACTGTGTATAACAAATAATGTTTACAAAGCCTTTCGATGAGATGAGAGTTTGTATGCACTTTTATCAACAATTGAACCTTTTTATCCAAAGTTTTAATTGTTTTTTATAGTAATTACCTAACGAATTGTCATCGTTAGGTAATTACTACAATTTCAGTCTTCAAAAACAAATCAGTTCTCTTGACTGATTTCTTCGTCGACGGTTATTGGAGTCTTGCCAAATTCGTGGGAGATATGTTGCAAGTACAGAAGTACTTAATACTTTACTGTAATAGTCCGACAAGATGTGATCAAATAAAATTGTGCAGGACCTAAAACAGGCCTAAACTAAAGTATCACAGCGAAAATACGGTCCACTAAAAAATCACAGAAAACCAGATAGGTAACAGTCAATCGTGTTTTAATACTAGAAATTTGCATCCTTATAGACCTACTACGAGTTGGCATGTTAGTTAATTTTAATTAACACTATCCATTCATTTTTAAAAACAACTTTTTCTTAATCCATTTACTTAACGAATAATTTAAAAAATATGTATAATATATGTTAGTAGTACACGAATACATAATAAGAAAATCTTCATCCAAAGAAAAGTTCTGTCATCCTTACAACGGGACCTTTAAAACCAAATTTGCCTATTCAAACCACCTTCGCTCGCAACACACTGCCCAATATGCCACTGATGGACACATCAAGGACGTCAGAGTAGATGGAACAAGCTCCAAAAGTGTGTAGAAAACATCTTAAAATGTGTGTACTTATTTGTCTCATATTTTAAATGTATTTGTCCCATTTATAGTTAAAACACTTAAAGTAGTATTCATTTAATTATATTTATTATCAACATCTACCCGCAAACTTCAGTCTCGTGAACAAGACATTCGTAGATAATGTCCAAATATCAAGCTCCACCGAACAAAAATAAAAAACATGGTAAATATTCCGAAATTAATACCTTTAGTAATGAAAATAACCATGTTAATTTAAAATTTTATATAGAATACCGGTACGGGCCGAAATACGTAAAACTTAAAGTAGTAGTTTAAAAACCTTCGAGTAGTAGTATAAAAACCTTTATTAAAAGCATAACACCTCATTTTATTGCCTCCACCGGTGACAAAAGGGCTGGTTGCTTTTTTTTATTTCAGAGGGAAATATATGCTATCATGATCACCTCACGGTCATGATTTGTACCGTAAGTATATTATTAATACTAATTTTTATATAGGTATACATAAGAACAATAACGTTAAGGGTATGAAATATCTAAATGCTCGTAAAAATACTGAAGTGAAGGTGCCGAATCGTGTTCTAAACTTATTACATTATTTTAAAAATTATATCATTTGTCGTTTGAATACAAATTACATAATTAATCTTTTTGATGTACCTGATTAATAATTTTGTATGACATATTTTGTAGAGACATCCCCCGTTTTGCCAGAGAAAATTTAAGCAACTTTTAGTATTAAGATTCAACGCAATGCATAATATAATATCATATGATGCACAGCTATTTCATAGCTTTATCCCGAGTGCTTGAAAATATAGCAAGGTGAAGTGGAGTCGCGAAGTTAGTCCGCAGTTAGGGAAGATTTGTCGCGCGCCGCCAACTAATGCTGTACTTGCTCTTGTAAGTAAAAATTATGATTATCGCCCGGCGAGAGCTGAGCCCTTGATCCCTAACTAACGGCGAGCGGCTCTGAGTCGGAGACTTTCCTTTTCGTCTCAACTATAACTCTTTTTTATTGCCGCCCGTTGCACCGAGTGCCCACTGGATTATATACTGGGCTAACTGATCGCTACCGTAAACTATCTAGTTTGGAATCGCCTTCGACTCTTTTCGGTTGTAACTAATGCGAATGAATGACTCCGTAGTTTTCGGATTGGTTTTCATGGTTGATCTCTAACTACGATATAAATAGATAAGTTAGTAGCCCTTTTATTCAAGTAAATAATAAAAGTAAAGTAAAGTAACAGCCTGTAAATTTCCCACTGCTGAGATAAGGCCTCCTCTTCCATTAATGAGAATGTTTGGAACGTATTCCACCACGCTGTTCCAATGCGGGTTGGTGGAATGCACATGCGGCAGAATTTCGATGAAATTAGACACATGCAGGTTTCCTCACGATGTTTTCCTTCACCGCCGAGCACGAGATGAATTATAAACACAATTAAGCACATATATATATTGGTGCTTGCCTGGGTTTGAACCCGCAATCATCGGTTAAGATGCACGCGTTCTAACCACTGGGCCATCTCAGCTCTGGGCCATCTCAGCTCAGTAAATAATATGTATCTAAATATATTTTATTGCACTTAATGTAAGGTAACCACGCGCAGTAAGGTACGTGGCTGATAATAATAATACACTGTGTTTCAATTAAACAAGTATATTTAAAACATTATACCGGCCCGGATTTTGGCAGGAGTACGTTGTTTATTGGTAAAAACCGGTTTTACGCATTTTGTTCTGTGAAATTTAAATATTAATAAAGTAATATATGGACTACATAGAGCCGAAACCCATGCCCAGTGGCTAAAAAACATGAATATCTTGGGAAAACCATGTCGCAAATGGAATTTTCTAGTATACCCTAATTGACAACTACCTACATTTATTAGCAAGCAAGCAATAAACACGACATAACCTATTTGTGTATAAAGAATTGACCCTGAAAGGCTCTTGTTATTTTTTAAATTTATTATTGATATAATAATTCTATTATATATAATACTCAATCTTTTTTGTAAACGTTCAAATCTACAAATCTTGTATACAAAGTTTTATTGTGTTGTTATAGTTTTCTGAACGGTCGCCTGAAAGTGACCCGGGCCGATGTTATTATATCAAACTACATTCCCATAACAAGCTATATATAAAAAGGTATACAACATATAAACATATTGTATACTAAATACTGCATCGATAATAACCTATCATAGTGTAAAAGTACTAATTATGTGAAACGATTCATTTTTTACTTGGTGGTAGGGCTTTGTACAAGCCCGCCTGGGTAGGTACCACCCACTCATCTGATATTTTACCGCCAAACAGTACGTAGTATTGTTGTGTTCTGGTTTGAAGGTTGAGTGAGCCAGTGTAACTACAGGCACAAGGGACATATCATCTTAGTTCCCAAGGTTGGTGGCACATTGACGATGTAAGGAATAGTTAATATTTCTTACTGCGTTTTTGTCTATGGGTGATGGTGACCACTTTCCATCAGGGTTCCATATGCTCGCCGGCCAACATATAACAAAAAAAAAACTGTTCGAATACGGAAAATGAAACGAAATAAAAAAGACCTTATAATATTAAATAGAATAGTGAGATCTTTGTATCAAAAAAATCACAAATATGTATGTTTTAATATTAATCATACTAGAACGTTCGACAACAACACACCTAAACAAAAAGCAAATGCCTTGAAGTCGATCAAGAAGTGTTTTTCTTTACGTATACGGTTAAATCGTATCATTACCTAAATCTTCATTATATTCGAAATACGAATAGGTCAAAAGGACCTAAAATACCAACAATAGATATGTTTATATCTTGAAAATATTCAACGCTAAAAATATCTTTCATTAATAATAAGGTAAAGTAAGTAATAAAAGATATTAGTTAATGTAGAGATTTTTTTTATTACTTAACTGATAAAATTTACTGAACCAATAAATAAAAGTTACATCTGAAGATGCAATGAAACATGACAGACAACTTCTGCCAACAATTTTCCTTGTATTTAATATACATATAATTGCAGAAAAAAATAATCGATTGATAGTAGGTACCTATATAATTAATAGTAGTATATAGTAAATAGTAGTAGTATAGTAGTAATAAAAGTACCAGCTACTCGTCTTTCCATAAGTAACGATAGATTAATCAAACTGTTTATTTCGACAAATTCAATATTTAAAAAAAACTAAAATGATCCAAGCCAGTATGAATATGAGTTTTATATCAAAAAGGTTATAAATGTACAATGTACAGTCCCGTCACGTGATTGTGGAGTATGAGGACAAACAAGAATGTCAGTGCGTTAGGACGGCGGTATTCAAGTGTTATTCAGAATATGAACATCGTCTACGTGACCGACTGTGGAGACTTCATTCGTGTTAGAAGTTTTTGTTGGGAGTAGACTTTTTAAATATATTTTGAAATAGCTTTTAAAATATTTAATTGTTTTTTATAATCCTGTATTTACATAACTTGATTGTACTCAATGGACCTTTCATTATGTAGTATAAATAAAACTATCGATAGTAAAACCCAAAGAATATAAATATGTTAAGTTGGTTTAGATTATAATTTATATTTTTATTATTTAAATATAGATAATAAAATGGACTAAAATACATTATACTACATATATTCATATATATTTATTTTTTTTTGCGCTCCATCGAAAAATTCGAAATTTTATAATACATATTTTCATTTCATCACAAAATAATAACATCAACCTCACGTATAGTTCCATCTGTTTGGAAAATATAATGTTGTCTAAGAGTAAGACAGACAACGTACACAAAAATTGGAGACTCCACCGGCGACACCGTAGCGCTCACGGGCCGGCTCGGGCGGATTTGTTTTATGCCCACCGAAGGCATCGACTTACCGCGACCGTACGCCCGAGTCTTCTTAATTTTATTACGCGACCTGACTCGGACCTGTTTCCCCCGAGAATACCCCCTAATTATGTCTAAGGAAAAACGTGCGCTAGAAATAGCAATTTCCCTTTGTCAATTGGTCTGAATTTCTTATAACATACTAAAAAATACACGGAGAATATGATATGATATATAAATATTAAGTTTTTATTGATGTACGTATCAGACTTAATAAATAAAATATACCTAAATAAAAAAAGGAAAAAATGTGCTATTTAAAATTAAAAAAAGACAAGCTACTGAGGGTTACCTCACTATCATTTTAGATATAAAATTGTTTAAATACTATTCCGAAAATTGAATAGTTAATGTACAAATAATAATAATATATAAGTAAAATTATAGATAAGATCGCACTAAAAATTGTTTTCTCCGATTCTTTATCTAAATTACTCGATAAATCAATATTGTTGTAAACAATCATTTTAATATTATTTTGATTACTGAACAACATTAAACTACTAACTAACAATTATCCAATGCTTCGTTTAAAAGCAAATTTTTTGACATAATATCTATTTCTGAATTTCTAAAAATCAACTAAAGATTAATAATCTCTAGTAATAATAAAAAATGTCTATATGTATAATAAATCTAATAGTATTTTTGGTATATCATTTAACTGCGCCTATATTTTTGGTATATAATATATAATTTTGTACGTTTATTTTCGAGAACTTGAAATCAACATGTTTCAAAAAAAATTTACTTCTCCAAATAATAATGGATTCCCAATCAAAAAATTCAGGGCTGACTGAAAAGATAATGAAAACAGACTTACAAAAGTTTTCTTTATCGACTAGGGACATCTGTTGACGAGTAGTCACAACAACCTTTTGATTATTGTGAATGCAGAGCTCTCTGTGGCAAAATTTAGCAACATAAATACCGAACGTCATCAATATTAATTCAGCGTAAACTATTTTTATTTTATAAAAAATCATAAAGATTTTATAGAAAATATTACTGTTATACAAAATAACGAATTAACTCATATTTTATAGTGTTGTTTATATGCTACAAAATATTTAATAATAAAAGTATATTTTTATTTTAATCTGTGACTATTATTAACTTTAGTTATCTGTAATAGTGACTTGACATTTGTTTATCAAATCAAATCAATACGCAATAAACTTCGCACGAAACAAAGTGAAAATTATTCGGTATATTGTTTTGTTAGTCTTATTACAACGGAGATCGAAAGTGGACACTTAAATTTAAAGTATAAGCGTTCAATATGACAAACGCACTCGCTGTTTGTCTCTTCTCTATATTATTCTTTTGTTGTTCAAGTGAGTATTTTTTTGCATGCGTTTAATTACTTGTTGATTTTATTGTTCTTGTCCTTGCAAAAACGCTATTTCACGTCATGTTAAGAAACTAGCGTAGTGCAATAGTTTCTCAGCTTTAAACCTGTATTATTTGTTACGTATTAAACGTTATTATAATTATTTGTTATAATTGATTAAAGAGTAAACGGAAATTTTTAAAACATATTTTTGTTTTTAGCAGGTAGTACAAAAATAGTTTGTTTTTTATTAGAACTTATAAAATACTTGTTGTTGGTTTAGTAATGCTTACTGTACAAAAGAATTACTTTAATAGTAAAAAGTTTTTAAATATGAACACCCAACATTGTAAAAGTAAAAAATATCATGTTGTACCAAACTATTCTATAGTCAAAATAGTTTTATATGTTAGGCTGGATATTGTGGTAATTTTGTTATTAAAAAAACCTATTTGAAATTAGGTTACATCGATAACTGATGATATAGATAATTTTATTAATTCTGAAAAATCTAATTGTGTGTAGATATTAGTATGAAGCAAGTAGGGATGTACGATATTTGGAAAACATCGATGTTGACATCGATGTTAACATCGAATCAAAAATGTCGATGTACGATAAATATCGATTCGAAAACATCGATATGTGTTAAACATCGATGTTTTCGGTATAAAATAAAAAAAACTATTATATTTATGAAAATTATTTATTTTATACAAAAGTTGCACAAAAATGTTAACGATCCCAATATTTCTTGGCGACACTTTGTAAGAAAATTAACTTAGACAGGTGTTTTCCCTTCAGTCGGTTCCGCTGTTGATAAAGGAGTTGGCCAGCTTTAGAAAAAAGCCTTTCTGAAGCTGTGGATGTAGCTGATTTTTTTCTTCGATATTTTTGTTCATAAAACATCGATGTGTCGATGATATTGAAGTCATAACATCGATGTCAAAACATCGACGTTTTCCAGCGAAACATCGATGTTTCTTCAACATCGATGAATATCGATCATCCCTAGAAGCAAGCAGCAGTTATTTTTATCACTATAGTAAATACTTAGTTTGTTGTTGATAGATAAGATTGTAAATTTCACTTTCCGTATATTTTGGACATTGTGAATTTTACTAGTAGGTACTTGACATACATTTTTTTTAAATTCCTTACTAACATAGGGAGACAACATACTTCAGTTTAATATAAACAATTCAATTTTTAAAGCACATTCAAGTGGAATATATTATCGTCTGAAGGTCAAAAGTTTACAAGATTAATATTAATTTTTACATTTATGTGAACAGATGTGTTTATGTTAGTATACCTATTATTATAATATAAGATAAATTGTGAGTCACAAATAATGTTTTCAAGTCACATTATTGTCTCGGAAGTTACTCACCGTTTAATACAATATTCAATTTCCTGTGATCTGCATATACAGAAGGGGATCATGTTATGCAAAATGATAATTGAAAAATTGACTATTGAACCAACAAATATAAATATTATATGTGATTATATATATTGCACACTAGTTGTGAACTAATTTCTTTGTTATGTTATGTGTATCTTACACATAACGTAACAAAGATTATGATATAGGATTCATTGAACATTATTTCAATGGATATTTTTTAAGTGAAAAATGAATAAGATTGCTGTAAAGCTAATTGTATGTTAATAGATCAAGAAACATATACTTAACATTTTTTTTAATAGTTAAAATTATCACAGTTTTCGTCTAACATACATACAAAACATATAGTATTGATATAATAGCAATAACCTTTGTTATTATTATTAGGCCGCCCTTGTTGTAGTTTATTACCAAAAAAATAAAACATTCTAAATTGAATAAGTTTTTGTTACTTTCTTTTATTTCTGTACTTACAGATCATTCGAATCAATGCCCTATTTAGAATAACAATATATAAGCTGATAAAAGTAAATTAATGAGATTTCTAAAACGCAATATGTTCAAATTATATTATCAACATTACATGACTTGATATTTTGACGTCATTTTCTATCTTGCAAGAATAATTAGTGAAGATAGATAGAGTTCTTAATTTTCTATCTACTAACGAAAAATAATCTGTCTATATTAAAGAAGAAGTCATATATTTGTAATATTCAATATATATACAACTTAAAACAGAAATAGTTTGTTTCATTGAAGATTTTAGTATATAATATCATTACAAGTAGCTGGCTTGGCGGCTTCATACAATTTATATTTAGACTATTGATGTGACAAGCGTGAATTTCATATTCTTGCACTAAATATATAAATATGCTTTCACAACTAATCACCTTCACGTCTCCTACATCGTATGTGACAACATCAAAATAAACTGCACCTTTTTATTATATTGATAAGTTGTCTAGTTTTCACAATTATGTTACTTACTACATTCTGGATTTAAATAGTAACATTAACATTATCTGTTCTCTATTTAAACTTTGTATATAATGTTATTGACTTATTGTTACTGATAAAAACACATAGCGACCTTTTAAATATACTCGTAATAATTTATATTAAAATAAAGTTAATCTCATGTTATCTTCTAAAATAATGTTAGAATATTATGAACATATTTGTCAGTTGATAGTTTAAATGTTCTATATAATTGTTTATTTATACAGTACTATATATAATTATTGTTTCAACTCTTGTTAGCTTTAAAAATTTTTTTTGTAGGTTTGTCATCTGCCCGGCAAATTCCAAAAGAATGTTCCAAAGGTCCTGATTATTGGTGTGAAAACTTGACGTAAGAAAGAAATATAATTACATTAATAATTTATATATTTGGCTTATCTACGATTTTTTTTTATTATATTAAACATTGAATATAAATTTTCTGAGTATATGTTACTATTCCATACATATTTCTTGGAAAATCTAATATAATTTTATATTTAATAATAAACAGAATTGCTTAAAGGGGTCGTGTGTGTTATTTTATTAAATATAATAAAGCTATCAAATTTTGGCAATATAAATATGTTTGTTTAATCATATATTCATGAATCATTGAATTGTAATCTGTGATTAATCAACGTATCTAGGCGTGCCGCAGCCTGCGGTGCGGTGCAGCACTGCATCGGCACAGTATGGGAGCACCAACACGAAGACATCAAGAAAAGCTATGAATCCGACAGGATCATACGTCTCTTCAGACAGCTTAAAGATGTCAAGGACATGATTAACGAGGTAACGTATATAGCAGTGTATAAGGAAGACGTATAAGTAAACAGGGTATATAATTAATTTAAAACGCAATAGCTTCACGGTAAAACAACGAAGGGGCGACTCGTTGGATATCACTACTTCGAAACTGAACACTCCTTTTACCTTTTCTCTGTACCTTTTTCGTCTCTATTTGTCAACAGATTTTTTTTTTCTTAATGTTTTGTTTGTTTTATTATTGTAATTCATCAAAAATGTATCGAATTCGAAAAAATAGTTTTAAGAAATTCAGTATATCCAAGTAGGTTTTCGCCAAATTTTTATTAAACTAATATAATGAAAGAGATATTTTTGTAGTCAAAATATACCCGCGAAAACCAAAGATAAGTTAATTTACAAGATGCATCTATATAGTATAATATTCGGTCATTTTGATGGTTTCGAAATAATCAAATATATCCAGCATTCGAAATTTTTATTTACAATGTAAATTGTAAAAGATATTACATTCAGTTACAGAGTAGAAATACAGATGAAAAATTTCTTTTAATACACGGTAATGTTTTTTATTTTTTTATTTTAGTAAATAATGTAGTTATTTATAAGTTTCTGTTATTCTGTTACAAGATGAAAACCGTAACGACAATGATATTATTCACGGTATGAACTATTAATTAGCGGTCAGTTATTCTGCCAATTCGCTTAAGAAATATTAATCACAATTTTATTCATTTCTTTATTGCTATTTCGTTATCAATCGTGGTTTATGCTATGGATCGTGAGCTAATAGTAAAAATATTTTTAATGGCGATCAAATAAAATGCTCTTTTACAAATGAAAGTTTAGTTATTTGCATTCGTATTGACAATAAGTTTATATATAAATAAAGTTCAGGATTAAATGAAATACACGATATTATAACGCAACGTTTATTTGAAAGCGTGATAAAGTCGAGAAAATTATAGCCAAAATTTACGGTTTAACCTAAATAACTAAAATATTTAATAATCACTGTTGTGTATGTGATAAGAAAAGCAAGTGTTTCCGCTCGTTTAAAAATAGTATGATAGTCATTATTTTTTATTGTGATATAAATACATGTCAATAATTGCACAAATGAAATTTATTCAGTACTCATGTCTAAATTCAATGTAATATACATAAAGATAGCTTGTTCATATCGACGAAAGAATCATGATAAACATTCCTGAGATTTACGACTTCGAATAAATACAAGATTTAATATGCATTATTGTTTGAAATCGGAATACTTGTTTGTAATTTATGTCTTCTTTAATAGGTGTAGTACGACACAACTTAGATGTAGCATCGATAAATTCAATAAAACCGATTACTGCTGATTTCTACAACCAAGAGAAATAGCCCCCTATTACGCCTTTCGACGCTATTTGTCGCTATAGATTCTCGCGTCAGTTCAATCCGAGGCAGCAAGTGCAAGTAAATCGACGTATCAAATTGACGAATATATTAATGTCATATGATATTACAAGTTAATACGTTTCTGTAAAGATCATATTCACATAAGAAATAAATATTGGTAATTTGGGATGTGATCGGTTTTACGAATTTTGGCGATGCTTCATCTAAGTTTTGTCGTACTATACAGTTGTCATTTTTTTAGCATGTACATGACGAGTTAGCCCGTAACAGTAATATACTTACATTGAATTCGATAAACATATATCTGTCTTTTTGAATAATTGCTACCGCTAAAATAGCAAGAAGAAATATTAGTGAACTACCGAACTATAAATTTCGATGTCTATATTTTAATTTTTAATAAGATTTGTAAGTAAAGTACCTAATAAGAATTAAATCTAATAGGACTACGTGGCGACCAGTGTGAGGTCCGCGTGTAGTGACCTTTCGTCGCCAGCTATTAGGAGTTTATGCAAGCAAAATACAGCATCGCTCGAGAGCTATGTTATGCACATCCTGCAATCAGACACCACCCCAGAAACAATGTGCAAGCTTATAGGCATGTGCAACAACGATAAGCTGAAAAACCTCATAGCCGTAAGTACACACATATATGCGAATTATATATTATGTGAATTTCCATATAAGTTATAGCTAATCGTATTTTTTTATAACAGAAAAAGGATGCTGAAGGAACAAACAAACATAAAGGTAAGCTTCGATAATATATAGTCATTTATTATATTATATTCCTATTCATAATTAAGTAAATTAAATCCTAATAAATTAATAGTAAAATTGTTCGTTTAGCTCGATTTGTTTACACAAAGGAATCAGGCAGGATCAACGGCTCGACTTGCTTTTCGAGGCCAAAGAGTGTACTATTAATATTTAGAAACCTCTTTCGAACCAATAGTATTTGAACCTAGAAAACCATAGTATGAACAAGATTTGTTGGATCATAATATTAAAGATATGCTTTTGGTTTTAGTGAAGCTCGTAGGAGGACCGAAATGTACTTGGGGACCGTCTTATTGGTGCAGCAACTTCAGGTAAGATCCATAAGTATATCCTATATAGGTATATAAAACGATAAGTTCTGTTTTTAAATCATTCGATATTATAAATAAAATATGAAATCATTTATTTTTTTATTCGAAAAATAAAAGTATTTATAACAGTTTCGGCCCCCAGCTTTTCCTGCATGTGGATGTTATCATTTAATGGCCATCAAATATTAAGATAAGATTTTTGTCTATATTCGCACGAAATAATCCGATTAAGGCCTTAATAATATTATTAAAAAAATACTTATTATTATTCGTATTACAGTGGTAAGTATTACAGCTTACCTGATTCCAATATACAACATTTATTTATGTGTGCGTTATTTACTGGGCCTTAGTTTATTCATCTTCGATACCCGAGTCAAATAAATGTGCATTTCCAACAGCAAGACTTCGGGCTGTTATTGGGATTTCTTCTAAAAAAAACCCAATATCTTTTTATCGGGATAGATTTTGACTTTAGAACTTGGGATGAATCCGTATATCAAGTTACTAGAAATAAATATGCATATATGTCTAAATACGCATATATGAGATATACCGTCCTATTGGATCACTCTGTTTATTGATGAAAACCACATGAAAATTCATATCGTATCCTAAAGATACCTATAGCCTATATACCTATAGTGTATATAAGCTCACAGAAGGCGGGATGTGAAATTACAGTTTCCTTCTTTTCTTCTCGCTAGAGGCTGCTTTCCGAAACGGTGGTAGTGTTTAATTATCGACAATTTAAAATCGCTTAATTGCAATGTTTACTTGAATAAAATTAATTTGATTTGATTAAAACTAATATGTAAACAAAATAATCTTTGACGTGTGACGAGCTCATAATATGTTACGGTCATTATTTTCCGCCTTGTATTTACCATGACGGTTTCTTTATATATACAAATGAATAAAATTGAATTGTCTGTCAATGATTTCGAAATAACAGTCTTATGAAATAAGTGTGTTTTTTACAGTTTTCCAAAACTAAAATGATACTTTTTTCTATTTTTGTCGTACGTATATGCGAGGTAGGTACATAATTATTTAATGTATATTAGACAATGCAGGTAAAACCGCGAGTCAGAACTAGTTTTGTATACAACTGTATACAAAACTAGTTCTGACTCGCGGTTACGATACATTTTTCCTTTAAGTTTATAAAAAAATTATACAATAATAATCATGTAAAACGTTGTACACGTGGCGTGCACTTTGAGAGGCCTATGTCCAGCAGTGGACAAAATCAGGCTGATGATGTAAAGTGATGTAACGTTGTAAATGTCTTAAATAAATAAATGTATTATTTGTTTATTTACGCTTTCATATATATTTCCTTACACAGACGCGATTCTCTTCCATTTTTCCTGCCCGTAGCTGTATGATAGTATGTCCGTTGCAAAGACATACATTTTTGTCATTAATAAACATGACGTTTGCAATAATATTGACCGCAAGGCGTAGTGGTGTAACTTCCTCCTATTCCAATAGCTGTTTATAATCGCATTCGTTACGATTAGTCAATGTTATTTGTTTACGTAAATTTTCGCTATCATGACAAATGTTATGCTTTATAAGTGATCAAATTTCTGTACTTAATTCGATTATGCAGTTTTTAGTTTCATATTTAAATGCATTTACAAATTTATATTAAAATGATATACAAGCGAATAGCTATTGACATTTTTAAACTTTGAATAAGACGAATTAATTTTCATATCTGAGTTATATTGGTATATTTTATAGGTTTGAATTTTATAGATTTCCTTTATGTTTATCTTTAAAAAATGTATAAAGGTAAATTGGTAGTAGGGCTCCTTGTAAACTCGTCTGGGTAGGCACTCCACTCATCAGGTATTCTATCAAATAGCAATTCTTGCGTTCTGTGTTAAAATATGGGTTGGCCAGTACAAATATAAGCAGAAGCATACAAGCTTAGTTGGTCGCCAATGGTTCGTGGCACCTTGTTGGCCACTTATCACTAGGTGATATGAAACAATATCAAAATCTTCGAAAAATATTAACGCTTTTTTAACGACTGATAATGACTGTGTAGAAATGTAAATCTATAGTGTCATAGGCATCCTATGACACAGAATAGAATGATTGATTCATAGAAATAGAAAATAAAATAAAAAAACATTGTTTACGCGGAATTCACGTCATAAAACTTTTTTATGAAGAATTTTTAATTTTTCATAGAAAACTGTACCGTAGTTGTAAACAAGTTTATTGAAAATTCTATAATTTGTCGTTCTTAGAGGACGTACTTTGAAACGAAAGTGTCGTTTTCGGGGAATGTACTCATTAGAATAATTAAATGTTGATTCAAGAATAAGTACTTGTGTAATTCCAGAATTACTGATTGCGTTATTATTGTTTTGTTTGTTATTCGTAGCACGGGGAGAGAATGCGGGGCGACGCACCACTGCGTCGAGCGAGTGTGGTCCAAGATGACCTTCCCTGAGGACAACGACGGCATCTGCAAGATATGCAAGGACATGGTGACCCAAGCTCGTGACCAGCTACAGAGCAATGAGACTCAGGTGAATAACAATCCCTGGTGTTTTTATTACTAAAAGAAATTTCACTGCAAAAACGAACTCGTATATTATTCAAATTTCAGTTTTTATTACACCTTTCTAATCATCCGGTATATTTTTGCAACTGTATAAATTGGAAGCTGTACTGTTTTTTAAAAAAAGCCTATCGTTTTAGAAAAGAACTTTACTGTAACTTTCCCATTGCTGGGAAAACGCCCCCTGTACTCTTAGGTATAGTGAAGGTTTTGAGCAATTTGTAAACGCAAAACTTTACGTGACAAAAAAATGCTTGCAAATTTTCAATAAATTACGGAGCGAACGCCGCCAATATTTGGATATAAATATCCTTAAAAAAAGCAAAAGGAATTTTCTGTTTAAACTTTTCATATGCCTACACATTCACACATCAGAAAAAAAAATTGATTTGCACTAATACTTAAAATAAATAAATTACAACAAGATATTTATATTGTTAACGATGTCTGTTTTGTTTTTATAATCTGTGACCCGTTCGCTTTAATGTAAAGCAATGACCGATAAGAGTATTAATGAACTCCATTCTTGATGTAATGGAATGTCTTAACCCTGCCACGGCCGATCGTGTCTCCTGCGGGTCATGATTCGCTCCTATTGTCCGAACCTTGGTGGTAGGGCTTTATGCAAGCCCGTCTGGGGAGGTACCACCCACTCACCAGTTATTCTACCGCCAAATAACAGTACTCAGTATTGTTGTGTTCCGGTCTGAAGGGTGAGTGAGCCAGTGTAACTACAGGCACAAGGGACATAACATCCTAGTTCCCAAGGTTGGTGGCACATTGACGATGTAAGGAATAGTTAATATTTCTTAAAGCGTCATTGTCTATGGGCGATGGTGACCACTTACCATCAGGTGGCCCGTATGTCTGCCAACCTATACCATAAAAAAACCCCAAACAATACATAGCCTATAGACTTCCTCGATAAATTGATTATCTAACAATGAAAGAATTTTTCAAATCTGCCCATTCCTGAGATTACCACAAAAAAAACAAACGTTTAATGCGTATATAATTATTGTAAGTTGATACAAACTTAAAACGTTTTCATTATATCAAAATTTTCTAGCTACTACCAATAAAGCAATCGAAAGCATTTACATTACTAAAAATTAAACAGCTCATATCTAAAACAAAGCATATAAGAAACACCTACAAAGGGCTTCGACAATTGTTGATCGAAGATAAAGGGACGTTAAATCATAGTAAATATTTATTACAATGATAATGTTTATTGCTAGTAGTTACTAAAATCATATGGTCCAATTGCAACTGAATAACTTTGTAGAATAATAATTAAGTGAGCTATCATACGAGAGATTTAAGCTTAATGTCAAATTATCGATGTTGATTTCATTAATAACCGCGATCGTACCGTTGTCCGCTTCGCTCGACTTGTTTACGGCATGTTTG
The DNA here is from genome assembly GCF_905220365.1 of Vanessa cardui. Taxonomy (NCBI): domain Eukaryota; kingdom Metazoa; phylum Arthropoda; class Insecta; order Lepidoptera; family Nymphalidae; genus Vanessa; species Vanessa cardui. The sequence continues at coordinate 9,997,278 of NC_061130.1, read as the reverse complement.
TCACGTGCTAGGCAAAATAGTAGCCTTGTCCTCCCTTAGAGTTCAAGTTTACTTCATATTCGTCAAATTAGATTCTGCTGTTTGGTTGTGAAAGAGAGTCTGACAGAGTCACTTACACGTTTATAAGATTATTATAATTTTTTTAGTATATTTTCGAAAATTCTTAAATAGCCAAATGAATCAATATTCAGGTAATTTTCTTTTAAATGGAATTTGAATCAATTTGTATTAAAATAATTAAATTAAATTAAACATATCCATTAACTTTGGTTTACTCATAATTCAAATGTCTACAATGTATATATAATAAGTAGATATTATATCCTTCGTTGCTCCATTAAAGTCTGTTTCGTATGAATCATATCGAATTACTCAGATGATGACGCCATGTTAAGAATACATGATCAGTTTTCTTTCATTTTAGCATTGAATTTAATCGAAACAATATTTTTAAGCTGACTTCAAAAATATAAATATGCCATTACCCAATATACTATGCACTAACAAAAACACAGGGCGGGTCATACCGACGTCAGCTGACAACTTTGAATATAAATGTCATTGTTTTTTTATTTTGTTTTGTTTTTATGGAATAGGTTGGCGGACGAGCATATGGGCCACCTGATGGTATGTGGTCACCATCACCCATAGACAATGACGCTGTCAGAAATATTAACTATTCCTTACATCGTCAATGTGCCACCAACCTTGGGAACTAAGATGTTATGTCCCTTGTGTCTGTAGTTACACTTGCTCACTCACCCTTCAAACCGGAACACAACAATACTGAGTACTGTTATTTGGTGGTAGAATAACTGGTGATTGGGTGTTACCTACCCAGACGGGCTTGCACAGAGCCCTACCACCAAGTAAAATTTGTTCATGTCATTATTTGTTCTTATCGTTCTTTTCGCTGTCCGTGGTGGATGAAGGCATCGCGAGAAAAAATGTCGATTAAAATCCATCCACCCAATCGAGGATGGAACCGCGTGGTAGAATATGCTCCAAACAGTATCCGCAATATGAGAGATGAAGCCCAGAAATGAGATACTTATCTGTCACGATGCTATTATAATTGTTTCTTATAATTTAAATCATATCGAATTTTTCGTCATGACAATCTTAATAAAGAGAAATGTAAACATTATTATATTAATTTTACTAATTGAAGTATATTTCAACAGGAAGAACTGAAGGAGGTCTTTGAAGGTGAATGCAAACTGATTCCCATCAAGGTAGTGACAAAGGAATGCATTAAGTTGGCCGACGACTTCGTACCCGAGCTGGTCGAGACCCTGGCGTCGGAGATGAACCCGGACGCCGTGTGCTCCGTGGCGGGGCTCTGCAACAACGCCAACATCGACAAACTCATTGAGGAATACGTAAGTACAAATTGTTGATATGTAAAACTTTGGAACAGCTTGGAAGGTGAATGATACGCCCATTTCGAACTGAATTGCAATAATTTGTACGATTCGTAAATGTTTCTTTTTCTATTTATTCGTTTTTTTTTTCTTCTAATTATATAAGTAAAATATTTCAATTTCTTTCAATTGTAAAATATTCGCGAACTTTTTTTATTCTTCCTTAGATATTACAAGAATTATTGTAAAATGACATAAGTATTTTAAATTTACTTTTGTATCGTACTTTTCATCTGATACTATTTGATGATAATCTGTTGAATGAATGTAATATTTAAGTATTTAATAAATTGTTTTCAAGACATGGGTAAAGACTTTATAAAGAAATTTTATTTTCATTGATTTGTGAGAGCTTTGTCGCTGCAACCAAGTTATTGACGAAAAGGGATATATGGGTACAGTTTGTAAATATTTCAAGTAAAATTACAAAAAAAACGACTGACGTTTGCATGTAATATACTAATCTGTCGATTTAAATTTCAGAATGCAACATTGAAGCACAGGGAAGATTGTTCGAATTGCAGAAGATCGGTCGGCGTTGTCAGGAAGAGGTTCGACGAAACCAGCTACGAAAACTTCCTCGTCGGAATATTGCAAGTATGTATTCTGTGATCATCAAAATCAAAATCAAAATATAGTTCATTCAAGTGGGCTTTTACAAGCACTTGACGACCTCCATGGTCGAGTGGTGTGTACACCGGTTTTCATGGGTACGCCACTCTGAGGTCCCGGGTTCGATTCCCGGCCGAGTCGATGTAGATTACAATTAGTTTTCTATGTTGTCTTGGGTCTGGGTGTTTGTGGTACCGTCGTTACTTCTGATCTTCCATAACACAAGTGCTTTAGCTACTTACATTGGGATCAGAGTAATGTATGTGATGTTGTCTCATATTTATTTATTTATTTATTTATTTACTTTTGAATTGTCATTTAACAATTAAGTGAAGCTACTCGGGTTCGGAAAGTAGATTCTACCGAGAAGAACCGGCAAGAAACTCGGTAGTTACTCTTTTTCAACATTTAAAAAAAATACAGTCATGTTAGTTAATACAATTATTAAAATTAATGTATCCTGCCTGGAAGTCAACAGGTATTAATTCCACGCTTTTTTATCATCAAATGAGAATCATGTGTATAAACAATTCCTTGAACGGTTATAATCGATCATTCGCTAAAACATTTAAAATTAATAAAGATTAACTGTCAGTTATATACCAATAAAATAAAAACAGTCACAAATTTGCTACCACTGATGAACTCCCCTTGCTTTTAATACGTCTGAATGGTGACGTAACTTCCTTGACCACGTCGCTCAGTTTTCGTTCTACAGTAGTATAATATATTTGTTTTGTGTAATTGGCTCACCGTTTGAATGGTATTCAACTCGAAAAACAGCTATGGAAAGTTGCACCTGATTTTTATGGATTTTAACATAGTATTTTAGTAATATTGGTTCAAAATGTAACATAGATTTTTGGCAAAAAATTACGTAGCCATGAAACTCTCTTGTAAAGATTAAATTTTAAGTAAATTGGACTTTTATAAAGGTCACTTTATGTCTGCAATTTTTATTTTGATTAAAAATTATCTCACACTGAAAATTGACTATTAAAATTGATATATATTTGATTTGTTAACAAATTAATTCAAACAACAACAGCCTGTAAATTCCCACTGCTGGGCTAAAGGCCTCCTTTCCCTTTGAGGAGAAGGTTTTGGAACGTATTCCACCACGCTGTTCCAATGCGGGTTGCTGGAATACACATCTGGCAGAATTTCAATGAAATTTGTCACATGCAGCGTTCCTCACGATGTTTTCCTTCACCGCTGAGCACGAGATGAATTATAAAGACAAATTAAGCAAATTAATCAGCGGTGCTTGCCTGGGTTCGAACCCGCAATTATCGCGCACGCGTTCTAACCACTGGGCCATCTCGACTTAAATCGATTCGATTTATTCAAAGGTGTGTCAAAACATGGGATCGCTCTCCGACTCTTGCTCGATGCTAACGTTCAAGTACTACGAGAACATCATCGAGGCACTGAAGAAGGACCTCACGCCCCAGTCGATCTGCCACTTCAGCGGGCAGTGCACCCACCTCTACCACTCGCACAACCTCTACACCTTCCCCGACGAGCTGAAGGATGTGAAATCTACCGAGTATGTTTCTATGATAAATATATTTTTGCCACAATATTATTGCCACTATTCATTTATTTAACACTTTTTTGTACACCACAATTACAATCACAAACGATTTTTTTTTATTATTATTTAAAATACAACATCCATAGGCTCGCAGATGCCCGTGCCTTTTTTACATTTTATATTCAATTACATTTTGGCGTTTTATATTTTATACTAAACATCAGCAGATCTTCTCTGGAAATCATTTTTGTCGTCTTCTTGGGAGACGTGGCCCACACTGATATATATTTTTTTTCTTTTAAATAATATATACGTAATTTATAATAAATAATATATAATAAAAATAATATATAAACTATAATAAATAATATATAAATAAAAATATATAGCAGTATATGTGTTCGAATTACTACAATCCAGCGGGTCCTGGTCCGCGTTTGATCAGAGAGAGCACGGCCTCGGCGACTCTGATGTCGCGTTTATGTATAGATGTCTTGAGGCTGTGCTCTAGGATGGTCCTTTCTGACATTTACAAACGATTACAGAATATACAAACTAATAAGCTAATGGTGAAACAAAAGGAGGCCTTATTTATGGCTTATTAGCCATCTCTTCCAGACTACCTTGGGTTAGAGAATTGTGTTTGGAAGACAGTTTATGGTGGTGCAATTTTAAATACTCTTTAAATAAATACAACCTAAACATATACAAAAATAAATAACAGTAATAAATATTCAATAATATGCATACGTACATATAACAATAAATACATACATACTTACATTCATACATACATACATACATATAAATACATTATACATACATATATGACGTTATTAAATGTTTGTCATAATCAAGTCATCATTATTGTGATAAAACCCATATTTTTAGACCCCATTTTCTATTTTTAATATTTATGAATATTATTTTTGTTTAGTGATGTTCCGTGCGAGTTTTGCGAGCAGGTCGTAAAACACATGCGAGACACGTTAGTGGCAAACACTTCAGAAGTTGAGTTCCATAAAGTTCTAACCGGTACGTAAAAATGTATCAACATTATTTCTGGTAATTAGTTTTACGATATTCTTGGAATCCTCAGCGTCGTACATGTAGACAAATAGCGTAAACCGACTACAGCTGTTTACAACAATTGTTTATTTGTCGATATCTCATGATGAAATTTATAATATTCCCTATGGATACGCAAACAACATATAAAACTATTATATGTTAGCGAGGTTGCTAGTTGAAGTTTAGAAGTAATATCAATGTGGATATAAGTATTTCAGTAGAAAAAGAAACCATCAACTGGTACAATCAATCCTTTTATTATAATTATAATTGTTGATATTAAATATTCGATTGGGATTTCAAAGACAAGTCAAAGTCAAAATTCGTCATTCAAAATGGTAGTGCTTACACTTCCTTATTGATAGTCGAAAATCTACCACAGGTTTGGAATATAATACCTCAGACCTGAAAAGAACCGGCGAAAGAAACAACAACAACAAACAACAACAGCCTGTAAATTCCTACTGCTGGGCTAAAGGCCTCCTCTCCCTCTGAGGAGAAAGTTTGGAACATATTCCATCACGCTGTTCCAATGTGGGTTGGTGGAATACACATGTGGCAGAATTTCTATGAAATTTGTCACATGTAGGTTTCCTCACGATGTTTTCCTTCACCGCTGAGCACGAGATGAATTATAAAGACAAATTAAGCACATGAATCAGGGGTGCTTGCGAAAGAAACATTTTCCTAATATAATCAAATCAGATAATCTAACATGATGTCAAAATACATTCTAAGATAATGGTTACGGTCTACCAGGTCTCTGCAAGCACACGGGCAACTTCAAATCGGAATGTCTGCAACTGGTCGAGCAGTACCACTCGGTCATCTACTACTACCTCGTGTCGGAGCTGAAGCCCGACGAGATCTGCGGCTTCATCGGCATATGCACGAACAAAACCGACGCCACCATCGCGCCGTTGCTGCCCAAAGAACTGGCGGTCAAAGCCATCACCATGTCACCTAAGCACATCGGTGAAGACGAAGCCAACAGCTACACGACGCAGAAAGTTAGTGAAAATTCACACATCGAACTAACGTTACGCTGTGAAACGAGTTCATATGCTTTACAATTGATTAAAAAAAAATATGCCTATCTTAAGGTTACGATTTTAGTTGTCACCAATAACTTTGTTTTGATATAAATATTTATAAAGCATAATTTATAGCAGAATTCCATTTATAAGCATTAAGCCGTACACCAACTGTACTAAACACTCGTAGTGGCGTTGCGTAATTAAAAAATGATTGAATATTTAAGTTCAAAAAATTCAACAACAAGAACAACAGCCTGTAAATTCCCACGGCTGGGCTAAAGGCCTCCTTTGAGGAGAAGCTTTGGAACATATTCCACCACGCTGTTCCAATGCGGGTTGGTGGAATACACATGTGGCAGAATTTCTATGAAATTTGTCACATGCAGGTTTCTTCACGTTTCTCATGTTTTCCTTGACCGCTGAGCACGAGATGAATTATAAAGACAAATTAAGCACATGAGTCAGCGGTGCTTGCCTGGGTTTGAACCCGCAATCATCGGCTAAGATGCACGCGTTCTAACCACTGGGCCATGTCGACTCTCACTGGGCCATCTAGACAAAGATTCTCAGAAAATTCGTTTACAATTAAATAGTACGTAGAACATGGCACATCTTGAAAATAAAAGTCTACTCATTCCAAACCGCTGGTAATTTATACATTAACTGACTGTAAGTGTATGTGTGACATTAGTAATTTTTTCCTTTGATTTGTTTGCAGAAACAGGCTAGTGTACAAATCCTAGGAACCGAAACGACTGCCTCTCCCGTCTTGCCCATAGAGAGGATGTTCGTCGCGACTCCTAAGGCGGGCGCCTGGTGCTCCTTCTGCCAGTACTTCCTGCACTACGTACAAGTCGAACTCAGCGACGACAATAATGAGGTAAGTTCAATGGTAATTGACGATTGTAAACAGGCGACAACTCAGCAATACTGGAACATGATCCTCTATATAAGTTATGAAGCCCTGGTACATTAAATTATGAATTGTTCTGTGTTTATGTTTAAAATTATATTCGTTGTTATTTCTTAGAATATTTTACAATAACAGTATATCCGAACAAATTGTACCGTTAAACCAGTAGCTGCATTATGCCATTTTATACCGACCTCAGTGTGACACTTAGGCTAGAGGCTAGGCTTATTTCAAACATTTTATATAAACTAAATATTAAGTAGTAACAATTTAATAAAATTATTACTTTATTTGTAACAATATTTTAAAGATAAGAATTCGAACATAATTTAAAATTACGTTGGATAATTATGTGCGGAATTTTTTTTGCTATTTTGGTGATTACACGAAAAAAAAACGACGTAAATATTAATATAATTTATTTTAATTTCATAATAATGTATAGTCTTCTTTTACCCATTCACAATACCTTAGCCATAGTGCTCATAATTGGTGCAGTGAAATAATTTGTAGTCTATTTTATAAATTATATATACGTTTCTCGTAACTTATGCTATTCGATGTACCAGGAGGCCATAAAGAAGGTGGTGGAGGAGGCGTGCGACGTGCTGCCGCAGTCCATCAACGACGAGTGCCGGCAGTTCGTGACGCAGTACGGGCCCGCCGTCATCGCGCTGCTCGTGCAGGAGATCGACCCCGCCAGCGTGAGTACTCCCCTCGCCTCTCGCTTCTTATGCCGTCCTGGTACCATTCTAACCGGACATTAAACCTGTTCTAAGTTCGGATCAGCAAATGACACTTAGCCTTGGTAGCCTTTATTACTACTATCATTTCTCCGCCTCTCGCTTCTTATGCCGTCCTGGTACCATTTTAACCTGACATTAAACCTGTTCTAAGTTTGGATGAGCAAATGACACTTGTTAGCCTTGGTAGCCTTTATTACAATCATTTCTCCTCACATTTGCCTCACCCCATTTAAAATAATTAGAATATATATAAAAAAAAAAAAATTATGCTATGTGCAATGATGTTCTAGTAAACAGATATGTCATTAACGCGCAAAAAGTGAAGACTAGAAAACGTCCTAATTGGGACGTTTTCCTTTAGTCGTTTTCATCATAATTATGCCATTAGAGCCGAGATGGCCCAGTGGTTAGAACACGTGCATCTTAACCGATGATTTCGGGTTCAAACCCAGGCAAGCACCACTATATATATATGTGCTTAATTTGTGTTTATAATTCATCTCGTGCTCGGCGGTGAAGGAAAACATCGTGAGGAAACCTGCATGTGTCTAATTTCATCGAAATTCTGCCACATGTGCATTCCACCAACCCGCATTGGAACAGCGTGGTGGAATATGTTCCAAACCCTCTCCTTAAAGGGAGAGGAGGCCATTAGCCCAGCAGTGGGAAAATTTACAGGCTGTTACTTTACTTTTTTTTTACTTTATGCCAGTAATACGTTATAATATATCATAATTATGTAGTAATACGTTTTGTGTAATTAAACCATCTGGTTATCCCTTTTACTTATTGTTTTTATCAAGCTATCCTTTTTACTTTTAACGAAATGTAAAATAAACGGTCCCCGGCGCGGCACACTTATTTCTGTTGTTTAGTATGGGTATTACATATCTGTTTATTAGAATATCATTGGCTATGTGTAATTCTGTGCGAGTTAACTTCTAAAAATAAAATAGGGTACAGACTCTCAGACTCCTTTAATAGACCACCGAATGTACAACTGGCATAATTAAAACAATTTAATGAAATACTATTACGTGTTGTTCTTGTAAATAATATAAATTACTTAACAGGTATGTCCCGCTCTCGGTCTGTGTGCGAAAACGGAGGAAGTTCGTCGCGTTTCCATCAACTCTGAGAAGTCAAACTGTCCGCTATGTCTGTTCGCTGTGGAACAACTCGAAACTATGCTCAAGAATAACCGCAGTGAGGTTAGTTTATTCATTTCTTTTTAAACACTGGTAAATAATGGAATTTGTAGTCATGTTCATGTACTAGAATATAATTACAAAAATAATGTATTTATATGTTACCTTTAATAGGCTATTTGAAAATGCGAAAAATAAATTTTGTATTATTGTAATCAGTGTATATTATGAGTGTAAAAATGGTTATTTACTAACGCAAGTTGAAAATAATACTTAATTTATTCAAAAATCAATAAAGAAAAATGCATAATTTCAAACGGTTGTCACGTGACACAAAACGCTCCTGATTGGCCGGGCTTATGATGAAGTCACTTTCTTGTAAACTTTGCTTTTCTACTACATGTACCACAAATTAAAATACAGCAAAGTGATGTCACCGACCCCATTGCAGCGCCATATTGTTGTGTGGAATTTTTAATATGATATTTTTCGACAAACATGAACTAGAAATAAAAAAAAACAACTTTTACTGGGTTCCATAACTTCTACTAAATAATATAAAATGAATTGTAAAACCCAGTCAAATAGCCTGGTCACTTAAATATCAAATTTTACAGGAGAGTATCCGCAGAGCCCTCGACGGTCTCTGCACTCACCTGTCTTCTAAACTCCGCACTCAATGCGTGGATTTCGTCGACACGTACACCAACCAACTCGTCGAGATGCTCGTAGCAGACCTCAATGCTCAAGAAATATGCGTCTACCTAAAACTGTGCAAGGATGATAAGAAACACACCGACCCTCTGGCTCTCAGTCACCCGTCTATCGACAAGTACCACAGCAACCCGAGTCTGAGAGGCGACAGGAACAACAGGAAGCACCCGATGTTGCCTAAGGAAATGCTTGAAAATGGACTTGGAGATATTAGTATGTTTCAATTTATACATTTATACATAAATGTTATTTGTTAAAGAAACCAATATTCGAATGACTTGATGACGGTATAGTACGACACAAATTAGATGTAGCATCGGAAAATGCAATGGAAAGAAAAAAAAACCGATTACTGTCGATTTACACAACCAATAGAAATAGCTCCCTATCGCGCCATTCGACGCTATTCGTCGCTATTGATTCACGCGTCAGAGACAGCAAGTGCCAGTAAATCGACGCGTCAAATTGACGAATATATTAGGTCATATGACATTCCAAGTTATTACGTTTGTGCAAAGATCATATTCACATGAGAAATAAATATTGATAATTTGGGATAGCGTACTTAATTCGGATGTGATCGATTTTACGAATTTTGCCGATGCGACATCTAAGTTGTGTCGAACTATACCGTATTCTGTTGTTTTGATTAGAAGTTATAGTCAATGCAATATATTTGTAATAGCATGTATCTTTCTTTGTTTGGTAAAATATCGCCATCTTTATTACATTTAAATTGTTTTTTTATAGTAATTGATAATTTTGATAAAAATTTAAACTTCAGTGACGAACGAAATACCAGACAACACCAAGAACGGTCGCCCCATTAAAGTGTCTTCGCAGCGAACAGTTTGCGTCGTTTGCGAGTTTGTGCTGAAGGAAATCGACGACCAGATCAAAGACAAGCATAATGAAGTGAGTTTTTTTATATTTATTTTATTTTACTTACTTCCATATATGAATGTACAGATACATTATCTGCTCGTTTATAGTTCGATCGAATCGTTTTACTAAGAAATAAATTTAGGTATTCTTTTTTTTAATTTTATTTCTTTGTCTCGTATTAAAAAAAGTCAATGCATTTTTTTAGTTATTATTGTTGACATTAAGAAAATGTGCAACTGTTAGTTTTTAGTCTGTGCCTGAAGCAAGCTGGAGGAAATTTTTGCCATAGCTTACGCAATTACTAAGATAATTCGTGAGCGGCCTAGTTAGACTAGTTAAACCGTCCTTTGGAGAGAAAACTAGATTTCAAAGCAACCAGATAATTAAATTGAACAAAAATTTATGAATCTTTCCAGTTGTGTTTATAATCAACATTTAAATAAGACAACAGAAAATAATTTATATGGGATAATACATTGTTCGAATTTTTTTTCTTTTTTTTATGATTTTATTAACGTAATAATGTTTTGCTCTAGGACGAAATTAAGGCGATAGTCCACGGTGTATGCAAGCACATGCCGAAATCCGTCCGCAGCGAGTGCGACCAGTTCGTGGACAAGTACGCGGACTTGGTCATCAGCCTGCTCGCCCAGGAGCTCAACGCTGACGAGGTCTGCAGGGAACTCAAGCTGTGCGACCCCACCGCATTCAAAAAATTCAAAGGTGAAGTAAAAATATATTTAGAACAACTCCAATACGGCCAAACTTGAGAAATTAGCGTAGCGTAAACTCCTGGATCTGTCTTGTGACAAAAAATACAAATAACAGTCTGTAAATTCCCACTGCTGGGCTAAAGGCCTCTCCCTTTTGAGGAGAAGGTTTGGAACATATTCCACCACGCTGTTCCAATGCGGTTTGTGGAATACACATGTGGCAGAATTTCTATGAAATTTGTCACATGCAGGTTTCCTCGCGATGTTTTCCTTCACCGCTGAGCACGAGATCAATTATAAAGACAAATTAAGCGCATGAATCAGCGGTGCTTGCCTGGGTTTGAACCCGGAATCGTCGGTTAAGATGCACGCGTTCTAACCACTGGGCCATCTCGACTCTTCAGTGGCTCCCAAGTTAATGGCAATTAAGTAAAAGTTATTTTTTCCAAACAGAGGAGATCCTCGACTGCGCCGTGTGCGAGACAGTGGTGATGGCTGTGAAGAAGGTCCTCAGCAACGACAAGGTGGACAGAAACATCGTACACGTCATTGAGAAGTCCTGCTCTGCGCTGCCCGCCAAGTACAACGCTCGGGTCGGTACCAACACTACATCATTGCTGTTATGAACTTGAAGATGATTTGATTTTTACACATGATGCCATTGAAATGTATATTAAACACATTTTAAATTAACTGTCAGTTATCTCACATTGATATTGGCAGTCATGATGTTATGGGACTGTTTCTTAAGTCACGACACCACACGACCTCCGTGGTCAAGTGTGTGTGCCGGTTTTCATGGGTCCGCCACTTCGAGGTCTCGGGTTCGATTCCCGGCCAAGTCGATGTAGATTATCATTAGTTTTCTATGTTGTCTTGGGTCTGGGTGTTTGTGGTACCGTCGTTACTTCTGATTTTCCATAACGCAAGTGCTTGCTACTTACATTGGAATCAGAGTAATGTATGTGATGTTGTCTCATATTTATTTATTTAAGCAGCAATAGCAGTCTAGTAAAAATAATTTTCATATCATATATTTTCTTACTACCACTTTCTAAACTATAAAATGTTTACAACAGTGTCACACAATGTTGGAGATATACGGCGAGGGTGTCATCCACCTGATCGAAGAATTCGGCACCAAGGACATCTGCAAGAAAATCGGTCTGTGTTCCACCAGCGACGCAGCGATAGTTAGGATGCACAGGAATAACTAAGTGAGTTCTCGTCAATTGTAATCATCACATATTTTACCGTCAAAGCCAGAATACTCGTATACACTTTCTCATGTTTTGTGCAAGCTCGTCTGGACTCCTAACATCAGTATTAAATATTTGAAGGGTGAGTGATCCACTGGAAGACATGACTAACATATCATCATGCGTCACCATGACGCATCGACTATACCGCCAAATAACAGTACTCAGTATTGTTGTGTTCCGGTCTGAAGGGTGAGTGAGCCAGTGTAACTACAGGCACAAGGGACATAACATTTTAGTTCCCAAGGTTGGTGGCACATTGACGATGTAAGGAATAGTTAATATTTCTTACAGCGTCATTGTCTATGGGCGATGATGACCACTTACCATCAGGTGGCCCGTATGCTCATCCGCCAACCTATACCATCAAAAAAAAATAATTGACATAAAAATATTTGGTCTTTGAAATTCCATAGTTAATAATCAAAGTAATGGTTGGTATAACTGAGTCACTTGCATCTTTAATAAAATATTTGACAAGTCTTAATCTACTCATAAAAAAAAACATTGTAGATTGATTTTATTTTTAATCATCTCGGACAAGATTATTTCAAAATGGAAATAATAAATTATACAGGAATCGATACAGTTTGATCTTTGGTTTTAAATACTTAGGTTCGTTGTTTAGTTAGTCTATATCGGTAAGCACTACTCTCTTTCTGACATCGTTCATTTGGCATACGAAAGAAGAAAACAGCATTGTTGTACAAATTACAAACACAACCAAAATGACAATCAAGTGTGCGTAGTGTACTTCTTTAAATTTTTCATCGCCATGTCTTTAATTTGGAGCCGAGATGGCCCAGTGGTTAGAACGCGTGCATCTTAACCGATGATTTCGGGTTCAAAACCAGGCAAGCACCACTGTGTAGATATATGTGTTTAAAATTCATCTCGTGCTCGGCGGGGAAGGAAAACATCGTGAGAAAACCTACATGTGTCTAAATTCATCGAATTTCTGCCACATGTGCATTCCACCAACCCGCATTGGAACAGCGTGATGGAATATGTTCCAAACGCTCTCCTCAATGGGAAAGGAGGCCTTAGCCTAGCAGTGGGAAATTTGCGGGCTGTTACTTTACTTTTTTATGTCTTTGTACACACTATATACGATTTTTCTTTTGTTTATGCAAAACATTTCTGAAAAGCTCATTAAAAATATTTTTCTTCTTCCAGGTGCCGAGGCTGCATTCTAAATAAGCAATTTTAATGTAATCTCTCATTTACTTAAGTTTTGTTTTTTTTTTTACCAAAATATATTGTACTTTGATATATTATCATTGACGTAATAGTTAGACTTGTGTAATTTTAAGTTGTATGCTCCTAGTTTTCGATAATATCAACATAAAATATATATATTTTCTATGAAATTTTTGTAATATTCATGAACAATGTTCCTTGGTGATAATCGTTTTCGAGACTTTAAAAAATTAAGCGAACGTATTGATAATGATCTAAATAAAAGTATCTAGTTAATCGATATCTTACACGTTAGCCTGTGATAGAAAATCTTCTGTGAAAGGAATAAAATTGGGGTATAATTTGTGTTTTATTTCATCCTGTAATTATTTACCTAATAAAATAATTGATTTGTTTTGCACTAAATCATTCTTGATTATACATATTAATGCTTATTTTGCACTTTAAGATGATATAACTCGCTGTTTCTTATATTAACAATGCAGACCCAGTCATTGAGATCTTAAATTAAAAGACCCGTGAAGTTTAAATTCGCTTCAGCATAAAAACAAAACACATATAGTAAGTGATGTTTTTAAAGGCAGCGCTAAGTTGTATGTGTCTTGCCATACATTACTACTTAGTACATACATACTATAGTCTTAGGTCTTTGGCACGGCACATTGTATGAGCTACGCTTAATATATTTTCTAAATTTTTTATGGGCGTGTCGTTTATTGTTTAGAATCTTAGAAAAATTAAAGATTACTTCGTGTCACATTTGCAAAATAAATACCTACCAGTAAAATATATATGTATTTATGTCCAAATTTTACAACACTATTTTTATATTCGAGACTGATCAAATAAAGATAAATTAAAAATATTATTATTTAAGTGATCAAATATTTTTTTAAAAATGATCAGACATCTAAAAGTTGCTTACATATCTTCAACGATTTCAAAAGAGCTTTAACCACCTGAAGAAATTATTTTTGTTGCTGAGAACATTCGAGTCATCAAAACAAAAAGACATTAAATAAAAAAATAATCGATTCGACCGCTTACGAGCAACATTGCAACAGACCTACACGCGATACGTTATATCGGATATTAAAAAGTTCATCGCCGTAAAAAAATATTCTGTATTGAAATAATGCGTGTGTGTAAAATAATTTGACCATCGATTCATACTATGACGTTAATTTTTCTTCTTTGCATCACTTAGAGTTTATAATTATATTGTAATTAAAAAGTATGTGTCATTGAATGTTTTATACTAAGAAATTATTTTATAAAGCCAATACAAACTAGTAGAAAATTTATTAGCAACATGACGCAAAAGTGCATATCAGATTTTAACCAATTTAGACTAAATTTATTTCACTAATTGATCGGAATCCTTCGACTGTAATGGCGTATGACACTTTTCTTCTTCCCTCTGTTCTCTCGGTTGCGGAGTCCACTCGGGTTGGTTAGGGTTATGATGGTTCAAATAATCAGCTAGCCACAGCAAGGGCTCGTCCGGGCGCTCTTTCGCGAGTGCAGTGAGTGCGGGAGTGAGCGTCGGCGATAAATACTTTTGAATGTAATCGCTGATTTGCCATCGACGAAGTATCGGTCCAACGATCACTGATTAAAAACTATATTTAAATTTCACTATTTACGACACTTACAATTATTTATTTAAAACGACGCAAAAAAATGTAAAAGCTTTATTGAAGGTTATTACTTAAATTTTGAAAAAATGCAAGTGTTAGTTCCCTTATAAACTTATATTATGTTTATATGTATACATGTTTAAGTTATAATATAGCGTTAACGAGCGGTCACGGTCAAAATAAGATAACTTACAGATTCGTTATATTTGGATTTAAAAGTCTGAACGGATATATACTATTAGGAAAGAAAAAGTGTATTTCACGTAAAGCCTCTGCATGGTTCTCGCTACCGTGCAGCGCGTTGAAGTAGTCTCCGTACTTGGTGCGCCGTCCGTAGCACGCGCGTAGACTGTCGGGCCAGTAGGCTTGGGCTTCCACCACCCTTAAAAGTAGATTATAGGTACATGTTTTTCACTATATGCAACATGACACAACATGATTTCCTGTTACATGCCTAACCACCAACCCGTAAAGAGCAGCATGTGCAGTAAGCTTTAAAAAAAGGGGACTTCTTTACCAAGGATTAATGGAACATTACCTTGATATTACATTCTATTTTTAAAATTCAAATTATATTGTTAGGTAAACTAACTGGTAAAACTAAAAATAAAAAGTAAAAAGATATTCAGATATTCCACTTGAGAAAGACAATAACAATTTTTATGTCAGACCTAGCGGGTCCCATCAAAGTTCGCCATTTTTGTATACAATTCCTTGCGGCAAGTACGAGTGCGATGATCGGTCCGCTGGACATGTGAGCGACGAGATGCGGGAAGTGATGTCTGCCGTAGTGGCCTTTATACAACTCTGCGGCTTGCTCTGGAGTGAGACGTACTTCACGTCTCTGAAAATTAGATTTAACTGATGAATTTGTCATAACTAGATAAAATTGGGGACGGCAACTGTTTTAAGCCGAGTCTAGTACTATAATGTAAAAAAGGCACGGGCATCTGCGAGCCTGTGGATGTAATAAATTAAATAAAAAAAAAAACGGAGTCCAGTAAATTATACAGATGATAATACAGGTCTGCATATGCGTGTATTTACCAATATTTTTTCAAATATCTTATTCCAAATTGATGGCAGTTCTCTTAAAAGGAGAAAGATTAAGCGTTGAACAGGACAAAACGACAGGGCTCTGTGAATGACTTCACAGTATAACCTAAAAAAATTTATACTCCCGATAGCAATAGTTAACGTGTTATTTAATTAAACTCTTATTTATATCAACTTATATTTATCGCGTGGAATGTCATCAATTATTAAAGTAAAATTTCAGTCATAACTATTTTGCAAAATTAACTAAGAATTAGTATGCATTTTGAAATCGGCAACTAACTATTCAATAAAATAAAATAATGTAAACAAAACCCATAAAAAGTTATAAGAGAATAAACTATGACACACGTCTCATGCTATGTTATCATAAACTCTAAAGCATACATACGAAATATGACTCATTTAATACGATGATAACATCAAGTTGGGTTTAAAAATTAACCATAGATCTGTTCAGATATGACATACATTTAATTAAAACCTGGTAAAACTAATTAGCAAATTCATATATAAAAATATTGCATGTCTCTAAGACATATTGTTTAAATTATTACGTTTTTACATGTGTAATAGTACGTAGATATATTTGACTATGAAAAGAAATAGTTAAACAATGCAATATCGAAAAATACTTACAATAAATTAATTTACACTTAGTATATACAGAATATAACCCGCATTGAAACAGCGTGGTGGAATATCTTCCAAACCCTCTCCTTAATGGAAGAGGAGGCCTTAGCCCAGCAGTGGGAAATTTACAGGCTGTTACTGTACTGTTTACTACTGACATATATAATAATACTTTAAAACTGAATATATATGAATATCATATTTAGAATATATATGTACTTAAAACGTCTAATAAATAAATCAAAGATATCACACACAGCTCGATACAAAATCAAGTGCTGGATTTAATTCTCTTTTGAAATATTAATTAAAAGAAATCTAATTTTTAACATGTGAAGTTGTCGTGGACAGACCCACTCGAAACGTCAATGGGAATATGTAATTAGTTTTTTTTTATGGTATCCATAGATAGCAGCAGTGACCGCCCCTAAGCTAGGGTGCTCAAAACCTTACTCAGCAACAGGGTTGTTAATGTATACATTTTACAAATAATTATATTTTTTAATTAAAATTTGTATTAAATTTGTATATTGTTATAAATAATTATAAATTCAATAAATTAAGGACCTGATTATTTTTTCATAACTTAACAGATTAATAATAACGTTTAAAAACAACATTTTTTCAAACTTGATATATTATTATTGACACCTTAATTTTGTCAAAATTATTTGTTAATTATAGATAATTGATGATTTGAAAGTTATCAGATATCTAATTAGTTTATTAAATAATTATGACAATATTTATTTAACAAAAAAGAGATTTTAATATCTAAAGATATATTGAAAGCATAATCAAAAAAATGCTTCAAAGCAAAGCATAATCTGTTCCATCTTTTGCTATAAAACGTCAACTATTTTTTTTAAATTTTAGCTCTGCTTGCAGGATTTATATTTTTTTGCTATTAACATATATTAAAAAAAAACCTTAATAGTTTGATTATTTGAAACTTCATGAAACCTGTGGGCACATGAGTTAAACATACACTTATAAAATATAAATTAAAATATTTTAATTAGAAACAATTAAAAAATGAACTGTTTGCTAGCCCTATACTAACAAGGGCTGGCTGTGTCGCGGAATAATGAACGCGCCCCTCGCTCTCAACTATGCTGATATATTTTGCATACCCCGCAACCCTCTCTCGCACGCGCCGCCGGCCACACGGACATCGTGCAACCCTTTGAGCGAAATCACGATCAATGGATTCTTCTAAAATTTTGAATAAGCCTTGACGTAATTACAAAACATTCCAACAAAAAAATCAATATACAGTAACTTAGTTTAACTACTTACACTTTCCATCAGCTGAGATGGAAGGAAAACACGTATTCCATTAAAGTCTAAAAAAAAAGAATTAAAAAGTTACAAAAAAGCCTTACAGTAACATAATAGTATCATAAATTTTATAGTAAGTCTGTCTGTATGTCTATCTGTTTCACGTTCACAGCTAATTTGATGAACCGAATCTGATAAAATTTTCAGTGAAGCAAACTGAAACCGCAGAGAAAGCTGTAAACTTTTTACTTTTTTTTAAGTAAAACTTACGACACAAATGAAGCTGCGACCGAAAACAAGTATTATGTACACTCTAACTTTTAACTAATATGGAACTTAATTCATTTTTAAATGATTTCAACAAAATCATAATTATGAAGATAAAAAAAAAATTAATTGCAATCAATAAAAGTTAAATCGATTTTCCTGCTCGATGTTCCTTCAATTTGATTAAAAGCTTGTTCAGAAAATTTATATCGCATTCGATTTAGCTTGATCGATTAATATCTATTCATGTGAAAACGCTATAAGTTGATTAACCTGTGAAAAATAGGGGATCAAACTCGACAATAAATCCGTAAGAGACACACAACATTTCCACTGAATAATATAAAAATAAATGTTAACATGCAGAGACCGTAAACATTTAGGTACTTCAGAAACATAATTTGTTCTTTATGAGTCATTTAATAACATCGATAAAACGTTAATTCTGTAGACAAACGCAATAAATTCATGTCCAATTCATTGCATACGTCAATGAAAATGTCTGCTTGACCTCCTTACTTAATGTAGAAAGTAATAAATTAAGCTCACTGTTAGTCTATCTCAATATAACAAACTCGAATGATATCTGTGTATTGTTGTTATGTATTTACTATGACATACTTTATAAACAATATCTATGAATTAAAATCATATTTAATTGTCAAATCAATATTGCCCAATTGGATTAAGATAGTCGCCCTGAGTTCAAAAAAAAAATTAATAATTTTATTTATGCTCATTTATAATTTATTGGTTTCATTAATTATTATTTATTATATAATAGTTACAAAAAAATATTATAAATCTTATCTCTATTGCTTATGTTTAATTTATATTTTTAAATCATGTTGTACAATATGATAGTGCCTAATGAGACAGTAAATATGTGATGAGATCGTAATTAGTAGAACATTTTCTAAGATATTTTTTTTTATTTTGTATCCACTGTTCGTTGCCTCACGTAAAAAAAGTAAAGTAAAATAAAACTTAGGTGTTATTTGTCAAAGAAAAAGTCTATCGTACTGATCTATTGGTGGTGGGTGTGTCCCTCGTGGGTGATTTTCCACCGTAACAAGGTAAACACGCTTAGCTCACTCCCGGTTATTACTCGATATTAATCGCTCGCTATCAACAGGTTATGGAAATAACAATTTTTCTTACGTAAAAGCCTACGTTAATGGTTCAAGATAAATGTATTTAGTTAGTAATATAGATATAATTTCATTAGATATACAGATTTCTAGAACATTTAACCCTTCGGGTGCCTGGTGGGTCTGACAGACCCGTCACTTCAAAAAATCAACGATAACTTTTAAATTTTTGTAGCAAACCCGCTGCACTCCCGAGTAGCTTCGCGATATAAACTAACGGCTATTTTGACTACTCTCCCGCTGTCCACAACGTACACCCATCCAAACAACACGCATTTTGTGTGCGCTCGGGTCTCAGGGACCCGACCAGGCACGCGGCGTAACTTTTAATCTTTAAGCTATTATTTTTGTTTTGTCTCTTTAATTTATATTGGGTGGTAAATTATTTATGGAAAAAATATTGATGCAGTTATAATGACTATGCGACTAATAAATGATGAAATTCGCCAAGCTTTAGAGAGAAATTTTGAAGAAAATAAAGATCAGGATGTAGTTTTTGATGAAAGTGAAGATGAGTCAGATACGTAATTCTGATGTTGACAAGGAAGAAGTAAAAGTCTATAACGAACCAAATAACAGGGATATCATATATACAACCATCAAAAGTGATTTATATGTCCCAGCCATTAAGTAATTTTGGTCACAGATCAATATATGTATAAAGGCCTTGATTATTGTTTCTGGATTCTCAACACTACTGGCATAAACGCAATGTTAATGCAAACGTTATTCATATGTTAAACAATTCGGATACTAGAAACAACTTCATAAAAAAATGGGCATAGTATTGACTGCTCTACATCAGACTAAACGACGTAATAGTTGTAAGATGCAAAATCTTATCTTACTTTACGTAAGAGAATTAGCACTCATTTAGGGGAACCCTCAGAGCCACCACCCAAAAAACATAATGCTGGTACGAAAAAGCGTTGTTATGTATGTCCTAACCAAAAAGATCACAAGTCTAAATACATCTATGTGTCTTGCACAAGTCATATTTGCTTGGAACACGCAATTTTTGATTGTGAAAATTGTCACATAAATACAGATTAGTTACAAGCAATACCTTTGTTACTTTTATATCAAAATATAAAAGTTTGTAAGTTGATTAATTAGTGCCTTAAATTAATGTAAAGTTTGATCGTTGACCTCAATTAAAAAAATTAATATTGTCGATTTAAACATAAGTGTTTATTTTTATTACGTAAAATTAGAGACTTTTTAATTTTTTTAATATAACTTTGTAGAAGAACTTTAGTTTAATTTTATTTTTCATTCATATAGCTAAACAGCTCTAAAATAAATATAAACACATTATTTGGCGTTCTGACTAATAAAGTAAGTAAAAAAAAGGGGGCAAGTGCGAGTTGAACTCGCGTGAAGAGGGTTCCGTACGATGTTACCTATATGTTTTTTTTAAATCTGACCCAAATTTGTTTGTGGTAACTAAAAAAAGTATGAATGGTCCCTGATTGGAGAGGGATATTACTAAATATATTATCTATTGTTGAATTTTGTCTTGTTGTATATTCTTGAATACGCGGAGTAAGACCGAGTGACAGAAGGTATTCTGATATTTCATTTTTTGATTTGTCCTTAAAATCAATATTAAAGTCACCGGCAATAATAATCTTTTCGTTTGCACTAATAGCCTTTTTAATACATTCGACTGCAATTTTCGGAAGACATCTTGGTGATTTATATACGGTTAAAAATTGAACACCAAATGCTTTGAATTGAAGACATTCACAGTGTCCACCTCCTGGACTATCTATAAATAAACCTTTATTGGAACCGTCATCTAATTCATTGACGTAATTACAATTTATATATGCTATTGCACCCCTTCCGGGATTTGCATTCAATACATTGGGACCGTCTATTCTGCACACTTGCTCAAAACCTTCCAACTCAAAATTGTCGCTTCGAGAGCCCCAAGTTTCTACGAATAATGTAATATGAGATGAATGAATTATACAATCAGCTTTTACATCTAGTAAATGTTTACGCAATGATTGTACATTATGAAAGATTATTTGAATTTCATCTCCTGGTGACTGTAAAACTTCGAACTGGGGTATCAATTTATTTTCTAACAGTCTCATCATTTCCAAATGAACTGCACTTTTTTCTGATACCTTTGCTGGGGGATTGAAATTACCATCTGATGTAACCAAATAAAGGCCACTAGCTGAAGTAGCTCGAGAACAGGCTACATATAACATTGATCGCTTCACATTTCTACTCAAATGAACAACTATTTTTTCCATAGTGCAGCCTTGAGATTTATGAATCGTCATTCCCTCAGCTGGTACTACTGGAAATTGAGACCGATGTACCTTGAGGTTCGATGACTTCCATTGTTTCACTGTATACGTAGAAGTTTCTAGCGGTGTCCACTGAGATTCTATATATGCATGGTGATTCCGGGTATGAACCTCAAATTTATTCCTTGTCGCAATACCGACATTGTTATCAAACTGTAACCACAATCGCAAAGGTCTTCTTTCATTAGTAGTGATATGGCGACCATATTCTATAGCTTTCAGTAATCCTGTAGTGCCATTAACTAGTCCATCAGATGTATCTAGATTTACTGTTATCATATATCGGGCACTTATTTTCACATACAGTATCTTAGGCAAGCCGTATGTCTTCATTGTTGGTAATGCGTTCACTGATTGTAATGCTTTTTTTTTTGCTATCGGATTGGGTGAACCGGAAACTATGTCTATAGCCTTGACAGAACAACCTTCAGTATTCATTAGTGATAATTTTTGTTTGTTGTAATTGTCCACTTCTTTGTTACTTGCAAATAAATGTATAGCACCATCAGCATCAGCAGGTAAGCTGCTCATTTTGAAACACCGCGACTTGATAAGTTGAATATCAATGTGATTCATATTACCAGTAGCCATGTTATTCAAAGCAATAGCAAAATTGAGATCATCCCTCTGACGCATTATTTTAGTCATCGGAAACAGCCGAAATGGTTCCCACAATGGTGCACCAGCTAGAACTGCCATCGGATTACGTCCTGTATTAGGCTGAAAAATCCAGTTGTCTCCAACTGGCGGCAATTGATTAAAATCTCCTACAGAAATAATAGATTTACCAGCAAACGGGACGTCTGTATGAAAAATTTGCTGTAATCTGCGATTAATCTGATTGAAAGTCCTACTTCCCAACATAGATATTTCGTCTAAAATTATTAATTTAACTTTACATAGCTTACTAGCTAATGTGTTAGCCGTGCCTGCCGACAAAGACGGCATAGTACTACCACACTGTGAAATTGGCAAACAGAATGCGTTGTGAACAGTTTGTCCTCCAATACCAAACGCGGCTTTGCCAGTAAAGGCGCAAAGTAATATTTTTATTTCATCTGGGTTAGTTCCAGGCTCACGATTAAAGATTAACATTAAATATTGATAAAGGGCCTTTATCAGCAAGCTTTTACCAACTCCAGCACCGCCGCTGACAAAATAATAAAATGGGAGCTCTAATTGTTGCGTGAACAGATTTCCTAGGTGCAAAACAAAATTTCTTTGGTCACTATTCAACATTCTTAGTAATGCGAGCACATGATCTTCGTTCATTAATAATGGTTGAGCAATTACTCTACATATCAAGTCATTGCCTTGTTCCCCTTGTAATTGCAAACAATGGTCGGGATCAATTTCTTGGGTCTCCAATTCATATTCACCTAGAGCACAGGCTCTTGCTTCAGCTCGATTGTTATCATTTTCTTCATCATCATTTTCTGCATTTCGAACCGCTGCTAATAACGCTTCAAATTCTTCTGGCCCTCCTAAGGAATTGAACTGTATACTTTCTGATTTTATCATATTACATTTATTGAGGAAAATTTCTTCTAAATTTAATTCGTCATTTACAAGCTCTGACTCTTCATTCCTCCAAGGTACATATAACATAATCTGCTCTCTATAAAAGTTATCTGGGTCCTGCTCACGATTATATCGTCGAAAACGTATTATTTTAGGCTTTAATCTTCTTCGTATGTAGCCGTCATTATTTAATAATTGTATCCAGCTACCAGTTGTTCTATCTTCGGTATTTTCTTCCATATTTTCATTCTCGTACGATTTTGATAGCTTAGTTGAATAGGTATAATAGGCAGCAAAATATGCCAAGCTCATTCTTTCGAAATAATCATCCTGTGGTCGATTGATGTAATGGTCTAACAAATTTTTTTGAAATATATCAGTAGAGGAAGCATTCAATGACTTCAATGTTTCCATCGGCTTTAGAATACCTACTCGTTCGTTTGGATGACCCGTATTAATATAAATATCAGCTTCGCTGGCACGAGACAAAGGCAATCCTGCGAGGCAGTAAATAGCTTCTTGCGCAGAAATTTCTGATGAATTGAGAAACACTTTAGATATCGCACGTAGAGATTCTTTTATATTTGCATTACCATTTTTAGCTTCCTCTACAGCAGCTCTAAGTAAGTTGGACATACCTCTGTCAGTTTTATTAATGTAGTCTACAATATAAACTGAACATGCAAAAGGATCTAATATAAACTGGCAATCCATATTCGCCTGCTGTAGTTCTAATATTTTTTTGCAAAACGGATTTAACAAGATATCTTTGGGTTTTCTTTTCAAAAATATTTTTGGTCGTTTGAGTGTTGCTCTTACGGCTAAAATATATTCGGATATAGTTAATCCAGTGGATTTCAAGTAATCATCAAATGTGATATCATTAGAAACATTAGATAGGTCTTCTTTTAACTTTTTAGAATTTTTTTTCCATTTTGCTGTGGAAGGATCGTCTTTATACAATTCAGTCAACAATCTTGTTTTGTCCATTGGAAAGAAAGGTATTCCGAATCTGCATGGTCGGTCTGGTTTTGGGTGACATGTGTGAGTGTGTTTGTGTGTTTGTATTGCTACAAGATCGTTACTTATTTCATTACTGTCACAAGATACGATCATATCAACAAATTTTATGATATTTTCAATAGAAGTTTCGTCTTCGGGAGTATATATTGGTGCACCTTCTATCCACAACATTATGTGTGCATGTGGCGATCCACGATGTTGAAATTCTATCCTATGGTACTGATGGCTAATCTTATTGTCCCCAAATGGTCCTGATGGAACTAACCATGTCTTCATCAATTCTTTAAGCCTTGTTTCAAAAAATGTGACACAAATAAATGGGTCTGATTGAATAAGACGTGCCTTTTCCTCATAAGAGATAGATCGTGCCTCTTTAAGACTAACTTCTCCCTTATCAACAGTTTTTTTAAGTTGTTTTATAAGTTCTGGCCATTTGGCCTCTGCAGCTGACACAGTAACAAAAAGGGTTGGCACTCCGAATTGTCGAACCATAGCGAGTACCTTTTTTTTTTCGTTTTCCCAATGAGCTGGTGAATTTCTCACGTCGCACAAAACTCTATACCCGTCATCATGCTGTATAAGATTATTCAAATACTCATCTTTCAGCAGATTGGAAACTATAATAGGTACAGAATTATTTACTTTTTTTCGTAAGCAGGTCAAAATATTATTTCGCAGCTGTAACATTTGTTGTTTTTTCAACAAAGTAAATAAATAGTCAGCCCTCATGGCTCTCCGGTCAAATCTTGTTATCTCTGATTTCATAATTTCGGAATTACTCAAATTTATTTTGAATTTCCGCTCAACCCCTCCGTGTATTTTAATGAAGCCTAATTCTTCCATATATTCATCATAAATTAGTGACCTTGGTTGATTACCTTCTCCTGGCGCCATTGTAATAGTAACATCTTTTTCATTATCTAATAGAGTTTCTACATTTCCAGGGTTAATATTTTTTTCTTCTTGTGCCAAAACATCACACGTACATTTTTCGAGACAATTTTCGTCATCGGATTGGTCATCGTAAATCCACTCTTCATCATATTTGATACCTATTTTCTTAAACAAATCAGTTTGCACTAAATACTTTGCAGCTTCTCTGATTACGTCCGGCCGGATTCGCTCTTTTCGACCATGCTTATAACACATTCTCCGTTTTAATTCTATTGTAATAATGTGATTATCAGATGGATGTCTAGGCAACGCTGAAATCATAGTATTTACATCCACAGGCACGTTAACAACTCCACCTGTTAATCCATGTTGATAACCAAGGCCCTGCCCTTTTCTTACTATTTTAAGGAATATATGTCTTGGTGAAACCAATCGCTCCTCAAGTGGTGTAAGTTTTTGTAAAACGTCAGGAATATCAGGGAACAGTAAACCATTACTCATTGCTAATCTCGGTATTTTTCCCGCTTTCAAATTATTATGACAAGTGTAGCAAAACATATAATTATTATTATCAGAAAATGTACTTAATTTTATGTTTCTCATGACTTCATCTAGGAAAAAAGACAGATGATTTACTTTTAATGACTTCAGGGAGTTTCTATGCCACAATCTTCCGCAGCACGAACAAATGCTTGTGTGGCCATGTAAAATAGAATCAAAGAATTGTTTTTCAATTTTGTCCCAATCATTTTCAATATTCTGATTTCGTATATTTCGAATTTCGGTTTCACGAGTAGCGTATTCTGGATTTTTACGTGATAAACGATGCGCTATGGTATCACGTTCCTGTTCTAGCGTTTTATATGCAGGATCCTGACGTAAAATATGGTGTGATGCAGTGTTAAGTACCCGTTCGCGTTCCCTGTAAGTACGATCCTGACGTGAAATGCGACGCGAAACAGTATTGCGTTTTTGCTCCGTCTTGCGTCTACGAGGTACTGAACGTTGCAGTTTTTTCGACTCTTTATCTCGCTCTTTTTTTCTATTTTTAGTGTCATCACTACATCTGGATAATCTTTCTCGTTTGAGGTTATTCTCTAATATCCTTGACGATTTTCTTTTACAAGCAATAAGCGAAGTACTTTTTACTGGGCTGAAATTACTATTTATAGGGGCGTTCTGATCATACGAACAATTAGGATTTTCCAATGTTTCATAGGAAACAGGAATAGTAATCGAGAGAACAGTTTTCCCTAAAACCTCTATTTGACTACAGTTCGATAGTTTATTGATTTTTTGGCGCCTTTTTTTGTTTCTTTCACCAATACGTTTTCTTTCTAACTTAGTGCCACAGTATTTGTTTTGGGGACGTCCACCACGATTAATAACTGTAGACGGAAATTCTGTTAGCCTATGTGTTAAAAGAATGTTTAAAGTATGACTTCTTAAAAACTCGACATTGAATTTAATATTACATGGATCAAGGCCTAACACAATTGAAGTACTAAATGCTATTGCGTATAAGCCGCAATCAATCAAATTTGGTTGTTTTTGTACAACAGGAAATATGATTTCATTTTCTAGAATGTAAGGAAACAATTTTCTCAAATACTCTGCCTGTATTTCACTAAGATTTTTATACAAACTATCATAAACTTTGAGCGTATGAGATGAATAATAGACACAAACCCAATGCCCAACTTTCGAAAAATCGTCAGAATCAGGACGAAATAAAACCTGTAGAAAATTTGAGTTCGGATCAACAGGGAGAGCTTTTTGGCGCAATCTCTCTGTTGTTATCTCATAAACACTTCGGTTTTGATACCCATGAACTACTCTAAGTAAGGAGTTAAACTCCTCCACAACATCTTCTTCAACATAACTACCATTATCCAACAGATAGTTATATGATAACTGTACAGAAGTCATTTTCAATAGGGAAAAATATTTTTTGTGAAATATTTTTTTTTGTAATAAATCTTACTACGATAGAAACGACGAAAATTATCACATCAATATATAGAAGTCTGGGATACGTCTGCAGCATAGGGAGCCGACCGCGCGAATGAGCCGCGCGGGCCTTGTGTCTGTGACATAGACTCGAAATCCCCACCACACTCGCAGCGCAGCGCGCATCACATTAATATTACTCCAGCCAATACGTCATTAAATGCTTCAAAAACGTTCGATTTTTAATTTTCTTTCTTTAAATTATTAATCGAATATGAAAAACAAACAACCCCTGAAGAAAATTATAAGACTTATTGTTTAAAAAACCAATTGCTTAAACAATCATTTTATTACAATATTTTGTAATATATTTATCAGAGATCGAGACATTTGTATAACAATAGATTAATTATACCTCGAATTTTTGACGCTATAAAGCAATGAGAATGTTAAATTTTAATCGAGTGTAATCGAAATATGTTTTCTTTTCAAACTGTGAAAATTTTGTATTTGATAAGATTACCGACCAATGAAAATATATATAATGTAGAGATGAATTTTTTAATATATTTTAATCACTTTGATCGGACTGACTAGTGGAGGGCACGACCTTGGGGAAATCTATTGAGATGAAAATGTGCGTAAAGGTAGTATTCCAGGTATATATGTATATATTACCTGTATAATATATGTATATATGTATATACTGTATAATATAGGTATATATGTATATATTATTATTTATTTATATTTTCTTTCATTGATTATAAAAATAAAATGACTGTTTCTTAGTTATTCTTTATTATTAATTTTTTCCCTTTTATTTTTTGTAAATTTCTATTTATTTATGATCTGCGGTGAAAATTAGAGGTAAGTAGAAAATGAAATATAATCTCCCATACGAAATATTTTCAATTTATATTTTATAATGATTATTATTCGGAAGCATGTACCATTTGATCATGATTTATAATTAAATAATATTTTTAAATAAATTAAAAAAAAATCGTATAACACATTACATTTTATTTTTCACCTACCTATAATTTTAACTGCAAATAATAGATGAATTAAAATTTACGAATAATTGAAGGAAAAAAATAATAATAAAAAATAAAAAAGAATCAGTCACATTCTTATAATTAAAAGAAAAAAAAATATGAATAACTTAAAAAAAAAAGTTTAATTATGGACTCGAATACTACTTCTATGCACATTTTCATCCTGATCGGTTTTCCCATAAATTCTACATTTAAATTTTTAATTTTTCTAAACGATTCATACTATAACACTTTTATGTCTTCATTGATTTGTTTACAACTATATTATTGAAACAAGACACTAGCGCACAAATCTGTCTCAAGTAGAGCAACGTGAAGGTCATGTCTCATAATGCCGTAGTAAGGGCCCGCGCCTTACTAAGCATTTATTTGTCATACCGCGGGCGGAATTAAATTGAAAAATTAATTAATATCTCCTAAAACATTGGTCGTAGAATGCTCATTATGGGCTTATTTTTTTCGTTAAATATTCATCTACAAACCGATTTAACAAAACTTAACATTGGAGTTAAAAATATGTTCTCCCACACATTCCACCTGCAAATGTAAGTTGGTACGCACAATATTGAGTGATTTACCATGTTATTTTAATATCATGGACTTCTTATAGGTTTTCCTATAATCTATAAGGAGAAAACTAATTTCTGTATTTTTTTCAAAATTTTAGGTTCAGTAGTTTCGGAGATAAGGGGGGGGGAATGGTCGATTTTCGTCTATTTTCTTGAATAACTTGGAAACTATTTATTTTAAAATTACAAAAAAAAACATTTAAGATCTTCTCAACAAGACCTTTCATTTGATATGCCACACGATGCAGTTTTCAGATATTTTTTTTTTAATTTTCCCCTTCCCCCCCAAAATGACCCCCCATATACAGATTTCATCTACTCACGTCACACCTCTGTGTTTGGGTTACAGGAATTGATATGTGTACCAAATTTCAACTTAATCGGTCTAATAGATTCGGAGATAATTGACTGTAAGCGACGGACGGACAGACACACGAGTGATCCTATAAGGGTTCCGTTTTTGTATTCAGACGTACGGAACCCTAAAAACAAGCATTTTGTTACCGGGTCCCACAGACCCACCAGGCACGCCATGTAAGTTTTACCCACCAGGCACCCGAAGGGTTAAAAAAGTATCGGAGTAAATAAAAAATAATCAAGTTTTAGATAATGAAAAGAAAACCAAAAATAACTTTCACCTGTAATTTCCGGTCAACAAGAACTATAAATTTATCACATTCAAAATGAGTTTTGATAACAGGAATTAATTTCGCTGGTACTGAAATTCCTGACGTACACTAGTGAAACAAAAATGAGTGCGTTTCGGAGTATTATAAAATATAGCACCGATAACTGTTTTGGTCATCTCTATATAACGATATTTATAATAAACATTTACTAACAGCTAAAATCATGAATCCATTATCACAGATATGGTTTTCAATATCCTCTGCGTTTTCGTAAGCTTCTGGCTTTATAATAGCTAATGTCCTTTCTGAGTAGCTCTGGTATTCAGCATCGGTGTCTGATGAGACAGATGACATATTACTACAAAATATTGCCCTGTGCTTATATCAAAGGAAACAAAATTGTTAGCGGAGTAAGTAATTCCAAAGATATTTATTATTAACAGAATGACATTTTTATACTAAGTATTTGTCAATACCAATTTTTGGAAAAAGTTCAAATATGTAAATACTTTTTTCTTTACCCCATAAAAGATTTTTTATAGTCCATAAATTTCAAAAAGTACGAGACAAGCACAAGTCTCATTTATAAAATAATTATTCCTAATCTTTCAAATATTATTCATACATTTCAAGGGATAAGGTATTACGTAAAGACAAAGAGTTGCCGCGCATCGAAACAATATTTCATCTACATTTTCTTTCCTTTTCACTACAACATCAATATAAATTAAGACGTCATAATCAATACGGACAATCGGAAATTGCAGACGGGAAAACTGGCACGCATTTTCCGGCGCGTCCGAGCCACCCCGAAGCGCGCGTGGGGGCGGGCGCGCGGGCGGGGGTCGAAGAGACGAGGGCGCGAGGGGGGCAGGGGGGCAGGGGGCAGGGGGCGCGCCGGGAGCGCAGGGCCCAGTGCCCCCCGAACGCAGCGGCGGCGCGACGCCTCCCCGAGATCCCGCGACATGCGTTGATGTCTCCCGCCACCCGACAACCACCGCCGTATACATGGACAACTCCTGCCTCCTCGACCTCCTCATCAGGTGCTTCGCGATGACCGAGCCCGAGGACCTCAACTTCACCGCGTTCACCGACCTCTGCCGCCTCTGCTCGCTCAAGAGCGGGCCTCGCCTTCACATATTCGACAAGGAGTCGGAGCAGCGGCAGATTCTATTCAAACTACGGACCTGCCTGCCGACTATGGTGAGCCTTAACATTTTCTATACCACAAAGCCTTTCAACTAACCTGTTCATACTTCAATAATGGTAGAGCTCGTTCGCAAATTAAATGTCATAGTAAACATGGTGTAAAGCGGAAGGTGCAGTGATGTAGGGACGTCGACTGCCGTAGACTCGTAGGCGCAAGCGCGCTACGCGCTACGAACATCAACATGAAATACAGTAACACTGAACACGATACCTGTTGAGCATTTGGTTAAGATATAATATATTGAATATTCATATAGTATACTGTATGACATATTTTAAATATAAGGAAAAAAATATCTTTCTTAGATAATTGAACAAAAAACAAATCATAACCAAGTCTTTTATTTCTAACTTTATTAATCGAGGCATTCAGACTTTTTATACGAAATCTATAAATTGCAAACATTTTGCTAATCATAATTTTTTACATTGCTACGTTTTATTACGGATTCTTTTTTACATAAAAAACATCTCTTTATGTAGTCAACAACAGACTCTTTATGTAGAATAGTATGTTACTACTATTTAATTTTTTTGGCAGACTTTTAATATTAGATTTTGTAGACTTCTGCAATCAATAAATTATAAAAACGAAATTATTATAGACAAAAATATATCCGTCCAATTATCCTCTCTACTGTAAGCGAATATAAAAGTAATAATTGTTCGAATATTTAAGATTACAATAATAAGTATGTCGTATTTTATAGTAGAATAATCAATATTTTTTCAACGGATATTTAGTTATAATATTAATCGTTTAAAATTGTAAAATTAATGCTGCTTTTATTTATTACATAACCGTTTTAAACGTGTTCTGTCTCATTATCTACGTGTGTGAGTGTACATATATGTTTACAATAATAAATAAAAATTATGCCTGAATATTCTCTCGAAAAAGTACCATTACTATGAACTGACTTATTATATTGACACTTCAAGCTAACAAGTAATATTATTGTATATGAAACAATCTCTTTACCTTAAATAGTGCTTCACATTCAATGTACGGCAAATACGATTTCCCTTTATGAGCTCCAAGAACTTGCGTATGTGACGTAAATTGATCTTTAATAACTTCGACACAAGATCTAAAATATTTTTATGACGTAAGGTAAAGGCCTCGAGAGATTACATCCAACACGTGACGCAAGCCTAATCCTCATATATCTTTGAACTATTGCCCTGTTTGTGAATGCTAAAGTGATTTTGTTTTAGGGATTAGCGTCATGTAATATTCAATACTTGGGTTAAATGGAATTTAAACAGTTATGAATACAATAGCTGGTAATCCTGATGGTAATAACCTCTAATCGATTTTTATGCAATTAGTATTAGAGTATGACTTTAAAACTTAGAGTAACAGTATTACCATTTATATTCTTGGCTAGAGACATATTTTTATCTCTTTCTAATATATGGAGTAAAAAGGATAGTAGTAGGAGAAATCAGTTTAATTTTGAGACTGTACATAATAGTATCGACGCTATTGGTTGCTTGTTTCGTATATGTGTATGTAATATAAATAAACGAATAAAAACATTTTTAATCTTGTTTGAAGTAACATAAAAGTAACATAAACCTTTTTACAATAATAAAAGAGAGTATTTTTATTTAAATTTATATTGAAGAAATTCAATTGTTTTCTTTGTTATTATTTACAAATATTCTATTAGTAAATTCGAAAGTCAGTTCTTATATATTATTGTATGGACTATCTGGGGTTCTCGTGATATATCATATACCTTTGCATTTTTGTCAATGTACATTACTTATAATTATATTCGGTGGATAATGCTTGAAGCAGAAATGCGAAGGAGCGAATCCCTATTGATTATTACCACTTTAATGTATTGTTATATACAACATGATCGAGTTTTAAGTGGTTGGGTTACGTTGTTAAAATAGATGTATTTCTTGTAACACAACTTTCGATTAATAGTTTTAATCAAAAAAATTGTCGCATATATTTTAATATGGTTTTTAATTATGGCATATGGTTTATTATAAAAGTGGAATACAGTGCTATTGATTTGCAAGCAAAAACATCAGAATGCTATCTAAAAATACGGCTACAATTCCTGTAAGGTTTCTTTGCTTCGTCCATTGTGCATTATCCCAAGGGAAATTCGGTTCAGTAACATAAATAAAGCACGGAACTCTTTGCTTACTCTTCTTTCATATTTAAAGTTTTCAATTTCAACGAAATCACTCTTAAAATTTGCCGAAATAGTATTATAATTACGTATTTTAAGTCACTATTATTTATGCTTGCTTGATATATTAAAACATTTTTATTTTAAATTATTAAATGCAGCTGTGCTTTTTTTTTATTTTTATATTTTTATTAATTATAAGTGGCCACCTATTGAGACGAATCAATCATAAAAAGCAATTAACTAATGTTTCATGAAGGTATAAATATAAATAATTTATTGATTGGATATCATTCATCCTTTATAAATTATATTTCTTGATGATAAATGATCATAAAGATAAAGCAAATAAATAATTCACTGCTGGGCAAATACCATAGCCTCCTCTCCTTTTCGAGGAGAAAGCGTGGAACTTAAAACATAATCGTTGCTCCAATGACGGTTAGTGAATACTACCGGCAGATAAATGTAGTGGGTGAAAACGCGCGACAAGCAGGATGTTTTCTCCGCCGAGCACGAGCTGAACTATAAACACAAATAAGGCATATGAAAATTTAGCGGCTTGAGTCGTCAGTTGAGAGTTTAAGATGTACATCTTCTCTAACTTTAACTGATGCATCAAAATTTATTTTGTAATCTAATATGTATCTTTATATTTAGCAGATATCGAAGGACGACTTCCTGCCAAAGAAGATCTGCGAGCGGTGTGTGACGAGGTTAGAACAGCTGTATGAGTGGCGTCAGAGCTGTCTCAATACCGACTCGGTGCTGCGGAACTATGCTGAGTCTATGAGGATCGTCACTTCTACTATTAATTTTCAGGTTAGTTCATATACACGCTCACACACACGCACACACACACGTGCAAACATAATGTAATTTATTGCTTAAATAATATGTTGTTATTACAAATAACACATTTTAAAATTCTAAAGCTTTAAATAAAAGAAATCATAAATAAAAAATATCCTAAATATAATATTAAATTGACAAAATTAAAATATGATGTCTATACTGTAGGAGAATCGCTACAAAAAAATTCCAAGAAAAATTTACATTTTTACAAGACTAAAATGTATCTCAAACGTAAATATGTTAAGCTCGCTAAGTTTAGTTTTGTGATAATAATTTTTCGAATTATGATTTAAAGGTTTCTTGAATTTAGATTATCTGAATCTTCAATTTCATCCAATCAACGCGATCACATTGTCATTGTTTTTAGCACACTAAGATAAATAAATAGAGTCATATACATACATATGGATTAAACGATAGTGTTCAAAATGTACTAATTGTTTTTACCTTTCCGCTGTTGAATCCAGTACAGTTAGTGATAATATTATGTATGTTTGTAGGACTGAACAAAAATTATAAGCAAATATTGATAATGCTTATCTGTGATCAATCGATACAGACAAATATGTAACGCCGATCAATATAAATATAATATCATATTATGATTAGATATGCATCAACAGATTGTTTAATATTAAAAAAAATATAGATACATATATCGTAACTGCATCAAAATTTAGCAACTACTAGAAAATTCGACTACACACCAAATAGTTAAAAAAATCGTAAATCCGTAAAAATCGTAATAATCGTAAGTCCGGAGCCGCAACTAGCAGTTCAAACAAAAAGTTAATCGTACAAATATCGAAGCTTGACAATTTCTTCTTGGAACAAAATTATATCATTTTACAAGAATAATAAAATCATACCATATAAGTTTCAAGGGTTTACATAATTAACCGGGCTTTTATTCAAACTCCAAGTCAAAATCTCTATTCAATATAGAACCGATACACTTGCTTATTGATTGTCACACACCTAAAACCGGGTCGCAAATAGATACATTAGTCGGAAATGTTTTGAATGATGGAATTCGAAGGATGGAACCCAACTATAAATTATTAGGTAGTCAACCATTTAAGAGGCACTCTACTTTTGTGACACAACTTTGCAGAAATAATGTATCTTACTTACAATTTTCAACCGACTTCAAAAAGGAGGAGGTTATCATATCTGTATTTTTTTATCAGACACTTTCAATAATTACTACTATTGATTATGCCTATATAACCTTTTTCTGTTCTTAAACACAGTAGAATATGTTAGGCCTTAATTTATTAACAGTAACAAAGTAAGCGAAAAAATATTGAGGTATCTTTCACTGAAATGAATCTTTAATGATAAAGTCTATTGCATTATTCATGCCCTCTGAAACTATTTCGAACTCATGTAACATCGCGAGTTTCAAAGTTATGAAAACATATTGACATTTTTTACAGAAACTTCATTATACTACTAACAATATCAATCATCTTATCAGTCGAAACTATCGATTACTAAATGTAAGTTGAGTCAAATAAAAGAAATATTATAAATAAATTTCAGTGAGATCGTGTAATTTATCATTAACAGCCATAATGCTTGTTGTGTGTCGGCACGCGCCAGGCGATGCACGTCGCGGCATAGTCGCGGCGAGCGCCCCTCTATCGATCCAGCGCGCCCGGCTCATATCGACCCAACACCCACCCACACCCGCACAATTTAAAGTCAACCTTATTTGCAAGCAATAAACTCCAAAATACATCATAACAATTATCCAAAACTCTGACAAACGATTTCGAACTCAATAAAAACGTATCACGATTGCTTATCGAATATCCCCGCGTTGTCTTACAAGACGATGAATTATCCACTCTAATGTTATAGTCATAAGGTTGTCATCAAAGCTCAAAGCTATAAGTCACTTGGGTATTTGAATTGAATAATGAATACGCATGTCCGGTAACTCTTTGTTTTCGGATACGAATGTCCCTTGCATCTATGTTTAATCTTAATGTATAAATCACAACCTATTCCTCCAGTTTCGTTGTATAAGTACACATGTTCTTTGATTCTGTAATAGTCATAAGAAAGAAAAAAATAGAAAGAAATTATGGAAAAGACCTTGAATGCATTACACAGCAATGCAAGGGTTGTGCAGTACACGCATAGGAAGCAAGGTCGAAGGCTGGCAGTCACCCTGCTCGGGGGACTGTTAACCCTGACCTAGCGGGGTGAAGGATATTCCTACTACGGCCTCCCGCCTCCCAGTGGGGACTGCACTACCCCTGAACATCACTGACGCTTCAACCTTCCCCACTAATGTGATGGATGATCAAAATAGGCTCACCCTCCACAGCCTACTTAAATAGACAGCTGCAATGGTCTAAGAACTTCCGAATTTATATTTCTGTAAACTTCTATTATATACATTTGTTATATTAATTTAAATGATTTCATTAATTCAACTTCTAACACGGTCATATCTTTATAATATGAAAAATTTAAACAATGCTACTAGAAGAAACGTAATTTTTTTTTAAATTGATAAAATCAATTCTATGTTAAGAGAACTATTAAATATGAAATGAAAACTAAAGCTATTGATGGGCGGCAAAAACATGAAATGTTATTTTCTACAAATCATCTGATAAATTTTAAATATTTAGTCGGTAATAACCCCTATAGAGCCCCCTGAAGGAACCCCCTCGTAAGGAATGAGAGGGAGAATCTCTACCGTTCTGCGTTACCCTTGAATTTTTATTAACATGTATACCGTGGCTTTCCATTGTTGCCATGGTTACATTCTACCTAGACAAAAACAAACAATACGTATGAGTTTAACCTTTCTAGCGTTAAACCTTAATCGAACGTAGCTAGATAATAAATACACTAGCTCTGTCACGTACATCATATCTTCTTATCTTGTATCTTATGCTTATCATTTCATTATAAATATTTTATTCATTTTTAAACACACCTTCATCGTTAGATAGCATTTATTCTGCAAATTCCGGAAAAAAATACAGTTAGTTACATAAATCTTAAAAATAATAAAATAAAAAGTGTTTCAAATAATTAAACATCTATGTCATATTATATTCATTTCATTTATGGTGTATTTGTTTTATATATAAATAAACATCGATTGTAAATACAAAACTGTACGTAAATGTAACATAAAATGTATGAGAGGAAATATGAACTAAACATAGAAAATAATACATGATAGTAAAATTGCAATCGATCTAAATGTACTTATTCGCTCATATACTGAGCTCATCATACCACATGAACTGGGTCTTTTTAAATGATGCTCTACATTTCAAAGTAATCGGATTTTGTTTGTATGTGTTACATCTTTTGACGTGTCTTAAGACGACACGTCTTGTACCGTGACGATTAATGGCATGAAATTCTCTTATTGCCTTTGCCGCCGTTGACTTGCTATTTATTATTATAATAATAAGGTGTAAGAAGAAAGCTGTAACGAAATTCTGATTTTTCTTCATTTATATATATTTCTTCATTTTTATTTATAGAACATTCATTAAAATTAAAGTCATAAATAAAAATAAAAATAGTTACTGTATACATCATAGCGGCGTGGAAAGCTGGCAGGCATACTAACAGGATTTTCCCGTTGAATCGCAAATTTGATTCTCCGAGCAAAGGATTCATGCTACACTCCTGTCACTAGCGGCGGCAATATTAATATTCATACTATATTTATCTATTATTTTTATAGATATATTTTGTAAATAAATTGTAAAAAGGTGTTAAAAAACATATTAAATACTAAAATTAAATACATTGTTTCTAAGATACATTAACAGTTCCTTCGTCTGGAGCCAACCTTGGACATAGAATCAGGTCAGACTTACCATAAAAATGTCTTATCATTAGAACTAAACCAATATTTGAAATCTTTGGGAGTAGAGGATTTGGTTATAATTGGGCTTTCAATATTTAAGCTAAGCTCACTAACAAATATTGCAAGTCAAAATTTCGAAAAAGATAGTAATTATATTTTTTAAATAAGCATAAACAATTTTGATCAATTAAGCCGAGGTGGTCCATTAGTTAGAACACCTAAATCTAAGCCAAATATCATGGATTTATACCTGATTCAAAAGCACCTATAGAAACAGTTTTAAATCGTCATTTTATAGAACTGTATTAATACCAGTTCGTAGATTGTAGATTCTACTTCATTGTAAAAGAAACTCAGTGGTAGAGGCCTTAGCTCAGCAGTGACTCATTGACAGGCTATACTTTAAGAAACATTATTTCGATAAATGATAACATTATTAAATATAA
This sequence comes from Vanessa cardui, assembly GCF_905220365.1. Lineage (NCBI taxonomy): Eukaryota > Metazoa > Arthropoda > Insecta > Lepidoptera > Nymphalidae > Vanessa > Vanessa cardui. The sequence continues at coordinate 9,959,498 of NC_061130.1, read as the reverse complement.
CAAACAACAACATATGATTAAAAAGCTGAATTGAAAATCTTTAAAAAAATATAACCCTTACATAATAGCTCTACATCGTACTATTGTTAAAGTTATATATTTTAGAATGAATTTTAAACCAATTAGTTACCGTACCGAAAACCGAAGGTAGATTTTAAAAATGCTTTGTGTCTAAAACATTTTGCACTCTTGAGTCATTTAAGTTTTGCCCAAAAAGTTGGATCAACTGACTATGATACTGGCCTTAAAAATGAATAATGTAATACTTACAATGCAACAATAATACTTTGCAGAATAGAATATTCGACTACACAAAAAAAAAATCCACATTGTAATTGATAGCCGAACGTTGGTTCATACGATCTATACCAATTAATTTAATTTTTATTTCGTGTTTAAAGGAGATAAAAGTGATTTAATTCTTTGGAAACTTCACTTGTTCAAAAACTCACTAAGTAAGCAATATCTGGAGCATTGTAATTCCGGATGGCTTTGATTCCCCTATACCTATATTAATTTAATAATAAGGTTTTAAGGAACTCTGACGAAATAAAATAGCGATCAACACATAAACCTCTCTTATTCCACTATAATTTAAAATCATGTCTAATCAGAATTCCATGGTATCAAATAAAAAAAAATAAGGCTCATGTCAAAGACACGCAAAGGGTCCCCCAAGTTTCAGGTGCATTCCTGAGGGAAAGTGTAATCGATCGACGTAGGCGGCAGTGCCTGCACTTAGTAAACAGATACGGGGGAGAGTGCCCGTCTTAGCCATGACTTTAACCTTGGCTGTAGCCTTACACGTTCTATTTAACCTTTATTAACAGCCGCCGTTAATGTAACTGAATGTGAGTTAATGTGAACATTGTGTGATGTTTATGTGATGTATTCATAGTTCCTCTTGACATCGTAATGGAAGTATTAGAATTATTTATCAAAGTAAGTTTGCAAAACGTTACTCGTACAAAATATATGTATTAAAAATTTAATTATTTATAAATTAGATTATATAATTAATACTATAAATAATCAATTTATTATATCAGAAATGTAGGAATGAATAAAGATAACTATCAACGGAAATTATTTACTATCAGAACTTCAATTCTTGAAAATCGATTTATGGGAAATTAATTGTCCTATATATTTTTAATGTCTTCTTAATTATGACGCTCATATTTTACAAATAGATATTAATTTTATTGTTATCTATATATATATAATAAAATTGTAGTAATCTGTTTGTAATATTAAAATAGCCCTTTTTTACTCAATGCATATGTATGTATATATGCAAATACACGGTAGATATACCAAAATAACATTTTTTACCAGTTTTTTTCTGTCTGTCTGTCTGTCTGTCTATTTGTTCCGGGTAATCTCTGGAACGGCTTAACGAAGAGACTTTCGCTGGCAGATAACTGAGTTACTGATAGCCTAAGTTGCTCCTAATTATATAGTAGGAGTAACTTAGGCTACAATATATATATATTGTATACGGACATAGCTCGTATTATATATATATATATATATAAGACATTTTTACAATGATAACATAGAATTTGATTACATACGTAAATCATACCATATCAAATCATTATTACGGTAATTATAAAATTTAAAAAAATAAAAATATTTACATACAACATATAAAAGCAACATTTCGGAATACTTATTCAAATTCGATAACACTTATTTTACCCCTGCCTCGTCCGGACCCCAGTAAACTTACCTAAAGTTTACTTTTAATCAGTGCAGAAGTGATAAGACCCCTCCGACCCTTCCGCTTATCATTGAGGGGGACATCTTCAAACAATGGAAATGCGAATTCAGATCATTCAAGTGTATATGATAATGCGGTGGAACGAAATTTGCTGATTAGGTAAATTAAAGATTGGAAATCTATACGAACATTTAGGTGTGCGTGTTAGAAACAATATGAATAATTTAATGTATTACATTTAAGGCTGGTTATGACGTTGTCCGCACGTACTGTTATATAATATACGCAACGAAAATACGTCGCTCCAATAATGGTTTTGTTCAGACGAGAGTCGTTTCAGCGATAGATACTGAACGATTAACATAAATACACAATAGAGGCGGTGAGAAAATCATTTGAGCTTGATATAATTGTTTGATTTGACACGTTATGGTTACTTTCTAATAAGTGCTTGATGTTATTAAATTAACGATTACCTATCAAAACTATTCACATTTATACTTTCCAAATACATGAAGTTAAGACTTTTCTAAAAAATATTATTAAGACAGTTAGACTCTTCTCGAACTGATGGTAGCTTCATGTATAATTTCTTGTATAAATGTAAATTTCATAAATGCATACTCATATAAAGTATGAAAGTTGTGATTTTATTAAACTTCAGGAAACACCGTTTCTATGGAAATCATGCGTCAATGTCCTTTTCCCTGTTTTTCTCGCGGTCGTTGAACCTACCCCTTACCGAATTTGGGCAATTAAGCATAGGGTGTTCATATTCATGTTACGGAATGAAAGTCGACTAAGGGGGACCGTTCTCACTTTCTGCGGGGTGAATGCACTAGGGGCCTCGGGGGTGGCCTCCCTTGCCCTCCCTCCGACCGCATCAAAGACACTCATTGAAGGCGACGGAAAGTAATGCACAGTCGAGACCAGTAATTCAAAAAACATGCCGATAAATAAAGTCAACGATCATTTTTCCAAAAAAAAATCATATTCTATTTATTCAATAGAGCTTTTCATATTAAATGGAAATTGGATAAAATTACTACTATTTTAACTATTATTTTTAAATAAATCTAACTTCTTATATTATCTAACAAGGATGGCACGGTCAACATGGATAAGATGACGGAAGCACAGAAAACGGCGTATTTAGAGGCACATGTAGCGGTACAACAACATATGGCTCAAGCTGCAGCTGCTGCTCGACGTGAACAACAACAGCAGCAGCAGCAGCAGCAACAGCAGCAGCAGCAACAACAACAACAGCAGCAGCAGCAGCAGCAACAACAACAACAGCAGCAACAACAGCAACAGCAGCAACAACAACAGCAGCAGCAACAACAACAGCAACAACAACAGCAGCAACAACAGCAGCAACACCATCAACAACAGCAACAGCAATCAAATAACTCTAATAATACCTCGCGACATCATCAAGAAATGCAAGTAAGTAGACGGCAGATTAAGACAGTGTATATATACCTACTATGTGATCCATACAGCTACTAAAGTAGCTAGTAAAGTAGCTGTATGGTCGGCCGCATATGGCCGCATGCCATGCTCTTTGTTAATTAATGATTTTCTTCGGTTCTGTAGCTTGCTTAACAGATTGTCACTTTGTGGTCTTTACTATCCAAAGCTTAACGTTGAGCGGTATTCAATAAAACCCAATCCAGGTTATAAGTATATATGATGATTATGAATAGTAGATATATAGTGAAACTAATAACATATACCTATAGCAAATAATAATGAGTTACCTATATTAAAAGCGAAAGCGAGACACTAAATATGTTGGTTTGAGGTCAATGGGGGAAATTTCTGTTAGCAGGCACAAAGTAACACGCACCCAGGCCACCCGTCTCCACCAACAGTCAGTTCAACTCAACATCACTACGCAACCATTAATTCTCCAATCAAAGTTCCACAAGTAAGCTCCAGCACGGGTGGTCCAGATTCCACATTCACAGTTCCAGATGACGTTGGGATGGGATTTGAAGGAGGAGTGCGAGTATTACAAAGCCTTGGCAATTGGTGAGTATATCAATATTTAAAATTTTTGCTTAAGTAACATATAATTTACAAATAACATAATAAGACTTAGTTTACGTTAAAAAAAATGTTTGCATATATTTTTAATTATACATAAATAAATATTGATTATTAGTTTCATGATGCTATCTCAAAAGCATTCTCGTAATTGATTTAAAATATTTGCAAATATCAAGTTCATAGTTTTGACAAAATTGCTATCAATGTGAATAATTGGCTGAAAACAAAAACAAATTCACCTAGCATTATAGGAATTTTTGCAGGTCGCCAGAAGTAACAAATAACATTCCTCGGCCAAATTTGATTCCCTTCACGGAACCGTACGCCGAAGGTGGATCAATGCATCCGGGAACACGCTTGAAAGCGCTTCAGGGTACCGCTGTTAGAAAACATCCAGCCATTAAACCGACCAGCTCAACTAACGACGGTAAATATTTGATTTGGTTCCATAAAGTACATTACATACTTAAATAAGATTATTAAAAATTAATCTAAATTAATATTTATCAGGAAACAAAGCATTCGAGTGTACTGTATGCGGCAAAGGTTTAGCACGTAAAGACAAATTAACAATACATATGCGGATACATACTGGTAATCATTGATTAATTTTTATATGAGATGAATAAGTTTCAATACTATTAAATACATTTATTATTTCAAACCCACTACTGCAAAAATGTTTAAGGTTTTACTTTTTTCAGGTGAAAAGCCGTACGTTTGTGAAGTTTGCAATAAAGCGTTTGCGAGAAGGGATAAACTGGTCCTGCACATGAATAAATTAAAACATATAACGCCTTCAAACATAGCACCTCTGGGTAAACGGACTATAACTATACCTCGTACGTTATATTTTGTGTAATCATGAATAGTCACAGATGGTAATAAAAACAAATTATGAAGCTTAAAATATAAAATACCTCGATCATTGAAACCGAATACAATATTTTCTTTAGAACGATATAAAATAAAACATTATTTATATATTTTTTGCAGCTTTAAAGTTGGACGACGTCAAGCCGAAACAAGAAGATACAAAGCCTAGTCAAGCAGAAATCGCAGCGGTAGCTCAGCAACAACAACAACAGCAGCAGCAGCAGCAACAACAACAGCAGCAGCAACAACAGCAACAGCATTCCCACCAGCAGCCGATTCAGGTCTGCCAGGTACCAGGACACAACTTTACGGTAAATCCCACAAAAAATAAAAGCATGCAATGTTATCGATGTATGTATATAGAATCTTTCGTTAATTTCTTCTAGATATTATTTTATTCTCATAGTTTAAGCTCGCTCGTATTTTGCTCATATACCTATTAATTTTTTTGTGCATTTATATACTTGCTTTTTTATTTTTTATATAAAAAAAATCATAGTTATTACATATTTTTTATTTCTAAATCTACTGTAAGCTAATAAATTAATCTCCATCTTTTCACTTAATCAAACCTGAAACTGACTTTCATTGAATGATTTACAGAGATGTAACTTACATTTATAATATGTATTTTTTTAAATATATTTCAGAATTCAAATCTAGTTCATACAAGCGCTGCAACTGCTGCAGTAGCGGCTGCCACTGCGGGCATGGTGGTATCGTGGTCTTGCGAGCTCTGCGGCCGACTCTTCGCAACGAGAGATGAATGGAGTGCACACGCCAAATCACATCTACCGGACACCAAGTTGCTCCAAGATAAAATGCAGCAGGCATCACAACATCAGGTTAGCAGAACTGTTTCAAATCTCATTTTAAGACGTCCTTTTTTACTAAAAGAACTGATTGAATGTAAAACTAATTTAATACATTGACAGTCAAAGGTCCCGTGGGATTTACACGAGGGTTTGACTGCAATAATATTAAAGAAAGCTGATTATGTTTGATTGTGGTTACATAACTGAATGTAATTTTCAGCAGCAAGAAAAAGTCCACCTGACAAACCAAGAAAAACTGCAATTACTTCACCATCATAACCAGAACCAGCAGATTCTGAATGGGCACGGAATAGCTACAGCTTCAGTATCTACAGCTACTGTGGTGAATGAAGGTGGAGGGGGAGGTGCTTACTTCACACACGGGCATACACACTACGCCCCTGAGCGGCAGCACACACATGCACACCATTTGTGTCTCATGTGTCGTCAGGAGTTCGCCGGGAAAGCGGAGTTCATGTTCCATGTGAGAGGACACTTCGAAGGTAAAGTGAGTGATATAGCAACGGCTGACGTTCTGGCGCGTTCTCTCGTCGACAATTCGGGCCTGTGTACCTGAGCCACGCCTACGCCCATCGGCGCATTTCAGTCAGATGTTTGCGGCAAGGGCGTCTTGCAAGACGACACCATTATGTTGAAATTTTGAGACCTAAGTGATGTTTGTGACGAGCTCGCGCACCTATTATCTTGATCAGTTTTATACGGAGTGTAGATTTTTATAAATTATTGTTGTTAATGACGACGAATCCCAAAAGTTTTTGTTGTGAATTTATAGAATTGGTATAAATGTGGTAACATTTTATAACGAACATTTCATGCAAGCGAGAAAGTTACAAATTTGCAGTCATTTTTTATTGAAGTAATTAATGTATAAGGACTAGCTATTTATTAAATAGGACACTTATTATCCTATAATATCAATATAATCTTAAATAAAATGTTCCAATTCAATTTATTTTTAGGCGTCATACTGTTTTAGGTTCAACGAAATAAGCTTAACGTAAAACAGAAAATCGAAAAATAATATGAACCCAAACTTAAATATTCGTAGAAAAACGAGATATAACAGATAAAAAATGACAAACTACGTATTTTTTTATTTATGAATAAACTTTATTGGAGATTACAAATATATTATTATTATTTAATATTTTAGCCTATTTAAATTTGTATTTTATAAATATTTAATTATTAAATATTTATTCCGCCATTGATTCGATTTTTATAGGAACATTAAATTTAAAAGTGTAACATAAAAATGTACATATGTAAAAATGTAATGCTATTATTATAATGGTCCAATTTATATTTTTAAGCGTTAAAATATGATTTTGTACATATAATATACATTATACATAGTAACATTGCTTGCAAATATAATAACTTAGATTAATCTGTATAAAACTGGCGTTACGTACTATATGCAACTTTTTTATTATGTATCATAGTGAGAACGTTATAAAAATATACTTAAAACTCTTTTACAGGAAAAGTAATGTCTACCTTTAGACTTTGTGTTCTAAGATGAATGACACAATTAATGTTATACATCAAGGGGGTGTCAGCATCCTCTCCAAAACTCCTCTAAATTTGAAGTAACTCTATCTTATCCATTAATAATAATTAACCAACCAGTCAGGCATCAGTCAGAAAAGAAATAAAAATTGAATTATTAATATTTTTTATATGTACAATGTACATTCTGTAAAATCAGTATAATTTTAAGTAAAACCAGCTTTATACTTCATACTACAGATTAAAATTACATATTATATGAATTAATGAAAATCCTGCCTAGATTAATATTAAGGTTGGTGAAATAATTATAAAAAATATACTGCCTCTTTTTAATACACATTCCTAAATTAAAACATTAAAATTAATCATATTAATAAGTGCCTGAATGATTTTATTTATATTAGGTTCTTTTTAGTATTTTTGAATATTTTTTCGATAGAACTATACACATTCTCTTCTCATCGATATTAACCAATAAAATAAATAACACGTTTAATTGTTTTTAAAAAAATCAATTAATTACTGATTTAATATTAACTTTAAGTTTAGATTAATCTAGTCGATAGAATATGTAAATATGCTGTAAAGCAAATTTAACGGATGAGTGAATCTAGTCATTTTGTAGATTATAATACTGACGTATTTGCGGTCGTAAAACGTAAAATTATAAGCATTAAGAACTGTACATACATATATAAGTAAAACTAAAATAATTTATTTAAATCGTTCTTACGATACTTATATAATTATATCGAATAACGATAAATCAAATGACAGCATTTAAAATACATCTATCATGAACAACGAATTGTTTATTACGTAAAAAAAAAAATTACAATATTTTCCCCAAATAATGAACTTGATTTGTTTAGTGTACCTTGAAATTTACCTTTTCACAAGTCCATCGTACTACAGTCTTTTTTTTTATAAAATTAAGTATTTAAATCTCATTCGATGATGTTTTCTAACCTCTAAAACGATAGATGACGGGTTAAAAATAAATGTTCTATTTTCAAAAAATATTTAGTCATTTTTAATATTTATGATAGATTATTGAGCGATAGGACGTATTTATAGTAAGGGAATGTGTGTTTTATTTCAAATGTTATTTCGATGTTACTTTTAAAGTATTGTGTTCTTTAAATAATGAAAAACGCTATAATTTTGCCATATTAATTTGAAATTTGAGCATATAATTTCGTAAAATGTCTCGATATTAAAAAAAAATTAAGTTAACATAAAAAATAACGATAGATATTATACAAAACAGGTTTGTTATAATATAAAAATCGAAGTGAGGTTCATTAATTCAAATAACTTTAATTTCTCAATAAGATAAACATACTTCAATAAGGTATGCTCTTGAGATTAAAGGTTGATTTAAAGAATATTTAGAAATATCCCAAGGAATGTAAACTATTTTCTTTTGCTTTATGTCCGGATAATATTATTTAAAGTACCTGCATAGTTCTTTATATTTCCTTCGATATTTGTTAAGCACACAGTTTGCACATAGCATGTATTAATTGATTACATATTAATCATATATTATCAGTCAAAGTGCTAATTATTAATAGTAACACGCACCCATTTATAATTCATTAACATTCATAAAAAATAAATTTAAATTACTTTGATATTTTAATAAGTTTAACAAGAACAAGTTATTTGTTGTAAGTTTTATTTATTTATGCGGATTTACATTAATGAAAAATAAACAGGAACGTTAACAGTTGCTAAATGCGAACAATAGATTTATTTAAAAATACTAAGGCTACTATCTTTTCATGTTTGGTGAGCTCTCATTGTGGTTGATATTATGAACTTTTTTATAAACGTTCGTACTTGACATTCCGAAATAACGTACCTTAGGTAAATAAAGCGAACATACATTAACACATCAACACAATCTATACAAGAACGGATGGATCGATGAAAGTCAAGAGACGGAACCGATGCTTGAATTATTCTTGTACATAAAGTTTTTTTTTTTAAATTGCAAAGGTATCAACATAGAAAATATATAGTATTAATACGAGATACATTCGAACGGCTTAACTACTTCACTTAAGAAATAATTGACAGAAATAATGAAGTGTATTATTAAAAAAAAAATACAGACAAATTGATAACCTCCTCCTTTTTGAAGTCGGTTGAAAATATACAACCATCTATGAACACGAGTTGAGCCCAAATTATACCAACAAATTGACAGTTTGTCAATTACAATTCAGTTGTTTTTTTTTTTTATTCCATTAACGCAAAGATCCAATCTCGGTTGGGTCAAAGTTGTATTGGAAAATTATCGGGAAAGTATCGAATCCAATAGAAATAATAAGAATTAGTACTCAGTTACGATTAAACTGAGGTTATTTGTTGTAAGGAATACTCAAAGCTAGATCGGAATAGAAATACAAACGTATAATTGCCGTTATATGTTAGTAGAATTGATCCTCTTGTTTCATACAGACACAATTCAATCGATCCAGCGTTACACCGTCCAAGAAACCCTTTTACTACTATACATATCCGTTTTGCATCGTTGACTCATTTTGAATAATCACGGTTTTGGGTATAAGCGTATAATATATAGAGAAATATCGTGACGAACATGTTTTAATTTATTCTTAAAAGGTAGGTGAGTACATGGTCTGTAATTGAATTCCTTTTTAATAGATGTGTATTTTTACAATTACATTAATTACATGAATATTATGAATACTTACAAAATTTATAAAAAATAAACTGACTTTGATAATGGTACTCTACCCATTATAATTTTTTTTTATTACTACCAGTACTATATTTAAAAATAAAAATAAAAAATTAGTCTCGATATTTTGACGGTTTTTACTTTATCTTACTTGACTGCTCACAGTTTGGTTTCTAATTTGTAGCATCGAATTGACAATTTGATGATTAGATGTAAGGCAACTCATACGTAATTCACTTTCTCTAAACAAAAAGTAAAATAATTAAACGTCGTGCCAGAACAATTTTCTAAGACAAGCCTTTGTAAATTAAGGATTTTTTATCGCCCTTTAGATGTTAAATAAGTACAATAAAAAATATAAAACCTCTTTTTCTATGTCCTCTTTCGAAATTCGCGATTTTTAAAAAAGTACCAGTAAAGTATTACAGACACCATAAAATAAATTTCATTAACTAATTAATACATAGTAACTAGTTCAAGTCACAGACTTAAGAATTTACTGATTACACTTCTTATAAATTAATTGTCATTAATTGAAAAGAAATTAAGTACGGTAAATTATAAAAATATTCTGGTCATAGTACAAAATAACTCAATAAATAATATAGGTAAATGAATTACGTAAGGGATTAGGTAATTTGCGTTTAGCAAAACAGAGCACGATGGAAGTTACAAATTCGAGTAGGCATAGGTTCGTACGAGTAAGGTTGCATAGCGCACGATAGGTGGGACAAGTATGCAATACATTGCTAATTTAATTTATAGACTATTTGTACATTTGTAAAGATATAAATAGCACTTAATATAAGTAGGTTTACAATTAACTTTCAGTAATTTGTTTAATATTTGAATTGTTTCGGTTATGACTCAGGAAACAACAAATCGTATCGGATATTATTTTTTATTAAAAATATTTGAAATATTCATAATACGAATATTATATGAAATTCATAAAACTGATCTTTTATGTTCCAATAATGACAACGATATCCAATATACAAAGTGTTTCTTTTTTTTATTTCGACACATTTGTAATACAAAATGAATAAAATATAAATATAAAAACCTTTTTTTTCTAAAAGTATATGGCACAGTATTAACAACATACGGTTTAATAATAAAATTAAAATAGAATCATACAGACTTATAAACTAAAATTCAATTTATTTTATATGACTTACAAAGGTTTTTTAACAATAGAAGAGAAAAAATATAATTCAACATACGTTTCTACGATTTATTTATACCGCATATAAGTCAAGTGGACCATGATCCTTGTCCAAAAGTATTTTCTCTCAAATCTATCTTTCTATCAAATCATTTAACAAATGACGGTACTGCGTTATTTATTTATAAATCAAGCAATAAAAAATCTTACATAAAGTTTAATATACAACACAATGATCACTTTTTACATTTTTACTGTTTGTTACTTAAAATAATAACCTCTAATTATATTATGTAACTGTAGGTTTAAGTAAAAGGAATTGGCTTTCAAATTGATCTCATGCATCTAGTCGTAGTTTATTATAATTAAATGACCAAAAAGGTTTTTCTAGTCAGAAACATAACAGTAGGTGTATATATAGACATAGTTCATTCGATAGATAATTAAAATAATTTAAGGTAATTTTAGTTCTACTTTGTAATTTATTTTTAAGGATATTTATATTATTAAAATTAATAATAACATTTGTTTGCCTTCTATTTCATTATTTTATGTAAATAATTTTAAATATAGGTAAGGTTTTAAATACTTCCTTAGTGATACAATAACGAGTCTCACAATGTTCACAATATATCTAGAGGAGTTGTAAATAATAAAAAACTTTAATAATAATAAGGCGTAAATGTTTGTCTTAGCATTTATTAATAAAGTTCAAAATAGCTTCTAAATGATGTATAAAACATATTGTGTAAGAAATGGTTATTATCTGTTAATATTGTCACATTTTAAACAGTTAATAATTAGTAATTAAGTTCTAATTGATTGTGTATTGTGGTAACATAATGTTTGTAGTCTCGCCCTTTTCAATAATCGAACTATCTACAGGAAAAAAATTATTGATACGATGTACCACTTCATCGTGAGATTAGAACGTCCAAATAAACAACCTTATATATAACTAAATAAATTTTAATAACTTATCTCAATAATTATAATTAATCTGACGAGAAAATATTTTTTCCCAATTGTTAAATTCTAAGATTAAGAGTGCGCCTTAATATAAAATAACTTTTCAGCCTTTTGTATTATATAAATATTATGACCCTGTATTTCAAGAATAAACACGTACATGTTTCCGATACATATATGACAATATTACAGATAATTTTCATTTGCTTACACGAGCTATTTTACAAAAAATTTTGAACATTAATCATAGACTACAATTATATTATAAAAAAATATTAAAAATGCCAACAAATTCCAAAGAAAACAACCTTTTTTAATGTAGCGTATTGTATAAAACCTTTGAAAAAGTTACCTATATTGTTACGTTACGTTAAGTTACGTACCGTAGAGTATTATGCAATGTCTAGACTACAACTAACAACTAGGTCTAGATATTAGATATTAAAAAGCTTGTACATGCGTGATTTGAAAATTTATTATATTAGTAATTCCAGCAGTTCTGTGTTAGGCGTACTTTTTATTATTTGTCTATAAATAAGTGCAAAATTGTAAAATTTTTCCTTAAAGTACTATATATCAAAAACGCTCTCCTGCTATTCCTAAATGAGGAGCAATAATAATTTTTGGCATATCGTATATTGTATAAAGTTTTAATAAATTATGGTGATGTATGTAAGTAATGTATAGTAGTGAGAATTGTGGAAATAAAAAGGGAATATTCACTTGAATTTTAGTTTTCTTTTAGTTTTGTTGGCCAGTTTTGGCCAAGACAGTCAATCTGCCGCCAATCGGCAAGACAGACTGCACAGGAATAACTATAGCGTAAGCAAACACAGCTGAACAAACTGTTTGTATAGCAAATCCGTCAAGGCAAGGTTGATATGGCAGAAAGCGGAAAATGTTGTGTACTTAAAAGTTATAAAAACCTTCCAAAATTCCCGCAACAGATCTGATAAAATTGCACCAACTTCCGCAGCTGTCTGCGAATGTATAGAAAAGTAGATAAAGCAAATGAAAATGAAGACTTACACTTAAGGGACTACAGGGAGAAAAGAAAATTAGAGGAAGAAAATAGAAGCATTTGGAAAATATATTTAAGTTAAAAAATACATTTCCTAATTGAATATTTTTTAGAAACAGACAAAAGATATACACATGATAACAAAGATGGTGATGATAAAAAAAGTTAAAAATCTAGTTAACATTTTTTTTGGTGCCACAAAATAACCGGTTAATTGTTTCAAAAAAGCAAAGCAGCATACAAATAAGTACTTATTAGTTTAAGTACGGCGTTATTTACCTGTTTTTTATTATTTTATCAGGATCTCGCAGTAGAAACAACGTCCAATCAACTAATCCCTTATCTACACGATTAATTTAAATTTGTCATTACATAACGTACAAAAAAGTTTTTCTATGTTTTTTTTTTAAAACCTAAAGTTAAATTTTGACGCAATACATTCGTGTCAAGAGATGTTGGATTAAATCTGCAATAGTTGTCAAAATTATTAGTTAACTAAATTATTAAATTGTGATTTATAAAAGATTCAATAACTTCTAAATTATAGTGATAATGATAGAAGAAGTATTTATTTTATAACTAATAATTTCAATCCAATAATTTATAAAACAGGTAAGATCCGTTTTCAACCGACTTCAAAAAGGAGGAGGTTATCAATTCGTCTATTTTTTTTTTATACAAGCTTTTTTGTTGACCTCAGTGTTAGACAAATATGTATTTTTTTTTCAGTTTAGTATAGAAATGGACACCGCTTATATTAATATAAAATTTACACCATTTAAAGAAAGTATTGTTAATTGTAAATCCCGATACAATTTAGAAATCGTTCCCATAACATCGTGTGTTGAAAATATTGAAAAATTACAATGGACGAATTTAAAAGATAAAATCGAATTTACGATACCGATAGTTTATAAAATAATAATAATGAAACAAAAATATCCGAAAAAACGTATAAAAGTTTATCATTCTTGTGTTGATATTATATCATCTACATCTTTGACAAATGTAAACTTGAGACCTGCAAGTGAATATTCAATCTTGAGTACACCATTTGATTATTTGGATGCTAATAAGACAACGTTTAAAACGGTTCTGAATCCTAAATTGACTCAAAAACAAGATATAAATTTCTATTTATCTAACAGCAATAACCCATTTAAATCGTTAAAAGTTGCAAAGTCTGCCGTAACGTTATTAACTCATGGAAATCTAAAAACATCAAAGCAAGACATTAACTATAAAGGTACAATAATGCTCTGCGAATAAATTACTTTTTTTTATATTATTTTACTACTATTTATTCTTTTTTTTTCAGTCCTTAGTCATGATTTCAAATCATCTGAACCAATCGAACCAATTAAAACAACTGTTGATAAGGGTTGCAATGCCAACCAATTTTCAACAAACAAAATAAAACATGATTCTTCAGATACCGGTGATGCTGCAACTCGAAAAAATGAAACCAAGAAAAAAATATTAATGACACCAGTGTATAATACGAAAGGAGTTAAATCTTTCCTCTCTAAGAATACAGCATGTCTTTTTAATGATCAAATGCCATTACATAATTTAGACGATTACATTATTAATTATAAAATCTATCACCAAAATCAGATTAATAAAAATAATATTAATGAAGTCAATTATTTAAATTCGTTTAGCAGAAAATCTTTAATGTCAAATGTTAGGATATTGCCAGAAGTTCGTATCGCAAAATTCATTCAAATTATGGAAAGGGAAATTCTTCCCTTAAAAATGATATTAAACGATATTATTAATAAATGTGTATCCTTAAATTATTACACATTATTGAAAAATACATCGACTTTTCATAATAACGTTTCAAAGGCCAACATGAAGGGATGCGACGTGAATAATTATTTAAAGTCAAATCGTGTTGTTTATTCGGTTGTGTTTAATGAATAAATTAATATTATTCAAAAAATAGTTAAAATTGTATCCATATTTTATTATTATGTTAAAAAGATATGCTTTGTATTTATGTAATGATTGTGTAATCTGATTACATTATTCTAGTTTGGCTAAAGAGATAGTTTGATGATTTATTTTGTGATGAATGTTTTATAAAGGTGAAATAAAGATAAACCGCTTTGTCTTGTTGACTCTTATTAAAATACAAACAATATGTCAACTATCATGTAACATAAAATAATTACGAAAAAGGTACAAAGGTAAAGTTGTATCTAGAAACACAATGTCTCGTCACAACGAATAAAAAATATCATCGTAACAGTCTTATAATCATATTTTTAACTCGTTATTTGTCGTCAATATATATTTCCTAATCACAACATACGTTTTGGCTTTTACAGATACTTTATAATTATGCTATTGATATTACATAAATTATTTGTATTCATTTAAGAATGACTCAGGAAAGCGTTTTTGATCAGCCAATGAAGAGCACGCCAAATTTACCATTTGAAGTTATTGCCGTACCACAATATGATAACACACGATTAGTCAATAGTGCTAATTATAATTTAAATGACCCGATAAATATTAAGATAAGAATACGAAATAAAGAAGAAAAAGGTGAAAAATATGGCATCGTATCCGCTCCTAAGTTATTTGCATACAATAGTAAAAAAGTACGACTTGTCAGCAGTGACCAGACCATAATGTCTTTTGACCTATTCGTAGAACCTAATACGAGTAAAAAAATTCAAAAGAAGTCTCATAAGAATTTTTTTCACTTCTTTAAACCTAGTAAGTGCAATATAAGTTTATTTAGTCGTCGTGCCGCATGTACTAGATTCTGTTTCTATTGAGCATTATGTTATTTATAGGGGGATGTCTTAGAATACAAAATGAGAATGATGATAAATCTTCCTATCTACCAGGCGCCACTAATGACGTAGCCATGATAAAGAGTACATGCAGCATTGTAGAAACTAATAACATTTCTGAAAAAAATGTATTGAAAAAAAACTTCCCTCGCATTCCTTCCTCTGAAAGAATAGATAAGCAGCTAAAAGCCTTCATGGGAATATGCAAACCGGGTAAATATTATTCAATTATATCTAATATATTAATATTAATAAATTAATTTAATTTACTCTTTTGTATAGGTGGTTGCTTAGATCCACCGTTTAATGAAGATAAATATTCTTACAAACCAGCATTAGAGCATTCATCGACAAGTCTGAAGTACAAAACTAAGGACAAAAAGGAACTAAGGCAGGAAATAACAAGCTTATATACCGATAGTGGGGTAAAAATAAAAATGAAAGAGACAAGTGAAAATAATGGGAAACCACAACTAGAGGATAACGGAGAACCTGATGCACATTCTCTTATAACGTATCCTACCTCCTCTTCAAGCAATGAATTTCGAGTGCATAAGGAAAGTCGTGATATGAAATTAAAAAGCAGACTATCCAGTGAAAATAAAGCACGAATATCTATGAATGAATTTTCTGAAATATTCTTTATGCCACCAAAAAAAGAAAAAAGCAAAAGTAAAGGAGAAAACTTGACTGGAAAAGTTTGTATGATAAAAGACACTGATATCGATACTGTAAATCATTCTACAGAATCGCTTACTGTTATAATACAATCTAAAAGCTTGATTGAAGGTGAACAGGAAAATGCTAAATATGTTGAATTGATTGAAAATATAAAAAGTCCGAAGGAAAATTTGCATAATATAGACACTGATGTGAATACAGTTTTAAATACTCGCTCTCAAGACCTATTGAATATAAAATATACGGCGGAATTTCTATTGGAAAACAAAGTATCAAATATCCAAAATTATGCATATGATAAGAGTATAATCAATACTGATATTCAAAAAAAAGAGACTAAAGAGCAAGATGATTTTGCAGAGAATTACAAAGAGACAAACAAAAATAAAAATGAAGAAGCCGTTGATATAGATGATGTTAAATTATCTCTGAAAAATATAACCATACAAAAATCAAACTCTATTACTATAGCTAATCCAGTAAATAAAACAAAAGACCTCTTGTATTCTTTTAGTGAATCCATAAACACGCTTGTAAAAGAACATAAAGAAATTGCGGATATGGGGAAATTAATAGACCCATCGTTCAAAAGCAAAGAATTTCAAAATACAGATTTATATACTAATACAAATTATATTGCTGGTCTAGAAACAGAAGCCATTGAGCAACATAATTCAAGTTACGACTGTAAAGAATCGTTTAAGAAAGAACTCGAAGAAAATAATGACACAAGTACAATAAAAACTGCAGACAGTAAAGAAATGCAAAATGTAGAATTAAATAATAACGTAAATTATCAAATTATTGAATCAAAAGAATTTAAGGATTCGGTGCAAGAATCTCGAGAGTCCTTCAAAAGAAAACTTGAAGATATTACTAATGCAGCTGAAATTAAAGCAACACTTTTAAAAAGTAAACATGACGATAATTTACATACGAACAGCATTGTAAGTAAAGATGTCGTTGAATCAAAAGAATCGCAATATTCACAGAAAACTCAAGAGACCTCGCTAAAATTATCTATAGATGATCCTAGCGTGAATGAATTAAAAAATACTTTTATAACGAGTGAGGATATAGATGAAGATAATTTAGAGACAAACAAGACTACAGATAATTATTTTGATCGTGATAAAAATGTTGAATTTTATCAAAATTTGAATAATAATTTACCCGATGCCTACCAAACTGTATTTTCATCTGACAAAAATATTGATATTGAAACTTGTAATAAGGAAAATTTAATATCTACTTCAAAACCAGAGAAGGGCTACGTCCAAGAACTTGTCGATAAAAACCTAGGTAAAGATATTCCTTTAACATCAAATAATGCAGAAACAGATAGTCGTATCGAATCTATACCTTTTACAGAAACCCCTAGGCAAGCATCAGAAGTGAATTCAACCAGAAAACAAATGAGCTTAATATTAATTAGAGATGAACAAGTTGAAAATATTTTTCGTTCTACTCATGTAGATAAGAAAGATAGTCCTATAGAAAATCTTAAACATTTCTATTCGTCTGAATCGGTAACGAACGCATTGGAATCCAACAGAAATATTAACGATATAAATAAAGATATCGGTGGAAGCTGTAAAAGTGAAAACTCGATAATCCATAAAAATTTAAAACCACTTGATGATGAATCACTCCAAATTAAAGTTGAATCTTCGTCGAAAATTGTGGACGTAAATGAATGTAATAACAACAGACCTGATTTCCGTGTTGCAAATAGTGATAATGAAGATTACACTAAAACTGTAAATTTAACAAATTTAGAACATTTGCAAAATGTTTACCTAAAACAATCAGATACAAATAATATAGAAAAACCATTTGATGAAGATTTTGCTACAACTATGTATTCCTCAATAGCAATAGACTTCGGTTTTCGGTATTCTGTTGACAATGATAAGTTAATAATTAAGTCTGTTGATACTTCAACTCCTTTAAACAAAGGCGTAGGGGACAAGATTAGCATTATAAAATCTATGATCAGACCAAACGGTGATGAAATTAGAATACCGATTGACTTGGATATTGATTTGGCATTGGTAATAAAAAAAGCCTCGAATGAAGGTAGTTTTTTTTTAAATATATTTTAAATTGTGTATGTCAATATTTTATTTAAAAATTAAAATTTGTTGCAGTTACAACTTCGCATATGGAGCATAAGTCTGAACAAAAAATAAATGAAAAATTGGTTGAAAATACTGCAGAAAAAGAAGACTTTTTACAAGAAACACTTAGCTCGGTTTATAAAACTTTAGTTCCAATAAACATGATAATCCAAAAGTTAAGAGAAGAAGCAAATATACTGTCACGCCAACAGACTTCTATAAAAGAAACTTTAAAAATAATGGAAAAGAAACCGATGAGATTGATTCATACTAATGCACTATGTGGCTGTCGAAAAAAATAATATATAGATTCGTAATAATTGAAAAGATAATTTGCAATTGATAACGGTACCAGGAAAAGTATTTTATATCATTTATACTTAATTTGTAGATGCTCTCCTTATATCGGTTATCACAATAGATACGTTATGATTATTTCTATTTTAAACAATATTTTTATGTAATTGAAAATAGGTACTTACACGATTACGAAATAATTGGCAATTCCGTTACCCAGCCGTCTATTTTTTCCTCATATTGGATTAAAAGTTTTTTTGAGAAAACTTAAAAGTAAAAGAAAAAACCCCTAGATTTTTTTTATTTTTTATTGCATCGCTTAATATTTGGTCATAAAAAAGTCATCATTTGGGCACAACATTTGACACTGAAAAAAAGCGTAAATAAAGAATATTTGTTATGAAGGTTATTCCTTTTAATGTTTTATTTATCATGAATGTTTAGTATAGAATTTGTCTGACAAAAACTGGATAATTTTAATTAAGGCCATTTATTATTTCTCTTAAAACAGGCAAAAAACATATACAAAAAAGAAGTGCAGGAAGTGAAAGTAGGTAAACTTTGTACATGCACAAAATGCGTAATAACTAATAAATGACATTTATTTACTTACCAATTTATATATATCGTCTGAAAACCATTTGAAATATGATAATTTGAACGTCATTTTATTGCTAGCGTAATGAAAAATAACAATCAAAGTGGGAGTATTAAACACAAAGTGAGGTATTGATTTTGTTTAACTTAATATTACAAATTTAAAAAACTAAGGCACAGTGTCAATGTTTCATAATAATACGATGCTTATCTTAATTCGCAAAATCAACAAACTTAAGTAATATTACAAGTGTGTGTGTTTAAGGATAGAAGTATTAAAGAATTTTAATTAGGTAATGGAGACATGTAAAATTGCATTATATACATACCTTTTTTGCTTATTATCACTCGAAAATTCACGAAATACTACTTTGATGATATCATTACATTAAGAAAAAATACAAATCAAAATAAACTTTATTCAAGTAGGCTTTTACAAGCACTTTGGAATCGTCATTTTACAATTAACTGAATCTGCCACCGGTTCTGAAAGTAGATTCTACCGAAAAGAACCGGGAAGAAACTCAGTAGTTACTCTTTTTCAACATTAAACAATTGAGGCAAGAAGGGCTATTCTTTAACAAGAAATGTGATGTGTGACATATCAAAATGTGCGGTCAAACATCACATCACAATCACAAACAGTGAGATAGGAAGTGAATTCTTACAGAAACGCACTGAAGTTCCATTTTATTAGTTTCGACGTATAAACAGTTAAATGTTAACACAAGAGCAATTCAGTAGGAATGTATAGTAGGACACAAATTAGATGTAGCATCTGAAAATGCAATGGAATGAAATTAAAACCGATTACTGCCGATTTACACAACCAATAGAAATTGCTCCCTATCGCGCCATTCGACGCTATTCTTCGCTATAGATTCACGCGTCAGAGAAACAAGTGCATGTAAATCGACGCGTCAAATTGACGAATATATTAGGTCATATGATATTACACGTTATTACGTTTATGCAAAGATCATATTCACATTAGAAATAAATACTGATTATTTGGGAGAGCGTACTCAATTCGGATGTGATCGATTTTACGAATTTTGCCGATGCGACATCAAGTTGTGTCGTACTATACTTCATCCTTTCAGTAATTTTACATCTTTTGTGTAAATGTTTTTTTGTTTTTACCCAAGATGAAAAACTCTATCGGAAATAGCGCTCTTTATTTAAAACGGGACTTAACACATTTTTGTATTTCATTTTTCTTGGGCGTAAATTGTGTGAAAATTACTGAACGCAACGGTTTGATCACTTGTCTGTGGATGCTTATAGTCTATTAATTTTTAGAATTTCGTTAATCCCTCGCCCTCTCTATTTAACTCCCAGCTAAGCTGGCTTGTAACATTTGAATGTTATTCATAATATTAAAAAAAATATATATAATATTAGATAAATAAATAAATGTACTAGCTATTCCTATAAGCGTTATTGATATTTCTCTTGTTATTTTGTATAGCATCGACAATAAATGAAGTGACGCATGAATTATGTAATTAGTCAATACATACCTACGAAAGATCTTTATTGGAAAATTATTATAATTGATTTATAAAGATAAAGACCACTTCACAAAAAATTATACTCAAATTAACACTAATTATCCTCATAAATTGTATTATCATATATTTTTTTTGTTGTTAACGTCACCTTTTTTTTTGCATAACCTTATTGTTAATTTATCGGATTTGCCTGAACGACGCTATTAATATACAAGCTTAATTATGAACAATACTAAATTAATACTTATAATTTAATAGTAAAGTGCACTCGTTTAATGCAACTATTACATAAAAGTCTAAAATTTCTGAAACTGTGTTTAAGGCCTGAAATACAAATGATCATCTCTTTCTCTTGCTATGATTAAAATAATTATACTACTAGAATTAGACTGCAGTCTGTCATATTACACATAATAATATTGGGAGTCTCTGTTGGTCATATTATAATAATCGTTTTTTACTAAACGCATATGTTTGCACGGTGTATGTACAAAAATATTATTTTACCATTTCTGTCTTTTTGTTCCGATTAATCTCTATACTAGACAGCAGGACTGATTTTGACGCGACTTCCTCTGGCACAAAACTGTTGTAATAAGTAACTTAGGCTACAGTAATAACTTACGCGCACGAAGTCGAGGGCATTGCAATTGTTATATAATTCAACCGACTTCAAAAAAAGGAGGAGGTTCTCGATTCGACCCGTATGTTTTTTTTCTATGTTTGTTACGCGATAACTCCGGCAATTATGAACTGATTTGAACAAATCTTTTTTTGGCGTATAGGTAATACCTCAAGGGTGGTCTTATTTAAATTTAATAATAAAAAAACAACCCCCAAGGGTGGAAAATTGGTGATGAACTTTTTTATAGGCAATATCTCCGCCGATTATAAACCAATTTGAACGATTATTTTATTTGTGTTCACGCATTTGAAGTCGGTTTTATTTATTTTTTCAAATTAATTACACAAAATGATATATACCGTATTTATATACAAATATATTTTTTATTAGTCTATAAAAAATAGGCTGTGCTAAAAAAGTACGATAATAATGGCAATATTAAAATATTCAATGAGGTAATTAAAAAACGAGCACGTCTCTATCGATTACTGAACAGAATTCGTATTATGTCATAGCTCATGTCGTATCTCACACTTGAAATGTTGAAAAGCGACTTACGGTATCTAATACGTAATTTTAAAGCGTGTATTCTTCATGTAAACAGTCAAGATAAAGGTCCATATAAATTTCTGACATTTCAGAGTGGTGGAGGTGAGTTCCGAGTTTATTCTTATTAACTAATTTGAGCAGAGATGGCCCAGTGGTTAGAACGCGTGAATCTTAACCGATGATAGCGGGTTCAAACCCAGGCAAGCACCGCTGATTCATGTGCTTTATTTGTCTTTATAATTCATCTCGCGCTCGGCGGTGAAGGATAACATCGTGAGGAAACCTGCATGTGACAAATTTCATAAAAATTCTGCGACATGTGTATTCCACCAACCCGCTTTGGAACAGCGTGGTGGAATATGTTCCGAACCTTCTCCTTAAAGGGAGAGGAGGCCTTTAGACCAGCAGTGGGAATTTACAGGCTGCTGTTGTTGTTGTTGTTAACTAATACCTGTGTCAAGAAAACCGACGCTCATAAATATTATGATTTCAGTAACACATATTGCCTTTCTTGCAATTACTCTTTATCTACTCAGAAAAAAAACTACCTACAATTACCTCATTCACTAAATACGTCATAAAGTTTAAATTACATTTTATTATCAACTCAATAT
Organism: Vanessa cardui; assembly: GCF_905220365.1. Lineage (NCBI taxonomy): Eukaryota > Metazoa > Arthropoda > Insecta > Lepidoptera > Nymphalidae > Vanessa > Vanessa cardui. The sequence continues at coordinate 9,936,809 of NC_061130.1, read as the reverse complement.
TTCCTTATCGTCCAAACAAATAGCGTAAGATAGATAAAACTGACTTTAGTAAATTTTATTTCATTTAACTATACCTATTATTTGAAAAATAAGAATATTTCAATGTCAATGTCGATTAACTATTTTGGCATAGCAGTAATGTATAGCTCCGCGATATAGGTAATTTTTGTCTATACTTATAATAAATCTGTAGGGAGGTCAATTCTGTACATGAAATATTTTTCCAAAATAACTATCAGGGGGTGATCAGGGGTCGATACTGATGGCAAAAATGCAATGAGTAAAATTTTTGTCTGTCTGTCTGTCTGTCCGTATAACCGTTATAGAAACAAAAAGTACTCGACGGATTTTAACGAAACTTGGTACAATTATTTTTCATACTCCTGAGCTGGTTATAGTATACTTTTCATCACGCTACAGTCAATAGGAGCAGAGCAATGATGGGAAATGTCGGAAAAACGGGCGAAGTTACTCCATATTTTAAGCTTCCGTCGCGTGTACAACCTTAATGGTTAAAGCTACATAGAAATTGTGTATTACGGGAATGTTCTCCTTAAAATTATATAATAAATATCCCTTGACAGCCTTTGTCTATCTTTTATGATTGACTCACAATAACACGTGTCACTCCCGCTTAGTAGTTCGAAGCTTTCTGATTACATCTGTCTATTCCTGCGTTTATAATGTTACGAGAGTAACCTTAGCCTTCAATACGGTTTTATGACATTTGATTATATATCATAATTTATATCACATTATTATTGCATATTATTAATAAAGCAGGAGCTATTGAATTTACTTTATTATATACAATTATTATTGTAATTAATTGATCAATAATTTGTAAAACTTTAATTAATATTATTTTATATGGATATGCATTTAGTACTGGCATGTAACACTATTTCTTATTTTAAATATTATTGAGCTGTCATTATAAAACAATTGGACTATAGCGTGGGGCATTCTAGCAAAAGATAGAGACATTGAAGCATCATTGTAAAACGATAATATTATTTTGGCCATCCCGAACTACTGAAATAACAATATATATTACACTCTCAATCATCCCAAATTAAAAAAGTTAACAGTATTAACTATTTCATAAAAAAGAAGCATAGAAATCGGTACAGAAACACCATAGTTATACATGAAATAATGATAAAGCTATCGCACGTGAATAAATAAATAAAATAAAATAAAACTAAATCTATACTACTATATAAATCTCTAGAGTCTGTCTGTAGACTTATTTTTGTCATAATTCGTCATAAGTATTCTTTTTATGATTGACTGATATAATTTTTACCACTTTTGACATTTTTGTTTGTCTGTATGTTCTGCTATAACTCGAGAACAGATGCACCGTGCATCTTTATAAAAATTGATGTACAGGAAAAAAATGTGCTTTCGCAAATGATATGCTATCTATATACAAAAGTGGATGTGTTTGTATGTGTGTCATCGATAAACTCAGAAACTATTTGATCGATCATTAAGATTAAATGAATAAAGAGATGATGCAATCCCCATTGATGTAACTCGCCACCAGGTAGCGCTGCGATATAAATATAAATATAAAAATGAGTACCTACAAGTATTTTTTCGAAAGTGATTAATTCATCCGTATCATTAAAATAACCAACAGGTGGCCCTTACGAGCATCACGATGCATTTCTATGCCGATCAACCGAAAAGTATAAAACATGAAATAAAAAATGAAAATCATTGATCATCATTGAATCAAATAATTTATATAAATAGAAACCACCATGCCATTGAAGAAACAAAAGATTGGAACATCAACAATATATGCGCAGCGTCATCCAAAAGAGCTACGGAAACAACATACCAAAAAGAAATACGTTTAGAAACAAATAGAATCCGAATTTCTACTTTGAGAGTTGCCAAAACAGTTAGTCAACGTAATGATCAAGTTCCAGATCTTCGAACGAGCATCTTCCTCAAGAGATACTGAAAAACCTGACGAGCGAGCCCAACGACTGGATGATCAACGATTAAAATAGACTAAGTCAAGAACCAATCTCAATAAATCCCGATGTGATAATTGGTTCAATTAATATAGTATGCCCATATTGTCACGCTATGATGTTTAAAATAGACTGCTGGTATAGTGCTACTCCACTGGCAAAATGTATTTACCATAACTGGTTGAACCACCAGAACCTCTTCTTATGTACGTTACGGGAACTACTGAGGAGTCTGAACATTTTCCTTAAGCATATTAGAAATTACAATTGTTGCTTTAAAATGACATCATTTAGAGCAACAAATATTGTACAATACAATAATTTCCAGTCTACGTTTAAAGTGTCTCATATGATTGGTTCAATTATTTCAGTATCTAAATAAAATCTCCAGTTTCTGGACATTTATTCCGTGGACAACGTAGAAAAATTGATTCTTCGATACATGTTCAGTACCACAACTAATCGAGAAATCATCGCTAAAATTAGGACTAAAATAAATGTATAGTTAAAGATTTTAACAGTTTTAAACTAGGTGCTCTAGAATGTGAAACAACAAATGATTCAAAGACACTATCAATGCAGATAGAACGCCATTGAATACAGAGCATGAAAGGCGTTTTAATGCTGCCGTAGCTCCTGAAGTCACAGCTGTAGATGTCGGTACAGAAATTACAAAAAGAGGTATTGATATCACCAAGCGACACAAAAACACTCAAGGTGTCGCTGAAACACATCAATCGTATGACAATTATTACGATTATCCAATTATGTTTATGCGAGCAGAAGATGGATAACATCTCGGACTGTATCAAAATATTCTCACGTTTCATGATATTCATTGTTGACATGTACGCTATGGTCGAGAACGAATGATTACTACATTACTACATTACTACATTCGATACAACCAATCAAAACTCTGGCTGCAAAAAGTAGCTGCTGATATTAGACAAAGATCTTCGTACAGTGGAAGTTCAAGACATATGCATGAATATGCTCAGGATGCTTTGACGTACGTTCGTAAGTATTGACAAGGTTGTAGGTATAATGACATCGATATTCGATTGAACCCGATAAAAGAGGACGTGTTGGTTTGATGCAAAATTTTACAGACTATAGAAATTTAATCAAAAATTTGATCGTACCTATATAACATCGTATAAGTTTATGGGTGTTATGACCAATTTGCAGCCTATCGAGAACATCATTGAAGAAGATGAAATAGATGACGAATATTATTTTTTTTTTAAAGAATTTGATTAGATCTCGCATGTTTTTTTTCTTTTTATATGTTTCTTTATTATTTGTACATTGTTGATGATCAGTAATTAATTACAAAAGGAAAAACTAAAAATTTATTTTTCTGCGACTTCCAGCGAAGCGGGCGGGTATAGCTAGTTATTAATATATTTAATACAAGTAAAATAATATTTGGTTGTATGAGTAACTTAACGTAAAGTTTTCCCCTACAATGAGACTACAATAATTCAGTCATCTATAGATATAGTTGTTCTGTTTAAGTTTAAGAGAGTGAAATGGAAATTCTTATATCTAGGTATTCGTATATGGTGTGATTTACTGAAATGAATTTTATTAGGAATATCTGTATTTTATAAGAGTAATAAAAATGATTATTAATCATAATAACTTTTCTAGTATATATATATATATATATATATATATATATATATATATATATATATATATATAATATTAATATTCCGAATATTTGACTCGGTTTTATTTGGGTTTGATTCAGTGGTCGAAATGTTTACGAATTACATTAACATTGTGATTATGTTAGATACCATATTGTACTTTGTTGCGCAATTTTATTATTTATTCAACAGACATAAATAGTTTGTACGTTTGCATATTAATGTTCAATCCCCCAACTATAAATAAGGTAAATTTAAACAGTACGTGTTTCTCTTATCCGCTTAATACGAGAATATATTTAATACTATTGTAAATACAAATTAAGGGTGCGGATCAGTGATACTTGTTCAGTATACCTATATGAAGGTATAGAGTTTCTTCTTAAAGAATACTTTAAGAGAAAACTCGAAGCTGAATGCAGATCCAGAGAGCGGAATGTCAGATTGACTGACAATATTATATAATTTTGACGACCTCCATGGTCGAGTGGTGTGTACACCGGTTTTCATGGGTACGCCACTCTGAGGTCCCAGGTTCGATTCCTGGCCGAGTCGATGTAGATTACCATTAGTTTTCTATGTCGTCTTGGGTCTGGGTGTTTGTGGTACCGTCGTTACTTCTGATTTCCATAACACAAGTGCTTCAGCTACTTACATTGGGATCAGAGTAATGTATGTGATGTTGTCTCATATTTACATAAAAGTAAAAAAAAAAGTAAAGTAACAGCCTGTAAATTTCCCACTGCTGGGCTAAAGGCCTCCTCTCCCTTTTTGAGGAGAGGGCTTGGAACATATTCCACCACGCTGTTCCAATGCGGGTTGGTGGAATACACATGTGGCAGAATTTCTATGAAATTTGTCACATGCAGGTTTCCTCACGATGTTTTCCTTCACCGCAAAGCACGAGATGAATTATAAAGACAAATTAAGCACATGAAACAGCGGTGCTTGCCTGGGTTTGAACCCGCAATCATCGGTTAAGATGCACGTGTTCTAACCACTGGGCCATCTCGGCTTTTTTATCATATTATATCATATTTACATATTTATATATAATAATTGTAACACTTATACGATACACGTATCGAAATAGTGATTTCTTACAGAATTACACTGCAGCTTTGAAGCCGCAATCGTGTTCTATCGCAGGCCAATCTGTTTACCGACTAGTATAATCTAGATAGAACTAATTATCACTTTTCTAGGAACATTACATAGGATATACAAACAAACATTTAAACGATATCTCGACTAAACAATCAAAGGAGTCTTACAAGGTTTTTTGTCATTTTCAATCTTTTGCATGATAACAGAAAAATTAAAGATTAATCCTTATCTTAAACAAAGCATGCAAATTGTTACTCTGAAGATTATGAGACGAGGCACGTAATTTATTATCTGTTTGTGTCTTGTTAACGATATCAAGGATTTTTTTAAACGTAAGGTTTGCAAAAAAGCAATTAACCATCGGGTTAAAAACAAAATTGAAACTTAATGATAAGTGCCTCCTGCCACCGATCATAAGTGGTCACCACCATTCTATAGACAAGGAAGCTGTAAGAAATAATGACCATTACTTCCATAGCCAAAGCGAATACCACAAATCTTAGAAGCTAACGAATACTCTTGTGTCTCTAGTTAGACGCTCACGCGGCCTTCAAACCGAAACACAGTAGTACTTTGTACTGCTGTTTGGCGGTAGTATATCTGAATAGGAATGGTACCGATTCAGACGGGCTGGCAAAAACTCTACCACCAGTAAATAACACATTGTGTAACATTATTTTGTTTTCCTTTGTATTGTTATAGTATTACCTTTTTATAGTTGTAATTGAGCATGATAAAGAATATATCGCCTTTATATGAAATAAGTATATCGTCTGCAGAAAAAATTATATACGAAAAAGTATTTTTGAGACTTTATTCAAATAAAAAAAAATCTAAACGTTATAGAGTCAAAATGATTTTTATTATGACAGCACAGATCAATTATGTAAATAAAATAAAGTTGTTTAATAAAGTTATTGATTAAATATAGCTTTAGCTACATTTAATATTAAAACTAACTACCAACTAAAAAAAAACAAAAACAAATTTTAGATGACTCGTTTTTATACCTATTGTTGGTACGTGACCAACACATATAAAAAACGTTTCTAAAAATAACACTCGCTGTGGTATTATTTAATAGATCGCTATTCCCTAAACTCACAACGCGATTGCCGTTTGTCGCAACAATATATACATTGTAATAATTAATCAAATCAAACATCTGCTTTGTCACTAAGGTAATATTTGACCGATAATATGGCGCATGCCCGTTGATCCGTTATTTTTAAACTTAAACCGGTATTCGAAATAGCCAAAGCTCAGACATGACGCTTTAATTAACATATTTCTAACCAATAAAAACTGGTCTCGGACAAGCTGCTACTTCGCGTCGGGTTAAATTTGAGAGATAAGGAACCGTCGATAAAAAGTGATCCAGAATTGTGATTTAATACAAAGTTATCATTCAACACATATGCATATTAACAAATGTATTTAATTGCGTATTATCACTCGCTTGATACACTCGTCTTTGTGAAAATAGTAGGACGTTTGTACTGTAATATGACATAATATTTATTGGGAATCAAAAATGGTGAAAAATACAATTGACACAGTTTCTGAAACAATAGAAAATGAGGATAATGCAGTGGATTTGGATCAAGCACTTTCTGTAGCCGGTGAGTTTATAAAAATACTATATCTATTAAACTTAGTATGCTTATTTAATAGTGTTACATATTTATTTAGATCTTAAAAATAAAATATACAGCAGGCATATGTAAATATTTATACCAAGATTTAGGAAAAGAAATGTTTATGTTTAGAATAAAAATTTTAGGACTCTCTTTAAATTAGATCAATTATTTAATTAAAAATCTGCACTTTATATAGACTGTGTTGATTAAATATGCGATCATTATTATCATGACTGCAATTTAATAATACATTTACAAGAAATAAGTCATAAATTAACGCAACAAAAGAGATTAATAGTTTCCATACCCCTTTTTAATTCTTTAAAGATATGTTTACTTGATATGACTTAATATCAATATTGTTTTTAAAATTAAAATTTAAAAAATATTACTCTTAAAAAAGGAGTGTTAAGATATCGTTCTATATATTTTTTAGTAATATATTGTGTAGTTTATTCATAATGTTTTAATGAATTAAACCCAAATCTTCATATACGTTATAAATTAACTCTTCACTTAATGTAGTATCACTTAATGTTATGTATACGTTCTACATAATATGTAAATGTGTAATTTAATTCTTAAAAGGTATCGAATGTAATGAACTACTAACTCCTGTTTCGATATAAACCGTTCTTTTTAGACTACGGATATATTGCCTATTATTGAATATTATGTCAGGTGGCCGATCAGTTCATAATGTATGAATGTTGAATTATACATAAATAAAGATGATCCCTCCTTTCATTTTGAGGTATCCATCTATAGATATTACTATCGTTTTATTACTAAGTATAATAAATATGTGATAAGAATATCTACAAAATATGACATGAAATAAGATATGAGAACTAAAACCAAAACAATATTTATTCTGGATTCTTTTGTAAGTTAAAAGAAACAGCTGTACTTACACAGTAAATAAAAAAAAAGGGGGCAAGTGCGAGTTGAACTCGCGTGAAGAGGGTTCCGTACGATGTTACCTATATGTTTTTTTTAAATCTGACCCAAATTTGTTTGTGGTAACTAAAAAAAGTATGAATGGTCCCTGATTGGAGAGGGATATTACTAAATATATTATCTATTGTTGAATTTTGTCTTGTTGTATATTCTTGAATACGCGGAGTAAGACCGAGTGACAGAAGGTATTCTGATATTTCATTTTTTGATTTGTCCTTAAAATCAATATTAAAGTCACCGGCAATAATAATCTTTTCGTTTGCACTAATAGCCTTTTTAATACATTCGACTGCAATTTTCGGAAGACATCTTGGTGATTTATATACGGTTAAAAATTGAACACCAAATGCTTTGAATTGAAGACATTCACAGTGTCCACCTCCTGGACTATCTATAAATAAACCTTTATTGGAACCGTCATCTAATTCATTGACGTAATTACAATTTATATATGCTATTGCACCCCTTCCGGGATTTGCATTCAATACATTGGGACCGTCTATTCTGCACACTTGCTCAAAACCTTCCAACTCAAAATTGTCGCTTCGAGAGCCCCAAGTTTCTACGAATAATGTAATATGAGATGAATGAATTATACAATCAGCTTTTACATCTAGTAAATGTTTACGCAATGATTGTACATTATGAAAGATTATTTGAATTTCATCTCCTGGTGACTGTAAAACTTCGAACTGGGGTATCAATTTATTTTCTAACAGTCTCATCATTTCCAAATGAACTGCACTTTTTTCTGATACCTTTGCTGGGGGATTGAAATTACCATCTGATGTAACCAAATAAAGGCCACTAGCTGAAGTAGCTCGAGAACAGGCTACATATAACATTGATCGCTTCACATTTCTACTCAAATGAACAACTATTTTTTCCATAGTGCAGCCTTGAGATTTATGAATCGTCATTCCCTCAGCTGGTACTACTGGAAATTGAGACCGATGTACCTTGAGGTTCGATGACTTCCATTGTTTCACTGTATACGTAGAAGTTTCTAGCGGTGTCCACTGAGATTCTATATATGCATGGTGATTCCGGGTATGAACCTCAAATTTATTCCTTGTCGCAATACCGACATTGTTATCAAACTGTAACCACAATCGCAAAGGTCTTCTTTCATTAGTAGTGATATGGCGACCATATTCTATAGCTTTCAGTAATCCTGTAGTGCCATTAACTAGTCCATCAGATGTATCTAGATTTACTGTTATCATATATCGGGCACTTATTTTCACATACAGTATCTTAGGCAAGCCGTATGTCTTCATTGTTGGTAATGCGTTCACTGATTGTAATGCTTTTTTTTTTGCTATCGGATTGGGTGAACCGGAAACTATGTCTATAGCCTTGACAGAACAACCTTCAGTATTCATTAGTGATAATTTTTGTTTGTTGTAATTGTCCACTTCTTTGTTACTTGCAAATAAATGTATAGCACCATCAGCATCAGCAGGTAAGCTGCTCATTTTGAAACACCGCGACTTGATAAGTTGAATATCAATGTGATTCATATTACCAGTAGCCATGTTATTCAAAGCAATAGCAAAATTGAGATCATCCCTCTGACGCATTATTTTAGTCATCGGAAACAGCCGAAATGGTTCCCACAATGGTGCACCAGCTAGAACTGCCATCGGATTACGTCCTGTATTAGGCTGAAAAATCCAGTTGTCTCCAACTGGCGGCAATTGATTAAAATCTCCTACAGAAATAATAGATTTACCAGCAAACGGGACGTCTGTATGAAAAATTTGCTGTAATCTGCGATTAATCTGATTGAAAGTCCTACTTCCCAACATAGATATTTCGTCTAAAATTATTAATTTAACTTTACATAGCTTACTAGCTAATGTGTTAGCCGTGCCTGCCGACAAAGACGGCATAGTACTACCACACTGTGAAATTGGCAAACAGAATGCGTTGTGAACAGTTTGTCCTCCAATACCAAACGCGGCTTTGCCAGTAAAGGCGCAAAGTAATATTTTTATTTCATCTGGGTTAGTTCCAGGCTCACGATTAAAGATTAACATTAAATATTGATAAAGGGCCTTTATCAGCAAGCTTTTACCAACTCCAGCACCGCCGCTGACAAAATAATAAAATGGGAGCTCTAATTGTTGCGTGAACAGATTTCCTAGGTGCAAAACAAAATTTCTTTGGTCACTATTCAACATTCTTAGTAATGCGAGCACATGATCTTCGTTCATTAATAATGGTTGAGCAATTACTCTACATATCAAGTCATTGCCTTGTTCCCCTTGTAATTGCAAACAATGGTCGGGATCAATTTCTTGGGTCTCCAATTCATATTCACCTAGAGCACAGGCTCTTGCTTCAGCTCGATTGTTATCATTTTCTTCATCATCATTTTCTGCATTTCGAACCGCTGCTAATAACGCTTCAAATTCTTCTGGCCCTCCTAAGGAATTGAACTGTATACTTTCTGATTTTATCATATTACATTTATTGAGGAAAATTTCTTCTAAATTTAATTCGTCATTTACAAGCTCTGACTCTTCATTCCTCCAAGGTACATATAACATAATCTGCTCTCTATAAAAGTTATCTGGGTCCTGCTCACGATTATATCGTCGAAAACGTATTATTTTAGGCTTTAATCTTCTTCGTATGTAGCCGTCATTATTTAATAATTGTATCCAGCTACCAGTTGTTCTATCTTCGGTATTTTCTTCCATATTTTCATTCTCGTACGATTTTGATAGCTTAGTTGAATAGGTATAATAGGCAGCAAAATATGCCAAGCTCATTCTTTCGAAATAATCATCCTGTGGTCGATTGATGTAATGGTCTAACAAATTTTTTTGAAATATATCAGTAGAGGAAGCATTCAATGACTTCAATGTTTCCATCGGCTTTAGAATACCTACTCGTTCGTTTGGATGACCCGTATTAATATAAATATCAGCTTCGCTGGCACGAGACAAAGGCAATCCTGCGAGGCAGTAAATAGCTTCTTGCGCAGAAATTTCTGATGAATTGAGAAACACTTTAGATATCGCACGTAGAGATTCTTTTATATTTGCATTACCATTTTTAGCTTCCTCTACAGCAGCTCTAAGTAAGTTGGACATACCTCTGTCAGTTTTATTAATGTAGTCTACAATATAAACTGAACATGCAAAAGGATCTAATATAAACTGGCAATCCATATTCGCCTGCTGTAGTTCTAATATTTTTTTGCAAAACGGATTTAACAAGATATCTTTGGGTTTTCTTTTCAAAAATATTTTTGGTCGTTTGAGTGTAGCTCTTACGGCTAAAATATATTCGGATATAGTTAATCCAGTGGATTTCAAGTAATCATCAAATGTGATATCATTAGAAACATTAGATAGGTCTTCTTTTAACTTTTTAGAATTTTTTTTCCATTTTGCTGTGGAAGGATCGTCTTTATACAATTCAGTCAACAATCTTGTTTTGTCCATTGGAAAGAAAGGTATTCCGAATCTGCATGGTCGGTCTGGTTTTGGGTGACATGTGTGAGTGTGTTTGTGTGTTTGTATTGCTACAAGATCGTTACTTATTTCATTACTGTCACAAGATACGATCATATCAACAAATTTTATGATATTTTCAATAGAAGTTTCGTCTTCGGGAGTATATATTGGTGCACCTTCTATCCACAACATTATGTGTGCATGTGGCGATCCACGATGTTGAAATTCTATCCTATGGTACTGATGGCTAATCTTATTGTCCCCAAATGGTCCTGATGGAACTAACCATGTCTTCATCAATTCTTTAAGCCTTGTTTCAAAAAATGTGACACAAATAAATGGGTCTGATTGAATAAGACGTGCCTTTTCCTCATAAGAGATAGATCGTGCCTCTTTAAGACTAACTTCTCCCTTATCAACAGTTTTTTTAAGTTGTTTTATAAGTTCTGGCCATTTGGCCTCTGCAGCTGACACAGTAACAAAAAGGGTTGGCACTCCGAATTGTCGAACCATAGCGAGTACCTTTTTTTTTTCGTTTTCCCAATGAGCTGGTGAATTTCTCACGTCGCACAAAACTCTATACCCGTCATCATGCTGTATAAGATTATTCAAATACTCATCTTTCAGCAGATTGGAAACTATAATAGGTACAGAATTATTTACTTTTTTTCGTAAGCAGGTCAAAATATTATTTCGCAGCTGTAACATTTGTTGTTTTTTCAACAAAGTAAATAAATAGTCAGCCCTCATGGCTCTCCGGTCAAATCTTGTTATCTCTGATTTCATAATTTCGGAATTACTCAAATTTATTTTGAATTTCCGCTCAACCCCTCCGTGTATTTTAATGAAGCCTAATTCTTCCATATATTCATCATAAATTAGTGACCTTGGTTGATTACCTTCTCCTGGCGCCATTGTAATAGTAACATCTTTTTCATTATCTAATAGAGTTTCTACATTTCCAGGGTTAATATTTTTTTCTTCTTGTGCCAAAACATCACACGTACATTTTTCGAGACAATTTTCGTCATCGGATTGGTCATCGTAAATCCACTCTTCATCATATTTGATACCTATTTTCTTAAACAAATCAGTTTGCACTAAATACTTTGCAGCTTCTCTGATTACGTCCGGCCGGATTCGCTCTTTTCGACCATGCTTATAACACATTCTCCGTTTTAATTCTATTGTAATAATGTGATTATCAGATGGATGTCTAGGCAACGCTGAAATCATAGTATTTACATCCACAGGCACGTTAACAACTCCACCTGTTAATCCATGTTGATAACCAAGGCCCTGCCCTTTTCTTACTATTTTAAGGAATATATGTCTTGGTGAAACCAATCGCTCCTCAAGTGGTGTAAGTTTTTGTAAAACGTCAGGAATATCAGGGAACAGTAAACCATTACTCATTGCTAATCTCGGTATTTTTCCCGCTTTCAAATTATTATGACAAGTGTAGCAAAACATATAATTATTATTATCAGAAAATGTACTTAATTTTATGTTTCTCATGACTTCATCTAGGAAAAAAGACAGATGATTTACTTTTAATGACTTCAGGGAGTTTCTATGCCACAATCTTCCGCAGCACGAACAAATGCTTGTGTGGCCATGTAAAATAGAATCAAAGAATTGTTTTTCAATTTTGTCCCAATCATTTTCAATATTCTGATTTCGTATATTTCGAATTTCGGTTTCACGAGTAGCGTATTCTGGATTTTTACGTGATAAACGATGCGCTATGGTATCACGTTCCTGTTCTAGCGTTTTATATGCAGGATCCTGACGTAAAATATGGTGTGATGCAGTGTTAAGTACCCGTTCGCGTTCCCTGTAAGTACGATCCTGACGTGAAATGCGACGCGAAACAGTATTGCGTTTTTGCTCCGTCTTGCGTCTACGAGGTACTGAACGTTGCAGTTTTTTCGACTCTTTATCTCGCTCTTTTTTTCTATTTTTAGTGTCATCACTACATCTGGATAATCTTTCTCGTTTGAGGTTATTCTCTAATATCCTTGACGATTTTCTTTTACAAGCAATAAGCGAAGTACTTTTTACTGGGCTGAAATTACTATTTATAGGGGCGTTCTGATCATACGAACAATTAGGATTTTCCAATGTTTCATAGGAAACAGGAATAGTAATCGAGAGAACAGTTTTCCCTAAAACCTCTATTTGACTACAGTTCGATAGTTTATTGATTTTTTGGCGCCTTTTTTTGTTTCTTTCACCAATACGTTTTCTTTCTAACTTAGTGCCACAGTATTTGTTTTGGGGACGTCCACCACGATTAATAACTGTAGACGGAAATTCTGTTAGCCTATGTGTTAAAAGAATGTTTAAAGTATGACTTCTTAAAAACTCGACATTGAATTTAATATTACATGGATCAAGGCCTAACACAATTGAAGTACTAAATGCTATTGCGTATAAGCCGCAATCAATCAAATTTGGTTGTTTTTGTACAACAGGAAATATGATTTCATTTTCTAGAATGTAAGGAAACAATTTTCTCAAATACTCTGCCTGTATTTCACTAAGATTTTTATACAAACTATCATAAACTTTGAGCGTATGAGATGAATAATAGACACAAACCCAATGCCCAACTTTCGAAAAATCGTCAGAATCAGGACGAAATAAAACCTGTAGAAAATTTGAGTTCGGATCAACAGGGAGAGCTTTTTGGCGCAATCTCTCTGTTGTTATCTCATAAACACTTCGGTTTTGATACCCATGAACTACTCTAAGTAAGGAGTTAAACTCCTCCACAACATCTTCTTCAACATAACTACCATTATCCAACAGATAGTTATATGATAACTGTACAGAAGTCATTTTCAATAGGGAAAAATATTTTTTGTGAAATATTTTTTTTTGTAATAAATCTTACTACGATAGAAACGACGAAAATTATCACATCAATATATAGAAGTCTGGGATACGTCTGCAGCATAGGGAGCCGACCGCGCGAATGAGCCGCGCGGGCCTTGTGTCTGTGACATAGACTCGAAATCCCCACCACACTCGCAGCGCAGCGCGCATCACATTAATATTACTCCAGCCAATACGTCATTAAATGCTTCAAAAACGTTCGATTTTTAATTTTCTTTCTTTAAATTATTAATCGAATATGAAAAACAAACAACCCCTGAAGAAAATTATAAGACTTATTGTTTAAAAAACCAATTGCTTAAACAATCATTTTATTACAATATTTTGTAATATATTTATCAGAGATCGAGACATTTGTATAACAATAGATTAATTATACCTCGAATTTTTGACGCTATAAAGCAATGAGAATGTTAAATTTTAATCGAGTGTAATCGAAATATGTTTTCTTTTCAAACTGTGAAAATTTTGTATTTGATAAGATTACCGACCAATGAAAATATATATAATGTAGAGATGAATTTTTTAATATATTTTAATCACTTTGATCGGACTGACTAGTGGAGGGCACGACCTTGGGGAAATCTATTGAGATGAAAATGTGCGTAAAGGTAGTATTCCAGGTATATATGTATATATTACCTGTATAATATATGTATATATGTATATACTGTATAATATAGGTATATATGTATATATTATTATTTATTTATATTTTCTTTCATTGATTATAAAAATAAAATGACTGTTTCTTAGTTATTCTTTATTATTAATTTTTTCCCTTTTATTTTTTGTAAATTTCTATTTATTTATGATCTGCGGTGAAAATTAGAGGTAAGTAGAAAATGAAATATAATCTCCCATACGAAATATTTTCAATTTATATTTTATAATGATTATTATTCGGAAGCATGTACCATTTGATCATGATTTATAATTAAATAATATTTTTAAATAAATTAAAAAAAAATCGTATAACACATTACATTTTATTTTTCACCTACCTATAATTTTAACTGCAAATAATAGATGAATTAAAATTTACGAATAATTGAAGGAAAAAAATAATAATAAAAAATAAAAAAGAATCAGTCACATTCTTATAATTAAAAGAAAAAAAAATATGAATAACTTAAAAAAAAAAGTTTAATTATGGACTCGAATACTACTTCTATGCACATTTTCATCCTGATCGGTTTTCCCATAAATTCTACATTTAAATTTTTAATTTTTCTAAACGATTCATACTATAACACTTTTATGTCTTCATTGATTTGTTTACAACTATATTATTGAAACAAGACACTAGCGCACAAATCTGTCTCAAGTAGAGCAACGTGAAGGTCATGTCTCATAATGCCGTAGTAAGGGCCCGCGCCTTACTAAGCATTTATTTGTCATACCGCGGGCGGAATTAAATTGAAAAATTAATTAATATCTCCTAAAACATTGGTCGTAGAATGCTCATTATGGGCTTATTTTTTTCGTTAAATATTCATCTACAAACCGATTTAACAAAACTTAACATTGGAGTTAAAAATATGTTCTCCCACACATTCCACCTGCAAATGTAAGTTGGTACGCACAATATTGAGTGATTTACCATGTTATTTTAATATCATGGACTTCTTATAGGTTTTCCTATAATCTATAAGGAGAAAACTAATTTCTGTATTTTTTTCAAAATTTTAGGTTCAGTAGTTTCGGAGATAAGGGGGGGGGAATGGTCGATTTTCGTCTATTTTCTTGAATAACTTGGAAACTATTTATTTTAAAATTACAA
The DNA here is from genome assembly GCF_905220365.1 of Vanessa cardui. Lineage (NCBI taxonomy): Eukaryota > Metazoa > Arthropoda > Insecta > Lepidoptera > Nymphalidae > Vanessa > Vanessa cardui. The sequence goes on along the minus strand of NC_061130.1, from coordinate 9,921,299 downwards.
AAAAAAACATTTAAGATCTTCTCAACAAGACCTTTCATTTGATATGCCACACGATGCAGTTTTCAGATATTTTTTTTTTAATTTTCCCCTTCCCCCCCAAAATGACCCCCCATATACAGATTTCATCTACTCACGTCACACCTCTGTGTTTGGGTTACAGGAATTGATATGTGTACCAAATTTCAACTTAATCGGTCTAATAGATTCGGAGATAATTGACTGTAAGCGACGGACGGACAGACACACGAGTGATCCTATAAGGGTTCCGTTTTTGTATTCAGACGTACGGAACCCTAAAAATTGACTAAGTATATCAAAAACATCGTACGAAATCTAATTGTTAATCAGTATCAATAAAATATTATTTATTCGCTGAGCAGTTTCATAAGATATTAAGAAAATTTATCCATAGAGATAAAAACACAATGGAAAGTTAAGAACACCAAAATGATACCTATAGTTCTACCCTCTACTGGATTTATATCTCACACTCTCCATGTCAGCCTGAAATAACTAAATAAGTATCAATGATTCACTCTCATGCTTTTACAGAAAACCGTGATTTTACTACATGCCGCCTAGTTTTAGGCTAACTCCCCTTGCTATGCACTTGGCTCATGCCCGTACATTTTTTTATGGTATAGGTTGGCGAGCGTATGACGAGCATATGAGCCACCTGATGGTAAGTGGTCACCATCGCCCATAGACAATGACGCTGTAAGAAATATTAACTATTCCTTACATCGTCAATGTGCCACCAACCTTGGGAACTAAGATGTTATGTCCCTTGTGCCTGTAGTTACACTGGCTCAGCCACCCTCTAGACCGGAACACAACAAAACTGAGTACTGTTATTTGGCGGTAGAATAACTGATGAGTGGGTGGTACCTACCCAGACGGCCTTGCACAAAGCCCTACCACCAAGTAAATAGTTGTGTAATCCTTTTTTCAGTAAAGAATTAGCTATGCTAAAAATACAATAATTATAATAGAAGCACCTGAAACAATAATAATGACCCCTAAAATATATTTTGTATGAAAATGATGTTAATATTAGGCCAGAAAAATAGCATAAAATTTCGTGTTCGCGTTCACAAATATTTTATTTAAAGACCTTGCTATTTGCAAATGTTATAGTTGTATGATATAAAATTCTACACATTATTTTTTTAAACATTCAACCATTTCTGAGATAGGCACAGAGTTTGCACAGCGGTCAGTCATACATAACACAAGGCCAACATTGTGAATCTTAGCACAGGTGCGATTTTATAAGGAAGTTTTATTTGCTTTTGAAACAAAAGCGTTACCGAAATCTACGAATTTATACATAAATTACACTCTTTAGTAATTTTCTTCCAGTTATTTTAAAATTTTTGATTGATATTTTTTTATTTAATAAAAATCAAAGAGGTCTCATGGCTTTGAAACCAAAAAGCTTCCAGTTCATTTATCAATCGACATAATACGATAATTATTATCTACTATTCGTAAATAGTTAAAAAATTAAAAATATATGCTGTGTATGATATAGAGCTGCTATATCATAAACAGCATATAACCTATACTTTTGAAATATTATTAGTATTTATTTCTTAATTTTTTCATAGTAATTTCACTTCATCATTCATTTTCAAAACATATATTACAAATGTTTTACAACATGTAAAACGATTTATGTACCAAATTTAATAAATATTTTTAATTTTCTATCTAGTCGGACCTATTTATGAATGGTCATTTCATATTCGATTGATATACATGATTTGCTACTACACGCAAACAATTCTAAAGATTAAAAAGAGTTTCGCATTTGTTATCAATATCGATAAAGTGCTACGTGTAATCAAATTTTAATAACCTAATTGTTGTCACCAGATAAACTATAAAAAATGAATGAAAACAATTAATTATCTAATTTAAAAAATATATGAACATCCGCCAATGTCTATAATTAGATTTTTGATGATACGATAAACATGTTTGGACACCTCAGCTCTGTTCTACACTAATTGTTATTTCACAAAATTATCCTTATCTAATTTCTTAAGTATGGAGATAAAAGAGATAGGACGCCAAATTTATAAATAAATATGTAGGTATATAATAAGCAACGAGATCGTGTTTTGTCAAACAATTTAAAAAATATATTATAAGTTTAATGCACCTTATTAGATAAATAGAAACTATTGTTAAACTTCGATGTTTTTAAGACAATATTTTGACAATTATCCAAGATTAAAAAACACCAAAATAGATTATTCTTTGTTCCATTTATTTATTTTAAAGATTTTTTTAAACCTATTGATAATGATAAGTACTTTAGGTGGAGCAAGAAACAATTAGAACATTTTATTTTGTTACAACAAAGAAAATAAATTTTATTTCACTTCTAAACCGTATAAATTAAGTCCATCGTAACCATTAGTAACTATTCGCACAGGAGACATTAAAAGTAGTGCACAAATATATGTACAAAAACTGGTGAATTCTCATATTTTTATATCTCATATCAAATATCTGATAGATATCAGGGGCACGGTTGCATATAGATTCTGGTCAACAGCGTAATTCTAGGCTCCTACTGACAATAACCTAATACATAAAGTTGACACAACATATGGTTTCAACCAAGGACCTCGACATGTGAAACCTATTTAGCTAGGTACTAGACCATCAAGTCAATAAATGTACGTATATATGTATGTATGTACTATCTAAATAAATATACATAATTAACTCAAATGTCGACACAACTATTGCTCTAGTTATATTTACTAGATAAATAGTTACCCGGGTAAAGTGATGCAAATTAACACAAGTTTAAAGCCGTATTATTTTTAAGTACTTAACTAACACCCGTTTGAAACAAAAAATATATTGAGTAGGAAGTGATTCTTATTTTCGAAAGCTTATAAAGTAAAAGGAAGTAGTACATTCCACTAGCAAGGTTAATTGTTACTTACAACAATTTATAAAACAAATATGTTTTTTTTTGGTTTCAGTCATAACTCATTTAAAATGCAATAAATATAATATTTATTAACTAGCTGGGCCATACTTTAACAAAGAAGTAATTGTTGTTGCCTACGTTTGTCCTAATTACATCAGCTATAGTAAGGTTTTAATACACGTATTAAAAGGTAGATTAAATCTGTCTAAGTAAGAGGTTTTAGTCGAATGGAACTTACTTGTATTATAAGAAACTAGCGACCCGTCCCGACTTCGCACGGGTGCAATGATATGACATCACAGCAGAAACTTCTAAAATTATCAGTGTTTCTTTACTAAATTGTCCATGTATTATATGCCTTCTCCTCGAATCACTCTTTCTATTAAAAAAAACTGCATGCATTTGAAAAGTTTAAACTTTAAACATATATTGGGAGAGAAAGCGACTTTTATACTATGTAGTGATTAGTGCGAGTTTGTCTAATCTCGCATATAATTTTATTAAAGATTTCCATTTGATAGACAACGTACGAGTAAGTTTATGGTTTACTTTACCTATACAAATATAGATAAATGCGATGTCATATAATAATTATTGTCGTCATAAACAAGTTTCTTTATAGTTGAATATAAAGTATCAACACAATTGACATGTTTTATTTTATTGATAAAATTATAAATACTGTATATTTGTGCTCAAAACATTTATTTTATGTTTTAATTAACATTCCTTAATATGAATACCGCTAAGCCTCGTTGTCTTGATAAGATATTTACCGGCTTCATATTTTTTGAATGATTATATTATAGTTAAAAAAGAATATTCACATACGTACATATGTATGTAAAAATATACAGCGTTTCGATTTTTACATTATAAAATTTAGAAGTTCAATTTTTATATAAAATCTCACCATGAACATAGAACTTGATGAATAAGTAAATAAATACTAATTAATTTCTTCCTTGAGTTGTGGTTAGCCTGTCTGAATAGGTACCACCTGCTTATAATAATATCACCAATGGTTAATTTTGTTGTGTTCCAATTCTTATGATGAGTAAGCCAGAGTAACCAGGTGCAAGGGAATAATACATTTTAGTTCCCAAGGTTGGGTTTAATATATTATAATAAGGGGAATGTGTATGATCAAATAAAAATATAAAAAATCCAAATACATTATAATGTTTATGTACAACAAAATAATATTTTGCAGTATTGGGGTATGATCTCGTATGATAAACTAAACTATGATATTATTTTTCTCAGGTATTGGCTGGTATAACATACGCTACAGTTTAGCCTTGGCCCTCTTCCTTATATCAGCGATTATAGATCCGGTCGGCTACTCGTATTTGCTTCCAGCCGCCAAATGCGATCTGCAGATGACAGACGCGCAGCGTGGAGTCATCGGCTCTATCCCATATATTGGTACGTTCATCTGGAAATCACATCTTTCTTAAAATAATTCCTGTCCTCAAAACATTACAATATTCTAAGACAGAAGAGTTTCGAATTTATATTTTATAACATGAATTAAATAATATAGGCAATAACGCATGATTAAACAAATCTAAAACGAACAAATGTTTAATCGTGAGTTTATTAAATATCAAATCTAGGGTCACTATCTAAATAATAGGGGCGCCCCCAGATTGAAACATATATTAAGTGGTTTCTCCTTGAAAAGCACGTTTCTGGAATTTAATTGTTAAACCATATAATATTAGATAAACTAAGTATCTTTTGCCGTCTCTCCTCGGGTATCTTTCCTTTTCCGAGACGTTGTATATATTAGTTTGATATTTTAATAAGTGTAATGTTTTATAATCAGGCGTAATTTAACGGTTGAGAGTTTTTTTGCGTATATTAATGACTTGTTTTTAGGTGTTGTTGCTACTTCATTTCCATGGGGATATCTTGTTGATACTAGAGGAAGAAAAAAGACAGTTGTATACAGTTCATTAGCAGCCGGTGCTTTTGGTGTGATCGCTGCTTTTATGCCTGATCTCACTAGTTTTACGATTTTCAAACTTCTATCAGCATTTTGGTAAGCAAGATTTGATATTATTTATAATACATACAATTAAATATATTTATTTTTAATGAGACAAGTTTAGGCATATAAAATATTATAAATTATGTTTATTTAATTATTTACTTAACTTTAACGAAAGAAATCCATATGAAATGCAGAATAAAGTTTTCTTACATCTTCGTATATTGAACTATTAATTTTGCAGTATAGCATGTCCAGCCTCAGTGCCATATTCTTTTATTGGGGAAATTTTACCAGAAAGATACAGAGATATTACACTGTCAATAACGAATGCCATGCAGATATCAGGATCGGCCTTGGTGCCTTGTAAGTTATTTTTATGTAATATTTCCTAAATGCTTATATGCTTCTAACAAAAACCTTAACGATTGTTCGACACTGCCTGTACTTTAGTACACAGAAATATGCCAGGTACTGCAATTTGCAAGTACAATCTGGCACTGAGTTACCGCTGAACACTTTTTTTTATGGTATATGTTGGCGGACGAGCATATGGGCCACCTGATGGTAAGTGGTCACCATCACCCATAGACAATGACACTGTAAGAAATATTAACTATTCCTTACATTCTCAGTATGCCACCAGCCTTGGGAACTAAGATGTTATGTCGCTTGTGCCTGTAGTTACACTAAATGAATCATAAAATTAGATAATGCGTACCAGTCTGCGCCTGCTATTATCGGTTCAGATTAAGGTGTTAATGTAAATCAACTCACTAAGCTACGTTAGAGCCGAGATGCCTAGTGGTTAGAACGCGTGTATCTTAACCGATAATTGCGGGTTCAAACCCAGGCACCACTGCATATTCATGTGCTTGAATTGTTTTTATAATTCATCTCGTGCTCGGTGATGAAGGAAAACATCGTGAGGAAACCTGCATGTGTCTAATTTCATCGAAATTCTGCCACATGTGTATTCCACCAACCCATTGGAAAAGCGTGGTGGAATATATCCCAAATATTCTCCTCAAAAGGAGAAGAGGCCTTAGCCCAGCAAACTGAAATTTATAAGCTGTTGTTGCTGTTATTGTTGTAAGCTATTAAGAACTATGAACATATATCAATATGTTTACACACACAATTTTTTTTCCAGTACTAGCATGGGCAATACTACCACTCGATTTCAGAATTGACTTTGGTTTGTACTACTTCCGGCCATGGAGATTACTTACGGTTATATACTCAAGCTTTTTTATTTTAAGTGCAATACTTATGTCCTTTGGTCCGGAGAGTCCGAAGTACCTCATTTCACAAGGCAGACATGACGAATCATTGAAAGTATTAAGAACTATATACTCTGGAAACAAAAGAAAACCCGCATCTGACTATCCTGTGAGTTTATTAAAACTATTTATTTCCTAACATATAAAAACTTTATTATGTACATTATAAACTCTTCTATAGTGTGAGTTATAATATTATAATACAATTTTAACAGGATAACTTTAATTTGTGTTTTTGTCCCTGATTTACGCGATAATTAAAAGAACGAAAAGCAAACGAGGTTTATTTGTAGGGTAATGTCATATTTATAAGTTGCAAGGCTTGATTACATTCTTGAAAATAGTAATACTTTATTGATTCTTAAAGTGAGAGGCAAATAGGGAAACCTTACACAATTTTTTTATACCCTAAGAATTTTACATCTTAATTCCCACCAACCATGGAAAGTAAAATATTACGTACATTATGACTGTAGCTACACAGACACAGAGAACACAACAGTACTAAATATTGTTTTTTGGGGAGGGTGCAAATTACCCCAGTGGTTCACACAAAGCTAACATCAAGATAATATATATATTATAAAAGATGTGTATATTTTATATGACGTATTACTTTTGCAACATCGCCATATCCTTTGTGAAAATTATCCAATTGAACACCTAATGTACGGGATCCTGTATCGCACCGATTCCACCCGCATGTTGTCGAGTAAATCTTATTAAAAAATCAGCGTGTCACCGTGAGTAGCAATTATTAAGCAACATTTTACTCATCAAAACTCACCTTATCGTCGTGATGATATGGCATGATATGTATCTATATAATAATATATTATTGATTTATAAATTTATTTATAAATTTGGTGACTCGTGCGAGACTATCACTGCGAAATGGTCCAAACAATGTTACAGATTAGCTCAAAAACAGTTAAAAAAATTTATTATGATAAGAATTCATATCATTGAATGCTTAAATATATACAAATATAAATTAAAAATATTTACTGTATTATTCTGGACCGCTTGGAATCGTGGCACAAAAATGTTTACAATGGAAATTAACTAAAGACATTTTGGTATTTATAAAACCTTTGTTTTTAATATTATAATTTTATATTCATTTAAAATAAACATACAATATGTAAAAATGGAGGTTGAGCTGCAACATTGTTTAATAGCGACCACCTTTTTTTAAATCTAATTGCTTTTGCTCTCAGAATTATTGTAATTTAATGTTTTTTGAGCCTACGTAGATCCAATTTAGCAATTAAAATGAGACAATTACCCCTTTTCTATAGAATCTATAATTATTTTTTTTCAATTACACATAATAATTATCGTTAAAAATTAGAGTTTATTTTGCTAAACCTCATTCAAACTGTTTATTAAATTATATATAATCGTACCGTATAAAAATGTTCTAATGGTCATTTAATAACGGAATTGGTAACCATTGATAAAATAATTGCTGTGTGTATCGACAATTAAACTAAATATATATCTTTTTTTATTTCAGGTAAAATGCTTAAAATTACCCGAACAGGATAAACAAAAGCCATCTTTTCTCAACTCCTTGATACAGCAAACAATACCGTTGCTCAGGCCGCCCTATTTGAAGTGGTTTATTCTAAATGGAACTTTATTTTTTGGAATATTTGCCACGTAAGTTATACTTCCTTTAGTAAGAATATGACATTCAAATATTTAATCTAACTTTATATGGTCAAATTCATTGGATGGATGGATTTTTTAAAATAGTCCATAGATAATCCATAAATATCTCACAAATACCTAGTATATTTGCATCTACACAGACTTTGTGCCTTTTTGATTTTTATTTCAGTATTATTATTTAAATTACAGTACAACCTCGATATAACAAATCAGAAGGGAACAAGTAAATATTCGTTATACCAAGTAATTCGTTGAACTGAGGTTTGTTATGTTGAATTTAGGTTAGTCTGAAATTCGCTTTTTCAAAAATTTATTAAAAATGGCAGATATTTACACTACGACGCGTGTTTTTAATCACTTTCTAACTAGTTTAATGGCAATGTGTTTATTAATCGATATTGATATATAAGTCTTAATCCGATTTAAATAGGTCGATAAAATTGATAAACATCGTAATATCACAAGGGTGTTTCGTTTTTATAAATATTTAATATCGAATAGATATCATTGCACAGGCTTAAGGAGAAAGTTTTAAGTTATTAAGCCAATTTTAAATGATCTTTTATACAACCTTATTTATACCCTAACTATTAGAAAACCACGATATGCATCAGCGTAGTGTCGATACCGTTACTTCAAATTAATTCAAAGAAACAAAATAATGTAACTAGGTTTCACAATAAATAATAATGTTAACAATTAGGATGTATTTAGGAAAATAATAATCATTACATAGTACAAAAACAAAGTCGCTTCCCATTGTCTGTCTGTCCCGATGTATGATTAGATCCTTAAAATACGCATGGGATTTAGTTGCGATTTCTTTTAATAGATGCTGTAATTAATTAAGGAAGCGTTATATGTATAATACAGGCATAGGTAATATAGTAGAAAAGAATTTAGAACAAATTTTCAAATTCAATTTACTTTATTATAAATTAAAATATATATAATTTATAATATTACAAGAAAAGTTAATTATCATTTTAATTACTTAATGTTTTAGTCTAAATGGCCTGTACATGTGGATACCAGATATCCTTAACAGAGTGCTCACTGGGGACAGTGCAGGTCTTACTGCCTGCGATGTAATTGCTCAACGGCTTAATGAGGTAGGTAGGTATGTTTATTTATTAGATATTTATAAGTCCTAGATATTACTTCTACACAAATAAACTAGTGAAATAAGGCGTATTATATGTAACTAAGATTTATTTGTTTAAAATAAATATGATCACATATATCTACTTCCTACTGAAGAAACGTAAACTTTTATCTCAATAAATAAACATTTAGTATAATATTATATGATGAAATAGAAATGATATTTTTCATTCATCTACTGATCTTATAAGTTTCAAAAATAAATTCTTTCTGACATTACGAAGCATTTTTTTTAAACTAACTTCACTAATTAGAAAAAAATAAAAATACTCATGAAATTTTTTTAACAATAAATTTATAATCTTATTACAGACAGCTTCAGAAAACGCACAATGTGACGATTCTATTGATTCTATGACATTTGTGATTAACACAATTGCCAATTTCTGTTGCGCCTTCATTGCTCTCGGAGTCAGCAGTACTGTAAAATTACTGGGAAAGAAAACATTACTGATCCTTGTTTATGTGGTGATAGGAGTATTTTGTATACTTATAAATTTTGTAACACAAGACACAATATTTGCGATATTACTATCGTCGATACCAATCACTGGTCTTGCAATAGGCCCAATAAATGCATATGCTGTTGAAATATTTCCAACTAATTTGAGGTAAGTAATATACTCAACTTAACAATTTCTATTATTTATGATTATATTAAAAAAACAACAAATATAACAATATTTCTTTAAAACATAAAAAGTACATAAGAAGTACAAAATCTTCTATAAATCTTTAAACCTATTGTAACACGTACACATACCCTATATTTATTCTATCTAAACAAGATATAAAAAATCAAATAATATACATATAAGTAATTATCACAATTATATTTATAAAACATGTAATAAAAGTTTGTTTGTGTTGTTGTCTTATTCGTAAAAAAAAAATTGGAAATCTCCACCATTTGTAACTGAAATGTTAATTAGAAACTGATTTATTATATACGATATTATGATAAATATTTTTTAATATTCTTGTTATGCACACAGGGGTATGGCTATTAGTCTGACGATGATGGTTGGTAGATCGGGTTCCATAGTGGGTACGAATGTTGCTGGTCTCCTGATTAACGCCGTCTGCGAGCTAACTTTCTATATCTTTGGAGGAATGTTAATCCGTAAGTTATCATATATATCTTACTAATGTATGTATTATAAATGATTTACCAGTTTATTTAAGGCATTCGTGACTTAGGCCACCACTCGCTCACACTTACCTACTTGCCTTGCGGCTTGCGTTTCGCGGATAAAATGAATGACTCTTTATATCTTTGGAAATGCGAACCTTATTAGATATGATATCCTCAATTTTTGACAGTTGAAATTTTAATAAAATATGAAGTAAAATACGACGAGCAAATTTAAAATGTTTCTGTTGTAAATACAAACTTGCCTGTAAATCTTCCACTGCTGGGTTGAGGCCTACTCTTTCTTTGAGAAGGTTAGGAGCATATTCCTCTACGCTGCACAACTGCGGGTTGATGGATTTACATGTGACAAAATTTCATTGAAATTAGAGACATGCCATACATGTTTCCTCACGATGCTTTCCTTAACCGCCGAGCTCAGCATGAATTATAAAGACAAATTAAGCACATTAAAATTCAGTGGTGTTTACCTGGGCTTGAACCCGCAATCAACGGTTAAGATGTACGCATTCTAAACACCGGGCGATCTCGGGTTTCAGAACGCATAATTAGCACAGAATATATATGAATATGATTTTTAATTATATGTCTGGATTAATATCTCAGATCAATCCAATTTTAAATCGAGGTTTTACGTTTAGTAGCTTGTAAAACCGCGACAATATTAATTCATAAAAAATAAATTTATCAACAAGGCATGTGGATGCTATCATCTTTTATTAAAAAGCATCGATGACCGGAAAATGTCTTAAATAACTCTTATCATTTATTGATCGATAATTGTGCTGATTGGCTATTTTTATTGACAGACTATTATTTTTATCTAATTGTATCATTATATAAAAATAATACATCGCTAATGATATATTTGCAAATAAAATTTTCGATTTTCAACTTTATTATCAAGACACATCATTTTACTTGGTGGTAGGGCTTTGGGCAAGCCCGTCTGGGTAGGTACCACCCACTCACCAGTAATTTTACCGCCAAATAACAGTACTCAGTATTGTTGTGTTCCGGTTTGAAGGGTGAGTGAGCCAGTGTAACTGCGGGCACAAGGGACATAAAATTTTAGTTCGCATGGTTGGTGGCACATTGACGATGTAAGGAATAGTTAATATTTCTTACAGCGTCATTGTCTATGGGTGATGGTGACCACTTACCATCAGGTGGCCCACATGCTCGTCCGCCAACCTATACCATAAAAAAAATAAACAATAGCTTAAAATATAAGTATTTTTTTATTATTTTATTATTCCAGTTTGTGGCGTGCTTTCGCTGTTGCTACCGAGATCACGGATAGAGCCTAGACCAGCCAAAGATAGGCCATTGTAATTCACCTTCGAAAATCTCGTTATTGTTAAGTTATTGTTTACGAATAACGATATTAATATTATATACTTCATGATTAAGATATTTTGAGTTGATCTAATTTATCATAAAGAAATAATAGAGCCGCATGATGTGAATGCAGCTTTTTTCATAAACAATTATTAACAATGTTACCATCAAGGGTAACAAAAAATAGGTATTTTGTAATAAATGCAAGAAGTTTTAACTATACATATAATTATTACGATTTTTTATTATATTCGAATTATAAATAACCGTTTTGTACATGTCGCTTTCTTGCTCGCCATGTATATCAAACAGTTGAACATTGTGCTTAATTTAATGTAAATATTATACCTTAAAAATGCTTAATTACAAAAACATATTTGCCAGTAAAAATATTAATTAAAAAAAACGTTGTGATATTTTTATGTACTTACGTTAGTTTAAGTTTAACATCATAATCTTCTAATCATATAAATAAAGTTCTTCAAGATACTGTGAGGCGAAAGAATATCAGAAACACGCATATACACATAGATTCAAAGACAATAGAGGTCCCAACCTCTATTTTGATTTGATTTTTCTTAAATCAGGCGCCTTAATTTTATATTAATAAATCTATTTTTGTTACTTTATTGTTTATTTTTCTTATGCATTAAACCCAGAGGCGTTGAAAATTTTAACCAATATTAAAATAAACTTTTATTACAAATAAAAATTTCATAAATAATTTGGTTAATAAATAAAGAACAAAATAAAAAAAAAACATTTCCGCCACTTTTATTTTAATCTCAAAATTGTTAAATTGTTTTATTTTAATCTCAAAACTTAACTGAATACATTTTATTTATTATAATCTATATACATATTGGAAAAAATATAGTTTCGATCCATTGCAATTTTTAATTGATTTTTTAATACAAAATTATACATGTATGTACATATACCCCGATTAAAATGTAACTGATTAAAATATTGAGTATATATACTAATCAAAGTATTAACAAAATCACCTCAGTTATGAATAATAAATCGATTACATATAATTCTGATCATACTTATTTCCCAAACCTTTAAATTATTCAACAACCAAACACCAAACCTGTTGAATCAAAATATTTCCATATATTTATATCGAGCTATATAATTTTATCATTTATGTCTCATTCTCTTTTCGATTACAATATTTCTCAATGTATTTTTCTATATTGTCTCGACCCATTCTCTCTTCTATCATGCCAAGCGATATAGAGAAAATCTCATTCGCTATATCTTTGTCCCGAGCTAAGGCTGATTCTTCACAATAAAAGCAGTTATTAAAGTAAAGTCCTGTGACGCCCTCCAGTTCGGATGCCGTTGCGACGTATACAGACGTTGCAGCTGCTTGTTGCTGAAAACAAAAAAATAATAATGAAATAAAAGAAAAAAAAATTCAACAAAATACAAATAATAATTAACAATTTTAAAATAAAATAGCAATATCTTCAAAGATATTTTGAATCGTCATTGTCTTTTTAAACTGATATAAATAATAATATTAATAAGTTCGACGATTTGGAGGCCGATAAGGGATAAGGAAGGAATAGTAAATACAGAAGGAGGTGCGTGCATACTGGGCAAAAACCTCAACAACCATATTCAGATTGACTTCAGCCAATCAGAAAGATTCCAAACTTAAGTGAACAGAGAAGACCCCTACAACAACAGCAGCCTGTAAATTCCCACTGCTGGGCTAATGGCCTCCTCTCCCTATGAGGAGAAGGTTTGGAACATATTCCACCACGCTGTTCCAATGCGGGTTGGTGGAATACACATGTGGCAGAATTTCTATGAAATTTGTCACATGCAGGTTTCCTCACGATATTTTCCTTCACCGCTGAGCACAAGATGAATTATAAAGACAAATTAAGCACATGAATCAGCGGTGCTTGCCTGGGTTTGAATTCGCAATCATCGGTTAAGATGCACGCGTTCTAACCACTGGGCCATCTCGATTATATTCAAGCATGACTTACAACAACTGCCAATTCGACAATAAATTATAGAATAATTTGTGCCTCTTTAAAAGAATTATTTTTACTGTAATACAAAAACTCAGAATGCAGTTTTTCATGATATATAAATTAGGTAATATTGTTTTATGTGTACACATTGATTACATAATATGGATACTTTCTAGAGACTTAGTAAAAGGTCGCACCAGCATAAATAACATTTGATAAAACCACCAACTTTTAGGCAGATTTGTATAAACCATGTTTCCGGGATGCAAGGAATTTACAGCAATACCCTTATGTTTCCATTCTTCACTTAATATCTGGAACATAAAGTTAGTTACATAAAGTAAAAAAATAATTCTGTTAAGCAAAATACCTTTATGATACATTATTTAACTTATCAGTTATGACAATCTTTTATAACCTAGTCGCTCATAAAACTACTAGGAATATAAACGTAAATCAAATCAAAATAAACTTTATTCAAGTAGGCTTCTACAAGCACTTTTGAATCGTCATTTTACAATTAAGTGAAGCTACCACCGGTTCGGAAAGTAGACTCTACCGAGAAGAACCAGTAAGAAACTCAGTAGTTAAATAATAAATGTTAAAGCAATATTATGTAAGTACTTAATCATCCATTTGAAACCCACCGTTTAGACTTAAGACCTGGAATTTAAAGTTTGTATCATCAGCCTTATTTATTGAAGATAATCAGGTTTTCGTTCATTTGTAAAAAAAAAAATGAAAAAAGACACGCCCAACCAGTCAGTAGCATTGTCAATTTTAGTTATTTATTTTATTAAACTACACTACTGCATAACTGACATCAAACAACTCCCACCCTAACAGCTATTCCAAATGACCTGATAATATTATACATTTAATAAAAATTACAAGATATGTTTACTTGCCTTTGCAGTAATAACATTATATAATTTAGAATTATTATAAGCTATTAATGTACTGTATTGTTCCTTCGGATGTGCAAGATTTTGTTTCACAAATACATTTTTTAAACTCGCCATTCTGAAATAAAGATTAAGATGTGATATTCAATATTTTAAAAGAGATATTATTTGTTAAATGTTATTAGTTTAGCCTCTTTAAGGTCCAATAATATAATTGATACAATTAATATTTCTATAGTACAACCTATCCAAATGGATCAATCAGTTTTGTAACAAATTATTACATTATAATCACTAATGATTGTCTTATTCACCCGATTAATGCTTTGTCTAGGCACTAAAAAAACGAGGCAGATCCCAGTTGATAATAAAGTGTTATTGAGATTTTCTATAAAAAAAAATTTTTTGCTACAGTCTGGAAGCCTGAAACTCTCAGAAATATATACAGAAAAGTTTGAAATGTGTAGATTCCTATGCCTTGAAAAGCATTTAGCCATTGTCCTCAATTCTTTCTAATTTGAATGATGAGAATGATAGATGGAGAGTGCACCTATGTTTGCACACACTTTTCTACTATAATAAACACTACACTACATAGTTGAGCGCTCTCCCTAAAGATTGGCCACCATTTACATATTTAATTTAATTGAAACTAAGATATAACAAAGTATATCATTACTGTAGTATAGGGAAGGTGCAATATTTTTGATTATTGAAAACGGATCTATATTTCGTATGACGTCATTCCTGTCTGACATTGGCCCATTAATCATACTTGTCCTCACTGGCTTTCATACTTATACATTTTTTCTTGACTTTTGAGATACTTTTTTGTAAAATTTAAAACAGACTACTCGATACTCCGAAAAAAGCTGTATTGTCGTATGTTTGTGCCAATGTGTTCATCTACTTCAACAAAGTTTTCAAATAAATCATCAAGAGTGGACCTTCTAACACAAAACTAGGATAAAAGTTGTTTCAAGCTGAAAAGAGGAATCTGGAGTCTGCTTTGAGAAACCCAACTTCCAATTTTATTTCAAATACGCAATTAATTTTCGTTTCAATATTACCTTTTTTTACAACTATAACTTCAAATAAATAGCCATAACAGGTGTGACGTCATTGACCGCTAATTAGTCTTTTGAAATATGTTCCGTTTCAAGTTACTTTAATTCGTAATTATTGTTAAAAAACAATGTTATATCAAATTTAAAGCTTGCTGGACCCTTCTTTTATAATTTTTTAACATTATATTTGCATGTTCCCTATTATCTTCTTTGAATTTTTAAATTGAATTTAATAGTCAAAAGTAGTATAAAATAATTATTAATAATATAAACATCAAATAATTACAAATTAATAATAATTAATTATTACCTATGTGATTCTGAAGACACAAACACTACTCTGGACCCTTTCTTCAGTAATGGTTCTAACAGTAACGCTAAATATGTGTGTGACAGATGATTTACTTGAAATGTTCTATCCAATTTATCCTCTGTTTCTTCATATAAGAGTCCAAACACACCAGCGTTCAATATTAACATATCAAGGTGACTGAAAAATTAAAATTATGATTATAAAACAAAGTACAATTCACTAAGCACATGTGGAAAAAAAAATTAAATAGTATTTTTAGTTTTTAATGGAATTTATATACCATATGGTTATTTTACAATAATTTAGAAATAAAAATCTTAATAAAGAAATAATAGAATTGGATACAGGAAATTTTTCATAAAAATTGTTCCATATTTTCTGTATCCTGTAAAGGGTATTGTAATAAACACCAATAAAGCTTGCACATATGCACCTTTTCTTATTCATTGTTATTTCATGAAAAGTAAAAAAACTCACTCTGAAAAAACTGTTCTTACAGCCATTGCACATTTTCTTACACTATTCAACGAGGCCAAGTCCAAGTATATTGCTTTAAGGTTGTCTTCTGATACTTTAGTGTCTTTGACAATCTGTTCAATTGCTTGTTGTGTGGCTTCCATATTGCGATTAGCTAATAGGATATTACAGCCATGCCTTGCCAAGGATTTTGCAGTTTCAAAACCAATGCCAGCATTGCATCCTGTTATAAGTGCATATTTGCCAGAAAGATCCACACCATGAAGAACCTGTAAAACATGGTTTAATAATAAATATACTGAAATTATTCAAAAATACAATGCAAATATTTAAAATAAAAATTACTTTTGGTAAATACTCCTTTGCAAAGTAATTACTTTTAATACCTAAAGCTTCTATGAAATTAAGATATTTATCATTTAATTCAGTCAAATAATCACCTGAAAAGCTGTGGACGAGCCATCAAACCTTTGACGGAAATCATTTACATGTTTTTTCTCCTCCTTTGCAAACGCTAATCTTGGATCAACATATGTTTTGTTTCCAGTTTCTTGTTGTATGTACAAAGGCTTACCGTTTTCGTCCATAGTTTTTGTCCAACCAAAAGGTAAATCTTTCGGAATAACTTTCTTATGTCCTGTGCGGGGATGGGTCCACTGTATTTTATTATTACATGTACTGAAAAAAGAACTTCATTTAATAAAAGGGACCAAAATATTTTATATATTAAGCCCTAATGACGATGTTAATTATTAATCATTGGTTTAGAAAATTAACTTTTAAATCACTACAAATTGCTCACTTAACAAAATAAACATTTCCATCT
This sequence comes from Vanessa cardui, assembly GCF_905220365.1. Taxonomy (NCBI): domain Eukaryota; kingdom Metazoa; phylum Arthropoda; class Insecta; order Lepidoptera; family Nymphalidae; genus Vanessa; species Vanessa cardui. The sequence continues at coordinate 9,904,147 of NC_061130.1, read as the reverse complement.
TCGGTTGATTTTTCTTCCCATCCTGGAGGTAGTTCGTCTTCACTGTCAGAGTCTAAATTGTGCATTTTGTCTTATATTTACTATAGATATAAATTAACGAAATAAATGTTTTCAATATTCTGAAACAGTAGGTATTCTATTTACTATCCAAATGCAATAATATGTCAAATAAATTAACCGGCATTTATATTCATTGTCAGTTGTCACTGACCTTTACAGAAGTCAAATCAATTGTTTTAAAAAAATTACATGCACAATCACTACAACATCATCAAAAATAATGTAATAAAGTGAGGAAAATTATTTTTACTCGTCTTAAAAATTAAAACAAATTTTACCAAATATCTTACTAATCTGACAATTCTGATATTTATTGTTTTATTAGGCAGCCATAGATACATAGATAATACATATTATATACTGAACAGTGAACAATGAACAATGAACATAGATACAAGTCTTTTGCAGCCATTCAAATGCAAAAATGTAATTATTGCCATAACCAAAAATATTAAATGCGTTCGGATACTCTGAATATATTAATCCTCACAAATAGATTTTATAATATATTTTAATGATAAAGCTCTTTGTATTTACATACTCACATTGAATTTAATATATCACATGGTGAATAGTCAGAATAAGTTTTCGTGTCAATAACTTACACATTAGTCAAGTGTAATTTAAGTCCAAGTATCCAATTTACCATTTGTGTGTCAAGGTAAATTGTCAAGTGTTGGATAAATTTCTGTAAAAGTTATTACCTACAATATAATAAATTCGTAGCAAATCATCTTTTTAACCGATTCCGCTCAAAATAGTGTATTTATAGATGAAGACATGCTAATAAAAAAAAATAACAATTATATTTTAGTAAATTCTTGTGTCTAAACAATGCTAGTTCGGACGCTCCCAACGGTTAATGAAAAATGGATTTACAAAAGAACCTTTTGTATTTTCTGTGTTTAAAAGTTTTCGAAATGGTTTGGACATTAAAATGATTTTTGTGAGTGTTTTTTGTGATTGGATGTTTTCATATTGGTGGTTCGTATATCGTCGTGATGGGTGATAAAATAAATAGAGAATATTTCGCTCCTGGCTCAGCAGCCTTCAATTACAATAATGTGGTAAGTGATAGTTTCAAGTTAAACATTGTCAAGGAAAATATACCATTTAACAATAAGTATGCTCAATAATATCAAAATGCAGTCTGAAAAGTTACACCACATGCAGATACATTAATTCATTATTATTATATTATACTAACGTATTGTATTTTATTTAACTGTACCCACATTTTATAATTATATATTGTTATACATAAATTATTGTAATTCATGTTTTTATAAAAGTAGTATAATATTTACAAGTATTTAATAAATTTTTGTCCCTGATTTTTTAACCAAAATCTCAAATCTAGTTTTGAGTTGATGGGTATATTAACAACAAAATGCCTTGTGAATATTACTTGACCTCCAAATTCTATTAGATTTATAAATAACAATTTATGTACCTAAGATCAGATTAGTTACTTTTAGATTTAATTTTAGATCAGATTAATGATTAGTTTCCCTTATAACAGTTATTTTGGGTTGATGAAGTGTTTTTTAGACCAATGCAAAGAAGATGATGATGATGATCTGCTAGACCCAACACTACAGGAATGAGCACTGATAATGCTTCTGTTGGATTGATGATACTAGATTTGTAAGTGCTTCTCTATAACTGATTGCACTTATATGTGCAACTAACTGTGCACACAACCTTGTACATGTTTGAATTTAACAAGAAATAAAATAAATATTGTAGCCTAAGTTACTCCTTATTATATAAGTTATCTGCCAGTGAAAAACCCGACAAAATTGATCCTGCCGTTCCAGAGATAAGCTGGAACAAATAGACAGACAGACCAACAAAAATGGTAAAAAATGTTATTTTAGTATAGGTACCATGTATAAATACATATGCATTGAGTAAAAAAGGGCTATTTTAATATTACAAACAGATATTCCAATTTTATTATATGTCTAGATTGGTATGCCCAACAAATGTTTGATTTGTATGCATTTGACACTCAAGGCGACATACTGATACTAGATGACACATAACACTGTGAGAGTTGTAAATCATTACCAAGCACTTTCAATGCCCACCAATATTATTTATTACATTGTATTAAAAATCTTTATGTAAATAATTAATCTGGGACACCTTAATCTGTAAATTTCACAATTACAGTAAAATAACATTAAATCTTCACATTTTTAACAAACAATAAGTCTAAAATTAGTTTGTAACATTTGTCACTTTCAAACATCAGTAATTTAAATAAGAAAATTAAACATTTGGCAGGAATAAAAATACCAGAGCTCCACCTTAAATATTCTATATATTCTATATAACTACTTTTGTTCATGAATAATGACTAAACATCGGTGGCATCTATAATAATATCAGAAATATCAAAGCTTAGTGTAATGCACAAATTTTCAATTCCTATGACTATGATAACTAAGACAATAAGGACCAATGAAGAATCTAAAATATGACCTGTATTCTGGTAAGCTTAAGGTAATATAAAACAAAACAACAATGCAAATTAATCTGTTCCGGTGTTGTGTATGCCGTTGATAGTTATTAAGATAATAAGAATCACATGGTAAAAAACTCATCATGTGTTTATAATAGGCTTGTAAAATTTAATGTTATGGTGGGGTGAGGCATAGCTAGTTTTATAATTAAAATAGTTCCACTAGTAAAACATGCACAACATCAGGCACTTGTTATTATGAAATTTAATTTGTGTTATGTGACCTTTACCCTTACCTAGTAAAAAATACCACAGATTCAGATTTTTCGATGGATTCAATTAAACTTTTTAATAAAAAGAAATATGTTTAGAAATACTAGACATCATTTTCTATTATTTATTGAATTATAATAGCTATCCATTTTTTCGTAACTATTACGTATTTCGATCCATCAAACAAGTGTATTAGGTAAGCTTAGAGTTTTACTCAATTTATCTTTACGACGATCGGTAAATATTTCCTTGTGTTGTGACGGCGACGACGCTCGCTACATTGATGTGTTATCATTTTTATGCGCATATAACTACAGTTTCTTATGAAGCAAGGAAAGCAAAGTGAAACTCGAGATTTCTGATTATAAATCGTCAGCAAAACGACTTCACCTCTGAAATTTAATTGATTCTCAATTGTTTTTGGTGTAATGTTTTATTTTAATAAACGTTAATATGTTAATGTGATTTTATTGCAAATGAAATTAAGAATCATGTGTTTTTTTTTAATGAAATAATTACACTATAAATAAAAGACTTTCATTTATTTTAATATTGTAAATAATATTATCATAAAGTTTTATAACTAGCACATAATTTAGCATATTACAGATTTATTTTACAATAGGGGTACCATTATTGGTTTTATAATTGAGATGTAAGTAAAACATAGAGGCACATTGATTATCATAATTCAGTTTTCACTGTTTTGCAATATTATTGTAAGGCCTGATGTAAATGCCAAAATGAGGAGAATAAATACAAATACTTGGATACGAACTGGCTCAGCGCGGGAATAAAAAAAAAATCATACCATTGTTCACCATTTTCTATTTTACCGTCAATTTGCTTCTCGATGAACAATAAGTGGCGTGTTGATCCCACGGCGAGACAATACGATGTGGGGCAGGCATTTGACACAATTTAATTTGCACGAAATAATCACTCATGATGCATTAATTGTTTAGTGCAATCGCTATTACTCTCACGCTTCCACTGCAAGCTAGGAAACCTATGGGAATGTATTGATTTAGTACTTTTTTGCGGCTTCGAATCGCATAGTTATTACTATAATTTAATCATTTGTTTCAATTACAATTTATTTGTGAATAAAATATTTTTGTATTATTCACTTTAATATGTAAGTACATTTCAAGTTTTTATAGGCCATTATGAATTGAGAAAACTGTTATAATTTTAGATAAATTAAATTTATCGATTTTTATATATACTAATAAATTTCCGAAGGCTCAATAAAATAGGTAGGTGGATACGTACCGTATATAGTTTAGGCAAAAATTGTGTTGCCTTCAGATGTTGCATGTTCAAGGCAAAGCTCGTACCAGGAGCATCCTGGTGCTCGCGTGTACTAATATTTAATAGACGTTTCGTTGACACAAAAAATTTCATCGCTGCGCCAACACGGTTTTAATAATATTCTATATTCTCATAGCATGATACTAACAGTACCTTTTTTTTTAATTCAAACGAACATTCTTTGTGATTAAATATGAAACCTTATGAACCATTATCGAGTAACTGCCCTCGCATATCAACTATATGCGAAATAAATATACTTAGCTAATTTCCACTGGGATAGAAAAGTGGACATGTAGTCAAACTAATTACTTGAACACAAAAGTAAATTATAACTTCTACATCATAAACTTCAATGCGTTATTAAATGTAAATGCTTATTTATTGTTATATTTCGTGAACTTTCGATATTAAAATTGTGTAGTTACGTATAAATCGCGTGTCTGCTGCTGCAAAACCTATCTACCCAGTTGGCAATGTTCAGAGTTCAGTTAATCCGTCAGTACATTTTTGTCTTGCGAAACGATCGTTCTGTGACCTTAGTGCTGTGTGTGTTACTCGTTATTTTGTAATATCTGTATAAACTGCAAATGGTTTTTATAACCTGAATTATGAAAAAAGTGTGGCGTCCGAAATGGAAAGTGGTGAAAATGGTGCGTGTTCATGTAGAGTAGATATTGCGCTATTTAAAGATAATGTCAGAATTAAATATAGAATCGGGTAAGCTAATAGATTACTTTATAAACTTCTGTATATACTTATATATTTATTGTAATATTTATATATATTTTTTATTTTTATATCGATCGTATTCCACCCCTATCACAGTGTGTAAAATATTGCAGCATTGAATTAAACATTTAGTCAATTAAAATAAAAACATTTTCAAAAAATGTTGTTTGATTTCCTGCTATCGAATCTAACTTTTAAAACAAAATTTCACAATTTTAATTGAAAGTCATCAAATAAGTTTTCTATCCAATATCATCACGCAATGTTTTGTGTAACGTCTTAATCTAAATCCATCATCTTTAGCTGTACCCAATATTTCACTTGACGCATATGAACTATTATTTACTCTACTTACATAACGCCGACAGCATTTACCGATTTCTTGCAACATTATTTACCTCATTCGATTGAATTAAATTTTTATGTGATATTTGATGACGGTGTCGTTACGAGAATCAGATTCCTAATAAACGTAATTTACTGTTTATGCAATCGGTGCATGTAACAGACTGTTATTGATAAATAATAAAAGCAAGCAATATCGATTTTTAAAACTTTCAGGTTTATGTGCACCGAAATGAAAAAGTAAAACGTATATGAAAATCTTCGTTCATTTGTCTTTCAAACACAAGTGAATAAGCTCTTAGACGTCTCACTGCTGGGTAAAGGCCCTCAGCTGTACTCTTCAGGAAAATATTTAGTTGAAGAAAGGTTTATTCATGCACGCACGTTTGATACTAAGTATAAATAAAAATAAACGTATCATTATACAAAAGGATGAATTGAAGCTGTGATGAAACCTCGTTTGTTCCATGTCCTTTATTCAAATCAAATACTTAAACCTTACATGGTGGAGAACCTTCGATGCACTTACAAACTTTATGTATTGATTGACCTAAAGGTCGGCTAAGTCGTAATTATACGTGGAATAAGTTCATGACTAGATTACTACTTAGAATTAAATAATATATATACTTATTCTAATTTGTTTAAGATTTTTGATTGGTTCTGAAGTTATGTAATCTTTTAAATTAAACTTTATTTTAAGTCCCAAAATAAAGGCAACATTACATTCTCGGTAAATGTCTTCCCATCTTCAACGCTTATTTCTATTTCAATAAAACCTTACAATAGTACAAAAAGTACCCTATGCCCTGTCTCGGAACTCGACCTATCTCTATACCATTAAATACCATTTAATCTAAATCTGTTCAGCGGTTGAAGTGCGAAGATAAGTTGAACAGACAGATTACTTTCGCTTATAACATTAGTATAAATAACCCAAAGATAACTATCGGTGAGGTGTACCATAGGTTTATGTTAAATAATTATATAATTTGTTTTTTTTTATATAGTATAAAGGCAGTGTAAAATTGTAGTTGCTAGTGAGTGTAGTATAGTAATGAGCTTGTTTAATGTGTATATTGTAACTATTGTTAGTGAAATAATAATAAATAAATAAAAACATTGAATATACGTTTGCGTGGTATGTACGTAAGTAAATATTTTCTTATAGCTCGGAGCTGTAAAGGAAACAATTCAAGATCTAAATCATTTAACATGTACCTACTTAATCAATTTACATACATTGTTTTTTACTAAAACTATAATTCACATGCACTTGTTGTTACAATAAAAAGAAACATCTAAGAGTACGTATAGTGAGTGCAAATTTACTATATAACTATACTGTATACTCACTTAAAACTAGAAAGTGCAAGCAATTATTTGTTCAAAAACACACATACCTAAATACAATAGACACTTTTGTTCATACGTACTTATGATCATAAGCTGTTAACCAATCAGTCGGAGCTTACGTCATTTAAAATTTACAGACATTTTATGTTACATTTGATGTATAATTACTATAATGGCACGTATTAGAGTACCGTCAATTATTCTACTTCCCCGTTTCTTATGATTTCTAACCGCAACGTAGTTGTCACTTGTCAGAGCATTGACATCTATTTGAGGTTGAGTTGAACTACATCCTAGTTAGTGACGACTGACGACGTAAGCGATGTATGTTTTCATACATTATGTATAGTGATTTAGGTATTATACGCTTATATACTATTAAAATTTATATAATAATGTCACGTCGACTAGTTTTTTAATAAAATTATATTTTAGTCCACTTACTAGATAATCTACTATTCAAGATTTGAAGTAAACCATTTATTCCATTTGCCCATTTTGATTCCCTTATAATATACATATATATCAAAGTTTAATTAAAATTAAGGGAATGCCTTTATAAATATATAATTCAACGAGATTCCTGAATGGTATTCACCAATATCATTCACATCTACCGTTCATCAAGGCGCCGTTTTAAAACCAATTGCCTGCGATAGTATGATTTAATATAAAATTGCAATACTGTATTATTGTCAAAGATAAAATAGAATAAATAACTAGTAATTATAGACTCAAGGGGCACAACATATGAGATCGCCTGGTTGACCGCGTATTGACTATGTAAGGAGTGGCTTATACTTCTTGCAGTGTCAGTGTTTATAGGCGTGACCACTTACCATTAGTTGACCTACTTACTCGTCTGTCGTCCAAATAAATATTTTAAAAAGGAATTGAATACGATAGTGTAATATCAACTATCCGTCGTCTTTTAGATAAGGTTAAGCACTAGACTTCAATGAGAATACTAATTTTGGCTGAGATGACCAATTGGAATGTGCATTTTCTTAAAATATGTTTAAATATTAAGTACGATCTCGGTTTCCTGTGCAATTACGTCGATATTCTTCGGATTCATTTGCGTGAGCTACTTTTTATAAGCTTCCTGACTTCGTAATTCGCATCGTCATGAAACATATCGAATGTTTCCATACAGAATATTTCCTTCCTTCCTACACGACTTAGACGTTTGGAAATAACTATAGATATAAATAATATCTTATATTTATAATGTTTTCAAAGCGTTAATAGCGCAGTGGTTTAAAGGCACTCCTAACACAAGCTTTAAGCTTAAAGGAGAGTGAGGAATTAGAAATTTAGTAAGTCCTTATTTGTATCGTAACTACTATTCTTTCAAAAAAAAGTATGTAAAATTATAAGATAAAATTGATATTATATTGAATAATGACTATTATAGAAACGTATAAACCAATACAGATATGTTAGAATCATTGTTCGTAATGTTATTTGTTTTTCTAATAATAATAAACGTTACAGTAATATTGATAACGATGACGACATCAATTAATCTTTTAATGAGTATTTACAGCGCTTATCTACGTACAAGGGCCAGTTACTTCATTATTATTGTGTATGATAAAAATATAAATAAATAAAAAAAAAAAACAATGAGAGTGAATTTCTATAACAATATATAAAAACAAATGAAAATAGAATCAAATGCAATAATTGACTTTTTGCTTTAAATAAAATGCCTACCTACTAGAATATTTTAATCCTACTCCTACTGCCTACCCACCTAGCTATCGCTATATATATATATATATATATATATATATATCTTAATGATTCTATACATAAGAGAATACTAAATATATCTTTGTTTATTTGTCAAACTATGTTACTGTAAGTCCGACTTTTCTAGATAAAGGAATCTTCTGGCAAACAATACGTAAAAAAATTCATATTACTTATGCTTCTATCTTTGTCCAGTCATTAATGGCTTACTTAGTGTAGCAGTAAGACTTACGACGACAATTTTAAATACTCCTTAGTAGTATTGTTTTCTTATATTTCTTTATATAATATTTCGGACGTGGGGCATGGGATGGCAGAGGCCCCATCTAGGGGACATAGGACATTAAGTCAAAGTCATATAATATTTCAGGTCGATATGTTCTGTAATTTTGTTCCAGTTTTAGAAACTATGCACACATGACAAATGAGCGAAATCAGATTTGTATATGTTTTTCCCAATTTGTTCGTCATGCTAGTTGCATTCTAGTCTATACATGACCTTCCATGGCAATCAATTACCTATTTACAGCACTATGTATAAATAGTATTATACAAACTACTTCATATTATACTTAAAAACAATAATAATTACATTAATTGATTTTGTTGGTTTTGATAATGGTTCTAATCAGTAATACAAGTATTATTTAAAGATTTGGATCGGACTCACGCAAAGCCAAACTATTCGAATTTTTATATTATGTTGCGTAATTTTAAAGATCTAAGCATACATAGCGACGGACGGGTAAACGGCTTTGTTTTATTCTATGTAATGATAATTTAAAAATGAACATATATTTTACAGTATATAATATGTAGGTAGCATAGTTTTAGATATACTGGAACTGGTTATGTCAGAGTAGTCAAGGCGATATTTTTCAATCCGGCCGCTTTCCAAGCGATCGTTGCCAAAACTATAAGAGATACACGAAAACTTTGAAGAAAATTTTTGGATCTTCAAAAATGTCTATTGAAAAGCTCGTGATATAAAGACATATATGGATCTTAAATCTCAAGTCGTCATTTCTTATGTTTTAAAACATGGAAATTTTTTAATGATTAATTTCATATATGTATTTCATGTATTTGTCATAAACTACAACGTCATACTACGTGGTCGAAATTCGACTTTTGAAAATTAGAGCAACACAAATAATATTACCATACCAGTAAGATACCACTAAAGCTGAAATCAGTTGTTAAGTAGAGAAGGCGCTTAACCGTTTTATCGTTGCCTATTTATAAGTTATAAAGTATTTAAATAAACGCATCACTAAGTGTAAGTAACTTTAAAGGTGTTAGCACGTAGTTGATTGGACTAGTTGAAAAAAATGGCGTATATCTCATTATTTAAAAAATATCACAAAGTTAATACGCTGTGAAAACCGGTATCCTATATTTTAATCTATATGTAAGTAAGTAGTAGCAGGTCGGTATGGTATAATTATAAGAACTTTGATTAACCGCTAAAATATATTTATCAAGGTTGTTTGTGTGAAGTCAGACCTTCTGATTTTTTTGTATCTGCACTTTCAATGGCGATTATGTCATGAACTCTAAAACACTGCGTTTGTATTCAACAGAGACCTCCAAACTAAGCTCTTCATAAGTTTCATGTATGCCTCCTACGGATTACATCAACATTCAAACATTCGTGAAGGCGAGTGTTGGCGAAAAAAAAAACGTGTCTGCAATAATACTTACGAGCCACGAGTCTTACTATAAATAACTTTATAATAATACAATAGATAGAGGGAAGTCACGCAATTGTCTTATTAAAAATAACCATAGACGTGTAATCAAAACACTGGCGTCGGAGATGTTTATAGCATCTAAGTGGTCATTTAATTGTAATTGCATTGTAAAAAAACGCAAAGTTTTGGTGTTGGCCTCCCTGATTGTATCTTAGCCATTTCTAAAGCAGTTTAAATACAGATATTTTTATTTCAAGGTAATAAACAATAGCGTGCATTAATAATGAATTCAAATCCACACCTCTGTTGTCGTGCTCTGTGAGCTAAGCTTTAGTTCATCGTACTTAATGCATCATGCATCTACATACTTGTTTTTACAAGCTCTTATTTAACTTGCAATGTTAAGTAGAATCACTTGCTCTCTTATCCTCTGGAAATGAAATTTTACATATCGGCTGAGTTCCAATGGTATCCATGACCTGATTTTACTCACAGGTTTAGTTTGACACTATGGAGCTGACATAGCATAGACATGAATTTTGATATTATAAGGCTTGTCTTACAACTATTAAAGTTTTACGTGCAATCGTTTTGATGCGCTATAAAAATAAAATAAACTTCGAATAAGTGATACTTTATCTACGAAAATAATATATAAACATGTTTTATAACTGATAATATCTTAACAAATATAATTTGTACTTAAAAGAAAGTCTTTTTAAGCACAGAAAGTTATACCTTACCCATGTTAAATATCATAAAACATTTATAATTGTAGTGCAAATTGCAATGTCAAACATTTAGTCCATTAAGCTGTCGAAGACAAAAACCATTACCGCCTTTTTGACAACCCCTTGGTTTCGTTTATTGCTTTATCGTGTTAAAACAAATGCGTAAAAGAATAAATAAAGAGTTCTACATGTTTATACTTCTATAAATTTTAAGCCTCGTTTTTATTAGCTTACGGTTGTCGTCGGTTATTTAAATCACTGGAATAAAACAGAAGTAGTAAAGACTAGTAGTAATACTGGTCTTTACTAATTATAATTAAAGTTATATTTTGTGTGTTGAAATGCGTTATCTCACTATCAAACTAATTAAAAAATTGTAGGTGGTTAGATATAGGGAATAGTGTTTCACGTTTCGGTAGTAGTAAGCTTAAAAATCATCCGTGCGCCAAACTGTACTGCCGTTTAATTAATATAATATACCTCCCTAAACAGTACTAAGTATATAGAATCACGTATCTGTATGTAATCAAAAATAGTCTCGAAAGTCAGAGCTATACATCTCCATACCAGCTATACATATCCAGTTTAGTTATTATTAGTTATTGATGATTACATTTCAACTTACAACATAAATTAAAAAAAAGAACTCAATGATCTTGTCCAAAAATGTCGAATGGTGTAACTGATTACATTTAATGAATAGTTACAGATGTCGAACAATTGAATATTACGTAATTTTGCTGATGCATTATCTCAATCAAGAGATATTATCTTGTTCATCGAGCTACCAGATTAAATTGATATTGTTTCTCGAGTTTTGCTCAGCTGCATAATAATAGTCGACGTCTTGATTTAATTGAAATTAAGATGACGGCTATTATTGTTAAGATTACTTTTACCGATATTGTAATGTATAATGAATTTATCGTAATAAAAAGAAATTCATAAAAACGTGTCTCGTTAAGATTAATTATTCTCGTCGTAATACCTTTCTAATGATATTTTACAATTATACTTAACTATGTATTTGTAAGCATACAATATTTAATTTAAATTTTCACGAATCGCTCCAGATAAACGACCTACTTTTACTAATACAAAACGACGGTGTTTATTTTTCTATGATAGTAATGCAATAGTAATTTGAGGATTGTGGTCTGCGCAATCACTGGTAATTATCCTAACTATAAGGCTAACTCAATCTACGGGTATCCAAATAGATAAACTATTATTGAAATCGTCTTTTGACACAAACAATCCGTTATATAAATTCAGATTTTTTTGTAACTTCAGTAATGGTTCAAACCACATCAGTGTCACATGATACATGTTCAGCTTTAGATCTAGACCGTTCCATTTTTTACAATCTCGTATGTTTATCAGATTATCTGTTACTTGAACTTGAGTCGTGTAACCAATATGCATCGAGGTGTGTTCGTAGTGGTTTCAAATGTGATATCGTCTTAACAATTCGGTACAAGTTTCGTTTTATCGCTCGTTCTTTATTAGGAGGTTTACGTGACTAGTTTTTACATATAGAAATGAAATAATGTTTAAATTTCATACTAGAATAAATACAAAACATTTGTGCTATATTTTTTAAATTAACAATTTCGTGCAGGTCTACGATAGACCCAATCGAAACCTATCTACAATTATAGATCGTTAAAAACGAATGATATTTTTAGTTTTGAGACATTTCGATACTAAATCTATAAAATTCAATGAATAGAAGCTATACGAGCTTGACGTTTGGGTGTATTCTGAAAGTTTATTCCATATAATAAATTCGTGCCGGGGTAGGGTAGCCTCGATGGAAACTTATCCACATTATATTATAGAACAATGTTTATGATAAAGTTATATGTTACATGAAAAGTTAAAGATAAACAGTATCTTTTAGTATTCTATTTTTTACCCAGCTTTTTTTCAATAGTCATTGGTGTGAATCACATAAATAATATAATTATATAATTTTGGGTTGAAATAATAATAATTTAATTTTGATTACGTCATTGCTTACTTCATGAATAAAATTAATGTATTTACATACCTGTTTCTGAATTGCAATTAACATAGGAAATTACATCGAAATCCATAGTTCCTACCAATTTACTTGAAGTCGTTATTCGAATTATTATGATCATCGATTATAGACTAGAAAGTTGCCATACGAGAAGCTCCGCGAGCTAAGTTTATCAATATTGATAGTTCTGTAAGCTGTCTTGTATCCTGCCTCAACTCAACTATATTATTAGTTAGAAATGCATCTCACTTTGACGGGAAGTAGGAAAAGTTAGTGTTTTATGACGTTTATAACACACCGGGAGTTTTTAATTAAATCAAAATCCAATAACGCGAACGCTTTTTTGCCATTTACTAAGAAGAAAGAAACAAATTATAGGTGGCAATAATGAGATTATTTTAAGCTTTCTAAATAAATGGCTTTCTATTGAGGAGCTATTAATTAAATAATTCCTAGAGGAAATACAGGAACCCTGAATTTCAGAGTGATATTCTTCAGAATATATTTTAGCTAAATTCACAAAGATCAATATGATTTGGTTTATGTAATATCTTTACTTATCGTTCGTCTGCAGCATCGTAGGATATTGCTTCTGTCAAATAAGAATGCTTTTGAAATAACCTACGTAAGGTTTTTATTTATACATATAAAGCTAAATATTGTGAATGCTAAAGTAACCGAGTTTCAACATATTTTGTGGAGATATGTGATAAAATTGAATGGCTTCAAAATAAATCGATTGAATAATATTTTAATGTCTTATTGTACTTCGCTTAAAACACATCACGAGTATTATTACTAATGAGTGACATGGCATTAACCTATTTATTTTTGACTAACTGAATGTTCATCGGTATGTTTTTTCGCGCACACTCCCTAACCTATATAGACCAACCCGTTTTTGACACGCAATTACGACTGACGTTCATTTTTATCCTCATTGTCTATTAACACGCAACTAACAAAGCATACATATATTAAGACATAGATGTATGTTTCATAATTCATAACCTTTTATTTTACGCTTTTAAACAATACTATTTCTAAAGTTGATCGTAAAAAAAAATAAAAAAAAAGGCCCCGACGAATTGAGAACCTCCTCCTTTTTTTGAAGTCGGTTAAAAATATCGTAGATTTCGTTTTCAATTCATGTATAATTATTATGTTTGTCGAATCCGTAAAGGCTAATGGACCACTTAGTTACTAGTCACTTGCTATCTCTTTGTTTTAAATTAGATTAGTAAGATAAAAGTCCGCTAACAATCCGAAACAGAACAAACCAATGTAAAGCAGTCTCGTTTGGCGGTAACAGCAGATTTTTTTCTTCGTATATAATACGAGGCATATGCTTAGCAAAGTATATGGTAAATGTATTGTTAATCATTTATTGTGTGCGTTTGTGTGTGTGAGCGTCTGGTGGTTTGCAATTTAATAGGCCAAGTGGCTTAACTATAGCAGTCAGTTATATTTATACCAAGATAATTTATAAACACACATATTGTATATGGAATAACGTCTTATCAAGGGCCCGACACTCGTTTAGCCATATACATATATCTTAGCCTTCACAGTATTTTAAATACTTTTAAATTCGAGTAAAAGTGAATAAGTTATACTGGCTATTAAAGAAAGTTGTTTTTAGTAAAATATTTTATATTTGTATAATAAACTCAACCTATTTATTTAAATTCATTACGATGTATAAACTGCATGGTCTGACGCCAACCTTCGTTAAAAGTGGCTTTACTTGATTGATTTTGTTCTACCCTACGGGTGATAGAATTTCGATTTCCTCTGTTGATGGACGTGTTAAACAAATAATCTTTGTTCGGTCTAAAATGTTATTTTCTTATTAGTAAATAATTATTTTACATATTCTTGATTTTACAGTAAGTACTCTTGACCAATTATTGTCTATGACAGCTGAACATCAAAAGGAAAAGAAAAGATAAGATAAGATAAATATACTTAAGAAAGATGAAATATTTTGTTCAAAATTTTTTAATTGCACAATATATGTGTCAAACTCGATTAGGTACATATATTTAGTAAAAAAAGTAAAAAAAAGTAACAGCCTGTAAATTTCCCACTGTTGGGCTAAAGGCCTCCTAACAGTTAACTCTTCGATTTGTTCGTATCAACGTTATTTGCTTCTTGTCGCGAACCGTAGACGACTAGAAGATGGAACTGTTGGCTATTTAATTGACGTAAATTAACAATGAATCAAGTGTAATGAATATTTAATATGTAAATAAATATTTTATTCAATTTTTGTTATCACTGCTCATAAGATCCATAGTTTCTAGAATACTGTATCATCGGTACATCATCTGTGCCGAGCAAAACGCGCGGTTTGAATGGGGCGTATTTGCATAAAAATAAGTATTTATTTGCGAATACACCTAGACTTACAAAAGGTTGTAAGTGGAGTGAGTGAGTGAGGTTCGAGTGACCATTACATCTCATATCAAACTTGCTTGCTTGCTTAAGCTTGAAGCTTTAAGGTTAATTGATGAGGCACATGAATTTTGAATGTGGTAAACGTCGTCTTGATATACATACTAGTAGTTAGTACTACTAGTTAGTTAGTTTTAAAGCTGAAACTCACGGCTTCAAATCCCGTCGATCCAATAAAACTTATTACCTACCTGCTAAAAAATCTCTAGCACAAGAAAAAGCGCTTTTTCGATATATCTAAGGATCCTACAACGATCTTGGCGCGGTAAGATGGTGACTACAAATTGGTGTCACTATAAAGTAATTTTATTGAATGATTATAAATAAATAAATCTATATAGAAAAAAAATATGCAGCGCAAATTGTTGATTGGTGCATTGTTTTTGAAAAGATAACGCGAAGGTTTACACAATGTAAGTTATGGTGGTTGCTTCAAACAAATACGGGTTCCGCTCGTATCTTATAAATGTTACTACTGTCTAGCTAGCTAAATATAGGATAGCTAAGAAATATGTTTAGAAAAAGGTCTGGGTGATTTCGATATATATACCAAAAGACAATAAAAGAAATTTGGTTTTATCAAGACTTCACAGATAATGTACGAGTATCGTTATTTAGAAGCAATAATTTATCGTACGACGTTACCGCGTGACTTAGCAGAATTGAGATTCCACTTTTTATCGGCTGATATATATAAATATTACACGTGAAATGATTGACACAGCGAGATGTGTTTCATGCTTATATAATATAATGCCGATGTTTGTATGAAAAACTTTCCAAGAGGATGTTTAGTTTTGAGACCGATAAATTATTTATAATGAGATAAATATGTATAAGGAGACTACAAAATATCGACCCTGAATGAGATATAATCTTCGTAGATTGTAGATTCGTGTCAAGATATTCCCGTCTAGAAGTAAAATTATTTAAAATCACTCTAACAAAATCTAACGCAAATACAGATTTCTAATACTACAGCTCACTGAATTTCAAATATATTTTAAGATAAAGTTTATTTTAGATTATATAACACAGAGCTCATCTAAACTTTTATAAAGTTTTCTTATGGCTCATACACAAATGTTACCATTAGTTATATAAATATGAATACGAAACTTGGTGTTTGTCGTTATAAAAATGTAGGAAATTATAATCTAAAATAATTTTAATAAAATTTGTATTACATGTAAGAGAATCTTCCAAGTACCTAATAGTTAATTCACATCAAACACAGCTTATAATTTGCATACAACAAACACAAAGTCTACTAATGAAAACAACAATAAAATATACACACACAGTTCTACTTGATACGAATGTTATGTATATTATATTATATATTAATAATACAATATGAACTTTAAAAATACAGGAACATATTAAAATTCTTGTGGTATGTTTGTAAAGAACAACCCTATGTGTGCGCGTGACCCAATTTCATCGTGGATACATAATTTATTTACCACTTTAGTATCTAAAAGGCTAATAATTTATTGCCCAAAACAATATAAATTATAATAGCTCTGAAGAGATCAAACGACGAACTCAATTTATTTAAATATAAGATGTTAAAAAAATAGATTAAATAATGTTGTTTATGCATTATGCTTGTGTGAAAAGTAATTGTTATATTTAATCCGTGGAAATTAACAAAATAAAAAATTACTCATTGTGATAATAAACCAATTAGCTCTAAATTCATTCCTTGACCCTGAGATATGAAAGTAGTATCAATTGTTTATATGAAGATACAGTAAACTCATTGTTATTTATGAATATTATAAAGGAACAACTTATTTTTTATCTCAAAAAATTTAAAAAAAGTGTATCTAAATTTTCATAATTTACCGACTTCTGTATTCTACTTTTGATGAAAGTGCTAAAGGTATCAAAAGGTTCATTTTTCTTTTATTTTTCATCTTTCATCAAAACTGGCTCAAAAATGAAATAAAAGTGGTATCGTGACATTCTTAGTAAGACTGAACACTGGCGTGAACGTTCTTCGGAACGAATTTGTCTGATATCACCTTAACATAAAACATTTTTTTTCATTCGGTATAATACGGCTCATTGCAAGTATAACTTAACCACGATTGGGTCATTGTTGCAATAGATTGCATGTTTTGAAATATCAATGTAAGAAGTAGACTTCATTTAAACCATCCGTTTCACGGTTTCAATTTAACCGTGCACTGACTCTTTTTCGAAACATATTGTTTTAAAATAAATTGTGCTTTGCACCTACGCCAAATTAAAATATAATTTTGTCCCCCAGGCAATGGCTCTTTAGCAATTGATAAATCGAGTTTTTTCACCTCCGACATATCAGAGAAAGTGAATTTATCGATATTCATCACATAGTTCACGAGGCCGCCTCCATCGATCTGAGGGCGATGACCTATCGAATAGAAACATTAGGTGTGACATGCTAATCACGATTTCAGATATTAATGATAGGATTGTCTAGCTAAGTGACGACTGAGAACGGATAATTGAAAATTAAACGAAATTTTGTAACTACGACGCGACGAATCAAAATGAAACATGATATTTCCTTTAAATAATATCTAGTAAAAATAAAGTAACGCTATAATAGTTTGAGCAACGGTGGATATAAATGTGTCACAGATTGTAGTACTTTTCGATATTGCTTGGAGAAATTAGAGAAAATGGTTGCGGTGATCTTGTACCGCAACTAATTTCGCTTCCGTACACAGAATAATAAAAAAAAACCGCTTTATAAATATTATAAGATTTCAAGATCAATGAATCAATTCCATTATGATTTCCAATATTCCATTTATATGAACCAAATATAACAACATAAAAAAGCAAGACAGTGTGGCTATTGATTATACTGTGTTACTAACTAAACTAAAATTAAGCATGGCTTTTTATTTATTAAAAATGTATCACTAATATTTTTATAATTACTTACATATTTATGCATTATTTTGTAAAAAAAAATGTTAAAAATAATGCAGTTGCTACAAAAACCAGAAGCTGCGATCAAAAGCAGCTAAAAATGTGAAATGTATTTATTGTTTAATAACGATAAAAGAAGCGTTCATTACAGACACATTAGGGCGCCAAAAGCGATAATGCTCTTAGAATTTCTTCATGTTAATGAGTGTCTGTCGCACGATCGACGACGTTCTCAGCCTGCGTCTGTTTTTAATCGGCGAAAGTAGTTGCGTGAAATGCGCGTGCGCTCGCATTTCGATCACCATCCGCGTTTTGCATTTCTATTTCATACAAGCGAATTCATAACATACCGATTACATTTCTGCACTAACAAAATAAGTAACATAATGTTGCATACGTTTCGAGTAAAAATGATTTACGATAATCGTTAAAATGCTATTCGATATGTATTACAATAAATTGCCTTCTCGATTGTCTAACTTACACTCTTATCGCACCACAATTTCGAACATTGTGATATTGTATCATAAATTGTTCTCGTGGTGTCATTACTGCATTTACACAATCGAATAGCTGGTTGAAATTACGAAATAAGTCGTGAAATAAAAGTAGCTTTTCGTCACATGATTCGGTAAATAGCCGTGCCATTAGAACACATATTATATATTGTGATTTAAGCTAACCGAATCTCATTACAGTTATGAAGAAGTGTGAAGAAACATTTATTTTATTTTTGAAAGGAGATAAATTGTTTCCTCAATACGAGACATTAGCACAAAGTTCTCCCATTTTTTTTATTAATTAAAATTTATTCAGATCAGTGTAAATTTCAATCAACATAACTAATTAAAAAAATATATCTAATAAAATATATTATTGATTGTGTAAGCTTTACACATAAGCCTAGTTCATTTGTGTCTCTTGTAATACAATTCCTAACAATAAATCTTCAATTACAAGGCCTTATAGGATATCGGTTAGTTATTACTCAAAGGCTATCAATGTAATTAGAAGAAGTCCCAAGTAGTGGCGTGCAGTAGCGTGTCACGTGACTTAGTCTCGTGTATCAAATTAATGAAATTGTTTTTGGCATACCGGCTTAAATATAGTACTTGGTAATCAATTTTCTTACTAACACTTAAGGTTGTTACAAACGCTTGAGATGTGTTAACGGCTTTAGAATGTCATTGTCATTATTTCTAATTGATCGATAAATGTTATTGGATTAAAATAACAACAAGGCAGCGTGTTGTTCGACGTGCTTCGCATTACTTACAAGCATTTCATATACGTAAAAACCCTCTCTTCAAAAGGAAGATAAGGCCTTAGCCTAAGAGTAGGGCAGTTACAGGCTGTTATTTATATACTAATTTGGTTTGTTTGTATCGATCATCTATTCACATTAATGGATAGTGGCAAATCTGTTTCATATTAATATATATTGATATTTATATAATCCCGCACGTGTATATGTATTTTTAATGGTAGAATTTAATAATTTTAATTCGTGTAATCCGCTACTTGATAGCACTGCAATACATCAATTTATATACCGTACAACCTATGTCAATGGGTGTATATATATGTATTATATACAGGTATGAGAACGTCTGCCGAATACGGCAGCAAAATATTGCTTGTAAAACAATAAATATATAAGTTTATATCGTATGCCATCCTAAGCCATAAAATTTTTATAATTATTGTTGACAATTAAAAATAATGTTTTTATACTATTACCATATGCATTTTATAACAATTATTTTTTAATAATAAAAAAACACTTTCAGGTCCTCTATTATGCATAAAATAAGATTTTCTGAATATAATACAATAAAATAATTACATAAAATGCTTCATTTCTATATTACCTATGTTATTTTTAATAATTGGTACGTACTGATATTTATTGAATGTACATAATGAATAAGAAAAAATATAAAAGTCTGTATTAAATAATGATATCTTAGTCACCCACCTACGCCTTTTGCTGATAACGCTAGACGCCATCAATTTACTCTCGCTTACAATACGGATGCAAGCGGGTTACCGTGTCGCTTTCTTCGTTTACCGCCAGAAGCACAACTTTACAACTTGTTTTACATACAACTTATGAATACGATTACGCTCGACCAAAGCAATGCAAACGAGTGATATTGCTATCGTTTCAATTCAACTTCAACTTATAGTCAAATGCATCAGTGACTTCAACGCTTGATGAGCAGAAACTGGTTATTTTTATCACGTTACGACGAATCAAAATGAACTTTCTTCATTTAAGTGTATTGTCAAATTTCACTAAATGTATGCCGTTCACTTCATTCCACAATAGTAGTGTTTGTTTTTAATAACATTTTTTTCTTTCAATTGTATGCTTTCCTTTCGATGCTTGGTTTATACAAATATTTGACCGAGATCTTTTTATCCATATACATTAATATATTTGTTAAAAACAGAAAGCGACGTTGAGAAACATTTAAATGAATGACTCACTTCCCTCTTACCGTAAAATATATGCAAATGAATCTTATGCGATATCGAAATAATCTTGTGCTTAAATACAATTTTATTTTGAAATGAAATTATTTAGATAATTTTATAAACAACTACACGTATCTATTTGATACTTTTAACAAATTATCCGTTTAAAAGTCAAATTTCTTTAAATGGTACATTTAAGTTCAGTAATCACACTGTCATTCACTTCAATGACCTTGTTCTGTTCGCGTGCAGACTGGTCTGGCATCTTGTTTGAAATACATAATCGTATGTCATTAAACCGTAAGGCCTTTGAGTGGTAGCAGATGTTCCTTTCAGCACCTTGTGCGTGGGCTAAAAACGAATGATGCTTAAAAGAATAATTGTTACATTTTAGTGTCATTGTTTTTTTTTTTAATGTATCTTAAGCTTGTATATTTCTTCTTTTTTTGAAAAGAAAAAGAAAGACTAAACAGGTAACATTTTTTCATACGGATAAAACTATAAGATACATGAATTAATAATAAACTCTAATCATCTAGTTGTCACTAGCATTTTCGCTATATTTCGCGGTTTATAGGTAATCTATAGATGACGATAGTAAAAAAAGGAGCCTAAGCTTATGTCCTTCCATAATATTCAAATTAACTTTATACCCAATTTTATCCCATTCGGTTCAGAAATTTGGCTGAAATAGGAATAGACGAAGATTTGTTGTTCCTGTCGCATTATTACATTAGCTTAGATTCGTATAGCTCTGTCTATATACAAGACTATATTGATTGCAATGAGAATTCAAGTATTTTTTTTTATTTTGTTTATACTTTGGATCTTTGAGGTATGTATTTAAATGACTTGAAGCAAAAAATGATATACGTATAGGTATGTAAGGTTATCAACCTTGACTGCTACACAAATATGTTCATTATTAATATTTATGTTTGCAAAAGTATAATATTTTAATAATATTTGTTCAGTAGAAGGTGCAAAGATAACAAAAAGTAAGTACGTCGTTTCTGCGAAGTATGCTTTGGACCAGACGAAATAATTAGTTAAAGTAGTCAGCAGCTGCAAACACCTTATTCGTTAGCTATGTCGTGATAGCACGTAAGTAGTATTTAAATTACAGAAAGTATACAATATTTACGTATTTGTTAATATTCAACTATTGAGTAATAATGTCTATTTCATTACAATATTTCTTAATATATATTTTTAATAGGAAGGAGAAAAAAATATTTAAAAACCTCCGGTTCCGGTGAAGGATGAGTTAAGGCAACCTGCATCTTATGTTAATACACCAATGCACAATTGAATACCAAAAATTACAAGTTTCAGAGGAGGCATTTGCCCACCCGTGGAGTATTTACGTAATGTTACCAGTTGAATTGAAATGTTCTTATCTTTTTAATTAATTTTCTCTTTAATAACTTAAAATTAAAATATTAAAATAAAATTTTGCATTAAATTTTTGTAAGAATGGTTTTCGGATATCCTTAATTTTTATAGCGTGCTGTATTAAAATAAATAAACGGTATAATTTATGCAATTGCGCATAACCTCACATAAATTCAATAAAAAAAAATGGAACTTTAATGCAATTAAAAATCTGAGTATAACGAAACTCTGATATTAAATTCGTTATTAATTGGTTTGTACAATTCATGTTGTACGAACCAATTAACATCTGTGTTAAAGGAAAATGTCAAAGAAACCTTTTTAGTAGTGTGATGAATTATTTGAGCCTGGAACTGAGTTATTTCATTGATATAATGTTTTATTTTCACAAATATCTTTGCAAAGACTACTACAAATCAGGTTTGTAGCGGCTGTGACTAGAACGTCTAATAGTAAAACATGTATGTCAATGTTAATACTGACTTGTGACGCCCACTAGGAGCTAAGGTCGAAGCTTATGTGTAGACCTAATGCTGACCTTCAGGTTTTCTTGAAAGTGCTTACAGAATTATTAGCTGCCGCCCATGTGTGTTTGAATAAGAAGTAATGTATCTTATGACGTCACGACACGCCGTTTTAGAACGGGTACACAATTTTCGATTAGTATGTACAAAACAGGTTTATTAAAGGATGTTAATAGCTTATATTTAGTTTTGCATTTGAGTTAGTTACTAAATATTTAGACCTAGATGTATAAGCAGAGATGGCAAAATGTCTAGAACACGTGAATATTAACCGAAGATTGCGGGTATAAACCCGGGTACACACTACTGAAGTTTAATTTGTTTAACTTGTGTTTTTATTCACTTCATGCTCGGCGACGGAAGTGAGCGTCATGAAGAAAAGCCCAGCAATGGAACATTTATAAAGTGGTACTTTAAATATGTAAAATATTGAACCTTGTTTTCACTGTAACTTTCACAATACCATTATATAATTCTCCCTATAAGATTCCCATAAAAACAGGGAAAGTATGTAATCTGTACTCAGACGACAAGGCCGCCCCGAGCCCGGTCACGCCCATCCTACGCTCGACTGTGAACAGAAAGAAAGTGAAACCGCCAGAATTATTCTTCGGCTTGTGCAATTGGGCAATTGTCTCTTCAAAAAATAAACAATTTAGCAGTCTAAATAATTACTAGGTACTCTGAAGGAAAGCATACTCAAATTAAGCCAAAATACAATTTTTGTTTAGGTTGTCTAGTAAATTTTAGGCTATTTATACATCATTTTATCCTGCTTTTAGATAACTGTATACTTCATGGCAGACTTTCAAATTAACATATTCCGAATATAAGAACCGTCATTGGTACAGTTTTAAAGTCGGTTATTAGGTTTTTGGTCTTTAATTTTAATTTATAATAAAGATTCTACTAACTCTTTAAAAAAAACTTAAAATTTGACCTTATTTTTAAAAAAATATATAATATGTATGTTAAAATCATAAAATATAAAATTTTGTTTTAGCACTATTGCCCTGTACTGACTATACAGAAATTAATTACAGTTGACCGCACGAGGAGATGGTTTTGGAGAATAAATGTGTGTGTGTGTGTGTAGTGTAACTTTTGCAAGTTATATGAATACGCATATTGCGCGATTACAATTACGTAAATTATCATTATTTTCTATGTGTTTTACATGTAGCCATATGTTTAGAGAACCTACTTCAGAGCTGCTAAAGTATATTGCGAATGCGTTTATGTATATGCACACGTCGCATACCATTTAGATATTTTCAGATTGAAATATAAATCAGTATTTGTTATTTTAAAGGAAAATTTAAGAAGATTTTTTATACATATACTACCGTTTTAAAATGTATTACAAGTTATTAAAGTTTGTTTTCTGCTACGAACCTACTTTGTTATTTTATTTCTTTATCTACGGTAGTGCGATTCATAACTAATGAAAGGGCATTTTTTCTAGACGTTTTTTTACACTCGGTTGGCTTGTTAAACCTTCACGGTTGGTGGACTCCACCCTTGGCTATCGCACCATTAGAAAAAACCAACAGTATCGTAACTAGTAAAAGACCAGTTCGATTTAGTTTTAATTACGTCAATTTTTATTCGCATTTTAATTAAAGTTAGTTGACCCAACGTTGTTTCTCGGAATATGATGTCCAGACTGGGGTGAGACACTTAAGTGAACTTGCTAATAATAATAATTTATATATTGAATAATTACTTCGCCACAAGTAAGTAGTAATGGTCACATTGGTCCCTTGTATATTAAGTTTAGTTGAAACAACCTTAACCTAACTATAGAAGGTTGTTAATAAAATAAATATATAATCATACAAATAGTACAAAACTTAATGATGCGGAAAAACATTTGACTGTGAAGATTTTGACCTTTCACTTATTAACAGAGATTACAGATACATTCAGTGGGAAGGTAGAATTAATTACATGCATAGAAACAATCATATTATTGTTAAATTATACGTGAATACATTTCAATATTCATATATATTGTAATGTCATGCATCTTGTTATAATAATATAATGCTGATGCCGTCAGCGAGGCCGGAGACAGGCACGGGTGCGCAGCTTGAAACGATACCAGATAGTCGCCGATTGGGTACCAACGGTAAATATCGATTCTGATGCGGAACATTAATGCAGTATTTTGACATTTTATTTTGTTAGGAAACAGTAGCAAAATCATAAAAAACTAAAAACAGAATTTATAACATATGTAGTTCAAAGTGAAATCATATTTTTATTTCCTGTTGTCCGCCAGTTGCTCTGGGAGCTAAAAATATAGGCAGGAATTCAAAAATTTAAAGCCTGTAACAATCTACGAGTTATTTAGTGTCGATTGATTATATGCTCATATCGATACGTTACCTGTCTCATAGATATCGTATAAAAATATTTTTTTTAACAAATTTAAATATCAAAACTCATTGAAATCGACATTAATTGAGTAATGTTTATGCACCTAAATTCCACATGTATAATGATCCTTGAAAATAAGTTAAGTGTCTGATTTATTAGGCTTGATACGATTAAAAGTTATTGTCGATGGTATTATAATATAGCTGGTACGCAAGAACTCAAGTACGTGCCTAAAGGAAAGGGAAAATTGACGAAGACAGCGTAATGTATGTTAGTAAATAGAAGTCAAATTCCTAGGCAAACGTGAGCATGCTCATAAAATGCAACATTATTAGAGTTTTGTAATAACTTGAAATTTTACGCGTTATTTGCATTGCATTGGCTAACTGACTAGACACGGACCTAATCGACGATGAAGATTCTTACCATTTGGCGTAACGAGTGAGAATGTTATTACAATAATCTAGGGCATAGCTCTTGTGTTAAAGTCCACTGGTTCACGTGGACGTTTGTAGATTACGTCGATTGGACGGATATATCGCAAGCTCTTGTCAATGGCGTAAAATTTAACACTCGGCATCGTTCTAAATATAATGTCGACATATTGTTTAATTCAGACAATGGTTGTTATAAAACAAAATAGACTTGCATACTTAAGATTCTTCGAATAATAAACATTTGAATTAAAATACATATGTAATGTTTCAATAAAATTTAATATGATATTCAGGTGTTTCTCAACGATACGGCGCGTTTAGATCTCATTATGTTGCATCATCTAGTCGTCATCCAACTGATTTGGATCGCAGATAAGGAGCGGTTCTTTGATGTTCGTTATATTTTCAAATATTTATGTTATTTGGATGAGTATATTTACAAAATGATTTTATAACCAAAATTGAGAGTGTTACGTAATTTATCAATTTAGTAATATTGGATAACTTTGTGGGATGCTCAAAAAGAATTAGTTTATGTATTATTATTTCTCTAATAAGACAAGTAAGGTTTACAAACAAAATATAATAATAAGGTAATTGTAATTTTCGAAAAATAAAACTATACTTTAGGAACATTAATTTCTTAATACACCTTATTAAGACTAAACACATTTATTATGTTATATCCTTAATACAGTTTTAAACAATATTTTATGTGTAAAATTATAGTGTCAAAAACAAACTGATGAAAATTTGATTCTCACCATTACATAAATGTGAATAACATAACGTTAGTACAAAAGGTGTGCTACTTCCATTCTTTTACTCATAATTTTTAAACACTTCCCTTACAATGTATTACACAATCTTAGATTTATTATTGTGTAATCTTGACACGATGATTACACGTGTAACGGACAAATGTAATTGTTTTAACGACATTTTATAAATTATATTCGTGTCAAGTATTGCATTGAACTCTTATAATACGTCAAGCAACAAGAGAAACTATTACATTAAGACACCGTTGATAGAAAACCGTAGACTTATTTTTATAACAGTATTAAAAAACAAAACAAACGGAAAAAATCCTTTTTCGTTTCTTTAAATAGCAATGCAATACAATGTTTGGCTTACGTGAATAAACAGTAAGTAAAAGCATTATTGCTTTACACTCAAAACTTACACTTGCTAGATGTTTTATTAACTTGTATCCGGTGTAAGTGCAAGTGTGCATCCGTCCGCCTCGTCAGCGCGAAGGGGCGCGGTCATACTCGCCATTAATAAACAATATGCATCAAAGGAACAATTCCTAGGAACACTCAACGGTTCCATGGCATGTCTAAGGTAATATATTATTAGCTGACGGAACTCTTAACACTTATATTAATTAATAGGTAGGTATGAAAACATAAGATCGTTTTCAATATACACTTCCGTAAATTATTATCAAACATTCAATCGTGTATGTTTTAAATATATCCATATGTTTACCTTCGTAACGTAGAATAGGTTCTTTTTAAATACCATTGTGAAACTCTCACGGTTAGCCTATTCGTCGACGTAACTATAAGATGTTTGCAGTTTTGCATTACAAATATATGTCGTGCACGTATCTCTCGTGTGTGTGCGTAGTTCGATAACATTATTCATTTTCACCCGTACCTATGACGTGATGTATAAGGTTTATTAGTGGTAAATATATTGTTAGAGCATCATGTCAGTCGTCGGCAATTGTAGCGCATCGTTAATTCACCTTATTGTCTTCTACTGGCTGTTCTTTCTGTATCTATTTCAATATCGTTACAGTAACGCGCCACGGAATACAAAAATTCCGATTCGTGTTTTAATTTAGCAGATTATTTCCTTTAATGTGCGATTCTCTTTTTTATGTAATTCAGTTTCTATTATATTATTATAGGTCTTATTATTAATGTGTCTTGATTAGTTTTTCATTGTTGAAGTGCTAAAAAAATGTTCTAGACAATGATAAGAATGCCTTTTATACTAAGTTCTGGTTCATATTTGTTATAACGTATGTTTGTTGTTTACAAATATGTGTTAAACAACAATAACGGTCAGTTTCTAAGGAAATAAAATAATTATTTAATTATTTGCGAGTTAACTAAGTTTCATTAGAGAATCGTACTCAATAACCTTTTCCTAAATAGATGAAACGAGTCTGTTAAGTCTATATATATTTTGCAGCTTTCAAAACAACACCGGAGGCATTGCCAATAAGTGATTAAAAATGTCTTTCATACAAACCGGTTCAGCGGCATTCATTGAGATTAATATTATGTTAACTAACTGGAAATGACCATTAAGAGATAGGAAGAAAGTTTTTGGTAAAATAAACATTTATTTATAATCTCGAAATGATTCGCACGTGATTGACACTAATGCTTAACCATAAATGAATTTGTTTTCTTTTTAATCATTCAAAAGAGAAAGTTAATATTTACTAGTTGTTACCCAATAGGATAATCCAACGGAAATACTAAGTAATAGTTTTGATGAGTTTGGGCAATACATCTTGTATTGTTGTATCGTCTAAACCCATTTCACCCTGGGAGCATACTATCTGTGACCACCAATTAACAAAAACAAAACTGCAATTAATCAAGTATTACATTCCACAGATACCGCATTTTGAGTACAGATTTGGGAGTCAACCCGTTATTGATTAACGGGAACGGCCACAAAAATTTACTGAAACGCTACATGACATTTTAATAATATAACAATAAAACTGATTTATTGAAAAAGACGACTAATGATTTGAATAAGTATAATATTAAACAGATACGTCTAATACGTATCTGTTTAATATTAATATTTCAGATGTCTGAACATCCCACATTATTAATTTGATAAATAATTAACATATGTGCAAAATTTCACCTTCATTGATGTAATTGATGATATTTTACATAAACAAGGTGGCGAACTTTCAAAAAAGTTTTAACCTCAGACTTTTACCCATAAACGTAAGCCTAAACACAGATTTCTTAACTTTACCGTATAAAATTTTATCAACTTTTTGCCTTCTTGGGTCACGATTTTTTAAAATGCAGTTTAGATCTTTCTTTAAGTTATTAAAATAAGATTAAATATCGCTTTTATATTTCTTACATTATAAATTAAGAATTTCCTAATGTAGGTGATTTGTACGAGAACTTTTTATTTGTACGAGATTTCGACTGCGTTCTATATGTACTAGGTATATTTGTATAAATTACAGTTCCCTTAGAATCTTAGGGTTTCAGTGCTTCAGACAGTGCAATATATGTCCTTCAGTTGTTTTAAAATTAATATTAATTAGATATTTAATTGTGATTCTTCATATGCACTAAAAACAATAGTGTTTGATGTTATAAAATCGATTGAGTACTCGACTCATCCGCAGTTAAAAACTCAACTTGTTTCGTTTTATGGCTTCTCGCGTCATTTAATATTTTAAAGCAGGATAGAGTTACACGAAAGCAACTATGATTTATTTTTCATAATTACAATTTAACTTAAAATTAATCAGGTAGAACGTTATGGACATAAAATGTTACATTCAATAACATTATATAGTATAAATGTATTACGGTATTTGAAAATATGTTTAATCGTTTTCATTACGATGCACGGTGCACTTTTTCAGATAAATTATCACAGGTTTTTTCAATATAAAGAGGATTTTCAACATATTTCTTAATTTAAATATTACAAGGAGTAATGAAAACGTATGTATAAAAGTTTATTACAGTTATAAAGTTTCCGCCTATAAACGTCGAACTGCAGGATAGTAGCATCCACTGTGATATATTTTTTATATATACTTAGTATTTATTTGTATCTCCACTGAGTATCGTTTTCGTGTCCTTTTTTGAGCTTCATATTTGATACTCAATTTATCCAAACATACCTCCACAATTTACAACGCCGATCTAAGTCAGATAAACTAATTTCAGTTTATCCTGAATGGTCATTGGTCGATCACAACTGATGACGCAATAGGCGGCCAATGACCGTTCTTCAAATATAGTACATGAAAAACTTAACGGTGCTTGCTTAGATTTCAATTCGTATTTTTCAATTCAGATTTCAATTTTTATCCACCGGATCTCTTATGTACATAGAGAGTAAATTATATAACCAAATATGAACATATTTCTCAATTAGATAGAGGAAAGCATGTGTCTCGTTAGGTGCTTTGTATGATACAGCCGTGGGCTGTATCACAGAGAAGCCATTTGCGTTATTGTGACAAAAGAGAAAAGAAATAATGATATATAAATAAAATATACAATGTTAGTAACTGTAATGAATAATATGTGAATGTAGATATTGACAAACAAACGCGTACACACACACTGGGGTTTATAGTTTATAAATACATGTTGTACAATCAACCCCAGGAGTATTATATATATAATTATTTGTATGGATACATGTATTAATTATTATTTTTATTTGTTTGTCAGCAAAACAGTACGAAACAAAACATAAAAAAGCTACCATTTAAATAGTCGCTGAGTATAATGACTTGGCAGAGATGTTTTCCGACTCTTTGTACGTTTCATGCATTTGAATCTGTTAAATATTTAGCATAAAACCTTATCAAAATTGCATCTTCATATGCCCAGAATTCTAATGACCTCAATGAAACTTTCCAAGCGCTTGTTACTTTCGTTTACACACAAAACAACAACATTTTTGACAGTTTTCGCTAAAATATACTTTAATTTTATTTTTAACTTTGCTGTTTAGTATATTCAAATCGTTTGTAAAAATACATTGGTAGAAAAAGCATATTATTCAATACAAGATTTTATAGATGATAAAAAAGCGTGGTGCTAATACCTGTTGACTTACACGCAGGATATATTAATTTATATAATTGTATTTAACTAACACGACTTTGTATTTTTAAATGTTAAAAAAGAGTAACTACTGAGTTTCTTATCGGTTCTTCTCGGTAGAATCAACTTTCCGAACCGGTGGTAGCTTCACTTAAATGTAAAATGACGATTCAAAAGTGCTTGTAAAAGCCTACTTGAATCAAGTTTATTTTGATTTTGATATAAATTGTTTTATAACTTTTCATTATAATTTTATGAATTTATTTTAAACAAGCTATTCTGGCTTCTCGTGCATACTATTTTGTCTATATACAAGTTTTAGATTGAAGAACAAACAACATCTTCTCGGATCCAATATAGGTAATGTGCATGTGTTACCTATACATATGATATCATATGAAATCACTCTGTTTATTGGTGAAAATTGTATTAAAATCCGTAGTGGCTTAAAAGATCTAAGCGGACAGACGGCAGGAAATCTATTATAAATAAATAAATCACCATAGAAAATTTGTATGTCATCAATGGTGACGTATCACGTGATTGACGTTGACAAAAGAAAAAACAATTATTCGGTATTAGATTTTTTTCGTCTCATATTGAAGTCACGCTCCACTGGGCAACGAATGCCGAGAGAGAAAACATGAATAACATTCGGCTTGCTATTCCGGATCTGCATTAAGTTAACAATGCATCGGATGCAGTGTTATGATAAAGAACGAAAAAATCTATGTAATACAAAAATATGTGTCTTTAAATTTATTGACCTTATGTATTCATAACTATACATTAATAAAGAGCATTTAAGTTTATATCTAAAATGCTAGAATTGTATCCAAACCAGGCCACTATAAGCCAATGATAATCTTTTGGACCCATAAACAAATAATTTCCTGTATAGTAAGTTGTTTTTGGGTACCGTTCATAAAAAAGATAGTACAATATATCTTCATATAATTTTTAACTGAAACAAAAAATATCATCAGCATTTTAATTTTATAATGTATTATGTATTTTAAAGTTTATTTAATTATACAGAAGACACATATTTGATATAAATTTACATATAAAGATAATATAAAATGTAAATATTATTTTGCAAACTCAGTTGTGTAATTTGACGTATATTGCATTTCAATACAATGTAAATATAAAACTATGAAAATAGTTTTTGTGTTGTTCGGTCTTCTTCAAGCTACACTACATAAACATTTTTTTAAACTTATCACATTGTAAATATTAAAATAAACCTTAATATTTTTTGATATATTGGCACAAGAGAAAGATATGTTACAATTGTCTTTGTTTATAACTACGTAAGTTAATGTATATTTATAAAAATTCTATTGGACTGGTATGCCTTATATTTAATTTTTTTTTTGTATTGTATATTATAAATAACTATGATTTTAAATATATGTATTGTTAATATGTCACAGTGCAATAAACTTTGTAATATATATGTATTAAATCGTAGTACATAAGGGCATGTCTAGTCTATAAACGTGACGTCTCCGGCCTTGGCGGTCGGTTTACCATCGGCTTTAATCGGCTGTGCTCGCTATGTCTGCTTTTGTCTCTTTCACACTCAATGACTACCTTTCAAACCATCTCGGATTTCCACACGCAACGTTTCGAGGAAACTGACTCAGCTGTGTTTTTGTGTAAACATTTATAAAACCATATTGAGCTTTATTTCTTAAACATCAAAGTGCACTTCCTTATGTATTTTCCTATGCCAGCTACAGACTTATGAGAGCCTTATACTATACGTCATAGTATCGTTCTTTCTCTTTTTGCCGGTCGCGCACAGCTGCCTCCGGTCAGTACGTTAGAGTTATTTGTTAGTTGCGGTCGTCAGTGTTAAATTCACGTATATTTACGTGGTCGAAAAATATCGAACCGTTACCGATACGATTGTCAACTACTTAAATTACATTTTATATTTGACAGTGCCTTACTAGTGTGGTGTCGTAATAACAGGGTAAATCGGTTGCTTTCCATTTTTAGATATTATACGCTGGGAAAGCTATTGTTTCCAAAACATTGAAAGTTTGTATAATGTCACTCGAGGAAACAGTGCGGCGATGAATCGGTATGCAGAATAGGGAACTGTAACAATTGTTAGTGAGTGCGTGTGTTACGGCTCAGTGGTTCAGCGGTTTTCAGTGTCCCCCTGTGTTGAATTGCTAGAGTTACGGTACGTTCAAGACCTGACTGATGGGAGTTCGTGTTGGGTTTTGTCGAGAAGAGCGTCATGCGGGCTCTAGGATTTACGTCTAGTGTCTTTGGAGACCATCAAAACGGCGGCTACGGAACTAACACCGGTCCTTGCACCACAGGTTCGTTTCTTATGCATTTCGATCAACGATAACTAGTCCTTATTATATATTTAAATAAAGTACACTAACTTTATAACTAAGAAAGAACAATATATATTTAAATAAATTGTTGGGGGCATTAAGTAATTGAAATTAAAATTATAGCAGCGCTGAGTTACAGGTTAATCTGAAAATAGCAATAATCATACATACCAATATGTACAAACATTTTACCATAAATTGGTACTTCATTGGTTGTGGTTTCCTTATTATTAAATAAATATTACCTACATTGAATTTTAATAAGCATATAGATTATTTTTTTTACGATACTCTTAATTTTTTTCTCGGAGTACACTCAATTTAAGTAGTTATTTTTTATGTATATTTTAAAAGTACCCTCTTAATTCTCTCCAAGATATTATTGACTCAACGAAATGTTTAAAATAATTATACCAGCCGTTCGATCGAGTTTTATCAACAAAGACTAACTTTCGTAATTATAGTATTACTTATTATATATGTTATAAATTCAGTTTTATTTCAAACGCTGGTTTTGATTCATTTAGAAATCTGCATGAACATTCCAAGTTTAATTAACAATAATAATATCTGATACCAATAAATTGATATATCCGTAAGTGACTGTGTCAAGGTGTGGGCGAAGACAAGTTTGTTGCTGTAAGTCTTAACTACAAAGTTTCGCGAATACATCGACTAGTCTAACCAGTTGAAGGCTATATATAATATACAACAATGTGCATATTCTGAAATCTGTAATTTTTACAATTGCATAATATTCATGGATATACCTACTTGTTTCGCAAACATTTCACGGTCGCACTGTTAACACTATGACGGATAAGTCATTTTATAGTTGTTCTCAAATATGTATATAGACGGTTTTTTATTATTTGTATTAATTTTTGTTAAATCGGATCTTTCAAAGTAGTGTAAAGGGATAAAGTTTGTCAGTTTGAGTGGATTGAAAAGTCATCTTTTGTCGGATTTCAATCAAAATTTGAATCCGATTGAAAATCTATCACTAATATTATGATAACCTTTTGTCATAGTTTATATACTATTCAGAATAAATACGAGGCTTTTGAGATTATTATTGCAACGTCGACGAAAAAACGACCAAGTGAATGCGTTTCTTGCGCTACCTAAGATACCTTAGCGATAAGAAAGTAGATGATTCCAACAAAAACTTTAACTCACAAATTGATAAAAAATGGCTAAAGAAATATTAAAAATTAATTTTAATCTCTTGGGGGTAATAACAGCTGGTACCTAATGCTAAATTCTTATCAAATACCAAAATAAACTTGCTTATCGTCAGGAATTTTCCTAGAGATAAAAATCCAATGAATATTTTTTTACTCACATGCGTTTCTGAAGCATTATTTTTCTAATTTTTATTTTCATACATAGATGGTTATATCTCCTGATAAAGCCCCCATTTAACCCGTACGAAAACGGGACAAGCAGTTTGTATTGCGTAAATTATATTATTATTAAATTATTTTACTGGAAATATAAGTAAAAAGGAATTTTCAGGATTATATTTGCCGGCTAATATTTCGTTATAAGCAAAAAATAGATCAACAAAAAATTAAAGATGGCGAACTTTAATTGAATCCATTTATGTTACTTCAATTCGATTGAAAGTCTTATAAGGTTTAAATTGCTGTTGATTTAGCATTTAATCGACTAAAATCGAATCATGTGAATGCTGTTTGATTTAAAACGTGACAATTGTGTCGTTAAAAAATGGCTTTAGAAACAAACGAAACCTTTAATCGCTGATTATTATGAAAAACCTTTTGATTACAATTCATTGCATTTATCCTTTATCATCACACTTTATCCTTATTAGTTGTTTAAATACAATCGCATGTTGAGTTGAGATGGTCATTATATTTGTCAAGGCAGCTTATTATTATAGAATAAACTTACTCTTGTTACCTTTTGTTTTCAATTTAATACTTTTTTATATTAAAAATCTCCCTCACACAGTTTATCGACCTACATTAAGTATTATTTGTTACAGCGAAGGTGTTTGTTTTATTATATAGCGCTCGTCGATAAAAACTGTCTATGATTTTACAAAAATATGAATAAAAACGGGTGTTTTAAACCAAAAAACTTGCATGAAACTTTTTTGTATTCGACTTTCGAAATTGAATAGTAATCGTATAATAAAAGTATCGCTCGTCTGTATCGACATCAAAAAAGTCTATTTATCTTTATTTTATTTATTTATTTATTGAGAGTTCAGAAATATTATAAAAAAAGTACGTAAATCTGTTTTATTTTAATTGAATTTATTATAGTTTAATTTTAATGCCAAATTTTAAAGTTCATTTAGGTTTTTTTTTCGGAATCGTTTTCTTAACATAAACGTTACCATGTCTAGGACGTTATCATGATATATTATCCTTATATATTATCCTTCTCGGTATATGTATTCCGGGTATTTAAATTCTCTTACAATTTCATTTCATCTCTATTCCCGCTAAAAAGATAACGAGGAAATTTGTGCGAATTTCAAGATTATGTAATATTTTGAAGACCGACTAAATGTAACTAATCGTACTATTGGCACGTGCAAATTTAAATTAAGATAAGAGAATATAAAACTGTGGTAGTTGGTACATTCACAAGAAAATTAAATTTTTTACGATGATATAAATCTTTAAAAGATACAACGAAACGTCTGCTATGAAGTTTATATTGTTTTCTTAATATGGTTTTTTTTGGTATGGATAAATGTTTTCGGGTACAGTTAAAATTCAGACGGTGTCTTGTCTCTTATTTTGTTTAATGCTGTAAGAATCGCAGAGGCGTTTATCGTGAGAGGCGACCTTGTTGTGTCTGACATTGGAAGCAGAGATTTCGTATAGTGTTTCGTTTGCTTTTAAATCGCAACTGTGTGACCTCTCTGCCCGCACATTACCTACAATATACGAGCACTACAAATTAAACACTGTAATCGGACTTATTTCTAATTTGGCATACAGAGCTATGCCGTTTAAATGGCAAATTTTCTCCCTGCTGCATATATTGCATTTAACAGTACGACATTACACAGACAGTGCACATTTCCAAGTTGTCCGAACCTTATTTGTCGTACGGCTTCTATTTCAAGTTTGTTCAGAGCGCGTAACGCAGTTGGTGTTGTTCGGACGCTTTCTATCTGTTATCTAGATATCGTCACCGGACTCGGACAGCGTTGATGTAATTTAAAAATAATAGTTTCTTTTCTATAATCTCGGATTTTACTGTCCTTGCACCATTCACAAAACATAAATCAATCAACGGTTTATTTCTTTATATTATTATTTTTAAACAGTTATATTTCAGATATAAATAAAATATCTCTGTATTATTTACACATGACCATCTAATGGTGTACTGACTTACAACCGCATTCGAAAAGACTGCGGTTTCCTTGCGAATCTCGACGCAGTCGTCTTGAACGGATGTTGACCCAACAATTTTATATAAGCCCGGGATTTGTAATACCATTCTAAATTACGGTCTAGGCTAGGGCTTAAGCTAGAATCATCTAGGGATTTACTTTCGTTGAAATATAATTTAAACTTCGCAATGTTGAAAATTATGCGGGTGCTATGTGACGGAAACAACGTGACGAGACTAGTCCATTAATAATGTCACTCAATAAACCACGGCTAGGTTTGAAGCTAATTCAAAAATAGAAAGTGTTAAATGCTTCGCATTGACGTACCGTTCTGAATACTCGAATAAAGACAATGCATTGCCTCTTGATAAATGGTTCCTACTTTAGCTGCATAAGTAACTAGGATTCTTTTTTGAATTGTTCAAATTGTAACTGTCTATAGAGCGTTTAGTTCACTAATGAATTTATTGTTTTAATTTAAATTTATTTATATTATTCAGTTTTTAACATAATTATTTATAATAGAACAGATGTATTTAATGCTTAAGTTTTTTTTAAAGTGATAATTCATAATGCTATTTGATTTGATAATTTACAAAGAAATGCCTAGTTTTTCTATAGATATCGTTAAATATTATTTCTGTAAACTTTAAGTTATAACTTTATAGTTATTTTAGTCACTTAGTGAATAAAATACTCATAATACATATTATTCTAACTATATATAAAATACTTCATTATTATTATTATTATTATTAATAAATAAATAAATGTTATTTCTATAAACATATTATACAGTTAGGCTAATATGTATCATGAGTATTTTATTCACTGGGTGACTGCCCAAAAACTTTGTGGTGTCGGTAATTGGAACAACTACTAGTTCTCAACGTTTCTCTTGATTGGTCGCGCGTTGAATATTAAATAGTTGTTATATTTTTGCATGCACAACTGTTATTTATGTTCGTTTAACTTTAATTTGTTTTCCAGTAATAATTGTATATTTTTCTCTCAGTGTACTGAAATTACGATTCAACGATTCAACATTGCTAACTTTTTCCGTCACGAGATAAAAATTTTACAAAAGCTATTTTCAATTGTTTTCTGAAAGTATTATTAAACTAAAATAGGATTGTAAATAACGACATTCGTCACCACAAATACCGTACAAAAACATGATTGCGCTATTCTAGTAGCCGTGAGAAGCACATTTATTTTCTTAAAATCTAAAAGCACTAAGATTCTGACACATATTTATGATGGGGCAAACTATATTATATTTAAAATAATGTTTTATGACTAAATTGGTAAGTAAAAATCTTTATAGATATTGCTGAGATATACAAATTAATGTCCATCTATGATTAATTACAATATTGACTTATATCATATGAACGTTGAACGTTTGACATTGGGTTTGTCGTTATTAATATTCTTTTGAACTGAGATCCGGGGCTCGCTTGCGAATGGGTCACGTTTCATTGCACAAACGCCATGATGCGTGTCGGACACCATAGACACTTGTAGAAGAATAGCCAATGAAGCGAAAATTGACTCAATTAATTGATCTTATGTAACAAACTCTGCTTAGTAAGGTAACTTTAGCAAGGTATATTTTTTTTGGCAATTCTTAAACTCACCGTCACCATCAGTAACAGTTACTCACAGTATGGTTAATAATGTGTCTAAGTAATGTCACTAAAATTAGCCTTGTTCTAGAGTGTTGAGAATATGAGAAAATATTATCAGTACAGGAAAACAAATTTGTTCCGGTTTTACAAATAAACAAATTATATTTCTATAAATAAATAGTATTGTGAGACGTAGTTATTTATTTATGACGAAAGATGATGAAGGTAACGAGATTCTATTATAAAACTTGACTAATGAAATAAATTTTAAAAAATCGAAATATTATAGTCCTTATTTATTTCTTACAGGTTAATGATTTAGGTATATTCAGATTAGACAAGGATTCGGAGTATATTTTCAGGCAGCCACAATGGATTAATATTCAAAAATAACTAAATTTCACAACAGCTGTTCCTATTTTGCTTATACTTACATATGTTTAAATAGATTTGCAATTAGGGATGTCGTATATTATCTTTATTGTATTGAATTATGCAAATAATAAATTCGTGTTTCAACCATTAAAATATCCCAAAAGAAAACAAGCCTAACCAAAACAGTGGCTTAAAATTCTGAATGTTTTCAATGACGAATTACCGATGCATAGCCTAAAAAAATATACTTGTTAAGGTATTTTTTTCGCTATAAACAGCTAGTAGTCTTTTAAATAAGCCATCAGAATCATGCGAAGGTAACATTTATGGATTTAGTACGCTTTGTGTAAAGATTATTTATATTATTATATATTCATTATTTACCTATATATGTTAGCATTTAGAACGTCGCGATTCATCGAACCGATTGACATTGCGACTAAGGAAGGTCATATACGTACGTGTCAGCTTACAATAAGAAAAAAACTGTACTGATTCCAGTTCGTGACATTTCAATAAAGATTGCTCTCGATCGATCCAGGTTCTCAATACTAGAGATTTCATATTCATTTCACTTTCATATTTTTACGATTTCATTCGGTGCATTTATTTATAGATATAGATTTGAATACTTTATGTGAAATGGAAAAAGTCCTTAACAGATTTAAAAAAAACTTTAAAGATGAGATGTTTCGCGGTGGGTAAGGTATGCACGGAATTAATGTGCATAGGCATCGAAATCTTGGTAACGATAACATCCGTATAGAAATATTTCGTAACGAAACATTAACATTGTAGTTAGAATGTAATTGCTGTTATTATAGCTCAACAACTTCCTTGACTATCCAAATTATACATCAAGTAGGGCCGCAGTATAATACTAAAGCCATTTAATTACGTAAATATAACGAGTAAACACGACGATTGTATGCTCTACACCAATATTATTTACTTACGCAACCACCGTAACATATATATTGTAAAATATTGTGATTTACTTGCGATATTAACTATTGAGTACCAGCGGTATAATTCTGTTCAAGGAAAGTTACGTGAGTGTATTTGCACTATTTGAAAATGGAAAAATATCGTGTGTAGAGATAAATTACATAAGTAAACGGCTAAATTGGTATAAATGAATTGCAGTGTCGATTGTAATATTTACCAATTAAAAGTTATAAACGGACCTGCAAATTACAACTACTAGTTACAACATACTTAAAAAAGTTTAAGTTATACGATGGTATCCTAATCCGACATGACAGGAAAAAGACCAGACGAAGGACCAACGCCTGCTAAATACTACTGCTATATTCTTTAACACCGAATTTCTATAGGGAATTATTTGACAGAATAACTCAATAAGCTTTAATTGGTCCAGGGATTTGAGCTCGAGCTCTATTAATCTACAATATTATAAACTTGGCCAGTGAGGTATTTAAAAACCTTTTATATTAACTTATCATAAATGTATACATACATATAAATATAAATACTACGTAGTAGGGCTTCGTGCAAGCCCGTCGGGGTAGCTACAACTCGCTCATCACTACTTATTATTTGGATTTGAAATGTGAGTGAGCCAGTGTAATATCTTAGCTACCGAGGTTGGCATTGTTGATGTAAGGCAAGATTTATGTTTCTTGCAGAACCGATGTCTTAAAATGCGCAATGGTACTCGTTCGTCTTCCTATTCTATAATAAAAAAAATATTTTTACGCAATATTTATTTTGCACACCTTATCAGTGAAGGTTACCGACAACATTATTATGACTAACCATGTGTCGTATTCTTCATTTGTATGTCTTCCTGTATCGTATCGAGTAAACGCCGTGATTGTTTTATATCGATATTAATAATATTTATACCATAATTTAAAATAACCGTGATCAGACGTATTATTATATTTCCATCGATTAAAACGAAGTTTTAAAGATTACTGTGTACTTATTCGAAATTCAATTTGGCCATTATTTGTTACCAAATGTAGTAAAACTCTATGTTTTCCCTATAAAAAAGTTTGAAGCAAACTGGGTTACTTGTGTTTTTTTTTAAGCTTTAACTATTGCAACAATTACATTGCGTGTAATCTAATCGTTATTTTTGTATTTTTTTCAGGTAAGCAACAAAAGGAGTTTTTTGTTTACTCTGCTGTTTAAAAAAATGTAAAATAAAATGGTAAGCTAAAATAAATGGGAAAGTTTGGCGAGAGACAAATATTTATTTTTAGGTCAAGTAAAACAAGTTAATGTTTTAATTTAAAACAAGTAATAAATCAGTAGTTAGTTTCTACCATTCGCCTATTTAATAATACTTATTTGTTCCAAATTCTTGACTAGACAGAATCCTAAAAAATCTTGAAGTAAATCTCGTATTATTTTCATTAATATGATTTTTTCAAACTCCAACTATTGTTATGTGATTAAGATAATGTTTGATAATGAAATAAAATAACTTAATTGCTATAAATAAAAGTTCGCTATAAATATAAATTAATTATCTTTAATGACACAAGTAATACCGTTGTGCCGTATTTAGATTTAATTAATGTAAATAATAAAATATTCTTCTCACATCTTTGGTACGAGAAAACATTAACGTAGTAATGTGATGATGACGCGTAAACTAACGTAGAGTAAGTACCGTTCTCAGAAGAGACTAAATTGAACTTTATATCTATAGCAATAGCGCATATTGCTGTCGAAGCTAACGTTGTTGGGGAAGCCGGGCCACTAACCCATTTATGAACTGTGGGCGGTAATTGAATTACGTTCCTCTGACGCCGCAGACAATTCATTTGTAAAGTGGTTCTTATTGTAATAGTAACTAATACGTAATACGGGCCCTTGACTTGACTCCCAGCTCTTGAAATACAAATGATGATCTCGTTCATCTGTTCATCGTAAGAATAGAACTTTTTAATCATCTTCACCTGATATGGATTCAGCAGATTGTAAATGACTTTTATTTTTTTAAACATTGAGCCCACAATAGAACTTAACTAACCAAGTATTATCTTAACATCTTGGTTTAAGAAATTTGAGAAATCAGATGATTCTTGGAATTATTATCGTTATCGTTAAAATTTATGGTCCTGAATGATTCACGGATGTGAAGATGACGAAAGTTGGATCTTGGAAAGTTACGTAATGTCGGCAATATTTTTGCAATTTGTCTATTACGTTTTAATTAATTGAGAAATCTCATACGATCCAGTTTATTGTTAGCGTGACTGTTACCACTCTGAGGGAGTCATATCGTGGAA
Organism: Vanessa cardui; assembly: GCF_905220365.1. NCBI lineage: Eukaryota > Metazoa > Arthropoda > Insecta > Lepidoptera > Nymphalidae > Vanessa > Vanessa cardui. Next base: position 9,862,914 of record NC_061130.1, on the reverse strand, counting down.
TGAAATCGATATCACATGCATTTTTTGTTTCTAGCGGATAATGATACTTTCTATTTTAAATTTAACCATGCTTAATATTGTTCCTTTTTATAGTTATGATAAGAAATTAAAACAACTAATCCAAGGTTATGGAAAATAAAATTAAAACAAATGAACACAGGTTCTCAATATATTAAAGTAGAAATAATGTTTTGATTCTTGAAAAAATGGAAATGAAACGGAAGATTTTTGTCTATTTTGTTATATAATTCGTTAAGTGACTGAAGCATGATCATGTTTAGTTTTTTCAATGAAGCGATTATGTCTTTAAACCTGTTGTTTGTAATCGGGACCCGGTACTGTGTCGTCATCATGGTGCGCGCCGCCGACCGTGAAGCCGCTTCCGTCGCCATTTCCGTCTCCCACCACGAGTCATCTCGACTGTTAAATCGAATCGTAATCTACTCTCGATCCCAACAATAAGGTCTCGAACAATACCCTTGCGTTTCTCTAGATTAGGCCGTGCACGATATGTCTCATTGTGACAGTTGTGTTACAGTGAGGCAAATTGATTGGTTATAGGTGCGGTGCGTACTGTCTAACGAAGTAAATCATTGTAAATATAATGATTTCTTAGAGAAACGACGTATAATAAGGAATTTGTTTAATTTACTAAATTACACAGCTCCCATTTTGCTTTTTCAGCATCGTAAAATCGTAATGTCACAATAATCACTTTTTACGTCTTAAAAGCTTATGGAAACACACAATAAAATTAGACCATGCTATCCATTCTTCTATTCTTCTTTAAATCCTTATCCAAATAAATCATATTGTTTTCAAGACTGTTTCAATTCGTATAGGTTACTTTTTGAATTGTTCTAATCGGCTATTCCATTCAATTCAATAAATATTATGAATTTAATGAGTCAGAGAAATAAAAAAATTAAATAAAAAACGATTATCATTGTAAGTATAAATAGATAATGTGGTTTTGTTTTATTTTTACGTAAAAAAATGTAAAAATAAAACAAATAAAAAAATTAAAAAATCTTATGTCAATCCGTGCGAAGCCGGGTCGGGCCGCTAGTTGTTAATTAAAATAGTTCCAGATTTGACAAATACTAGTTAGTAAATGATTAGGTATTAATAAATTGTCTTTACATAACTAATAGCCTTGATGACATCGTATAGGTGAGCACGTCTTAAAAATAAACGTGTTTTCCGATATCATTTTCACTTTTATACTGTTTCTTAAACAGCAACTTAAAAGTATGACATCATAACGTATATTATTTAGGGTTTAGAGAATTAAGGTACATATGAAGTTAAATACTAGTTTCAGATAGTACCTCAATATCATTTATTTACTTTTTGGTATGTTATTTTAAAAATTTCTATACATTATAAATATAAAGCAAGTGATTGATAGGGTTGATGGTTGTTCTAAGAATTACTTAGCACTCAACCTCGGAGTTGTGCCTGAAATTCTACTGGTTATCTCACCCTACAAAAGAACACTACAAAATAAAGTTGTTTAGTGTTATATATATTAAATGATGAGTGACCGGTAGGTAGGGGCTTCTATAATAACCTAAGACAAAGTGATGATATGTCAATGATATGTACAAAAATACTTCTTTGATTTTCAATATAATTGCAAGAATTTTCGAAAACTACTATAATAAACGACTCCAAACTTACGTAAACACTTAACATTGCTACTTTATACGGTTTACTGTTTTTTTTTGCAATAGCCCCTTTATTTGTGCCTATATTATGTATAAGGCTTAAACCGCAGTGGTACGTAAGAAGGCGTAATACAGTTATTCCTTTAGTTGCCGCTAGCGCATCGACATATATAGCATAGCATTTTTCCGAAGTTAAGAACGCCTGACAACGAAGAAATGAATCAAGTGGATAAAATGGCGCCTAAATTGCGAGACATGTTCACATAATTTGTTTACAGCTATTGATTGAATTGCCCTTTACTTAAGATTTATTTTAAGACTTTATTAAGATAAAACGTATAAACAGAATAATAAGAGTTTTAATATGTAAAGCTTTCCATTTACATACTATTTTTTTAAATTTATTATACATTTTATAATAAATAAGCTGGCCAGTTCAGTTGATTGATTTATTTCATACTATATATTATACGCTACAAACATAGGTTAGTAAAAGGACCTTATAATGTTGCTTGACTCAAGTCAATAGATTTTCAAACATTTCAAAGAAATGTTATATTTATTTATTTATTTTTATACGAATTATGGCAAAAAATATATTTTATATGTATTTTCGTTAAAAATCTATATATTGAACCGCAAGATGTGAAACCTCGGAAAACTATGCTTCATCTCGTGTATTATATGACACATTGCTATGTGATATCGAGCTATTACATTTCGTATTGCCTACATAAGTACGCACACTAACTAGGGCGTAGAGAAATGGTTGGCTTGCTCTTGGGCGATATTAATAACGCTTAGCCTACAATCGTATTTACGCATTCACTCCATAACTCTTCGAGCGTATGAAAGTTAGAGAAACGTTGAAAAACTTAAACTTGTAGCTAGAGGTTACATATTATTACATCATGGAAAAAGGATTCGTTTGATCCTTAGGTACATTAGCAATCTCTTATAAGTTTTATGAAGTTAAACCCGTCAAAGAAAAAGAGTCCTAAAAGATACTAATTGTGGCCGTGTTTGTGTATGTTTATAATTTAAAAAAAATCAATAAATATGGAAAAAATGTTTCGTTCATAAAAAAATATATGATTTTATAATAAAATATAGTAGTAAGTATATAAAAATTATAATAATTTTGTATAATAATAATAATAATAAGTGTATGACACGATATAAGTACGAATCGTTGTTACTCGACCAAAATATGTTTTTCAATGTTTCGTTCCGCAAAAAAGAGAACAAACGCTTGGCATAATAATGATGCAAGTCATCCTCCATGTTAGATTTAATACCACATTATGTTATAACATATGTCGGGCGGGTCTTCTGACTTTACTACTAACGAAACTACTCTAATTTAAAGTCTACTCGAAACTAGTAAACATTAGTACTAACATAATAGACACTGCTAAAACAAATTTATATATAAATGTCACCTATGTTTAAAAGCAGTTATTCTACGAATTTCTTATTCAACAGATATTAGATGATTATCACGACCGGCTTAGTTGTAGTATAATTTTGTCGCCAATTTAGATGTGAGGTGAAAGTGTCCTCAAAATTTAAATTCTAGTGTGTTTTAAATTCAGACTCGTCTAAATTTCCTATATTTCAAAATACTATAACAACGATATGTAAATATTTGAGTTAATAGAAAGTAAAGATTAAATTAATTTCGATAATCAAACTCTACACCCGATCTTTCTTTTTAAGGACCACACTTATGGTATACGTCAAAATATATTATGTATATAATGTATAATAAAGTTTAAAAAAAACACGGAAACCTATTTATTATTTAATTTGTAATTAAAAAATGCTCGTTTCTTATTCGTTTTATATTAACTTAAATATATTTTATTTACATAATCGTTTCCTTTAACTTTTTTCTAGCAAGACACATCGAAACCAAAAAAAATGGCACAAATATTATATAATAGAATAAGGATTCGGTTGTTCCTTAGTAATAATCGCAAGAAAATATAAGTGAATTATAATTTGTCATCGTAAATCGATTATGTTCCCGGTTTATGGAAACGAGTACTTACTCATTAACCGTGGCGTGGAATAGAAAGTGTTGCCTAACACAATGTGCAGCGAAATATCTATACCGCATTTATAAAACGTGGCTCGAATTATTATGCAGACCGATTTTAATCCCCGAAGTCGATAAGCGACTGGATCATAAGTTTCTGAATTAAACAGTGAAAGTGTCCCACTCACAGAACAATCGATTGCAACTCATTGTAATGTCACTTTATGACAAATGTCTTTCGAGAACATTTGGTAATAGATCAGACATTAAACTGGATGGATTTAGCTCGATCCACGCTTCAAAAGTAAACTCGTCCGGTTCTATTTTAAACTTTAACTCGTATCTATATTTATCACTCGAGTTTACCGTAAACGGACTCGGTTTTAATTCAAGGAAGTGACTAAGCGTACGGCATGTAGGAGGTGAAAGAATTATGTTAAAATGTTTTATGTCGACCCAGATTTCAGGTTCCTGGCGCCCGATGGTTCCTTGTTTATGAGTAAATGAGAGTAAATAGTGTACAAATAGTGTCCGAAAAACCGTAAAATCGGTTAATCCGCCACTACATTACATTACTTCAAGTCTATTTGTTAATAGAGAGAAGGAACGAACGAACTTAGCCTATTACGTACTTTTCTGTAATTTCTATACATTAATTGTTCTATATAAATGCTATTCATTTATTGATATCCAATTTAATTTTTCAGACATACAATGTTACTTATAAGATGATTAAGCAATCTTCTTGCAATAATGATATTTATTTTATTAATTACAAATTGTTGTGTTTTGTTATATATACCGCAATTTATCTTTGCGGACGTATTTAAAAAATACATAAGTGAGCTTAATAGTTATAAATATTTAAATTGACTTGCATAGTGGTTAGTGAGGGCACTGTTCCGTGTGGTTAAGGGTCTCCGCCATTACTTCCGTTAAACGTGTCACGGTAACTTATTATTGTATACATAATCGTATAGGTACAGAGAAAACGTAGTTTCGTTGAATTGAATAGGAAGGTTTTTTTTTAATTATTTTTAGATGCAAGAATTTTTTACAATTGCAATAAATTCATAATTTCAAATAAAGAATTTAAGAAATAAGAGAGACCGTTGTTTTTTATCACGTGACCACGGAATTTAAGGTCACTGAGGCTTTCGAAACGACACACGTACATTTTTAACAAAGAAGTGATAAGAGGTCATCGTACATAACAAAACCACAACATGTTCAATGCTGTTAAAATGAGAATAAGCAGGAAAATATATTCTGAAATAATTTCCTATAAGTATGTTATTTTGAACGTAATCTACCTACTAGTAACAAGTTCAATATTATAAATAAATTAATTGAATAATTTATTTATTTTATTTATGAACTGATATTAAAGAACGATTTATTTACAATGGACTAAATAGCTTTTTCCATTGACATAAAATATTATCAAAATAATGATAATAAGCTTAAAACTTGTTTGTAACAAAATTGCATTTAATAAAAAAGAACTCCAATATATTTTTGTTCAAACGTTAAATAAACAACAACACGCATAAAAAGATAAACACACACAAAAATAAAATAATAAGTTTACTTAAATGATAAGAAGAACTAACAAAGTAGTCGTCGAATCTGTTATCGAATCACACATGAATGACCGTGTTTGAATAACTAGAGACCTCCGGTCGTTGAGACGCCTTCGATATTAAAGCGTACTCGCCTTTGGTATCTCGGATGATTCATACGTAAGCTGTTTGTTGCCGGCTTATTGATGACTCTATAAAGGATCGTTTATATCACTTGACTTTTAAATCAAGTAGACGAAATAAGCAAAATATAAACTTACACAAAGATTAATACAACCGCTATAAGCTAATACTAAAATTGTCGTGACATTCATGATAATATATTCATAAGCTAATTATCTAGTAACTGACTTATAAGGCTATTAATCCCGAATTCTAAATTTGAAACCGAAATTCTCAATCAGCTTGGAGTTTTGGCAATGTTTACACATCAAGGCCGTTGGTGAGAGGACTAACGTAGGATTAGGTAGGGACTTACGAGTAGAATAATATTGTTATTATAGTGAAGGAATAGAGAATGCAAGCAGCTGTTGCCGACATTGGTCAGGAGGTCAATCGAATCGTCATATTCGTGTTTCAATGTTAACATAATTTGTAAACTAAAATAGCGTCACGTAAACTATAATAGGCTTTAGTAATATTCTAATAAGTACATTTCGTAATATGGAAACGATAGTATATAATTTTAAAAGCTACTTACGCAATAATTTTATTGTGTGTACTCTCACTTAAGTTATAAAGGGGCTTTTTAATGGCCCTTGTGAGTTCTGAGATACTTGTAGCGTCAATTATTTCAATTGCACTTATCTCCCCTGAGTACAGCTGTTGGCGCCTTATTCATACCAAAGAAGTAACGCATACGTTTTGTATACAGTAAAAAATTATGATCACGTGACTCAAAATAAATTGTACAAATAAGAATCGTATTAGTATGAGATTGCGAAACTATTTTAACGCTACAAAATGAATTTATTTAATTTTTCATTTAGTATTTAGCGTATTCTTGATATGAAGACGTCGTAGGTTATGTATGATGTGTTTTATAAAAAGCCTTAAAAAAACGAAACGTTATTAAAATATGTTTTTTTTTTAATGTTAAGTTATTTTGTTTTTTGTACATAATCTATCCGTTAAGTAATACGTTGCATCAATAGTATTTCCTACTTTTGTTGCGTCCGTTTGTAATCTTCTATTCTGCTACAAGATTAGTATCACAAGCTGAAATACTTTTTAGATTCGATTTTATATCAAAATAAAAATCTTTAAAAGCGATATCGACAAGAATTACTTAAAAATACTTTATTTTAATGCAATACTAATAATACGGACTATGGCATGTAATATACAATTATTTCCTATCGTTTACCAATGATGATTATATATATCCACTGGTGATAGGTAATGATGGTTATATTGTTCCCCGCTGACTATTATCGTGCTACGTAACACCTCGTGTGTGTCGTTATATTATATTAATATTTAAATGGAATATTTGTTTCTTGTTAATTATTAAGTGAAGTGATCAGTAAGTGTTTGAACAGTAGCCCAGTGATATTTTACATATATTTGATAACCCGGAAGCAGAAACCATATAAAGATAGGGATGTAGACATCCAATAAGATTTCAGTTATTAAATGAAAAATTATACAGGAAAAGTTGACTCCTTTTTGAAATATTTTCTTTTAGGTGTATTAATTAATCAATATCAAAACGACAGTAACACAAAGGTATATCACACTTACAAAATATCAACACTTTATTGTTGTAAAAATAAAATGTAATATCGATTCTAATCACAGTCAAATCATAATAAGTTGTTACGATAAGATTACGAGTTCGCGCGTTACATTTCCGAATAGTTTCATCATCGGCATTCGTTTTAATTGATATTCGATTAATTCTATATTACGTTGATCGAAGGTAATAAATATTAAAGTTATTGAGATTAAAAGCGGGTCAATATCCGTAATATAGAGCCGGTGGCCTTGTATACAGACAATAACTTTGGACAACGGTCCCATAGAAATGAGTTTCAATGAATCGATATCCATTAAGACCTGCCGCTTTTAAATTAAAGAATTCAATCCTGCGTTTATTTATGGAGCAGTCATTTCTTCTAAAATATTTTGATTTATTTTTATTATTTTAATTTATTAATTAAAACATATTTAATTAACAACGACAAGCTGAATTATACGAAATTGAAGTCATAGTATGTAAGAAATATTAATGTTTTGGTGGATTTTAATTAAGTAACAAATACAATCCGTTACATTTACATATGCAGCCAAATGCATAATGAAGACGTTACTTACCACACTATCTACTTTAAAATATTTCATAACTTTCTCGGGACTTATATGAATTACAAATTGAATAATTTTTAAATATTATCTACTATTCTTAATTTTTTGTGAAGAATATTGGATATCTCAATCGCCGGATGCACACTGCGAAATTAACAAGTAATCATGGTATAGAAGTTTTTATACTTTATATCTTGTAATTTGACCTTGAATTATGAGGAAATAATAAAATGTTAGCATCGAAAGAATTTCGGAGGATTACATGTTTTGTTATTACTTTTCCGTCTTTGTTTCGAAAACAATGATGTGTTGTGTTTTCATTTGAACATCGTTATAAAAAAGTTTATCTACTGTATAAGAGAAAATCTTTTCAGTTGATGAATCTAATAATGACTTGCTTGTTGGAAATATAAAAAGCATTCGTAATTTAGATCAAAAATGTTCTAATTACGCATCATACACTTCTTGTGCTTTTTTGATTATATTTATCTTTAGTTATACTAAGATGAGTATCAATAACAGCAGGTATAGGGAATACAGCGTTAGATTGTCATTAAATTCATTATTTTATTAATCTCGAACAGATAGAGAATAATGAAATCAATTTTAATGAAACAAAAAACCCTAAAAATATTTAAATTCTATGCAATCGTTATCATTGATGTAGATATTTTGTAATTAAATCATTAATTATACACCGATACACAATCATTTTTAATGACTGATGTCTTCGATTGCATTAAATGATGCACATTAAGATATTGCAATAAATGAACTTGAGAAGAGTTCGTTACCCACAAACATCAGTAGTGAAACTAACAGAAGCAATTCTCGGTATCGGAGTATTTAAATACAACTGTATAACGTTTAACTCGTTGTTTGTTAGGATTTGGGTAATTAATACATTTTGTGTTCCTTGCGAAAGGTATTGATAGAATTACGAAACTCGTCCGATGTTTTGTTTGCTTTGGTTTACTTCGTGTTCGGTGTCAACTTTCATGAAATCGTCTTGTCATGCCGCATTTAGCAATTCGACGTGCAAAATAGGTTCACTATGCAATGTAAATTCAGTACACTTACCAATCATGTATGGTTATTAAAATAATATCGGTTGTGTCCGAATTCATAAATCAGAACTCTTACGGGCTTATACTCGAAACTTAATTTATTTCAATTTATTTGATTTCTATGATTTGTGATTTTTTTTTTCTTTTACTTTATCACATTATTCAATATATTGTTATTAAAAGAAGGGAAGGTTTGTTACTTTACTTTCCTTTAATATCCTTTTAATAAGCTAAAACCTTTTCTTCCTTATATGTAAAAGGCAACTGACACAGCGAATCGCTAAAAGTATATGGAAGGAAATTAGTGGTAGATACTATCGAGTTACATCCATACTAATTTAATTTACTATTACTTATCTGTTTTATAGTATGTCATCTGCGTAGTGTAGGAATAAACCAAACATACTAGAAAATGTAGAACCTACAGAGAGGATTTGTTTCGGCTTCCACGTATCTGTTTCACTTGAACGTAGTGCGTTTGATTGTGACTAATTCGTGGCTGTAATCCATCAACGGTAAAGCCGGTGGGTGTAACAATCACTCGCCCACGACAACTGTTGAAACAATAACCGAGAATGGGATAAACGACTCGCACGACCTACGAGCCAATTTGTAGTCATCAAAAATTGATCCCTCAATGTCGCGGTTTGCTTAACTAACACCATACACGTTTTAGTGTACATAATTTAAAATAAATTTAAAGAAAATAATAAATGTAGGAGCATTCAATAACTCATATAAAATTGAAAAAAATATGTAATCCTATACTAAATATATTTCTTTTAATACCAGGATCTAATTGATCGATCGATATTAATCTAGAAAAAAAAAACGTTTCTGTAATTTTATATAATTAATTAAAAGAGGTATGAGGGCCAATAATAATGTTAGTAAATGATGTAGTCATGCAGGTATTGAACAAAACTTATTACCAATCGTGTGTGCCCCAGCAGGCAGCTGGTAGTTTCACAAAAGGTCGATTTAATAACACAGCTGCATTATTTACAATGGGACGAACGTAAGCATTCGTCCATTTTGGCCGGAAATTGGCCTGTCCTCTTGCGTGACGGCTGTATGCAGGCATGTTTGTCATTCTAAAACGTAGTACAATAATTCCAACAACTAAATGTCGTAGGGTGACGTCCTCGTATGATTCTATTTTTAAAATACTTGCAGAGAGCCAATAGGATTTATTACAGCTTCCAGTAGGAACATTATTTCGAACCGTTAACTTTTTCCTTAAGCAACAAAAAAATATATATATGTTTTATTATTTATTTGAACTCGCATTAAACTGACATCATCTGGAGCAGGTAGATGTATAATTAACCTTTATAAATGTCATCAAAGGATGCTGATTGCAAAACGGTGAATTAGGTTATAATGTGCCATGTAACAAAATTTAATTTAAACGCTATTGTAAACACGTAAGGATGGTATTTGACTGTTTTTAAACGCCAGTTGGTTTGGAGAGGCTTTAGTCTGATCGTCGGTAAGCAGCTGTCGTGCCTGACTTTTACAAAAAAATAAATGTAAGTCCCATAGAAGTAACAAAATGATAATGAGGGTGCTATTAAGGATATAACTATATGTAACTGTTAAAAAAATATCTCATCATATTTTGCAACTATAAAATAGTAACAAAATATTTTGGGCGAAATATTTTCATAATGCCATTCAGTAGTTGACCTCGCATTTGAAGATCACCTTACAAATATTTAAATATTACATTTAGTAAAGAATGCTTCACTATTTGCAGAAACAGCGTAAACAATTTATAAAAACAAAATATTCTCAGTAGACAATTTTATCAAATATTATGTTAATTTCACGTTTTTCCGTTGGTATATGGTTAGTATTTAACGAACTAACTGGTTTTAAAGAAACATATTTAAATGTTACAATCATACCTACATTTTAAATTCAAATGTATAAAGTTAAACTAATAAGTAACAACGATACGTGTAACATCCTCAATGAATATCAGCTGAGTTGATCTGATAAGTTGATTAACGACAAATAAGAAAAAAAAAAAATACTAAGACCATTAATACTAGCTACACTTCGATGTCAAAGCTACCTATAACGATAACTTCTATTTAATAAAATTCAAACTCTCGTTAACGCAGTAATTACTGGATGCTTAACGATGTTTCCATATATATTCTTTATATTAAAAATTTAATTTCCTATCTAAATGCATATGTTTAAAAACAGTAATTACATTGTGTATGAATAAACTTACTTAAAGGTAAGATTTTGTGCATCAAACAGCAAACTTGTGAAGGTATTTGAAATTTGTGAAACTACATGCACAAGAGACATAACATCTTAGCTCCAAATGGGTTATTGTTAATTTGAGGAATGATAGTTATATTTGAAAAACCAACGACAATAAGCAGTGCATACATAAAAATATGCTTATTTGAGTGCGAATTAACACAACGTGCTGATATTTTTTAAACATGTTTGGTAGAAATAATTCAAAATATATCTCGAGTGTAATTCCAGCACACTCTGCGATATAAAGTTCATATTATTAGTTCTTGCAATAATAGATCGTACCCCGCTGTGTCGATTGTCGAACGCGTGTCACTATCAGACATGGACGTGACTAATCTCACGTTCGTCACGTGTAATGCTTCCAAGTTGCTTTAGGTTCTAGATTAATAGCTTGTGATATGCTGCTATGTTGCTAAATGCAGACCGTTCGTTGGTCCAGTGAATAACTATTCAGTAGTTATATTAAAGACTGTCAGGTTTCTTGGTTCAATGCCCGGAATCGTAGAAAAAATATCGAACTTCGCTGATATAATTATTTTTACATTCTCGAATCATATCTTCAAAAGATAATGTAGACTTCATACGAAAACATAAGTTATTAATGTTTCATAGCTCTGAATTTTTGCTCTCGAATAAGATTTCATTCGATATACGGCGATCAGATAAATTGTTATGCCAAATAGTTAGCTCTCCAAGTCACTCGTTTAGTGTTCTTTTTGAACGACAGCTTTCAGTCGTCATGCTGTATATTTGTTCATTTATTTACGCTCTATAAATTTTACCGTATTTTTAACAGATTTTTTTTTTAAACTGAATTTTTATTAATCTAACATTACTATCATCAGAAAAGATTTATTTATAATAAGCAAGAAATGTCCGTCGCACATTTAATGATTTAATAATAAAAAATATGTTTATTAATAAGGAATTGATGATTGCATCAGATCTATGCTAATCAGATAACGGTTACAAATGAATCAAAATCTTCTTAGAACCAACTATGTTTATGATCTCGATCTAACGGAACAAAATAACCTTCCGTGCTATGTACTATAATTAGATTTATAACATGCAATAAGTTATAATATCAATTGTGTTTCACGGATGGCGATTTGGTCGGAGCGAGCGTGTTACAGACTTACAAAGTTAACATTTTGCTGTTTCTATAAGACATACATCGTTTACTGTTGAAAATATATAAGATTAAATGAATCAAGAATAACCTTGAATTCGAAATCAATCGATCAAATTATATTTTTTTAAACGTAATTGTTACATAGCCTTCGATTTTTTTTCTTCTGTATTGTATAAATTTGAAAATTTGAGTGTGGTTAACTCAGCCCTACTTTGAGACTTTATTAATGAAGCAAGTATCAACACCCTAAACAAATCTTGCAAGAACTTTGCTCAAATTAAGTTAAACGTGTACCTTACAATATATTAGTCGTTTGTGACTTGAAAAACTGTACTAAATGGTTATTCAAGTTCATGACCAACATGATTGTTCTGGATAAATTATTTGATTTAAACGACTTGAAAAAATAAACATCAGTCGTGTCTTTTAAGTTATAGTAAGAAGGCCAATGGTATCGGGTCATACAATTTCGTAAAGGTACTATTTAGTACGAAGAGGCGAAAAGTGAAAGCATTGAACGCTTGGTTGGGTATGTTGGTCTTTTTTTCGTCAACTGTTCGCTAATTCTGCATCGAGAATCTTAATTCGTCTGCTAAATTACAGAAGTATTAAAATAACACTTTTATATCTATATACCAATGTTAGCATTTAATCTGACGACGTAGTAGGCTATTTCGTAAGTTAACCGGTACTTATGAACTACTATGGCTCTACTGTACTTAAGCAGCATATGATGTCATCTATAGATATCATGTTATTTTTCCTTTGTTTTGTCTCCGATCAGAGCTCGGTAAATATTAAATGATTTCAACTTTCGATATTGCAACGCAAAATATGAAACTTGTACTTTTGTTGTAACATTGACCTTCAGTCAAGATATCTTTCGTCGTTCAGGTATCCGATTCATAGGCCTTGGGTTTTCTTGCATTTTAAGGTTAAAGTTTTCGTATTTAAAATCAAATAGGTCACAGACCGAACATCATTGTTGTCCTATAAGACGATCAAGATTTTCATTGTGATATAAATAATATTAAGAATTCGGCGAAAGTACGCTTTTTATTCTTCTTATTTATTTTATTCTTGTTGGAATATAAAAATTATGGAGTCTTCATTTTATGGTATATTTTTATCTTACACTTGACAACGGTTCTGTATATCTAAAAATAAGTTAACTTTATTCACGCAGATGGCAGATGGACGGACTGTTTCTTTATTTTTTTACTTGCTTAAGGCTCGTTTAAGTTAACACTAACAATGTGTTATATAGTTAGAGAGTTTGTGAAGTTATAAATTTGTTTTACACTTGTAAAACGCTCATTTCTCTTAAACAGTCGTATAGCTTTCTTGCTAAATATTAATTTTAATTACATACGTTTCAAAAAGATTTTTACCGTGGCACTCCTAATTGGAAGGACTAAAAGTATACAGTATATAATACTTAGCTCTATACTTTCAGTACATTTATAATTTCAAATAAATAAATCGTTTTTTTTTATGTGTATGTTTAACGAAGCAACAAAATTATTTAGCGTGTTCGATATAGCGATCGATATCAATCAGACATTACATCATGACAATATATATGGAAAATAAAGCAATTAAAAATGTATATTATAAACTCTCATAATACTATCATAAATTGATCTTAAAATGGTTAAAGCATAATGTAGGAAATTTTATAGGTTCCTTTATAAAGCAAAGCATTCACCGTAAAAAACTACATATTTGGAGCTGACATAATATGTTTTTGGCGTTGTCTTCAACTGTCTAATTAAGTTTAGGCACCTTCCAAACGATTTTAGTGTAAAATCCGTGGGTTCGAAATATAATAAAACCTAAATTGGCGTGTGCGAATGTCACGGACGCATTGAACAAATGTTGTCGAATGTTCGCTCGGCCTCAAGTTAATAGACTAAATTGTACGTCAAAATTACAGTGTGTTTTTTTGTATCTAGTCTTGTTTTTACGAACATATAATCGTATATAGTAATCCTGTTTCGATGACGGCATGTTATAATAATTATTAGTCGTATCTTTTGGTATTCAATTTCAAATTATTTTATATGTATTTAATTATGTTGGAGCGATTCATGTTTCTGACAGGCCGAGTCACCTGTCTGTTAAATAGCTTGTTGTATCTAAAGGGACTCTTTGTTTTATATTACAGGAACTTCGTAACAGGTCGGAAGTCACATTAAAAGCACTCTCTAAAGCGTCGACCTAAATGTTGTACTACTTTGGATGTTTTTAGAAATTCGGAAATTAATTGTAAAATTCTGATTATTATTTATGATAAAATAATACAATACATGTTGCCTTTGAAATCATTTCCATATCTCTTTGTTATAATCTCATTAACATATAAGTGAATTTCTTAAGGATTTATTATTAGAATTTTTGTCCTCTGGGAAAATGTGAAGAAAATCTCTTAGTAAAGTTTTAAGCTGATCTACTTACAGGAAGGTAAGGTGAGCGAGATCATTATCAAAAGCGCCCTTGTTTCCTGCATACCTTTCTACTCAATTGTCAGAGCAAGTTCTTTAACATTGTTAAGTTTGCTTTACAAATTAAAGGACCTTTAAAAGACAAAACTAGGTCGGTTTTTTAAAAAAGGTTGTTCACGTGAAACATCCACTGTCGCAGTACTCAATTATTTAAAGTATTCTGTGTATAAGCCGACTTTATTATTCTATTTTCTAACCATGTTCTACTAAAATATACTTGAACATGAAAAAAGGTAATTTATCTCAGAAACCAGAAATAATGATGCGAATAAAATCTTAGTGGTGCATTTGAAAGAAAGAAAGAAAGAAAGAAAAGAAAGAAAATTTGGAATTTAAAATATGTAATAATATTTTTTTCAACTCTATGATTTGAATTGTGTTTCTTAAAAAAAATAAAAATGTATAACAAGGTATATCAAAACACTTTACTTGTCAAAACATATGTAGAGTAAATGATTGGTTGTCAAATTAAGTATTTTTACACTGACGCCGGTGGTAAATGGCGTATAACGGTTATGTTTGATTGGTTCATGCAAGATACATTTTTGAGTGGCGTGACCCGCAAATTATAGATTACGGAATAGGATTCACGCCTCGAAATTATGCTCAGTATTCTTGGCATTGCGTTACGTGTAAATGCGTATTTAGGTTTGTTAATTGTGCAAAGCAAGAAGAATTTTGTACAAATATTTAAACGTAACGCTATAATTTTAATGAATGGAATATTTCAATATGAGCTTCTTTTATGAATTTTAATTAATATACAAAATATTAATACATCGCTTGGAATATATCCTAGGTTATTTGTTCGAATAGTGTCCAAAAAATTAACGACAATATTTCGGTCTTAACCGTTTTTTACGTAGATACTAGGTCGTGTCAAAAATCATATAATTGAATTTATTTATATTTATATTAATGTCCCCTAAGAACTTTTAATACGTAACACAAAATGCTAATTAGTTTTGTTAAATTAATTTTTTTTTCATATTTTCCACTTTACAGACGATTGGATCTCTATGCGAAACTTATTAGATATTTTATTTAGCACAACTATAAAAAAAAATTTTCTTTTTTTTTTAATTATTGAGGTCAACTCTATCTATCTACTCTGAATCATATACGAAGTATGAATTCATTATTTCGATGAAAAATTCAATAAAATATAAAAAAAAAATAATAATTGAGAGAATTTTGTATATTTTTAATTGTTGAATAATTTTGTAGTAAAGTACTTTAATTTGAATAAAGGGAATTTAATATTTACGCTCTAATGATGTTTCCACGAGCGAAAGTTTCAGAGAGAGTTAAAGGACCGCAATTTATCAATGAACAAACAAACAGTGAAGCAACGGATACAATACTTTCATCAAATACTTTGTTATTTTTCGTTTTCAGTACTAATTAGTGACTTTCGACAGCGATAGATACATTGACGTTTACGAAAATTAACGCTTTAATCAAACTTTCGGAACGAATTCCTCTTATATTAATTGCGTTTTCGTATCTTATGAATCGTTTATGGTTATTTTGTAGATTTGTCTGAAGTAGTATCGGCTTAATATCAACGTGTTTATTGATTTAAAAGCGTCATGTCTAATGATATGCCTTAAAGATGGACATAACGGACACGATACGATGTCATTATAGTTGTAAAAACACTAATGTCGCGAAAGTCTTGCGTAATTGTTTCCACACTGGAGGTCGTTTACGTGCAAAGAGTGTTTTTTACAAACTTTTATTGAATATTACCTGTTAAATTAAGTTTTTATTAAATTTTATTGAATAGTTTTTTTTTGTTAATCGTTTCTAATATATTTTTTTACAAATACTCTAAAATATTAGACTGTGCTTAATACGGATCAAATTTATACTCTAAAACGTAAGAATTAATTACATCAAATGTTAGAATTACAACGAAAAATATGACCTCTCTGTGGTTAAATCAGACGTCAATGGAGGTTGTGGTTAAGAATAATGATTTATTCATATAATATCAGTTTCTTGATATTATTTCTTGAACGAGACCGATGCTAATTCATCGTAAAGTTATTTTATTATCATTTATAGTCTTATTTCTAACAATATCGTAATATTATGTCTCTCAGTGAGCGTAAAAGAAAGTCAAACATGGTAATATTGTCTTTTGCTTTGTTTTTATCATTTCTATCGCTTTTCCTTTTAAAATACTAGTAAAATTTATAGGTTATTTATAGCCTATAAGATATTAAGACTGTAGGTTAAGAAGTTTGTTCTCTAAGGTAAAGATTTCAGCATTTTGTATCTGTAATATTTGAATAAAATTTAACTATTGATTATTTTTTACGAAATATTTAGAAATTCCTGTTAGAAAGGCCGAGCAACTTGCGAAGTAATTGTGTGAAACGGTCCTAAAAATAATAACGAACTAACCCGCTTAAATATATTATTTAAAACGACCGCAATAATTACCGCTAATATATAATACTTGCATTAGCATTTCAAACAATGCGTAGCGAGACATGACTTTTGTATACTCATCTTGCTCATATATCCCACTGATAAGCGATCATTGTTAAGTCTTCGCATTTACGAGACCTCGTTGGAACTGAATAGCTTTTTATTTATACACATATTCAATGCCGTGAAACAATATTATTGTAATGATTTAAACGAATTTATACTGTAATATCAAGGTTTCCATTCTTACGTTAAGTATTGTTGTATTCATCTGCGTGTGTGTGTGTGTGTGTTTTTAAATAGAAATTCCTAAACAATCGGCTCTTAAATCGTAATTAGTCGTCTCTACCCATAGATGATCTCGGGTTATGAGAGTAAAGGAATAGGTAAAGAACTTGTGCTTGCGCACATAATTGTGCCCTGTTCCATGTTCTGTGTTGTAAGCTAGGAATACGCTACAAAAATAGAAACATGTGTTATATATACAACTCTTTTTACACTGGATTTTTAAAAGAAGTGTCTTTCAAATATGCCTCGCTGTAATACCATCAGCAGCAATAATATAGAATTTTAAAATATGGTTGCGTAAATTTTTGAGATACCAGTAACATGGAAATAAAAAAATATGTTGAATATATTTAAAAAGAATGCCCATATAACGTGCATCAATATGAACGCGAACGCAGGTGAAGCGACTTGGAATTGTATGTAAATACGGGTGAATAAATTATTAATGGCATATAAGTGTATATTATATGATGCTTGTTCTACGACCTACTTGTGACTATGCAAATAACTACCATGGTAAAGTTACAGTGACTGCTCCGTCTAATTGTTAGGGACGCCTTTAATTATAAAGCACGGTTGTAAATATGTAGAGTATTGTTGAGTGTGTTATTACTTTTAGTCTTAAGTAGGTATATTTATCTTGACTGACTGCTTATACTTGATACAGAAACGACCTTATCTAGATAATGTTTCATCATGATTTTATTTATTATATTCTTTTAGTATAATAAAAATAATCATTTATTAGCAAGACTTACTAAAAAATTATTTTCAAGTAGACTATTCTGTATCGATCACCGTATCAAAGTACCTAGAAATGTTTCTAAGAAACAGCCAGAAACTTCGTAGTTACTCTTTTTCTAATCAAATATCGAACACCTAAGTAAACTTGTAAAGAATAATATTTTAATTGGTATAGTTTTTTGGAAGCAAAAACTTCAATAGGCACAATTTGAAAATGATTGTTGAGAAAATAAATTATTCGCTCGAACTTAAACTTTTTAATCAAATTGTAATCAAAATTAAATGATCTCTGTTTTCGCCTTCGTTTCCTTATCAAAAACCTCTTCATTATTTTTATTAAACTACGTCATTTGAACTTGTTAAATGCAGGAAGCAACTGCGAAGCAAAACTAGTTAGTAATAATAATTAACATTTGATTTCAATATTATTTGTACAAAAAAGTTACGTATGCAGCGATATTTTTGTAATTTTTTGTGCCATCCAAAGTGTTAAATATCATATTATGAAATGTAATCTTGTGTGAAAATATAATATTTCTATATTTTTTCTTGTTCTTGTATGTTTGGTATCGTTTATCTTTGTTCATATCCTATTGTAATACAGTATATCTGATACAGGTCGTCTTGAGATAGATCACCTCGTCCTCAATAACACAATATCTAGATTTTGTTTTCCAGCAAAAAATGACTTTATTTCATATCTGATTTAGAATGAATTGCATAATAATATGTTAACAGGATATTCGGCGATAGGAATCTTTTAAATTTATTATTTAAATACTTGTTTTTAAAATGCTGGTCAAAGTCAGACCTGGTCGTCTAGTGCATCATAGACTACCACCGACCAGTGACTATTCAGATGAGTCAAACTGACTTTGAACAGTGTTCTTTGAAACCATGAGTTAGTCTATGATAAAATGTTTAGTTTTTTTAAGTTACTCATACTTTTGTCAATGACGTTATAGATAATAACGAAATAGTGTTATGTCAAAATAGTAAAGTTCAATACAACAAAATTGTTTTTATTTTTATGTTTTGTTGTTAAATTTGTATTTTTTGTGTGCCTGCATATTTTTATTACCAGGTAGCATCACAACTTGAATTTAATTTTTTTTTATCGATATTTACTATTAATATGCAGACCTTACTATATACCATGCTTCTCCACTTTGGGTCACTTGGGTTTTATTTTAGTATGTTAAACTTGTTATGTGAATTGAATGACATAAACTGAACAAAAATTTAGTTCTGTTAAATATAAGTTTACGGAGTTCTGTGGTAAATTCAGACTACCAAATATTTTAGCAAAATTCGTCGTAGGTATGTCCAAAGTCCAATTTAGTCTAATGAATTCGTTATTGGCGAATGTGAAACAAATTTCGTTCTGTCTGCAATGTATAGGAGTATCATCTGTGATGTAAACTTTGCAGAAAGCTACTTGCTGGTATCGCGTGTGGACGAAATGCGTTAATTTTTTTGGATGTGCCAAGGACCCATAGCACTATCAGGGTAATATTACTTTTTAAATATGTTTGGTTGTACTTCTCATCACTCATCACAAATGCCTGTCATAACCCCTATCTTACCTAACTAATTCAATTGAGAACAACACATACCAAGGGAACTTCCCTTTATGTATATTCAAACATGATCTAAACAGTTTAGTCAATATTGTGCGTGACGTGCGGAAAAGACAGATAGATCTATATATCAAACATATCTCAATAATATATTATAGCTCACGATTACATATTTGCAGATTATTTCATGTTATAAACACATTAAGTCTCGCTATTTAAAAGCGGTTACGTCGTAGTGAAAATAAACAATCGACTGGCGGCAGTTCCGTTTGTATGCGAATGGTGCTCGGTTTAATGTCGAATCGCATTAGTAAATTATTATAATAACACAGTGGCTGGGACCGTGTGGCGCAATAGAAAGTGAAACTACAAAATAGTTACGATTGACAAACAACGCATCAAATGAATGTGACAGTTGTGTACAATTCGTATTCATTCGAAGGTAATCAGCGGCAGTTGAATTCAAATAAAACGTCACGGAGCCCGAAACAGTAACTCAACATCACACGTTGAGACAAATTATTATCAATAGCGGAATAAATGTCTCAACTAATCTTATAAATCAAAAATTACTCATCGAATATATATTTCTTAGATAGCACATAAGATATACCGCTTGCGTATTTCAAAACAAGAAAAAATCGTTATCAGTGAAAATTTGAACAGTGTTTATCACATAAAATGACAGAGCTAATGTTATCAGCACTTACTGACATCGACAGTTGTAAGCTGCGCTATCAGAAGATATCGGTTCTACGTTTATTTATAGCGGAATATTGTTTGGAGATAACGCTACCGCTGCACTTAAACTATTTCTTTATGATTCTTTTGCTAATAGGTAAAAAGCAACAAAGTTGGAAGACCATATTAAGTTTGAAAGCATTGCTGCGTTACTTATCATATCAAACTATTTAATTAAATCATGTCTTTTGATAGGTTTGTAGACGGCTTTAATATGTAGATTATATTCCTTTGGTGTCTAGCTGCATAGCTCAAAGTAAACTTTGCTGTTCAGGGGCGACAGCGCCAGCGTCTTGGGAATAAACCCTCAAGTCTAAGAATCAATATAAATCATTTTTATTTTATTTTATTTTTCTCTTAATCTTGCTGATCCAAACCTTCACATGTATAATACATGTGAAGGATTGCATGGATAGATCGGAGATAAAATTAAGTCAAATTTGGAACAAAAATAGATATGGAATATTACATTTTTTTTTATAAAGTAAAAATCTTAATTGTTGAACACGCTTATATAAAAAAGCTTGTTGTTCTTCGTTTACGCATAGAGCGTTCACGCATCAGTTAAACGTTTGATTACAAACTGTGTATAGTTGTTGTTGGTACTTGGTTTCTTCTAATATTAAAGTGCGAATGTCGGATCAAATACAAAAAAACTTTACCGCGTATTTCGAATAATTTGCCGGGCATATAAGCGAGCGTATTTTTTTTTTTTCTAAAAAAATAATATATTACTTCCGTTACTTAAAACATGTTATTTTCAAAACATGCATAACTTCTTATAAACATCTGACGTTACCTCTGATAACCTCGTTTCTATTTGCTCTAGATCTCGTCTAAAGTGTGAGCGATGATACAGCTTCAAGTACCTTTGTTATCAAAGAAACAAGAGCTCATATAAAAATAAATATCTTATTTTACAACCGCAGAACGCTTCAAATTTCCAATAAATAGAATTATCGATATAAATACATACATATAATTGACTATTGTCCATTAAATGTCAATAGTAAAACCTCACTGGTTTATAATTCTACATAATACAAAACAAAATCTTAACATGTATGGCAGAGTCTTTTTAGTTGTAAAAAAATCAATCATTCAATTAATCGCCAAAGCGTCAACTAGTTTGGGAAAAAGAGATGTTACATCGCTTCTGCTTGTAGTTACACTGGAATCCGCCCAGACGAGCTTGCAAAAAGACTTACTACCAAGTAAAAGAGTTTTTTTTTCCTATTAATATTTGTGTTTACTAACCTAATCGAAATCGTTTGAATATAATCATTGAAAATCAAATTAAATTAATTATATATAAATATATTATAAAAATTAATTAAACATCATAACACAAACAGCAATTACACTTTAAAATTAAAAATATATGTTTGTTCATTTATATTCTCAGCTCAAATCCCTAATTAAAGTAACTTAGTAACCAATCCATGTTAATTCCACGTTTAATTCATAAGTTCTCAATTCAAATTCAATTCACAGGCTTATTATTACCTAACAATGTGTTTAATTCATGGTATGCGAATACGTGTCGTAGCCCTTGATTCCTTTTTGAACAAATCCAACGTAATCACTGATTTGTAATCACGAGTGACAGTCACTTAATGGAGAATCGTGAATAGCTACTGCAATGTACGCGTACGGATACTTAAACACAACTTGATTGTGCCTATTTGATTCAAGTAATCGTATATTTGGTGCAATGATGTTGTAGTAAACAGATATGTTATTAACGCGCAAAAAGTGAAGACTAGAAAACGTCCTAATTCTGACGTTTGCCTTTAGTTGTTTTACGTAGTAATACGTTATAATACATCATAATTACGTAGTAATACGTTTTGCGTAATTAAAACATCTAGTTATTCCTTTTACTTAATGTTTTTATGAATCTATCCTTTTTACTTTTAACGAAATGTAAAAATAAACTAAAATAAACGGTCCCCGGCGCGGCACACTTTTTTCTGTTGTTTAGTATGGATATAACATATCTTTTTATTAGAATATCATTGATTTGGTGAGACAATTAAACCGCACTCGGTTTAATTGTCTCACCAAATCAATGATAATGTTCTCACTAGAACGTCGTAATTTATTTATGTAGAAGTCATCATGCTAAACGCCGAATTTTCATTGACTAGGTACATATGTTGTTCTAGAAGTCGTATTAATATTTATTATTTTTTATCTAGTTTTAGTTAATTTGACTAAAGATTTTCGATCTCGTTCGGACATCAACTTATGTTTATTTTGTTTTAGACGGGCGGTGCAGACAGCGCCAGCGGAGGCTCTGGTGGCTCGGGCATGGAGTGCCTGCAGTTGCGCTCGCCTCCTGGACCCTTCCATTACCTCATCTCGGAGCAGGCTAAGTCTCTCGTAGCTCTTCAGGTAATTGAGCAAAAATTTAACTTTTGCATGTTTCAAGTATATATTTTCTTATATAAATTAAAATGGATGTATGTTAGTTCTCTGCAAGTTCCTCAAATAATTATCCAATTGTTACACTGGCAAATTGTAATGTGAATGAAGGCGAAAAAAAATGTAATTGTTCGTTTGTTTTTTATAAATAGTTATCTACGTTTTATGAAGAACATTACTATTCTATCCGTGTTACACCGAGTCGGCGAGATAGTTTTTAGTAATATTAATTATTGACACAAAATTAAAAAAGTTTTTTTTTTCTTAATTTAGAACGCTAAATTCCAGGAACTCCAGAATGAGGTCGGGGCATTACTCGAATTTCGCGATCTCGTCATCGAGACCTTCCCGAACTTGCGCTCTAAGATGGCGCCATCGACACCGGCGAGCGGTACACGCAGGGATTGGGAACCCGGAGTGCGTGTGCGACGTAAGCTCGCCGGAGGCAGTGGAGACACAGCGAGGACAAAACCCCAGCCATCAGTTCAAGATTCTGGTTTCAGTACAGAAACGTCTTGTGGCAAAGACGCCCACTCCTCGGCCTCTGCATCCGCTTCTGCCTCTCGCTCTCGCCCACTTGAAGATGAACTGTGGGCACTTCTCGATGTCATACAGCGAAAAGGTGTACGATTACGGGACGAAGCTGAGTTATTACGAGGTGAACTCGACGAAAGACCTTCGGAAACAGCAGAGGAATCCTTTGCACGAGCGTTGTCCACTGGATGTGGGGACTGCACGGACTTGGTTCGGTTACGAACAGAGAGAGACGCATTACTCGCGCATGCAGCTCAATTGGAAGCGGCAGCGGCTGCCAGCCCACCAGCTGCCGCCACCACGCCCCTCGGACGACTGGACAATGCCCTGGACACGCCATCTCGACCGCCGCGCGTTCCGACACCGGACTCGAAGAAGTTCGCTGCGATTCTCCTCGAGAGTAATCCCGTCGAACTTCAACGACAACTACTCATATCCACCGTTCAGAATCAGGTTCGTATTACATTATTTCCTTATAACTGTGTGTTTAACGATCGGCAAAATATATTTTTGAACATATTTTTTCTCATCTATAATCATTATCTTATTTTTTTTATTCCTTTAGTTGCATAAAACATAAAAGAGACAAATTATATAAGACATAACCATTTATTACTTCTGCAAGTCACCGTTACCATATAATAATGAATTATTAGCTTATTTTTAAAGTTCTATACGATTGCCAATGATGAGTCATGTCTCTTCTACATAGGATACACATTGCACAATTTACTGGTTTCTTTCTCAACTTTCTCTCCTTGATCCGCAATAGATTCGTCAACTATCAAATATGGACAAAATGAAAGATTTTTACGATGACAAACATTTATCTTTCATATCTTAATCATAATTATTACTAAATCTCTTTGATAAACAAACAATATTTAAAAATAATAAAAAACAATAAAAAAACCAAATATTTCTACATTGCCCTTGTAATGCTAGGTGAATTACATTGCGGAACAAATGAGGTAAAACTGTAAGTACAATTTGTCAGCGATTAAACAGATTGGTGCACTTACGAAAGCTCTGCTAACTAGCTGACGTAACGTAAATTTCGGCAGAATTACGAGGAACGGTAAAACTAATGAAGTGTGGCCGAATCATTCGACAATCGCTATAAATTAACCACTCACTAAATAGATCTCTCGTTTCATCAAATACGTCTTTAACTACAATAAGACCAAATTTTTTTTATCGAGAAAAGGAATGGGAAGAACATCATTGAGCTATTTAAAAAAATATTGTAATAAAAAATATGAAATAAATATTGGTAAATTAATAAATAATAATAATTGAGTAATGAGTCTCGCCATATTGATGTTCTTATATTTAACATTCTTCCTAATGCAATTAGCAGAACCATGATGAAAGTTAATGTGGCAAAAAGAGTTGCCAGATCTCATAAGTAATGAAACATTAGCGTAAAAACGGAGTTCACGTTCGTCATCCGTTTGTATGAGTTTAGAAATAAATTTCATAACCTCAAGGTTTTCTCTAGCGATGCCCTTTGAATTTCTAATGCGTTTTGCATAATTCATGCATCTTCATTATCGAGAGGTCATATGGATTGTAAAATAATAAAATCATGTTGAAATTTGTGTTAATTATAATTGACATTATATTTTATGGACTACTAAAGATACAACAACAGTAAAAGCGTAAAACAACAGTGTAAAAAAGTTTGATTATAGAATTGTCCACATTCATTCAAAATTGAAATTAAATATATTTGGACTTCATAACTATTGGTATTGGTTTATAATATTTTACTAGGAATAACAAATTACAAAGTAAACTTTACTTTTTATAATTTATCTCGTTGGCCAGCGTGAAATCCCTGAGTTTGAATTCCGTATCGGACCAATTGAGTTATTGGTTTTTTCTATCCAATCGAAATGCTCGGTAATGGCCTGAAGTAAAAATTTATAACGTAATGTTTAAATTTCCTTGCCGAGTAAAGCACGTAAATAGTAAATTTGCCTACACGCTTGTAGGTACTCTTATTACTATAGACTGTCCCGCATTAATGTCCAATACATACATATACATACAAATTTATTTAATTTCGTTTTTTTTTAATTTTCAGGTGATCAGCTCTAAACTAAGGCGTGAGGCGGCGCACCGCACAGTACTGTTAGAGAAGCTGGAGCGAGCGCAGGACCAGAACGAAGACCTCAAGTTCAGAGTAAGCGACGTTAGAGTACTTTACATAATACGAATAAGTACATACTTATTGTTATCACAAATAATACGGAATCTCGCAACGCATATCTTCGTATTTCTGCCTTTTTATTTATGTTGCCACTATTTAGAAAATAATCGTTGAAAACAAAACAGCTCCAATAGATATTAATTTGTTATTACTTTGGTATAGGTACATTACGCTAAAGCATACAAAATTGTAGTGAACAAATGTTTTCACTTTTTCTGTTATTTGGTTTTGAAAAGAGAAATTATTCCATTCTTCTTTAACTAATAGTTTCAGATTTAGTTTAACAATTGACTATTTATAAATACCAAACGATGCCGATTGGACGATAGAAATTTATAGTTCTTAACAAAATGACGTTTTAAGAGATCACATCCTTCACCTCGACAAAATAATACGTCGTTAAGTCAATTAAATTTATGGCACTAATTATATTATTATTTTTATTTTCCTCGACGTTTATCGCGTTGTGATTCTTTATTATATTTTTTTGATGTCTCAGTCTTTTTGTAATTATCGGTATAGCTGCACGTGTATCAGCCACATATTCGATGTTTGTTACTATAATAAAGAGTAGATGTCAATTCCATAGAACAGCGTAGATCCTTAAGCTGTTGAGTTTTGTTCAAATGTTACTTAATTACTTATTTTTATATGTATTAAAAAGTAAAATGACAAGAACAATCATAAAACTGTAAAATATAACGAGGGCGTAATATCTAACGATGGTATAATTCTTCACTCGACAGCTAGAGGAAAAGAGCATAGAGCTGGAGGGAGCGCGCGCGCGCGTTCGCCAGCTCGAAGGCAAACAGAGCCGCTCGCACAGCAGCATGCGCGAGATGGAGCCGCTGGCGCTGCCGCTGGCGCCGGGCGCGCCCGAGTCGCCGCGGCAGGCCGACACGCCGCGCGCGCGGCCGTCGCGCATCCCGCGCCACACGCACACGGCGCACAAGGCGGCCGCGCCGCGCCCGCCGCCGCGCCCGCCGTCGGCGCACTCGGCGCACTCGGGCCGCTCGGCGCGCTCGGCCGCGTCCACGCGCTCGGGCGGCGCGGCGCGCAAGGACGCCAAGTGCGCCGTGCCCGTGCGCCGCTCGCCCTCGCACGACAGCAAGGTGCGCACGTCGCGCTCCTTCTGGAACGCCTGGTTCTCCTTCAAGGACTCGTAGGCGTCCGACACCGTGTGACAGTGCACCCGATCAGTGACTCACCCGCTAATAACTGTTCTGTGATCGTTCGGTCCCGGGGGCGGCGCGCTCTAGTTCATGCCATTATGTCGATCGTAAGTTTTGGTTTCGTTTCGTTTGGTTCTCGTCGCCGACTATGGTTTATCACGGTCCGGTCGCGCCTCGAGCGGTAGGACTCGGACCGAATGGTAGAGTAAACGGAGCATGTCACTAACCGATCTCCCACTAACTACACAGTTAACCGCCATGTTCCATGTAATTAATAAACGCTTTGAGAATTATCTTCTTTCAGTCAGCTTCGAGGTGACCGATAATATTTAAAAAAATCAATCTATCAAAATTAAATTATTATTATTTTAGTCTTAGTTTCTTTATCGAAATTATTATTTTAAGTAGAAAAATACAGAAAACATTGAAGCACATAAAATGTAAGAGGTGTTATGTAAAAGTTGATGTCTGGGGGAGACTTAATTTATCACAAAACTTTTGTTTTCAGTTCCATCCCCTGTGCAACAACTTTATGTGGTATGGGTCTGTTTTGTAATTTTTGTTTTCCTGTAGATTAGTTGCGTGTTGCTCACCGTACTTTGGTTGTGTTTGGTTTATTAATCCACCATGTTACTTTGTTCACTACTTTATCACTAAATTGTTGAAAACCATCTCACTAAAATGAATTATTCGAGACTGTGTGACAAAATTTAATTATTTTAATGATAATTAACCAATCCCAAAACAATTGTTTTTATATTTTCTGTTTTTTTTAGTATTATAACCTTAAATTTTGTCAAATTTTGTGAGGACGCCATGCTTTTTCTGTTAAACTATCCTTGATTGAACAATAGCCATATAGAAAAAGCATGCACACATTACATTTTATGGTTTAACATTTATGTAGTTAGTTAATTTATTTATGTTTTAACTATGATTTATTATTATATTATTTTAAAAGTAATTGACATAGTGGCATAACGGTATTAATTGGCTAGTCACTAAGCGAAATATCACTTCTTCGCTCTTTCCACTTGGCTCAAATTGCACTGTTGACGCAAATCGACATCCACAATACAGGGCAACACTTGACGGCACCGTTTACACAAAAAATACTTAATTTTGCAAAAAAGAAAACAAGTATCTAACAGACTGTATGTGTTCAACCTCATTGAATAATATTCAACTAGACTTATTGTAATTTGTAAGCACATTTGTATTATATAATGCAGGGAATAAATATCACCTGATCTTATTTTAAAATAATTTATTTGTGTAAAAAATCTGACAAGTCTGCACTGGATATACAGGCCACGGTACGAGACAATATTGTCACGCTATTGTCACTTCACCGCGTTGAATTTGAATGATTTTTTTATCAAATGGTATTAATACTAAAAGCTTTAAAATTGTACGCGGTTTCAAAACGAACGTTATGTAATATAGGATTAAATAATAAAATTAATAACTAACTTTACTTTTAACAAAATCACAACTTTTATTTTTCATTCAAAAAATTAATACTACCCTCTAAGAAAAATCTTTAACTCACGAATTCATTCATAATTACCTCTAACAGCA
This sequence comes from Vanessa cardui, assembly GCF_905220365.1. Classification (NCBI taxonomy): domain Eukaryota; kingdom Metazoa; phylum Arthropoda; class Insecta; order Lepidoptera; family Nymphalidae; genus Vanessa; species Vanessa cardui. Next base: position 9,834,603 of record NC_061130.1, on the reverse strand, counting down.
TTTCAAGGTGAATGGAACCCTCGGGTCTAAACTAATATTAATACAATTTATTCGAAAAAAATTAAAAGTAAATTGCTAGCAGGTGGTATTGCTCTTGGTGGTAGGGCTTTGTGCAAGCCCGTCTGGGTAGGTACCACCCACTCATCAGTTATTCTACCGCCAAATAACAGTACTTAGTATTGTTTTGTTCCGGTTTGAAGGGTGAGTGAGCCAGTGCAACTACAGGCACAAGGGACATAACATCTTAGTTCCCAAGGTTGGTGGCACATTGACGATGTAAGGAATAGTTAATATTTCTTACAGCGTCATTGTCTATGGGTTATGGTGACCACTTACCATCACGTGGCCCATATGCTCGTCTGCCAACCTATACCATAAAATAAATAAAAAAATAAATAGCAGCTAGCTAGCTAGCTAGCGGCGACCGAGTAGAGTGACCGCTCCGATGTGTGCAGAAGGCGTGCGAGGCGTCGCTGTGCGCGGCGCGCGCCGTGTCGCTGGCGGCCGAGTACGTGGCGCGCGCCGAGCGCCTGGCGCCGCTGTTCCCGCGCATGCGCCCGCTGCCCGCCGACCTCGCCTACGAGTCGCCGCGCAACCTGGCGCTGGAGCTGCGCGACTCGCTGCGCTACGACGAGCTGTGGGCCGGCCGCCCGCAGCGCTACTTCGAGAGCGTGCACGCCCGCGACGACTTCGACGACGACTCGCTCGCCTAGTACCTCCCCCCCCTACCCCCTCGTCCCCCGGCCGGGTGCCGCTGTGCGCTGTCTCCGAAACTCTTAGTGCATGTTTTAAATTTACGTGACAGGAAACTCGATTCCCTTCGTCCCTGTGTTTACGAAAGGCCTTGTATAAATTTCGTCTCCGGTAATATCTGTGATAATTTCACATCTTGAATTGTTGTTGAGTTCATTATGTTCATTTCTCGTTTCGAATTTTTATTTCTCGATTTAAATTCATCGTCACGCTTAGAGTAATGAATATAGATTCCTATTGTACAGGCTCTAGAAATTATTTATGAATTAGGTGTGAATACGAATTATTAAAAAAAATATATAATTACCGATAAATTAATAATTTTTATCATTTAATTCTTTTGAATAAATATGCGGATTATTATTATTCGTTTAATCTATCCACGTATCTATTTAATATAATTTCAAATCTTACCATATTATAAACTTGTAACTAAAATTTACACTCCTAAATTTCTATAGTTGTATTTTTATGTGCCGTTGTATAAGTTATGTAAAAAATGGTAGCTGTTTTAAATTGTCATTCCTAGGCCGATGGCTCGACTGTAACTATGTGTGAGAGCATGAACGACTGTAGTAAGGCTGTGAAACGTGGCGTGTGGCTGGAATTGTTTTGCTAATGTGAAATCTATAATTATTTGGCATTTGATGAATAAAATAGAAAAAATGTATTTCTGCGGCAGTCAGACCTTGTGTTCGACGCATGTAGCGTTGTGAGCTTCGTCCAAACGTCCAATGTCGTACGTCCGTTGCGATATCGCAGTGACTGCCTTTGCGTTGTAAGTTAAAGGTTAGTTGGTTTATAGGTTGTTTACATGCAGAGATGGATTACAAATAGTAGGAGACTGATTTTGTATAAAGACATAGTGATATGTTTTATGTATTAAGAAACTCCGTTTAGTCTAAATGTTTCATACTATTAATATAACTTACCTATTAAATAATGTTATTGCCCGCTGCGAAATAACTTTAGCGCTTAGTATGTAATATTCCAATTCTACGATGTACTACGGTTATTTTAAATAATTTAAGTTAGATTAAATTTTAAAATGTATAATGTAAATTAAATGTGTAATGTACAGCTTCCATTCACGCTCTTAGAAATTGTAAATTATTAAGCCACAGCCCTACTTTAAAGATACTCATAGAATATCTAGTTGACTTGAATCTAGTTGATGACCTGTGTAAAGTTGTACAGAAATCATATCAATATATACAAATTACTCAAATAAATTGTTCATATCAATTTAAACTTTTTCTTTATTTATTTATTAATACTATCAATTAACTTATCAATAAAGGAAATTATCAACATGTAGTATTTCAAATTTTAAACAAATATATTAAAGAGAAAATGTTATAAGTGTATATAATAATACACATTTTCGTAATGACTAATCTTGGTTCCTGCTGGAAATAATCTTGATTCCCAGAGCAATATCTTTAATTTCATATGTGTTAGAATCTTTTACAATGCAAATAAATCCGTGTTGTTTCAACTCTGGAAAACAAATAAACGTCATTAAAGGACTACATTTGAACATCAAACTGTACAAAGTAATTAAAAAAGTATAACTCAAGGCACAATAATAAACATTAATAATTGAGCTCGTATACTTAATTGAAATGAAAATATTTGAATAACTCTTGTATTAACCAATAGGCTATTTGACAATGCGAAAAATAAATTGTGAATTATTGTAATCAGTGTATATTATGAGTTTAAAAATGGTTATTTACTAACGAAACTTGAAAATAATACTTAATTTATTCAAAAATCAATAAATAAATATGCATTTTTTCAAACGTTTGTCACGTGACACAACACGCTCCTGATTGGCCGGACTTATGATGAAGTCACTTTCTTGTAAACCTTGCATTTCTACCATATGTACCACAGATTAATTTACAGGCAAGTGACGTCACCGATCCCATTGCAGCGTATTGTCCAAGTAGCGTTTTCGCGCGTTATTCTAACATGGAATTTTAAATATGATATTTTTCTGCAAATATGTACTAGAAATAAAAAAAATAACTTTTACTGGGTTCCTTAACCCCATACAACATAATATAAAATGGATTTTAAAAACCAGTCAAATAGCCTATTCAAACAATTTAAGCCACAGATAACGGTGAGCGTTAGATCTATGCGTTAGACGTCGTATAGACGTCACTAAAGTTCATCTAAATAACCTCAATGACTCACTCAGTATAGAAGTGAAACAGCGAGCGGCGATAACTCTGCGGTGGCCCGAGATGATCGGACCTTTGGTGACGAGGTAGTGCAAGTCCAACGGTTTCACGCCTTTCTTTATACATTTGTAGATCTTGTACATCGTGCCTTGGGTTCCCCATTCTTCTCTGAAACGAAAATGAAGTATGTGAAAATTATCCTTGTCGCACATTAATGTACACCAGGCTTTATATTTTTGGAAACAATGCCTTTCCAATCTACTTTACCTTTCGATTCTGAACTAAAGGTAGTTTACAGAAACCTTATTCACGAATTCAACTTCGGTTACTCATGGGAACTAAATGCCAAATATAACATAATTTACACAACTGACACAGTACAAATCTATAATAAAAAATCAAAATGTACTTTTTTCAAATAGGATTTGACAGCACTTTTGAATCGTCATTCAACAAACTATATTGAGTGAAACCACCACCGGTTTGGAATGTAGATTCTACCGAGAAGAACCGGTAAGAAATTCAATGGTTTCTCTTGTTTAAGATGTAAAAATACAAAGTCATGTACTAACATGTATAACTATAAATACAATTATATATTTATGTAATATTTATATAGATTCAAGTTACTCAATACAGTACCCCTAGTACGAGTTTCAATACTTTTTGCGTTAATAACATATCGTCTATTCGAAAACGTTTACGAAGTATTTGAATTCGATAGTATGAGTTTGACATTACTCGTTTGCGTTATAACCATGACAGCCATCGAGCTACTCGAAAAAGACTACCACACAATTCATATTTCCATCTCACTTACACGCGCTGAAAAAAGTGAGAGAAAATATTTTGTCATTTTTATTGTATTTGACATTTCTCATAACGTTAGTAATAAAAACTCGTACTGCCGATTTTAGTTCCTCTGAGTTTACGCTTGGGGCGCTGATAGGATTTGTATGAAAAGAAAACCGAAAGTAAATTACATGAAGTTAACTATCAAACTCGTACTAGGGGTACAGTTCTGACTAAACCTTTTAAGAGTTTAGCTACTTTTTCAATCAATTTGATTGTGTTGAGTATTTTATATACGAGAAACGCCTCACCGAATGAATCTTTTCGAATCTGTCGTTTTCTCCGAATCCCCCAAGGACACTTTGGTTCTATCTAGACTTCCCAGCGGCGTTTCCGATGTTTCGCTGCCAATTTTTCTACTTCTCTGTGTCAATATAACTGGATTTATGGTTTCGACGTCTGCTAGCTTCTCTGGTTCTTGTCTATCAGCTAGACCAGCTTCAACTAACATCGCAGTTATACGTTCTGCGTCTTGTTGACGATTATGCGGTATATTTTCTTTATTTACTTCTGAAATTAATATAAGTACTTTGTTATCTAATCTGGATGAAAATTTATTGATGTTTTTAGTTGAATCGAAACGGCTATAAATATAAAAAATAAAATGAGTGAAAATCAATGTTATAATTTTTCATACGGCAAGAAAAGGGCTAAAATTGTTGAAAGAAAGTCTGAAAGTTCAATGACTGGTCACTTAAATAAAACAAATCATAAAAAAAATAACCCTGCTTATTATTTTTTAACTCCAACTGGTGGTATTTTCATTTTATTTTCATTCAAATCGAGTTTTGGGCGGCAGATTTAGAACTAATCCTGTACTGTACCTGCGTTATGTACTTCCAGTTCTGTTTGTTGGCTAAGTCTGTAGGATACGTAGCCACTATGACGTTGCCTTTTTGCCTGTTAACATAAAATAAATAAACTTCATTATCATTACATACTATAAAAAGTCGCTTACCATTTGTCTGTCCCTATGCTTAGATCCTTAGAATTACGCAACAGATTATGATGCGATTTTTTTAAAAGATAAGAGTGATTCGAGAGGCATGTTTTTAGGGATAAATAGTATACGTTTCTAATTTGATGTCGTAAATAAACACATTTTTGCGCTTACATTGCAAACTAGGCATTGTCTAATGATTGAAAATTTGAACGTTGTAATACATTATGAAGCATATTTACTATCAGCATTACACCCGTGGACAGCCGGGGCGGGTTGCTAGTATTGCATATTTATCAATAATAAATTATTAAAAGGAAATTAACTACGTAAGGATTTAACAAAGAAATGTTTTTAAGTCAAAATTGTTATATGAAAAATATTTTGCTTAAGCAATTTTCCAATTCCGTTTGGCAAATTTTTATTTTGTACATACGAGTATAGATTTATTTTAAACTTACTGAAGGGGCATTATCGCTTTTTCGTTTCTGCCCCTGTGACAATGCGAACACTCTTTGTGTTGGCAAATCCGATATATCCATTATCTCTTGGCCTGCGGGCACTTGTACTTCCTCTGGTACAATGTTCGGGTCCGTGATGTTAATTTCTTTTGTAACATCGAATTCGTGGCGTGTAGACGGTCTCTTCTCGACTGGTTCAGTTTCTTCATCGATTTTTTCAAGAATCGACCTCATGTGGGATTGCCTTGTTCTTTGAGCTACAACTTCCTGCAATAAAACATTATTTTTGATTACAATAATAATAACAGATATTTGTTTTTGTCGATTAATTATAATAAGATCCTTCAGATCTTAAATATAATTACCATTACATAGTATAAAACAAATTTGCTTTCTGTCTATCTCTATGTATGCTTAGATTTTGAAATTACATAGCGGATTTTGTTGCGTTTCTTTAATAGATAGATCGATTCAATAGGAAGGAATATATATAAAGGAATATACACGTAGAAAATAGTAGAGAAACACTGATAAATGTAGAGGTTTTAAAGTGGTGTCGTAAATAACACATTTTTAATATCAACTTTACACCCGTGCGACGCAAGGTCGGCTCTCTAGTAACTAATAAATGATGAAATACACAAGTCGACAAAATAAGCTAAAGTTCGTATCTCACCTCGATATCCCTGTCGACTGAATGTCTCTGCGCTGTTCCCAGGTTTCTCGAGAACAAGTGGGACAGCTTGTACCCAAAGTTCGAGTGCAGTGACGGTCCACAGTGAGCCGGCCTGTTTAGAAGAATGTTAGGCGTTGCGTAGATACTTATTATGTCGCTCATACCGTCCTAAGAACAATGAAATTTTATTTTATTTATTATATTCACGACATTACACTAAATGATAATATTTTAATATCCATAATACAATTAAATATCTTTTTCTAACTGATGGCAGATTGTAAGTGGAGCCAGCGGTGGATTTACCAGCAAACTTAGGCAGGCAAATATAGAGATCGATCATCTTAATAGAACTTTAACTACTGCACTGATGCCTTTATTTGTTAGTAGAGCTTGGTGGTAGGGCTTTCTGCAAGCCCGTCTGGGTAGGTACCACCCGCTCATCAGTTATTCTACCGCAAAATAACAGTACCCAGTATTGTTGTGTTCCGGTTTGAAGGGTGAGTGAGCCAGTGTAACTACAGGCACAAGGAACATAATATCTTAGTTCCCAAAGTTGGTGGCACATTGACGATGTAAGGAATAGTTAATATTTCTTACAGCGTCATTATCCATGGGTGATGGTGACCACTTACCATCAGGTGGCCCATATGGTCGTCCGCCAACCTATACAATTTAAAAAAAAAAGATCTAGCACAACGCCCTACTCATTATATATTATACCACCAAATAGAACTACAGGCATAAGGGACATAACATTTTAGTTCCCGAGATTGGTATTGCATTGGCGATACAAATAATGCGTAATACTTTAACAGCGCCTATGTCTTTGGGCAGTGTTTATCATTTGCTATTAGTGGCCCATTTGCTAGCCAGCCTACTTGTGTCATAAACATAAATATATAAATACATATATGCCGAAATAGGTCGAGTGTCTGTCGAGTGTCTGATCTCTTTACAAAAATTACTCGACATCTTACGAATTATATTTTCATCTACCCTTTACTTGTACACACACAATAACAACAAGAGCCTGTAAAATTCCCACTGCTGGGCTAAATTCCTCCTCTCCCTTGGAGGAGAAGGTTTCACCACGCTGTTCCAATGCGGTTTGGTGGAACGCACATGTGGCAGAATTTCTATGAAATTTGACACATGCAGGTTTCCTCACGATGTTTCACGATAAATTATAATCACAAATTAAGCACATGAACGTTCAGTTGTGCTTGTCTGGGTTTGAACCGGCAACCCTCGGTTAAGATGCACGCGTTCTAACCACTGAGCCATCTCGCCTCTAAAAGGCTATACAGTGCTGAATAACTACAATAAAATAATAGGTACGCACCTCACAACGCAGGTCGACATTGATATTTTCGATGCGTGATCGGACAAAATTAGAACTCAGTAAAATTTTCTTATCAACAATCAACTTATTTTTCAATTTTCGTCTTTTCATTAGCGGCTCCTCTTCCAATTCCTTAAAATACAGATAAATAATTTAATAAAAATAATTGCCTTACTATAAATTTTTAACATGCCTATACCGACAAAACCAGCATACTACCGAATGGAATTCCAGACCAGAATACTCCAACACTCACATCACTAACTACTTCAATTTGTAGAAAAGCTCGATTACTCTTAATCTTTAATGCAGTTAAATGCGTAATCATACGCCATACATGACGTATTAAATTTGATGATATAATACGATCTACCCGCAGTGGCCAAAATTAACTCCTTACGATAACTTGGTGTACTAAGAACCAACATACAATGGAGTCAACCTTTGTTTAAAGGGCCGTCTTTAACCTATTGGAGGCCCTGGACAGGATAGTGGGGGGCCCCCATTGACTATATCCCCATAACTTTGACACTATTTTGTTAGAATAGACAAAGAAACTTTCATTGTTCTTCAATTTGCGAATAAATAATGGATAAATTATAATACCTAGTTACTGATTTATTACCATCTTTGTTTGGTTATGAATGTATGTATCGATCGTGGGGCCTTGAGTGGGCACTGACCCAAAGTACCCACTAGAAAAGAGGGGTTTGTTCGTTTTACATCTAGTAGTTACGATACCAAATATACTTCTATGCGAGCTAAAGGCACGTGTATACCGTGCTGTACTAAAGGACCTGAATTCCAATTCCACTAACATTAAGAGTTTATCGTAATCGAATCGAAATATAATCGTTTCAGTTTTATATTATACAAATGTAAAGATCCAGTTGTGTTTTGGTAAAGTTGAATCGAAACCTTTATTTTAAAATGATCCAGAGTTACCACAAAGCTGACTATTTTTAATGAAGTATCTTAATGTTTGTGTTGTTCTAGGTTAAGGATTAACAAGGAAATTAATACTACTATTCTTGGCTTTAAAATTCAATTGAGTTTAGTGTCTCAACCGTACAGATCAATCTCATTCGTGTCTTCTCCATCCTACGTGACATTGGCGAAATAATTTGTGCCCTGCCGGCACAACTAAAAGCCTTTAAACTAAGAATTGAATTGAATTGAATCGATGAAGTATCATAAACTTTATAAGTTAGTAGAATTGCCCCGGCTAGCAAACTGCAATAACCGGAGATGAACAACCGACTTTTAAAAGTTTTACTCCGATCCGATAAATATCTTACTTATAAATTAGGTCTTCTAACATTAAAGCAGCAAAAATTCTTACCTTAACAAACTTCTAACAAATTATTATTGTATATACTATATACAATTTTGTTTAAATTCTAACTGCCAACGTACATTTGGTTCTACCCACTGTTCTACTGTATGTATTTCAAATAGCCGATTTCTAATCTACCCATAATATTTATTTTGGGTAAAATTAAAGTGATTACCTGCAAAACTATTTCTTCGGGTGACTTTTCCTTCACATTTTCTGTAATCTCAAGAGCTGAAGGTAGTACTGACTCGCTAAGCCGTTGTCCTATTTGGCTATTTTAAAAATACATTTATAAAAACATAAATTGTGGTCATAGAGAATAGAAATCAAAAAAGGTTATATTGTGCATTCAAAACTAACTTCTCTGTTTCAGGAGCAGGCAAGTCGGGAGGCGGGATTTCGGAAATTTCAGGTATTTCTGTGAGAGGATGTGATGGTTATTAATAAATTAGAATAATAAGTCAATAAATTTCGGATTTTATTTATTTTTATATATAAACAGCGGACTGAGAATTTGGTGAGGATGGGTGAAGAGGTGACAGGACATTATGAGGTCATTTTACAAACCACAAAATATAATTATTGTGATTATTGAAAAATACAGTAACTATGTCGAAACGCTGTTTTATTTTGCATAATACCGACGTCCACGTATACGCATACTATGTAGTCCGTCCGTAGACTAATCAATTTCTGATCAAATATCCTACCAGTGGCGTAGCGCGGTTTTTCGCTGCCCGGGGCCGACCGGAAATCTACTGCTCCCTATTTTAATTAGGTACATCTTATTTAAATATAATATTGAAGAGACTTAACGATTACAATGTTTCTAATATTATAAAAAAAAAATTGTTACTATTAATTAAAAAAAAAATAGATTTTCGTGTTTTTTTAGAGCAAAATATTTTACAAAAACGTCAATATCTAAATGTATCTCATTTTCAATTGCCAGAATAGCTAGGTTTCACTCGCGGTTTGTTTTTGGTACGTAACATATCGCGGACATGATTTAGAATATTTATGATTTTTCTTAATCATGCAATGCAATAATTTCATTTTGTTCCGTATCTGCCGCCCCCTTTCATATGGCGCCCGGGGCCATGGGCCGGGGCTCTGCCCCCACCACGCTACGCCACCGTATCCTACATATATAACCCAAGCGTTTCCAACTTACCTTTATCGAAATCAGCTCCAGGGACTAATTCTTCACCGACAGCTGTAAAAAAATTTTGTTGAAAATAGTTATAATTTTTTTTTCGAAGTTTATATATTGTTAGAAAAAAAATGTAATATATAAATTTAAATAAATATAAAATTAAAAAAATATATAAATAGTTATAATTTTTTATTTTTTCTAAGTTTATATATTGTTGGAGTCGAGATGGCCCAGTGGTTAGAACGCGTGCATCTTAACCGATGATTGCGGGTTCAAACCCAGGCAAGCACCGCTGTTTCATGTGCTTAATTTGTCTTTATAATTCATCTCGTGCTCAGCGGTGAAGGAAAACATCTCGAGGAAATCTGCATGTGACAAATTTCATAGAAATTCTGCCACATGTGTATTCCAACAACCCGCATTGGAACAGCGTGGTGGAATATGTTCCAAAAACCTTCTCCTCAAAGGGAGAGGAGGCCTTTAGCCCAGCAGTGGGAACTTACAGGCTGTTGTTGTTGTTGTTGTTGTATATATTATTAAAACGAAGCTACACGGTGCAATAAATGAATCAACCAAACAGAAATGTAACAAAACCAGGATTACATTATTCTATAAATAAGTAAGCTACCTATACCTTGTTACATTTATACACGCTTACATTTTCTAAATATAGATAGATCATGTTCAGATATCCGCTCCATCTGTGCTGACTCGTGAGGCATTCGTCTGGACTTATCGTGCGACTTGTCTGTGGACAAATCCTGGAGGTCCAGTCCGCTATGTATCGTGGCAGATGCATCCTGAACCAACATGGTCTCCACGGTCCTGTCTGCTAGCAATTCCAGCTGCTGATCAGGATGGAGCTCCCCAAATCCATCCTGGATAAATATACCGAAATTCATCATTGGGATTAATAGGGATGGGCTTAATAAAATTATTAAACTAATTATATAATTGTGAATTAATTAAAGAAATGTACCACTATTGGCAATATAATAAACTATTATTCATCCCTGCAATGCAAAGTTTTTTTATCTTTTTTTATCCTTTTATAGTAATTTAAGTCATTTTTATTTTTCATATTATTTTTTTCTACCTTTTGTTGATTGTGTCTAGTTGCGTTTACAATTTTACATCTCTTACACACTGAAGTGCTGTGTACAATTGTAATCGGAAAGCAGATTTATTGTTAAATATGTTAAGTACTATCTCATGTATCTAAATGTTTTAATCTGTTATCTGTAACTGTACCAAAGAAAATAAATAAATAAATAAATGCATCAACCTTGGGAACTAAGATATGTCCCTAGTACCTGTATTTACATCAGCGTTGGCATATTGCATAAAGTATGTTAACTTACACCTAAATGCATCCTGTTCTCTGCCAGAAGAGGTTCCTTCAAAGTAATATCTTGTACATCTGCAACTATATTACCACTGCTCTGTAAATAAAAGTTTTCTTTAACATCTTATTTGATATATTGAATAGCTTCATACTATATACTATAATAAATCTTAAATACCAATTAATCATCTATAATACTTAGATTATCAATTTCATAAGATTAATATACAAATAAGTGTTCATTCTAATTTTAATAAATAACATAATGATTTATTTTAGTTTAGTTACCCTTATCCGTTCTTCAATCTTATCATCATCTACTGGTCCCTCAAACACTAATCTTGGCAACTCTTGACGATGAGCAATCATTACTGTTTCATGGACTGTTGTTTCGTGCATTACTCTATTTAAATTCATATTTTATATGTTACTTCAAAATGTATGGTTCAAGTCAAAGAAGTGATTATGCCTTAATTATAATTATTAAAATGCAAAATTTGATAAATAATATTCATATGGAAAATTACTTACTTTTTATTAGTGCTTTTCATCACAAGTGCATTGATCATGCATAAATCACCTTTAATGAGTTAAAAATAAAAAAAAAATTAAAACGTTTTTATATGGTAAATTAAAAAATATATATTCGAAACAATTAGATAAGAATATAATTACCAACGAATACCGTAACTTTTCTTTGATATAATCGAACCAGACCACGCATCAGCTGGGAACTCAGTCGTAACGAAAATCTATTTTTTGGGCGACCAGACTCATTTTTCATAACTTCCAATAAATCGTCACTAAAATTTAAAACAGTGTAATTAACTTGATTTTCGTTTTATACTTATTTCAGATACATTATTCCCTCAATATTTTACCATATTTGGCGAATGTCTTGAGACCAAAGCTGACGATGAGTAATCGTGGCAAATCGAAGAGGCCAAGAGTCTGCCACCCAACATAAATAAAATCTTCCTCCCCTTTTCAACGATTCAACGGGGTAAAACATCTTGAGTTATATCAAGTAAATTTTATAAAACTATTCAACACAAACACAACTACGAAGTACGCACTAAATTTCTTGACTTTCCCGCCACTTATCATATTGACATAAAGATCGCATACATATTATTTATGTACATCCGATTAATTCCCGCCTTTAATCTAATTGCAGATTAATAATACCGGTAGTTTAAAATTGTGCTTTGAATAATTGTGCTATGAATACTTTTTTGTTTTCAATTTATTTATAATAAAATAATTAAATGTATTTAAAATCATTGATAATTACTAACGTGCGTAGTAACAAATAAAGTATATTGAAGCGATGGGCAAGTGTTAGCCTGTTTTGCTGCAAAGTTAAATATTTCTTTAAAGATAAAGATATCATTATCAAAATAGCAGGAAAACATACTGGTCCATCGATGCTGCCCATCATGTGATAATATATCAATATCATATATTCTAATCATATAATTCAATTTCCAACTTTTCAAATATTTATGATTTTAAAATATTTGTTTTGTTAATAGTGTATTTTAGTACCGAAGTTGAAGAAAATTGTGATATATATATATATATATATATATATATATATATATAACATCATTGCTTCAATATATATATATATATATTGAAGCAATGATGTTTTAGTAAACAGATATGTTATACGAACGCGAATATAACGCGCAAAAAGTGAAGACTTTTCCTTTAGTCGTTTTCGGTAGTAATACCTTATAATACATCATAATTACGTAGTAATACGTTTTGCGTAATTAAAACATCTAGTTATCCCTTTTACTTATTGTTTTTATCAAGCTATCCTTTTTACTTTTAACGAAATGTAAAAATAAACTAAAATAAACGGTCCCCGGCGCGGCACACTTGAATATAATTGTGTTGAAGAATCAAGTTATACAATAAAACATGATAATATTTATTAACTAATAATTTATTAAATTAAATTTATTTTCTAACTCGTCATACAATACTCAGTTTACAAGGGATCTTATTCTAATTTCAGCAAAACACATTTTTTTCACATTCTCATTCTTTACCGAAAATCTTCGATTATTTACATGTCTAGATAGACAGATGAAGTTCAACCTATATCTAGATATACAAATAATCTAAGACTAAAATATAAACAACCAGTTATTGTAAAGTTTATTGCGTTTTTATAATAAAAAAACGTAACTATTAATAAACTACGGTAATTTTGGCTGTTGGTATTCAAATGTTAATGTTAAATATATATTTTCTTTTAAAGTGTATGAATTATTCTTTTTATATATACTAAAACTAAGCAAAATCTTCAAAAAATCTATATTGAAAAGTCAAATTTCTGTCCAGCAGCTTCCAGATTTTCTTTTAATTTTCTGATAGTTGATTGATTAAGATGTTCCTTTGTAATACCATTTCCGATAGCCCGATTTAAAGTTGTTTTTGCACTATCAATATTATTTTCTGATACATAGAAATTAATCAGTCTTGAGTATGCATTACCAAGGGATGCCAAGGAAAGGTCTTTGTTTGTATTTAATATGTCGATCATTTTCTCTATAACTTGTGGTTGTTTCTTCAAGTGGCATTCTTGAAGTAATCGCCTGAAAACTATGACAGGTGACTTGTTCAAATACTTTTGCCATAAAGAATCGGCTTCTTTATCCATTCCAGCTAATAAGTATTCTATCCACAATAAGTTCACAGGTAACATGTAGCCTTTGGAAGCAGCCAGCTCGACAACTTTATGACCTGTATAAAAAGAAATATTTAGTAACAGTTTCATGTTATTTTTTTAAATGAAAATTATTACTAAAACTTTATTTTCCATATTAAAAAAGTGTCCTTAAGTTGTTTATGTATTCATAAATTATGTAGAATCACTTCCTACAAACATTGAATATTTTGACTATATTTTAATAATTGTTTACCATAAATATGTTTTAAGAATAATATTTATCAGATAGAAATTCATTTGTTTCTACATATTTAATGCATTTCACAAATTAAATTATTTTCTTTATAATAGTTATTTTTTATAACAAATTTGTTGTTAGCAAAGAGTGTGTAAATTATAAATAAAATACTTACACTTAGCAACTATTTCACTATCCTGCACAGCTGCAGCTAGAGCACTACTTCGGGGGAATTTTCTAAGAGCACTTTCTATCTCCTCTTTAGTGTTAGCTTTTTCTAACATGTTCAAAACATTATCCATATGAGTTGCGCCATTTCCTCTCTTAAAGGTAGCTAGTGTTAATTTATCATCATATGTCACAGTTCGTTTCATGGTCTCATTTAGATGAGTTCCCAAAGGTTTTATCGCCTCAACATTACCTTCTTCTGCTAAAGTTTTCAAGAGAAACTTAAGTACATTTGACTTTGGCATAACACCATCTTTTATATGATTAAGAGTAAGATCCATTGCTTGTGTGGCGTTTCCTTCTTTAGTTAAAGCTTCAATTTGATTAGAGATCTCACTCTTTGTTATTTTTCCTGGTTCTATCTGGCTTTTTTGAGTCATGATCTTTTGCGATACAATAGCCTTTTTTTTTGGTTCAGCTTTTACACCTGTATTAGGCATTACAAATGGAATGTCTCTGTTATTAGATTTTAGATGGTTACCCAGGTAGCTTAGAAATTCGTCACTTGGTATTTCTCCCTCTTCTTGAAGTACCGTCCAAAGACCCAATGCTTTGTCGGTTTCATTGGCTTTGCAATAAGTAACCAGTAAATGATAGAAGATATTTGAGCGATCAATGTGTGAGAGCTCTTTTGTTGCTTCTAGTAGCCCTTCAAGATATTCAGATTTACCATCCTAAAAATACAATAATATTGAGTAAAAATTAAAGTTGTTAAATCTATTTTTACTTACTTGTCAATGTCTATAAATTACAAATATATTTAATTTCAAAATAAAACTTCATATCTCCGAAAAATTGTGTGAAAAATAGACAATCACCTCAACATATCGCTGGCATGCATCATTAAGACGTTTATGTCTTGTTTGCAGTCCAGGAGTTTCTAAAATGCGCCGCGCTTGTCTTAAGCGTCCGCATTCCACGAAAGCTAGTACTAAGTCATGAAGGATGTTCACTTCACCATGAATCTGTAAAATTAATGATTTAATATTAATACAAAACCAAAATAATATCAAGCCATTATTAAAGACTAAAGGATCTTTTAAAATCCAATAAACAATACTTTTTGTTGTACCGTTTGTTGTGTTTTTTAAAGATAGAAGATTTTAAATAATTTCAAGATCATAATTGATAAGGTAGTTAATGATTAGGCTTTAGTATTTAGAAATAAAATGTCAATGTACCTGTGTACTAAGGTCAGCAAGCCACTGCAATTTGGTTGCATCTTCTTTCATAATAAGAGCTTTCATTAATTCACCTTTCCAGGGCGTACTTCTATATTGCTTACAACAATTTTCAAATTCATTTAATGCTCCTTCTATATCATTGTTTAATAAATGTACTTTGATTGATGGTCCAAGGATGATATTATTGGGAGCAATATATTCATTTTCTATTAATACTTTTGTCATCTCCTTCACCTAAAAAGCAATAAATACATTCATAATTGCTAGGAATGTGATATCTTAATAATTTATATAGTCAGTGCCAGTCAACCCTGTTTGAAAATAAAACATAAGTCTTTAGGTATGTTATTGACTCATCATGAAAACTCAAGAAATACAACTGTATTGTAAACTATGGCTTGAGAAAGTTGATGATAATTAAACATATATATATATATATATATAATTAAATATATCTTATTTTCTAATAGATAATGTCGCAATTTGTTTGTTCCATTGCAGTGTCTTTTAATATTTCTTATATATAATAATCATATGTAAAACAGGTCCAATGGTGTGATTAATTTGCTATTGAATTCAGAAGTAAATAGATCTTAGGATGGCAGTGAACAAGGATAATATTAGTAAATACTTTGGACCTGGGATTTGGTATATTGACTGTGCAAGAAACTGGTTTGTTATAGTCACCAATGCATTTTATTACCTAGAAGACTTTGTTATTGGTATAAAGATATAAAAATATATTAATTAATATTATTACCTTTTTTACATCTTTTAATTCAGCCAAAGCATTCAACATTTGCCAGGTTTTAGAATTAATTAGAAAACTGGTAGTCTCAGTTTCACCTGATGTTTTATTATCCTGCAAAAACTGAATTGCTTCTTCAAATCTATTAGCACGAACATAAGCACAAGCCATCAACACTTTCTTATATTTATTTAAAACAAATTCCGGATCTTTAGCAGTAATCTGAGCCTTCACATTTTGCGCTCGATCAATTTCATCATTTTCACAATAAAATTCAAATAGTTGCGCTAGTGTTGATAGGTTTAAGTCAAAGTCTGGTATAGTTTTTAGCTCTTCTGCTAAACTATTGACCTTTCCAATGTTTTTTTCTTTCATATATGCATTAATCACCTGCTTTCTTAAGCGATTTATGTTATTTCCATCTTTGTTTATTACTTGTTCTAAGAGTGCTTCTAATTGTGCTGCTGTACGTGGAGTTTGATTACGACGAGAGCCATTAAATTCGACAGGCGCCATTTCTAAGTCAGGTGAAGTTAATAGCGAAAGCAATTCTGATATTTTTGCTGTCATATTTTTGCCCAAATATTGTTGTATTTCTTCTGCAGATGCTGTACTTATCCTTAAACCTTTCCCCAAAACCGTTGTTAAGAGTTCTTCTGTTAAATTATCTTTTGCTACAATTTTAACTGCATTTTTTACTAAGCGTCCTATCTCATCAACATTGTCATCGCCAGGTACGTCATCATTTGAAACATCTTCTTGGGGGGTCTGGGGACTGCTACTGGTAACATGAAGTATATTTACAAAAGATTTAATGTCCTTGGTTTTATTTAATGCATTCAATAGTGGTCTTGAAACTAATGAGTATTGGCCCCTGGGGCGATAAGTGAGAGCTATTTCAACTGCTGACTTTATATTTCCCAACTCCAGAAGTTCTATCATTATGTTTCTTGCACTAAGAATAACTGGAACATTAGCAACTTGAAGCTTTACTATAATGTTTTGAGGTGTATCTTTTTCAATCAAGAATGGGATGACATAATCTCTGAGTGCTTCTCCAGTTGGCACTAATCCTTCATTGGTCATATTGCGTACAATTTGTAAAAGACCTTCTTCATCCCGTTCTTTTCCTTTCTGGGTAAGAAGTGGCCAGTAAAAATGTTGACGAATTTCCATGCCATCCTTTTGAAGTTCTTTGAAAAGTTGTTGGGCCAACTCTGAGCGTCCTTGCTGTAAAGCAGCTTCAGTTGCTATATATATGGCACTTGGTACAAGACCTTCACTTTGTAAATTTCTGCATGATTGAATTAATGTTTCCACAGGTTTATTTAATTTCAATAAATGTTTTACAAAGAATGCTCCTTTAAACTTAGTATCATCTACTGAAGTAGTTTTTGGCATTGTTTTCATCATATCTTTGGCCACTTCTTCTTGATCTTTATTAAGTAGTTTGAAAATAAGATTGCAGACTTCCTGATTATATCCTACACCTTTATGCAGATGTGGAAAGATCTGATTTATTTTATCTCTATGACCACCAAGAGCTAGATGTTCTACAATATCCAGTAAGTCCTGAAATAATTGATTAACCACAGGTTTATTAATAGAAAATATTATACCAAATAGTGTTATAAGAATATGCATAAAATGTCTACTCTCTTGAATCAATAATAAATATAATTAATAAATGTCTTTTCATGAACTATATAAGACTAATATCCAATAAAAATGTGTATATAATTTATTATCCCAATTAAATTATTTATATATTTAGAATCAGTTTACAAACACATTTGAATGTTTTCAAACTTTATTTAGGTACTACTTTTATATAAAATAATTACTTACTTTATCAGTTAATTCATTATCATCATTTTTGGCTTTTGTAATAACATTCTCAACACCTGTTATATCACCTTGTTTTGCATAGCCACATGCTAACAAAGCATATGTACGATTAGACGGCTTCAGACCTGCTCCTGCCATTGTTTCTAATACAGCTTTGGCTCCTTCTGTATCACCGTGGAAAGCATGACCCATGACTAAAGCATTTAAAACAGGTTCTGATACTGGCATATTTAACTCTCGCATTTTTTCAAGTACTCGGGTTGCACCTTCTACGTCACCCTCTTGACAATAACGCCACATAAGACGCTGATATGTTACCCTTAAAATAAGAATTAATTAGATAGTTGGAAATAAGTATATAATTCATATATAAGATTGTGAGTATAAAAACCTGTTAGGTTGAAGTCCTTTTTTTTCCATTTCTTCTAGGAATTGAGCAGGAGAGAAAGGATGTTCGTTTTCAATATAGACTCTCAACAATGCATTATAATGTGATACATCCATGGGCACACCTCTCTCTATTAATACATTCCATATTTTCTGTACTAATAGTGTTCTCTGTTCTGGTAATTCTTCAGGTACAAGTTCTCCTATATAAAATTTATGCTGTTATTGTAATGAACACATTTTTTCATTGAAAAACATAAGATATTATGGTTTATAAAACGAAAATAGTAAATTTTAGTTGTTCATTACAAGTTTTCACTAAAAACTACTGAAGTTACCTCTATATAAATTCCAAATTTAAATATTAAAGACTCACCACAACATCTAATAACCAATAGTGATTGTGAACTGGTGATATCATTCTTTGCTCGGAGCTCATCAAACACTTCATCAATATCTCTCTTTGTAATTCGTCCATACCGTCTAACTTCTGAATCTAACTTTTGGAGTAATGGCTCAAGACTTTCTTTCTTCTTTGTAGCATAATCTCGTAATAAGACACTAGAATTTAAGAAACTTTTTTGAGCAATCGTGTATAGATTAATATAAATTAACTTTTACGTTAAATATTAATGAATTACGAAAACAATCCTTATATAATATAACGATAATTTATGTTTAAAAAAAATAACTTATTATTAGCATTTAAATAAGTGTAAGTAATATAAATCATAATAAACTATAAAATGTATATTTCGACTCACTTATTTGCTGCACTTAGAGCTTTTGAATTAATTAATAAATTTACATCTGTAGTTTTTGAAGAATTTATTATCAATGTTCTTGCGGCACCAGTAAAGTATCGGACAAATTTGGTTGATCGTAAAAGAGACGACATTGTAATGTATGTATAAAATATTAGATCATGAATATGATTTCAAATTTATTGAAAGAGTCTTTTAACAAATACGTTTTACATTAATATTAGATTGCAATTCACACTAAATACAGCAATAAGCTTTTAGGTTACTTAGTTATGTCATTTCACAATTTCAAACTCTGTTCACAGTGTGCAATAAGTAGTAGTGTTGTATATCGTTAGTCCCCTCTCGATAGACAATCGATTATATACAGGCATAAGTGATAGTATCGATAGTCTATACATAGTTCGTCACGAGCAACACTATTGATAGTATCGATAGATCTGTATTGGCTATATATGATACTATTGACGGTATTATAAAAAAAAACGATTAGTTTTAAACAAAACTATGTAACAATATTGATAGTATTTTTCGATAGTATTACTTTAAAAATATTAATTGTATTATATTTAAAAAGATATAGTATCGTTGCTTGGCTAAGAGAATATGAATTAAGACACTTTTTTTTCGATTTAGCTAAAAATTTTAAAATTTTATTTTTAATATTTTTTTACTACCATCAATGTTCAAAGGCGAATTCTGAGTAAATCCAATCAAGGACTGCATATCGTATCTATAAAGCGAGAGTGGTCAAGCAAGTAATGGCGCTCTTACAACATAATACGATTATACTAAGTCTTTGTTAATGGCACATAAGATAAAAAAAAAACATAGCAACATCTAAAGAAAAGTCAACTATAATAATCATAAACAAATAATTTATGAAACAGTTTTTAAATATCGATAGCACAGTCTGATGTTACGTCTTTTGATCTTGGTAGCTGTTTCTATTTCAATTATTTTATCTTATTTATTGATATTTTGAAGTAAATACAATAGTGAAAGGTAAAAACCTTTCACTATTGTATTTTTTTATTTCTTAGGTTCAAAAATGTCAGGAGATTGCTTCGCTAGAAAATTCATTCATTTCAAAAATTCAAGGCCTAGGTTCAAGGAAACGTACCTTGTTTTCGAAAATTTTCTTAAATTCGTAATCATTGTTTATCGATAGTGAACTATCGATATGCAACATTGATGGATATTCTGAAGATTGACTGACAATTTATTCTCTATGGATTATTTGTTGATTTTGATTTTCGATAAAATACTAAAGTTAAATTATATTGTTTACATTAGAGGCTAAACAATGGGAAAAAAACTTAACGATAGAAAATAATTGTCTTATTAAAATTATATTCATGTTCATATAATTATGCCAATATAATTTTTCTGCAATAAAATAAAATTGAATTCCAAAAATACTGCTTTTCAATCATTAATTTAATTAATTAATCATTTTCTTACGTTGATTATCGATCAATTTTTATCTTCATTAATTTTATAGTTAAACTGCAAATTACCTATATGAAATGTTATATAATTTGTAGACGTAAATATTACGTAATTCTAGTCATAGATATTGTAGAGGTAGATTATATACTAAAATGTAATATAGTAATATAGGTATGTACCAACTAAAATATCCAGTACATACCAACAATCTGTGATTATACACTATTGGTTAATATTTAAAGGACCGAAGTGAAGTTAGAATTCCAGAAGAGGACAGAGACGAAAGTAACCGGTTTTGTTTTAAGAACGAAATACTCTTCTTTCAAAAGCCGGCAAATACAGAAACAACACCTTTATTTATTTTTCCTACAGGATTCTAATAATTTACAAGAAAAACGTGAAAACTTAACAAAATGGTAAGTGTTACAAAATCATAACCATACTGACATTGATTTGACCTTTATTTAAAAAACTGGAGCTGGAATTTAATTTCATTGAATAATGATTAAGTAACTAATTTAAACAATTGAATAGATAACAAAACCCAAAAGTGGGGATTATCTGTAACTCTAAATGGTGATTACTATCAAATTAATTTATCATAATGCTATTTCATTATAAAAAGTTACATTTTTAACGTAGGTATTCGTAATGTCTTTTTTATGTTGTGGGCAGGTAAAAAATTAAATGTCGACACAACTGTAGTTGTTAAACGTGAAATGGTATATAAGTTATAGCAATCAAAATATATTTTTGTGCATGTTAAAGTTTTTAATTATTATATTTTTTTAAATTGCAGGCGGCACCAATCAAAGTTGTTGTAACAGGAGCTGCTGGTCAAATAGCATACTCCCTTCTGTACCAGATAGCTTCTGGAGCTGTCTTTGGTCCTGAGCAGCCAGTATATCTTCATCTTCTTGATATAGCTCCTATGATGGGGGTTCTAGAAGGTGTTGTTATGGAATTGGCAGACTGTGCTTTGCCACTGCTTGCTGGTGTTTTGCCAACTGCTAATCCTGAGGAAGCCTTCAAGGATGTATCTGCAGCATTCCTTGTTGGTGCCATGCCAAGAAGAGAAGGCATGGAGAGGAAAGATCTACTGTCTGCTAATGTTCGCATTTTCAAGGAACAAGGTCAAGCACTGGACAAAGTTGCTCGTAAAGATGTAAAAATTCTTGTTGTGGGTAACCCCGCCAACACAAATGCTTTAATTTGCTCCAAATATGCACCCTCAATACCTAAAGAGAACTTTACTGCTATGACTCGTCTCGATCAAAATCGTGCCCAATCTCAGTTGGCTGCCAAACTAGGTGTCCCTGTAAAGGATGTTAAAAATGTTGTAATTTGGGGAAACCACTCATCTACTCAATTCCCTGATGCATCTAATGCTATTGTAAATATTGGTGGTGCAGAGAAATCTGTCCCTAAAGCTATAAATGATGATGAATTTTTGAAGACAACATTTGTAAGCACAGTACAAAAGCGTGGAGCTGCTGTAATTGCTGCTAGAAAAATGTCATCTGCATTGTCTGCTGCTAAAGCTGCTTCTGACCATATGAGGGACTGGTTCCTAGGTACAGGTGACCGTTGGGTGAGCATGGGTGTTGTATCTGATGGATCATATGGAACACCTAGAGATGTTGTCTATTCATTCCCTGTTACCGTTAGCAATGGCAAATGGAAGATTGTTCAGGGCTTGACTATCTCAGATTTTGCACGTGAAAAACTTGATCTTACAGGAAAGGAATTAGTTGAAGAGAAGCAAGATGCTTTAGATGTCTGCAAAGATTAATTGATTACTATTAAAATTAAGAAACAAATTTTTTATATATTATGTAGAACTATCATATAGGGAAACTATTATAAAGAGAAAGATAATGTTGATATTATTGGCAATAAATTGTTTTTGTTACCTAAATTTTTTCTTGTTGTACACATGGTGTAGATCTCTAAATGTATGTAAAACTTGAAATTTTATTTTATAAACATTTTTTTTCCACAATAAAGCATTTTTCAATTTTCTTTTTTTATATATATTACTTAAAATATTATATAATATAGTATTTGTACATAAAAAGTCATTCATACTTTTATTTTCAATTAAAATACCTATATAATTTTAATGAAAAAAGTCTATAAAGTGTATCAAGTCTATCAATAAAACTTATCTTGGTAGTGTTAGAAAAAATTATCATGTTAGCCACAACATGATAATAAGGTAATCATAAATTGCGTCATAAAAAAACAACTTAAGATTGTTCATGATAAAAAAATGACCGTTGATACCGATAACACTGGCCAGTCATAAATAATTCCAAAGTTAAACTAAATTCCTATTGATATATGAGTTATTAAAATTTTCAGTTTAAATAATTGGATGCAGATAATATGAAGAAGTTGGTTATATTTTTATACATTGTTACTTGTTTTGTATATTGTGTATGATTAAATTATTATATACCTATTTGAAAAAAAATCTTGCTTACTGTTAAATTAAAAATTACTGTAAAAATTGCAATTGGCGTTACCTACTAAACATACTGTTTATAACCTCCTCCTTTTTGAAGTCGGTTGAAAATGAGTTATAGCACTTACGAGGAAGTAATGACGGAATACAACTTTTTAATTCTATTTCAGATTAAATTTATTAATATTTTGTCCACCCTTGACTAACTTAATCTAAAATAATAATCTTTTTAAATAAAAATCTGATTTTGAAAGTTGAGGGTGGACGAAAACATGTTCGAAAAGATCGCGTAACTAACAACTAAAAAGTGTATAGAACCGAAAAATAAATAAAATTTTAACAAAAAGACAAACCGACTTCAAACAAAACACTATTTTAAAACAAATAAAAATGCACTAAACAGTAATAAAAATAATTGCATATTTAACATATTTTTGAGAGTCCTCCTAGGTAAAATGTAATGAAATAAATTAGACCACTTAAAAGTCGATTTACGATTATATAACACATATAACGTAGCTATAGTTATTGTTATATTTGGAGCCGGTGTCAGCCACGGGCACACGCTTCAACAATCAAAAGAAAAGGTAATTTGTAAGAAACATATTTCTTAAAGTATTCTCGTATTGTTTTTTGCTAGATATAGTATAGGGTTGGCTGACACCATAAAGCAAAAATGTACTTTTGAAAATACGGCTTTAATACGTCTTGCGGCATAAACTACAAGGTACCACCCTCGAAAGAGCTGTAATCGACCTCAGTAAAAAAACTTTGCAAAAGAGCTATTCGTATGCTATGTCGTACATCATATGACATCACATAATATACACAAAATTTGATTAAAGACAGCACGAAATTCTGCCCCAAATCGCACCCTAACTGTAAGCCGTATAGGAGTTCCGTCAATACATAGTATAAAACAAAGTCGCTTTCTCTGTCCCTATATCTTTAAAACTATGCAACGGATTTTGATGCGGTTTTTTTTAATAGATAGTGTAATGTCAAGGGGAAGGTTTGTGTATATAATAAATGAACAATATAGTAAAGAAACACTGACAATTTTAGAAGTTTGCAATGTGATGTCGTAAATAAACAAATTCTTTAGTATATTTAATATCAGTATTGCTGTATTGCACCCGTGAGAAGTCGGGGCGGGTCGCTAGTTGATTATAATAGTCGACTATGATAATTACATGAACATAACTACGTTCCGGAAGGTGATTCAAATATCCAAGTAACCAATAAATAAAAGATTCGACGAATATTGCTAACGTGCTCCTCAGAATTGTTCCGTTCCCTCCCGTTCCCTTAATTTGTCATGAATCCTGTGCTCAGAACCTTACCAAACTTTCACCAAACTACCCTTAAAGTATATACTTTATAATAAAAAAAGAATCATCAAAATTGTGCCAACCAATTTTGAGTTATTTACCTATTTATCGCGCACATACATAATGCAAATTTAAGAGTTATGTCGTTTTCATACGGATACCACCATCGGAAAAAAAGAAATTAAAATGGGACCCCACGGGAAGCACTACCTTTCAAACAAAAAAAAATTATCAAAATCGGTCCACCCAGTAAAAAGTTATGAGGTAACAAACATAAAAAAAAAATACAGACGAATTGATAACCTCCTCCTTTTTGAAGTCGGTTGAAAATTCTTGCCTTTCTTTTCTTTTATATTATGTTTCACGTTTCATTTTTGCGATATATCAAGGCTTGAGAAAATTGGTAGAAGTAAATTCTTGTCACTTAACAAAATGACCTTGTAAAATACGATTTTGAATTCATGTTCTTCTGAGTTTACACTGTCGCGAGCTGCCCATTCTGTCGATAGCTTTTGAAATAATTAATTATTTAATGCATTATTAGCATTATTCTAATGAAATTTTGGAGATTAAAAAGATGTGGTATCTTTAGCGACGATATATCATTGAACGAAGAGTATAAGTACCGGAAATTCCCTGTGTTCACGTTTTTCTTGTGAGAAAACTATTCTATCAGTATTTTAACAAATATGTTGTTTACATGAACGTTGTCTATCGTAAAGCATCAGAGTCAAAAGTCAAAGTCAAAAATCTTTATTCAAAATAGAAGTGGTTACACTTTCTTCAATAGTCAAAAATCTACCACCAGTTCGGAATTTAACACCTCAGACCTGAGAAGAACCGGCGAAAGAAACTCAGCGGGATAATTTTTTTTAATATCATTATACCTCCCTGTATAAGTCCCTGAGTAAAAAGTCATATTTTATTTTAAATTTATTTTAACTTCTTGTAATAAAAAGTGAAAAAAGGCCTTACAAATTAAATTAATTTGGGGTAATATTAAATACAGTAGGCACGTTGCAGCTACAAATATGCTAAAGTATCAATGATCAATCTCGTAGGTAACTGATTTCCTAATTATTGCATAACTGTCAATGATGTTGTAGTAAACAGATATGTTATTAACGCGCAAAAAGTGATGACCAGAAAATGTCCTAATTGGGACGTTTAGTTGTTTTACGTAGTAATACGTTATAATACATCATAATTACGTAGTAATACGTTTTGCGTAATTAAAACATCTAGTTATCCCTTTTACTTATTGTTTTTATCAAGCTATCCCTTCTTACTTTTAACGAAATGTAAAAATATACTAAACTAAACGGTCCCCGGCGCGGCACACTTTTTTCTGTTGTTTAGTATGGATATAACATATCTGTTTATTAGAATATCATTGATAACTGTAAAATCATATGGTCGGTACGTTGGTTTCAGGTTTTGAAGTTATCCATCAACATAAAGAATAGCAAGATCTTGCTTTGTAATGTAGTGATTGATGATCCTGAAATAAATTTGTAATTCTACAATACATTAGTTTATATCAGTAATAAACAGTCCATAGACATCTGTATCCGATTGGGATACAGATGTCTATGGACCCTGGGATGAAAAAGGATCTCTAATTATTTTCCAAATAAGTATAGGTAATGCTTGTCTAGCTGCATATATGATAAATTAAAATATATGCTTATTAGTCTGAAACTGAAAGAGCTTTTTGTTTCAGTAATTTCGGGTTAATTCGGTCCTGAGAATAAAAGCACTTCGAAAGTAAATTGTAATATTAATTGAAAAATTAAAGTAAAATATAACACAATTATTTCAAACACCTTTTATTTATTATTAATCTTAAAGATGGCAGGTTAATTGCAACATTATAATTATCAATAACAGAAAATTGCAATTGCACATAGAATGTCACTTACATTTTATAAAATTTGCTTATTACAATAATTAAAGAGGTACCTACCAAGTGCCTTTATTTTTAACATAATATTCCTATATATATTTTTATATATAATTGAATAATAGATTATCTTAATTCAAAATCACAGAATACTTGTATTTTTATTTATCTACCCGTTATGTACCTTAATAAGTGATTATTAAATTTTAATAATATTACAATATTTATATAAAATATTTTGCCGTTGGTATGTGTTTCGCATGGTTTCCTACAGAGTACGATAAATTAATCGATATCAAGCCATTTTTTTGCACAGGGCATCAATTAGTGTCTACAAACGAGCATTCAAGCACCTCATATGTTGCACGAGCATTCTATATAGTGGAGGGAAATCGGCTTATGAGAAATAACACTTTCAAGGAGGTTTAGCTTCAAGCAGGTCGCTTTTGAAACTTTAAAGTATGTCATTTTTAAGCTGTGTTACAACACATTGCACCGATCTTAATACAGACTGTCAAGTATAAGTTAGCGTTCCTGTGGCAGCATCTGCTACATCCTTTGTCTTGCCACTTTTTTGTTTATTTTACCAATATCTTCCTAGAAAATAATTCTCTACGTCTCATTTTTATTAGATTTTGGATAAGTTTTCTTAATAAGGGTAAATAAAACAAATAAGATATAAATGAACAAAAAAAATTAGTACATATTTTTGCCACACGCCAACTTACACTTGACGCGCTATAGTATAACAAGGGATTAAATACACAATACAATACATTTATTTTCCTAATTAACTTACAAATACAAAAAATGGTGCAACTAAGTACTTAATATTTATTTTACTATCAATCGGAGTTTTACTCAATTTTAGTAGCAATGTATGAATTAAGTACAAAACATTGTTGCGAAACATTTTTAAAGTTTTAATAACAAAATTTGGTATGAGTGTACGTTAACCATGCCTTATTTGCCTACTAACCATTATTCTAACGCATATTTTATCGCAATACTTAATTTAATTTTTGACTATCTGTGTTTCAAAAATTTGCTTATGTAAGTCATGAATTTGCTTGTGAACTCAGCTGTTAGGTGATACCTTAACGCGAAGTATGCTACTACTCTGAAAAATATTGTAAAAATTAGTAAGCCGATTATTTGCGTCTCAAAAGTGTCAGTTGCCATTCCTAAGTCTCTCAAAAGAATTTTCGAATCGGCGTATAAGCAAAAGTCGTCGTTACACTCCATAAGTGGGCGTTTTTGGTACAATGCTAGACAAAATCCGCTTAAACCATAGCGTAGATATGACATTGACATGAGGAATTTCATTATTTTTTCAATGTGTGGTCCGAAGCCTGTGCCGTAACAACACAAAGCGAGCAACGGTGCGACAGTCGCAGGACCGACGATCGAACCGTTCTAAAAAGAAAAATAGAGTTAAATTACTGTCGTCGAAATTATTCATCATATTTTATTATCACACTTCACCACTTACGGTTGCATTGAAAGTAGAACCGACGAGAATACCAAGTCCTTCAGAGCAAAGACCTATCAAGATGCCAGTGATTGTAAAAAGAATAAGCCGGTTCATTTCCATCAGCTGGCCAGACATAGTATAGCATATTACGATGTACACTGTTCCTAATATAATCTGAAAAAGAAACACAAAAATTACAGACTCATATTTTTGTCTTGCCTTGTCTAATTTGGTATATTTTTTCTACGTTTTGCTCTGCGTATTAAATAACTACTTAGAGCATATTATATAAATACGTTTTGTTAGAAATAATCGGTCAAGAACACGAGGGAAGTTAAATTACATCTATTTCGGAGTGACATCTCGACAGCCGCAATCTGCCAAAACCACACAATTTGCAGGCGAGTTCCAGTTGTAAGCTCATTGTATTTCATATTATAGCAAAGTGTGTTACAAATTAAATTAAAATGTAGAATTAAAGAAAATATGACCGTATTTTATTTTTCAATTACAAATACTTATTGATTATTAAAATACAGAACTCATAATTCCTTTTTAAATAAGTGAAAGAAAATGCGATCACAATCTGTGGAATTATGCAGATATGATGCTATTATATAGGACACTAACCTATTTAATTATTCCTTGTTATTGTATAATTGTGTAATTTGTTACTTGACTTTCATATCCTGATAAAACCTTTTTTTGTTCATTTAAATCTTATGTATGTATGTATTTAATAAATTAATATATAAAAATAAATATTTTATATCAATAAAACCTTATTGGAATATAATTAATATAAGTGTAGTATACATACCATTATTGGAAATGTCGATAGAGTTAGGGCTGCGTAATATGCTTTTAAACTGTACCATCGATTAAAATATTCTCGTCGTATCATACGAAGCTCCAACGGAACTAAAAATATTTGTACATCATTTATAATTGATTTTTTTTGTGTGGACGCGATAATTGCAGAATATAATTTTGGTTTGGTGATTTTCTGAGCTTTCCTAATAAATGGGTTACTTAATATTCATCACAAAGATATCCTGGAATTCATTCAAACAATCCCTTATACATATGTATAGATTGAAGTAATCATCACTTTACATTATCACTTTCCATAACAATGTTTCAAATATAGATTGTTCGATGAACCGTAGTCCCAAAAAGAGGTCCATTAGGATAACATGAATTGTAGAAAGTGATATAAAAAGGTCTCTCTTAGAGACCCGTCTTTATAAATAGTTTTAAAGCCTTCTTACGGATATTAAGCTGTGAATACATGGCAATATATTATTTCTGTCCTATATATTTGTATTGTAAAGAAAGGGCACGATTGGGTCATGTGAGATGGGATATATATTTTGCATACGTAGTTATTCTGGTAATAATGAAATATAGGTTAAGAAGTTCATCACAATAAATAGGATGCGAGTTTTTATGAGCCCCATTATAGAATGTTACAAACATTGAAAATTAAATTCGTTTCTTATATAATATAAATAGAGCGATCATTTGCTATTATGGTAAGCCTTTTAATATTTTCGGTAAAAAAAGATTAATCATTTTATGAGGATTATGATGTTACGTCTCCTGTAATTACACTGGTATTTCCATCAAACAGGCTTATAAATGACTGCTGTTTGATGGCTGTTGATGAACAACAAACAAATATTATAGTATTTGACATATTATTTATAGTTGAAGAGATTGGAAATTTATTCCTTAAACCTACTTAAAGTATCTTAATTTTCCTTCACCTTCCTTTCACCTTAAAATTTTTATATAGAAATGAAGACTATAAGATAATATAAGTTTAGCATTTGAAAATTAATGATACTCGTTGCAGTTACCTAATGATTTAAATAATAATACTTACACAATAGGACGGGTATCATGATGTAAGTGTACATGAAGAAGACGACACAACTGAGGCAGAACTTGAAATTCGTTATAGGATTTCCTCCGTCATTACCAATGAGAAAGAAAATTCCACCTACAAGGACAGCAGCACTTACATGGTGTATAAGTTGAATCCATAGGTTAAGCTGAAATATTTAAAATAATTGACATCAGTTGTTCTCTTTCGTTTGTAAAATAGACTTTATATATAATCTGTATTTTCGCTATCCTGCAAATTGCGGAAGTGATTTTGTGTAAAGGGACGGTAGTGTGTAACAGGAAGGCGAGGTAGTGCGCTCTATTTGATTCAACCAAAGAGCCGCGCGGTGCTAGGACTGGTTGTCAAATGGCATTAATTTTCTTCCGAGAGGATATAATTATATTGTTGCTTATTACAAAGCTTAATTATTGATGTTAATTTTTAAAGAGGTATTATTGTCTGGTCATTTAGACATCTTATAATTTTGAAGATACCAGATTTTTACAAAAGCATACTCGAAAATTAATTAATTAATATAAATTATATTATAACTATGTTCCAAATATAAAAGAACGCCGAAAATAATATTCTTTCTTGTTTGCTTTTTAATGTAACACAAAATCCATGAAATAGTTGAAAGACATCATAATAAAAAAAAAAAAATTAGGAACGAAGTCGCAGCATCGGTAGATAAATTTCAATAGCATATCAGTTTGCTTCTTACCGAATTTCTGCTAGATTGTTTGAACATTCGATAAATCAATATCGAGAACTGAGTCATGAATGTAGTTGGAAACTCCATTTTCTGCATTTGTTCTTTAGCGACGTGCTCCACAAATATCCTCTGTATGGATTCGTCTGAGTGCAAAACCGGTGTTCTAATAAAGTAAAAAAAAAAATTATGTAGGTATTTTAATTAACGTACATAGTCAGGTTTTTTTTATACAAAACAAATTTTGAAGATCTATATTGATGAACAAAAACATTAAAATTGGGTTTATTGTACCCACTAAACACATGATAATGATTTAAAAATATCCGTCAATAAACAGGTTCCACTAAAACAAATAATTGTCATTTTCTAAACTAACTAACCTCGTGGTACCCTGCGCTGAATTTTGTTAAGTTGAAATCCCTATTTACGTCCATATCTATATCCAAGGCTACATTCGTGTCAATATTGTACCAAGTGAAAAATAATATGACGTTAACTGGTATGGTTTACTAACCGTCCACCTCTCAAAGTCATCCGATCAAGTTTTCTGGTAATTTTTCCATTTTGACACAGTTCCGACATTTGTGCCGCACTTTCCGAATTCCCAACTAGTGTTTCCAGAATGAAGTCAGCTGGATTGTGGGTGGTTGGACAAATGTGTCCAATTTCTGCACAAAATGGCACTAGAAGTGGAGCAGCACCCTGTAATTTATTGTTTAAAAATGACTAATATGTGTTTAGTATATGTGTTAGTTTGTTATCATTTGTAATTTGTTTACAGAGCAAAAAATACACTCCTTCTGAAATATATGAATAGGTTATTAATTGTACTAGAAACAATCAACAATGAATAGCTTTTATCAAAATTAATTGAGTTTAGTTTCGTATAATTATGAATGTCAATCGACGAGGTAGGGTTCAAACACGGCATCCGCCAATGAGTGCGTTCAACAGTGAAGGCAAACATGTTGAGGATACACGTAATTGTCGGAAGAAACATTAGCATATAACATAAACGACAGCTAGCTTATATTGCTTTCTAAGGGGGCAAGACCTCTTAATAACAACACAGAGTTATGGTTTTGGGCACGGCCTTTTTAAAATAAACTTCGTGTCCAGAAAAACACAATGCTCAATGATAATCATATTTCGATAAACCATTTTTTATACGTAATACGTTATAAAATTATGTGCCCATTTTATAATAAATCATTTTTTTAAATTTAATATTAAAAATGAAATAAGTATTATCCCATGACAAAATTCTGGTTACGCATATGTCAAAACATATTGTGAATTTTAAGCTCGGAATATATTCATTTTATTTAAAACTTACATTTAAAAGACATAAAGAAACGATACCGTTACCGTTTCTATATAGATATTACAATTTTATCGTTTCCTTGAGAAATACGACTAATCGTAAATACAGAATGGAGAAAGCTTTTAAGTACGAAATACTTCAAATGGCTCTAAACCTTCCTTTAAGGTACATTAAATATTATTTAATATATCTCTGAACTCATACCTACAATATCAATCAACTTAATCTATTATTTTAAAAAAATGTCACATTCATTATATATATATACAAGTAAGGACATATATGAGGAGAAAAGATTCATATTTCTGAAGCATTATATACGTTTAAAAATAATATAACAAAACGAATTTTGTTAAATTTAAAAGTTCTCCAATAGACCTGAGATAGAAATACAGAAATCAACGAAAGTGGGGATTACTACGAAAGTTTTGAAAGCTTTATTCTCCTTGGAAACTGCGGACCCGATAATAAAAGTCACAAATAAGATGTAGTGGCATGGAAAGAAATATGAAAATTGCAAGAAGTTCGGAACTACGCGATAGTTTTATTTCATGGTCTCACGGAATGAGTGTTAAATAATACTTTTTAACCGTTTAAGTTTAAATATTTTATGAATATTAGATAATTTGTTCTTACCCCAGTTTTAATGTGAAGATTTTATTTATCGATCTAAACACGGTGATACTAAGGATATTCCTTTTGCAACATTTTCATTTAAATGTAATGTTGAAGCATTACAATGAAAACATATGTTACGAAGAAAATATTTTTTTATCCACGCAATACAGCAATCGTATCGATTAGTGGTTTCGATTAGTAGTTTTTAATTACTTTGTAAGACAACTCACAACTTAAAACATCCTAATATGACATTTCATTCTTTTAAATAATTTTCAACCTGTACCTGCTTTAACTCTCTAAAAAAGTGCAGCATTTTTAAAATGAATACACATTAAACAATACATTTTAAGCAATGATTTTTTATGTCTTTAATTTAGTGGATTATTATTCCCTTGAAATGTTTTAGGATAAGCTAAGAGCATTCCAGTTCAGTTGCTTAGTACTCGTCTTCTCAATTAATAAACTTACAAAGCTATGAAATTTGCCTTAGTGACAGTTGAAGGAGATTACAAAGGATCGTATATACCCATTGAATGGGAAGATAAACCAAATCCAATTTGAATAAGATCTTGATTATATTATAAATGTTTTTTTTTCTAAATACAATTTTAAATTGAATTCTTCCTTAAATCTTAATCGTGCGTAACGTCGAAGATCTCATTGAATAAATAATTTGATGTGGGTTAAAAGTTTTTGATTGGCACATTCGGTACCGCTGTCAGCTAAGTTAATTAGCCTGCTTCAGTACAATCAAACTTCGTAGTTCCGTAGGCGGGAAATATTACGGTCTATTAGCTCAGTCTGATGACTTTGGCAAAAGTAAAATTCTTGCGTAGAAATTTCACTG
Source organism: Vanessa cardui (assembly GCF_905220365.1). Lineage (NCBI taxonomy): Eukaryota > Metazoa > Arthropoda > Insecta > Lepidoptera > Nymphalidae > Vanessa > Vanessa cardui. The sequence goes on along the minus strand of NC_061130.1, from coordinate 9,801,442 downwards.
AGCTTGAAGTTTTTGAATCCATTAACCGTATTTATTGTGATATTTTTACACTACAGGAAGTAGAAAAAAACACTACATTGAGCATTATAAAAAGATTAAGATTTTTTTTAAATCTGCGTGTTATTTGGTGGTAGGATTTTTAAGGCCATAATGCAACATTCGGTTTGAAGGAGGAGTGAGCCAGTGTAACTACAGGCACAAGGGATATATCATCTTAGTTCCTAAGGGTGGTGGCGCATTGACACTAAAACTATTTATAACGGATGAATCGCGTATATTAATTATTTTTAAACATCCCGACGTTTCGATCACTTTGCAGTGTTCGTGGTCACGGGCAGACTAAGATGACATTTGTCTATTTGAAGAACAAAGGAAATATTATTAACAACTACCGCCAACGATTTCTCAATTGATATCTTGAGTAACGTTCCGGTTGCACGCAGAAGGCACTAACTGTATCTTTAGGTCTTGCAGTCTGTTGGATTTGGGATTTTAAATTTTTAATAAGTGGATCCCAGATCCCAGGTGTTAGAAAGTCTCCAACCATCTTCTCTATTGAAGTTCGGATGTTTTTGAATTTCAATAGCCTCGCGTATCATTCTAGGAATGAATCTGTGTTCTCTAGCGAGGATCTGTGGTTTATCAAATCGGATAAAATGGTTAGGTTTATCCAGAGCATGTTCACAGACTGCAGACTTAGAAGAACGCCTATTTTTGACATCTCCTATATGTTCCTTGACCCTGGTACCGATACTTCTCTTTTTTTTTTGGCCTATGTAAGATAAACCACACTCACATTCGAGTTTATATACTCCTGCAGTTTGTAAAGGTATATTACTCTTGATAGGTCTCAAGAACTGGCTCACTTTCTTATGAGGCTTGTAAACGGTTTTAATTGAAGCTCGCTTCAAGATGTTGCCAATCCTGTCTGTAACTCCCTTCACATATGGTAGAAATGCAGGTTGTCGCTCAACTGTGGGTGGCTTGATACGGCTTCTGCGATGCTGGCGAGGCACGGGCAGCTTGTTTTGGTGGAGTGCAAGCTTGACCTGACGTAGCTCGTCCTCTAGGTGTTCAGCATCGCAGAGATGGTGGGCTCTCTGAAACAAAGATTTGCCAACGGTAGCTAACTGGCTAGGGTGGTGGTGCGAGTCACCATTGAGGTATTTGTTGGTGTGTGTGGGTTTCCTATAAACTGTGTGACTTAATGTATTGTCAGGATTCCTGACAATAAGGATGTCAAGGAAAGCTAAAGAATTATTTGCCTCTAATTCCATAGTAAATTGAATGTTTTTATTTATAGAATTAAGATGTACTAAAAATGCAGATGTCAGATCACTAGGTAATATTGTGAAAGTGTCATCTACGTACCGTTTATAAAACCTAGGTGTTATAGGTCCGGAGCGAAGAGCCCTCTCCTCCAGGTCTTCCATGAATAAATCGGCGACCACGGGGGATACTGGAGAACCCATGGCTACCCCGTCAACTTGTACATAGAATTCATCATTCCACAATAAATAACCAGATGTGAGGCAGTGATGTAACAGCTCTGCATATTCAATAGGCATGTTGTGTGTCTGTAGTTTCCTCTTGACAATTTCGATGCAGTCTTGTATGGGTAAGCAGGTAAACAATGACTGGACATCAAAACTAACCATTGTCTCGTTGTTGGTTAATTTAAGGTCTTTGATTTCACCAACAAACTGGTAAGAATCCCTGACATACGGATAAAAAATCACTCGTGCCTACATGTGCAAAGCCTCCAAAACTGTATGGGTTACCTAAGATCCACAAAACTGGTGCTCCGCTGCGTCCTATTGTAAGCCAAATCGATACACCAACATATAGATTGGCTCAACACATAGCAAGGACACTATCACCCCTCCGAGGACACACTGCGGCGTATGTCAGGGATTCTTACCAGTTTGTTGGTGAAATCAAAGACCTTAAATTAACCAACAACGAGACAATGGTTAGTTTTGATGTCCAGTCATTGTTTACCTGCTTACCCATACAAGACTGCATCGAAATTGTCAAGAGGAAACTACAGACACACAACATGCCTATTGAATATGCAGAGCTGTTACATCACTGCCTCACATCTGGTTATTTATTGTGGAATGATGAATTCTATGTACAAGTTGACGGGGTAGCCATGGGTTCTCCAGTATCCCCCGTGGTCGCCGATTTATTCATGGAAGACCTGGAGGAGAGGGCTCTTCGCTCCGGACCTATAACACCTAGGTTTTATAAACGGTACGTAGATGACACTTTCACAATATTACCTAGTGATCTGACATCTGCATTTTTAGTACATCTTAATTCTATAAATAAAAACATTCAATTTACTATGGAATTAGAGGCAAATAATTCTTTAGCTTTCCTTGACATCCTTATTGTCAGGAATCCTGACAATACATTAAGTCACACAGTTTATAGGAAACCCACACACACCAACAAATACCTCAATGGTGACTCGCACCACCACCCTAGCCAGTTAGCTACCGTTGGCAAATCTTTGTTTCAGAGAGCCCACCATCTCTGCGATGCTGAACACCTAGAGGACGAGCTACGTCAGGTCAAGCTTGCACTCCACCAAAACAAGCTGCCCGTGCCTCGCCAGCATCGCAGAAGCCGTATCAAGCCACCCACAGTTGAGCGACAACCTGCATTTCTACCATATGTGAAGGGAGTTACAGACAGGATTGGCAACATCTTGAAGCGAGCTTCAATTAAAACCGTTTACAAGCCTCATAAGAAAGTGAGCCAGTTCTTGAGACCTATCAAGAGTAATATACCTTTACAAACTGCAGGAGTATATAAACTCGAATGTGAGTGTGGTTTATCTTACATAGGCCAAAAAAAAAAGAGAAGTATCGGTACCAGGGTCAAGGAACATATAGGAGATGTCAAAAATAGGCGTTCTTCTAAGTCTGCAGTCTGTGAACATGCTCTGGATAAACCTAACCATTTTATCCGATTTGATAAACCACAGATCCTCGCTAGAGAACACAGATTCATTCCTAGAATGATACGCGAGGCTATTGAAATTCAAAAACATCCGAACTTCAATAGAGAAGATGGTTGGAGACTTTCTAACACCTGGGATCCACTTATTAAAAATTTAAAATCCCAAATCCAACAGACTGCAAGACCTAAAGATACAGTTAGTGCCTTCTGCGTGCAACCGGAACGTTACTCAAGATATCAATTGAGAAATCGTTGGCGGTAGTTGTTAATAATATTTCCTTTGTTCTTCAAATAGACAAATGTCATCTTAGTCTGCCCGTGACCACGAACACTGCAAAGTGATCGAAACGTCGGGATGTTTAAAAATAATTAATATACGCGATTCATCCGTTATAAATAGTTTTATTTAAATGTGTAATCATCGCGAAAATTTAAGACAACATTATGCATTGACACTATTTTTTATGGCTAATATTTCTTGCAGTGCAAATATCTATGGGTGGAGGTGAACGCTTATCATTTGGTGGGCCATTTGCGCGACCGTCTGCCTATATCTTAAAAAAAACATAGTCTAACCTAATAATTTATTTCGTAATTACGGAATTATTATTTATTTATATTCTGTACTCTCTTTTTTCTGGAGTTGAGAATAAATAACGCCGGGTCTAATAAGCAGTTGCGTACTATGCCTTTAGGTTAATCCGACCTCTGATAGAGTATAATATACATATTTCTTCTGTTAAATCAGCTAAATGTTTATGTATACTAATAGACTAACAGTTTATTTTCATTTAAGTAGTAATTCACTATTCATTTCAACGGTTATATACGTACATATATATTGATTTTTCTTTTAAAAACATGTCGTATACCCACTCATTATTCTTACAAATATATAGGTGTGTATATGAAATATTGTATACTTTATGCGTATCCTTACAGTGACAAAATTTGTCCCCACGTGTAAAAGGGTTATTTTTTACGTGTTACGTCAATTCATTGTGATCGTAAAAACTATGAAACCTTCATTACATTTTCAAGGTACCTTTATATATGAAATGATCTTATTTTCATTAGTCATAATACTAGCGTAGGTACTCTCTTCAAACCGGAACAGTACTACCATAATTTGTACAATATTTGATCCAGACATTATTTTATATTGTTAGTAACAATATGAATTCATATTTCGTAAAGCTATTATTTAAAAATAGCTTTTGCTTGTGTCGAAGGGTTAGTTTTTGGGCTACAGATTTCGAAGACCTCTTTTCAAACAGAGTGTGACCATTAAATCGTTTCTAGACGTTTTAAGCCGAACGTATTCTTATTGACAAACATACCATTTTATTTTAATGAAGAAAGTACGTCCTTTAAAATTTCCTGACTTATGTGATAAGTTAAATGTATTTATGTAATAGTGCTAAATAATAATTATTAGGGTAAGGCTATCTCTCATGATAAGGGTTGGAACTTTTTCCGTCACCACCAAATACGAGATGGATTATACAATAACAAATTAGCATATGAAAATGCACGGTCATTGAGCTTGTACTGGCAGTCTTTTCAGGGCCATCTCAAGCCCTAACTAAGTTTAGTAAGCATTTATGTGTCAATTTTTTTACCTGGTAACAGCACAGTCCTCTAGCCAAGACGTAAACTCTATCAAAAAGTGAGAACAGTGAGGCCGATGGCTGATGTATTGTGCATATAATTGTTCTTCCTTGTCGTGATAGGAGTCTTAAAAGCACAACCAGTTGCCGAATAGATACCACGTCGAGTCCACTGAAAACAAATTATGTAAAAAAATAAATGATTTGATACTAAAATTTTGATTAATTTCAACGTTTTGATATTTTCTAAAATATTATGTAAAAGACATTAAGCTGTAAGTCTTGATGACTTATAGTTTAATTTTGTTACAACTTTACGTTCATACATATATTCTTTAATCATTGATGCACTAAAAATAATATTACAATTAAAAAATGTGTGAAGATTTTAATTACTTTATTATTTTATAATTCATTTTATAAAACAATACATTAGTTAAAATTATGTAAAAAAGGAATTAAAAAGGAAAATAAGATGAGCTCAAAAATGTTTTCTTTGCAAGATATATTTTTTCAGATTTTATTACTATCAAATTCTTAATATCGCTTAATACACAAATCGTTCGTGATCACTCATTACTTTGGCTGTGTAAATATTTTCAATTTGTTTAAACAGTTGATTCCCATATTTCGACTTAATATTAAAGTTGTGATTTCACTACAAGAAATATATTTTATAAATCCATTGGATACTCTACGTAATTCTTCGACATTACAAACATTACATTAGCTTAGATCTTACAGATTCAATATGCAACTCAAAGTAAGTATTTTTGGCAGGCGCGGTATGAACTAAGTCGTGTAAAATGTAGTGGTGACTTGTTAACATTTTCTTGTGCCTTTCCTATCCTGAGCTATATTGAAAATTTCAAATCTCTTACTCATCGGGAAGCTAAGTTAAAGTTTAAAAACAATTACGATATTTCGACCGATAATTAACATATTATGTTTTGTTCTAACAGACGATCCAAAGTGAAAATTCGAGAATAAGAAAAATATATCGAGTGGACACATCCAATGGAATGGAAAAACCAACATATTGAAACAAAAAACTAAATATTATACATTTCGACAGATAAAACATAATTAAGTTATTTATTATGTCCTATAAAATAAAGATAACGTGATAACCTAAGTAACGATTTTGGAACAAATTTTTAGACAATCCCTATTGACAGCAAAAGGACTTTCTTTATTGTCGCTCGTAAAATAAATATTGCCATTTTAATGAACATTTCGACAGCTGGCAAATATTTTAAAATTAGTTCTTGCCATTTATACAGACTGATGCTACATATACCTACATATATGCATTGCGGCTTGCTAGATGTATCCAACTTTAGGCAACCAGTGTCTTCAACTACGTGAATTAAAATTATAGTGTTGCTAGTTTAAGGTGTGTAAATAACGATATTAAAATAATATAGCTTTTTTTGCACTATCATTGATAGTCGAATATAGTAAAATCTTTATCGCCGATATCGACTGCAGGTAGATACTGTGTGGTTGAATCAATCTGAATACACAACGAGCATTCACGACACAATACGATTCATATGTAATATCTGTATTGAACACAATTTACTAATCTACATTAAAATATAAATTGAAACAAGAGAATTCACTCAGCACTACAAGTTTTGACGAACATTTGAAACAACTGCTAACAGAATAAGTTTGTTTAGAAAGTCGAGTGTGTCTAAAGCATTTCGCCACTGAGTTATACCGAAATTTATAACCTAAAACATTTGAAACTTTACACAAAACATACATATGTTGAGTATAATCCGTTATATAGTTGTGATCGTAGCAGATTAGGTTTACATTTTGATAACTCAAAATGTTCAAGTATCTTTATAAGCTGTATTAAGAGTACTGACAAGAATAAGTAAATTAAGTTTTGCTTTTAATGAATGAGCTTTGTATTTACAGAAAGATACGTTGCCCGAGGGAATTGAACATTGATTTCGATTTTCCAAGCACGGTTCCGTTTTATCACCAATAAAAATAAATGCTACGACGGATGTGGTGATTAAGCCAATTACTTCTTATTGTGTACATGGAATCTACGTTACTTGTATTTTTCTGAATGCTCGATTTTTAATGAAGATAAAGAGGCATTGTCTTTCGATGGTGTTATTATATGAATATTGTAAAGATTTAGGTTTTGAGGTGCTTGTTGATATTTAACTTGCATTTTATGACGGTACTGTCTAAGTTAATTATGTCCATATTTATTTATTTATTTATTTATTTATTTATATTATAAATGTGATAGTAACTCTGTCTGTCTGTTGCTTTTTCACGACCAAATCTATAAACCGAATTTGATGAAATTTGGTATGAAGCAAACTTGAACTCCAAGAAAAACATAGGCTACATGTTTTCTCTGACACATAACAACCAACACCCTAAAACGCAAGCAAAGCTGCGGGCGACTACCAGTAACCAATTCAAGAATACAAGGTTTCAATAGACTTGTGAATCTACTACATACATATTTCTAAAAATGTCCAACGCAGTATTCATCCATTTTCAAGATACGGCAAATAAAGATAACGAAAATGTTTAAAAAAATGAAAAATCTTTAAGTTTTAAATGTATTCGTCAATTAGTTTGAATCAAATCATTTAAAATAAAATTTAGATTACAAGATAATTCTGTTAAAAGTAGAATAAAATAACTGAAATTTGTTACACTAATATAATATTAAGTAATAATTGGAGTACTTAGGTTATTATAAATATGATTATAATAAATGTTTGCATATATTATTTATAATGTAATTTGTATTTCTTCAAACTTCATTTGTATTCGTGACTTCGCGTCCATAATAAAAGATTACTTATGTTCATTGTGTATGGTAAATTTCAAAATGCCATATTACATATTATATCGTGATCTCAGATAAATTTAATCAAAGCGTTTATAAGATTTTCCGTTGTTAGCAGTTCATTTGCATATTTAACAATACACGAAGTAACTTGTATTATGAAATTATATTAACAAATTACCTCGTAATTTTTATCTATTGTCTGGGATATTTTATATAATTCAATATGGCGATTCGTTTTAAATATTTTCCTTTTCAACATATCGTCTAAACGGCCCAGCTTCGTCAATCATATATGCTAATGTTGGGATAACGAATCAGATATCAATTTAAACAAACAAAGTCAAACAGTATTTGCGTATTTATGGATCAGAGTTCCGTAATAAAATTTATGGATTATTTAAATTTATTGATATTGGAAATGTGGATTAACTTTACGAAGTTCGTTTATCAAATATTCAACGGACTTAAATATATTATCGAATGGTTTTTATGCGTACCTATACTGTAAGCGGGTTCCACCTTGATTATTATTTAAGTATTAATTGTGGATGTTAATCTGAATACTGATTTATGATTTTTTTAAATATTTCGATGTAATTTTATTATTTTTGTTACGTAACATATGATGCGGAAATAATATCCCACCAAAACATTAAATGTAAAAAAATGCCAAGTCTCTCGTTGCAGTCTCACCATCGTAAAAAGTTTTGAGATTACATAGAAGCCAAGTCCTATTCAAATTATTATGTACTTATAAATCAACATGTAGCAATTGTATCAGTAGTTTTCTTTATATTATAATTATAGTGATTTGGCAATGTACGTTGAAGGCTTTTTTATAGTGATAAGATTATAATATAAGCATATTATGACCACTGCGAGTATTCTACTTAGAAGTCTCTAAGAGTTCTTTTTTGAGATTGATGAAAGTAGCTGATTTCTTTACTGAATTGTAATTAAACTGTATTATTTTTAATGTAAAATAGCCTTTCATAACTTAGTTGTCTGGTTAAAATTATTACGAATTCAAACCTATAATATTACTAAACAAATACCTTATTCGTTTTTTTATTTTTTTATTGTGAGATTTAATTATGTGCTGCTATATTATCTACTTCAGATACGTGCACGATTGGAAACATTAAAAATGTAGTCATATTAATATTCATTACTGATATAACTGTACTGTTATTACAATTGTTATTTTATCATAATATTATTCTTAATCTGACCGACGATGAGCTAGTGTTTATTTCATTACACTGTAATATGTTTTGAAATTAATTTATTCAATAACTAATATGCGCCCAAGGCTTCGCTCGCATTTTAGCGTGTTGGTTGTCAGGTGTTAGGCAAAAAAAGTAGACTATGTTCTTTCTTGGAGTTTAAGTTTGATTCGTACCAAATTTCATCAAATTCGGTTCAGCGGTTAAGTCGTGAAAGAGCTACAGATCGACAGACAGACAGAGTTACTTTCACATTTATTGTATTAAATACAGATAATATAGATTATCTCAAAGACGAAATAATTAAATTAGTACCTGAATACCGTGTAGTTGAATCAAATTTAGGTAATACATGGAATCGTAGGTATAATTATCGTTTGGGCATGTAATTACATCGGACCACTAAGTCGGGATTCCTTTAAACTGGAAAACTAAAATCCAAATTGAATACTCATCAGAATAGTATACCTATACCACTTATAAAGTATAATTAATAATAATAGTATTTACAGTTTAATATTCAAAACAAATAGATGTAAACGAGTTAACTCCACATACAAACCACATATACAAGAAATATAAGGAATTATTTTGTATGTTTATCGTCTTATATATTCCGCTATGAAAATGCAAAGAATTTATGATAGGAGCTTTGAAATAAATCTGAAAACTTCTTGTTGTTAAAATGAAGAGTTTATTTTTCTACTTTAAAACTAAAAGTACGCATTGAAAAATAGCAAAAGTTAAAAGTATAGTAGATAAACAATATTAAATCTGCGTTTGTTTGTTAACATTATATTATTAAAGAGCTGGTTTTATATTTAACTAGCTACCCGCTCTAGCTTCGAACGGCCGCAATGCTGATACAAAATTATACTACAGAGAGTCTCACTGACTTTTTGTAATACTGATACTTTGATCATTGATCTCTTTAGTTAAGTGTTTATTTACGATACCACTTTAGAATATAAAATTATCAGTGTCTCACTATTATATTGTGCTTGTACATAGAAAACGTCCTCTTGATTCAACCTATCTATAAAAATAGAATCTGTTGTGTAATTTTAAAGACCAAAGCATACATAGGGACAGACAGTGGTAAGCGACTTTGTTTTATACTATGTAATGATAATGATGATGATAATGATAGTACAGTGTAGCGTAGAATATGAGCAAGTGGTGAAGAAAATCATTCCATCGCAAATGCCCAGGCTAAGGGAAAAATGTGATGCTCATCCATCAATCGACCAATAAGTTCGCTTTTCACATTACGCTAACCAGAAATATTGGTAAATGGGATAAGTGCTAGGAAATACTGATAATGAACTAACTCTAAAATAAATGACCCAGAATTTATCATCATTAATAGTGGATTGACTAAGATTTGATTTGTGATTCCAATTGACTCATTCTGGGTCATTTTGTATAAAACTCTTAATTATCCATATATTTAAAAGAAGAATAGATCGAATGTTCTAATCTGTGATCGTGACCTATTTTACTACGTCTTCTTCCGTCTACTAGTGCATGCTATCTTGTTAACTTCTAACCTAAGTCTGTTTTCAAATATGTAGTAGGTATATTTGCTCTAAAACTCTCTTAGACAGTTAAAATTGGATTAACCTTCATTTCAGACTTCCTAAAATAATATGATGAAAATTTTATTCAAGAATTTAATCATATTTAGATATACACTGATGTAATAATATATAATGTATTATATAAATTAACACAATACAGTAACGGTAATTAGATATTAACTTACGTGGTAGGTTCATCAAGGAAAATGATTGGTGGATTGTTAACCAATTCTAGGGCCACGGAGAGACGTTTCGATTGACCCCCCGAGAGGTGATGGGACATGGTGTCTCTGTGCTCCCAGAGTCCCAGAGTTTGAAGAATTTCCTCAACCTATTATAAAAAAAATATTATAAATATACCTTTAAGATGAAAAGTATAATATAAATAAGTAAATCATATTTGTAAATTCTTTGTAATAAATCATATCAGTTTTTAAGTTAGTGAACTTAATAAATCTATAAATAATATTTATGTTTAATTCTCTTTATGGTTAAACTTTAAGATTGTCCTGATTTGTATACCGATACCCTTGTTCGTAAAACTTTGTTCGACAGTTTTGTATTTAGTTTCGTAACTCTTTTGGGATAATAATGTTCTCGATCAATAGATACTGTTTATGGAAATATGAATGAACGTTTTCTTTAGGGCAAGAATTCATTCTTGCCCTAAAGAAAACGGATCTGCCAATAAATCATTCGTTCAATGTACACAAATTACTGCTTTTAAATTAGAGATTGCAAGTTAGCTATAGTTTTAATTACGATTATGTATTTGAGATTTTATTAATACTTTTATTTACTTCTTTGGAGAAACAATTGACTTTTGTTTTTTTAAAATTTTTATTATATATAATACAAAAAAATGTGATAACCATTTTTATTCTTAAACAAATTATTTTAATTTTCAAAATTTGTAAATATTTTTGACGTTACTCGTGGAAAGTTACGCCACTGGTTATTTGAGAAGTGAACAAAACAATATTTGATATCTCCCAGGGAAATTTTACGTAAAAGTTTATATTACTTGTTTTATACAATATATTGGAAATCCTACAATTTTATGATAGATTAGGATTTTTGATTTTAATATATTTTTATTATTTTCGAGTAGAATAGGGTGTTTACAGTGGAGAACTGTTCTTACGACATAAAATTAGCGTTTTGAAAGAGGAATTTACTAATTTATAAAAATAACAATTTATAAATATACCACTTTGGGCATGGACGTCCTCTGTTAGGAAAAGGCGTAATGCGCACCTTCTCCCCCCGCCTCAATAGGCGCCGCAGGGAACAGGGGGGGTCTCAGTACCCCGAGAATCCCCCCTAGGTGTTGGAGGCTCGCATAGGCGGGCCGACCGTCAGGGCGTCACGGTAGCATGCGTAAGCGATCCCGTGGCGCCCGCCGTAAGACGGAGAGGGTACCGCTGGTTTTTTAGTGGGTAAACCCGGTGGACCTGGGCGCACTCGGCGTCCAGGAACCGGGGAGTCCCACACACCCCCCCACCTTCCAGCACGTGGGGGAAGCGCGTAACGCGTTTTTCCAGCGAGAAAAAAAAGAAAAAAAAATGGACGTCCTCTGTGCCTGGGGTATTACAGGCGACACATGCGGTCCTCGTGATGTTTATGTTCACCCTGAGCATGAGATGTAAGAAATTATAAATTAATAAAAATATGACATTATTATTTATAGGGTCTCGCCGCCCGCGATGTTCTACTACATGTTCAAGATATTGCGATATCTTGGCTCATTTAAGATGACGGAGCGAATAATTAAGGTAAGGGGGAAGTGTATCCTTCTTACCTTTAATTAAATTTATAGTTAAAAGTCAATCATTTTATTATGTATAGAATCATTTAAAACAAATATTAAAAGTACAAATCGTTCTTGTAAATGATAAAAATCAATAAAGTTTCATAAACAAGAATACATTGAAATAATAAATCCGGTCTAGAATTTTGTTTATCCTACGTTCTGCTGCTTATCATAACTACCTTCTCAAAAAGCACCATGACCTAAACGCGGTGGGTCGTAACGACCTCGGCTAGGATATTTCATACATTACGAGTACGAACTACGCCAGCAAATTAGCTTGATATGTGAAAATAAGCCGGCGGAATGTTTGACCGAAATGAAAGCATAGAATTTGAAAGCAAATTTGTATTTGAGATATATTTTGAAATCAGAACATATTAAGAAAAGAAATGTTTTGAATTTGATATATATGGACATTAATATTTATTAATGAGAGAACGAGGTTTTTTTTCTATTTATTGTTTTATCCCAAAAAAACAACTTAGAAAACAAGAAAAAAACATAGTTTTCTTAACAGTATTTACGATTATTTTAAATCTCAAAAGAAAAAATAAAAATTAGTTTTTACTAAAAATTAATAGGTATATTGTTTAGTAGAGTTATATATCTATATTATATATATATATATATATAGAGTTTATATATATCTTTATGTACAATATGAATAAATTATTTACTTTACGAATTTCAAATTTTCTTTTTCTTCTTAACAACCGTTTTTCTTTTAACATTGTATAAACGTGTCAATAAATACATTCTTATATTAGATCTCTATTCATCATTTATGAAATTATTAACATTGTTATTTTAGCTTCCTTTGTCGTTTCCAGGTAATTTATAGTATTCCACGTTTGAAACCGATATAAATTATGTAATATATCGGAAAATGTTCAAATGTATTTGTTATGATGTTTGGAATTGTTCAACAGGAAGAAGAGAGAATATATTAATATCATTATTTCATTCGTAAGTTTTGATGAACTTTCGGTGAATTAATTTGCATTCTTAACTTGAATATGGAAATTTGTAAACTTAAAGCAAACTAGATGAAATAAAACTATACGGACATAATATAAATTATGAATGAAACATGTCATTCAAAAGATTGCGCTGTGGCATTAGATCCAAATACTGACTCTATTCCTCTCGGAACTGCAAGGCTCAGGGTTTGAATAGTAAGCGTCACTTCGAGTCTGCAAGAAGTGTGGACCAGCTTCGGTAAAGGGTTTTATCATTTTTTTAGTATCCCTCGACCAAAGAACTTTAGTTTCAAAATCCAGCATCACCGATTAATACTCGTTGGATAAAAGTGACTATTTTCTTTAGTATTTATGCAGCTTCAACTGTTGCACGAGCTTTGCAGAAGCTGTGATTTTATGTATCTGAGAAACTACCAGCGTGTTCCAATCCCAACGACCATGGCACTTTTGTTGCTCCATCAAGTATCAGGCAATATGCAAGGCAAGCACTTTTGCTATTTTTGCCTTAGATCAAATTGTTAATACCATTTTGTGTGCCCTAAATATAGTATCGTTTTTTAGGTAGGTTAGATAATTCTGATGCATTTAAACTTGACTCTATTGGGGTAAGTCTTTGGGTGGTAATGACATTTCGTAAACGGACGCCGTGGAGCAAGTGTCTTGAGGAGAGTGCCTAGGCTGACGCGTTCTGCCGATGAAGAACGGGGAGGAGACATCAACGCTTTGCGTACTTTCATATTTTTTATTTGACATATAACATACCGTTTGTTAAAGATTCAGAATAGCCAAATGTAGGTTTTTCATGTATTTTATTTTATTTTTCAAATACACCATAACAATTTTCATTACGAATATATTTCAGAAATGTATATAATTGATGTGAAACATCTCTTGGCATGATGCTCTTTTATGCCTCCGATCTTCAATCTCTATTGTTCTTTACTTACACTATAAAATATATGCTTTCACGCCACGCGTATATCTTCTGCTTCGTTGATGTAAGACTAAGAAAAATCATTGTTCTCTATGTTTTATTTATTTTATTCCATATTTATTTATTGTTCATATTAAATTATAGTTTCTCTCACTATCCATCAATTTCGACGTTTCACATGTGCGAGGCATCCCTTGACGACCACATTTTTGTCTGTTTTATAGAATTAATCTATCTTTAGTAAATAAAAATGCGAATTTATGTGTTTTACGATATAACGCTATTGACTCAATATAATTCTAGGTTAGGCACTCACTTAGACGGGTGTTTCGTTAAGAAATAAGTCTATTTCTCAATACTTGAGTATAGTCCCTTTCAAATACTGCTTCTTAAAGTTCTTTAAATATAAGTATGTTCAGGTATGTCGCGTATTACAAAATAGTTGTTTCCTGCGACATTGCCACTCGGAACAAGCTAATTGTTCATAATAAGATATGTTTGGTAAATACAAAAACAAACAGTTTTAAAACACTCGCTATCCGAATTTATCTCTAAGCTTAGTATCCGTTTTGTAACATTTTTATCAGTTCAAACTAGCTTAAATGCTTATATTGAATATATCATATACTGAATTTTACGTGATTTGATTCTATTTTTTATCCTCTTTATATCGAAATAAGTGCTTCTTACAATTTTTAATTTATTCATAACTACATTTATTTGATTATATTATGTGAATTAAGTGAAAATAAGCAAATAAAATACGTTTCTCTGTGTTCGCTTAAATCGTACTGATATTTAAAAGTCAATCTTCAAGTAAGCAAACTTAAAAATAGTCATGCTGTTTCTAAGGTTAGACGGGCTAAATTTATTTTTATTTTATAGGGGGCAAACGAGCAGGAGGATGTAAATAACATAACACTTGATGGAAAGTGATTACCACCGCTCATGGACATCTGCATCACCCGGCTAGCAGGTGCGTAACCGGATAAATATATAATAATAATAATTTATTTATTTATTTATTTATTTAAGGTTCGTCAAGTTACAAATCAAATGGGTTGATACGTTACAATTATAATAAAGCTACGTAAATATTAACAATTTGTAACTTTGTGTAGACAAACACCACATGCATATACATTTAAGTGAGAAAGAAGCTAATGAGTAATAAAGTTATACAATAAAATATGATTCTTATCTAATAGAAAAAAAAAAGAGAAAACCGTAGTAAGGATAAATTACACATAAAACAGTATAAAAATAAAAATAAAATACAGACAAATAAAATTTAAATACACAGACATTAAGGATAACTTAGTCGTTTCTTTTTGAGACTGTCAGGTGTACACGAAAAGATACCTATTTGTTCGGCATATTTATTTGATAAGCGACTCAAACGCGGAATAGGTGAGTTAGCACCGAGTATTGTTCGACGGATTGGTGGCACAAAAGGTGCAATAGGGTTACGCGGATATTTATAAGGCACTCTTAATCGTAGACGTGATAGGATCTTTGGACAATTATAATGAGAGTTAAGTAATTTGTTGAGAAAGACTAAATCTAGAATGTCCTCACGTTCTTTTAGTGAGCTCATTTCAAAGTACCTTAACCTATCAGCATATGACTTAACATCCTCTGCTTAATGCTTTAAAGAAGTATTGATTGTAATATTTTACTCACTATTAGTTCTTTTTCGGCTCTACCCAATTCTTTTCCGAGTTTAAGATCAGCGGCTATCAACATGGACTCGCTGACTGTGAGCCTGGGTTGCAGAAGGTCATCTTGCATAATGTAGCTGCTGAGTTTCTTGAATAACCTCATGTCTCGCGCATGGCCATTGACCGTGATCCGACCGTTTACACCATTTGATCTGGAATTAATAATTGTTTTGTTAATTATATGATAGCTTAACGATATTTTAAGTACAATGAATATCCTTTTGTATATATGTTGCAGGACCTATAAAAAAATAGTTGGTGGTAGGGCTTTGTGCAAGCCCGCCGGGGTAGGTCCCACCTACTCATCAGATACTCATCAGTATATATTTGTTGTGCTCCGATTTGAAGGGTGAGTGATTCAGTGTAAGAACAGGCACAAAGGATATAACATCTTAGTTTCCAAGGTTGGTGGCGCATAGGCGATGTGAGGAATGGTTAAGAAATAATTCTTATAGCACCATTGTCTGTAGCGGTTGTGACCACTTACCTATGCTTGCCCGTTAATCTATACTATGAACAAATAATTACAAGATTTTTTTACAATTCGTTACATCATCAATGCACCACCAACCTTGGAAACCAAGATGTTATACCTCTCGTACCTAGTACTAGTTCGCTCATCGTTCAATCCGGATCACATCAACTGTTGGTGAAATATACAGTGCTTGCACAAATCCAAATAATTATATTACGGCGGTTTTCACAAAGCATGGCTATTGTGCCTTGACCGTGCTCAAGCATCAGTAGAGTAATCGGCATGGTCACTGTGTCGTGATCTTGTGCATGTGAAAAGGAAGTGATACACGTTTACATCTTTGTAATATAGTGATGAAAACTGCCAACGTGCTAAGAAAGATTGCTAGCCCAAAAATTGGTCAGCTTCTCAACACCGCGGTGGCTCCGATTTTTATATTCATTTTAAGTCATATCTAGCATATGGAATTCGCTTATAGTGCAGATTGGAGCAGCTTCAGCCTTTGTTATATTTTTTATTGCATTGAGATATGGCGTCGACTGCGATGGAAATGTTAAGCGTAGCTGTAGTTCTGCTGTTGCTGTTCGCATAAATACATCTCGTAAGTTTATGAGTTTTGGTCATTGTTAGAGATCTCGTTTGTGAGTTACCCCGATTAGAAAGCCTGCTTGCGATTTATAATTTATACTTTTTCAAGGAGTTTTTATTAATATTTAAGATTAAATTTTAATCAACATAAGTTAAAACATAGGTAAACATATATACTTTAAGTACAATATATGTGTAATGTTTACACGATTTTAATAGTTTGCTTTGCTGGCAATCGTTTACTTTACAATAGATGAAAGTAATCACATAAAGGTAACACAGTTATGCCACAGATTAGATAATGCCATCTAATTTAAATAAGAACTTAATTATTCCAAAAATTCAGCTCAGTAAAAAGTTCTTCATATATTTAATGAACTCGACAAACATTTCTTGGAATATTTAGCGTAGGTAATTAGCTTTAAATTCATACTCACGTATATCCAGCGAGTATGTTCAGCAGTGTAGACTTGCCAGCGCCAGATGGTCCCAAGATGCAAGTTAATTCACCTGATCGAAATTCGCCCGATACGTTGTGTAAAATACGACGTTCACCTGTGAACAACAAGGCACATTGAAAGTTACATATTTAATACCAGAGACATAAATAAAATTTTAACAAAAAGAAAAAACCGACTTCAAACAAAACACTATTTTAAAACAAATGAATATGCACGAAAAAGTAATAAAAATAATTGCGTATTCAACATATTTTTTAGAGTCTTCCTAAGTTAAATGAAATGAAAAATATTAGACTACTTAAAAGTCGATTAACGATTATATCATGTAGTTATAATTATTGGTATATTTGGAGCCGGTGTCAGCCATGGTGCCCTTGCCCCAACAATCAAAAGAAAGAAGCGATACCAGCCCCTTGATTGATCCAGTATATTATTGTGTAAAAGGTAATTTGTAAAAAACATATTTGTTAAAGTATTCTCGTATTGTTTTTTGATAGATATACTGTAGGGTTTTATTGGCTGACACCGACTCCAAATATAACAATAATTATAACTACATGATTATACATATAATATATATATACATAGAAATTAAAATGGGACCCCACGGGAAGCACTACCTTTCAAACAAAAAAAAATTATCAAAATCGGTCCACCCAGTGAAAAGTTATGAGGTAACAAACATAAAAAAAAAAAAAAAAAAAAAAAATAATACAGACGAATTGATAACCTCCTCCTTTTGGAAGTCGGTTGAAAATGTGGCGTAATTGATTTTATTCTTTATTCAAATAATTTAAAAAATGTCAATTTTCAGAACGACTACAGTACTTTTCGTTATTTAAAAAAAAACGAAGTGTTGCCTACACTAACTAATATGTCGAGATTTAACAAAAGTCGTACTTTTTTTCAAAACTCAAAAGCAACGTCAATATTGGAATGAAAGACGAGTATTAACGTTCATTTTACTTCATACTTTTTGTTCATACTAACTTCACGTTTATATGCACTTCAAAGTTGGCATGTTGCATTAGTTGATGATGATTTTCGTGCATAACCAAACGGGCTTGTATAAAATATCCAAAGAATTTTTTGCCTTTCGACACTGACATATTATAATAATACAATACTTAAGTCTAAAATAATTACATAGATATAAGGAAACAAAATGCCTTTGCTATTATATGCAGTTACTATTATTTTAATAACATATCAATAGAGAAATAAGCGATTATTTAACATAGTATTACAGAAAATAAATAAGATATTAAGAATTACGTAATGGATTTTTTAACCTGACGGTAGGAACGGATAAAGTGCTATAGGTCTATGTTATTTAGTCCCGCTATCAACCTAAATACATTTTACGTCTTAGATGATAATAATACCGATAATAATAGCTTTATTATAATCTAGTTAAAATCTGGTAGCGTATTGATGTTCATCTTAATTCACCATTGCGCTTAACTGATATACGAACGAACGTTCTTATGTTTGCGGAATGAATCTCGTAAGTTGATGTTATGATATGCCAAAAACCTTCGCATAATTGCAAACAATAACTAAGTATACGAAGTTCCTACACAAACATATAAGCGATGTACAACTCGTTAAATATAAGATTTATGTTTTTCTGGTGAAATGATATTCAAATTTGAAATGTAAAGGAAGTAACGTATGTACATAGATAAAAAGGATTACAAATTTATGTAGAATATTGTAGTTAACATAGACAAAATGTCATATAAAATAAATGTAGTGCAGGTCCACACGTAGGCGCCAACAATTAGTTTAGAAACTATTAACAAAGTATTCTTTTTTGCACGCACTTTTAGTTGCACATGTTTAAATTGTAGGTTCTACTTAGATCCGAAAAAAAAAACCAGCAGTACATCTCATACACAAATCAACTAGCAAGCTGCCGAGTTTTAATATTGAACTAATGTCTTATGCCCTTAAATATAATTCAATGTAATTTTATATACTATATAATATATAATATAATATATATAATACAAAAAACAAATATGAATCAATAATTCCAGAGTAAAAATAGTCCAGAGTAATTAATAAACTTTCATTTTGACTAAATATTTGCATACAAATGTAATATTGCTTATTGCACGAGATTCTCTTCATTTTCACATGTTTGATGTAAGATGTGGTAGTAAATCTTTAACTTCCTACGTCGGAAATAAAATTCACAGCGCCCTACTTGAATAGCTATAACTTAGGAAAAATTCCAAGAAAAAATATTGATTTTTTCTTATAGCTATATTTATAGCACGTATGGATATTTGATACAACTGTAAATAAGAAACGAAAAATTACAACTGCAGTTCAGTTTAATGATCACAATGTTAAAGTTATTGAAACATCTAATATTTTATGTTTAAACGCTTCATGTAGATAATTATATTGGAAGCACTAAAACGTTGTAATATGAACTTGTTACTTTAGATATATTTTGAGATACCTTCTTAAATAAACAGATGATAAACACTCAAGGTATATTGTACGATACTTTGGCCCTAGGTACTATACGGGCAAATGGATTGGTCAGCGAATATTCACATTATGACTGATTACAAAATAGGACAAAACAAAAATAATATCAAATATAAGCGGTATGAAGTCGTGGCACGGCTAGTAGTGTCTGATATGAAACTATAACCAATAGCAAACGCATTACCTTATTAATTAATTCATTTGTTACACCTTAGATTATAATGATACAAGTAATAATATGTGTGAAACAGGTACTGGTCTGTTCAATGCAGAATTTTTAATTAAAACCGGTTTATTGTATTTGTATTAATATTGACAGTAGGCCTAAAAAGGTATTTGTTCCGGCTTCGCGTGGGAAATATTAGACGTACCCACGTAACCACGTCCTTTTTTCACGAGTTATCCAAACATAACATGAGAGAAATCATAGAAAATATTGGTTCAAATTGCAAATATATATACTGCAATCAAAAAAAATCAAAATCAAAATAAACTTTATTCAAGTAGGCTTTTATAAGCACTTTTGAATCGTCATTTTACAATTAAGTGAAGCTACCACCGGTTCGGAAAGTAGATTCTACCGAGAAGAACCGGCAAGAAACTCAGTAGTTACTCTTTTTTAACATTTAAAAAATACAGCGTCATGTTAATTAAACACAATTATTTCAATTAATGTCTCCTGCTTGGAAGTCAACAGGTATTAACTCCACGCTTTTTTATCATCTACAAAATCTTGTATCGAATAGTATGCTTTTTCTACCAATGTATTTTTAACAAACGATTTGAATTTACTAAACGGCAAAGTTAAAAATTTCTGCGGAATTTTATTATAGAAACGGATACCTTGCCTCAAGAAGGATCCATTGACTTTGCGGAGTCGGAAACTTGGCGTTATAAGTTTATCCTTACTTCTAGTGCATATACAATGATTATCACTGATTTTATCAAAGTGATCAATGTTACTGTGAATATACATGATATTGTTGTAAATATATTGCGACGCAACAGTAAGTATTCCTACTCTGTTAAAAACATCCCGAAGAGAGTCTAGCTCCAAGATTATAAATAAACCGAATTGCTCTCTTTTGTAAAATAAAGACAGATTCAATATCTGCAGCGTTACCCCAAAGTAATCAAATACCGAAATAATTAAAATTAATCTTTCTAATGTTAATTTCATAATATAATATAATATAATTTCACAATAAAATCCATCAGCTATAGTAGTTTAAAGGAATTTAGCGAAGAAACAGACAGACGCGAAAAGTCTTTTTAAACTATTTAAACTAACAACGATATTATAAAGACAATAAATTTTTTAAAAACGTGTGCCCAAGCTTTCTGGAACAACATCGTAATATATCACAATGAGTGTTTATTTATACAAAAGAGTAAAATGTTTACGATCCATTCTGTACATAGCCTTCGGTCAGTATAAAATTTAGAACAAATTGAGGTATTAAATTTTATTTTTATAGGGCTTTGTGTTTGAAGACTTATTACGGCTTATTGATTTTTTCAGGCAAAACCAATTTTTATTAACATAAGCTTTTATCATAAAATTTTATGGATAAATATTTTACTTTTTATGTTTTATGTGTATAAATTCAGTTCACAAACCATAGTAGGTTTTTCTACGTAACAAATTTTGTTTTCTTTCTATTTGATTTTTAAAGAGAAAATACATTTGAATGCTGAATGAATTGATACATTTATACAAAATTGTATCCTTTAAAATTAAATTTAGATCAGCGTTTATTCATTAGTTCCATATTAATAAGTGACTAGAAAGTTAGAAAAGAATCACACAATATCACGTACGCACCCACCTATGCTGGTTAAACAAATTGCAAAATACAATATAAAAGAAAAAAAAACACACAATGTTGAATTTTATGCGTTTTTATACTAATATTATTTGATTTATACACTGAAGTCAGTGAAACAGAATAAGATAAATTCTATATACGCGTAATATTATATAAACTATCATCGCTATGTATATTTACACAAAACTTTAATGAATTTTATATCTAATAAACCTTTCTCGTGCATCACTCAGTGTGTCGGAGACAACCATATAAAAATCCGTTAAAAAGTTTTTAAGTTTATCACGTTTAAATAGAATACGAACTGCATTATGTATACTAAGATTTTAATTTCGAAAGTAACTCGGTTTGTCTATCAGTTTTTTAAACCAATTTACAGTGTAATTTAATGAGATTTGTTATGAAGCAAGCTAACAAAGCAAGCAAGGACAGAGACATATTTTTCTAACTACTAACCCCAAAGGGCGAGCGAAGCCGCGGGTTACAACTAGCTGATAAAATAATGCTTTAAACTGTAGTAATACTCAGTTCGCCTTATAAAAAATAAACCCTGATGCTTAAGGCATGCAACCGTATTTTAAAGTGGTGTTGAAGTTAAATGGGTTTTAGACTTCCATTAACAGAAAACAGACTTGTGGTTAAAAAAATAATTAAATAAGACCACAACGGCCAACAGAAATTCAAGAGCTATGTAAATCTAGACTTGATTTTCACTAACACAAACATTCTTTGAAGCGGATTGCGGTTTAACAGTTTTTTTTAATGCTTTCAGTATTTTATATGAGTAGTTGTTTCTTTAACACTAATCAGTTTGTATTTTATTCAAATAAGAATATTAAATTCTTGCGTCTGAACATGTACTAGAAGCACGCAATTTTGTCGTTATGTTAGCTCTTAAGCCATGTGCTTGAAGTCCTTGGTGGAAACAAAAAATAATATACTGGATATCGACACTACGAACTCCATCAAACGTTAACCGATGGAGCAGTGTACATATTACAACTGTATGTAAATCGGCATTAAAACTACGGGATATACTCAGAGACTCGATAGCATGAAAGTTTTTCCTATGTGTGAAAACTCTCTATCCTAGACCAGTGTCCTTTCAGTAAAGCATCTTCCTAGAATTAATCGAATAAAATATATTTACAATGTCTTTGAGTCGAAAGAGCTGAAAAAACGTCGCCTTTCATTTAATTTGTTTTAATCTTGTATCCATATCTTAAACACGCAATGTCTACTAAAGTGTATAAAAGCATAAGTCAACGATTAACTTGATTTATGATTTATTGTATTTTAAAGCAATAATCACTAATTGAATGTTTATGCATTATGTTAATATATATGTAAATGTTTCCTTCTAGGAGACGTAGCAATTTACCTCGTGTTTGCAAGTTATTAATCATATTCGACTGGGTATTTAAACAAAATTATAAATAGTTAAAATACAATACAATACCCAATATATATATATATATATATATATATATATATATATATATTGGGTATTGTATTGTATTATATATATATATATATATATATATATATTGTCTTTACACTTAGCTTTGAAATAGTGTAAAGTGCTGTGAAATTTTATTTGCAATAATGTTTTGGCTTTATATTTTATGAAATAACTAATATTAATTGAACAATGTAATAAAACAAAATTATGTCACATAAATAACCCACGTAAAGTGTCAGTATAGACAATTAAGAAATTCTTTATAGTTTTTATGTGATACATGATATCATTAAATAAATCACGCTATTATTATTTTTTTTGTGAAAATAATCGTTATATCTATAATTAACTTCTGCAGATTGATCGTTTTCCTTGTTATGCTTCTTTGAAGTGATAAATTTTCCCGGCTCATAACTTATACATAATGACGACAGCTTGCGAGTGACAAGGCGTTATACATTTGTGCAAGTGCCTAAAGGTTTAAAATTATTTAATGAGCATATAATCCCTCTGTTGTTTAAAAAGGCAATACTCAGGGTATACTTATAAACGAGTTACATAAAAGAAAAAACATTTTACTATTAAGATAATTTTGTGGAGAAGTTTTAAATTCGTTTTATTGTCTATTAAAAATTCATTCTATTCTATTCTAATAAATTTGTTTTTGTTTTGTTGATATATTTTTTTATTACACCGAGTGAAGCAATGTTCTAACCGTCTTTGAAAAACGAATATAATGTTTTATACATTATTTCTCTTTTCGAACCTATTAAGAAAAGATTAGAAGCATAATACATCACGCAATTATATTGCGGGTTCGCGATACGTGTCTCGGACCTTATTCCAAAATGTGATTACTGCTGAATATAAGTTTCATTTGAAATCCGTAAGCTTCGGAAAATTCAAATTGTATTCACACCAAGCAATGATGTTTTAGTAAACAGATATGTTATTAACGCGCAAAAAGTGAAGACTAGAAAACGTCCTAATTGGGACGTTTGTCTTTAGTCGTTTTACGTATTAATACGTTATAATACATCATAATTACGTAGTAATACGTTTTGCCTAATTAAAACATCTAGTTATCCCTTTTACTTATTGTTTTTATCAAGCTATCCTTTTTACTTTTAACGAAATGTAAAAATAAATTAAAATAAACGGTCCCCGGCGCGGCACACTTTTTTCTGTTGTTTAGTATGGATATAACATATCTGTTTATTAGAATATCATTGACACCAAGAAATAAATTTCTTATAAATGAATAAAAAAAATAAACATATCGCCTTCATGATACGCCCGTTAGATTTAAAAGAAGAAATATATATAATTAAATCATATAATTTCATTTATAAAAAAAAAACTGCTAGCATATTCTATTTAATGTTATTTATTAAAAATATTATTAGTAGAATTAATTTAATTTCAATAACATATTACATCCGGTTTTGACTAATAAACAAATGTTTTTTTTTTTAATTATTCAAAACCGAATGTATTACAGTGGGCGGACTTAATAACTATAAATTTTCATCTCTACTTTAATCGTAAAGCTGTAAGCAAAGATATGTCTATTTGATTGTGAATAAATAAAAATTTTAACAAAAAGAAAAACCGACTTCAAACAAAACACTATTTTAAAACAAATAAATATGCTATAAAAAGTAATAAAAATAATTACGTATTCAACATAGTTTTAGAGTCCTCCTGAGTAAAATAAAATGAAAAATTCCGTAACGTGTTTACACATATAGTAAAATAACCTATAGTAAAATATTCGGCCGAGTATCGCTAACGTGCTCCTCAGAATTGTTCCGTTCCCTTCCGTTCCGTTACTTTGTCATGGATCCTATGCTAAGAACCTTACCAAACTTTCACCAAACTACCCTTGAAGTATATCCTTTTCAATAAAAAAAAAGAATCATCAAAATTGTTGGTTGGCGTGATTTTGAGTTATTCACCTATTTATCGCGCACATGCATAATGCAAATTTAAGACTTATATCGTTTTCATATGGATACCATCATCAGATCTGGACCAAATGAAAATGGGACCACACGGGAAGCCCTAGCTTTCAAACAACAAAAATGTTTCTAAATTCACCCAGTGAAAAGTTATGAGTAAACAAACATAAAAAAAATACCGACGAATTAACAACCTCCTGCTTTTTGAAGTTGGTTGAAAAACATTTTAAGGTGAATAATTTATTCATTTTGAAGAAAAATTTTGTTTTATTCAAACTTAATATTAATGTACGTTTACAACAACAACAGCTTGTAAAATTCCCTCTGCTGGGCTAAGGGCTCCTCTCCCTTTTGAGGAGAAGATTTTTTCTGCCTTCGCAAATATGACCACATTTCTGTATTTCGTTCGAAGCTCAAGTGGCTCCCTATTCGCTTTCGCCGGAACTTGCATATTTTGTCTTTTCTGTACTGTGGGTTATTTAATTTAAGGGCTCCTTCTTATTTAAAGGAGAAGTTTCAATTTCAAGGCGATCCTTCTCTTTTGAGATCTTCCCGGAGTCTTACACTCAAAATACCGGTACATAAAACAAAATTCTACAGTGACTCTTTTACCGTTCAGGCAATTAAGTTGTGGAATAATTTACCATTAAATATAAAAAAATCCAAAACACTATTAATCTTCAAAAATTCCCTAAAGAAGTTTTATCTTGAATCTGCATAGAGACGATTTATATTAGTGCTTATTTATTAGTTTAGTTATAATTATTTATTAGTCTATAATATTGATATGTATATGTTTACATATGTATATGTGTGTGTGTATGTGTATGTATGTGTATGTATGTGTATGTATATATATATGTATGTATGTGT
Source organism: Vanessa cardui (assembly GCF_905220365.1). Lineage (NCBI taxonomy): Eukaryota > Metazoa > Arthropoda > Insecta > Lepidoptera > Nymphalidae > Vanessa > Vanessa cardui. The sequence continues at coordinate 9,775,618 of NC_061130.1, read as the reverse complement.
ATGTACATATATAAATGTATGGGTATATGTATGTATATATATATTATATGTACATTGTATGAGTATTTACATGTAGATATTTGTATGCAATATATGTATATTACCGACTTAGCACCACCTACCCAACTTTCATACAACCTCTCTCCTTATTGGGTTGTCTGGAAGAAATGGCTACTTAGCCATAAGACCGCCCGTTGTACTCTACAATATTATATATAATATTGTAACATATTATAATGTGTAACATGTGGTGTACAATGAAGTATAAATAAAATAAATAAAATAAATAAGATTTTGGAACATCAACGCTGTTTCAATCATCATTCACAACATGGTAATTTTAAATAATTCATGGTATACGCTGGGTACGTGTTAATCAACCATTACAACTAGTACGAAATAATTAACCATTACAGATAGTGATATGTGATTGTGTCCATTAACCATTGCGGTGTGCGGTGTAAATCAATTTTTAATTACCTTAGTTATCACAATAATTTGCATTGCTACTGGATTCGCATAAATGTATACAGAGAGCAAATTCCTGCATGTATAATGTAACACGTTATGTGGGTGTAGATTCTGATAGATTTCTGATACTTCAACTGACTTTTATGGGCCTTCTTATATGCCATTTGAAGTTTAACCTTCTTTTAAATCGGGTAAGTAAAATAATTTGTAATTTTAAGCAGATCTAAGCGTATTTTATGTTAAATTCATTTACAGTCAGCTCAATCGTGCTAAGAAAACAAAATAGACACTATATTATATAATACGCATATAAAGTTACTTTTTATTTACAATATTACTTATCTAATTTACGTTTTTTAATATAACGTTGAAATGTTAATTATGTTTTGTTTTACATTTTCTTCATGTTTACGAAATGTATATCAATTCTTGAAAAAATATCATATGCAGACTTATACATTTTGATAGTATATATTTTCAGGCTATAAGATAGTAATGTGTCGCAATCAATCTTGATATTTTCATAGACATTACATTACTTGGTGGTAGAGCTTTGTGTTAGCCCATCTGGGTAGGTACCACCCACTCATCAGTTATTCTTCCGCCAAATAACAGTACTCAGTATTGTTGTATTCCGCTTTGAAGGGTGAGTGAGCCAGTGTAACTACAGGCACAAGGGACATAACATTTTAGTTCCTAAGGTTGGTGGCACATTGACGATGTAAGGAATAGTTAATATTTCTTACAGCGTCATTGTCTATGGGTGATGGTGACCACTTACCATCAGGTGGCCCATATGCTCGTCCGCCAACCTATTCCATAAAAAAAAACATTTAATTGATTGCAGGTGCGCTGCCAGCCTTCCTTAAAGGCCGGCAACGCACCTGCAATCCCCCTGGTCACTGTCCATTAGGTGAGCCTCCAGTTCGTTTGCCACATATGTCATAAAAAAAAATTGATATCTTGGTAATGAACTCAGGAATGACAGGGATGGGTTTTTATATTTTTTATATTGGCAATATGTATGGACGTTTACGAATGTTCCGAAAGTCTGTCTGATATTCAACATTAAATAAACAAATAATTCTTTTTTTTTAAAAGTACTTGGATTAAAATCTAAATTTTATTCGTACGTGGTTGAGGTGAGACGCATTTATGTCATAGCATGAATAATGACTGTAAAATAATAATAGTTTATGAGGCATTGTATTCTCGATGTAATCGTGGTCAATTCCTTCCTGCTACAAAATGGCAATTGCTGCTTATTACAGTAAACTCAAAGGAAGTGTACAATTAAACTATTAACTTGAATGCCTAAATTGATATGTGACAAGCATAATATATAGTAATGAAATGGCAATTATTTCTGAGGTCGAGCACAAAAAAGAATAACGAATATATATGTATTTCTTTGCAGCATATAAAAAAATGCCGATGGATTGTTCGAATAGATTTTTATTTTCAAAGATTTTAAAGCAACATAATTTCTTCGTGTCAATCTGTAAGCTGTCGAGCTCTGTCAAAAGTGTCGTTCCATAGTTACTGCGGGAAATTTTATTTCTAAATATTGTATTAAAAATACCATTTTGGTATTTTAATATAAAAAACTGTTGAAATTGTTGTAAGTGAATTGCACAAAACTCTTCAAATACTTATACTGTCTTTCTTTAATGTTGTCAGATTGGAAACAATTTTACCATAGCAATAAAATTATTACAATTATACTTCAATAAAATTAAAACCGAATCTGATTTCGTAAATTTACCATAGGACTTGAAATAAAATAAATATCTTCATTGATTAGAATGAAAGTTAAGACGATATTTATCTTGGTAGGGCTTTGTGTAAGCCCGTTTGGTAAATGTAAGTACTTGGTCTTAGCTCAGAATTAAAATGATGTTTATTAGGTTTTATGTAGTTTTAAAAGAATAATAAATAATATTTTACTCGATGAGCGATGAAAAATATGTATTCGAAAGTCATTTTTCCGCTATGGCGTGTATTTGTCAATGTTCATGTTTCAGATTAAAAAAAAATAGATTAAAAAAAAATTATTATACAAAGTGACGGTTAGTCTTCTGTATTATTACAGCAGATATTAATAATTCATATAATATTTAATATCAAGTTTTAAAATCATATTGAATCTAATAGAAGGTACCACCACTCATAACATATTATGTGTTTTACTGTAAAGCAGAAATGCTTTGTATTGTTGTTTCAGTTTGGAGGATGAGCGAACCAGTATAAATTACTTGCACAAAAGACGCAATAACTTAGTTCCCAAGATTTGTAGTTCATTGGAGATTTTAGGAATGAATGAATGAATTTTTTTATGGCGCCAATGCCTATGGGGCGTGGTGACGACCTACCGTCAGGTGATTATAATTAATTATGTATTAAATTAGTTACGATCGTTAGCTATAATCAATATTTATTACATATTGGATATTTATCGTACGACGAGGCAAGAAAAATGTATCCGGTTTTTAAATTATTTTTTATGTCAGTAATTATGAAAAATAAGATGTGTTAATCAATCATTTTTTTATCTGTGGTTTTTACTACAATAATTGTTAGTTGTAAATGTAAATCCTAATCGGGTTTTATCGAACATATTTTTGTACAATATTTTTGGTGAATAATCAAAACTGTTTAATATGTATGTATAAAATTTTATTGATACATGACGTTTTAATAATAAGGAAAATAAGTTGACGTTCAGAATGACAACAATGAAAAAATGTAGTTACGATTGTAAGTTTGATAAGGATAATTTGTGACTCGGTTGGCACGTGATTTTATTCCTCATTACTGTGTTATTTGAATTTTCTCGAGACAATTGAATTATATTTTTTACTAGTATATTTTTTAAATAATAAAAATTATATTTAAAAAATTATACATGGACTTAATTCTTTCCATAAATTTTCGATTTTGTTTATTGTTGTAACTTAATTCCAATTCTAAAATTTCCAAATAATGTAAAATTGAAACAATAACTCTTTGAAACAGAAATGCGCATTTTTTTTAATTGATTGTCACTGGACAAAATAGTAACAATAAGTCCATATATAACATACACTTTAATTATTTTTTTTAGAATAGGTAAATTAATTACTTATTACGTAAATACTTATAGTAAATATACGTAATAGTCGGACAAATTAGAACGCTTATTACAAATGATAAATTATATTTTAATCTATATTCTATGGTAAGTTATCTGTTAAATCGATTAATTTAATAAATAAGCATGAGTAATCAATTATTTTTCTTGATCGAATCATATAAGACTTGTATAGCTATAATAATTATGATCATTTCTAGGATGTGTTAAGGATATATACACGAATATAATATTTGTTTTCACTACAAACGTTTAGCTTCACTATGAATTATTTTTACAATGGTAACATATTTACTCAATTAATTAATATGAAGCATTTTACGTCTAAGTTTCAAATATAAAAAATATACAAAGTTACTTAATATTATAATTTAAATAATATTTTATTATCTTATTCAATACAATGGCTAGGTTTAGCCGTGGTTGGGTGATATTGAGTAATGATTCCAAGGCGAAGATGAAGACAGGGATGAGAGAACTTATGCGAAAAGGGTCTCTAATTGATTGCCTGCATTCAAATGACCGCCGATTTAAGGACCGGGGCCTATCGGTTCTACTTAATACTCAATCTCCTAAAAGCTTCGAGAAAAGAATGGATATTTTTCTGACATTATGTCTCATTTATAGCGAATCTTGACTTTAATTCATCATTACGTAATCTATTTAGTAAGAAATATTATGTTTATAAAACAGTATATACCTATACGTAATATATAGAATAAGTGTAAAAAAGTTAAGATGGTAAATAAAAAATAAAAGAAGCAATAAAATAAATATTATAATATAATAATCATTAATGTACATTTTTGTTATTTAATTATATTTAGGTTTAATTAAATGAAAAAATATAATTAAAACTTCTTGTGAATTGAAACAATTATAAAATTAAATTTAAAATAAATTATTTATTAAATTATTTTACGTAAAATCGTACCGATTAAGGAGAAACAGAGAAAGAGAAGCGGACTCACTATAAACCGAGTATAAAAGATTGTTCCAAAAAGTTTTTGTCGCTGTTTAATTAAATATGGGTATATAAACTCTTTGTTACTAACATAATATAATGCAACGCCACAATATTTAGTGTCATAAAAACAGTTGATTTTTTTTAAATAAAATATTATAGAATACCTATCATAAACTGCCACTAATTATATTGTCAAAATATCAGGTAAATTTGTTAAGCAAAACTGGTTTACAAAAAAAAAAAACATTTTCTAGATTAACTCATACACATTAAGAATAGTTAAATTAAAACTTGTAAGAATTGTGTTTAATTAAAAGTTGAATGAATAATATTAAAGACGTAGATGAAATATCGTTATACTGTTTTTAATCATTGTAGAATGGGATTTAATTGAGACTTAGCCTGGTACGTTTTGGGCTTATTCATAATTTATATTAATTGAAGTTGAGAAATTTCTAAAAACTTTCGAGATAGACGACACTCGTTTAAAAGAACAATTTGTTACAACTGTGTGCGGCCGCTTTCGGTAAATGCTGGGTTTACTGGTATTACAGCCAAGTTGACATTACTTGTGTTACATGATAGTAGTAGTTTATGATTAGTAATACTAATAATACAAAAACAATATTATTTTAGCCAAATTTTGACGTGTCCCATAAAGATTTGATATTTCAGTATATTGAGTTTTATCTATGTTCTTTACACTTTGGTTTAGTAATTCAAATTAGGACCGTCAAGGACTTAGATCATCATCTTAAAATCAAATCGAATCTATAAAGGACTTAGATGTAAGTAAAAAAAATACTGCAATATATCTTATATGATTAGATCAAATGTTTTGGAATATATATGATTTGAAAATCCACGTGGCGTGTCGAGATCGTCTGACGCGATACTGATAAAATTATAATTGTTTATATGTTGCAATTAACATTCCAATGTTATATCTCTCTAATAATTTTCGTACAATGTTGAGAAGCGATTTAAGTAAATTTAAGAAAATACAAACACAAAATAATATATATATATACAAAATAATCGAAGTCAAGGAATACATCATTTTTTTGTTCTTAATATTGTATAGCATATATCTCTAAAAGCATCTATATGTAAATTGCTCACGCGAGCGCGTTCGAGGTAATGTTGTTTACGTTGTCATTCTATATTTCAATATTCTACATAAATATTTCCTTAAAACATTTTGAAGTTCAATATACATAGTTACGATCTGTAAGCATTCTACAGCTGGACTGAAAACTCCTATCCTATAAAGAAGGTAAGTTTCACGCTGTTCTAACGCGGGTTGGTAGATTCATGACGTCATCATGTCATGACGGATATATGTCGTATTCATTATGTTTTGATTTACCGTTTATTACTACATTAATTATGTACATGAATATTCTGAGGTACAAGACTGGGTTTCAACCTGCTATCTTAAATGGCACCTGTTCGTACCTCTGTCATCTGGCATTAGTATGCATGAATAAAAAATATTACTAAGAAACGCTTGGAATAATTCATTCGTACACAAAAAATATTATTAAGTTTGGTTGTGGATCTCTTACAAATTAAAAAAAGTGTTATTGATGTATATTGTTAAAGAACAACCGACACAAAGTTGAATGTCCTATCTAAAGGATGATATGTGTAAGAATGGAATAAATGAGGATGTGAAAAGAGAGAGAGAGAGAGATATGTATATTAGAATGAAACAGAAAACCCAAGAAAATGAAAGATATGGCATAAATATAAACATGTCATTCTTAATTTGAATTAGTGGGTGTAATGTACATGTTTGTGGTGTTTTGTTGTCTGACTTAAAGAACCGGTTTGAACGGAATTTTTTTGGATAAATTAAATTTTAAAACATTGATTGACTTTGAAATTAATAATATCCAATTCGATACGGTTATTTAACTATGCAAAATTGTACAAACGACCTTAACATTCACATGACTTAATGATTGAAGCCTAAAATTAAAGTAGTTAATATATAGTTAACATCACTAGGGGGATACGAAAGTTTCTCACGAACAGTGTTACGGAATACAAAGTTGCTAAAAGATCTCCTTGAGGTCTAATTCCTGGTTAGCTTCGCATCCTACGCCTCTCGGGACAGATTCGCGAGATAAGAACCGCGGTCAATGCCTAGACGATCTTATTAACACCGAAGAGAATCAACACATTCGAGGAAATTACAAATGAAAGAAAACTAAAGTTACTTCTAAAATAACAAAACCCAAGTAATACATGAAAATAACATACTTTTTTTGTAGATTTCCCATTTATTTTATAGAACCCGCATTGGAGTAGTGTGATGTGCTCCATACCTACATGTGCTTCTTCTCAAAGGGAGAGGACCCTTAGCCCAGATGTGAGGAATTCACAGGCTGTTAATGTTGTTGTTGATATTGATATGAATGACGTCATAGAAGAATGTAGACCACTTGTACTGAAGTTCAAACCTCAATTAAATCAAGTTTCAATAATCCAAGTCGTCTTCAAATAACATCTAAATATAAATACAAAATATACCTACAATATAATAAAAAGAAGCCTCGATTGTTTAAATTGCAAAACAGCCAATGACTTTAAATTGCTAATATAAAATTAATTAAAACGCAACTCAGTTATTTTCAAATATTATTAAATAAATGTCACTCAAATTAAACTTAGAAGAAACTAAGTAATAAGAGACTTCAAAAATTAAGCATTAAATTTGGTCGCTTATTTTAGTTTTCAAATAAGAAGAATATTAAATTTATTACAGATATTGTTGACGCAAAGAAATTGAAAATGATTATTTTTTTATTTTTACGCTAAATTAAATAATTTATATTAAGTGCCGTTACATGACCTAAGCTCAGTGTACTATTTTAAATTAAGCTGCACAATACCTAGAATTGTAAGCGTCAGCCAATTGGGACCATAAGAACCGAATAAGTCGGTTTATTGTTATTACTGTCTTATAAAATCTTTTAAAATTTTATTTTATTTTGAAATCCATGATAAAACTTAATTACATTTATATAAAATAAAGTAATTTTCACAAAAATAATCCAAGGTGACATTAGCGGAATTAATTTCAATAATAAAACAAATCGACTTCAAAATTAACACTTCAAATAAAAACTGAAGTTTTTATTTTTATTTAAAAGAGTTTTATAGACTGGCAACTATACTAATAGACTGGTAAGTGGCTTATACAATCGGAACTCTGATAAATGTTACATATCCCTTACATTGTAAGTGATACCAACCTTAAAAAATTGTATTATCTCTATCCGTGGTAGCACTGATCAAACTCAAAGTAGTCATTCTTCAAACTGGCACACAACGATAAAAACTGTTATGTGGTAGTATATGTCTAGTCAATGATGTTCTAGTAAACAGATATGTTATTAACGCGCAAAAAGTGAAGACTAGAAAACGTCCTAATTGTGACGTTTGCCTTAAGTCGTTTTACGTAGTAATACGTTATAATACATCATAATTACGTAGTAATACGTTTGGCGTAATTAAAACATCTAGTTATCCCTTTTAGTTATTTTTTTTATCAAGCTATCCTTTTTACTCGTAACGAAATGTAAAATAAACGGTCCCCGGCGCGGCACACTTTTTTCTGTTGTTTAGTATGGGTATAACATATCTGTTTATTAGAATATCATTGTGTCTAGTAGTATTCATATGAGAGATTTAGAGGTGTAAGTTTTTTCTTACTATTTTTATGAGAACTAAACGTCTGAATATAACGACTATTTATACGTTTATACATTCAATAAATTATTAAATACTAATATACATTATAAATGAAATACATATATACCAAGAAATGATACCTAATAACTCATAAAATTTTCCACAAATACAAAGAATAAACATACACGAGTAAAAAAAAATCAATAAATATTTTACACGTACATATACTTAAATTAAGAAGTAAAATATTATTTAAATATTTACAATACCTAATCTGTTACTTTTAGTTGGGTTTTTGCATGTAAATAGATTTATCTTAGCTTGCTTTGAAGAACAAGAATAATGCCGTTTGGCATTTATTTTTTATTTTGAATTCGCCAAAAAGAATATTAAAAGAAGTCGTATATGTCTCTACGGCCGTTTCTAATAAAATTGACGATATATTTGTTGGAATTGGAATCGTATCCTCACTGTTGTCTAGACATAGGGAAGTACAATTTGAATTTATCTGACTGCAATATCTCTATCAACATTCTATGGCTTTACAGATTACTTACTTAATGAAAAGAACACCTTTTTTACTACAAATATTAAATAAAAAAATATTTGCTATGCAATTAGGGCTCTGACTAAATTATATAGTTAGTATAATGTATAGACCAGATATGCCAGTAGAAAGACAAGTTACTATGCCACACCCCAGACACTATAAATTGTAACCATAAAACAACCGTCTCGTAATCACCACTTGCATAGATTTAGGGGGCGTTGAATGTGTAAGTTAGAAGTTCGTGAGTCAGGTAATATGCAATTCTTAAAAAATGTTTACATAGATAGCAAATAGGGTGTTCGGACTTTGTCTGCTGGTTTAGTTAATTACCATTCACCATCTATTCTAGGGCTAAGCAGTGATACTTTAAATTGTCGTGTTCCGGTTTAGATGAATAAGCAAGTTTAACAACAGACATAATGAACATAATGACTTAGTTCTCAAGTTGGGTGTGCATGTGAGGAATGATCCAAATTATTCAGGACATCAATGTCTATTGGCGATTATTACCACTTACCATTACGCGATCATGTAATATTTGACCGTCTGCCTATTTATAAATGTTACTACTAACTATTATATTATAAAAGTTTTTCATAGCACAAACACCGCCACACATTTACCTCCTAGAGGGGTGAATTAAAACGCAGCTTATGTCTTACTTTACAGATCAATATTGTATATCAAATCTCCTCAAATTCAGTTCAGTGAAAGAGCATCAGGCATGCAGACAGAGTTACTATAGAATAGTAAGCATTTATTACACCCAGGGAACAAAGCAATAACTTATAATTCAACGCCCATGCATATCTCGCTTTAAAAAAAAAAAAAAAAACAAATGAAAAATGCGCTGAACGAAAGAACTATCGTGTACTCAGTGCTGTGACCGTTTTATTTTAAAATGCGTGTATGTATGAGAACTTACTTGTATCTCATATGTATATAGCCACATATTTACACTTTTATAAAAATAATTTCATTTAAATTAACTTTCGAATGTGAAGTTAATGAAAGATCGATACGCTTGATGAATTATAAATTGTGTAAAATATTTTATCTATGATATAATCATGTTATTCTGATTAGGAACTATTTATCTTACTTTTTATGAAGTTCTAAAAAATAAACGTATGGTATATATCATAATATGATTTTTTGTTATATTTATTAGTGTGATTAATCTTGTCTATTAATGATGTGTCAGTTTGACAAATGAAATACTTTTTCGAATAATATATTAAAAATATATAATCTGTGACGCGTGTATGGAAATGCTGAATGGTTTCGACTGTGGCTACAGGTAAATACATTAGCATTATCACTAATGGCTAGATTTTGGTCATTAACGTAACGACCAAAATGCTATTATTAAATTTCAGTATATTTATGTAAATTCCTAGTAATTGAGGTAATAGAATACAGAATTACAATAGAAATTTGTTAAATAATGACAGGTGGTCCTAAGTTATCTAAATATAATAAATTCATACAGTGTATTTGTTGAATGACGATTTAAGTTTTACATGCGAATGATTGGATATTAGTGACCTTTTGTTTTTTCTTTGCATAATAGCCGTAAAACCGCGTAAATGTTGTAAAAATACTTTTACTGTTCAGGAGTTTATTTTTATATATTAAAAACCTTTAAGGATGATATTTTCCTGATCGTGCACTTCGACGATTGGCTGACTTTCCCTAAAAAAATATATAAATCCAGTTCGCTTAAAAAAATCCGGCATTGTAACAATAATACATTATGAATGCATGGCCATGCCATTTCGATTCAAACCATGGTAGTGTAGTTCGGTCACGAAACAGAGAAAGTACGACAACCACTAATTATTTAAACCACAACCATTAAATAATGCTTTATCAATATAATCACTATTATGTCAATAGCGTTGGGAACGTTATTAAATAAATAATAATATTATGTAAACATAATTTTGTTATTATTATATAGTTAATCACTCTTATTGCTATTTAAACACGTTTGAATAAAGTCGAAGTCGACTAATAGAAAATATAATTGTGAGTAAATGAGTATTTTTCATTTCGATCGATCATTCGAGATTTTCTAGCTGGGTTTTTATATTTACCTCCGCCGCGCGTAAATTACAATGTCAATTAGTACACTAGAGCGGGTTGACTGAGAATACCCTGTAATACCGTGCATTTTATTTAAGCTTTATTGACCACAAACAATTGAATGATAGACCTGTTTATGTTTGCTCAAGAAATTAAATTGTCTTCTCTGTCAGTCAATCTGTATTCTGACATTAAAAATAAAATATACACTACTCTGTGGTCGATCCATGGCTAAGTACTAACGTACTCCTCATTTATTCTACGAAAATAAATAGCATTACACAGTATTGTAATCGGTTTTGAAAGGCAATTTGTTAGGCACAAAGGACGTAAGCTCCTTTCCTGAGTTTCCGAATGTAGTTGTATAAGAAATATATTCTTATAGAGCCAATATCAAGACAGAAGTGACACTTAACCATCCGGTAGCTTATTGGCCAAAATAATAGCTGTAATGTTACAACATAAATAATAACAGTTTATATAAACTTCTTAAAGAAATAATAGATTCTTGGTTTTGATTAAACCGCTACAGACAGTTACGCAGATAATTTAATTGGTGATCTATACACAGACGTTTTGTATTGTGGTTCTGTCAATTATTACTGGCGTAAAAATAACAGAGTGTCCAATCGTTTTAAACAATAAAAATGCTGTTGGGCTCATAAATAAATACGATATCATCACACTTGATCTTTAAGTAAAGCATAAACATGTACATTACATTTTTTGTTATTGTTAAATTTGAGAACATCAAAAATGACGCATACATTTTGGGAATGTTGTCAGTCTTTCATAGATATATAACTATGTTTTGTATCGATATCATGCTGTTTTTATACTTCGGGTTAATATAACGGATTAAATAAATCGTAACCAAATCGTATTTTTAATTAAAATTACCGATTGATATTTTATTTATGATATTTTATATTAATATCAAGATAAAAAACAATATAAATTCTTGCGAACGAATTATCATTATTCCTTATTGAAATAATTATGTAAATTTTAGTAAGTGTATTTAAGTAATACAAGTGACAACGTTAACAATCTTAACATTATCAGATAATACAATGAATAACAGTTACAAGTTTTAATCATAACGACTTTATTAGCTTACATTACATTTAATACAAATCTGTAAAATTATGATTCAAAAATATTTTATAAGCTTACTTAAATAAATTATTTTTTAATTTGATTTGTTTGTATTACCCCTAAAAGTGGTAAGCTGTTATTGACTTAACAACATTAAGCGGGTGGGAACTGCGGTAGGTGCGGGGCGGACGTGTTGTTTTTGAACACATTACGCATCGAAGAAATATTAATGAATGTGGTTTCTAGATTGTTCTGTCTTGTATCCAAAATTATTTCAAATATTGCAGTTTAAAAGAGGATGGTAATCGTTGGATTATGTTGTACACAATTTTTGCATTAACTTATTTCGTAGGGTAATTTCTTATCCTTGTTAACTCGAACTATGTATCGATTTTTCTATTAAACCAAAATTATTTTGGTTAAGATTGTATAAAATTGACAACTGATTCTTATTTTAAAATAATTGTGACAATATTACATACATTACTCTGATCCCAATGTAAGTAGCTAAAGCACTTGTGTTATAGAAAATCAGAAGTAACGAAGGTACCACAAACACCCAGACCCGAGACAAGATAGAAAACTAATTATAATCTACATCGAGTCGATGTCGGTCGCCGGGAATCGAGCCTGGGACCTCGGCGTGGCGTACCCATGAAAATCAGTGTACACACCACTCGACCACGGAGGTCGTCAAACATAACATCTTGTTATTTTTTCAATAATACTAAAATATTGAATATGTTGAAAACACCCATCTTTGCAGTTAACCTGTGTCATAATATGAGTATATATAGTCTTTAAAAAAAAATACAAATAAGTACTAAGTTATGCTTTTACAATCGTCTTTATTTACGGAATTTTGACGCGACCCATGAAAAGGAATTGGCAAACTGAGCCGATATTACAAATAGCCGAGGCAGGAAATTGGTGTTCCGCGGACTGGGCACAACAAATTACAGCAATTTCCATTCTTCGACGTTTTTGCGTATTCCTACCCTTTTCATTTACCATGACTTCACCATATAATATACATATTACTACACACATAATACACGTCTTCAAATAGGTTTCATTTACTTGTTTGCTGTTTGCGGAGTTTTGTATGTACGTGTAAGTTTTACTTTTTTAACTAAACACTTACACGTTGGTGATGATGCCTATTCCAGTCTACACGTTTTGAGGTATCAAAGTTTTATCCTGTACTTTAGTTTAGGAGAGTGTCTGAGGGTGTGCAAACAACTTTTGTCATCATGAATGTATTCTCTGCATATAAAGAGAAAATGATCATATCGACTTAGTGCTAAGAAATTTTGTAGTGTCGTAATGAACCTCTGAATAATTTTACAATTAATTCATAAATATTTTTTTTTATTTATCTAATCTAAGAGTAAAACATTGCATTGCATATTAATTGCAAAATGAAATACTTTAATTTTGAATTTCCTTCATTTCTTTTTTTGTATATTTGTTTGTATATAATGCTTAGATTTGTTCATATTACTTCCACGATACGAAACATCCGATGACTACGACAGCTGGTTAATATACATATATAGGCAGAATGATGTCTGGTATTATTTGTACGTACTACTTGTTAAATATGATTTCACCACCAGCGTAATTAAAAAATTGTCAGTTAAGCGAATACCTGTTTAAAATTAATTTATAAAATGAATATTTTCATAGTAAATTATTATTAATTTCGGTTTTATTAAATTTTAAAATGATAAAATCAGTTCATATCGTTTTTCCACTTAGCGTTCCACGGTAATATATTGGTCAAATGAAAAGGAATGAAATTTCCACAACGATACGAATAGTTAATGTAAAACAAATGACTTCATCAATTGTTTAATTAAGGTCGTAATCAGCTGACCTTTTCTGACGCCATTTACATCCATTAGTGTTAACTGTTGCCACTTAATTACTTTTAATAGATAGTCCAAAGTATTTGTTGGATTTGACATCTTAAAACATAACCATAATTTTCCTCAACTTAATTTTGAAAACAAACTATTAGTTGATTTAGTACGAAAATACTTTTACTGAAATTCTTGTCTGTACTTCTCGAAATAATCTACATTCCAAATCGGTCGTATACTATAATATACATTATAATACATTTGTGTTAAATTACAATACAAAAGGATTTATAAAAGCCTACTTGAACGGAGTATATTTTAATTTTAATATAATATTCCTTGCACGTATAATATTATATGCACTTAAAGTCACGTCACCAAATATAAATAAAAAAATAAAGTAATGATTTTTATGGTTTTTGTTGCAAACAGATAAGTAGCTTTTGTTCTGTGGAAAATACAGTGCGTGGAAATCTATCATAGTTTTTGATAACAAACATTTTAATAATTTAACTTAACCAAAATTCATTCATACAAAGTTAATTTTTATATGTTTTTTCCGAATTCTGAATTGCACTAGAAAAGCACTTGACACTGTTTCTGGAAATGTTCAGTTGATTTTATACAGAAAATTGTAAAGCGGCCATGTCATTTTTCATTAGATTTTTTTTAAAGCGCTATATGATTTTAGTGGACTACAAAAGCAAAATAATGCTAGACAATAGAGCCCAAGCTTCATATTTCGTCAAAGGCTACGTATTGCGTATAATTATAATGTAAATGATAGGACTTTTTAACGAACTTAGTATTTTGTGATTCAGCAGGAATTTTTAATTTTACATTTTCATTAAACAATTGGAACGTTAATATCAAAACTTTACCTGTGTTTTGAATTTATAGTAAATTACATATATTATATAAAATTAAATATACGCCTTTTATACATTAAGTAATTATAACAAAAAAATATTTAAGAATTTCTCAAAGTGTGTTTGAAATAAATAAATAATATTTCAGTATTTATTGCCGAGATAAATACTGAAATATTATTTATATTTACTGAGATATTAGATTATATTATTCTACTAAATACGATATGCATGGTTTATGCATTATGTCTTTCATATTTACAGATATAATTTAGCTAAGTAAGTAACTTAACATGGAATATTTGACATTAAATTTTCATCATTATCTTTAGTGGACGTCATAGATTTTGGTTAAAAATTATCATACAAAGAAACGTAACCGGGTAGCAACCCGTGGCCGGGTCTGCTGGTTCACATTAAAATTACAACTGATTACAATGACGTAATAATTATGCGTGTCTTTTTTTAAATCAGTTTTGGATAATTGAATCGATGTGAATTTTTTGCACCCAAAAAATTTGCAGGCTGAATAAACAACTGGTATTAATTTGAAATACAGTCGAATCCAGTCTAGCATAGATACCCATAGTTAATTAATCATAGTTAATTTTTATAATGTGCATATATTACTGTAAGATTTTTTGTTAACAAAGGTTTTGGATAATGTCCTCGCTTGTCCCAAGCTTTTATCACTAATATATGCCTGCCAATGTTGCCATAAGGCACCCTTTTTAATACGGCATCCTCGGGTCGAGATTGGCTTGCCCAATCCTATTCACACATACGCAAACTTAAACAAATAGTTTTTCATTGTTTTCCTTTATATTATATATATATCTGTTTTTTCTATATTTATAAAAACTTTGCCTATTTCCGCAATACTAAAAAGCCGAACGGCTCTTAATCGATACGTTAACGTATTAATTTTAGTACGTCACTAAAATATGCAAAATAATAATTGATGTTCAAATATACGAACGATTAAGACTTTGAACCTGTTTATGCTTCGTTTGAAGTCAATTCCAAATAATACAATACAAAAACGTGAGGTACAGGGCATTCTTGTTTATATATTTTTGGTAAAGTTTTAAAAGTAAAAGGATCAACAGCCTTTAAACGTTTTTGATAATTAGTTAAAGACTTAAATAATGTTGATAGCGAATAATTTATATGCAAGCTGCACGTGAGCCACTGTGACCTCTCTTCCGATTGACGGTTTTGATTGTTTTTTCATTTAAATTTGGAATAATTTAACCGCACGTTTACGTTACCGAACGATTAAAAAATATATTATTTAAGCCACATCAGGGACATTACATCATACGGGAGCTCTACAGGGAACGAAACGGAAATAATAATTAAATAATTAATTAATCGGCAGGTTATGATACAGTTAACAATCAAAATAATAATGTGGTATTTATGTACTTTGTTATGCATGTTGGTACATACTTATTTGTAGGCTGGTACCACCCACTTTTGACAGAGTTTGTTTGAAACAGCAATAACTTGTTGTGTTACGACTTGAAGCATGAGTTAGCCAGTGTAACTATAGATATACATACGCGCGCATCCCTATATGAAAGAAAAAAAAAACAGGGAGTAATGCTGGATATGTATTGTAAATATGGATATCGAAATAGAGATATTTCAAAAGAAAAGGAGAGGTAGAGTGTGGTTATAGTGACATCTGCAATGAAGCATTAAGTAAGTAAAAAAATGATATTAATGTATCAAAATAAACTTTATTCAAGTAGGCTTTTATAAGCATCTAATACTGTTGTTTTGGTCCGCGTCAATATAAGTGGTAAGCGATATCGTCGAAGAGTTCAACCAAACTAAAAATAAAACAATACGCATACAAAATCATTTACTGTAGTTGCTCGAGTGAATAAAATATAAAATAAGTAAAAAAGTTAATTTAATTTTTCTTATCATTAATATAATGCTAGTTTTGGAATTTGTTATTAGTGATTATGATAAATCTGAAAAGTTTCATACTCGACGACAATAACTTAGGGATAACTATATATATATGTATATAATACTTATATATTATATATATAATATAATATATAAAGTCGTTGGTACCTTAGCAGAAGGTACCTTTAGCAGACAGTCGTTATTTATACGTCATTTTATTTTATTAATTGAATCACCGTTCATATGCATCTTATCGTATTTTACATGAAATACAAAAATTACTTATCAAGCAGACTTTAAGAGAGACATTAAAAAAATTAGACATAAATATTTATTATAAAATATTCAATTCAACTTTTAGTTTCATGGTTATTAATGTAACACTTAGTTTAATATTAATAATGCATGATATTTTATGATGTAAACATATGTCAAACTACTAACTTCAACGATATATCACAGTTTTATAAAAGTTTCTTTATCCAAGTGAATTCAACGTAGATTTTGCAATTTAAAAATATGCCCAAATGAATGCAGGCAGCCTCACGTTGCCGAATGTAAAATTTATTGAATGCACGAATCTGCAGCGCCAGTACCGCTCAAAAATATCGCGTATACTTCTGCACCAACTATACCAAATTGCGTGTCAATATAAGTGGTATAAAGAATCAAATCATTTTATGTAGATGTGCCAAAACTTGACAATTATAATAAAAGAAAATGTGATTGTTGGATGGCAATCTTTGATATATGTAAACGAACAGATTGTCAGGCCATTTTTCTCTGTCAAATGATATAAAGAAATTAGAAAGAAATAAAAAAGCCCGTTAATTACTTAGTATTTTTGAAATACTTCAGCGTCATTAGAGCAATAGTTTAAGGCTCATCTAGCTTTATAAAAACCACAGATTTGAACCCGATCTAATTAGCAATTAATTGTTATATTCCTATATAAACATATATACTATAGCAATAGAAACAGTATAGATTCGAACAGTAAGAATATTATATATAACATAACAATATTTTAACTTGTGAATCATAGCCGACTTAAGTAATTTCTAAAGCGATCAAACAAGCTTAAAATTACTTAGATATATAAAACACGTCATACTATTTTACTTTAACCTTTATGATTAATCTAATTAATCTGTTACTAACCTATTTTAACTACAGGAGTAACAAAATAAATAAACAAAATTGACATTGAATTAACGCATTATCATTGGTATAGACCACGGTTCCACATACAGGTCTTGCAACTTAGTAGAATTCCAATAGTAAGGAGTGGCTCCACTGTTCAAGGAAAATCCAGTAAGCGATGCGATCGATGGAAGCATCAACATAACCTTAATTTTTCAAATTATTAGTCGCTACACGAGTTTTTTCCTTTATAGGAAATATTATTTGTAAACTTTATTTTTGGATTTGAGTTCAACGCCCGTGTGATATATTCATCGTCTATCCTTGTCACACCGGGTACCTTAATTGCAGCAACGCGGTTGCGACTTGGCGCATTAAAGGACCAAGTCGAAATCTAGAGTTGCAAGACCTCTATTAACTCGATTGTGAAAAAATTGCGTTTTTTGTATCTGTGAAGTTGTTATTGGAATTTTAGAAATAAAATTAGAGTATAAATACTCCTAGAATAGCAGAATGTACTGATTATTTTTATCTAATTACATTTAGTTAATAATTCGTTCCGTTTTAAATATATACATTCCTGTATTTACAGGTATCAATTACACAATTCTTGACTAGCTTTAACTGGTTGGTATGCTCTGTGTTGGCTTTTTAATATTTTTTCCATATCTAACGAGTCTAGGTACCGCGTAGTTACGAAATATCCAGTTGCAACTCACAGCAAAATTTATGGAATAAAATGTTAGAATGGTTTTTACGTGTTACTTGTAGATTGTACGGAAGGTAGTCAAAATTATATACTTTTTACTTTATGTTAGCTTGAGCCTTCTAAGGATTAAGTTTTTATTAGCAAGGGGTCATTGATCTTGAATGTTGCAACGTTTAAGGTAAATAAACTCATATTCATTTTGCGTTCCTTTGCATAACATTGTGATCGCGAAGAGCAATATGTTTTTCCAATATTTTTGTCGAACGAACTTACTTGACTTATTTAATTACATAATTTAGTCTCTTATACGTCTTAATTACTAATTTCTAAATATGCCAGTTAAACATTTACGTATATCGATGTTGATCTCCATATCTATCAGGATAAGCCACATAAAAATTAATAGGAACAAAGGTGACTCGTCGCAGAGGTGCGCTAATATGCTCTTTCAGTTGACTGCCCCAAAACTATTGGCGGGGTTTAACATTCCTGCCAACCATAGATACGCTTCACTCTTAGAACGATTAGCTGTCAAATCTTGTTTCTTCGTAATTTAAAAGATGGCATGTCATATTGTCGTATTCATATGAATATGACAAACGTCCCGCTACCTTTCTTTCGCCGGTTTTTCTCAGTTCGACGTGTTGATTTCCTAACCGGTAGTTGATTTTTGACATTTAATAAGGAAGTGTGGCGATTCTTTTTGAATAAAGAAAGGCGACGATCACGATGTGTACCGGTTATCATGGGTACGCCACTCCGTGGTCCCGGGTTTGATTTCCGGCCGAGTCGATGTAGAAAAAGTTTTTTAGATTTCTACGTTGTTTTAGGTCTGGGTCTGTTTGTGGTACCGTCGTTACTTCTGATTTTCCATAACGCAAGTGCTTTAGTTACAGCTGTGCAGATAGTAGCATTGGGATCAGAGTAATGTATGTGATGTTGTCCAATACTTACTTTCTTACTTAAAGATTTTTAACTTTAACTTAGACAGCACAAAAAAAGAAGAGTTAATTCTTTGAACTCATGTGAATTTCTTCATCAGTGATGTAAAATTAAAATGTGTGATACGAATTCGTCAATATTTATTTTGTATTAAAACATAGAATTAAAAGAACAAAACTGTTTGATTACTTATTTTGAGATGATACTTCGAATCAGTAACGGATAGCTGTTTGTACACTGGTTACAGTTAATTTGATAACATCATCGAAAATATTAATCTAATCTTCATATATTTACACAAACCGAACCCGCTGCTTTACCCGCGCGAAATTTATAACACTTTATAAAACACATATTTTCATTTTCACATCCATCATAAGTTTAATCCTCGATAGGTGAAATAAAAATAACCTGTAGTGGTCAATAGC
This sequence comes from Vanessa cardui, assembly GCF_905220365.1. NCBI lineage: Eukaryota > Metazoa > Arthropoda > Insecta > Lepidoptera > Nymphalidae > Vanessa > Vanessa cardui. The sequence continues at coordinate 9,755,733 of NC_061130.1, read as the reverse complement.
CTTCCCCGAAACTCAGACAATCAACATAACAAATTTAATTGAAATCGGTATAAGCGTGAAGTGGTAACAGACAGAGTCGCTTTCGCACTGATAAAATAATAGTAGGGATTTACTAGCTCACTGTTCTGAGATTTTTTTAAAATGAAATCACGTAACAGCCCATGTTATGGGTAGTATAAATCTGTTAAACCGAAACTATAAGGTCTGACAGACTCTACACTTTACTATTAAAGTGTAGAGTCTGTCAGATTGTTGCAATAAAACTCATAGTACCATTTCCCTATCGTGACATCCACTTTATTACTGGTCTGTCAGCCATGGGTTCTAAGACATTATGTCTTCAACTACCCATTAAACCGGAATTCAATTATTTTATTTATTATTATTTTGTTTTTAATAAGTATACAGACTTAGGTATAAATTAGCTTACTTTTTGTAATCGCCTCATATAAATTGCTACTATATTCTTATAGTTGTTAATCAACCCTTAGTTCGTCACTGTGCGGCGAACCTTAGGTACTAAGATATTATGTTTCTTGTGCCTGGAGGTACACTGGCTAATTATCTTTCAAATCGGAACGTAACAATACTCGTCGTTAGTATTGCTCTTTTACGGTAGGATACATCTTGCACAATTCTACCAACGTATCACGTAATCATAGTAATAGCTCAGCAAAGTAATTTAATTAAGCCTGATAAAAATTAAATATTAATAACACACAAAAACTCATATAAATAATGATTCTTAATTATAATTCACTCCAATATAAATTACTTGCTTGTCCTTGTTTAGTAAACACATTAAGGTTATGGTATTTAAATTGAAGTTAAATTGGATTTATTTAAACTGTTTATATGTAATTACACTGTTTATATGACTATACGGGGTACCCGGGGGTTAGGAACGGTTTGTCACCTTAAGATCTATTTTCGTGTGCTCGTTATGAGCGATAATCTGCTTTACCGATCGAACGACATATTGCGTCGCAATGATTTGATGTTTAGATTTAAAAAGGTACTACAAGTTAAAGACTTAATAAAGGAATGAATTTGAAAATTGACGAAGGTTTTCTTACTCTGACTGTACATTACATAATACCGAGAGGGCGTGAATAGCAAAGGAATTCTTACGTATTGTAGTTATTGGTACAGAAATATGTATTCAAGATTCATAGGGATTCATAGCGTGACGAACGTAGGTCAAAAGTATATAGATTTTTAAAGACATATAAATATATACAGTGTATATATTTATAAAATATTTTTTTTGGAAGTCGTTGTCGACTCTTAAAAAGCTTTTATTAAAAATAATATGTTAATAAAAATAATATTTTTTTATCAATTTCCTATTTCAATCACGTGAATTGTATTTTGTTTTCTGTGTATTACTTTATCTATCACTATAAACCATTACGCATATCTCATTATATACCAATGTATATAGTGCCTTGTTTTATGTAATATGGCTAAAATAAATCAATATTTCAATTTTAGAGTATAGTGCACGATTGAGTAGGTATTACCCGGTCATTATATATTCTGCCACTAAAAAGCAATAATAAGTATTGTGTTTCGGTTTAATCTCAGCCAGTATTAAGAGTCATAATTAAGATGTTATGTTCCTAAGGCCTGTAGTTACTACATACAATAACACCTTAATTGCCCAGGTTGGTGGCGCAATGTCAGGATTGGTTAATACTTCTCGAGGCGCTGATGTTATAGACATATAGGGATACCGACCACTTGTGCGATTGCATATGTGTTTTTCCAAATAAAAGTATACGTCCGTAACAAATCTTTTTGTGATAATTACAAATTACTTTCTCGAAAATGAGTTATATTTTAGGTATATAAGAATCTTATTCTCAAATTTAACATAAATTATGGTTATATAAATTTCTGTTCTTATCAATAATAATTAGATTAAGATCATGAAGATGGATGCGTCCGGCGCATTGAGATATCTTAGGATTAATACGTTTGCAAAATTGATTTATAATAATTCCTTTTCCTAACAAATAATAATATCCATGCAAGCGTTGTCGTGTTATTATCTTATTTATATAAAATGTATTTTTAATTGGTGTTAATTTCCAGGATAATGCTTAGAAAACAATACCTAATTAATAATCCCTTTGTTTAAATTGATCTTATAAATGTCCATCAATCAATATTACGTTTATATATAAAAAATAAATACAAATATTTATAGAATAATTAATTATAAGTAGAATAATCATTTAAGGATTTGAAAATATAAAACAATTATCCGTCCTCATTTTGTAGGATTGTAATAATTTTTATTCATTTATATGCCGAGATATATTTTATAACCCAACGTTATATTAAAAGACATTTTTCAAAATGGTGTATTCGCTGGTTACAAGTTACAACATGTCCGGTATATTTTATATTAATATAAATACTTAGTAAATATATTGCAAAACAACACAAGTGCAAAAGCTAAGTATTTGATAGTTAAAGTCCCACAGCTGGGCAATTGTTTCCCCTCTCTTGAAGAGAAAGTTTGGAGGGGAGTTCTTGTGGAAAAATTGCAAGTACAGATATGCAGGTTACTTTACGACGTTTTCCTTTATCGCCGATCATGAGATGTTCGTTGAGCGACTTGTTCATCTCGGCTTAATCATAATTTTTCTAATAAATTGTACAGCTTCGAAACCGGTACATTTTAGAAACGAGTTCGACATACGTAATCGCGCCTCGAGACACAAAAAATCAAACTAGAACTAGACGGAAATATAAATAATAAACCATGACCTTAAATATTTTGTTTATGTATAGTTCCTGGTAACGATTCCTTGCGACACCGCGTCGGTTTTTTTTTACAAATTCAGCTCGGCTGATCGACGCCAACCTAAAGTAGGTATGTGTTAGGTTTCTAGTTTGGTTCCCCGTCACTGAATTCTTTGTTGTGGTGCTAAGTGTGTATTGAATTGATACGCTTAACATATAACCCTATAGCATAGAATATAGTGACTTCTTTTATTGGACAATTTGGTAAATCAGATATTGCTTCGAAAATCGACGTAAGAATGCTTATATATATGTATATATTTTAATGCAGTTTTAATAACGGAGAAAAGTTGAGAAATTTAACTGTCCCAGGACAAACAATATTGTTATTTTAATATTGGTTCAATATTCAAGTTGTATTTTACCTTGATGGCGGTCAAGACGGTTATTTAGTGTTAAATAATTTATATTATATAATATCCTATTTGTGTTTGGATATATGCATTTTTAGTAGAGTAATAAATATTCGATTGGAAGAATAAGTGTATCGTAAACATGTTATTCGTAACCAATAGCGTTATTAATATTCGTTAATAGATTGTTAAAAAATTCAAATTTATTATAATATAATTTCATTTCATTTTGTAGAGCTTCCGTACCCTTGACTTTTTCTCGTGAAGGTCGGCTATTGAGATTGGGTGATGAGTGTTTTTTTCAAGTATAACGAAACCAGACTAATGCTTATATTTTCTGCGAAAAAATTACTTTACGCGTTTTTCCGAGATATAATATAAGCTATACGATATGTATTAGGTACCACGGGTACGTACCACGCACTTATTACATATGTCTGTATATATCTACCGTTAAGGAGCAATACTAGTATTTTTTGTTCCGATTTGAAGGCTGACTCAATCAGTGTAATTATCACATATTAGTTTTCAAGGTTCGTGGCGCATTGGCGATATTAGGAATAATTCAAAATTGTAACGGCATCAATGTCTATGACCGATGGTGACCACTTTCCCACTTAATCGGCTATGCCCTCTACCTGTATTTGCTATATAATTAGATGAACGATCGTCAGTCATATTTTCAATAGATTATCACGAGTGAAATATTATTATTATTAATAGATTTAATACTTTTTTTAAAAAACGATAGGCTTTTTTGTACAGGTCGTTTGTTTGTTACTGCAAATGATATTCAGTTGAGGGATTCAGTTGGGGGAAATTTTCTAATAAGCTATCAGATAAAAAAGGTAAAATATACAAAAACAAATTAGCTGAATATGACTAAATAAAAAAAACCTATTTAATGTTTGTTTTATTATTGTTTGTACACATTTGCTCATTATTTATTCTATAAATAAACCTATCCTAGTTAGACATTGATAAAAAAATACACAAATATGTATTTAATATTGAAATAAACATAAGATTTTTCATCTTTAATAGAAGTGTACTTAACTACTTACTTTCTTAAAATTGTAGTATTATTATTATGATGATTTAAATCGATTGTTTTGCAATTAAAAAGGTTTAGAGGTTGCATGTCAACGTATATATAGCGTGCTAGAAATTAAAACTATCAAATAAAACCTTTGCTTTAGATAGTACATTTTGACGTTTGATTTACAAATGGGTTAAATAAATTGTCGAAGGTGAAATAAACTAAAACGGGCCACATAAATGTTATATCCAACATAAAAGTCCTCATTTATCTGACTAACATGTTAGCATTCAAAATTATATTAATACTAACTCTGCCCACGACCTTGTACGCCTTTGAATATAACAAAAAATATAATTGTAACGTGAGTTACTCCTTATTATATCAGTTATCTGCCAGTGAAAATCCCGTCAAAATCAGTCTAGCCGTTCCAGAGATTAGCTGGAACAAACAGACAGACAGACAGACCGACAAAAGTTGTAAAAAATGTTATTTTGGTATATGTACCGTGTATAAATACATATGCATTGAGTAAAAAAGGGCTATTTTAATATTACAAACAGACACTTCAATTTTATTATATGTATATTTATATTTTGATTATATAGAGGTAACGTTTTATTTTAGGTATCACCTAGTAGCTTACCTTTATACAACTTTCATATGTTTATCTAGCTTATGTAGGTTTATCTAGTTGAAAAGAAAAATTTCGATTTAATGGTTTCTAAAAATAATTATTCCAAAATTATAATATACGAGTATACAATACATCTAAAATGTCTGGAAAAAAAAACACACTATCGTTTTATAGGTCAACGTAATTGATAAAATGAAAGTATACACATGACAAAATAAATAATACGTCTATTTTAACATTTTGTGTAGTAAATATTGCCTTTTGCAACATAGCAATTCGAACCGGTTATTTTAGAAATGTAACGAGATATTTAAATGAACGCGCGAAAAAATACGCTGGAAATGTTGGTCTACACATTATATTTGTTAGCACAGTGTAAATAAAAAAAAATTAGTTTGGCCAATATTAAATACCTAATTGGTTAATATATCACCAGTATAAATATTTATTTTAATCGTATTAAGTCCTGATGTCCTTATAAAAACAATTAAGTCTTTCTTATTAAATTTTCGGTCAATCTATAAAGGTCAACAAGGTCAAGATCAATGGTAGCAAAAAGCGGTTAATAAGAGCTTAATTCGATTGTTTAACATGTAAATATAAGTGTCATAGAAATTCATGAGTATTTTGTTACTGAAAAATATTTAAAACGTTAAGAAATATAAGTATAAAAAATAAAGGAACATTATAAATATAAAAGTATATATTAATTAAGCAATTTATTACCTGAGTGTATATAGGAAATGTATGTGTTTAATTTATAGCTCAAATCATAACGTAATGCTTCTAACATTGTCTTACGATGATAAGCATCGTCAAGAGGAAAAGTTGTTTAATTGAAGAGGATATTGACCTTAGTTGGTAAATATACAATAGTATATACATATATGTAACTGGTTTATTTGATAATTTTACCGGTATAACCAGATTCATTTATGTTAAGATAAAATAAGATTATATATCGGTATCGAGTGCCTTCCTTTTATTGGTGCCGGCGATAAAGTATGATCAACAGGTCCTTTGAAAGGACTGGTTAGAACTTGCAATTTTAATGCTTTTGACTTAGACATTTATCGTGCGAGATAATTACATTACAAAGTATTATTGATGTGAATCATCTGTTAGTGTAAAATGCAGGTAACACCGACCGGCATGTGAGTCGGTATCACCTCCGCCCCCGCTCCACCGCTCGATTCCCTTGTGTGTTTGTTGAGCGCAATATACTTTGGTGCTAGATTATCATAATAATAAGATTGTTTTTACTATATTTTTCTTCATATTTACTTACTAACTCCGACTTCACACGGGTAAAATTCATGCAAATTTACTCTTGCATTAAGAAACTTTCTTAGCGCGTTATAAAATAACGATTTAAAACAATGTTTGTTTTATTTTAGGCAATAGATTTCTTTAATGATGAAGTCTCTTAATAATCATGATTTCCGTGTTTTACATGTGCCTGGGGCGTGTTATCACAGCTTTTCGTTATGTATAAAAGATGGAAGTTTACCAGTACATATTCAAGACTTGTAACTTTTCTTTTCCAATTTCCATTCAACGCAATAAATTAGTACCATAAATATGTCAAAGGAAACTGATTTGTTTGTTCCTTTTAATTTTTTAGCTTCATTTAAGCGAAGGTTTTTATTTTCAAGGTGACATATATTTTCCATGATATTAAGGTGTTCCCAAGACTTAAACGTGTGTTATCTCTAAGGTCAGTTTTTATGTCATGGTCGTGAAGGCCTATTTACTGAATGCTTCCGTTAAAACATGCGTTGTCAGATTTAATCATGGCCTGTCTGAATGTCCATTTAACACATGTAATTTCTTTGTGATTGATGTTAGTATTATAAAAAAAGAAGTAAAAAGTGCAAAATCATTACTCGACGATAATTCGTCGCCTCCGACCGTAGTAATCGACGTCGTAAGAAATGTTTTCCCATTGTCTATTGTGCTTGTGACTAAATACTGCTCACTGATTCTTTAATATAAAACTTTAATGTCCAGGAAATTGCATAGGTTTATTTTTTAAGATCGTATCTGCACAGACGTGGTAACCGTTTCGTTGGTTTTGTCCCGGCTTCACACGGGTGGACATAAGTTTTTTAATTGTAATTTACCTATTATTTATACGCTTTTGCTTTTTTTCCAACATTTAAAAATTGTCGTTCTATCTCGATCTACTTACATAAAAGCCTTAATAAATTACAAGCCTAAATCTTCCTTATGAAGTTCTCTGTCTATTAGTGAAAACCGTATGCTATCCGTTCAGTAATTTTGGAGTTTATCGCGAGCATACAGACAGACAGACACGGTCGGCGACTTTGTTTTATAATATGTAGTTAGTAAGTAATTCTGTCTGTTCTCTTTTTCACACCCTATCTATTGAATCGAATGTGATCTAAGTTAGTAGGAAGCAAACTAGTATTCCAAGAAAGGAAATTGACTCCCTATTTTGACAATGATCGATAACCAGCTCTTTATATTCTGGAATAACATTATTTCAATGTTTTTATAACCAAACAGAATCCCAATCTAAAGTATAGTGCATGGTAGGTTTTCTATCAATCATATTCGTGAAGCTTTAACGGTAACACATCACAGTATTTTTAAGCGACTTTTAAAAAAAAGAGGTTATCAGTTTGACTGTATGTATGTACGTATTAATGTGACATTGCTTTAATTAAATTTGAATATGTGCTTAATTTCGTAAGTGTATTTTTGGATCTATATTTGTCTACGACTTTCTCGAAAACTAAATGTCGTATTGATATAATCACTTTTAATTTAAGTTAGGTACTTTTCAACTTAGGGAACACTGTAAGTTTCATGAAAATCGGTTTAGTAGTTTCATAGATTTTTTGTTGCTGTTCTAATTTTGATTTTGATTTTAACCTTACGAAGGATTAATCTTTATTTTTTGTTTTGTTATATATCATTATAGTTATGTAAAGTGGAATAATAAGATACAAAGAAATATGTACTAGACTAAAACACATTTTTTCTAGTTATATTTACGTAATGAACAATTTATTCACGTGTCATGTTAACCATCAAAGCACATCATGTAAGGATGATCGTTATCAATTCTACTTCTTTGAATCTAAAACCTCGTAATAGCTAAACAGTATACTAAATAAATCTATACATATATAATAAAATTTGAGTGTCTGTTTGTAATAATAAAATAGAAATAAGTTTTTACTCAATTCATATGTATGTATACATATACCAAAATAACAGTTTTTACAATTTTTGTCTGTCTCTCTGTTTGTTCCGGATAATCTCTGGACTGGTTGGATCGATTTTGACGGGACTTTCACTGGTAGATAACTGATATAATAAGGAGTAACTTAGGCTACAATAATATATTTTTTTGTTAAATTCAAATGCGTACAAGGTCGCGGGCACAGCTTGTAGTATATAAGAATAGATATAATAGCCTCATTAGTAGGTATGTATCAATAATTAACGGTTCTTTTTTAATGATGGATAACGTGTTTGTTTCGTTTTTTTAAACTATAATAATTTATTTTTATACCGTTAGATTACTGGCGGCGTTTTTATCTTCCTATTCTCAAACAAACAATAAATGGTAAAATATGTACTATATTTTACCATTTATTGTTCTTAATAGAAATCTATTTAGTCTATAGATTTTTATGAAGGTAATCGAACAGGAGTTTCATGTGATTGAATATCACTACAACCACCCATGGTCATCTGCAAGACCGGAGGGCATAGAGGTGCGTTGCCGGCCTATCAGAAATGTGTACGCTTTTCCTGAAAGGCCTCTAACTCGTATAGGATCAAAAATCGCCGACGAAAGCTCATTCCACAGTGAAAAATGCCTCAAAAATTGCGCTGTTCTTGATTATGGGAGAACTAGGGATGTGATACTTTTAATTATGACGAGATGTTCGAAGGTAAAATTCAGCGGCTAGAATTAAACCAAACCAAATCGAAAATAGATTTATTACACCCATTAAGTCCGCCGTTTGTTACAACTGCGTCCCTTTCAGGTCAATAAAGAATATAAAAAATAAATGAAAATAAAATAGACGAGAAGTCTTTAATTAGAACAAAGTATCTTTTATAAGGAATCTACAATTGTACGATCGTGTTTTATCTTTACAAAGCATTGAATTGCGCGCAACTTTATGCATTGCTGAATTGAGTAGGAAATCGGGTTTCAACAATTCGTTGAGTATCGGAAATAGTTGCTGTTAGCGATAACTTTGGTAAATAAGCGTAAAGTCGACAATACAAAGGAGAGTATACTAGCGTTGGTTAATATTAGTATCGAGACGCTGAATAGGACAACTGATTGACTACCTATGTTTTTGTGACATTATTAGCGAAAACATATACATAAATTATATAAAACATTGTGAAGGATTAATGTTATATTTATGTACAATTTCAATTTCTTTCTAAACTCTTGAAATGATCTTTAAAACTTACTTATGTTCATGATTTTCATAAAACAAAATTCTTAAGAACGTTACCAACAATTGCAAAATGTGATATATTATTTTTCATTAAATCATTTTTTTTAAAAGTAAGCATAGATTTTATTAATGAATATTCGTTTAGTGAAGACGCGGTTTTAGTAGCAAAAGTGAATATTTAATACCATTAAAATATATAAGATTTTATCAAAGTCGTTTCTGGATACCGAAAGGTTATTTATTAAATTGAGTCATTTATCAAATTCAACAAATTAATTCATACACTTATTTGTATCTTCATGATTCATTGTGAAAAAGGAAGATCAATATATATCGAGTTTTTTTACAATAAAACCGTTCACGGAAGATGGGTTTAACCATAAAATTACAAGTTTTTAAATGTCAAAAATAATGGGGTTTCAATATGAAAATAAATGCGATCCAAAGATAAAGGCATGTCTTCGATAAAAGCCTTTAACACAAAGCATACACAAAATATGTCTTCCGTATTGATAGAATATGCTTTATTTTAAAATTTTTATCAATGACGTGTTGAGATTTTTATCTCAAATATATTATTCAAGTCTCATTCTGATACATAAATTTCCCACTGCCGGGCTCAGATCTCCTCTCCCATTAAGGAAAGGGTTTGGAACATATTCCACTACGTTGTTCCAATGCGGTTTGGTGGAATGCACATGTGGCAGAATTTCGATGAAATAAGACACATGTAGGTTTCTTCACGATGTTTTCCTTCACCGCCGAGCACGAGATGAATTATAAACACAAATTAAGCACATATATGTACTGGTGCCTGCTTGGGTTTGAACCTGTTCTAATCACTGGGGCATCTCAGCTCCCATTAATTATTATTGATACAATATATAATATTATTGCATTAGAGTACAGGCAGAAAGCGTCATGTAAAGGATAGCGTTTGCCCTACAGGCAATTTTTTCCTTAAATTATCTTTCTCTCTTACTCTTTCTGTTCATTTAATACTTAATTTTTATTATTCAAATCAAATCAAGTCACAATTCGAGTACATACCTATATTTTATTCAAGTAAGCTGTTGTAATCACTTTTGGATCGTCATTTAACAAGTATATTAAGTAAAGCTACCACCAGTTCGGATTCTACCGAGAAGAACCGGCAAGAAAATCAGTATTTACTCTTTTTCAACATTAAAAAATACATTCATGTTAAATAACTACAATGATGTATGTTTGTAATATAGGATATATGGCATGGAAGTATATAATAAAATATAAACTTGTATTGAATAATATGCCTTCTTTATCTATGTATTTTATACAAATGATTTGTTTATAAATCGGCACAGTTAAAAATATTGTTTTAATTCACAATGGATTTTTAATGACAACATGATTTCTTTGTGCTTATTATTTTATGTCATTTTAACCCCACGATAACGACACCTGTTATTGTTTTGTTATAATGATTCAATACACATATTAAATTATAAAATCTGTTCAAGCATTAATAACTTATTAGTTATATCATAATACGTAACACTAATTATTGCTTCATTAGTATAATTTCAAAAACAGTATGAAACCGATACAGCAATGGTTTTGTGATAAATCAAAATTCGATCATTAATAAAAACGGTGTGTTGTACTTCAATAAAACTATCACATTATTAATTATTTAATTGTTAAATGACGTTTTAACGGTACTATTAGTTAGCCGCTAACTGATGGCGAACCAGTATGACATGTGGTGTGAAATTAAATTAATCGAATTAAAACAATTATACTTTATCACGAACAATTCGGTATATAATTAAGCAATCGCTTTGTTTTTAATATAAGGAAATATTTAAGTATGTAAGTGCAACAAAAAAAAAACAGTACAGTAACATTAACAGCCTGTGAATTTTCTTCTGCTGGGCTAAGGCCTCCTCTCCCACTAAGAAGTGGTTTTGGAACATATTCCACCACGCTGTTCCAATACGCGTTGGTAAATTACAAACATACGGATTGAGAAATAAATTTTCACTTTTTTTTTGTACATTTATCTATGAGCACGCATTAGAGTCGAGGGTTAATCCACATAAGTACTTTACGACCTATAGTCTATTCCAACCACAAGACGACAAAAGCCAAATAAACAATATTTGAAAACGAATTAACGAGGTATCATTGGTCGAGAGTTACTTACTTTACGTTACTTTGTGTTTGTAATTCATCTCGTACTCGGCGTTTAAAGAAAACATCGTGAGGTAACCTGCTTGTGTCTAATATCATCGACATTCTGACACATGTGTATTACACCAACCTGCATTGGAACAGCGTGGCAGAATATGTTCTGCACCTGCTGAGGAGCAGGGGAAAGGGAGAGGAGGAGTTAACTCAGCAGTGGGAAATTTACAAGCTTAATGTTAATGAAAGAAAAATAATCTTATCTAACTTATAAATGCGAAGGATTATATGGATGATTGACACTCAATCATGTTAGAACGTTTGTACATGTATACCTATTTCATTAAAATTTGACACATGTATGTCCATTATATCCTTAACACCTGCAGGCAAACCCCTGAAACAATATAATTGCGAATGATATTTATATGGATGTTTGAGATCAGTGTAGAACATACCTTTACACTCTACATACTAATAGGTTAAGTAGATAAACATACTTGGATCTCGTTTAATTACCAGTTCAAGTCCGGGTTCAATATCGATTCAAGTTCGAAACCTTTGTATACAACTGGTTTTAAATAGATAAGAAATTTTGCGAAGAAATATATCAGCCGTAAAAACGTTGAGATATGTATGTGCATTGTAAGTATAACATATATATATATATACTCACCTAATCGCTATATTACATATTGATCCAAAATTACCTTCTCCAAGAAAACTACAATTGTAGGATGTTCTTAATATAATAAGAAGATTGTATTGTATTAGAGCATGTACAAGGATCTATTTTGAATCCTTTTCAATTTTTGTGATATACAAATGAGGTTTGCTTATGATTCCTCATTACTTTTCAGATTTAATAACATCTAGTTCTAAATGTTAAAAAGACAAAATACATATTTGCCTCAGCTAATGTAAGTAAACATAACATAACATTTCAAGTTATCTTTAGACCATAATGTAACAAACATTAGGTACAGTATTTCTAGGAATCACTTTAGATTCAAACTTCAGTGGAATCCTCATATATCGTCTCTGACAGGGACACTCAGCTCCGCAGCTTACGTTGTTAGAAAAGTTATATAACTAATTAATGTTGATACTGCTCGATTAATATACTGTGGTTACTTTCATAGCATTAAGTCTTACAGTATCTGCTTTGTTGTAAAGCTGAGGATATCGAAACTGTTTTCAAGCTGCAATAAAAAGCTGTTAAGTAAGATGTTTTAATATTGTAGTTAGTTTTTCATATCAATATATTCATAATAACAGTTATTTTCGAAAGAAACTATGAAAATCATTGTACTCTGGCAAGGTTCTGGTACACGATATTTGTTTCTATAATAAGATTCCATATTCATTTTTAACTGGCCTATTAAAAATGTAAAATCTCATCTAAAAAAAAACATGATAAATCAGGCATATTAATCAATACAAGATTATATTGAAGATAAAAACTTAGTATTTATTACTTCTAGGCAGGGTATATAAAAAATAATTGTTAACTACTGAGTTTCTTGCTGGAGCATAGAGCGACGATATAATTTAATCATCAGAGCATTGAGTACAATTATGAATATGGTATAATTGCAATTGTTCTATAGTAATCTATCCAGTAAACTGCAGAAATTAAGGAATTGGTGAAAGTGTCCGTGGATATTATTATCTCGTGTAAATTATGTAAACAAATTATGTTTAAGTTTTGGTTATTAAGTTTTGTTTTCGATAAGATAAAAATATTTATAAAATGAAATTTTCTTATCTTTTATTCGCACAAAAAAAACATTCATTTCTCTCTTATTGTGGTCTGCTTTTATTTTTAATGTTTTAATTTAAAATAGATTATTGGCAAATTGACAACCAATCGCCACTGCGACAACCATCTAACAAGCTCCCAAGATTGTTGATCCAGGGATCCCTTGTACAGATACATAACGATGTTGTTGTGATGAGTGAGTGGAACCTATACAGATATGAGAATTTTAGACAGAAAGAGAATCAGAATAACACAAACCTTTTTTCAATTAGGTTTGAACACTGGGCCTTGGGATCTGCTACATTAGGCCAACTAATCAGAAAAATTGTAAGCAGTGGCGATATGCTTGTTTAAGATGCGTTTTTTATACTTACACTAATGTTTATGGCTAACACTTATTGCCTCAGTAAAGATGTCATAAATATAATATACAAATTAAGATGTAACATAAAACTATTTTAGGCATTTATTAACGATCAAAATACCTTTAAACGCTTTTATCATATAAGTCTAAAATGATTATATGATTAATTAGCTCATGAGTGTTTGTCATTATTGTATGTTCCAAAGAATCCCAGAATTGAATTTGAGTTGTTTTGATCTTTGCAAAACACGTTCCACTGTTCTTGATGAGTTACAACAAACTAGTTTGACTTCTTAAGTAAATTTCGCGCTAAATCTTTTTAAAGTTCACTAACAAAGGACCACGCGAAATTTATATTACATTCATCTTCTGTAATAAATACTAAACCTTATTAAGTCAAAAAGTATAATTAGTGTATAACATATAAATATATTACATTTGTGTGGCATGTTATAGATTTTGTATTTTAAACAAATGCATAGCATAGTAGGATATTTTGGGATTGAGTACAATAGGTATTATATAGATTTTTTTTATATCAGAAAAGTATCAATTTATTAACATAAGAATTAACAACATTAAATGCTTAAATACATACAAATATGAACTAAAACTAGTTACTGTATAAATCTTGAGCGCATGGAATGGTGGCAAAAATGCTAGCAGCATTTCCCCGTTGAATCGCAGTTCCGATCCTCTGGGCAAAAAACGAACCAGCCCTCGAGAGTAATTAATATATATTTTTTATGTTTTAAGTTCCTATCCTATCATTTGGATCAGATATTATAAAATTATCATTTCAGATTTTGGATCAGATATTATATAGCTATCCTTTAGTCTTAACCCGTTTTTTCTTTTTAAAAAGATTTGACATTTTCTAATATTGAAGTTCAGCATTACATTAGAGGTAGAAATATTAACAATAGTGGTACAATATATTTATAAGAACTCTAGCAACCCGTTCCGACTTCGTCCTAGTGAAATCACCCAGGGACTCAAAATCATCGAAATCGATCCAACCGTTTAAGAAGAGTTAAGAACACACTTAGAGAAGATTATTTATATAAATATTATTTATATTTACAGCGAATGTATAAATTTAACCAATTAACAAATTTAAAGGTCATGATCAATAAAATCTTTATCTGTTAATAAATAAGGCGTATTATTCACTAAATATTACACAGTTAATAAAAAAAGTTAGGATTTGGTATTCGTTCTCGTTGATTTGCATACAGGATATAAAATTTTAATTGCATATGATTATTTCATTCTACGAATTATATAAGAGTAGCTATTGAGTTACCTGCCGGTTTTTCTCAGTAAAATCTGCATATGTAAAATAATTTTGTTAAAAAGAAGAATCAACTATAGCAGCTTATTTGACTAAAATCTACTTTAAGACTCAAATTTGTTAATAATTTTAAATCATAACTGATCACGCGTATAATTAGTGTTAGAGATTAATTTGGAATAGCTTACTGAAAATGCAAGCGGCTTGTTTAAATTCCATCTCGTATAAGCAGTAGAGAAGTTTAATTCAGTTGCATAAATGCTAAATCCATCCAAGCGTTAACTGACTAGATATATAACGAAAATGTACTAGTTACAACTCGTTTTATTATATTATTTATTATTTAACTCTCTCATAGAAAAAAAAACACACAACATAACAATGCAAGTATTTTATCATTAGAATTACAAAGTACAATAATGGAAATATAACCAATAATCGCGCCCCGATGTCCGGTCAATATTTCTTATATTCCCTATTGCTATGAGCTGTGATTAATGACCACAACCTGCAAACTGGTTAATATATAAGACAAATACTGTCCTAATTCAGTTTGTTTACGATAACTTTCTATTAAACATGCTTATATTTCATTGACTAAATTTATCTAATAAATACAAGAGAAGAGTTTTAATATTATTTTAAAAATAAAAACATCTTGTAAATAATTCGTATAATGCAGTTAGCAAACTTTACGGATTAACAGAATTGACAAGTAATGAATGATTCGTAAACCATAGAATGACAATAAAATATGTTTGTTTTAATAAAATTTAACCATCAAATACAGTAATAACTACCTAACAACGACATATAAATGAAATCGTAAATATAATAATATTTATTATATTTTTATAAATTAACAACGAAGCTATTTAAAAAAAATCAATTATTTTAATTTACAATTTTTAGATATATTTTATAAAGAATGGCTGTAATTTAAATTTGTATGTGTGTGTTTTCTTATGTATAATTGTTTACTTTATTTATTTTTCTTTAACGAACGAACAATTATTGTACTAGCGTGCGATGATATCACATTTTATTTAATAATTATTACTTAACTCGTTATGTACTACAAGCGATAAGTTGCAAAAAAACTAATAATTAATCGCCATAAATCTAGGCAACTAAAGTAATTTAGTAATAATATAGGTATTTCCAATTGTTGATATTTTATATTTTACACTTTTACTGTAAATTTAAATATTTAGTATAAGATTATATCAATTAAATTAATACATCGCATGATTTTTTATTGATACGTTATAAAATTTAATGCAGTTAGTTATTAGTTAGTGCTATTTAGTTACGTCAAATTTTAAAATTGTAAGATTTTGTATGTAATTGCAAAGAAAACAATGAATTAATATTATTAATGTCAATGCTACTTTAATAGAAGTGATTTAAAATAAATTATCTATAAAAGCGAAACCTTCTTAAGAAGGTCTTTGAAATATATAAATAAATTATTGAATTATCTTAATTGATTAATATCTTGAGTATCGACAGTATGATATATACTAATAATTCAAATGCGAAACTATTTTTGTCCGTCTGTCTGTCATGGCCAAACCACTGTGCAGAATTTTAATGAATTTGTTATGAAGCAAGTTTGAACTTCAAGGAGCGATATACTTTTGATTAACACTAGACGACTAACCTCTGTAACTGCAAAGTCACAAGTGTCATGTTTCTTAATAAGTGATATTAAATATGAAATGAGGAAAAGCTTAATTATCTTATAATATTATAACTTATCTGAGAGAGTATCGTTTGCGTTCCAAGCGTTCGTATTAAAACAAACAAATACGGGCTAGGCAGTGTTAATAACAAGGCGGTTTCTAAGCTCTCGTCCTCAAAGTTAAACAATACATCCTGGTAAGAGGTGAGTTTGAATAGGAAAACTTTATTCATTACTTATCTCAGAAGGTGCCCCACATTTAACAGTATATATACTTCAGAAATAAAAAATATTTATGTTTAATATATATAAAGTACATAGAGACATAGGAATGGATTTGAACTCTCAGATATCGCGGCCAAGGTACAAGTGTTGTTAATGTAGCTTCTATAATTTCAAGATTTAATTTTCTCGGTTCGATGGTATTACTCGGTGGGGAGTTTAAGTCCGTGTGGGTAGGTAGTTCTCAGCCATCAAGTGTTATATAGACAAATGATAATACTATAGTTGTTAAATTTCGGGCAACTTTGTTTTCAAGACGATAAAGTAGTGTCTCCTAGTCTTATAAGTACAGGAATATCAATCAACTTACATAAAATTTCTTTCGTTGTTACCAAAATACTTTATCCAATATAAAAATAACAAAAATGATAGTTTTATTCTTAAAGTTATTAGTGTTTTAAGACGTATTAATTCCTACTAAATTTGTGTTAAGCACATTCTTCCTTGCACATATTATCTCTAAAAATTATGGTGATAAGAACATCAAGCTACCAGCAATTAATATGGAGGGTTGGTTGGAAATGGCCAAACTAAAGTAATTAGTAGTATTTAGTGTGCATCATTGTTAACTCTTATTCATTTTATCTACGTAATAAGAGAGGAATTAAGAAAAAGCTATCACCACAAGTTCAACATTTTTTAGAAAGCATTAATAATAAAAAGACATAACAGATTCTTTTACTTATCTACGCTAATTTACATTTAAGTAAAAAAAATCAATTGTAGAAAAAAACAAAAATTAAAATTAATAATGAGTAAATTTTAATCGTTAATTGGTTTCACGTGTCCTTGTGACAGCTCGTAAGGATCACCCGAAGTGAATTGGTCGTTGACATACCGTACTTGTAACGCAACTTTTGACATTTAATTATGGAAAATTACTAAATATATTTGTATATAGGTAGATACTAAACGGCGCAGACTGTTTTTCTCGTCTCTTTTTGATTTAAAGGTAGGTATTAGAGCGGTTTGTGTGCTTTATTGTAAAAAATAAAATTAATAAGAAATAAGAGTTGCGAAACAATCATATGTCATGTTTTCTTGAGGTTTTACATGAAAATCTTTATAATGCTCGTATAAATATATATAATATAGTTATATGCATGAAGTTTTTAGTGTAAGCAAATTCTAAAGTAACCGCTGCAAGTGTCCATTGTTCTGGTAAGAAAAGTGTATTCTTAGTGTAACCGCAATGTGTAACCACTAAATGAATAATGAAAAATCATCAGTGGTTACTCTGTTTTGAATTCTTATATATTTAACATATGTTTTGACCACTGGACAATACAGACTTTCTCTGCTTGGGTTAATCGATTTTATATTAATTCCAAAAGGTCAATAAACTCGACACTATGTTTTGGGTAAAAAAATAAATTAATTATGAAGTAACTACTAAATAAACAGTTTCACTCACAAGTTGCAATATTATTCTATATTAAATAAATGGTAAGGTCAGTGTTAACGTTACACATAAATAAAAACTGCTATTTTCAATTGCGGAATTTAGCGACAATTTATTCGACGACCTTAGTCAATCTTTAATGACAGCTTAGATAAAATCATGGTAATTCAATTGCAATTTCAAAGTACATAAACGCGTGTGATATTTCTGAGGTCATTCAACCTAAAGGCCGTTTGCAGCAAGAGGTTTTTTATTCTGTAACTCATTCATTACTTTTAAGAAGATATCCTAAATAATTTGGATTTATACACTTTCAAATGCGTTGGTGAGCGCTATAATTGCTTGACGAAAGAGCCAAACATTACACGTTTTTTTTTTTAACATTTTAGCAATATTGAAGACTCAAAAGGAGGTTTATGTTATTGATGCAAATGAGACTTAAAGAAGTACATTCTAGTGTGAGGTTTATCGAACCTACACGTTTGTATAAATTATTACATCCAGAGACTAACAGTTAGTTACCTTGAAGTAGATAAAGAAATGGCCATGACAGTCACAATACCCCAATGTATTAAACGTCGTCCAGGGTGTTTTATTTAATAATAATATGATCATTCTCCATCCTAGTTCCTTAAAGTATATAAAATAAATTATACTTAGTTACGAGTAGGTACATATATTTTAAGAATTATTTAAAGTCAGAATTAAAAGGTAAAAAGTATTTGTTTACTTTCGTGTATTCATAGGCTTGTGGGCCGAAACGACCCTTTTTGTTTGTTGGATAGCTGGGTTTATTTGTGTTGCTTATATACATAACATAACATAGCATACGTATATAATATGTAACACTGAAACGATTTTAAATGCAATATATTCTTTCTATTCTTTTTTAAAAAAACACGCTGCTTTTTTTGCTCGTCCTCTTTATCTTTTCTTTCTGAACCGGTGTTGGATTTTAATTTGGAAATGATAATAAAAATATTAGGATCTACATTATAATTTTAAAAGAAGTAAATATTTATATATTTTTAATCGTTAAAATCTGAAATTATTAAATCGATTTTAATTATTTTTGTATAATAAGTAGTTCTAATGGTATAATTAGAACTACTATATCCACGAGAAACTTAGTTTATATTTGATTTAAGTAATAATGAGATTAATGTGTGTATGTACATATGTACTCTTAAAGCCATAAACTGAATTCCACGCAAACGACGATGTGGGCACAGTTAATATTGAATAAAGGAGTTTAAGTTTGAATTAACGTTAATTACACAGTTTACATAAGGCCTAAAGTCGTATAGCACAAGTTTTGTTGTACATGTCGTACATACATATATGTATGTTTTAATTGATATTATGGAAAGTACCAAGATTGTAGGAAAATTATTTTATATTTTATGTTTGAAATTGACAATTAATTAAGGACAATTTATTTATATGGTTATGTAGAACTCGTGTTCTTAATTTGGAAATGAATAGAATTATAGTTCTTTAAAAAATGTAACACAGTGCAGTAGCAAGGTGGGATAAGCTCATAAGCCTTTTCCCAAATTTGACATAAATAATATTATCCGAACATATTTCTGAGGTAATCATCGCACACGCTTGCACGCTTCCCAATTCTTTGAGTCTTTGCACATTGTTACAATGCAAGAAAAAGATTTACTACATTTTTCAGGCTGTCACTTACCTGACATAAATCCTTCTGGAAATGATTTTGTGGCTGGGTTACGGCAACCATATAATAAAATAATAAATCACATGGCAAGCTGCTATATTGATAGCAGCATTAAATTGATTGATATATATTGATATATTGATATAGTAGCTGAACCTGCGGCTTTACCCGCGCGAAATTTATAAAACATAAACTTCCAACCCCGTTCTTAGCGGGTGTCTTCACTCTATTAGGAACCTCCCAATATTTTCATGTTTGTACGTTATAGTTTCTGAGATTTCCTGATTAATATATGAATGATATATCGCTTTTATATATATAGAAGATTTTAAAACAAATTTATGAGATATCGCAAAGGTAATTGAATAATAATTGTATTTCACGCATTAATAAGCTATAAAATAAATGCAATAACTATGTCTACTTATACGGTAATGATTCTGTTGAGAGTAAGATTAAATATATCATATAGTATATGTACTATATATGATGTCAATGACTAATAAAATAATTCAACCGTATATTTCATAAAATCACATCACATTCACGATTACTGTCAGGGTATTTTTTGTATCGTGATATCTATATTTTGTATGTGTATTATATTTCAATATGACTGTCAAAAAAGAGGAAGTTGGTTTGATCAGTCACTGAGACCAGGACACAGTGATGTACTGTATATACGTATATAATGTGTGAGTCTGTGTGTATTTGTTTGTTTGTTTTCCAAGTTATTAATACTGTCATTTAAATAGTTAAATGATATACCTATAATAAAATGTTCAATATATTATTGTCTATAAAAAACAAGTAATTATTTATTATAATATTTGCATATTAGTCCACCGTTTACAGTAAACTGGTTTCGTACAATCTATTTTATTTATTTAGAACAAGCAACAAAGAAAAGTAATAATAGGTACTTAAAAATTAACAGGATCTAAATTACGCGTTATTTTTTTGCTTAAACTGTACTGTGGCACGTGCTAAGCTATACCTTGCTTAGCACGTGCCGAGTAGGTACGATTACGGAAATGATTACTCAATATTTAAAATGAGCATAAGTTTACGATAATTAAAAAAATGGTGAATTAACCTATTTTTTTGGCGATAACAGCAGGCAAAGCAGAAAATTTGGAAATATTTATTACTCCGAAGGTTACTGCGAGACAATCAACGGAAAAATCCGGCATCTATAAATAAAAACATGGTTGGTTGAGTGTGTTATTATCTATGTACTATTATATCAAAGTGAAGAGATTGTTTGTTTGTTTGGATACGCTTGTATTAATTATTACCGGCTGTTATTGATATTTTGCGTGAAAATTATCATTGTTGTATAAGCGTTGGTCATACAACAATGATTGATGGTTGGTTGGAGGTGCTAAAGTAAAGATTATATTTTTATTACATAAATTACTTGAAGTTGATACTAGTAAATGTGTACGCGATGGGATATCCCATCTGAAAGTACTGCAATGTCACTATTATAAATTTATTAATACAAATATTCTATTTCTAACTTGACAAAATTTCCTTATGAACTTTCCTACCCCTGAATGAAAGGGATGAATTCTGAAAAATATGCTCTTATCTACGTTTCGTAAAGAGTTCCTGTTACTCACAAGTACCAGGTTATGCATGGTGAATGATTCAGTAATTTTAAATGCTTGTTTCATAATTAGAATTGACCTTGCTAATGCGGGTCTTGTTCGTAGCTTAAGGTGTGCTGCTATGGGGCTGCTTCTGCAATATTTAACGCGCGTGAAACCGCGCGGACCAGTAAGTTCCTTATATAATTCCATTCCGGTTTATGGAATTTTACGCTATTTTATTCTCATCTCTGAGGGTTATTCAGATTTAAAATTAATAATTGTTGCGTACTAGTGGAGCTACATACGTACATATTATTTAATAAAGACAGAACAGTTGTAAAAAAGTACAAGAAAGGGACAAGTTCTATTCACACACGGGGACGTATAATTATCGACGATAAACTAAAATAAATAAGGCAATAAAAATAAATTTATAACGGGCATATACCTTTGCTCGAGTCTAAAAAAAACATTTTAATGAATCTTAAACTGCCAATATCAAAGTTCTTATAAAAAATTCTAGCTTTACAATGGTTTTTATAACTAATTTTATAATTAATACTACCATGAGCTTTGTACGCAGCGCCTTGACTGTTGATTTACCTCGACTATCGGCACGGTATGTCAAGGTTAATCGTGGACAAATTTGAAACCGTTTAAAACAAATTTGAGATAAATAAAATCAATAATTAATCAATTAATATTTATTTAAGGGTTTCTTTAATGTCAATTTGTGTTTTAAATATACACTAACCTCGTTATCCGTTGTTAATTCATTAAGTCATTTAAAATTTTCCGCTTTTAGCAATGTCAAGAACAGATGGATTAGACTTTTAAAGTGAAATCGTTAAATTGTCCTTTGTTTATATTTATTATAATTTGTGACATATTTAGTTTTATTTGTTTACGTACTTGCGGAGTTGTGTCATGTCAGCACAATTAAAGGCAATATGACTGGTGGTTTGGCCTTCAGGTTATTATTTCCTATTCAGATCATCGCATCGCTCAGTTTCAAAAACACTAACATGTGGCCAACACCCATACACACACATGCACACACACTAAGATCTGACTTCGTTTGACACTCTTACAGTTTGAGCTGATATGTGGTGTGAGGTGTATTATTTTTCTGAGTTGAGTTCGTGAGTTTTTCTGACAGGATTTTTCTAACATATGTCAGCTATCATGTTTTATTAAAAGTAAAATTGTTGGTCTCGAATTATAATATCGTTGAAATTAATGCTTAGAAGGATATGTACTTTTTAAGAGTGTAAAAAAAAAACAAATAACTTGTTTCACTTAATGAATCATCTATTAGATGGAATTATCGATTTCTGTTCATTAAAAAAAATAGATATAACCAGATGAAAATAAATACTAATTTTATAGCTTTACTCACACTCCTTGACCAAGAGATATTTTGTTTATTAAAAGTACCTACAAGCTGTTCCCCGCGACTCCACATCGAATGAACCCTCATTTTCTGTACCTAAATGTCGCAATTTATATTTCTGTTTCGTATGTAGGTTACCTAACAAAGGAGGCAAAGTGAAAAACATACTGATAATTAAACTTTTATATTAAATATAACATGAATGGTGTTTGGTAGATATAGATGACTATTGAAGTAACAAAGTTAAAGTAATGACGAGCACAGTTTGGCGGGACGATTTACAAGACAGATATTGATTTTATAGCCCCAATGAAACTGACTAACTTTTATGCATAAAAGTTCATGTTGCAACATAACATAAACTTTTATATCACAGCTGTTTTCCTGGACGTGTTTTTTTAATTTCAATTTACAAACTAAAATAGATATATTTTAACGACAGCTGTAACCTTTTAGAATAATATTAATTTGACATGTATTTAACCTCCTTTTTCATCAGAGTGTCATATTTTTAAATATAGTAATTGCAGATCTAATACGGGCCGATTGATTCTAAACGGCGCAGTTGTGTTTCTTATTAAATATTAAAAAGTTCTATAACGATATCGCATCAAAGAATCCACTGTTTGTACAATTTATATCAAGATTGCATTTTAACTAGGGGTGTCAATCATTTAGTGGATACTACATTATTTAAACAATTTACTGACAATAATCCATAACGTATCACGTATCTCATTAATATTAAAAAATATAAATATCCCATTATGGTATGCAATGAATTTTTTTTTAATACCGACATCTATATTCATGTAGGATATAGTTTTATAAATTGGAACAAAAAATGCGTTATGTTGTTTATCACAAATACTTATTATGTGTGTAGTATTTATGAATGAATAAAAAAAACCATAACCTATGTTACTTAAGCAGTTCTATGCGTAAAATAATTTATAAAAAAAAATATATATCAACATGCTTGATATCTACTGCATCAGACAATTTTAACAGATTAATCGATTTTATATAACCTCCTCTTTTGGCATCCCTAATCGCTGACATGCCTAACAACTGTCAAATGTCAATCTAAGCACTTACTTTTGTCCGTATTTCAATTCGCTAATAGTTAAGTTTAGCTAATGCTATTTAGCTGCTATCGCTATTAATTGATTCATATTATTAACTTACACTTAATAATATGGAATAAAAAAAGTAACACTTACAACTTTTTATATACACTTCTAAATAGACTCAGGTATGTAGATAGACAAAGTTGAAAGTGCGTCGAAACAAATAGCCAAACAAATAGCCAACGGTTGGCCACTAATTACACGCACACTAGTGATGTAGTATGACGTTTGGCATAACTGTCACATTTATCAAAAAAATAAAGTTGGCTCATATGGGAGTTGACATGCGACCCTGCCTAAATATAAATGTAAGCATTAACCTCCATTTTTTTCAGATAAATATTTTCTTTGCGGTGTGTTTTAATTATCTGAGTCATATATGTCATTTAGACGATAAATAGTATTTCGCTGTTGGTTCTCGGACGCAAACGATTTTTCTCCTAGAATCTGCGATGAATTCGTAAGTAAATCTTAATACCCAGTGGAAAAAAAATGACGTAAGCGATATTCCTGTACAAAAAGTATATTATGTAATTAATTTTATCGACGTTTTTGTAAAAACTGCT
Source organism: Vanessa cardui (assembly GCF_905220365.1). Taxonomy (NCBI): domain Eukaryota; kingdom Metazoa; phylum Arthropoda; class Insecta; order Lepidoptera; family Nymphalidae; genus Vanessa; species Vanessa cardui. Next base: position 9,731,114 of record NC_061130.1, on the reverse strand, counting down.
AGCTATTGTAATTTTCATTTTACTCGAGTCATTAACTTAAAATAATTTAAATTATTTATGTGACTTTGACGTGAGGTACAATCGTACATATAACTATATCTAAAGTGTATATTTTGTTTTTACGCAGTTGGGTCTATTATTAAAAAAAACTAATTTAAATATCGATGGATATATTTATTCAATTAAAATTTTAGTATGATCCATTATTCATATAAGAATAAATTACGCTCGTATTTTCGACGAGGAGGTTATCAGGTATTGAATTAATATTATAGTATTTAGGAAATATGTTAAGACTTTTGGCCAACATCACTAAGTAGTAGCTTTGAGCACTTGATTGTGAAGATGATAATTTCTTTTAAGTATTTGCCGACTGCACATTTTCTTCATTTATTTAATGCATGAGTCTCGAACAAAAGATATACACAAGCAAACATAAGGGTGACAAGTTGTGTGCTCCTTCAATTATAGCAGAACACAGTATGCAAAGACCGTATGTCCTTACATAGAACATACAAAACATTGACTTCTCTATAATTCGCCGAAGCATCTGTATATAACCATATTTATTATTATTTTATTTCGGTAAAATAATATTTCGTTCATTACAATGTAAAACAAAAAAAAAGGCTTCAAATTAAATGGGTTCAAATGAGAAGTACAAGACCCGAACAAAAAATAATTTACAAATCGTTTTATAAATGTCGGAGTTCCGATGCAACAAAAATGAAAGAACAAGAAGTGAATTAATACCCTTAATAATAAGCCATGGAAATAAAACATGAAATTTCGATAAAATGAAACATCAAACACATATAGCATATTCAGATATGACATAACAATTTCAGATAAGAAGACAATTACAATATCTCAGTCTACGGTTTCGCCATGATAGTTTTGTTTTATAGTCCTTATCACACGTCCAATTTACGTGTTAAAAAACAAAAAACTTTTACGAAATTTCAAGTGTTGAAATTATCTATCTCGAAATTAAGATTCGATTTATGTTTAAGATTTTATAAAACGAATTAGGCAAATATCAAAATTGAAGAGTTCTGAAATTATTGTTAACAAGTCCAACTTGTATATTGCTTTTATTTTTTACAAAGGCGCATAAATTAATAATATTAATAAGTATTTTTTGATTGCACAATCGTAATTTAACAATACAGTAACAACTTTATAATTATGTCAATAGCAAATAATATAATAATATAATGACAATTTTAAAAATATCCCTAACTAGCGTTCCGCCCCGGCTTTGCACGAGTACTAGACATATTATTATATCGTTATATTAAAACCAAATTACATAAAGTCATTATAAATTGTAGCCGTGTTATGCTGATGTATAACTTATATTACTGTAAAATTTCATCAAAATCCGTTCAGTAGTTTTTTCGTCACAAACTTTCGCATTTATAATTTTAGTAGGATTATATTTAAATTTATTATAATTTTTTTTTAAATAAAATCATTATTCAGCATAACATGGAATCATGTGGTTTATAATAATGATTTTAAAGATAATGAAATACAGATAAAATCGTGGTAAAATATAAAACTTCATCATTAGTATTTTTTTTAATCTTTATTGTTCTGTCAACTAAGTGATTTCATATTCATATTATGTTATATATTTAATTTTTTTGCTAGCAGACGTTTCTTTTTTCTATATGCTAATATATATATATATATATATATATATAAAGAATCATAAAATGTACGTAACACTGATTGTGTTAGGTACATTTTAAAAACAGTATCCATTTAAATAAAAAGCATATTATTTTTCGTTTATTTACATTATATTCGTTTCCTAAAAGAGTTAACGGTTCACAGTAGACATTGAATAAAATATATTTATACATATCCTTTAATATAGTTAGTTACCTTAAAAATGTTTTATTATATCATGACGATGTTTTATTATTTTATCGACCTACCTTTTCCCGACCCTGCGCTAAATCCAATATCTTCGAATATAATGTGTACCGGGGGCCTTTTTGCCATCCGGTTTAATGCTTTTAGAGTGGATCCAGCCCTTTCCAAAGCAGCGGGGGTCCATTGACTGCCCTCACCAGGAGTTATTGTTGAGGGTTCAACATCGTTTGAAGTAGAACTGTGGGCCAATGCAGCCCCAGCTATGGCACGACGAACTAACGGGATATTCGACATTTCTTTTATAAAATAGTAAGGTTTTAAAATGTTATCAACACATCACACAGTTACAATAAAAAAAAATAGAATTGAGTTCTTAAATATTCTTTACTATTGTTAATTATCGACATTAATCACGACAATACATAGCTGCGCACGCGTGCACGCGCATTCTACGTTAAAGTTGCCGGTATACTGACGCAGTGCCCGGTGAGCCGGTGACGCTACCACCGGTTGACTGATCTGCGCCTGAGTCGTGTAAGTTCACTCACACAATACAAAATATTTTTTATATTTGTATAAGTAACGTTTGCGTTTTACGTATTATGTTTGGGGTCTCCTGCATGCTTTATCAGTACAATTAGGTCTAATGCGTCTGCGTCGTGTACGTTTCCGTACTCCATGCGATTGGAGCCATGTGCTGATTACCCGTTTAGTTGTGTCACTTCCTATGATCTCAAATGTAGTCAATTCAAAATATACTTTTTTCCAGTAGTACAAGCACTTTTGAATAGTAATTCAACAAACTATATAAAGCGAAGCTACCACTGGTTCGTAATACAGATTCTACCGAGAAAGACTGATAATAAAACTCAATTATTACCCTTTTTCAAATAATAGACTTTTTTTTAGGTAGCCAATTTGCACGTCCAAATATTAGAGCCAAAAAAATAAAGTGATTTTAATTAATTAAACATTGCAATAAAAAAAATCACATCGGTAGTTGCGTCATTCGTAAAAAAAAGAAACTAATAAAAAGTATCTTCACAAACATGTTACCCGTGTCTTTTGTCCAACTTTTCGAATAATACGTGTTATTTTAGTGCATTTTACCTGCATTTGTAGTAACAGGAAGCGTGACAATTTAACTTTGAGGGTTAAAAAATGTATTTTGTTACCAAAAGGTATTTATGTATACGACCACATCCTTTTTTACGTCGAATGTATCTTTGTATAAAATTGTTTTTAGGTTTTAACCTAGAACCTTATTTACTTCATCATTCATATTCCCTATTCACAAAATGTTGCCGTAAGTCTGTGCTGTCGTCGACATAAAATACGAACATCTTGGGTAACATGATATTTCAAACATAGGATAGGATACGCTATAATGTGATTATAAATAAAATACAAATGAGATCTTCTGATCGGTAACTTTTTTGTGTATAAATAAACCTTACAACAGAACAGATTTATCCAAAAGCACAAAAGCCCAAATACATAATAATTTTGCAACCATACTAACTACTATTATACATGCGAAAGTCAGTCTGTTTATTTATTAATCTTGCTTGCACGTACGACAGAAGTACAGAAAAAGACATAAGTAGAAGGTATAAACCCCTTCAAACACGGGCTAATTTGCGGGTGGGAACTACATTGGGATTGTTAGAGTATGTTTTTTTCATGACATTGTTTGCTGTTTACAATGTGTTAAAACAATTTCTTCCTTGTTAAAGTTTTACTGTAATCGTTACGATTTATTATTATTAACACTAGAACTTTAACGAATACATCGTCGTATTTGTCGACATTTTTAATAGTTACTTTATATAAATATGTTTGTAACAAAAATAGCATAAAATATCTACATTTAAACGACAAGTTACACTTAAATTTAAGCGAATGATTTTTGCGTGGTGTAGATATCTACATTTTATATAAAATGTTCAAACTTTTTACATATTATAAAATAAAAAGTGTATTGATAATGTTTTGTCTAACAGTACGAAAGCGGGGTGTAGTTTTTTTACCTGTTCGTATTCTTTTTTATAAAAAAACGCACTTGCATGTTACGCGATTTCGACAGTATGTTGAATACAGTTCTGTGCATCTTTTTGTCCAATCGGTGAATATGTTTTAGTACTTCGTTCGTCCGTAACATTTTTGTGTATTGTTCATTGCGGACTCTATTCCACTCCGGCCATCAATGGATGTAGTGGATTTGTTCACATCAGTTTGCACTTTTTCCAATTACTTCTATTGTTCCGTTCAGTTTTTGTCGACGATTACGTTTGATTGTCGTAGGTTTAGGCAGTGTCGACTTGCAAATTATAATTCTTTAGTCTTTCTGAACTTAAAAAATTGAATTTTAATGAAGTAAATACACATAGTAATGTTTAATTTAATTAAATTGTTATTTAATTTTTCAAGTATTCTGTTAGAATACTTAAAACCTTTTTTGGGGTCCTGTACTGTTGTAATATCGTATAAGCACTCTGTCGTGCAAAATAACTGGTATATGGTATCTGTTAAGTCAATCTTAATTGGCCATCGCACACACACTAAGACATCTTGTAACAGACGCGTCACTTACTGGTCTTAGGATTCGCCGTCGTTTGTGGTGCGCCTATCTCCTTGAAGATCGGTACGCGCATAAACGAGTCGTGAGTGCGATCCTGCCGGCCTTCGAGGCCTGAATACATAGGAAGAGACGACGACGACGACGAGTCCGTTCGTCTTACACAGGTGCTGACCGGTCAGAGTTGCTATGGAGAGTACCTGTGTAAGATCGGACGCGAAGTAACGGCGGTTAGTCACCAGTGCGGGGTGGACCGAGACACTGCCCAGCATACGCTGGAGGCGTGGACCGCGGAGAGGCAGGTCTTGGTCCATGAAAACGGGCGAAATCTCACCCTGCAGGCAGTCGTGTCGAGTATAGTTTCCTTCTATAGGGTTATACATGGTCCAGAAAGAGAATGCGGAGCGGGCTTGGGCTCTGACTGATCCCGCACGGCGGAGACGACCCATGGGTTGTCCTCCCGGCCTGCAAGCCCCATTGCCCCGGGGCGGAATAAATAAGGCATTCACTCCAGCCATGGGTGCGTGAGATTGGGTTTTACTTTTTTTTATTTGATATATATTTTTAAATACTTATATTTATTGTAATTAAAAATCAATTTTATGGTTAATGCTATTGTAATCTTTGTTAATTATAAACTTGTAAGGTAGCGTTAGACATGATATATAGTGTTACTATTATATAAACTAGAATATAATTATTGTTTTTCTGCTTAATATGTACTTAATTTGCATAATAGATTTGAACTGTTTGCGTCATATTTCTACATTGTCTATTCGAGTAAAAAATATAAATATATAAGGACAAAACAAACATATGTCTAAAATGAGTAAAAGACTTTAACATAATAAGGTCAATTAAATGGGTAGAACTCAACGACGTCTGTAATTATACTTTACATTTTTCTTGGAATATATATATTAATTTACATTGGAATTGTTGACGCTAAGGCCATATTTATATACAAAGAATAATAGACCACGTGTAATGTTGACAAGAATGCTAGCAGTGTATCCCCATTGAATCGCGTTCTTATTCTCAGGGCAAAACATGAATTATCCCTTCTGGTGAAGGCAACATCTCTAGATTTTCTTAGTGATACATAGATAATATTGATAAGTATCAGTTTTTTATAAAGTAACAGTGATGTCATCTTGATACATACCACTACCTCATATTTCTCTACTTGGCATTCCACTGATGCATTTTTCAGTTAAAATAGTAGTTTTTTGTTTATGAAATCTGAAATAATAAAGAATATTTATGAAAAAAATATTTGAAGTACTAAACTATCTAGTTACCGAAACATATTTTTATGTAGCTTTATCTAAATATAATAAAAAATATCATATGAAACCAAAAATTGTAAACATGTAATATTTGAAAAAAAAAATTTACATCTGAAAATATATTTAAAAGTAAAGCATCTTTATTACCAAAATCATTACGGTAAGTATAATTAAAAATAGTGTCAGTATTTATAAAATAAAAAACAAGGTTAAAATATTTACTGTAGAAAAGAGTTCTTAAATTGTTAGATAAGAGATTAATCTTTAGCCTCAGTGATGAACTCGACCTCGTCACATTTACAATTGTAATTTTAATTTTAGCGTTTTTTAGTATGATATTAAGTTATAATATGTCACCTACTGAGTATATGTTTAGTATATGCTAAAACCTAATTTCAAACTTTGTTTCTATTTGATAAAAAGTCATTAATTAAAACACCTCCCGCCCGGAAGTTGCATAAAACACATTGCTTTTGAACCCGAACTCTTTCCTATCGTGTCGGAATGTTTGAATGTCATCGAATGATGAGAGAATAAGAGAACAAGTGCTCTCCACTTGTTTTTCATATATACAGAATATATGTTATGTTTATCTAATTAGGATTCCTGGCCGCTTTTGCAAAAATCTATCAAGCTGGATATCATCACCGTATGCTTATATTTATTATAATTTAATATTAAGCGGGATGGCAGAACTTATAATTAATAATGGTACTGAAGCAAGACATGAACTGTGATAGTTACGCGATGTGTGCGCTTCTGGCTATTGGTGCTTCTAGTTCTACGTGGTGTGCTAATATTGATATAGACCGATGATTGATATAGAGATGTTCATATCGTGACAATAAAAAAATGTTTTCTTTTTATCTTCTCTCTGTCGTCGTTATTTTCTTCCTTGTCACTCTTAAGTGATTGTATTAGAATAGCAGTATATTTTATAGTTTATAAATTGATGTGTGTCACATTTTGCAGTCCTCGTTTTTTTATCTTTCATAGTTCGATGCTTAACTTGTCCTATGTTCATAAGTGCTAACCATTGTTAACGCAAATAACAAGGTTCATTTGATGAATGGAGTTAGCTTATTGCAAAACCGGTTTGAAACTAAAGGCGTTTGCCACTTACTGCTAATTTGAAGTAAACAAATAAAAAATTTAACCGATCATAATTACGATATGTACATATGCCACCATGAATATTAAGGTGCACTATTGCCTTGTATCTTTTATGACATAGGCTAATGGACGAGCAAATGGGTCATTTGATGGTGGTCACCATCGCCTATAAAACAATGCCAATGTAAGAAATGATACAATATACAATATATTATAATTTTGAAATATGTGTGTAATTAATTATGTTTCTCCCTTGTGCCTGTAGTTATACTGGCTTATTCACCCTTCAAACCAGAACACAGAATAGGTAGAATATCTGAGGAGTGGATGGTACCTACCTAGACAGCCTTGTATAAAATCCTACCATCAAGTAAATCAATGGACTCGAGAGGCAGATGAGAGAAGAGTCATCTCGTCCCCAAAAAAGCTTGAAACGACTTACGTCATAATCCTTGTTAACCACATAACGACTGTTGTTTACAGAAATAATCTGCAGAATTTAAACGTATTTTTTCGACCATGCCGTAATACCAACTGTGTTCAAGGTAATTAAGGGCGATTACAAGAAACAACGGCCCTCCACACCGATAATGTTTCGCCAAAGATCCCTATCTTATCTCCCAAACCAGGTTCTACCTCACCGCATCAAAAAAAAAAGCATGCTTACAATTTTTTTTTTTACTTTTAGTTTATTGATGAAAATTCAAGATTTAACTGTATATTATAAAATGAAAAGATATTTTTTTTTATGTGGACGATTAAATAAACCACTTGACTGTGACTGTTCACTACCGCTCGTTATATCGCTAATGCTGTTATTTCTATTAGGTATTAGAATATATTAAATCTTTCTATCCAAACAGGCTTGACATACCGTCACTATCAAGAGAACATTCCACATTGAGACTTTAATTACAAAAGGAATTCGTAACTTAAAAACACCTTAAAAAATGTTATACGACCTTTCAGAATCTAACAAGCAAAATGAAGTTGTCGACATTTGTTGAAATTCAGAAATTAATATGTTACGCAGTATAAAGCTATTCAGGGAAATAAAATTTTCCGCCAAACTCGGCTTGATTTACTGCTGGAACAGAAGGCAAACATCGTAAATTATCAAATCAACGAAAGCGAAAAATACATTCAGTTTTGAATATAAATACAAAGAATTTCTTCTTTTGCCGTCTGCGAGTTTTATATTTGAGAATTGTTATTATACCTTCAGGTTATGATTTACAATAATTATACCTGTTTTTTTTAAATGTAAAAAATGAAGGTCATGTCAATGCTTTTACCATTTTTTATTTTTTACGGTATTAAGGGTTGTTGGTGCGTTTTAGGTAAAAAATATGAAGCATACAAATTTGACTACAATAGTTTCTACTACTACTTTCTTTCTATTTGACTAAGTTAGAAATCACATTAGATTTTTTTTTAATTATCTGTTCTTCTATACTATATTGTTCATGTATTGTATACAGAAACCTTCCTCTGGAATCACTATATCTATTAAAAAAGCATCAAAATCCGTGGCGCATTTTTAAAGATTTTAAGCATACAAAGGTATACAGGGATAGACGAAACGACATTATTTTATACTAAGCAGTGATGTATAACACCTTGTAGCGCAATACATAAAAAAGCGCATAATATCTTCCAATATCTCCCACAGGGGGTTGAGTTTACTATTGGCGCGAAGTTTGTGCTTCGAACGTATTATTTCGAGTCATAGAAAAAAAAAGCATTTAGTTGATCTTTGTAAGTAATTATAAAGTCAGTTATAAGTCGTTTCGTTTTAAAGAGTCATTTCATTTTTGGATGGTAATAAGTTTAATCAAATTAATTGTTTAAAGTACCATCGTATAAAAAAGCTAAATACGATGATACGATGACCCATATGGATATGAAATGTTCTCTTGATAGTGAGGCTATGTCAAGCTATATATATTTTAATTTCCTGTGAGGTTAGCACAAATCTCAAATTTATAACAAAAAGGCGACTTCTCTGCGCGAATTAAAAGAAATTTTTCGCTACAAGTTCGTTGTTATCACTGAAATAAAGTTTACTGTTCAAAAGTAAATGAACACCGAAGACGCTGTCTTACTATTTTTAAGAAATAAGTTTCCAATTACTGTATTTTGATAATAATTAAACCTTTTAATTATCTATATATACAATTAAATTGGAGTGTCTATTTGTAATATTAAAATAACCGCCTGTTGCTAAATGCATATGAAAATTTACCATAATAACATAATATTTTTCAATATTTGTCTACTTGTTTGTTAGTTCGTTTGTTCTGGCTAATCTTTAGCACGGTCAGATCGATTTTCACAGGACTTTCACTGACAGACACCTTGAATTCAAACGCGCAAAAAGTTGCGAGAACAGCTATTATTGCATATTTTTACATACACCTTAATTTAGTTTATTCAGAAAAAGAGCAGTTTCTTTTTTATAGTATATAATATGTCGGCGAGAAACCACGAATTTAAGAAAAACACGTGTCCAGAAATGATAATTTAAAACTGTTTCATTGTTAAATTGATAATTTTTAGTGAATTGTGAAATGTTAAATTATTCTGAAATATTTTAGTGAATAAGTCTACCCACCTATTTTAGTTATAAAAGACGAAGCGCCCGCCGGTATCGAGAGGCTTGGTCGAGCCGTCGGGCCATCGGACCGCCTTATTTTGGAATAAATCAGAGAAGATTATTTCCTGAGTTTAATTTCATACCACCGAGGATGGTTAATGATCGAAACCCTTCAACTCGTCAACATTTCTGACGTCATGTTTTTTAAAAACGTGCTCGGACATGCTTCTCCTTTAAATATAATAGTCTTGAACATATGCATTCCTATTTCTTTAGTATCCACTATAATCATTCAGCAATTATAGTTGTTTGAGTTTAAAATCGGCAGATTATAAGGGCCCTTCGTAGAATAGGTTAAGCTAAGTGTACATGCTACCTATTTCAACCACTAATGGCATCATAAATTAACCAACGCAATTTAATACATTATTGCACAGAAATTGTATCTGTGGGTGAATCAGAGAACATCACTTTTAATAAATTAAGTACATTAACTGAAGGTTATTTTTATAGTTAATAAGATTAAATTAATATATTTTTTTAATATATTACATTCTTTGATTTTACTTAACTGGTTATATATTTTTTTAAATATCTTATTGTCCACCACATTAATACATGAGAGAAACACGGAATATGAGTATAAGTGGTGTATCAAAGGCGGTCTTATCGCTTATAGCGATTTCTCACACACAACCTTTGATAAAAGGAGCTTAGAACGAAAACAGTTCAGTAATAGATAGAGAAATAAGACAAAAACTACAATATAAGAATATTGTTACTTATTAAAATATAATAATAAACTGCACTTAACTACATCCCAATAATACGCACATAAAAATATAATATATATCACACTGTTTATACATAATTATAAACTGGATAGTTTTAGGATAGTGTTACTAAATAATTATATATTAATAAATAATTTTGGCAATCGAATAATTGTTTTCATCGTATTCAATTAAAAATACGCTTGTACGAGTAATGAGTTATTTTGTAAAGTGACGAATTCGTTAATCGTATGAAAATTTATAAAACAATAATCTTAGTGAACATAAAGGTAACATCCAGTCGGATATCGAGGCTGTTAAGTTTCATTAAATAGACGTTGAATGCATTAAGCAATTTCAATTTAAAAAATATTTACAGTGATAATCATTAAAATTCATAGCAAAAGGGTGATGAGGTATTAATTGAAGCCGGTATTTTAATGAAGTTCTGACATTTATCAGACGATATTGTAATTAAAAACGTAATTAAAATAACAACGTCCATTGTCATTTTGATGAAATCCACAATGTTTGTACCTCTTCAGGCTCCTGTTAATTTATTTTCATTAAGCTATTTTAAAAACTTTGCAGTTCTTTTTTTCGTTGAAGTTATTGACTAAAGATTCGTTGTGCCCTTATCATATTTTTAACGTATCCAGGTTTAATACAATATGAATATCTGATGTGAGTTAATCAGATCTAACACGATTGCAACTTAATTTACATCAGTGGTCCTTCGCGTCAGGCCTCGTTAACATTGTTGATACATTAAAATACTTTATATGAGGCACTGTTTGTATTATAAGTAACAGAGTTGATCGTGCAAGCTGTTCAATGGAACTGATTCCCTCAGGGATAGAGAAGGTCTAATTTCCCTCCGAGACTGTCGTATCTTAGAGGGCTGCGTGCTTCAGGTGGTTCTTTGTGATAGAATGTGAAGAGCAAACGTGTGTCTTTTCCAAAGTAAATGAAAACTCAATGAGTTTTCGTATTAGATATTGGGGATCTGTCGGACTACTATAACAAGAAACTCGAATCTCGCCGCAGAACGCGAGTGTGAAATGTCAGAATGTGATATATGATATTGATTTTAAAATTTATGGGTTCACATATCAAAACGGCATATCACTGAAAGTCAGTTGTCAACATTTCACGAGTGAAAAAAGAAGTGAATTCTTAGAGAATCGCACTGGTGAACGTTAACGATTATAGATGATTACACATGTTCTATCCGCCTTAGGTTACTATAAATTCTAAATTATAATGAAATATATATAATTATTAATTTATAGCAAAATTACATAACATAAATGACATAAATGTTTTTCTAACAAAGTGTATGTTTGTAAATATTTCAATAAGATAATAATATATTTTGAAAAATACAATTAGCGTTATATTTTTTACTTTATAAATCAAGAAGATACGATGAATTTAATACAATCGTTCAATATTAACTTATTGTATAAATATTGATATCCGTAAAACAATTATATATATATTTAAATATCCGTTCATCTGCTGTTGTAGTTTTCTTTACGTATTCATACTTTCTATATAATTCGGTAAATGTTTCGTTCCAAAAAATATGCTACATATCCATACCTTATTTTTTAAGATTAGACTTGTGTACAAGGTCACAGTGTTGTTTATTGCGAAAAAAATCGTGATATTTTTGAACAAAATATATATACTCACTCATAAAACCTCTTGTTTTATGTCATGGACAGTGTAACATTAGGTTCGTTATGTAAATAGCACGTGGGAGCGTCTCTTGGGAAATAAATCTGAATCAGTATGTTGAGTGATAGACATAGCCCTTATTACTTTTTGTACAAATAAATTAATTACATTATTTTTGCTGAATGGAATTCATGTTTGGAAGTCATTTTTAACTACTCTTATCTTTCATAAGATTTTCAATCCGCAATATATTTTCCTAAATCACAATATAATTCACAATATATATCACAATATAATTTGTGTGACTTTTGGTCGCAGCGATAACTTAGATCCACGTACGCCAATAAGAGCCTGAAAACTAACTATAAACATATTGCATTCTCATACCCATTTTGATTCGTTAAGTGATGAATTTTCTAAGCATCTGTCGACTTTTGGGGTAGAAATCAACAAAATACTAAACGTTTTTATAGAAATATACATACACTAGGCTATTTTAATAACAAAATATAAAACTTTTATATTTATATATTATGTTATATGGAAAACGCGCTTTTTCTGAATCATATTTAAGCCGATTGGGTCCGCATGCTATTTGAATATTGTCAGCTTGCAAGGATTAAAATGGTAGATTTTATCAGGAAACCCAGCTTGCAGCAAGCGATGAGTGTCAATTCCGATTACTGTCGAACAAATAAAAACTTATTTTAAGACTTGTCGAAATTTTTTTATGTCTGAAAACAACTCTGTATATCAAAGTTGTTGGGATCGTTATCATTGCTCAAAAAGAAACATTATTATGTACATATTTTCAAGAGATTGTTCAGTATTTATTGATATTAAAATTTAATTTCTACATTTTGTATATCAATTTTGTAAATTGCGTCGAGAACAATCGACAAGGGCTTGTAAATATTTGAAATACTTCGTAAATATTAACTTACGCGATTGTAGTAGAATTTCCCTTTTAACTTAATCTGAATAGAAACAGCAGTATTTTGTATTGTTGTACATATAACATTGGAGCAAATCTAAGCTAATAATTCTTGTCACTCGCCTGCAGAGTCGGTAAATATTTTATTGTGTAATGTGTAATTGTGTTATACAGTAGGATTCCAGAAAGCGAAAATAACTTTGTGGTCATATAAAAAATGAGCTGAGATGGCCCAGTGGTTAGAACGCGTGAATCCTAACCGATGATTGCGGATTCAAACCCAGACAAGCACCACTATATATATATATATGTGCTTAATTTGTGTTTATAATTGATCTCGTGCTTGGCGGTGAAGGAAAACATAGTGAGGAAACCTGCTTGTGTCTAATTTCATTCGAAAAAAATTCGAAATTCTGCCACATGTGCATTCCACCAACTTGCATTGGTTGATTGAAGAGCAGCCCTTATCCCAGAAGTGGGAAATTTACAGGCTGTTGCTTTATTTAAAAAATGCATTTTTTTGTGTTTGCATAAGGACGCTGTATAATTAGTAAGTTTAGGGTTTTTACACCTTAGGATCGAATCGCCTCTTGCGTTGTTTGTAGAATTACTTACATTAAAATGGACAAAATAAAACACTTGCTGTGTCTGCTTCCCTGTTTTTTTTCAGGTATTTTCTATTCCGAACTGGTGGGGAGTTCTTATTATTGAATGGCTTTTGAAAGCTTCTATATTGAATGATGGAATTTGATTTGATTTCTCACTTATTACTTACAAAGGGTAATCTAATTTATGAAACCCTTTTAACAAGTCGAATATTTGATTATGCCATTCAGCACATAAAACCCTTTTTTTTGTGAAGCATTTGCGATGTTTTATCAATTTATAACTCCCAACAGATCACAGGTGTCAAAGGCAAAAATCTCGCTTAAAGAGTTTAAGACAGGCCGAAATAGAAGACAAAGGGTCGTTTGGAAGTTATATTTTAATTAGAGAAAGGCGTTGGAATTAAAATTAGGAAAGGGTAGGGAAGCGGCAAGCTGTTTTGCCACAAGTGAGAAAATTTTACGAAATTACTAAATTAAACTCTTATTACGACATCGTTTGTTTCAAACGAGGTTCATAAAATTGGGGCTTAGTCTAATTGACAAAGACGTTTTTCATGTCTTTTTTGTAATTAAATAGAAAAATCATTTCATAGACGTTCGCTTTGGTTTGCGAAGAATACATATAATACTATTAGCAATCAGAAGCGGTTTAAATTTTTAAAAAAAAATACAATTTATTACCTAAAAATAAGATTTACAATTACAACATAAATTTAAATTATTTGAAAAGAAATGAAACAAATTCCTTAAAAATTAAGAGAAATAACAATCGAAAAACAATGTAACGAAACGTAAATTACGACACCCGTCTATACCGCCCGACCGATGCAAACCGAATAGGAGGAGGCGTTGGTATTCAGCTGCTTATATAACAGTCGTCACCGTAATTCCACCATTGACTTAAGGAATCTCCAACACGGCCTTTCCTGACATTCTGACGTCCTCGTCAGATAGTCTAAACCGATCGCCAGGCTTCAATTCAAGTTAGGCATGTCAAGTCCTCGGGAAGATTCTGGTTCCAGGTGATCTGGTCTTGATGAGGGCCCTTGTACTGGTTCCAGTGTAGATGACTCTGGCTGAGATTGCTGGTTTTCAACCAAACTATCATCGTCATCATCGTCATTGTCTGTAGTCAAATTTAAACCATTATTAAACAGCAAGGGCACTAGCCCATGATATCCATATGGCGGTTAATTCGTATTAGTGTTAGAATAAACAATTAGTTATAGAGTTTGAACGTCGGTGCTTAGTAGCTTAGCTAGTTTTCTTTACTTGTAATTTAGAAACAGCTCCAGCTCTCGTAAACACTAACGTTCAGACAACTTAGGTACTAAAGTGATTAAAGATAACTATAACTAGCATGCTTAATAAAGAACACTGTGAGCACACTCCTCACAGCGACTGATCGGTTTGCAAAGCCGACCAGCTTCCAGAGGTCATGGGTACACCCAATGGGTGCACCACACTGACAGAAGGCCAAACAGTATTACTATTCCCACGAATAGTAAACATAACCACTGAGTCTGAAAGGCCACATTGCCCCAGAAGAATATCTCTTCGAGGGTATTACAAAAGTTGGTCAACGGCACCAGCACACTTACCCTCGAAGAAACCAGCACACGACTCGGGTGTCCACTCGCCACCCCAAGGCACCATATACTGCGCAGCAGCAAAGGTTGTTTTGCCATAGGAACCGGCCACTAGTCGTAACTCGTAGCGTCCATGAGGCAAAACACGAACTACTCGATAGGGCCCGCGCATGCCATGATCAAGCTTCCCCGTAGACTGGGTATACTTGATTACAAAGACCAGGTCGCCTTCCTGAAACACACGAGGGGGACACCTGTCCCGGTTAACTTGAGCGTCCATTGCCGCTTGGTTTCTGTCTAGCCGTTCGGCCGTCCTTTGTCTGACGAGCTCCCTCCTCGATTCACGATTTTCTGAGGAAGGGCCCAGTGCGATATCTCGCACAAGGACTCGAATTGCTGGTGTCGCATTCTCATGGCCAACCAAGAGGTTCAGAGCCGAAGTTTGTGTGGTCTTTTGTTGTGTCAAATTAAGAATTAGCTGAAGACGCCACAGCTCCTCAGCCCATTCAGCTTTTTTGTAAGCTACTTCGATCCTCAACATATTCAAGACAGTGCGAACATACCGTTCCACCTGTCCATTGGAACGGTGCATCTCGGGTGTTATGTGGTGAAGTGAAATGCCCAGAGATTGCGCCCACGACTTAAAGCTTGCGGATTCGAACATTCGGCCTCTATCGGATATAATCAGACGAGGGGTACCGAATAATGAAATAACATTTTGACAGACTTGTTTAAGTGCCTCTAAGTCTTGGGAGCGGATAGGTGTAAGTAAGCAATATTTACTGAATGCATCAATTACTAGCATCACATGTTTGAAACCCTTAGATATAGGCAGAGGGCCTAGTGCATCAATATGAAGGGTGTCGAATGGGATATTAGGTTTAGGCCAAGAAGAAATAGGTTGAAGTGGCGCACGAGGGACCCGTTTATGCGCCAAGCAAGTTACACAATGACGTATATACTTCTTAACGAATGCCCTAAGGCCGGGAAACCAGAAATGTCTCAATATTAATTCTAAAGTTTTATCGACACCTATATGACTATGTTCATCATGGAACACACGCAAGAGACTCAGGCGTTGTCCCTTCGGTATATAGCAGAGAAGTCGAGTCTCCTCTCCGACCCGACTGTACCGATAATAAAGCACCTCATTTCGTACTAAATATCGGGAAACGTCTAAGTCTCCTCGTTCTAACGCCTGAATCATGTTACGTGTTTCATCGTCCCCGGCTTGAGCGATCTGAGCCCAGTTACGTGGTCTGTCAACGTTATTTACGGGGTTACGGCTTAGATAATCAGCATGTGGCAACATGATGCCCTTTCTATAGGAAATCGTAAAGTTAAAATCCTGAAGAAAGATCCACCATCTCGCCACACGCGGGACTAGGTCTTTTTTATTCTGAGTTGCTTTTAAAGCATTACAATCGGTAACTACAGTAAAATGAGATCCTATTAAATAATGTCTAAAATGTTTTAGAGCCTTTACCACAGCCAGGGTCTCGAGCTCATACGAATGGTACTTTGGCTCTGCACCCTTGGTAGCCTGGCTGTAGTAAGCGACCACGCGTTTAGTACCATCCTTGCACACCTGTAGCAGAACGGCACCATAGCCCAAGCTACTGGCATCAGTGTGCACTTCAGTTGCCAAGCTCGGATCAAATATGGCTAACACGGGTGCACTAGTCAAACAAGCAATAATTTCTTGTCTGACTTGCTCTTGCTCTGATCCCCAGGAAAACGAAACATCCTTACGAGTCAAACGTGTTATGCAAGCCATTCTATTTGAGTAATTGGGGATATATTTGCGAAAGTAGCCCGCCAATCCTAAAAATTGACGGACCTGTTTTACGCTTTGTGGAGGGCCAGAGTTCACAAGGGCCTTGACTTTACTAGTTGAGGGTCGCACTTCCCCGTTAGATATAACGCGCCCCAAATACTCTATTTCGGTACACAAAAATGAACACTTTTTAAGATTGATCGAGAACCCAGCTGCGGTTAAGGTGGCTAGGACTTCCTCCAAGGATTGAAGACCATCATCAATAGTGTTTGAAAGGATTAGACAGTCATCTATGTATACCAAAACCTTTCCGGATTCTATAAAACTACGCAAGGTGGAAGCAATTATGCGTTGGTACACTGTGGGCGCGTTGGTGAGACCGTAGGGCATTTTTAAGTATTCGTAATGCCCCTCAGGCGTCACGAAACCGGTATAGGGGACGGATTCATCATCAAGGCGGATTTGATGGAATCCTGTTGCCATATCAAGCGCAGTGAAATAACGACACTTACCCAAGCGATCGATGTGGTCATCGATTAGAGGTAATGGGTAACGGTCTTTGACTGTTATTTTATTGAGGGCTCGAAAATCCACGCACATACGGTCGGAGCCATCCTTCTTTTTGACCAACAAAATAGGACTGGAATAGGGGGACTCCGACTCTCGGATAATACCCTTGGACATCAGGTCATGGATGATGTCGCGGACTTTCGACTTTTCATCGTACGACATTTTGTAAGGTCGATAGTTCACTGGAACACTGCTATTGAGCTGAATGCGCATGCACCCAGTAGTAACAGTGGATGTTGCAGTGCCCGAAATCATGTGCTCTGAATATTTTTCTATAATACTTTTTAATTTCGTTAAATTATCTCCAGTTAGCGGGGTATTAATTATTGGTGCGCTTGACTCCACATTAGACACTAGTACAAGATTAGAGTTTCGAACAATACGTTGCGTGTTTTTTGTACGAATGTAAGTAACCCCGTCCCTATTAAGCACGTCCGTACCTATTATGATGGGTGCATTCATGCACTCACTCGGTACAATTAATAAGTCTACCTCCAATGAGATCCCTTCTAACTCGATCATTAATGTTACATACGTATCTATGTGGGTAATTGACCCACCTACACCCTTAATTTCGCGATTCGTGGGTTTCCTATTACACACAAAATACTTAACCACCGAGGAGGATATTAAAGATACACCTATCGCGCCACTATCAATTAGGAGGTCAATCGGAATACCCTGGATGACTCCTACGACAATATCATTACGTTGTGTGCCTGCTGCACAGAAATTAACGTTACTTTTATAACGCTGCTGATCAACACGTTGCTTCGCAAAACACGACTTAATGTCATGACCAGGCTTTTTGCAGTAAGCGCAAACGAGTGAAGAATTAGATTGTTTATCACTTGGCTTTGGCTCTGAATTAGAAGCTTTGGAAATAGTAGGCTTTGCCTGCTTGGGGCATGTAGCCTGCTTATGACTAGTATCGCCACACCCAAAACATTTGGCTGGACCAACGGGGCGTTTCTTGAAACCATGTGGTTTACCGTTACGACCGTTATTAAACTGGATATTTGAGCGAAAAGTTGAGGTTGAAATTTTTGGTGGCTTTACAAAAGTGGACAAGTAATTAACTAGATCCGAGGGTTTCAAATTTGAATTGGTCGCAGTTGCCTTAACGTGCGGGTCGACAATACCCCTCAAAACAATTTCCGTGATTAAATCGTCACTGAGGCCCTTAACAATGCGTAATTTTAGCAGGGACTTACGGGCATACTCGGCGTATGTTTGATAATTATCAGAGTTAGAAGACATGACTTCATATAAAATTCCTGCCGAATCGATTTTCTTTACACATAAAGGTTTAAAATCTAATTTGAAGCTACTCCATGTGCGATCATTACATACCCATTCATTGAGCCAAGACCTAGCGTCTCCCTTCAGACAATTACCTATCTTAGAAAGGCATTCGCGGTCATCCCACTTGTTAGCTAACTTGGCCCTGTCAACCTCTTGGAACCAAGAATCTACGTCATGAATACTGGGATCGAAGTTCGAGACATAATAACTGTGGGTACTCACGGATTTCAGCGATTGAATTGCCTCCACGATTTGCTCTGTACCTTGTGCAGTTGAAGTCAGTCCAACCGAAGCTGGCACACGAGAACTTTGTTCCAGCGCCTCCAATCGCGCCAGTACAGCGTTCCAGGATCCACAGTTGCTCGATGGCAGAGCCGCAGGTGACAGCGACGGCGTGCGCACAGCGCGCGACGCCTGCTCATCATGCGGTACGGGGCCGTGCCCGCAGACACGATCACTGGAACGACCTGCGTGCGGCGAGAGCCCACCGACACGTCCACTGGAGCGCCTTGTGTGCGGCGAGTGCCCGCCGACACGTCCACTGGAGCGCCTTGTGTGCGGCGAGTGCCCGCCGACACGTCCACTGGAGCGCCTTGTGTGCGGCGAGTGCCCGCCGACACGTCCACTGGAGCGCCTTGTGTGCGGCGAGTGCCCGCCGACACGTCCACTGGAGCGCCTTGTGAGCGGCGAGTGCCCGCCGACACGTCCACTGGAGCGCCTTGTGTGCGGCGAGTGCCCGCCGACACGTCCACTGGAGCGCCTTGTGAGCGGCGAGTGCCCGCCGACACGTCTACTGGAGCGCCTTGTGTGCGGCGAGTGCCCGCCGACACGTCCACTGGAGCGCCTTGTGAGCGGCGAGTGCCCGCCGACACGTCTACTGGAGCGCCTTGTGTGCGGCGAGTGCTCGCCGACACGTCCACTGGAGCGCTTTGTGAGCGGCGAGTGCCCGCGCGAATCGCTGCGAGTGTGACATCGCCGCGTGTGCCGATCCCGTGAACGTTGAAGACGCGGGGTGCGTGTGCGTGGACTATTACAGGAGTGCCGCGACCGAATACGCGAACCACTACGTGAACGACTATTCCGTGCACGACGGTGGGTACGCGAGTATCTATTGCGAGATACACGCGTACGGCGTTGAGGAGAACGGGAACGATCTCGTTTATCCATTATCAATTTATAAATAAAAAAAAAAAAAAAAAAAAATGTAAAAAAAATATACACAAAAAAAGGAGGGTATGAAGATAACAAAATAAAACAACTACTTCGCGATTCAAATAGAACTGCTAAAATCACGTCAGGATATTAGTGGGAATGAATTATTCATCCCACTTCTGATATTAGCAATCAGAAGCGGTTTAAATTTTTAAAAAAAAATACAATTTATTACCTAAAAATAAGATTTACAATTACAACATAAATTTAAATTATTTGAAAAGAAATGAAACAAATTCCTTAAAAATTAAGAGAAATAACAATCGAAAAACAATGTAACGAAACGTAAATTACGACACCCGTCTATACCGCCCGACCGATGCAAACCGAATAGGAGGAGGCGTTGGTATTCAGCTGCTTATATAACAGTCGTCACCGTAATTCCACCATTGACTTAAGGAATCTCCAACAATACAGTATAAGAATAATAATATTAAAATAATATTAGTTGTATCCTTATGATTTTGTGTTCAATGTTAAAGCTATGAAGCTACTAAAGCTTCACAATATTGTCTGCGTAGTATTCAAATAGAGGAATGGCATGATTTAATAATTTTACGTTAGAGAAAATAAAGTAATTAACCCAAAAATAATACAGTAGGGTACAATGTATAAAGGAAATCCTTTATTGAAAACGACCAACAAAATATTCTTTATCATACGGCGAAATCAATGTTTTTTTCTTTTTCTTACAACAAATTTCCCCAGGGATTTTGTTGGATAAGAATTTACATGAAGTTACAGAAAATAAAAACCAATTGGAAATGTTACCTAGCGAAGCACTAACTTTTATTTTTATAATATTGGTAGACAGGCAAATGGGCCTCCTGATGATAAGTTTTAATTTTATGCGCCTTAAAAAAACCCTTAAGTTCAACCCTTACTTACATTGATTCCACCATACTCAGGAAATGAGATATGACCCAAGTGTCGTAATTATGCTGGCTACAATTACACTACATTCTTATTTGCGGTAAAATATTCAGTAAGTGATGAGTGATCTGTGATAATAAAATGAAAAGATTTTTATGAGATTACAAATTTGATACTGAATAAGCTATCAGTTAGAAGGGTTAGTATTAATGTTTAAGAAACCGTTTGAATTTTCAATGACTAACTTCAACTTTAAGATATATTACAAAGTTCAACTGTTATATTCCGAATCAGTCATCATTTAAACTTGAGCATAATAATACTAAGTATTTAGCTTGCTTTGAGGTAGAACAGCCAGTTGAGTTAGTAGCAGCTTAAATTAATGTAACGTACCTAGAGGAGGTAGTCACTTTTAATCCGGTGAGTCTCCTTGTATCCATGCATTGTCTTTGCCATGAAAAAGGTCTTTATTCTTAAAACCATTATAATATGAGTGTTGTAATTCGTAGTTATTTTCTGATAGGATAAGTTTTATCATTTGTTTTGCATCTTCTGCCTAGCATTTTTTAATCCGACATTGCCTACTCCCCTTGACTTGGTCTTAAACGTGACCCTGTGTACGGACGTCTACGTCCATGGGCTCTCATATTCTGCTTCACGATATCCAGCCATCGCGTTCTTGGGCGCCCGGGAGGCCTAGTTGCCGGTACAAATATATCAAGGCACTTTCTCCTGACATAGGACTCTGGTCGCAGCGCAACGTTTTATCTTTATGTATAAGAATGAATGTTGGAATATTATTTTGAGATCTTTAGACTTCACCATCGTATGCCACCGTAAAATAAGCATCTATATGTATGTATATTCGAATATATATATTTTTTTATTTTTTTTTTGTTAGTTTATGTATTCACTTTGTTCGAACTCACTAGTAGTTGGTATCGCAGTACATCAGTGTATATTTGTTCAATAAATCGACTGTTGTTATATATACACAGGCAGGTTGTCTACCGAGTATTGCTTGTCATATATATAATACAACTAGTTAAATTCAGTGACCTAAAAATATGATTCTATTTATAATATTTCCTTAGTTAATTTTATGCATAATCTTTCAGCGCCAAGCTATCTACGTTGAAACTATATATTGTTTTTAAGTTCAAATTTTTTATTGTTTTATTAAATAAAATGAAAAAAAGACAGATATAAGGATATGAACAAGTCTACATGTTTATGTACTTCATGATAATATATTTTAAATATTGGGAGATATCGACTCGTTGGAACTTCCGGGTAGCAATAGCTTCGCTGTAAACATTTATTAGTATTAATCATTTATTTCAGGCAACAAAAGTACATACAAATAAATATAACAAAAATATAAAAATATTAAAAAAAAATACAAATTTCTTACTTTACTGTTATATTCAAAAATGTATTCGTAAAAATATGTTAGATTACGTCATTAAACTAAACCTTAAATGTGCAGTAAGAGTATCCTGTAGAGCAGCGGTAGGCAAAACGCGGCCCGTGAACATCTTCCTTGCGGTCCGTAAATGTTTTGTAAAAAAGTTTAGGAATATACCTATTAAACATACAAGAAATATCATCTCAAATGCAACCTCAGATATCACACTAAAATTTGTGTAAAGTCATTTTCTTATTTAGGTCGTTTGTAGCTTTCAAACATATAAACATAATGTAAGTATTATGTGTACGAATTAAAGTCTGTATCTTTTAACAATTTTCAAAAGAATTTTTTTTTTTCTATGGAATATGACTAATTAACACTAATTATATTGGGCTTCTAAGGTTAATATCATAACTGCGGCCCGCCTATTTATTTTGCCACTTTGTGGCCCTTGCCTACCGAAAGGTTGCCCACCGCTGCTGTAGAGGTAATGTATCGACACGCTTAGACAGGTCTTTTATTTGTTCAATACTATTTAATAGAACGGCAGACATACATGCTTAATCTTATATTTGTTCTAGTCGTACTACCTATACCATTTATTACTTAAACAAACCTTGTGTGTCGTTCTCTAAAGCGTCGGTATACTAAGCCTGCTGGCCAAAAGTCCAAAAATTTAATCATTCTACTGATGTAACCCTTAAAAGAAGTAACAGCAGTTGGGTTCTGCAAAATGTTCAACACTAAGGCATTCCTATATCATGAATATTTATTGCTCTTCGACGCTTATTTTTTTCAGTGGAATTAGCTATTTGCGGATCATATTCATTTCACAGGAGAGTTGAGATGTTTATGGAAGATCATATTTGGCTAGTTGATATTTGAGACATATTTCAGAAAATATTCACGATTGGGGATTTCTTAACTTCAATGAGCAACTAATAATTTTTAGATCAACTACGATTTTTCTCCACTGCTGTTTTAGCAGACTGATTTTTTTTATTAATTCTGTCTCATCTTGATCGCAGTTATAAAAAAATCCTTAACATTGATAATAAGAATACGACTTTCACGTGCATTTTATAAGGTGAGCCGTTGAATTCAATGCTGAAAATACAAAATAGAACTTTGCATATTATGTTTCGAAGCCTGTATAGAAAGCGATAACACTGTCATTGTCTTTATACCTTTGAATAGAACTTCCTCCTCAAATGATTTACTTGATCAACTACGTTGGGTACTCTCTAGTAGTAAAACTGGTTTGTTTGATATTTCTATGCCATGGTATATTGTGATTTCTTCAAATTTTTTTGGATGTATACAAAGCTGAACACAAAGGTTTTTCAATATTACGAGTTGTGACAAAATATTTTATTATTTACTTTCGCTTTGAAATCGAGGGTAAAAAAATACCCTCGAAATGCTATTAAATCGTCTGTTTTTACTTTAGTATTTAGGTTAAGTTTTATCGAAGAATTTACCTAATCTTAGCTTAAATTCAATTCATGTAGCCTAATGAAAATTCTTTTGAGTCTTGATGTTATGGTATTAGTTTAAATATAATGCTGTTATGATGGTCAAACCAGTTTAATCGACTGATGGAATTGTTGTGGAATACTAGAGTACAAAAAAGTTATTATACTTTTTGTAGATGCAAATTTCTGGGCTTTCATGTTTTCATTCTGTGTATTTTGCAAGTTTTTCGTGTTACAATTCATCATACCAAAATATCTTTCATCAGGTAACTAGGTTTGAATTTACAAATTAATTCCATGTCAACACTCATACATTAATTTAGATTAGATTCCGATGAAATATTAAATTAATATTAATTGTAAAGTATGTCTATTTTACTATAAGCTGAAGAGTTATTTAAAGCCAATAATTTGTACGTTGTAATTATTATTAAAATTTTAATATTTCGTCTTTGAGTTTTGGCTTTAAGTAAAAGCATTCTTCTACCAGATTGGAATTTTATTTATCAAAAACAATTTATATATTAAGTTCTATTCGTATATACAGAGTCGGGTGAGATAGCTTGTTTACAAGTCTATAAATTGAAATCTTAAACATTTATCTAGCTCTAACGTTATTTATTTAAACTTTCTGTGTAAATAGAAAGACGTTTGCCGTCTGAGAGCATTCTAAATATATCTTGAAAATGGAAGATATATGTATGTATATCGACTATTGCATTGTCTAATATTCCTCTTATGTAACATGTGTATGAAATTAGTTCACTTTATGTAATAGGCATAATGAAAACTATAGATTTGACTGAAGATTTTGAAGTTATAGAGAAAAACAATAATATTGTTTTATTCTAGTTTTTCTCTATAATATTAATTAGTCGGAGTCGAGATGGCCCAATGGTTAGAACGCGTGACAAACCCAGGCAAGCACCGCTGATTCATGTGCTTAATTTGTCTTTATAATTCATCTCGTACTCGTCGGTGAAGGAAAACATCGTGAGGAAACCTGCATGTGACAAATTTCACAGAAATTCTGCCACATGTGTATTCCACCAACCTGCATTGGAACAGCGTGGTGAAGAGGAGAAGGTTTGGAACATATTCATGTTCCAAACCTTCTCCTCTAAGGAAGAGGAGGCCTTTAGCCCTGCAGTGGGAATTTACAGGCTGTTGTTGTTGTTGTTAATTAATTAGTCGACAGAGTATTCTAGATCATTATAATATTGTAAAATTATATACGTGGTTATGATCCACATCGATCAAAACACACATGTACAGCCTGTAAAATTGACACCGCTGGGCTAAGGCCTCTTCTCCCTTTGAAAAGAAGGTTAGGAGCACACTCCTTTCTTCTTATACAGAGAAAATAAAACATCTATTTTTAATACATTCAAATACGCCAGTGATAGTTATAATTTAAATTATGCATATGCAGCCTAGCCCGTTTAGGGATATTAAAAAAAACTTTTGTTATACATCAAATAGAGAAAGCATTACCCAATAGTGTAATAGTTTTTTCAAGGTAGAGTAGTTGCTAGAGTAGTTTTTAAGCATTTTCTCCCGGTAAGTACATCCATTGCTTACTGGCTACTTTGTATACGGCGTAACGTAGGCATATTATTATTTTGGATGTTTTAAATGATGATACATGATGTCTTGGAAGTAAAAGTACTTAAATACATTGTAAATAACAATGTATTTAAGTAAGTAAGTTAATTGATTTTTTTTTCGGTTTATAGTTTAAAATTTGCCTAATTTCCACTGAAAGGTAAAAAAATATTCTTACTGTTATCCGATTACCCGTTTCGCAACAAACGATTTTCATGGTCGCTCATAATTTTGAAATCTTAGAATCACTTATTAGAATAATATAGAGTAGGAGACAATTTTAATCTGTATAAATTACTCAACGTTAGTAACAAATTCATCTGCACAAAGATTGTTATTAACGAATTCGAGAAAATGGCTTCGCAAATAAGGCACACTTTACCGATCTATTTCTAATATATGTTATTATGAGGGTATTTAAGAAACGTAGGAGACTTTTTGTAGACCTCTTGGAGGCCATATTTGTTTTAGCACATGTATAGCCAACGTTTTGTACGTTATTTAATCGTCTGAGCGTAGTTAAGCCAATTTGTATAAATTATATGTAAAAAGTAGGAATTAGAAATATAAACCGAGACAGAAAACGACTTTGATTAACGCTTTTTATACTATTTATCTACATATAATATCGATATTAATACTTTGATATAATAATAATAAATGGAATTATAGTGATATCTCAAGACTTTTTAAATATCATAAAAAGTAGGTAGACCTTTCATATCTATTTGTACAGTGATTCATTGATTATATTTTCTTAGTAATTTCCTGAGTTCTAGAAAACTAACCGTAATGCCTTTTAACGTTTGAAAATTTGCACATAATAAACAAATATAATTTATAGCAAAAAAAAATGTCAAGATAAAAAACAACAGGAAATGTTTTTAAATGAAATGAAATGTTTTTAATTAGGTATTTATTAAATGTTTATGTTTTTTACTATTAAATTGATCTTAGATCATGAACATCTATGTATCTGTGTATTATTATATTCTAATTTATAACGATTACGATATTTACTCGATTCTATTACAATCTGCTGCTGACTTGTACCTGATATCTAATTTTACTAATTTGAAAAGGTTACGATACGTTTTTGATTCCATTCTGTCCCAATTTGACAAAACCGCAACTGTATCGTGTTGTTAGTAGAACAGGAAAACGGTTAAAAGGCAGAGATTGCGTTTGGATTCGAAGCCGTTGAAGTGACAATTTGTTAGTAGTTGGGCTTCAGGTTTGCTCGCTACTCACAATATAGCTTGTGACTGTTGTCATTCTACAAAAAAAAAAAAAAAACAGTTATAAGCACGGGTGCTATCGTAAGTATTCTTATAAAACTTTTTTTTTTTTTTTTTATAGAATTAAATTCAATGAATTTACTCACCGGAATGAGATCATTCATCAGGGTCAGCTATTGCTTAAACATCTCATTCAGACGTTTTTCACCACACTCATAAATATTGATT
The DNA here is from genome assembly GCF_905220365.1 of Vanessa cardui. NCBI lineage: Eukaryota > Metazoa > Arthropoda > Insecta > Lepidoptera > Nymphalidae > Vanessa > Vanessa cardui. Next base: position 9,704,373 of record NC_061130.1, on the reverse strand, counting down.
TATCTTTTTATTTATATTAATCTAATTTGAAAAGATTTCAAATGGGGTAGACTAATGTAAATAAAATTATATCCTTATACATAGCGAATATACTAATATAATCATAAAATACTATGCTACCAGTTTTCTAAATGCAAAAAAAAACATTTTCAATGGTTTCTTAAAATAAGATTATGAAAAATTAAATTATTTACAATTTCGTGGCGTGATTCTATTAAAATAATTTCTCGTAAATATTTAAAGCTTAAATATAATTCACATGGGTACGCTGCCAGTTAGTTGAAAACTGAATTTTGCGTACCACATCTTAGATCATCTAAGCAGCTCTGTTTGGTATTAGTTTTATTTTTTTAACGTACAACATGTTTTTATATGCTTGTATTATTTGTTTAATTTAATCGTATTGGCATCGTCGATGCGTCTCGTGATTGCAAATATGGAAGGGTGAAGATACGCAGTATATTAGATTCTCTATTTCAATATCAATTATTAAAGGAGATACGGATCACGAATTTTGTATGAATTAAATTAGAATAAAGAATATGTATTAATTGTCTTGTTTTTGATCTTTTGTTAAGACTTTGTTAAAGAAAAAAAAAGGCGTCACTACTGAGTTTCTTGCCGGTTGTTCTCGGTATAATCCGTATTCCGGACCGGTAGTAGCTTCACTGAATATACATACATAGTTTGTGAAATTAATGAAATGATTCAAAAGTATTTGTAGAAGTCTACTTGAATAAAGTATATTTTGATTCTCATTTTGAATGAGATTAAAACAGGCAGTAGAAATTGTTAAATTATCGTACAATTCACCGACTGCATGTTTTATTAACCTGATATAACTTTGGTGATCATATCATGATCTTGATATGATACGGACTAAATTGGAAGGCGTTCACAATGAGATACGAAGTTTGATACGGTACGACGAATATTACGGGGATGTGGATACAGCGATCGGATCGGACGAATGATACATATCTGGACCCAGCTTTTGGTTAAAGTAACACTTCGAATTGATTTTAAATAAATTTTGTTTTGCAATTGCATACCGTTACAAGTGTACTAAAATTGTATGCGCTATCATAATCCTATCATTATGATAGCGTAGGTGTGACCGAGTTAGCACGAAAACTATTTTGGGCTTAAAATATGCACATGATGGAAAAAACTATTAAGAGGTTTTTATGCGTGTCGTTTGATTTGAATCAATTTTATCCAACTTCTGTCTGCAGCACCTGTAAGCACTCTAGTTTCACTACGGTAACCAATCGTACGTTTGGTTATCTTTGGTGGTTAGGTTAGTTATGACTACAACAATTTCGTTCCGTTGTGAAAAAATTCGACCGTATAGTTTAAATGGGTCTGATGAAGCTGTTTATAGGCTGTGTTGATAAACTGAGGCATGAGTGGAAAAATTGTCATGGAAAAGCAAAACTAGGACGCCGCCGAAAAACAAAACAACGAAACTTCTAGAAGGCTTATCTCTACGAGCTCTTTCAACAAAGAAAAAGTTGTTGAGGACACTTTACAAAAACTGACGAGCCTACACCGTATTTTGTATTCGGTATCTCAATCCATTTAATTTATATATTATTTTAGGTACCTACTAAAAATAATTATATTTTTATGTTTAAAAAAAAATTAAAACGTCGAGCCTTTACAACTCGAAATTGATATCGATAGTACGCTCATTAAAAATAGTTAGAGGAATTTAACCCATACACATTTCATCCAATTTATCTATATTCAACATAAATAGTAATTTCGAATAAACGCTCAAACAGAATTTTTTTTCATGGAAACCGATCTCTATCTCCCTGCAATTAGCTCAATGCTCTTAGAGTAAATACGAACACTACTGGGCGTAATTACGAATAGATCAGGGTAATTAGGAAAGACCTTTTTTATTTTTATAAAAAACAAAAACAAAGATGATGTGTATCGTTTCACTTGTACATATTACTAGCAACTTGGACTTGCTTAGCACGGATGCAATACTGATCCTAAATATAATACAGAATGTCTCAGAATGACTCAGAATGGACTTAAAAAATATTTTTCTAAAAATTCCATAGCGGACATTATTCAAGACTTGTTTGAGGTATACTGTAGTACATTATTTCGATCTATCTTATAGGGTTCAGTCAGGCAAATACTACGTTAGCAACAAAACAATTATTATATATAATATTTGCATTTAATGCCTCAATGTTTATACAAAAACAAGGATTAAAGACTTACGATTCAGTAAGGCCAAATAAAAATGTAGAACTCCAATATTCTAAAAATATTTTTTTATAATCTGAAAACTAATTCAGTACTAAAATTGCAGCTGATTTGATTAATTTATAGCCATTGTTAGTCGGGTAATATAACTTCGGGCATTTATAAGTTCAAAACTCAAAGTCAAATTCCTTTATTAAATATAGAAGCATTAAGCTAACTTACTGATAGTCAAATTAAACACTAACAGTTCCTGAGAAGAACCGGCGAAAGAAACTCAGCGGGTCTGTCTTTTTGTAATTTTTTTTTATTTACATATATTAAATATGAATAGAAATAGCCAGGAGGCGATCGTTATTGACTACGAAGATTTTATATGAACGTATAACTTATTAAAAAGCGTCAATAGTGCTATGGCTTTAGTCGTTGGATCGATCTTGACTCCTTGAGCTATTTCGTCCCTACCCTAACATAAGTCTTAAGTATTAGTAATTCCTTATAGTAGTGTACGACTAAGATTTAGAAAATAATAATTAAGAAACTAAGACACATACCTACAAGGATAAGAGCTGAATAAGTTGTACTACTTTTTTGGGCATTAGTGTAAAAAATAAAAATTAAATACATTTAATACGGAATAAAAATGTAATTTATTCTATTAGTTAAATACAAAATAATTTTAATTAAGTAGATAACATACTGTGATTTAATAAAATAAACGAAATAATTATATATTATAATAAATGCATTTTCAATTATTATAATTAAATCATATTAAATTATATCTTCATTGTGATGACAGGTAATAAATTTGTGATTACGATCTAAATGTAATTTGACAACAAAAACTACCGCTATAGCAAAAATAAATTTGTAAAGCAGAATCTAATTCCTAAAATAATTCAACTAAGATTTCATTTATTTTCCCCTATAAAATGTAAGGAATACCGCTAAAATAAACTTTTTAAAAAAGTACTGCTGTGAGATTTATTTGTTAATGATTTAAACAGTGGAAAAGGTGCTGGTTTTAGTGGCTGCATTAATTCATGCTGCATATTAAACAGAACGAATTCCAATGCATTAATTAATATTCTGGCAATGAATTTCAATAGTATTTTGGTTTGAAGGTCGAACATTTTCGATAACTTGAATATTTGGTGTTATTGTGTGTTTGATTTTGGAATAGGATGCTGGAATATTGGAATTTACAGATCTCTAGATAATGATGGATTTGCAATGCATGAAATTAACTAGTCGATTAATCTGCGGCGGCTTAGATCTTTCGATTTATTTATCACGTAATGTTAAATAGTTTATGAATCTCGGTGCTCGTTGTATTAGCTATTACGTAGAAAAACCTGTAAATACTGTTCATATCGATGTCTGAAAACCCACGAAAGATTCTTTAGGTGACTGTGTCCACTTCGGATGCATTTAATAACAGGTTCGTGGAAGTCCATTATGGCTAGGCTAGGCCTCCAAAACCCACCTAACAAACGTAATCAATTTTTTTATTAAGACCGGTCTGCGTGGAAATTTTTGGTCCCTTAATATCAGCGGAACATTTGTCCAGTAGTGTAAGTCTTTCGGATAACATTATCAAACCAATGGAACTTTTAAATAATGCTTCGTACTTATAAATAAGGTAAAAGAAGCAGCAATTTTGTGGAGCACACCCAAATAGCATATAAAAATAACCATGTTGTATTGATACTGATGCACAAATTAATCCTTCCATTTTGATAGTATTGAACATATGGTATTTTGTAAAAAAACTCTTATAGAATTATTGTTAAAATTAAACATCGATAAAAATTAAATACAAATATATTAAATCAAATAACGGCTTTCAGCGCAATTGAATTACTTTTAAAATTGTTATTTTACATTTTATGTGTTCTCACAACTAGTTATCGCTACTGTATCAGCTGATACTTCAATTTATTCAACAGCCAAATGAACCTGATTGATTAAACAACCAAAAATGATTTCAATATTTTCACATATCTCATAAAATATAAAAAAGTAATAATATTTTTTTGGTTTTATACAAGTAACAATAACACTCGTATCATATAAATCCGCGTAGTTTCAAAAATATTATGTGTTTAAATAAATGTTTTATGAGTTGAGGTGAATAACAAAATAACTTTGTGCATTTCAATTGTAAACTATAAAAGGCAGCAAACGTTTTATGAGTTGACAGTTGATGGTCGGAATTCACAAAGTTTTTGAGACGTTATCTGAACTGCTGACAAACATTTTATTTACACTGAAACTCTGTCAATTTTATTGTTCGGTCTGCTGTTAACAGATTATATAAGGTTTATGATTTCAACAATTCTTTTATATGAGAAACCAGCTAAAATATATTTACTTATATTTACCAATGCATCACAAGTGTCAATAACAATGAGTTTTAGAATACCCTGAATAAAGTTCAATTAATTAGAGCCTATAATTAGGTGTTAAAAGTGTTACGTTTTACTTCATGTTCTGTTTCCGTTTTACAAAAACAATGATGACAAAAAATCTGTTTATGAGGAAGATTTCAGGCTTATCTCACTATGCTGGTAGATTGATGATGATGACGTTGCGGGTTGATTTTTCATGCTTGCAGGTTTCTCCTCAATGTTTTCCTTTATAATACAGAACGATAGGAATTATTAATAATAAAAAATATATATTATTTAGATTAGTCATGTGTGCGTTATTGTAACTATGGTTCCAAGCTTCCCGGTTTGTTAGGTGGCGCATTAACGATGTAACTATTTAACTATTGTTATTATTTTTCAGCGCCTGTGTGGTTAGGTGATTAACACTTGGTGACTCATTAAGTAACACCACTACCCATATTATAACAAATAAGAAATAAGACTTAGGACCAAAGTACTTGCTTGTCAGGAAACAGTGAAGTGTCACCATTTCTAATTTTCTTATTATATTATTCTTACTACAAATTATATCAATGAACCCAGGACTATATTTTCTGATTACCATAGTAACTAGTATCTAGACTATTAAGTATAAAATGTTTTTTCAGCATCATTAACGAAGTATTTATTTCAAATTTTTAAGAAATATTGCTTAGCAATAATTGTATTTTCAAGTTTTTGGCATTTATTCTTATTTAATTTTAAGAGCCCTTTTAAAGAAATACATTGAACAGTAAAAAAGAAAGTTATTCCACAATTAAAAAAGTATTTCTTACAAAATATGAATCCTAGTCGTTTCATTAAAGAACGAAAAACTCGGAGACAAGTTCACTCAGAGCTTTTAATTCGAATTTGAATACAAAATGACGCTTGTCTTTAATCAAACTGGCGAAGCTTTGTAGTTTGGCTCAGAAGAAATGGAGAAAAATAATTTCCAAATGCATATTTTTATATGACTTAAGGATTTCGTCTGATTATTTCTTGTATTATTTGAAGCATGTTCAGTACTAGCTAGTATTTTATCATTTTATATCAGATATTGAAATATTACATATTATATTTATATAACTAAGCAAATTTGGAATTACTGCTTTATGTATCCAAATACATAATATAGTAACTCCATTAGTATTGTTTCGATATGCACGAATTGAACAAATAAAGAAAATATCTGCAAATAATTAAACGTGACGAACCACAAATTACGTTTGATATTCAGCGTTTATTATTCGAGATTGAGTCGAGATGGCCCATTGGTTAGAACGCGTGCATATTAACCGATGATTGCAGGTTCAAACCCAGGCAAGCATCGCAGATTCATCCAGGCAAGCACCATGAAGGAAAACATCGTGAAGAAACTTTTTATTCTTCATTATATATTAATATCTTAATTATATATGTTAAAACAAAAAGTCTATGAAATAATAATTACAATGACATTAATAAGAAAAAATTTAAAGCAATTAATTAAAACAAGAGCAAGGTAAAGTAGTTTTTATGTATTAAACTAGTGCATATTATTTATTCATATCATTTTCAGCAGTGAGTTTATAAAATAAAAATTAAATTAAAAAAAATATACCCACCACCCGTATATTTAAATACATATATGTTATAAACTCAACAAGTACAAAAACTACAAAAATTAAAGTGTAATGAGTATTTTAGGTCGGACACGCACTAACTTAATTTCTATTTTCGTCAATTTGGAATAACTTTTGCTTTTTTTTTAAATTTTCATAGTAGTATTGCGCAAATATAATGACTGTATTTTCAGACTATTTTAGACGACTAATGAGGTAATGAAGGTAAAAATGTTAACGAAAGTAACACATTTAACATATGAATGGAAACCTCAAAAGCAAAGTAATTTAAATTTAAATTGATTGTAATAGTCCAGTAATGACATATTTAAATCACTTATTAATAATAATGAAACTCAAGTAACTGTCATACTGCTGTACAAAAGGTTCTTCGTTCAAAAGATTTTTATTTATACCACATGCAACTCCATTGTGGGTTTGTGGATAAATTTGTAACATATTTTGATCAATCTCGAAGAGAATTCACATGAGATGAATTATAAAAAAAGTCATTATGAGCAAGTGTTGCTTGCACGAAAATTTGAACAATTAAGAAAAAATCGATATTTAAATTTAGTCGCGAGTTAAAAGTGGGTGGGCCCTTTTCGCCCTCTATATATAAACAATGTAAAATAAACAGTGTACTATTTTAGAACATATTTTATTTGAAAGCCGACATTTTGTAAAAGCAATCTGCAAATGTAATCCAACCCTTGTGAGTGTGTATTGTTCCGGCCGAAGTTTCCGCTTCAATTTCTACGATAGTCCACGCAATTGCTTCAAAGATCTCTCCCAGATGTCGCGAGAAGATAAACAAAACATTTTATTGCTAGAGCGTTTAACCAGTTCATGCTATTGGTCCTGGTATCGGAAGCATACGGAGCGATATTTTTTAAGTAAATAAAAATTCTAATTTATATTTTTTACGCTTGAGATATCAATGTTGATTTCAATAAGAATATGCGGATTAAAATATATTTTGTTGAGGTCAAAGTCAAGTCTTTAAAAATTTTAGTTTAACATTTTATGACTCTAAAATATATAACTAGGAATGGAAACAAAAACTTCTTAAGAAGAAGTTTTTTATTATTCATTTTGTTACAGTATTAATTTAATTCCAATTACGTATGCACATTAGTTAGCAATAATCTTAGAAGGCTTACATTTTTTGTAAGTTTTTTTTTTTAATAAATTATATTTGCTATTTTATACACTCACGATATTTTTCACGACAGTGTTTTGTGAATGTTTATGCGATAAATACTATAGAACCTTATTACAATCAAGATTACTTATAATAACAGTGAAATATCTGAACGCAAGATTCGGTGGACAGATAGCCCTAAAATTAACCCTTTTCAAGCCTCGAAGCTGTCTCATTTAAGTATTATTAAATTTTACAACACCATTATTTAACTAAAATATAAATATGATTCAGCCCTGGACTTCATTGAACAGGGCAATTTAGAGACAGTTATTTGATCAAATTATTCTAAAAGACCCCTGTAATTGGACTTTGAATGAGGTAACATTTTGAATAGAAGTAGAATCTCGTTCAATTTTGATTAAAATATCAGAGATATGAAATCTTCGTGCGATATTGATGGCATTATTTCAATCCATAAACTATCCAAACTTATTTAAAATTGATAAAATTTAGATTTATAAATTTAATTTAATTGCTAATTTATTCTGAGGGTATTTAAAAAAAATATTAACCATTGATTATTAGATGTTAATAAAATAATCTTGTTGTTATTGTACTTAGAACCTTTAAATTTTAATTAATTAATATTCGTTTATTTAACGAAGTAGGTACCTTATTTCTATAAATAATACGTTTGATATTTATATACACTACATTTACGATTTTTCTTTTCATTTTCTTTAAACCATAACAAAGTAGGTAATTCATAATTAACTCAACTTTATGTCTTTGAAATTTTAATAAATTTTCTAGCTATTATCACTTTTAAAATATTAATCTACTACACCTAGTCTCTTACAATGCTATTGTACTTAAATCATAATTACCGACGACAAAGACGATTATGGAACGCTTTAAGATGTTGGTTTATCAATAAATTACCAATATCACCAAAATTCGAAAAATATTTTTTATAAACCAAAATATAAATCTGATCATAGGCTTTTATTCTGACAAATGACTGCTCAAACGAAGCTTAAACGCAGTTTAGCTCACAAATGACATTTGGAAGTGATTTACAGCCGCATACTCGTATAACTAAATGTGTGGAAATCCGTTAAAATCCGGTTTCGAAATGGATACTAAATTTTTAGGTTGTCTATAACTGCTTTAACCAGTTTCAGGTGTTCTTTCATAGTTAAGGAGCTAATTCATAGCTAGAAATAAAACATCAATATGGTTTTCTGAAAAGTGAGCTCTGATAGAATATTAAAACGTCGTAACTAATCATAATATTAGATGGCAAACGAAAAGGCTCACCTGATCGAAAGTGACTACCAGCGTCCATGGACATCTGCAACACCGGGGGATTATAAAAAATAAACATCTCAAATGTTATCTCAAAAGCTATCGAACTGATGTTCAAAATATTTCGTGTAATATCTGAGCAACTATGAATGTGACACATTTTTGAGAAGTCAAGACCATACTATTAGATAAAGTAACCATTAATTGAATAAACAAAAACAATCATATAATCAGTGACATTATATTAAATACTTGGTAACAGTTTTTTTTCGCTATCTATATAAAATAAAATCGCTTTTCGCCTCTGCTTGTCTTCTAATCCACTTTGGGGATCTTGATATGTCTTTCACTAATAGAAAGAGCGATAGATGACGAAGGATAGTACATCATCATTATCACCTTACCTTTTGGGCCCAAGCCTACCTCACCTGCTCGTGGCACACCCTGGTGAACAACAGACGAGGCTCTGGCGACCCGCTAACACACATTGGATCAGCGCGGCGGATTAAGGTCCTTACCATCCATGTGAATCCACATAAAAGGATTGTACAAGTATATAAAATTTTATTTAATATATATGGATAATTTATTCGTTAATATTTTAGGTTGTATGTGTCTACTAAACAGCCTGCAGAGAAGTCTGCGTTTGCATGAAAAACCGTTAAGATGAGTATAGACAAAAGACAATATTCTATACAATAACAATTTTTTTGTCTATTAACAATCAGAATAAATAAGTTAATTGCGAAGCCATTTGTGTTTCAATAAATTATTAATTGTTTTTCAGATCAATCAAGTCGCGAACAAATTCGATTTCGATCTTTGTTTCGCAATGAAATTACAACTCAAATTTGATATAAGTCTTTTTTTCTTATTATTATAATATAATAAATATATAAACGTTATGAAATAAATAAACCTACCTAATATTTTATAACTTACAAATTGCATTTCTGCGAAGATGTTTAAATGGAAATAATATATATATAAAATTAAATGAATAAAAACAGATTTTTACGAACCCAGTAATAGTACAAGGTTTTTCGTATTATTAGGCGCAAAAAATAGTCAAATATATTCTGTGTGAATAAAAAACATAATAATTCATCCTATTATATGAGATGCATATAAATGAAAATGAATATAATTACAACCGTATAATATTATTTACAATTACAGAATGCGGGTACTATTGTTTAAGTAATAGTTCGTAATTTTTATTAGAAGGTTAAAAAAGATACCTATAATATTTTACATTGTGCAACTTCGAATAATAAATTGAATTACATATTTTCACTAAGCAGATAATAAATTATTGTAAATAAAATTTAATAAATATTATGATCCAATATAATTTACGAATTGACACTTTGAGGTGGGTATACAGGACGTCAAGGGTTTCGTTTCAGCATATCCGTACCGGCCTTAGGCTTGGCTAGATCCATATAAAAATTGAAAATTAGATGTTATTTAAATTTAGATATAAATTATAATTGACTAAGTACACTTTGGTAATTTCATTCACCTTAGACCTTCATTCGCGTTAAGAAGCTCATATTATTATAGTCATTCATTTAGTAGATACGTGTATCAAACTGATACATATACTTATAGCTATTATAAAAAACAAATATAACATTGTAATTTGAATCATTTTAGTATCTAATTTCCATTAACCTCTTGTGCTTATTAACAAAAGAGGCGTTTTTTGCATTATTTAAGTCAGTAATATTTTAATCTATACTACAAAAGAAATTATATAAAATTATTACAGATATTTGTTTCAATCTTTTGAAATATCTCATTAATGACCTATTATTATATAAATTCGTGATATAAAGGTGATAGTGAATATGCAGAGACAAAGCGAAGTTGTCCCGGCGACGGTTAATGGCGGCACACAATAACGTGTTGGAGATAATCTGTTGGCCTAATAAAGGGGTCTTACGTCGTTACTATATGTAAATATATAGTATAGAGTTGAGTTAAATTATCCCAGATGTTGTCTGAGTTTAGATCACAACACAAGTGCTCAATATCCAACTTAAGCGACGTTAAAAATATATTAGTTTTATGTATTAATGATGAGACAAAGTTGCAACTGTGAGTACAAGAAATGTCATGTAATGATGAAAGCGATCGTAAATTTATATACGACTTAAAGATTTCAGTCAACCTGCTTTATGTAATATAATGTGAAGTTATATTTTCATTCACTACTTTGTCTAATTTATTCTTCGTGTTCAATTATGGATGAGAATAATTGGATACTATATTACGTTTTAATATTCATTATCTGGCATTGACGTTCAATGCAAGCCATATTAAAAATTTTAAGTCCATCTCGCCACATCTAGATAAAAATCCAAACCAGAGTAAGTTAATAAAAACATAATAATTTAGGGAAACAAGTGATATATCTTAAACTGGTATGAATTATATTTTTATTTAAAAATATCTATTTGTTCGTTGTGTCCTCAAACATCTTGAAAAAAACATTTATGGTGTAGGATATTACTATAATCAAAATTTTAAGTTGTATTTAATCTTCGTCTCATTCATTGGAATGAACTGTTGCCATATCAAAATACTATACTAATGAATTATTTGTGTTTTTTTTTTTCTTAACTTATATTAAATATCAGCTTAACACAAAAATATAAATATTGCAATACCACTTTAAAGATCATTTGTTTTAGGTGCGACCTGGTCTGTCCTAAACGTCTACTTACTAAATTACAAACGACGTAATAATGGCTTGTAATGATACATTATGTGATATTGCAAGACAACATAAACAGTTGTGATCATTTAATACATCTACAGGAAAAAAATATAATTCTAAAATAAACTGAGTGAAAAGCGAACATCAAAAAATGTTTTTGAACAAAGTTAGATCTATAACAAAAACTTTCAAGTCCCAAAGAGAGATTATAATAAAAAAATAAACTCACAGATAGAAGCTAGTGTGTATTTATATTATTAAACTATATGTTTATCAAAGTATTTAATGGTGGTATTCACAGCTCTCATGAGCGCCCTCATATCTACGCTCTGTTGAACGCGAGTCGACAAACCACACTCTGAAACATTGTATAATAATATAGAATCAACTAATTGAAGTATTTTCATGCATTCAAGCTTTACCAGGTTAAGTATTTGAATATAGTAAATTACTCACATATCACATGTACGTTTAATTCACGATGCAAATACCGCACTAAAATTTTCATTCAAATGAAACAATATTTCTATCTACGAGTAACTGTACTGTCTTTATTTAAATGTTATTTTTAAAACTGATACACTGCATAAATAAATTATGTTATCTATATATTGCGTGGTAATAAAATAATTTTATTTTTAACTGTTTTCAAAAATAGTCATGAAAGCCCGCATGTGAAACCTCGGTGAATTTGGTTCGACAAACCGCTCTGAAAAGAACTAATTAAAAGATTTAAATGCGCAACTGTATTGCTGAATACGTTGAGTACCGACCTGTTTAATTTGCGTATAAAGGTTTTTTATTATCCATTTCAATTTGATTATAACTAAACACTAGTTGATTTTTTTTACTATTCTTTAGATTCGAAAGGTAAAACGCTGTCGTTTTCTATGCAAATTTCGTTGTCATAATTGTTCTTGAACCTAGGTTGATACCAAATAGTTAATTTATATGATATTTAATTTATCCATAGAAATATTTTGAACTTCTTCTTCCAGTGTAAATTCAGTTTTGCAAATACGTTTTGGCTTCGATTTTTGAAAATATAAACGTCATATTTCCGAGCTTTCCACTTTTCCAGGTTGAAATATAGACTCGAGCCCACAAGTGTATTTATGTAAGTATTTTATGTTTGCACACAGTATCCTCGGCTCATATATTTTAAGGGTTACGTGCCACATTCTTCGTGTAAATGAGAATATTGGATCCTTGAATCTTCACCTAATTTGCAATTAAAATCTGATTATATTTTAATACAATTTTATTATGTTTTTTTTTTAAATAATAAATACTATAATACAATATTACTGGCCTTTTTGGTAGTTAATAACATTATCCATTTTAGTATAATTGTACATGCAAGGCCTAATCATATAAACATTCTCATAACAAAATAAGAAACAATATTATTCATAAATATTTCTTATACAGTTACGTTAGCGTTATAAAGTTTTAATCTATGTATATTACTTATAAGCACAGTTACGCTGTCTTTAAGAAGTATTTATGCCGGGAAACCGAATAACACTAATTTCTTCTTAGGCTATATAGTTGACGTCTAAAGTTTTTCAAAACGAATTAATCTACAAACAAGATGGAAAATCCAGGTAAGCGAGAAAAAGATAACGTAAATACTTAATATAAAATTTTAGTGTAATTAATTGTAAAAAAATGTGAGCTACATTGAGCTCCACATATGATAATTTATGCATTCACATTCTATCACTATTTTATGTTGAATATTTAGCCTTTGATCTTCTATTTATCGGAATACATCATTTGTTTTCGTCAGAATTCTATTATGATTTGATTACACGAATACCAGTAGAACGTGCTTTTTTTAATTGACTTTACAGTTATTTTTGGTATTGTAAATCATTCTAATAAGTGTAAATATTAGTTTCAAATTTGAACCATACATGCCAAGTTTTTACCTCATAAAGTTATAAATTCATCAGAAGTTTTAACGACATATTAAAAATAATTAGATATTATGATAGATTAAAAATTTGGATGTATATATAAGTCTTTGATTATAGTTACGAATCTTGAATTACGAATGTCAACAGTTCATTGACCTCGCATTGACTTCTGCGACAAACCAATAGCCAATATAATTTTTGGCCGCCAACTTTATATTGTCATTGGTTGTTTCAGTTATACGCAAGAAAATAAAATTTACTCGTACCCGCTGTAATACGTATTGACATTAAAAAGTAACAGCCGGGTTTCTCGTAAGTTCTGTCCGATAGAATCTATATTCCAAGCTGGCAGCTCCGTATAAAAGCCGACAGATTTAAGATGTCAATTTAAAATCCTCCTTTCTTTAAAGTAATAAAGGGTACGGTAGTGTGGGTGTGTTCGTGAAAACTAATAGCTAAATAGATACATAAAACCGTTAAATAAGACCATACTTTGTCCTGAAGTTCCATGAAGATAGCATCTGAATTTCTTGGACGTACTTTGGCCCAAGTACCTAAAGCAGTTTGGTCAGTATGGCGCAGGCTATTTTGGTTTCCTTAGTGCAAATAGAATGGGCTTGTTTAATGCGCCCTTGCCACGTTGCCAGAGATATATTATAGTTTCAGGACTTACATAATTGAACAGCTTAAGAAGCTCACACGAGTATCAAGAACGGTAAAATATATCGAAAAATTAATGGAACATTAAATATAAGAATTTTTAATTTGTTTTTGTACTGACTGTCATATGTGTGTCCGTGTGCATTGAAGCAAATACATGCATCGGATATTGTTTATGATTAATAGTAGCTTGGCGACGTAAAATTTGATAACATTCTATTGAACTTCTTATTTTACGAAACATTTCTTTTTTTTATTCTTCAGTTTCTTATTTCACATATAGTAAAATAATATTATTTTTGTTTGTTGTATATTAATATTTTTGATTATATATATATATATATATATATATATATATATATATTAGGTTGGGGAAAAAGTCTTTTCGCATATAGTATGTATGAACTTGTAATAAAATCTCTTTGGCTATACCATTTGTATCTGGCTGGTTTTGGTATCATTAAAAAGTTTTAATTTTAAAGAAGGCACTTCCAAATTCAAATTAGGAATTTGTGTGATTTTCATTTGTTTTTGTTGTTGTTAAAATGAGTGAATCTAAAGAAGAAATTCGATACATTTTAAAATTTTACTATAAAAAAGGTAAAAATGCAACTCAAGCCGCGAAAAAAATTTGTGATTTTTATGGACCTAATGCAGTATCTGTGAGAGTAGCGCAAGTTTGGTTTAAGCGTTTTCAAGCCGGAAATTTTGATATCAAAGATGCATCTCGCTCTGGTCACCCTGTTACGGACAAAATTGATGCAATTTTTGAAAAAGAGGAGCAAGATCGGCATATTAGTAGTTACGATGTAGCTGAAGAACTGGCAATTGACCACAAAATGGTTTTGACTCATTTGAATAAAGCTGGGTACACAAAAAAGCTCGATATATGGGTGCCTCATGAACTCACTGAAAGAAACCTAATGAACCGTGTACTCATTTGTGATTCTTTATTACGACGTAATGAAACCGAACCATTTTTGAAGAAGCTGATAACTGGTGATGAAAAGTGGATCACATACGACAAGAACGTGCGAAAAAGATCGTGGTCAAAGGCCAGTCAAGCTTCACAGACTGTGGCAAAACCCGGATTAACTCGCAACAAGGTAATGCTGTGTGTATGGTGGGATTGGAAGGGCATTATTCATTATGAGCTGTTACCGCCCGGCAGGACCATCGATTCAGAACTGTATTGCGAACAATTGATGAGATTGAAGGAAGAAATTGAGAGAAAGCGGCCAGAATTGATCAACAGAAGGGGTGTGGTTTTTCACCATGACAACGCTAGACCTCACACATCTTTAGCCACTCAACAAAAATTACGAGAGTTTGGCTGGGAGGTATTAATGCATCCGCCGTATAGTCCTGACCTTGCACCTTCAGATTTTCATCTGTTTCGGTCTCTGCAGAATTCCTTAGGCAGTGTCAGGTTAACATCACGAGAGGACTGCCAAAACCACTTGTCGCAGTTTTTCGATCAGAAGCCCTAAAATTTTTACAGCAATGGGATCATGTCACTACCAACAAGATTGCAAAAAGTTATGGAACAAAATGGCACCTACATACTTTAGTCAAATGTAAATAAACTATAAAAAAAACTTTTTGAATTTTCATATAAAATACGAAGAAACTTTTTCCCCAACCTATTATAAATCTTTTAAATAATCTTTCAATAAAACAACTACTACAAGAATATTTTATATTTTTCTACTGGGTCAAAATTTATACAGTAAGTATTGTAAAAAACCGCCGTATCTTCATCCGCTTAGAAAAAGGTAACTATTTATTGAACTTGAGTTCTTGTACATAACTGGCTGCTAGTTATCTAGTATTTATATATTTATATATTGGTGGTAGGCTTTGTGCTTGTGTCCGTCTGGGAAGATACCACCTACATTAGATATACCGCGAAAAAGCAGTATTGCCACAGCAGCAAGCCAGCCAGCCGGTAATTAAAGGTACAAGACACATAAGATCTTAGTTCCCAAGATTTGTAGCACATTGTCAATGTGAGGAATGGTTAATATTTCTTACAGCGCCATTGTCTATGGGTGGTGGTACCTCTTGCTGTATCTTACTTGTGGCCCATTTGCTCGTCTGCCTAACTATATCATAAAAATTAAAAAGGTGATGTAACTGTAATTTGACTATAACGAAATATCAAGATTATATAATTTAAAAAAAATTGCATTTTCATGAGTATATCAAATAACATTGTATTCTATTGAAATAAAACCTTTAAAAGTCAATACTTTATGATAAATACGTTGAATACGACTATCTCATCCATATATATTAGGTTAGGTCACGTGTAAACGCGAAAGGTAAATAGAAATAAAACCGTTCGCAAGGAAAATATAAATGAAAAATTCAACTCTATTTTATAGACGAACTTAAAAAAAATCATACAATTTTTCTTAGTGTTTTAATAATTATTGTTGTGGTAAAGAGCGAACAGAAGTCAAGGTTAAAAAACTTATGATGTAATACGAATAAATTACAAAATAATTTACAGATATGCCTTTTGAGTTTGCATTAATGGTTTGAGTTGGCCAAAATATAAAAAAAATGTAATAGAATAGTTGTATCGTTTTGGTCGTTTGTTCGTTTATTAAAGTACCCTATGTCCTTCCTTGTAGCTTAAGCTTGCTTAATACGTTAAGGAACAACAAACAAATCGATTCAAATACTTTTAAATCCTCATTTAAGAACTACATAATTGTATTAAATGAAGCTACTATAGGTTCGGAAGAACCGACAAGAAATGCTAGAAAGTAAATCTTTTCTTTTGACAGTCAGGCAGACACAGTTAGTCTAACATTTATGATATTAGTATAGATGGTATTTAGCAGATCGTATTGGGGATGCAATTACACCTTTTATATAAAGTGCGTAATTTCTCTTAACTGTAGGTATCTGCTGACGTAATGCCTTGCTTGTATTATTGTTATTTGTATATTTATAATACATAATTAGTTAATTAAGTACAATCAATTGCAATTTTATACGAGTAATACTATAATTATAAAATCGGTTCTCAGTCAGCAAACATATCGAAAATAAAAAAAAAAATTGTCACTTTTGGTAACACATTTTTTATGTACGAGTAAATTGCTTAAAAAAATTGCGAGGACTCTTAATAGGATGCAAATTCTTAATTATTCGATTCGTTCTGCTGTCAATATTTCAAGTTAATAAATAATTTAAGATTTTTTTTATAGCAGCAATAAACTAATTATATTTTAAATTCAAATTAGTATATATTTAAGGGTTAATTTATTCATTATTATCTTAAACTTAGTGTTACTAAAAAAATTAAAGTTAAAAAGAAGTTATCTTGTAAAAAACTTCTAGCAACGCTTTTAGTTTTATTTCTTCTTGTCATAAATAAGTTTCATTTGAAACAGAAAATTATTATCGACAATAATGAATGCGCTTCAGAATATTTGAATGGCACTTGCGGCTTCGTAATGACAATGAAATTTACAATCACAATGAAATTGAATTTTCAAATTCTGCCACATGTGCATTCCACCAACCCGTATTGGAAGAGGAGGCCTTATCTCAGCAGTGGGAAATGTACAGTCTGTTACTACTACTACTACTACATATTATTACAAACCAGAAATTGGATAAATTAAAAAAATAAACAATTATATAATTCATAATACCAATTCAAACGTAAACGCTATATCTAATCTTACACTTTCTAAAAGCAATACAATCGTTTAATAAATTTTTACGAATTACGAAACTATTACAATTCAATGATAAAATTACAACAAAGACGAATATTACAGAAGCAATAATCTAACGACCGTCATTCGCAAAGGCCCGCACCAAAGTGAGCCTGAGGTTGTCGTGATCCCTCTAACGTAGCTTATTTCGCCTGCCCGACACTGTCAAGCCTTGAGAAATAATTGGAGGTTTGAAAATGCTGGCTATGTCTTATTTCCTTGCAAATTCTCTTACAATATATAAAACCAGACCAGAATTGAATTTTCTTTCAAATGGGAGTAATATTATATAATTATGGATTTAAAGTTATGAATTCGTATGTAAATAATGACTTTCTTATTAAATCTAATTCTTGATCGTATTCAATAGTTAGAAACACATGAATTACAACCGAGATAACGGGTAACAGCCGGTAAAGCTGTGAACTTTAATTTTTATATTTTATTTTTGTGTTAAGAATTCGTTTCGTGTAATATAAATTTTGAAGTTGCTAATCTACATAAGTATTTAGTACTTAGTTTAGCAAACTATTTTTTTTTGTTGTTTTGTTTATGTCACTGATGTCTCAAAGCGATGCTTACAAATAAAAAATTCTTTCTTTCTTTCTTTCTTTCTTTCAAATACAAATTATTCTGCTAAAGACAAAAAAAATATCGAAAAAAAAAACAACTTAAAACAAACGGCATCATAACTTAGATGCCTAAGAAATATCACAAATATTTCTTGGAAATAAAGCAGTTTGAGTTATAAAATGCTTACGTTCACAGCATCTGGTAGTGATTGACGTAATAATTGGACGGAGCAGATCTGATGTATAGTTTATAGCTACAAATGTAGGTCATTCTTATATTATATACGAACTTATACGAGCTACGTATTATTGAAGTATATTTTTTCCTTTAGCTGAAATATACGTGCCAGCTTCAGCTCTGCTCTACTATTAGGATTAATAACTTAGCTTATACATTCTTGATAATTAATATATAATAGCATATGAGATAAACATAAACTATAGCGATTAATGTTGGTATAAGTATTCGCGACGATAGGAAAGAAACTACAAAATAAATTCTCGAGTTCACAGTGGAACAAAGGTACAGTATATTGTACTCCTTTACTTTTGTACAGAAAATTTGTTGCGAAAATTTAACTTTGTAAAGTTCAAAATTAAACTATCTTTTGTTCAAATTTCAAAGTTTATTTTATACAGAGTTTGCCAATTTTGTTCACCAAGATTTTCGATTCAGAACATACGTAGGTCGCGCGTATCGCGAGGGTAATTTTGATAATATATGAACGCGAACATCAGCCGTATATTTTCCTTTATCATAGAACAGGTAAGGTAGACATCGCAATCTACAATAGGTTGACCCAAAGGGCCTCTATAACAACTTCATAAGAGAATGTGAAATACGAAAATTACCGCTTAACTTAATACAGAGTATAGAATTGAGTGAATAGCTTCTAATACGTGATATTATCGTATAAAACTTTTAATCTTCCGTGAAAAAAAGATAAATGTGACTGGCGACGTAGATCACAGATGAAATAATTCTGATGTTGTTGTTTTGTGAGTATTGAAAACATGGTCACCTGTTTCATATCAATTTTATTTCAGTAATATTACAACAATGACCTTGGCTTGTTGCAGTAGCATCATCTGGAATCAGCACATATACTTTTATTCGAAAACAATTCTGGCCACTTATGTATCTATTGCATTGGATTTAACACTAATATATGTTTATAACATATGATATTTGTTTTCTTAAACATTTTCTCAAGGTTTTTTTCCGTATCATCGAACATGATATTAAATATGTGAATGAAAATTCAGCAGTGTTGGCACTGGTCTCGCGGTCTTCGTTTAAGATTGACGTCTAACCATAATAGATAAAGATTTTAATATATGACTCTTTGTTTTTGAAATCAATTTTCATTTTAATGCTATTATATCACGCCAACAAAATTTTATTGCACTTTCTGTTAATGTCTAAAGTCTACCTGTCTAAACAAAATTTAGCGGAACCAACTGCGTTCTTACTGAAAATAAGATTACGTTGTTATTACCGGCGTAAGCGATTACTTTTATAAAAGAGCATTCCTTATTTATCCTTTTAATTAACGACGGCGATGGCGTGGGGGCGGCAGTAGCCCAACGGATCAGTATTGGCTTGCGACTTATATCGCTAGGCTATCGATAAGCCGTCACGTTTATAATACTTTGACTTCAATTTGATAATCTCTTGAGGATTTTATATAGGTGATTGGGACTCTTGACCATTAAATTTTTTAATATATATCATCATTTTTAATATTTATGTTCCCTTACGTTTACTTTGTATTACTAGACTCACTACGTTTATAGAATTGGCTTTTATTAAATAATTATTTAAAAACATACAGATTTCATTTAGGAATGCAACGGGCAAACATACAACAATTCATTTTTATTAAATAAAATAGTGCGTAATTAAAGAAGAAATAATACTGTTGTAGGTAATGTAAGATTTTTTTATTTCTTTCAATAACATTAATGTTATATGAAACACTTCTATGTAAGTGTCTGTTCTGTGCGGCTAGTAGGCGATAATATTGTGGAAGTTTATTTAGAGAGCGGAAGGTTCCTTTATTAGCCCAACAGATTATCCCACCCGTTATTGCGTGCCGCCATTAACTATCGAAACTTCTCTTTGTCTTTATGAACAATTTCTCCTTTATTTATCTTTGTGTGACGTTTAGTTACATGGTTTTAAAAAAAGTAAATGAAAATGTATGGATACGGAATATATATCGAAGTAGAAATATCTGCTTCAATATTATTTGAGAATAAATAAAAATTTTAACAAAAAGAAAAACCGACTTCAAACAAAACACTATTTTAAAACAAATGAATATGCACGAAAAAGTAATAAAAATAATTGCGTATTCAACATATTTTTAGAGTCTTCCTAAGTTAAATGAAATGAAAAATATTAGACTACTTAAAAGTCGATTAACGATTATATCATGTAGTTATAGTTATTGGTATATTTGGAGCCGGTGTCAGCCACGGTGCCCTTGCCCCAACAAACAAAAGAAAGAAGCGATACGAGCCCCTTGATTGATCCAGTATATTATTGTGTAAAAGGTAATCTGTAAAAAATATATTTGTTAAGGTATTCTCATATTGTTTTTCGATAGATATACTGTAGGGTTTTATTGGCTGACACCGACTCCAAATATAACAATAATTATAACTACATGATATAATCGTTAATCGACTTTTAAGTAGTCTAATATTTTTCATTTCATTTAACTTAGGAAGACTCTAAAAAATATGTTGAATACGCAATTATTTTTATTACTTTTTCGTGCATATTCATTTGTTTTAAAATAGTGTTTTGTTTGAAGTCGGTTTTTCTTTTTGTTAAAATTTTTATTTATTTTTTGATTTTAAGTGAAGCTGATGTTGAGTAACTATTTTTTTTAATATGGATAGATTAAGCGTTCCGTTTATATGAGTCAGAAACTACTTCCAGGACAATTTCAAAGGAAACTTGCGAATAAAGCAAAAATAGACTTTCGAAAATGCGGATTTAATACGTCACGCGGCGTAAACTACAAGGATCCCTCGAAAGAGCTGTAATCGAACTGAGCAAAAAAACTTTGAAAAAGACCAACTATATTTCGTACATCATATGACATCACATCACATACACAAAATTTGATTAAAGATAGTAAGAAATTCTGCCCCATATAGCACCCTAACTGCGAGCCGTATAGGAGTTCCATCACTACATAGTATAAAACAAAGTCGCTTTCTCTGTCCCTATATCTTTAAATCTACGCAACGGATTTTGATGCGGTTTTTTTTAAAAGATAGTGTGATTCAAGGGGAAGGTTTGTGTATATAATAAATGAACAATATAGTAAAGAAACACTGATAATTTTAGAAGTTTGCGATGTGATGTCGTAAATAAAAAAATTCTGTAATATATTTAGTATCAGTATTGCACCCGTGCGAAGCCGGGGTGGGTAGCTAGTTGATTATAATATTCGACTATGAACATAACCACATTACGGAAGGTGACTCAAATATCCAAATAACCTATAAATAAAAGATTCGACTGAGTATCGCTAACGTGCTCCTCAGAATTGTTCCGTTCCCTTCCGTTCCGTTACTTTGTCATGGATCCTGTGCTCAGAACCTTACCAAACTTTCACCAAATTAACCTTGAAGTATATATTTTATAATAAAAACAGAATTATCAAAATTGGTTAACGTGATTTTCAGTTATTCACCTATTTGTCGCGCATATACATAATGCAAATTTAAGATTTATGTCGTTTTCATATGGATACCATCATCGGAAAAAAATAAAAAAAAATGGGACCCCACGGGAAGCACTACCTTTCAAACAAAAAAAAAATTATCATAATCGGTCCACCCAGTGAAAAGTTATGAGGTAACAAACATAAAAAAAAAATACAGACGAATTGATAACCTCCTCCTTTTGGAAGTCGGTTGAAAAATATACATTAACCATTATCAACGTAACAGACAGTAATCATTAAAAAAATAAAAAAATTCAGAATCAAATGTCAATCGGTAACCACCAGGTCATAAGGTAACCACGATATACAAAAGAGTTACTTATCATATTAAATGATAATAAAATAAAATTGTTCCCAGTAGGAATTAAGAAAATGTAAATAATATAGTTTTACTACTACTATACTATGTTATAAACATCTTTATGATATCCAAAAGCCTTCGATTAATTTCTTATGCAATTATTTATTTATATATTATATAATATATATGTTAAGGAGTTCGAAGCAGAATTTATTTAAAAAAAACAATTAACTTACACTTTATGAAATCGTTTTATAACAAAATAAAAATAAAATAAAAAATCATGTTTCCACTTAATTACATAAATTCAATACCAAATTAATACACCAGCTATATAAACAAAAATACTTTCAGCTACCGTTCTGAACTAAGCCTATGAGCAGAATGCCCTTTAATTGGGCGTAAGCCTCCTCCTTTTTTTATTTTTTTTTAATTATAGAAGTGATTTTCCTTAAATATATATTATAACTATAAATATCAGGCTAAAAGCGATGAATACCCTAAAATAACAATAAATTATCATAATGAGTGTATATAGTCTAATATATATTTTTTTTATTTGCACAAACATTTTAGAATAGAATAACTTATCAAAGCACTCTTTGGGCATCGAATTCAATGAAAATGTTAACATTTTGATATAAACAGAAGTGATTTTTTTTAGAAACGATGTATCTATTTGATTCAGTTACTTCACACATTCAGTTAATATACACGGGTAAACATTAGAGCACCCGGGCCTCATAATGGTTAGTAGGAACATATTATGTAAATAGAGTATTAACTGGTCTTTGCATTTTAATTAGAAAGCTACAACCACAGATTTAGTTATCTATGATTTTTTTTACGTATGTACGATTGCACGTAAAGAACACTTCTTTCAACATTATCGTAATAAGATTATCAAATTATTTTTTATTATGCATATCTATGTGACACATAAATTTAAATCACAGAAATAGTGTATTTAAGTACACATTTATTAGTATGAATGCTGCAAACAAGTTTTAAAATACATGAATATAAACGAAGAAAGTAATCCTACGAATAAACGGTATACTTTAAGTATTTCGTGCTGGGGTTTTAAATGCAGCAAGTTTAATAAGGTTTAACCGCGTGATTGCGCGCATCGCTTCAACTATCGTTAATGAAGTAACTGCTCAATTTTTACGGTCTCACCTCAGTAATATCACGAAACCCAAAGTTTCTATACAATACTCTAAAGAGTGGAACTTCAGTAGGTAGGGAAAGTTTGTAATTGTTCTTTGTAATAAAAATGTTCTAAATTTTTTTATATTTGATTTCATATTTTTAAGCATGTAAAAAGTGAACTTAGTAAGTGAACTTAAAAAGTGATTGATACTATAAGTATTTGTTTCATTCATTCATTCATTGAGATATATATTTATTCCATATATTGTGATGGCAAATTCGCCCTGGGACATATCTGGATCATTCACATTTCACATCAAAAACCATTACAACAAATGGACATAACAAAATTGGCGTATAGAAAAGTTTTATGTGATTTTTGGTAGTCCTACTCAATCTGACTCTGTAATTAGGTCACTGAACGACCTGACCACACCAAAACTAGAGACTAAGTCCGGGTTGAACATAAAGTAAGAGATCTTATCATTTTGGAACTTTACAGCGAGGAATCGCCCTGAGCGCTTGTCACTGATTTTACTGTCTCAATGGTATTTTAAAATTCAGCGTGGCTTTTTTTAAATCTCTACTTAGAAATCAATTATTCAAGCTTATCCTGCACGATTCTTATTTATGAGATAATTTTGGTTTGCATTTATTACTATCGAAAATATTAATTTGTGATCTTTAAATTCCTAGAATTTTGATATTTTAAAGGCCAAAAGAGATTAAACGTCGAAGGGGATATCAAATACAGTAGTTAACTTTTTCGGTAAGTAATATTGTATATTTTTAATCATTGAAATACAAATAGAATTTAAAATGCATTAGTGCTGTAAAAAATATTTAAATTCTTTTATTTATTCAAAACGTATTCAAAGAGGACGCGGTTTGTCGCTTTTATGCTTAACGGAGCATCATTATGCGGGAATTTATACGAAAACTATGTTTTTAAATATATTAACTAATGCTTCTTTACAATAACGTAAAATTTACATTCTTAACTAATGTCGAATGTTTTATTGCACTTGGCCGTGTAGGTTCGATGTTTTAAGCGTCGTGAAGGTAAAGGTGAAGGTTAAACTTCGTGTGGAAACTTGCATATGTCTAATTTCAATGAAATTCTTCCTATATATCAACCTAACCGCTTTGGAGCAGCGAGTTGGAGTAGCTTCAAATTTTTATCTTCAAAAGAGAAGGAGGCCCAATATTGTAATATATACAGGCTGCTACTTTACTTTTTTATTTTAAGTGGTATTAACCTAACCTAATCATTATCTGTACCGCTATACTATAATATTATAAATGTTAATGTTACTCAGTCTGTCGCTCATCCACGAACAAACCAATGAACCTAATTTGATGAATTTTTTTATGAAGCAAATTTGAACTTCAAGAAAGAACATAGGTTACTTTTTTCCTAATAACATAATCAAATTATTACAACTCTGTAATCTTAAATGTAATGAATATGAAGGTGATGCTGATCGATTTCATGAACAAAATAGGTTATGAGTTGAGTAACGTATATCAGGAGTAATGCTCTGAAGATAACGGCGTACCTGTGCGCACTCTTCATCCAGGGCTCCGGGGAGTCCTACACGACGCCCCACTTCCTTCAGGTGAGGGAAGTGCCCAAAGCGTTTTTCCAGCGAGGAAAAAAAGTTAGGTGGCATATCACGGTTGCACGTGAAAGCGATCCCGCGGCGTCCACTGAATAGATGTAGAGGGTGCCGCTGGATTTTTTAGTGGGTATTCCGGTGTACCAGGGCACACGCGCCGTCCAGAGTACCGGGGAGCCCCACATACCCACCACTATCATCAACGTGGGGGAAGCGCGTAACGCATTATTCCAGCAACAAAAAATGTAGGTCGTATATGGTGGTATGTTAAAACCAAATTTTCTTGGTGATAGGCCTATGTGCAATTTCAACCACACTCATCATATATTCTAACGTCAAACAGCAATATATAATATGTTTGTGCTTCATTTTGAGGTTGAGTGACCCAGTATTAAGTGTTGTAGGCTCATTGGTGATAAATGAATAATATTTGTTACACTTGGAGGTACCATTTGCTAGTTCGATAACGTATATAAACACTGAATTTTACCTGTAAGCTTTCCCTCTAAATCAAGGTTGAAGTCGACTAATCCTTGAGTCGAATAATAATAATTATCATACCCTTATTCAATCGTCTACGCAAAATTCCGCATGAAATTTATGTAAAAATTATATTCGTAAAGCTATAAATTATTTGTAATTGTAGTTTCGAATCATCGATACACGTGTAAGTGAATATATATTATTTTAAACGAAATATAAATTTAAAATAATAAAGCATGCGTGTGTAACTGTAAAAAAATACAACAAATAATTGCTCCCGCAGTTCGTTTGCATCGAAATTTTCTCCTGCCTTTTGTTGGCATTTATTTACGTTGAAAAGAAGATAATGAAATTGTTGAGAGGGATTTGTCCGTATGAAATTAAAACATTTCAAATTCCTCTTACATTGTACAATGTACACGCTATGAAATTTAACTAAAATATTACGTAGTATTTTTAATTTAGTTAATTTAAAATTTCTTTATACTTTGGGAGGTTTCAGCGACTGACACGTACTTGAGTCATAAAATAGTACCTCACATTTAATTAACGTTCAAAATGTTGATACGAAGAAATTACTTATTTTTTCAATCTTTTTGGTAAAGTTGAGAAGCATATTCCATTGGGCACTGACAATTAATATGTAAAAATCACACCATACACTGTCAAAATGTTCAATCATTTGATGTAAAATGTTAAGTTCCCTACCCTGTAATTCGACTGGCCTGCTCACCATTCAAAACAGAACTCAGTATAATAAGTAGTATTGATGTTTCGAGGTAAAATAAATAAGAACAAACCAAGACAGCATGGATCGGTTAAAAAAATGCTAAAAGCATTTGTTCGTCGAGTTGCAATTATGATACTTATCGAATTATTTGAATTGAGATTAGCGAAAATTGATTTTAAATTATGTTTAACAATTTTCCATGTCGATTTTTATATTCTGCGAGACATCACGCGGTTGTAGTGGTTTTCACGAACTTGAGTGGTACGACATACGCATACGATCACATAAACGAGGTAATTAACCTATAATTAATATTATTAAACATCCATTGAGTGTCTATTAAGTAAAACAAATAATATTGTATATGAAATAGACTATACAAATATCGCGCTTAATATATTGCCTGTGGCAGTATTCGTGTTTTAGAGGTTAGAAATCACTGTTTCGGCGTTAAAAAGTAAATATTTTTTAAAGCAAATTTCATTAAAAATGGTTCAGTGGTTTTGCTTTGAAAGAGCAAAAGACATACTTATAATAGTAGTACATAGTGATTTTTATTGAAAACTTTATCGATAATGCGAAATTTTTAGTTTAAAGTAGTAAAAAATATAATCATTATATAATACTCCTATAAACACCGTAACTCTCTCTAGCGTAGCTCAGAAAAGTTCAGCAAGTAAACATAATAGGTTATGATAATATTGGCTGGAATAAATCACGCAGAATAAACAAAAACCTCATTACACGACTTATTTTTGATACACACCTCTCCATTAACCATATCTTTACACTTTTATGAAAAGTATGTTATATTTTATATTGCCATATGCAAGATAACAATAGAATTAAAATTAAGGAATTAAATATGTACAACTAAAAATTTAAAACAATTATTGTACAAATCATGACTGTGTGGAATGTTGCCAATTCTTGATGGTCATTTCTACCTTGAATCTTAATCTAATCCCCGGGGAAAAAATGAACCAGCCCTCGTGTCACCAGTGGTAGCAATAATAATAGTTAGAGGTTTTATACTTTTAATGGAGAATTTGCACTACTACTGTTAGGTAAAGTGTCTCAACAGTTTTTATATGCATAAATATTCTGTCATAGATTCACGTGATTTTAAATTGTTCATGTATGTCCCGTCACGTATTTTACGTAATGACATTAATTATTCATTAGGCTCGACCTCATTTCTAGAGTACTCACTTCAGGTATATGTTTGAACGTACCGTGTTATGCTGTTACTTGTATAGCTTTAAGCTCAGGAAATATAAACGGTCATTCATACACAAAGCTACTTGACAAGGCACTAGATTAAGTGCTGAGATAGAACAGGTCAGGTTTTTACCTGATCTTTAGGTTTTGTGTTTAAGCCCTTGAAACACTATAAATATTTGAGCCCGGAGGTTGGAAATTGATAGTTTAGCATGCGTCGGAAAATTATGAATAGTTCTCGATCTTGTGCCTGGATTTTTTTCAGATCACGAAACTGAGAGCTAGAGCTAGAGAGAAAGATGTTGTGCTTTTGTTTGCAATTTTTTTTGTCTTGCGGTCATGCTGTTCCAATGCGGGTTGGTGGAATACACATGTGGCAGAATTTCTATGATATTTGTTACATGCAGGTTTCTTCACGATGTTTTCCTTCACCGCTGAGTACGAGATGAATTATAAAGACAAATTAAGCACATGAATCAGCGGTGCTTGTCTGGGTTTGAACCCGCGATCATCGCTTAAGATGCACGCGTTCTAACCACTGGGCCATGTCGACTCAACTAACTGTGTCCTCTGCGGTTGCCGAAATTACTTATTTATTATACTAATTTTGAGTAGTGCTTTCGTTATAATATAAAAATAATAATAGTATATGCTATTTGAAAAACCTATTTTTTGTATATTTTTACTGCTTGGAATAAATTTTATGCTTATAATTATAAATTTGAAACTTATGGGTAGAATGATTTAGTAAAAAAATTGACTATTAAATTTTTAAAATAAAATGAAATATTGAATATTGATATCTAAGATATTCTGTTAATGGTTTTATAACTAAGGCCTGAGCTTATTTATTTAGGAAATAAAACAAAATAACAAAGATTAAACAAAGTCAAGTTTTAATCGGGGAAGATGTTAAAAGTATTTTGATTCCGAAAATTAGTCCAATATTGACATTCGTTTTAAATAAAGTATTAAAAATGTTTTATTTTGTACAACTATAATTTTTATATGATAGAATGTTTATAATTCAACAAGAACCAATAACTTCATGAAATGGTCACAATTTTGGATAATCAAAGAACATTATTTAAATATTTGACTAATTTAATCATTCGGAACAAAATGAATTCTCCGGGATATTTGCGATAGCTTTTTGTATAAAAGATTCCCTGGGCTTCATTTTGTTCCCTTATTGTTAATAAGAATAATGTAACGGGTATTGTTACAAGAAAATGCCGATTCTATTATGAAACGAAAATACAAAAACTCGGAAGTTGAATAAATTCATACGTACGTTTATTTTTAGTGATTGCATATTTGCTTTTAACATTTGTAATAATTTCAGTTATGAATAATTCATTAATTTTAATTGTGTTTCACATAAATATTGAAATGACATTGCAAAAATATAAAGTGTTATTCTTCACTTTATGAGGTTTGAACATTTGAAAGCATTCAGTTGCTCATGATTTCTTTCAAATTGAGAAGTCAATACTTGTAAATCATCAACAAAATGATATAATATTAAGTACGGAATCAAATTTATTATATTTCTCTATGAAAATTGCATTAATTTAGTAAAGTGTTAATTTATTTGATTTAGGTTTATCTAAGCTCATCAATATAGGAATTATAAAATACCTTTTATCCTTTTTATTCATTACGGTGGTTTTATTTCGTTAATTATAACAATTAAGAGCGACTTAGCATATCTTAAATAATGAGCTAGTTAGGAGCCGAGCCAAGTACCTGGCGGCCCTCATTACCAACCTAATTTAAACACGGACCAAGTATACAGTATGCATTAACGTTTTAGCTGATGTAGAATTATCTATGGTTATGTTACATACATAAAAGTACATCTGGGCCATTATGTCCAGGCTATGTATTTTAATTAGATATTTTACCGGAAAAGCTTATTTCTTCAGTATCGTCGTAAAACCAATTAAGGTTTTTTTTAAGATGGATTCATTAATCGATACAACTAGGGTACACTTAATTCAAGTGGCAATCCACAAACATTCTTATGGAGCGATTGGCATTAGGCAAGCTACCGCTGTGAAAGTATGCCAGATTATTTTATCATACACTGATATTACCGACCCAACCCTGGATTTATTAGATATAATAATGTTAATGATGATTCTTTAGTATTAAATAAAACTATTATATTTTACTTGTGTGCGAATTGTTCTATACGAATTATAAGTTGTGTGAATTTGTGCACATGTGTAAATTATTATCGAAGTGAATTAGTACGTGTCATTGATGCTAGTGCTTACAATATATGTTTGTGTATTTGAGACGATTTTGTGTATAAGAGTAAAAGACAGCAAAAAATACAAATTAGATTTAAGTTTATTTTAGTAAACTAATAATAATACATTTGATGTGTAGTAGTATTTTTTAGATTGAAATTTGTAATACATTTTTTTTACAAAGTACGAATTGAGCTTGGCAATGACCAATAGGGTAAGTATGTAATGAATTTTCTGTCTGTACAGATAAAATTTTATGTACATCGAAATTCAATTTTTATCACATAGTGAAATATGTGTTATAGTATTATATTCCTTATATGTTTGCTTTGAAACATGTCAGGGCGAATATACAGTTGTTGGGTGCTGCTTACTTAATATTCTAGTTTTTTAATTGTCTCATGTAGTCCAGCAGTATTTTCCAAAATTATTTTTATTCACATGTATGATAAAATAAGAGTAAGTTGAAGTTAAAGTTAGTTGTTTTTTTGTATAATTTCTTATGAAAGTTTTATATTTTTTAAGTAAGTTTTTTTTTATCGTTTTTGGTTGATAAAATATATATTATCATAGAAAATGCTCCAGAGCGAAGCCTCATTCAAACTAAAACTAAAGTAAGTAACAGCCCGTCAATTTCCTATTGCTGGACTAAGGCCTCCTCGCCTATTAAGGAGAGGGTTTGGAACATATTCTCCACCACGCTGTTACCAATAAAACTAGTCTGTTATAAAATATTACAACAACTATCGTATTAAAATATGCATGTGGACTTAGTATAATTTTCGCAAATATAACGTTTCATTCATTTCATTATTTACATTCGGTAATTAAAAATGGATTCACTGTGAATATTCGGAACAAAGAGAAACTTCGTTGAGTGCGCGTCACGTAATTTCTGGGATTACGACAATTTTCGAAAATTCTTGTGATGAATAAATAAAACCCTTTAAAAAAATATCACAACGTGCTGGTATGTCGTGCAGAGATGAATTATTCCATGTATGTGATTATTGAAAAAGATTTACTACCGAGTTTCTGCTACATTACGAAGCTGTAATGTTACATTTAAAATTAACGTAAAATAACGATGAAAAAGTTCTTGTGTAACTACATTTAAATATCTTAATGAAATTTTCTAAATATAGTATTTTTTGTGCTATGTAAAAAAATACACTCACTACCAGTCTTAACTTCGCACGAATTAAATAAGGATTTTTCTCTATGCTATTTTTTAAACTATAAGATACAGTCCCCGTACCACATGCCCCAAATATGTTATTAAATGTTAATATTTCAAAAAATTCACTGTGTTCATTAAATTAAAATAAATTTGTCGTTAAGTATTCCGCTTGTTTCTTGTAGTTATATATCATTTAGTTATCTATAAGAGTTATATATTAAAGGTATAAAAAGCTTTATGTTTTAAGTAAACATTTCGAATTACAACAATCTAACGTGGTCTTTTTATTTTTATATGTTAAAGTTTCAAAGGCAGTTGATTTGAAATAATATAAAAGCTGGATTAAAATCGGATCATTAGAAATTATTCAAACAAAAATAAACCTTATTGTCATATAATTATATTTACAAATTGTAAATTACTGTTACATGTCATTATTACTCTTTATCTGAACCATAATATACCCTAAAAATCTACTCACTATACCTTCTAATATCATGATCGTGCTAGAAATATGTCAGCCAAAAAAAACAAACTTTATTTTAAGGAGTATGAGTGTATTCCCACTGGTCCGTTCCGTCAACGACCAGAACCATCGCGGGTCGTGCACGTAGCGTCAACAATTCTCGGTGGAAATATTTTCCCGGTTTCAATATGGTCCGTGAATCACATACAACGATCTTGGTTGCTGACGGAATGGTCTAGCGGGCATAGTCTTTTTCGGCACCGGCAATCGGCATTTAGTATGAGAAAGAAAATATAAACAGCATAATTTTAGAGTTTCCTATCTCTGATAGATAAAAGGAACTCTTATACATTCACTCTTTTGTCCGACTGTTTGTTGGTCTGTTGGCCAAGAAATGCCTAGAGTTTCGACTTATTTCGATTAAATTAATATAAATACCACTAAGTCTACATAATCAGATGATGTGGTCGTTTATGTCGTATTTCCTGTTAATTCGCAGACGGAATTGAATCCTATAGATAAGTTTTCCTTGACCTAGGTTTTGAAACATTAACTTTGTGAAGAAGCAATATCTTGTAGTATAAATATACAAAAAAAACGAACATAGTAAATTTGTTAGAAAATCAGTGTATCTTTCAATATTATTTGTTGGTACGGAACGCTCAGTGCACTTTTTTATGCTACGAGATAAGGATACAGCACGTTATCCACGCTTACGTTACGCTGTTGAAACGTTCTAGTTGCCATAGTAGTCAGTGTCAGGCTTCCAATTCGCTATCGCAGCAATACTCATATTCTCCATCAACAGCGCATCCTTCAACTCTGCTCTATTTAATGGAGCGTTTTAATTTTTTATATTTTACTCATAATCACACTCTTCTTTCTGGAGATAATTTACTCCCCATTCGACTTCATTCTATATTAATTCCTATACCGCTCTTCCTGTTGACAGACGTGCACAATCACTTATTTTATTTAAAACCATCTTGAAACAAAAAAAAAAACATGTCAAAACTACATTTCATTTTTGCTGAATCCGGAAACAGATATGATTCATGAGTATATTTCCATTGGTGTAATCTCGAATGAAGAATTTACTTCGAGCTCAAATGATTCTTGATTTGTTCGTTTATAAATTGTTCCATTATGTAATTATTTACAAATAATCAAAAATGAATAACAAAATATATATTTTAAAATGTAATTTTGTAACTAATGCCCAGCGCAGTGGGTGAACATAGCTAGTAGTTCATATGCGATAAATTTTAAAAATCAATACGAGTAGATAGTTTGAAAATAATTTTCACTGTTCATGACTTCTACTAAAGTTTCATTTTAAAGTGAATTGTAGAGCACAAAAGAGCGCTGTCTGTTTGCGGAAATCTCTAGAATTATAAAGAAATATTCTTTAGAGTGGAAAGTCCGATCTTGTTGCGTCCGTTCCGTGCCATCGTTTA
This sequence comes from Vanessa cardui, assembly GCF_905220365.1. NCBI lineage: Eukaryota > Metazoa > Arthropoda > Insecta > Lepidoptera > Nymphalidae > Vanessa > Vanessa cardui. Next base: position 9,671,445 of record NC_061130.1, on the reverse strand, counting down.
TTTATGTCTAAGTTAGTTTCATTGTATTCGAAAATAGTTCCTCCTTGAATGTTTTTGTGAACATTTCAAATAGGTATTTAAGTCACGAATCATCAGTAAAGTCATACGATATTTCTAATCTTCGTTGGGTTACTAGCGCTATGACATATGTAAATGATATGAATTTTCGTCTAAGGTTCAAATTTAAAAAGCTTTATTTTATGGACGGTCAGAATTGCGATTAAACGAAAAAGTGTCATTTTTTCTACTATTCATAATAGCAGCTTATTAAATTTCAGAAATATTCGATTCATTTCATTCTATTTTCGATTAATCTCTTAATAAAAGTACGCCATTCAACCTTAAGTAAGATATTCATAAATTATTCTTCCATAAATATACATTTTGTATTAAGATTAAAAAAAAGATATATAATAAATGTTATAAGTAAACATCTATAAAATAAAAGTCTGTTTCAATTAATGAAGTATATTTAAACAATGAATTAATACAATAATAATATTTAAGGCCTTTTGGTGAAGGAAATACTGTTTTAAGCCACGTTGCCATTGCGGTTTGGCGGATATACATATTTAAACAAAACTTCCGACAAATGCAGTTTAGCTTTACCACAGAGCGCGAGATTAAACGCTTAGATAAAATCTCGTAAAAGTTAGCGCCAATTACTTGAAATGTAGTCAAACCTATTATACGAGACTGTATCGGACTTATCTATTGGGTAATGGTTTGATTGATACAATCAATTAAATTTATTTGAATTAAATAAATATGAGGTCGATGACCTTATAAATATTTTTACTGAAAGTTGTAGGATATTACTTTATTTCAGCAGTAATTAAATTCTAATTGGTAGCAGGGTATCGTGCAAGAAAGGCATTGATATAAATAAATAAGCAACACCATAGAATTATGGTTTTATTACGAATAAAATTAGACACATTTAAAAAGACATTACATGTCATTAATTTACTTTTAAATATTATATGTCATTCACGCCCTCTCTCAAGACAATACGTAATCGTTTAAATAGTTCGGCATTCTTCGCTCTCGTGTTGAACGACGTTCTTTAAATGACGAACTCGTGGAAGGAAGTTCATGAGGTTGATTATATTCAATAGATTCTTGATTAGGAATAGGATTTTCATCTTGAATATTTTCAGAATTTTGCATTTCATTATTTTCATTACAATCTTCTAAATTTTCTGGTAGTGGAGCTAATTGTCTGTTAGAGATTGTAGTTTCTCTTCCATCTGACAATCTGACATGCGAATATTGGGGATTGGGCTGGAGTAACTCTACCTCTTCAACTATAGGATCGTACTTGGTAGCTCTTACGTTCCTTTTCATTAAAACAGGTCCTAGATTTAACATCCAAGAAGGAAATGATTCGCCGTTTGAAGTTCTTCGGCCATGGTTGAACATTCTTTCGTGAGGAGTTACATTAGTACTAGTACATAAAAGTGACCTGATGGAGTGTAAAGCCACTGGTAAAGCTTTTTCCCAATCTGATATCTCCATATCTTTAGATCGGAGGTATAATTGTATGTTTTTCCAAAGAGTTCCATTAAGTTTTTCAACTTGTCCATTCCCCTGGGGATTATATGGAGTTGTTCGACTGCAAGCTATCCCAAGAGAGTAAAAAAATTGATCCAATTGTTCAGACATAAATGTCGCTCCTCTGTCGGAGTGTACATAAAGCGGAGTGCCAAACATAAAGAAAAGATCCTTCAAACATTTAATTACAGTCGTTGCAGTCATATCTTTGCAGGGATAAGCGAATGGAAATCGGCTGTAATCATCAATAAGTGTTAACATGTAATTATTTTGCGTGTTAGACGGTAAAAAATCCCTTAAAATCTATGTTCAATCGTTCAAATGGAGAAGTAGCTTTTATGAGTTGATATTTATTTTTATTAAAACGATTGATTGGCTTGATTTCAGCACACACTCTGCAGGAAGTAGTTATAAGTTTAATGTCATTGATAGAGTATGGAAGGTTTTTCGTCCTTACCCTGTGTGCTAATCTTGTTACACCAGGGTGACAAAGAAGTTCGTAAATTTCTTTCAACTTACTATTATCAAAATTAATATGAGCACATACTCTAGATAGAGCGTCAGCCACTGTATTATCCTTACCAGGTCGATAAATAATTTCAAATTTAAAACTGGAAAGTTCAAGCCTCCATCTTTCAATTTTCTCATTTTTTATTTTGCTTGAATGTTTTTGATTGAACATGAATACTACAGACTGTTGATCAGTTAAAAGCAAGAAATGTCTACCCATTAAATAGTGCCGCCATTTACGCAGAGATTCAACAATTGCACTTGCCTCCTTTTCTATAGAAGAATGTTTGCACTCAGACTCAGTTAAAGTGCGTAAAAAAATGCAACTGGACGACCGTTTTGAGAGAGTGTAGAAGCAATGGCAAATTCAGATGCATCCGTTTCTACCATGAATGTTGCATTTTCGTCGACCACTACCAAAATAGATTTACAAACATCTGACTTTAAAGAGTTAAAACATGTAACAGCAGGAACAGCATAAACAGCATAAAACCAGGAGGGTTTAAAGGAAAATGCTTAATACCAATAAGTGGTCTGATCTTCTGAGAAAAAAATTTTGGATCCACTTGGAATAGTGAGCAAATAAACCTAAAGTCCTTTTTAAGGTTGGTAAATCCGTAGGAGTTGGAAGATCCAGTAGTGGTTTAAGACGGTCATTGTCAGGTTTAATCGTATTATTGTGTATTGAGTATCCTAAAAGATTTATAGAGTCGCTTCCAAAGACACATTTACTTTCGTTTAGAGTTAATTTGTATTTCTTAACTGCATTCATAAATTCATTAAGTTTTCTATCGTGGTCATCTTTACTCTTACCACAAACAGTGACATCATCTAAATATGCGAACGTTCCTGCTAATTTTTCTGTATCGATAATGTATTGTAATGTTCGCTGGAAGACCGCGACACCGTTTGTTACCCCAAAAGGTATTCTTGTAAATTGATAAAGTTTACCACATGTTTCGAATGCTGTATATTGTCGTTCAGATGACAAAATTGGTACCTGGTGATAAGCGCTTTTTAGATCGATTTGGCTAAAATAATTAAATTTTGCAACCTTTTCAATTATAGACTCGATGCTAGGTAGAGGAAATGCATCTAGTTCTGTAAATCTGTTTATGGTAAGCGAATAGTCAATAACAAGCCGTTTTCGGTGTATACCACCTCCTGTAACTAATACTTGTGCTCGCCATGGAGATACGCTGGGCTCAATGACGCCTTCTACTAGTAATTTAGATATTTCATTATTTATAAATTGTAAATCGTCTTCAGAGTAACGTTTGGATTTTATAGCTATTGGTCTAATATTAGGAGATAAATTACTAAATAAAGTTGCAGGAGGAACTGATGCTTCTATAATATTGCAGACTTTCAGGGGTCCTTGGTTACCTCCAAACTGAAATTCAAGCACTGAATGATTTTGTAACAAGTCATGCCCTATAATAAGGTCTGCGCAAAGATTGTTTACAATTAAGAGGGGCTGACTTTTATAGATGTTGCCCTATTTTGATTGTCGCTACACAGGAACCTTCCACAAAAGATATGTGATTAAGTGAGGCTAAAGTTATGGCCTGCTTACATGGATTCTTTTTCAGACGTATTGTTTGCGCTAAAGAACCGCTTACGAAACTTACGGAACAACCAGTATCAATAAGTGCATCAGCTTTGTAATCGTTAATTGTTACTGATACCGTAGGTCTTTTTAAGCTAGAAGGTGAGGCCGCAGAAAATCGTAGCAACTTCCACAGGTGCATCTTCTTTTACAACATAGTTAAGTGTTTCTTTATTACTACGGCAGACATTAGCGAAATGACCTGTTTTGGAGCAAAGTTGGCAGGTGGCATTACGAGCAGGACACTTAAATCGTTGATGAATGCTTCCACCACAAAAGAAGCACTGCTTCTTTCTTGAATAATTTGCTATAGCTAAGTTTTGTTGAATTGGCGTTTCTTTATCCTACTTAGAAAGAGCATTTAGATTAAAAGAATTATTATTAATATAGGCTCGAGAATTTCGTTCGGCTGTTTCTAAAGCAATCGCTTGATTTAGGGCTTCATCTAAACTTAAGGTAGTGTTTTCTAAGAGTCTCTGTCGTATTGTTTGGGATGTGATCCCAGCAACAAATGCGTCACGAATGTATTCATTCTTATATTCTTCAGGAGTCGCGGCTTTAAAATTGCAATCATGTGCTAATAATTTCAGTGCGTGTACGTATTCTGTAATAGTTTCATCCTGTTTTTGTTTTAGAGCAACTAAAGTATATCGAGCAAAAATTTCATTTTTAGGCTTTAAATATATGTGATCTAATAATGATAAGGCATGCTCGTAGGATTTATAATCGCGTATATAGGAGTACACGGTAGGAGATAGATGATTTATTAATAATTTAAGTTTCATTTCATCAGTTTCGTTACAAGCTTCTTCTGAGATAAAGTTCATGAATGTATACCTCCAGTGTGACCATCGCAAATCTGCAGATGCCGTATCAGGTTCGACATTAAAAGTTTCAGGACGAAGATATCTTGACATGGTTGATATATAAGATGGCATAGAATATTCTTCTGACATTGATATTAATTATTCGTAATAAATTGATATAAATAAATAAGCAACACCATAGAATTATGGTTTTATTACGAATAAAATTAGACACATTTAAAAAGACATTACATGTCATTAATTTACTTTTAAATATTATATGTCAGGCATCACCACCTACCAAGAAACTGATTAGGTATTCCACTAAACAGTTATACTTAGTATGTTAGTGGTAGTGGTTGGTCTTGGCACACTGGAGTAATGGAAGGAATGGTTAATATTTCTTACAGTAGAAATATTTATAGGCCTTGGTGAGACTTTCCATCTTGAGGAATAGCTATTAAATATAGAAAAGAACATAATGAAGTAACCATAATATTATGTTGTACAATTATGCTACAACATAATATAAACCATAACATAATATTACATGACCTGTATTCTATCTTTTTTTTTCTTATATAATAGTGTGCGTAAACATAATTGCAATTCCTTGCACTAAGAACGATAGTAATACGACACGAAAGTAGGACAACCGTAGGACTGATGAATTTACGGGCTCTCCGAATACGAGTACAGTCGTGTTAAAAATGCCAAATTTCTAATTTCAGGCTATTTTTCGAACTTTTCGAATTTTTCGACCTCAATGGATCAATGCAGAATTCGAACACAAAACCTTTGAATACGCAGATGTGTCTTTATACATGTATAGTAGTTCCTTTGAACTACTGGAGCTACAAAATGAGTTTTTATTAAAAGGATATTTACGAAATGAAAACAATACAGGCTGTTGACTATATTTCTTTGTAACTTCATCTGGTATATTCAAGTAAAAAAAGGTGGAAATAAATAAATCACTGTCTACTTTAACAAAGTGTAAGTTCTTAACCTTTTTGTTTCGCTGAATTATTCATATGCTTGAGTATTGAGGAAACAATTACTTCGACCGAAACTTTAAGCCGTGACGCTGATTAAATATTTGTGACATAATGTTATTTTTTAAAAACTTATCTATCCTTTATTTATGATTTATTTATAACTAACCTCTTTGAATACAAGAAGAACAATTTTCAGGCTTTTTACAACGAGTTATTTAATCAAGGTTGTTTAAGAATACTTAAATAGACTTGGGATAAATTATTTATTTGTAAAATAAAACCATCTTCATTTTTTCAAGCAAATAATAGTAAGTTAGTACTGGGTTCTCCATTTAGAATAACATAATGGATCAACATTAAAAAACCAAAATCAATGAATGTAATCAAAACCATCAAGATCGGTTTCCAGTTAATTAATTTTAAGCTCAGTTATATAACTAGAATACTTATTATTAATGTAAAGTATAATAAATATATAAATCAGTAAAGAGTGCGGTGATAGCGAACATCAGATAATTACGAAAACATACAAATTTCCTTATCGAAACCCTTACTGTCTGATATGCGTGAAATGGACTCATGAAATTTTACTGCCTATAGTACCCCAAAAGGCTATATTAGTATCAGATGTAGCAATAAATAAAGCACTTTTGTAATAAGCATCGCCTGTCTGAAGTGTCCCGGACACCTGTCCCCGAATACCCTTAAGATATCAGGGTAATTATTATCAAGAATTTAATTTATATCTTTTATAATTTGTAACCTTTGTTCTAAAAACAAAATAGAATTTTAACCAAAATATGCAAAGTCGTAATTAATAAAATACACCTTACGCGTGTGTAGTAGTACTCTGTTCTTAATTTGGTCTAAACTTGTTGAACTTTTAGCTGTAAATTAATTTATTATTGCATTGCTGTAATATGAGGGAACATATCAGATCATATTGTCTGGACACTTTCATCCATCACAGAATGTGGTGTGCCACACTCAGCCGTTCCGTGGTTATTAATCAGACCTAAGTATGATCAAGTGTCAAAATGGAGCGAATTCGCATGGCCGTGATAGTGATGTTTCATAATTGCTTGTTACATTATAGCGTAGGCCCAAGAAATAAGTGATGTGTTAACAGTATATCTCTTAACATCAGTAAGGCTTTGTGATTTTATGATATTTTTTTGTAATTTTCTGTTTTATTATATAATACAAGGCACGTAATATTTTATTTGTAAAATATCACGTATTATTATTATATCTGAAAATTTATGATGGAGTGTATTCCCATTAATTACGATTTATTTTTTTCTAGATGGAAATGCTACGTTTGTATCGAAATAATTAATAAGAAAAAGATTCTATTATTACAAACAAATATGGCATTTAATAAATTTATATACTTTTTATAAAATATTGTAATAGCTTTATTATACACTCGATCATAAAACTTTATTTGATAAATTGAACAACTAGCCACAATAACTGTAATTAAAATATCAATTCGTTAATTATATTTATTAACCTATATTTAATAGTATAACAGGTTAATTTAGCAAACAATATCAATAAACATCACAATATAAACTGATAGGATATCACCGGTTACATTTCAACGTTAACGATGTATAGTTTAAATTATAGTCCTGTCAAAATAGACATTTCAATTAACATTGCTAAGCACAGAGACGATTGGTACAGATCTTAGGTATCCCACTAAGACCTCGTTGGTCTGGTAGATTAATATAAAGTTATACATCCCTAGGGTTCGAACATGTCGGGCCGATAAAAAGTTATTGGGATTTTCTGTCGAAAATATCTAGTAATATATACACTGCCTCAAAAAGTAGGTAAAACTGGTGCTGCGCCTGAAATCTTTCCGGTTGTATCGAATTCGCCGCCCAATCGGATTATGCGAGTAATATAGAGAGTATGCCTGTGCTTTATAGTCACACTTGTGCACTTTAATATGTCCTGCGTAGGTGACTACTCTTCTTTGAAATGTTCTTCTTCTTGAGTTAAGTGATCCGTTAACCATTGGCTAGTGAACTTAAAAGACACGTGGCAAATGTATTTATGCCGGATATGGCGCTAGGTTTCGAGGGACGTTTTTCATAATTATCGTTTTATATTAATATTATGATCATGTCAATAACTACGTACTTATCAAAGTTTTTACTTACAAAATGAACATGAACTAATCTGTCAATAAATAAAAATATTAGAAAAACTATAATTATCTAAAAACTATACTTACATATATTATCACTCTCTTAATCCAATTTACACGTTTTAAGAAGTAAAGTATTAAATTTTTTTTTTTTATTTTTTTTGGCACTTATATTTTATTTACAAGTTTCCATCAGATTGTGACAGTGGCGGAATATATACATATTATACCTGTGTTTGCGCACACACTTGTGCACAAATAAAATCTTCTGCGCAGTGGACTACTTTCCCTTGATGTCTCTACCGTGACTGAAATTGGTCAGGAAGACATCAAACCATACGAAATAAAAAAAACATAAATACCTACTGATTTTAAACGTAATCACATTTAAATTACTATAAAGTTTATTGCATATTTCTTGTAAAATTTTATCTTTATGCAAATCGTTATAAAATTTCCACTTTTTTGTGTGATTCAATGTAACTATACTTAATGTTCACGTATTCTAACAGTGTAAAGGCTTTTAACCGTTTTGACATTGATGTGTTACTAAGTATATTAAATGCACAATTAATTTTAAACATTATTTATTATTCTTAAAATATGAATTTTTATTCTTAATTTATTAGATAGTAAAAAAGAAATAAATTTTGTAATGTATATATACGTAATTTTATTAAAAGATAGTTATCATTTCACGTTCACCGTTTATAGACACTTGGGCTCGTATGTGCATAATATGATCTAATATAATATTCGTACTCTGAGGCTCGTAACTCCTACCAAAATTATAATATAATTTAAACATGTCCAGACCCTTTTTATTATAGTTGGGCTTAGTGTAATTATTTAAATTAATATATTTTATTTTTTTAATATAATGAGTCAGCGGTCGAATATACGCCACCTTAAGTTAATTGGTCACCACCGACCATAGACAAGAAATAGTAAGTCAGAAATATTAACCATTCCTTATATCGACTATGTATCATCGAGTTTGGGAACCTTTAAAATGGATCCCAGTAATACTAAGTATTGCTGCTTAGCGGTAGAATATGATGTTTGGGTGGGCTATCCAGATGGTCTTCCACAATGACCAGCGAATGTAATTTAATAATCCAAGGAATTTAGGCATATGTCAACCCTTACGCTTTTATATAAAACACTTGTTAGACCTTTACTTGAATATGCCTCAGCTGTTTGGAATCCTCAATACGAAACTTATATAGAAAAAATAAATAAAGTCCATTATTTGTTTAAAAAAAGGAATTAAAATATAGAACCTCTGGTAATAATATAACTATGAAGCAACTGCCACTGCCTTGTAATAGAAGGATCGAAAGAAATCAAATAGTGTTATACAAGACACTGAACAATGGAATCGACTCCAGTTACCTTCTCTCTAGACTGAATCTTAACTGTCCAAGATCAAATTCTCGAAGTAAACCTATTTTTAATATACCGTATATCCGCACTAAATTTGCAGGAAATGGTTTTATCATTAGAAGTGCAAAACAACATAACAAGATGTTCTTTAAATTGGATATGTTCCATCACTCTCTCCGTCAATTTAAATCTGCTGTAAAATATTTATTGAATGAATCTAAATGATATTAACCATACCTAACTATATTATATTGCAATAGTATTTAATTTAAAGTTTTAATTTTAATATTTATAATGATAATGTATAATTTATAATAGTAATTATTAATATGCTTTCTACACTCCGAAAGTTATTTATGTAATTATTGTCATAGGAAACTGTTTTGGTTTGAGGATTAATTATGTACAACATTTATAATTATTAATAGCACTGTTTGTTAACAAAATATAAATAAATAATAATAAAAAAAATAAACTAGGGCTGGGTACCCCGGCTTCATACGGGTGCAATTCTTATCTATACTTACAATAAATCTGTAGGGAGGTCAATTCTGTACATGAAATATTTTTCCAAAATAACTATCAGGGGGTGATCAGGGGTCGATACTGATGCCAAAAATGCAATCAGTAAAATTTTTGTCTGTCTGTCTGTCTGTCCGTATAACCGTTATAGAAACAAAAACTACCCGACGGATTATAACGAAACTTGGTACAATTATTTTTCATACTCCTGAGCTGGTTATAGTATACTTTTCATCACGCTACAATCAATAGAAGCAGAGCAATGAAGGGAAATGTTGGGAAAACGGGATAAGTTACTCCATATTTTAAGCTTCCGTCGCGTGTTTAGCCTCAATGGTTAAAGCTACACAGATATCATGTATTACCGAAATGTTCTCCTTAAAATTAAAAAAAAATATCCCATGACAGTCTATGTTTATCTTTTATGGTTGACTCGCAATAACACGTGTCACTCCCGATAGCTTGGTAGTTCGAAGCTTTCTGATAATATTTGTCTATTCCTACATTTATAACACTCTCAATCATCCCAAATTAAAAAATTTAATAGCATTAACTATTCCATAAAAAAATAATCATAGAAATCGGTATAGAAACTCCAAAGTTATTCGTAAAATACGCTAATAATAAAGCTATCGCACGTGAGTACTAAAGCTATACTATTATATAAATCTCTAGAGTCTGTCTGTAGACTATTTTTTGTCGTAATTCGTCATAAGTGTTCTTTTTACGATTGACGGACATAATTTTTATAAAAATTGGTATACAGGATAAACATGTACTAGCGCAAATCATAGACTATCTATACATACAAAAGTATATATAGATAGCCAAAAGGATGTGTTTGTATGTGTGTCATCGATAAACTCAGAAACAATTTGATGGATCATTATGAAAATTGGTATGTTTATCCATTGTTTTATGGAGAAAGTCATTTTTTCATCCGTATCATTAAAAATAACCAACAGATGGCCCTTACGTGTATCACAATGCACTTCTATACCGATCCACCGATAATTATAAAATATGAAATAAAAAATGAAAATCTATTCAAAAAGCATAACAACTAACTTAATTTCTGTCATATGCCAATAAACATAAAATAATCACAACAATATTAATTATCATTTTAAAATAAGATAATTATATATTACATACATATACGGGAAGAAGTGATTACCTGTTTTGGTTATAAGAAAATAAACAATAATCATAATTGGTAAGAATACTCATAACTCCAATAACAATGAATCTTTAGTATAAAATTTAAACGTAAGACAAATAACCAAAAAATCAACTTATTTATATAAATAGAAACCACCATGCCATTGAAGAAACAGAAGATCGGAATATCAACAATATATGCGCAGCGTCCTCCAAAAGAGCTACGGAAAAAACACAAGCACAAGAGCTGCCAAAACAGTTAGTCAACGAAATGATCAAGTTTTAGATCTTCGAACAAGGATCTTCATCAAGATATACTGAAAAACCTGACGAGCGAGCCCAACGACTGGATGATCAACGATTAAGATAGACTAAGTCAAGAACTAGAACCAATATCAATAAAACAGCCCTCAATTACTATATAGGTTATGCTAACAACATAAATCCCGATGTGATCATTCGCTGGTATGTGCTACTCCACTGGCAAAATGTATTTACCACAACTGGTTGAACCACCAGAACCTCTTCTTACATACGTTACGGGAACTATTAAGGAGTCTAAATATTTACTTCAGTATATTAGAAATTACAATTCATGCTTTCAAATGACATCATTTGGAGCTACAAATATTGTACAATACCATAATTTCGCGTCTGCGTTTAAAGTGTATCATATGATTGGTTCACTTCTTTCAGTATCTAAATAAAATCCCAAGTTTCTGGACATTTATTTCACGGACAACGTAGAAAAAGATTGATCTTCCATGCATGTTCAGTACCACAACTAATCGAGAAATCATCGCTAAATTTAGGATTATGCTTTATGAAAATTATTGTTTAGTTAAAGATTTTAAAACTGCTCTAGAAAGTGAAACAACAAATCATTCAAAGTCATTGATAGAACGCAGAGCATAAAAGGCGTATTAAAGCTCCCATAGCTCCTGAAATCACAGCTGTAGGTAATTGTCGGTACAGAAATTACAAGCGAGGTATTGTTATCACTAAGTGACACAAAAACAATCAAGGTGTAGCTGAAACATATCAATCGTATGACAATAATTACGAATATCCAATTATGTTCATGCGAGCAGAAGGTGGACATCATCTCGGACTGTATCAAAATATTCTCACGACAGGCTCTGTGACATCGAAAAGTTAGTTATAAGGATTTTTATGCGTATCGTATAATGATTAGAGATAATTAATCTAACCATATTCTGAAGTATCGTCAACTATTTTAATAATTCATTGTTGACATGTAATCATGGTCGAGAACGAACGATTAAACTACATTCGATGCAACCAATCAAAACTTCGAACCAAGGAGTTCATTTATTTACGAGATACTATCATCATTCTCATCATCCTCCTGCCCTTATCCCAATATTATTTGGGGTCGGCGCAGCGTGTCTTCTCCTTCCATACTTCTCTGTCAGACGTCATCTCACAAGTAACATTCTTTCTAACCATATCCTCTTTCACACAACCCATCCATCGTTTCCTTTGTCGTCCTCTACCTCTATATCCGTCCACATCCATACTCAAGGCTTTTCTCACAATATGTTGCTCATTCCTCCGCATTACATGCCCATACCATGTTAGCCACCTTCCAAACAACTTCTCGGCTATCGGTGTCACTTTCAAACTTCCTCTTATGTACTTATTCCTTACTCTTTACGAGATACAATATCGAATGATAAAGTAGCTGGTGGAAGCAGTGGAAGTCCAAAAAATATGCACGAATATGATCAGGATGCTTTGACGTACGTTCGAAAGTATTGACAAGGTTGTAAATGTAATAACATCGATATTTGATAGAACCAAATAAAAGAGGACGTTTTGGTGTGATTCAAACTTTTAAAGATTATAGAAATTTAATTAAAATGTTCATCGTACCTACATTACATCGAAATTACACCAACAAAAACATTCTCATAAATCACATCTGTTTCCGGATTAAAAAAAAAGAAGATGTGATCTTGACAGATAAATTTATGGGCGTTATGACCAATCTGCAGCCTATCGAGAACATCATTGACGAATATTAAATTAAATAATTTTTAAGTATTTGATTAGATCTCGCATGTTTCTTGATTATTTGTACACTGTATCAGTAATTAATTACAAAATGAAAAATTTATTTTTCTACAACTAATGCCCAGCGAAGCGGGCGGGGTATAGCTAGTACTAAATAAAAGAATTTGTTCATTTACGACAACTTCTAAAATTATCATTGTTTCTTTGCTATCTTGTCTATATATTATATAAAAAATTTTGCTCTCGAATCATTCTAACTATTAAAAACTGCATCAAAATCCGTTGCGTAATTTTAATGATCTAAGCTTACATTGGGACAGACAGCGATAAGCGACTTTGTAATAATTGTAATATTTATATATATATATATATATATAAATATTACAATTATATTATTTAATGATACCAAAACCAGCCAGATACAAATGGTATAGCCAAAGAGATTTTATTACAAGTTCATACATACTATATGCGAAAAGACTTTTTCCCCAACCTAATATATAATAATTTATGCTTTTTTAAAGGCACAATATGAATTATAAACACAATTGAGCAAAAATATAACAGTTTATTAACATAAGAATTAACAACATTAAATGCTTAAATATATATATACAAATATGAACTAAAACTAGTTACTGTATAAATCTTGACCGCGTGGAATGGTGGCAAGAATGCTAGCAGCATTTCCCCGTTGAATCGCAATTCCGATCCTCTGGGCAAAAAACGAACCAGCCCTCTTGTCACCAGTGGAGGCAATGAGGCGAGGTGTTATACATATATATATATATATATATATATATATATATATATATATATGTATATCTATATCGAAGTCATCGTGTAAGATGTGCGAGTTCTTACACTGGGCCCTCTGAGCTATTAATTTATTATACATTTATTTATGGAAAAGTATTTTTTTGTGATAATTTTAAATATTTCTTATGTTAAGTTTTTTATAAGGTCTTACAATGACGTTGATTACATTAGTACGTCACGTTTTTACGTTCTCGAAGTTTGAGTTGGTTTTATTAAATACTCCCTCTCGATCTTCGGGAAACTTACCTACATATTAAATATTTAGATGTTTAATATTACTTAATGTTGTTTCAACTTCTGAATAACGTCATGTTAAGTATAAGTTAATAATTAAAGGTATTACAATTAAAGATAAAATATTTCAGATTACTCTTTAATTTTAAGCAATACATAATAGTATTTTTTGTTAAATTCTAATGATGCATGTTATGCGGGGGTAGTGTTTGTGTGTGTGTGTGTGTGTGTGTGTGTGTACGCGTGGGTGCACGCGCGCGCGTGTTGTGTGTGATCTAAATACAAACACAAACGTCACTTCATTAATTCACACACAGTCAACGTTTGTCAGTGTTTGTCAGTCATTCATAACAAGTAAACCGTATGCAATAGAAATTAACAATTATAATTAAATTCCTTATATCATTACACACAATACTACAGTGGTAGAGCCACAATCGAGATCGTTGTGACTATCGTTATCCAAACACGGAGAGTTCGACTTTCAGCTGATATTCGCTGATTTTATCTTTATATATAAGTTTCGTTTTATTGTGTGTGATTGTGACTTTTTGTATTGGAATTTCCGACATTATTTTGCTTCTATTATTTTCATTTACAATAAGTTTCTTAAGCTTCTCTTTCTACCATAACGTATTCTCATTAACATCAGTGTAATTCTAATGTCCAGCTTTTAACTGAAGTGTGTTACAGACAGTGTTTATCCAAACCAAAAGTCATGCCTATATCTAACATAAATATTTCAACACAGACTAGTAAAATATTTTGACTATTGCCAATGTTTGCATACTTTTAGATCGGGTATGTGCCTCGTGTATCTTCAAGTAGCAGATCTTGTTTGTTAATTCCGCTCCCTTGCTTGATAATCTTTACCAGTGATTATATTAATTTTAGGATTGTCAGGAATTCTCTCCTTTAAAGTAATGTCTAATTGATTTAAGTAATAAATCTTCAAATTGTGGCTGTTTTCGTTACAGCTGTACTGATAATTAACTTGCGGGAGACGTTCATGCTTTGCAAAGTAGCATCCGCATCGCTATGTAAATAGTGTAGTCTTGAGGATCTATTTCTAACGCCCCTTTTCCCATCTCCTGTCCAACTGGGAAGCCGGAAGTAGCTGACTCACACCGTGTCAGATCTAACATCAGCGACAGACGTGACCCGGTGATTGTCCCTAGCAAGTGATCCATTTATTTCTTAAATTTGCTTCCATTTCTCCTCCTTAAGTTATCAGAGCTCCGTTAGCTATTTAGTAAGTCGATTAGTCAACTTAAAAGTAACCAATGTTCCTCACGTGCAAAGGTATTTATGTTGGTTGTAGAACTTATTATTAACGATATACTTTTATATATTATGATGCTACGATTAAAGTATGTTTGTATTAATAACTTCGTATTAATTAAAATTCTGTACTCATAAATTAAATATGGACTAAATTTCATGCCCTCAATACAAAAGTCTTCGGATAATTATCACTCTCTTAAGACCAATTTACACGTTTTAAGTACTCAAGTATCAAATTACTTTTAAGCTTAATTTTAGGCAATTTTATTTTAATTAAACGTTAACGTATTCGATGTTTCTTGAAAATTTGTGTTTAAATTGTCTGTTTCTAGATCTTGTTGCTGGTTTGCTTATTGATTGTATATAAACAGCTAATGTTCCGCAAAAAAAAAAAATTATTTAAAATATTCTCTAACAATATTTTCTAAAGAGTTTGAGCTCCCTATAGTTGATTGAATGCTATAGATGATTTTTGATTTTTGATTATAATTTATGAATTTTAACTAAATTATACCAAGCCACGAGCCAAAAATGCGATATTTAAATATTAAAAATATTAACATATAACTCTATTTTATCTTCAATAGACAGGAATAGTACAAGAAACAGCCCATTGAATAGGATACAACGATCTTATCTAATTTATGATATTATACTCTAAAGGAAGCAAATGCGGGTAGGGAAATCTTTTGAACAAAATTCTGCCACATACATCCATCAATTTGAGTTGTGGCTCTCTTTAGAATGAGAGTCCTCACTGAGGTTATTTTCGGCTAAAATAAGAACTTCAATAAAAATAAATACTTCATCAAGTTTGGCTTTACAATCAAATCTTCCAACACACGAACTGTGGACGTGACGCTTTGCCAAATTTGTGCATTTCATTACACTGTGAACATGTCAAGTGATTAGTCACGTTTACTAACTGAACAAAAATTAAATAAAATTCTATTTTATTTTTATGCTCGCACGCTACGTTTTAACGCGCTAATTAATTGTCACATAATTCATTTTTGACATGCATTAAATCACTTAGTATGTAATAAAAATAAATTCAATGATTTCACGTCTTTATGTGTAATGTGTATACAGTAACAACAATATTCCTTTTGGTATATTAAAAACGTATTTGTATTGCATCTCTATTAACGTTCCTTTATTAAACATACAAAACCTGCTACCATTACTCAAACATTTGCGGCCAAATTATTGGTCGAATATCAAACATACTAGTATATAAGTTACGTTGATACACTGACCAACGACAGTCTTGCCATGCCACTAACGAGGTTGCTTTGAGGCACCAACAATCTGCTTCGTTAGATGACTTAAATGACATTATTCACATAAGACATATTCACATAGAATACACAGAATACCTGTGAGATTAAGGAAATAGAGATTCAGTTCAATGTTTATCAAATAGGAATTAATAATAAATACACTAATAGCAAGGCGAGAAGAACCTCATTCTTTTTTTTCTGAAAATAATATAAGTAGTAAAAAAATATGACTATAAATATAATAATTCATTGTTGCAATGCGACGCGACAAATACATTTACCACTCAGCATAAAACCTAGACGCTTGTTTTTAGTAGAAGTCTGATGCCATAAGTGACAATGGCAGTGAGAATTTGTAATGAAACGAAAAATTTAAATAAGTAAATGCTTCCACATAAAATAATAATGTTACTGGAAAATGTCGCCTGTCCCGGAGTGTTTTTGTAATCAAGTAACCGTTCGAAAAAAAGGAGGTTTTTAACCTAATTGTTTTTGTAGTCCTCTCATCTCAACAGCACAGTAGTGACTGATTTAAGAAACAATTTTTTCGTATATTTGAATTTGAGTAAAACATGTGGCAGACGATTTTGTTGTGGAAACAAAATGTAATAAGCGCCAGAGCTCGTTATCGCAAAGATTATTTATGTATCTAGGTAGAGTGTCGCACTACAAAAGAACTAAAACAAAGCAAATTCAACTTTATTATTTTGGTGTGCGTGACTTGACACTTGTTTAAATCACATTTCTTTACTATGATGTGAGTAATTTTTCGTCGTTCTCAGTTTTGACAGTCTATCTACAAATATAAATATTCAAAACGTAAAACCCCAAAAGAAACCCCTACATTATTTGTCAAGTCAGCGAGTAGTCAGTTTTTTCTCAATAAACTAATATTATTAAATTACGAATATGAATCATAAAGATGTTCATCGATCAAGAAAATTTAATGCATTTATGATTTAGGTAAAACACAGCCGTTGAATGTATAATGTATACGTACAATAGTTTTTAAATAAAATATTAGCAATTTTGCTGTTTCCTCTCGCCTATGCAGACTACGTATCGTGACTACACTTTCTTCTCATTGAGACTTCGAAGATTGACAGGCGTTCCATTTCAAACGAGGACGTTTCAGAATATTTTCCATGCTTACAACTGAACGATATATGGTATAATGATAATAATATATAAAAGATATATGCTCACGCTCAATGGTGGCAAGAACATGTGCATTTTAACCGAAGATTGCGGATTCATAGCGAGGTAAGCAACACTGAACTTCAAATTCATTGTGAGAAAATCTGTATGTGTTAGACACATACCGATGACGTTCAAACACATAGGACATTCAGAATCTATTACTATGCTTTTCATTTATAAAAAAAATATATGTTTTTTGTTTATACGATATTTGTTTACACAAAATAAATTATTTTTATTTATATTTCAATGATAACACACATACTTAATTTTGGCTTATGATACTGTGATATTACAATCTTTTGGAAGGTGAATTGAACTGGATTATGAATTATTCACATTTTGTTGTTGAAGCTTTCAGATTGACGATAACAAATGATCGCTATAAATAATTCACTGACCCCGATGTAAAATGAATTGTGATGATTCGATGAAAATATTTTTATTAAAATAATTATAACACAATATTTTCATACAAATATAAAAAATATTTATGTGAGTATACTTACAATAAAGTAAAGTAACAGCCTGTATATTTTCCACTGCTGGGATAAGGCCTCCTCTTTCATTAAGGACAGGGTTTGGAACATATTCCACCACACTGTTCCATTGCAGGTTGGTGGAATGCACATGTGGCAGAATTTCAATGAAATTAGACACATGCAGGTTTCCTTACGATGTTTTCCTTCACCGCCGAGCACGAGATGAATTATAAACACAAATTAAGCACATATATATAGTGGTGCTTGCCTGGGTTTGAACCCGCAATCATCGGTTAAGATGCACGCGTTCTAACCACTGGGCCATCTCGACTCCTTCTATCTGCTTCAACTGTAACTGAAAATTAATTTTAAGTAATCTCAAATCAGAAATATTTTTGTTTGTATTCTTTATTGTACACCACACAGAAAAATATAAATAAATGATACATAGATTTGGCTTTAATAGAACAGGCGTAAAATTTTGGCGACCTTATCGCTACATAGCGATCTCTCCCAAGCAACCAACGGTGTATGTTAGAATGGCTCATAGAATATGTGGTGGGTGGTGCTGTGATAACAAATAAAATAATATGAGTTTATTATTAAAACTATGTAATAAACGTAAATATAGAATACACAAATTATATATAAGTAAATTATATTATCAATACTTATAAAATAAAAATATATAATCTAAATAATTTATATGCAATAAATCTACTTTACTACTATTATCGAAGACACTGAATGATTACAAAGAAAAAAATGCTGAATGTATGAATGTACAATAAATAAAAAATCTCAAAATAAAACTTTTCCTAATATATTTTAGGAATTCCCTTTTTATTAGAAATTATATGGTGCGTAAATGTAATATAATTTTCGAAACGAAATCGTCTTCACAATTGGATAAATCGAAAATGCTGCCTGAGATTTGATTCAAGGTCAATAATTTTAACTTTAATGAAAGATTTGACTCGAGACTGAATTATGTAAGATCATAAGGAATAAAAAGAATTTATGGTTGTATTATTTGCCGCCCGAGGTGTGTCTGGCTTTAAATCGATCATAGACGTTTTATTGCTATCTCTTGAGAACCATATTGAGAATGTACTTAGAACATTCTCAAAGGAAGAAAATTATGGATGAAATAATATTAATCTTCAGTTTATAAGTTTACCCAAGAGAGTATTTTCGTACAAATCATTACTTCTTAAATTTATTATTTAATTAATTTCATTAATAAAGATATGATTAAACTATATTTGAAAATCGTGACGCGATTTTGTAACATTTTTCTTCTATAAGGTCCGGTAGGCAGGCATATGACTCCACTCCAAGTAAGTGGTAGAGGAGTCCAAGTCCAGTCTTCAAGGGCTGCAAAATTTAGCAATGTCCTGACCGATTTCGGCGGTGGCAGTGACATCGCGGACATTAAACTATATGCAGGGTATATTATTATAAGTGCACAAACGTGTACATGTGCAATCACACGTGTTTATGTGTGTTTGTTTTAGGTGTTTTTTTAATACTTGTCACTCATAATGTGAAGTGATGACAAATCTGACACGACCGAAAAGAGCAAGGTTATGGTGTTACGTAATTTCAGAGGTACGGATCACACTTCCAGGTGCTAGGCTGCTACTAAGATTTTTTTCGACTAAAAACTCAATAACTTTTTATTGAGTCGACGTGGGGTTGAACTCAGGATTGCGGGATGTGCGTTTTAATATCTAGCCGCTAGACCAATGAAACATTCTACAACTAAAGGCAATACTGGGTATTTAAAATTATCAATTTCGTGACAAAATTAAATTTTGTTCTTGTGGTAATCGTTTTATAATTGGTTTGATTTGAGACTTAAATGTAAATAAACTAAGCTTTAATCGTAACGACTGGAAAATACATATTTCGGTACTTAACTTATTATTTAAATTTTAGTATATTTATTTTTTTCCAGGACAACGAATGGCACACGAAGCATTGATATGTGATACGTGATAATCGAGATTAAACGTTAGACGTTTGATGTTAACGGTTGAATCTCTCAACTATAGATCGTAACTGCAACATCCTATCCGTGGCTTAATTGCAGAATATTCTATAGCGGATCGGAAATAGATGTTATCGATGATTTCCTTTTATTCTCAGTAATTACAACACCGACACTGAAGCGAACGGACTAGGAGAAACTAGACAATGCTTGGAACGTAGATGGAAAGGTGTTCCTTTTGTAATTGTGGGTGCTTTTATAAAGTTTCTGTGATCGTGAATAATGGTAGCATTATTTATATAATAGTTGAGATTTTATTTGTTTTTTTTTTTTTGTAAATTAAAGTCATTTGTACCAATTGTATACGTTTCCAATGTTGCTTATTTATTCTATTTATAAATTGTAACATCTAATTAAATACAATACTTAAATTCATAGAACATGGTGTCGCACAAAACTCCCTATCGTATGTTCGGCCTCTTGGGTATAACGTCGAGCTTTATGTTACAATAACTTCACGTTTTACCAAAAGGTTCGGGGAATTTTCGTAGGATAACCAGAAAACTATATCGAAGTCACGTTGATATCAAAGTAGCGGATACATAAAAATAAAAATCAAACTGCAAAGAAATCATTCAATGTTTTCAGCTCAAAAGATTCCTAGATACGCTTTCAATTCGAGCCTACGTACTCGTAACTCAATCTGCTAAAATCCAGCGTCGTTATGTAAAAGGAAAACCTGTCGCAAAAGTGAATATTTCGCCCGCATTTTTTCGCTTAAAACTTTCGTCACTTATTCTATTGCACGTTTAAAAGGAACTGTAGAAATGGAAAAGTATATGTTCGCGAAAAGCAGAGTGTATGAAAGGTGCCTTAGTTGCTTCTGGGATTAAAGAACTTGAGTAAATGAGTGCGCTGGATACGACGAAATTGGAACGCGGACATGTTAAGAATTAGGATTTTCTTTGATTATTATAGTACTCTTAAAAAACACTTAAAATATATTTGAAGTTGAAGTCACTTGTACTCCATCTTAAAAACTATTATCCAGATGCTAAGAAGTATACAGATTGAATGTTGATTATATTTTAAATTAGATTTGTATCATGTGTGCATAATCGTTTTTTTTTGGAAATACTGTGAATAATATAATTGTCAGTACAAAATCCAACTCGTAAATAAATTGTCTATATCAGAAGGAGACGTGACGAGGGATCGACATGAATACGTCCTGTATTTTTGGATCCGTATTTTAGGAATAAATGACCAAATAATTTTATTCTGGATCGAATAATGGTAAAATAATTGTACTTACATAATTCATTTATGGTTTCGTACCAGTGTTTAAACATTATTTATACTGCACTGTACAATGGGATATATGGGAAATTACTATATCGTGAACAGTTGCAGGTAAATACCTTTTTTGTGTGTATACATTTGAATGACAAATAATTCCATCTATCATTATATAGCTGAATTTAAATGTAAATATCTTGGAAATGACATGACCATCGTTATATTTATACATAACTTAACCCTGTTAATTATGATTCTTACAGCCTAATAGGATAAATTACAACAACAACAACAACAACAACAGCCTGTAAATTCCTACTGCTGGGCTAAAGGCCTTCTCTCCCTTTGAGGAGAAGGTTTGGAACATATTCCACCACGCTGTTCCAATGCGGGGTGGATAAATTATGAATACACGAATTATTATTATAATTCCGTATCTCGTATAAAATTAACATAAAAGCAACAATTTATTAAATTCTAAATCAATTAAGACGTAAAAGAGAAACGATCCATGAACTTGACGTTCCTAAATTATGCCTACATGTTCAACAAATTAGACAGCAGTTGCAGTCACTGCCAAAGCGATTTAATCTGGGCGAGTATTTAACGTCATTTGCAGCACTAATCTATTTAACACTCGATGTACTGATTCGATCCGTTCTGTATTCATTAAGCTAGAGAAATTGAACTGATATTATTTTGTACAGAGCTGGATTTGACATTCTTATTAGCAATTATATCTGAAACCGTCTGTGGGAGGACTTAAATTTTCGTTTTATGTCCCTTGTTTGTAATGAAAATAACATAATTAATTTATATAGCGTATTGAATAACTATATATTTCTCTTGATTATTATTTTTATTTACTTAAATCAAATAATAATTATTTTTTTATGGTGTGTTAATACGTGTATAAGTGTTTGTAAAACTTTCTTTATCTGAAGTTAATTTTTATTGTAATACGTTTCGTATTCCAACATAATATTATATCATTTTTAGGTTCTAATAATTTATGTAAATTTTGATTCTGAAACACAAATTATAAATGACGTGATAGGCGATAGTTTTTCCATATTTTACAAATTTACTCGCAGTGTACGCAGCGGAGGAGCTAATAATTCGAGTCTGCTACCGAAAACTTGAAAAAGTACACAAACGTGTACTACTTCCCGTTGTAATTTACGAATAGCATTCTTTTTCCATTATTTACCTCTTTGCCACGTTCGACGGAATCGATCAGAAAATGAGAGATTTTAATTTAATGTTAATTGTTTAACAGTAATAATTGTATTGTGCTTTATATTGTCGAATATGCGGCAACCCTTAATCGTACATTCATCATAAGTCTCACTGTAATAATTTAGAAACATATGCACGAGAACCAATTTAATAAATATCAGCTGTACCGAACATTTCCGACGCGAAACGGTTTATTGTCCGAATAATATCGCCAGTCGTAGTTATTAAAAACAAAATTTACAAGCAATAATGTCGTGTCACGCACGGGCCATTTAATCTTCAGTGTTGGCCTTTATTTTGGATGTGGGATTTCAATCAGCTTATCCATACGGCCCGGTTTGATGTATGTAATGGGCGTTTGAATATTGTTTTGTTTTATTAATTGGACAGATTATTTCATGTACGTATTTGAAACATAATCTTAACGATTTAAAGTTAACTGATTATTTAGTTTAGCGTTTTGATAAACTTTTCATCGTAGTTCTTTTAGGGTAAATCTGTATCAAATTTATGCAATTAACCGCTTTATTATAAGAAAATAGTAATAAGAACAAAACTTCAGATACGAGACATAATAGCAATAAATCTACTAAATAATAATATGTAGCGTTACCTCTCACTAGAGGCTTGCCAGGCCTGGAGGGTGACCTGAGGCGCAACAGTCAGTGAGTCACACTTTTAAGTACCTACCAAAGTCAGGCTACTGTTAAATGTCACAATTAAAACACCTTGCCAGTGCAAGGTGTACCAGTGTACAAATTCCAAATCGCACCCTTTACATAAAAGAAAATTTGTACCGATGGAGTACACAAATACTAATCATATCAGAAACGCACATGCTCCTAGATAATACTCTGACCTCAAATTTTAAACTCCAAAATTTTAATAAGCCTAAGCTATATTTAAACGAGCTTTTTCCATGTGTAAAGTGTTACATCAGCTCTATATCGTATATTTTATCAATGTACGAGTAAATACGCGACCGCAGAATATATTTTTAACATATTATAATTTACACCGAGGACGTCTGTAATGAGGAAAGATAGCACGAGGAGTGCTAAAGATAAATAAAAAAATATGTAAGCTGGGGGAAAATGATATAGGAGAGCAGCGATATAAAAGCTGTGGTGTGTGTTCTAAATAAAAAAAAAACTGAACTTTTAAATAATATGTGATAATATATTTATTACGTTAGAAATGTGAAAAGTATTGTGTTTTCTATTAAAACCTCTTTAAAGTAAATACTTATTATAAGCTTATGTTAATTCGGTAATAACTACGGC
Organism: Vanessa cardui; assembly: GCF_905220365.1. Taxonomy (NCBI): domain Eukaryota; kingdom Metazoa; phylum Arthropoda; class Insecta; order Lepidoptera; family Nymphalidae; genus Vanessa; species Vanessa cardui. Next base: position 9,647,585 of record NC_061130.1, on the reverse strand, counting down.
CAGGTACTTGGCTGGTTTCCTAACGAGCTCATATTTAAGATATGTTAAGTAGGTCTTAATTGTTAGTTACTAAGAGTTTATTTATTTTATTTAACAGTTTATTAAAATTTGCCAGATACAGTACAGATACAAATATATAAGTCACAGGAAAGCAAAATTTAAAAGGTATGCTTATCCCTATAAGAGATTTCTTCCAGCATACCCAGAAGAGTGAAAATAGACAGAACAGTGAAAGGTAGACAGGCAAGAGTTTACAATTACAAAATAAAACTAAAACAAATACTAAACTAAAAATGAGAAATATATATATATATATATATATATATATTTATATATTTATTAAAGTTTACATATATAAATACTTATAATATACATAGATATAAATACATATACACTACTTAATATGCTAAAATTAGGAGATTGATAAGAAATGCTCTATTAACTTCTTTTTAAAAATGTGAATTGAATGAGAAGTGCGAATCGTGCACGGCAGAGCGTTCCACAAACGCGCTGCATGCACTGTGAAAGCGGAGGTGTAAAAATTAGAATTATGAGAAGGGATTTGTAGTAGGAGCTGGACATTAGGAAGGCAAGGAGAACCAGAAGGATGCAAGAACTTGAAACGTTCTCGAAGGTAATTGGGCTATAAGGGATTAAAAAGTATATTATAAAGGAGACATAGAACGTGAGTATCCCTGCGAAGACGTATAGGAAGCCACTTGAGTTCAGCTCGAAATCTAGAGACATGATCAAATTTGCGTAGACCAAAAATGAAGCGGATGCATAAATTTTGTAGTATCTCAAGTTTATCAAGCAGTTCTTCAGTAGCGTCAAGAAAACAGGAATCAGCATAATCTATCAGAGGAAGCAAAAGAGATTGAACAAGTAGAGTTTTTGTTTTTGTAGGAAGGAAATATTGAAGAGGTTTAAGGGAGTGAAAGGAGAAATGAATCTTTTTACAGGTCACTACTGAAAAGAAGACCCAAATTTTTGGCATGCTCGGTATAATTGATTGGTATGCCGTTATATGCCAAAGGAGGAATGCTATTTAAAGAGAGACATTTATGCATATACCGACTTCCAACAATTAATGCCTGCGATTTTGCGGGATTCACGACAAGGCCAAAACTGTTAGCCCAATTGTGAATCCGTTTGAGATCTTCGTTTATGCCAGTAATAGCCGTAGTAACATCCACAAAACTAAAGTGGCGATACAATTGTAGATCATCTGCATAAAGGTGAAACTTAGAAGAAATTACCGCTGATATAGTATTAATGAAGTCAGAAAATAAAAGAGGGGATAGCACACTGCCTTGAGGAACGCCCGAATTAAGCGCGCTCCAATTTGAGCTTAATTCACCCAACTGAATGCACTGCGAGCGTCCTTGAAGATATGATTCAAACCAGATACACGCAGAGGATGACACGTTTAAAGATCGTTAAACGCATAAAAGAACATCATGATCTACCGAGTTAAACGTATTGCTAAAATCAAGCAATACAACTACAGTAAGTTGACGATTCTCCATAGCGTATCGAATGTCCTCCGTAACCTTTAGAAGCGCTGTAACCGTGCTATGACCAGCTCGAAAACCAGACTGCCAAGAGTTCTGATTTGAAATGTTGTAAAAAAAAAAATTGGTAAATAATACTAAAAATAATGTTAAATTATACAGTCACTACAATGAAGTTTTAAAAATATAAGTGTTTTGCAATCTTTTTACTAATAATAACATAAATAAACTATTTATCAATCGAGTCTATTGACATGTGAGTATTAGTTTTATTATTTTTTTTTATTCTTAATTGATAAATCAACATTGTATTGGCTGAGTGTTGTTGTACTTCATTATATTTCATTTCATTATATTCAGTAATATATTAAACATCAATAACTCACCAAAAAATATTTTTTCCCACAATTCAATTTTTTTCGAGATAAGAAAAAATAAAAGTTGTGTTCTTATTTTTTCTTCTGTCGGTATATTTAAATTTGAAGTAATAAAATCTTCATATACGTATGGTAAAGTTAGAAATAGTACCAAAAGACTAGAATTTAAATTAGAAAATGAAAAAAATTCAATTTTCCTATCTCTTCTCTGCCAAGTAATTCACTATAGTAAGAACGAACGTAATACGACCCTCGCAATAATTTATAAGGATATTAGCGTAACTGCAAACTGTTTCAGGCTCCGTGCAGAGGTATTATGCAAATAAAATGTGCAAAGCAAAACCATTGGATTTAGTAACCTTATGCTAATCACATGACTTTCGGTGTATACAGGCAGTACATACGTTTATGAGAATATTACAAACCTTATAAATAAGCTTGTTGTTTTCCCCGTGTACGCTCAAAATTTTACCGAATTTATTAAATGTAAACATTTTTTTCATACATTCATACCTTTTTTCTTATTGATCTATAACTTTTATGACTGTTCAATTAATCTTACCATGTTTCATTTATATTACCTTCTCCGTAATATAAATGAAACATTCTGTAAATAAATTCCTACTAAGGTTATAAACCTCTGAATCAATTTCGTTGAAATTTTACACGAAGCAAGCTTGAATCCCGAGAACGGATATAGGTACTGTTTTGTACTATTATCAGCATCTGAGGTGGTTACAAATTGCGTTCAAGTTCTTGGAGTATTTTCATCATAAAAGTATAATATTATATAATGTGTTTTTAAATAATCTTCAAATATATTAGCCATACTTAAAATCATTTATTTATTTGATATAAAAATTGTATGTAAATATTTGTATTATATTATATTTTCGACTCACCAAAACTTTTTTTATTAACTGTGTTTATCAATTAAGTCTTTTTGATATTTCTATTAATATATATTTGTATACTAATTCTAACTCTTTCTCTCTGTACTGACAGTAAAACCAAAGACTTGAATTAGTCCGTTATTTTACAATACGTTTATAAAACAAAAATGGATCAAATCGATTCAAGGCAAATTTATATGAACCATAAAAGTAATTTTATTTGAATCTTGTAACATCAGCAATAACAACAACAGTAAATTTAACATCTTGGATGCAGATTTATGTTTATGTGTGCCACACCATAACATTTAATTTCTAACTTAGTCCGCTAAAATATTCAAATCCAGACAAACGGTCCAAGTTTATTCAACTATCACTCTGCGGAAAGTCAACACGCTTGCTGATGAGAGCGGGATTATAAGACTGGGTGTAGACTAGTTGAACTTTAATCCTATTTAGCTTTTTCTTTATATTATATGATATAGGAAATATTAAGTCATCCTTAAAATGATTATAGAAGTACAGAGATTTATTGTTATCATGCTTTCAACAATGCGTCACAGTTTTGCATCTCGCCATTTTGCAGTTGACCTACGTAGAGAAATTAGTGACGATCATATCTAGTACATTTTTGCTGGCAAAATGCTACCAATAGACAACCAGGTGAAATATTTCAGGAATTATATCATTTCTGTATACTATTATATTGTACTGAGCTGAGACGGCGCAGTGGTTAGAACGCGTGCATCTTAACCGATAATTTCGGTTTCAAACCCAGGCAAGCACCACTATTTATGTATATGTGCTTAATTTGTGTTTATAATTAATCTCGTACTCGGTGGTGAAGGAAAACATCGTGAGGAAACCTGAATGTGTCTAATTTCATGGAAATTCTGCAACATGTGCATCAACCCGCATTGGAACAGCGTGGTGGAATATTTTTTAAAACCTCTTCTCAATGGGAGAGGAGGCCCTAGCCCAGCTGTGGGAAATTTACAGGCTGTTACTTTACTTTACTTATACTGTACTAGCTTATCACTGAAACAAAAATAACACAAATAATTGCAAATTCAAATAAGTTTTAATATAATACGAGGGAATGTTAGGTGTATGATTGAGAGGTACAATTAACAATAAGGTAATAGTGACAGTATAATAGTGTAGTGATGACAGAGACAGCATGAGAGAGAATTATGAAGGTGTAAACGAGATAGAGGATGTGACGGACGTGAAAAGTAGAGACCACTATCTCCAGCCTAGGAACTGTCATTCGCTTCGTTTCCCAATTGTGATAATAAATTAGTGTACAAAGTAACTTTGAAAGTTTACTAAACGTGTTCCTGTATTAGAGGTGAATATTACGCTTTTGCTTGACTACACTAGCAACACTATGATGTCTGACGATCGTAATGGTGATGCTGTCGATCTGACATGCATTAATAAAGATTACAAAACTTATTACAAATTCACAGTTTTCCTATTTTCATCTAGGATTGTGTATTATATAAATATAGATCGCAAAATACTTTGGAAAGAAGGTTCTTATAGCTCGGAATTCCTTAATTAAAAGTATACATTATTTCAACTTCTTTAATTAAAAATACCTTTGTATTTGAGGCTGTTACAATTTTTCATACCTGTAGATACGAAGCAACATTTCAGCTTTGATGTTGGGTCATTCTTATTATTTTCTACTGATTAAGAAGGAAATCGTTTTTGAATTTCGTTTTATTTTAAAGGCCTTCAACTTAATTATGTCGTTCCCACAAATTTGTTTCTATGTAAAACAGAAAAAATTTAATAAATTAGAAATCATAATAATTTAGATAAATGTATCAAAATCTCTCATGTACACGAGCCTTAAGGATTTAGAATAAAAGTCATAAAGGATAAGCACGACCGTAGTCACATACACCATTCCGTTCATAATAGTGACGCCATAACCATGGAAATCCTTATGAACTTAGCTCTTATATAGTATTCTAGGTAATTGTATTATTAAAGTGCTAAGATCCGCCATTTTGCTTGCGTAGAATATATATCGTATTTTTGTGGTCGATATCTGTCATTCTGTGAACTGTAGTTTAAACTTTAATCGACTGAGATGATTAATTAATATATATTTATATATGAGTTGATAGCTTAAAAGATTACACTATCAGTCTAATTATTTCTCAACATGGAGAATAAAATCTGCTGATGCTTAATTTATATATGTAAATAGCGGCCTGTAAGTTTTCCACTGCTGGGCTTTAGTGCGTTTACATTTTCAGCCTCAACTTAACTTCTTGTCTCTCTTTTAAGCAGAGGATTTGGACAATGTTACCAGAACTTTAGTAAAACTAAACAAATGCAGGTATTCTCAATGTTTTTTTCTTCACCGCTGAGAATAAGATGAATTATAAGAATAAATTACACACGTAAAGATTCAGTAATGCTTGCCTAGGTTTGAACTCGCAATCATGGGTTTTCTCAGTTAAAAATTTCCCAGTACCGATTTGTAACTATATATACTTATAATGAAGTAATTAAAATATATGTTAATTGAAGTGGCATATCAGTGTAGCCATGACATTAAAAAATATATTAATTTATCTCAATATTTTATTTACATCAATGTCGTCTGACCTACTTTTTTAACCACATCAAGTAGTTTTGCATGATTTTATTTAGTACATATTTAATGATGTCCTAAAAATATTATTGACGTTGCTATCGTTATGTATTTACACATAATTATAGAGAAGTTCAATCCAATCAGAAGTTTTTTTTGATACGTATATATTTCAACTTATTACTTTACCTTGTACTCATAAGAAAAATACTATGAGGAAACATGTGTAGGATGAGTTCTAACACATCCTTTAAGAAGCAGCGGTGTTATAAATTCTAAATCTTGACTTTAAAAGTGGAGTGTACATATTTTTTTCATGGTATATTAAGCAATATACAGACTGTTCATTCTGATGCTATTTTTTCAAATGTGTGAATGAATGAGATTTTCAAATGATAATTCAGAATTAATAATTGAGTAATATTTTTTCGTATTCCATTTGACATATCATAGAAGCGAATGTCATATGTCAGTATGCTCGTTAATGATAAATTGTTGACTACAAAAACAAAGGCTAAAAGCTTTTTTCACTGGTGACCATTATATAAATATACATTTTTATATACAACTCTGTTTCGTTTTAATTCAGTACAAGAGTTGTGTTTTATAGGAAATGCGTCTGACCATGACTTCTAGCTGATTTTGGCCACGGTGGGTATTCTCAAAGGTAGATAGAACTGCACACATGTAGTGTACAAGTACAAATAAATGGCTGCCCTAACTCTCAAAGGATGGTTATTCGATACGTCTGCAGAGAAAGTTAGTTAAGTGTAGGTTTATTTGTTTTTCGAGACTCGGTAGTTTACCATTGAGAGTGTTACTTTATCACATAATCTACTGAATTTCAGACGGCTATTTATTTTGATAATTGTAAAAATATCCTATTATCTTAATATTGACCCTTACTAGGATATAACTAGCTGGAGTTTTAACAGTAAACAAATACTAAAAAAATCAATATTCTCGACGAAAGTACAAACAATTTTGTGGCCACACACGCTCGTGTGAAAGTAGGAATATACTTGAGCTTAAAATAAAATCTCTCTCTTGCCTTACAATCACACCATTATTTGAATCGACAATCGTTATAAGACGTGATATTTCAGCATTTTCAGCCTGCCAAGACTAGATAACGGGATGAAACCGGAAAATCGACGCTGAGAAATTGAGAATATGAAAGCGTTAAGGTGATATCCAAGAAATACTAGACACTAAAAAAATGTTCAATTTTATTAAAACCTCACATTTATTATCACATCTTTTAAACTGTCTGAGCTAATATCATTGGAAAACAGAATTGCTATGACATATTATGAATGTATAATATATTATATGTATATTTTTTAGCGAAATAACTCAACTTCAACTCATTATTCAACTATAGACACACAAGGCAGAGTTACATTTGTAACTTAAACACCAATGTGGAGATTGGATACTGTGAGGTCGGTATTAATATCACTATTATTAAATGTCATTAATAATATTTGAGGCACAATAAAGATTGAATACATTAACAGTACTGTATCAAAGATTACCTCGTGGAATGTTATGCCGTTCTCACATTTGGGGTTCAAAGTCAATATACTTCGTGATCCAATTTTCTCCATCACATATCGTTGCGTTCTTATTCCTCAACTACTTAAGAATAATATTAAATTGCTTATACCCATTCTTCGGAGTGCAGAAAAGGAGGTAGATAAGCCTAACTAAATACCAAGCCAATGAAAACTACACCGCTCCCCCCCGCACGCGTGGTGAAACTGTGTACAGAAACTACTTTTACTCACTTAGTTTTTTTTCAATCAATTGCATGAATCTAAATTTACTTGCATGATATAATTTAACACGTGTTACAAATTGCTAATACACAGAAATGTTAAAGGCAACCTTCAATTTAAAACAAAATTAAAAACATACTGTTTCGAACTGAGAATAAAAATGTAAAGTTAGGATAAATTATACGAAAGGCCGCGATAAAGGATTAAAGAGAGATCTTTAAGAATATATATTTGAGCGACTGTTAAGTAAGGAAGGGTGAAGTGAATACCATAAGTCAATCTTAACAGAAGTTTCCAAAGTATCGTAATATATGTATGTGTTACATGTCATGTAAATCCGCTAAAATATTATAACTTGAACTATAAATTGAAGTATACCAACTTTCTGCAAATGGCCTATATTTAACTAGAAGAAGATGTAAGACACAGTTCAAGAGCTATGAAATAGTCATGTTTATTAAAAATATTCGCAAATATAAATTGCATGTTTATGAAATATGACCTTATATCTTTACATATTTCGATACCGGAAAATATTATTTTATAAAGCATTTAGAAATGAATAAAATTAAAACAATGATTTCACAGTCTAAAGTAATTTAAAATAAAAGAAAGTAACAATATGCAGTCCACGGCATTCATTTAAATTTTTTCTTAGACTGCTATTAAAACCAAGTTCCATTTAAATATTCCATCTCAAGATGAAAATAGTCGCAATATAAATAGCCTGTATTCTAAGAGCGACAATGTTTACTAAAACAATTTATACTCCAACAATTTAATGCTTATAATCCAGTTAGCAAGTGATGTACGCGTTAACAAGAAATTTGATCATACAAAGTTGCTTGACTAAAGGAAGTCACCAAAGGATTTTAGTTTAACAAGGGGTGAGGCGCCAAGCGTTGTGGTTCTAGAGAAAACAGCTTTTAAGTGTTAAATCCTGTATACGAAACTTGAGATTCTCGTAAGATGTAATTTATCATATACGATGGAGATAATCCTGTGAGACATCCTCTTCATTTAACATTAACCTTGTCAGTAATGCAGTCGATGACGAATTTATTGCAGTTAAAAAAAATTAAACATTTTGAAGAGTTGGGTTTTTAGTTCACTAGGACTATACTAATTGGTGCGGCAAGAACACTTCGTTCTCAACAAGTTGTTGAATTAATGATCGTTCGTGGCCACTACAGCCTGACAGCTGTAAACTAACAGACTTTCGCTCCAACTCTTCGCTTTCTAGTATTTTGTGTGAATTAAGCCTCGAGAGATTTTGCTGTGAAGATTTTCATAAATAATTTTCATTTAAATGCTGACGTGGGAATGCGATAGACGTTTATTTTAATTTTTAATTGCACTCCGGCTTTAGAGTTAGTATGTATTCAAAGTTTTTTTTTTCAAACAAGCATTTATTAATTTTAATACGTGGTATGTAAATATCATAGTAAGGGATTTTGGGGATGGCATTAATAATTATAATATTTATCGAAACGATTTTTATGCTTTTGATTTATATTCTAATGTCTAAGAAAAAGTTTTGTGTTTAAAATTAATCTTGTTGATTGAGATAAAATGTAGGATAGAAATACCTTATACTCTGATTTAATACTTAGACTACCTAAAACATGACCATTGATGCCGGTAAGTCGGAAGATAGTACTTATATCGGATATAGAGCAAACGCAACGAATAAAGATGCACAATGTGACTGAAGCACGGACTCATCAATTATACATTATTAACGAGCAATTAGAAAAAAATAATGATAATAAAAAATAAAAATATAATAGAAAAAATTACGTCAGCCATTAACGTTAAAATGTGTACCTAATTTGGACTTTATACTTTATACTTAAAGTTATTATATAACTTTAAGTTGATACGAACATAAAGACCGATGAGATTAAAATATCCGATATCAATTTAAAATAACTCATATAATTTAATATCAATTGATTTAATGTCGTTTTGATTTAATTATGTAATATAATACCGAGACAACGTGTTATTTATGTGTAACAGTTGTTGCTTATAATATAATCTGATACGAATATGAAAAGCAATATTCAAAATGTACAAACTATATATTAAATGCTTACAATTTACGTCATTCATGAAATATCCTGATAAAATATATGATATATTATCAATTTCATCAAATAGCGTCGGTAAGCGATCAGAAATCACCCGTTTTACGATAAGCTAATTAATGATTGAATCACGCAGTGCAGTAAAAACCGATCAAGTGCGAGTTGTGTCTACTTCAAGATGGTTTTGTATTATTGCAATTGTAACAGGAGGGTTCCACTGACTGGCTACTCCTTTCACTCCATTTGAGAAGAAGGTTGGAAGATTATTCCACCGATATTCCGTTGCGGTTCGGTACATATGTGGTTGTCAGACCTCACCCAATAGAACCTGCAAAGCTCATCAGCTGAGTTCGACAAATACAAATTAAGTAGAGTGCGTCCGTTGTACGTCGCCAGGGTCAGTCGGTTGTGGTGGCCTCCCGTAGCCCGGTGATTCTTAGCATCCCCCGTCCCGCCGTTACCATCGTCGCCACCATGACGAGGAATAGCGGGGCTGTCGGGAACTGGGGGCCGTGGATTGCGTGTGTTGTGCATAAGAGGTTATTGCCCATAATCAACACGCTGGGCAGGCGGGTTGGCGAAAGCAGGATATAGCTTCTCGTACCGATGACGCTGCTGCCCGTCATCGGCCTGCTTACATAAGACCGTATAATTCCGTGAATGTGAAAAATAATATAACACGATACTCGAAAAAGAGCTGTATGTAAAATTTAATTTACCGTTAGCATTACCCCAAGGGTACTCTGATATAGATTTATAATAAAACTGACCCTTATTTCATATAACAATTACCAATTTTCTGGTGACCGGTTTTAAGCGTATTATCATGAATAAAATTAGGTTAAATCTTAATAGGTTTATTTTCAAGTAGGTATTTGCTTCAATCAAATATTGTTTTGATGATTTTGATTTAGACGCTGAACACACGCACCGTTACGTTTCCAAATTACTGGAGTCCAAGCTCCATGCCGTTACTAGGAGGCATTTAATTCATATCAGCCTTCTTCTAGTTCCATTATTAGTTATGCGTCATCAGGCGAAATCAATACGATTTGTTAAGAACATGAGCTAATGATCTAATGAGCTCAAACTCTATGGCCTCACTAGAGGATGTTTCAGGATTAACTCTTCTTTAACCTACAAGCTCAATCATAAATCATCTTAGTGGTATTGTTTTTAAGGCACACAAGCAGGAGGCTCACTCTCCTGGGGGCTTCACGCGGAGGTGCTCGCAGAAGTGTACCGGTTCCGGGTCGAGGTGAGGGAACGCGGCGACCGTCCAGGGTCAAACGAGATCGGGCAGATCAGGGCTCTAGCCCAGCAAGCCCCGATCGTCCGATCGTCCGATGGCAGGAGGATCTGGGGTCACCCAGCGGGCCGAGCGACAGTGGAGGCGATACGTCCCCACTTGAGTCGTTGGGTCGAAAGGAAGCACGGCACACTGTCGTACAGAATGACGCAGGTACTTACCCGGCACGGATACTTCGGTAAGTACCTGCACGACATAGAGCAGCGGGAGTGCGCACTCGGCGTCCAGGGCTCCGGGGAGTCCAACACACTCCCCCACTTTCCATCACGTGGGGGAAGCACGTAATGCGTTTTTCCAGCGTGAAAAAAAAGGAGGACCACTCTATGGAAACTGACTACCACCGCCTATGGACATCTGCAACATCGGGGTTCTTGCAGATTCGTTGCCTTCAATAAATGATTATGGTCTATTCTTGAAGGTTCAAAATCAAGTAAAAGCGTGTTAAAAATCTATAGTGTTAACGATTTTGCAGGAAATGCAATAAATTATTATTTTTTAATGTTAGGAAAATATAATATATATACAATTTTAATATATTGAATAAAATCAAGTCTGAGGACGCGTAAGACTTGAAAACATCTTTTTTTTTTAATTAGGCTTTGATAAACATTAATCCTACCTTAACCTTAAAAATTTAAAATGTAATAGTTACTGATGATTTATCTAATACGAAAATAAAACTACTTCATGAAACAAATAGTTGTATTTATTTCTACATATTTAAAAGAAAACGTTCATCTTTTATTAAATTTTAAATTTCAAAACGCTTCTTATTAAAATAATCTTTCATTAATAATTTTCCTTCTATTGAATATATTTTTAAATGATAACTAGCGCCTTTGAAAAAAGACACGCAGTTTTATTGACCGAAAAACGAAATCGAGACGAAAGCTCTTTTCTGGAAATTCATTATAAAATGTATGTTTACTTAATCTTTGTTGTTCATTTTGTAAACAAAAAATTATACGAGCTTTGTTTAATTGTATCATTTGGAACCTTTTTCTTATCACTTGAAGTATAAGTTCTTGAACTACATGTTCTTATACAAGGTTTCTTATTAAAATTGATTGTTATTTTAGACGGATTTTTACTGCCAATGAAAAAAATATAAATTTTCTTTATAATATATATAAATCGAATAAACACTAACAAAAATAAAAATACTTCCTTTTCGCAAACTTCCACGTTGTTTCGAATTTTGAGTGAAAACTAAATTAATTAAACTAAAAAAAAAAAACGGTACTGTCCTAATTGTCTCACTCATAACATTTTTATATTATATAATCGGCTTATTTTACAACAACAACAATAACAGCCTGTCAATTTCCCACTGCTAGGCCGCACGCAAGAAAGTTTGGAACGTATTCTATCACGTTGTTCCAATGCGGGTTGGTGGAATACACATATGGCAGAATTTTTATGAAATTAGACACGTGCAAGTTTCCTTACGATGTTTTCCTTTACCGCCGAGCACGAGATGAATTATAAAAACAAATTAAGCACATGAATACTCAGTGGTGCTTGACTGTTTGAACCCGCAAACATCGGTTAAGATGCACGCGTTCTAACCACTGGGCCATCTCGGCTGTCACTTATTTTACGTACGGATAATCAAGCATCAATAACTCGCTAAAAGTTATAAAAATGATTTAACCGCTCCTGCAAGTCCGCATAAGCGATATTTTTCAACGTAAAAATCGCTTTAAAACTCAAAATGTTAGTTAGGAGTTCATGTCACTTTACTGACGATGTGTAATCAATGTTTGAAATACGATTAGTTCGTCCAATTTTACGAGATTAAAATTCGTATATTTTTATAGTATTCACTCATATGGATTAATTTTCAAATTTCATAGTCAAATATTTGTGTTTATTATTTTTTGATGTAATAGGTATAAAGTAAACGGAGATTCATCTAATGGAAGCAACCTCCAACGCCTATGGACATCTGCAATCCGGCCTTTAAGGAACGGCCTTTCCTTGAAGGTTCCTAAGTCGTAACGGTACGAAAAAACCCCCGGCGAAAGCTAGTTGTGCGAGGAAGAAAAGTCAGAAGTTTATTTCTTAATTCTTATAAACTACTGGAATGGCAAACAAATACGAAAAATACGAAACGTTGTACACCAACGGCCGTACGTGCTTTTCAAAGTAGGTCTATCGACCTCGAAATTACTATGCCTACATTCATATCATCCTCTTATCTCATGGGAGTTTCGCTGAGCTTCTACTCTCATTTTTTTCGTAGAATATTCGAATAACTTACCCAAATCAAACCAAACTAAAATTCGTAACCGGAGTCTTAGTTTCTGCAGCCATAAAACCTTGCTGCTGAACCAACTATGGCAATTGTAATTTGTTAACAATATTTAAAATAGTGAATATAATAGTAACCTCTTTCATTACCATGCAAGATATATATCAACAGGAATACCTAGGCTTGGAATAATTTAAACCTATTTTAGAGAAGGTATAGTACGTGTGCCTAAAGTCTGTATACATTTGCATGGAAATGGGGAAATCGTGAGGCGAAATTCCTAGTTTAAATGTCCACACCTACATATGATAAATTATAATACAACCGTGCGTTTGTTTAATTTGCACTTTCATAATTTTCTTCAAAAATATTAATATAATGGTTCATATTAATACTTACTGTGAAGAAGTAAGTTTGATATTTATTTCATACAGTAAGTTTAAAAATATTTATAGTTTTATTTACGCGGTACACATAATACATATACATATTTAGTTATAGCAGATATTATCTGCTCACATGTTTTGTTGTAAATACGAAGTAATTCTACTTTCGACTACAATAATTATATTTAAATTAATAAATTATTTAATTATATTAATTAAAACGACACACACTCTCTTCGATTGTTAATTACTAACAATGTTAGTTCAACCTGCAAATAAAAATACTATTTTAATAATATGAAAATTTTAATTTATTGTTTAGGTCATTACAGTCACAAGCGTTATTTTTGGATGTGAAAAACTCGAGCAAAACCTCCGTGACATTGAATGATATGATGATGTTTAAGAAATGTTTTAATATTTATATGGGTTCAGACAGAAAGGTTGAGGCAAATGCGTTAAAAAGCATCATCAAACAGCTCATAAAAAGTAGATAATGTAGCTTAAGCGTTGGGGGGAAACTGCATGAAAAATTGATTTTAATTTAAATTCCAATGTTACGGGGTTTCGAGATACCCGAATATGAATTTACAACTAGGTGATTTACTTACATTATGCGCTGCAAAAAGTGATTTTTTTATTTATAGTTAAAATGTTTTATTTTAGTTTAAATGTCCACACCTACATATGATAAATTATAATACAACCGTGCGTTTGTTTAATTTGCACTTTCATAATTTTCTTCAAAAATATTAATATAATGGTTCATATTAACATATTAATATTATTGTTTATTATAACTTACTTTTGCTATTTAAATTGACTATAATTAATAACATTGATCCAATTTCTAATATACAATTACGTACGACGAATGTATCAAACCGCGTGATTTTTCGAATCGGGAGACTTCAAAGGCAGTCAATAATGGTAACTGAATCGCAATTCCATTTCTACTCGCCTATTTATTACTGACCTCGCAGGACGAAGGCGCTATTTCTCATTGACAAACGCAAAAGACAAGTGACCTCTGCGTTTTTACATTGTTCGAATTACGATCGCAACATTTGAAAAACTTACCAATTGCTGACAGTCAGACGAAGTATTTTTATATAAGTATACTTTTGGGTAAAGTAAAGTAAAATAAAAGTAAAGCTTTTACATTCCCAACTGCTCAGATAAGGCCTCCTCTTCTATTAAGGAGAGGGTTTGAAACATATTCCAAAATACTGTTCCAATGCGGGTTGATGGAATGCACACGTGGCAGAATTTCGATGAAATTAGACACATGCAAGTTTCCTCGCGATGTTTTCCTTCACCGCCGAGCACGTGATGAATTATAAACACAAATTAAGCATATATATATATAGTGGTGCTTGCCTGGGTTTGAACCCGCAATAACCGGTTAAGATGCACGCGTTCTAACCACTGGTCCATCTCAGCTCCTATATCTATACTTTTGACACTTTGCACACAGGCTTAATTCCCGTAGGTAATATATGGTATCCACAGCGTTTTACTCTAGTTGCGATGGTTGTAGTAGGAAAATATTGGACGTGACACACTTTTCACTATCCGATGTTATCATTAATATGTAAATTAAGTAATTAGATTACGAGGGCGAAATAAAATGATATGTAAATTACTAAGTAGCTTTTTCGCGTGAGTGTGAATTTTGTACGGGAAAATAGATTAGGTGAATATAACATATTAATAAAATTGTAATACAGAACTTTTGTGGTTGAAATCGAAATGGGATGCTATTGGAGGCATTCTGTGAGTTCATTTTATTTATTTACGGGCGTAATCTGCTTATTACGTCATTAAATAATTCAGCTTCGTGATCGAAAAAATACACACAGTCATGTAATTTGCATATTAATTAACCGCAGCGATTAATTAAATATAACATGGCTTTGGGCTAACAGTACTTTTTATGAGAAGCTTTTAAACGGCAGCTTGCATAGCTACGAATCACATTCTCAAACATTCCTTCGCAGATAGCAATAGACGTCATAATATGCACGCTATACCTGTCCCAAGTTCACGCAGAAAATTAAATTCCATGACTGTGTTCTGTTTGTGAAATTTGGCTTCAGGATAGCCTCTTTGGTAGGAGCAAGTAACATTTTGAAAAATAAGGTCAACCGTGTTTTATAAATTCCTGTGCATATTCGTGTTTCATATGGTAATGATATATTATTTGTAAATAATTTCAACCAGTTTTAGTTCCTATTTGTATATAACAAATATAAACTAAAACTGGTTGCTGTATAAATCTTGACCGCGTGGCACGTTGGCAAGAATTCTAGCAGCATTACCTTGTCGCAATTCCGATCCTCTCGGCAAAAAACAAACCAGCCCTAATGTCACCAGTGGAGGCAACAGCTATGTGTTATTGTTATTAGGCGTTACATTGGTTGTTTTAATTTTGACTATTACACTTTTATTTTCGTTGTCATTGAATATTTTAACTATGTGTTTTTATGTTAACATTTACATGTATGTATATGATGATTTGAAACAATTTGACCGTTTCCCATAAATAAATTACAATATAGATATCGATATATTATAATAAAAATAATACGTTAAATTGCAATCATATTTCACTATTCACAATATTTCGACAGACTAAAATCTGTCTTGTCTGATTGTAATCTATCATTTAAATTATTAGAAAATACGTAATCTGTAACTGTACAACCATTTACACAATTGCAAATGATATATATGTAGATTAGTTGCATGCTCACTAAGTTTCAATAAGATGATCAATTTATTACCTATATACTTTTTAGGGGTATTGCTATTATACTAGTAGCAATAGCTTCAGTAGTAATGTCACAAATAGTCGCCTTTTGATCATACACAATAATGTATTAATTATTTAAAGTATACAACCGTCGTAAAATCAACCTATATTTGACCCTCACTCATATATTTTACAAAAAATGATAATACGGACGCGAATTTAAGAAAAACGTTTTCTTCTTGTGACTTATTACACAAAATTCTTTGACAACAAAACGTTTAAACAAGTAAGTACGAGTATTAAGTGCGAAGTTAATTTAAAGTAAAGAAGAAAATAATGAGTAAGATTAACTTGAATCTTGTAGTATTGTGAAGAAGGGGTGTTAAATACAGCAAAATAGAGTATTAATTTTATGTCGTATAATCGCGTACAATGATGTAGATTTAGATAATTAGGTTTTGCGCTTTATAAAATAAGATCCTTACTTGATCATAAAATATTTTTCATTTATTTATAGATTATTTAGGCAGAGATTTTATATACAATTATTATTATTTATTAATGTCTTCTGAAGATATTACAGATTAAAAATGCACGGACATAGGCGGCTTGTATTGTCTAATGACAAAAAGCAATTATATGTAGACAGGGTTATTGGTAATTCGACGTATAACCGTAAGGAGGTGAGAAGGGTGATTATTTGCAATAATTTTAACTCCCATATGCATAATCCAAAAGTGAACTATTATTGAGTTATCACGTTTTTAGCTTTTTTCAAAATTCGTCATATTTGCGACTACAAAAATTTATTTAAAAAAAAGTATCAAATAAAATCATTTTTTTTTCTTTTGTTTTATAAAAATGAACAAACACTCCAGTGTTGTTATTTGTCAATATTTAAACAATAATTACCGGTCCAAATATAAAAATGCGGGACGGAAAACGAAATTATATCAATATATTTTTGATTTTTTTTTCTCAAAAATGCCTTACAAACTAAAAAAACATTATAGTACTTGGACTGCAGATTATTTTAAAAACATAACCGTTTTTGTAGCTTTCCCAAAATTAAATATACTAATTCGTTCATGTTCGACTACGAATTTCCACCAGTGTCCTCTCTGGTCATTTTATTTCGATTAGTTTTAAATAATTTCCTTCTTTTTATACATTTTTGGAAAGCTAAGAAAACTTTAATATTTTTAAAATAATTTGCAGACCAAGTTTCATAATGTTTTTTTTAGTTTTTAAGGCTTTTTTGAGGAAAAAAAATCTAAAAATTACTTAAATACTTTCGTTTATCGTCTCGCATTTTTAAATTTGGATCGATAATTATTGTTAAAATATTGAAAAATATCCAGTGTTTATTCATTTTTATAAAACAAAGAAAAAGATTATTATATTTGATACTTTTTTTTAAATAATTTTTAAGTTGCATTTTTGATAAATTTTGAAAAAAGTTAAAAAACGCGATAACTCAAAAATGGTTCACTTTTGGATTATGCATATAGGGGTTAAAATTATTACAAATAGTCACCTTTATCACCTCCTAAATATATACGTCGAATTACCAATAACTCTGTATATATTTATATAAGTACGATGCTGTGTGGGTCGCTAGTTACAGTATGAAACAAAGTAGCTTCCTGCTCTGCTATTTTAAACTACGTGAAGGATTTGATTTGATTTGATTTTGAAAGGATTTTCATCATCAACAGCAGCATAAATAGACTGAGTGATCCAAGCGAAAGCCGAGAATATCAAAATTCCTCGCCAGAAGTTGAGCAATAAATATAATGTTTAGAAATTAAATAAAAATGATGGCGTCACCTACACATTCTCTTTTAATTATTATTTGTTTATCTTCTTTTATATTAAATTTAAACGTTGTTTTGTGTTTATTATGTAGTATATGCTATTCGATTGAAATCAAATGACAGTTATTTAACAATACGAGTCGAGATGGCCCAGTGGTAAGAATGCGCGCATTTTAACCGATGATTGCGGGTTCAAACCCAGGCAAGCACCGCTGATTCATGTGCTTAATTTGTCTTTTTAATTCATCTCGTGCTCAGCGGTGAAGGAAACATCGTGAGGAAACCTACATGTGACAAATGGTAGTTTGTTTTCCAAGTGGTAGTGCCACGCTGTATACCTTCGGGCTACAGCCGAATGGGCCGGCACGCCCGGGGAAGTACCATTCTCTCACTTAAAATCGGCGTAAAGTGGTGGATATGCTACCGCGTTTCGTCCGGTAAGTGAGAGTTCCGGAGGCCCAATCCCCCTCCCCCCCAAAACTTGATGGTTGTGCAGAATTTGGTCAAATTACCCCAGGAGGGTACCATCAGCGACAGCGGTGGAGAATCCCTCTCTGGGCATCCATGCTCAGGACATATACCACCTGAGCAGGGATGTCCAGGCTGCCCTCCGAATTCTGGGGGGGGGGGGGGGCAATTTTGCCACTGTTCGGGGCAAGCGGAGCAGGCATCATAAGGCAACCCCTACCACCCTCGCTGTGGACTTCTGCAACATAAGGGGACTCAACACCAACCTCAACGCCGTTCACTACCATCTGGAAACGGCGAAGCTGGCCTTTGCTCTTTCTAACTGAGACCCAGATATCTTCTCCTGCCGATACGACTTCTCTCTCGTACCCTGGGTACAAATTGAAACATTCTTATATACCACGAGGGTATGCGTTTACGTCAGAGATGATATCTGTTCTCGACGCCTCGGCAGCCTTGAAGGACAGGACCTATCGATTATCTGGCTGCGTGTAGACTGCGATGACCATTCGCGAATCTATGCGTGCCTTTATAGGTCCCATAGCGGTAATGACGAAACCGACCGACTGGTTGAGCACGTCCAAATGGCTACAGATTCCGTGCTGCAGCAAGGAATTTCAGATTCCATCCGCAGAGATCATTGTTTTGGGTGACTTTAATTCCTACCACGCAGAATGGCTCGGCTCACGCACCACCGATCATGCGGGTAGATCTGTTCTGGACTTCGCTCTAGCATATGATCTGACACAGCTGGTCAACTCGCCAACGCGAATACCGGATGTGGAGGATCATACAGGGAAGGTGCCCTGTTGGACCTTCTGCTGACTTCGCATCCGGATGGCTATCAGGTTATCGTCGATCCCCCTCTGGGCTCGTCTGACCACTGTCTCGTCCGAAGTACAGTGCCGGTTGTGCGGTACTCACGGCCTCGCTTTGTTGGGTGCCGCCGAGTATGGCACTACAAGTCAGCAGATTGGGATGGGATGAATACGACATGGGAATCTTCAAGAAAAGAGCGTACTCCTTATTGAAAGGCCGGCAACGCACCTGCAAGCCCCCTGGTGTTGCAGATGTCCATGGGCGGTGGTAGTCACTTTCCATCAGGTGAGTCTTCTGCTCGTTTGCCACCTATGCCATAAAAAAAAACAAATTTCATAGAAATTCTGCCACATGTGTATTCCACCAACCCCCATTGGAACAGCGTGGTGGAATATGTTCCAAACCTTCTCCTCAAAGGGAGAGGAGGCCTTTAGCCCAGAAGTGTTGTTGTTGTTGTTTTTTAACAATAAAAAAATGCAAGAACCGTTAATTGATTAAAATAAATGTTATAACTTAATAAGTCGATTTGTACTATTTTTAGCTTTAGTAAATAAATTCAGGAATGTTTAAATAAAGGATCGTAGCAACATATTTAGGTAGATCACTTAAGCTATGCTAAGCGTGTAATAAAGAAGGGACGTTACGACCAAGCGCGTAACGATGAATTGGAGTATAAAACCAGTCACATGGGATTTCTTTATTGTACTGCATCGCGATAAATTTTGTCCTTCAATGTAAAATGTATTAAACTATTTAAAGTAAATTAGCATTTAAATCGTGTTTTTTCATTAATAGCAACAGTCGAGCAAATATGTGACACATATATTGTCAGCGATTAAACATTGAAATAATTAATTAATGATTTTTATTTATCTCTCAGTTCTAAGAGTACTATGTACTTGTAATAAATATCGACCGAATACCTTAATTCATCTTCAGATATGTAATATGTTAAGGCTGATGTACATTTGCAAAATGTGCAAGGAACTTTAAAACCTCTATCTCAATAGGAGATTTTACTACACAGTATTCAGATATTTAGATATGATTACTTATTTTTCCATTATTTGCTTGCCTTGAACCTCTTTGCTGGAATAATCAATTTATTCCATGCGTAATATTTATGTTTGTTGCTACTTGCTTTTATATACATTTCGTATAAATTCTCGTTTATTAAATCGTTTGAGTATATCTTGTTTTATTAAAGCTAACATATATATTACTTTTATCACAATAAACTCTTTTTTATGATAACAAGATATTTAATTTATATACTAGATTATTTTTAAGGTCTACGTTTTTGGTTTGGTCGATGTATGCTAGAAAATGGTTTAATTATCTCTAACTGCTTTTACTAATGAGATATTCGACTAACATTATAAATGCAATCACGTTCGCACGTCTGGGTGAATTCTAAATTGAGTATTGATGTCGATTTTAACGTGGAATAGGAAATGTATTATTTAATTATAGTTCAATACAAATTATATGAAATAAGACACCATTGGTATGAGAAAACAAAAATAAAAATATATTTCTTTTTGATATAAACGAATTAACTAATATACATATATAATAAGTGAAACTTCTTTGTCTATTTAAAAATAAGATATTTATTGTAAGCGTATTAAAGTAGTAATTAAACTTATTCTTTTTCATACTATTTAATAGTAATTGCTGTGACATAAATATTTCATTTTTACTTAAAAAATAAATTTATAATTTAAATTAAATATACTAATTATTTATAATTCTCTATCGTTATAGCATTCTCATTATTTAACTTAAGAAACTATCCAGTCTGTCCAGTAAGACTGTTCAATACACCGATTAGCCAACTCTCTCCCTCTCTCTTTCACTCAATATTCTCATTCTAAATAAAAACACAGTTTATTAGTAAGGAATACAGCAACATAATAATAAACAAGATTTGATGGAAATGTCGCGATTTCATTGGTCAGTTTCAATAATAATCTATGGTATTAATTATGGCTTTTAAAAATTTTGTATTTTGAAATTTGAAACTGTCATGGAAACCTCAGAAGTGTAATTAAGGTTATAAGTAGCTAAGTCGCGTATGATAAATAATTTATGAATCAGAGACTGTTTTTATGTGTGCTCAATATAACTGATGAATTAGTTAAGTCACATTGAATACCTAAAGATTTTTTATCATTAATAATTTTTCAATTTAACATAATATATGAAGAGAGTTCTTTCAGATATTCATGATTACTAATCATTAAGAAATATACAAATACACTCAGCAATCTTATAAGATAAATAAACTTGATGCTTTTCTAAAAATGTCTTTTCTATTTAAAATATATTGGCAATGTGAAAGACACTTGCCATTTTACATATTTAATGCGCTGCAGCGTAGTTCTTACAGATACTTTTGTATCGGATGGAAACGATCGCTATATGATAATAGTTAAAGATCTAACTGTTATATTAAATCACGTCCTTACCTTGCCTTATTACTACAATCCTTGTGTGAAATCACAGATATGACATGACTATATATACATACATATGTAAGTATAATCTTTTAAAAGTCACTGTTGAGTGAAGATCCTTTTTAACGAAATGTTTAAGGAATATAATCCACCAGAAGCTTTTTAATAAAACGTGTACTTTGTCATATTTTTTTATGAAATAAAAGTTTCATTTAAGATAACAAAATATGATATAATAACCGGTATTTATTCGAGTAAAACATTTTGTTAAAATTCACTTGTTGCAAATTATATTCTTTTTTGGCGGTAGTATTTTTATTTTACGCTAGATAGTGGCAGTATCACATAAATTATTCAACCCCCAAACAGCAATGATTTCTACTATTGGGAAACGATTTCCGGCTTAATCTTGAGTGAGTCAGTGTAACATACATACATACAGCATGAGGTACACAGGACGTGGCTCACGTTGATGGATTACTTCATGTAAGCCGTTAAGAATGGTTTGTATTTCTTATTGTTTCGTTGTTTTCAGGTGGTTCATTTGTCCGTCTTTCGATATCGTATAAAAAAGGACAACACAACAACAATACATAGCATGGAAGGGTCGTCCTTTGTTTCATATTATTTTATTGTTCTTAATATTCGATTATTTTTAGAGAAGATAGTGGAAACCCGTTTGCAGTAACAAAGTGTCTCACTAGCAATTTCTACACGGATCATTGAATTCAATAGCTCTATACTAAATTTTAAAATAAAGAGACCATGAGTTCTAGCTTACGGCATGACTAAGGAAATTACGTTTAGAAGGGTGAGTGAGCCAGAGTAACTACAGATCCAAGGAACATAACATGTTAGTACCAAGGGTGGGTGGCGTATTGGTAATATAATGAATGATCTATATTTTTTACAGAACCTTTGTCTATGAGTGGTGGTGACCAATTAACATCTTGTGGTCCATCTGCTCGTTCGTCAAAGTATATCATATAAAAAAGTATAATAAATAAGCGAGAACATAGTAAATGTATAGTAACAGTGCTGTTTGGTAGGAGATGAGTGGGCGGTACCTACCCAGGTAAGCTTGCAATTAGCAAGTGGTGTAAGCCATACATTACATACTAACTTTTTCTAGGAATTTGAATAATTCTTTATATTTATTAGTAATAAATAGATTATATATTATATTTATTACTAATAGATTAGTTTTTGTGAACAAAACCAACAAAAGCAAAACATACTCATGTGATAAAATAAAAGAAGATAACAAAATCCTTCGTTATTAAACCATTTTATTTTAATATGAAATATAGATCACATTATAAGGGCACACAGCCCAAAAAATGAGGAACCATGTATAATTTTTATTTATTAAAAAAATACTTATATGTAAGTATAAGTATAGGTATCTTTAAAACTTGTACATTAATGTTTACTGTAAAATATATTTGCAAATAAATAAAGTAAAATGGTAGAGTAATCCATTGTGCCGTGTGTGCTTTGTATGCAAGAAAGAGTAACTGTTAAACTAAACTGTATGTAAAAAATCGCCTTGATTAGTACCGTATATGTAACTGGAAGGCTAGCTTTATGTTGATCAATTCATCGGGGTCGTATCGTACGCTATTTCGATAAATTCCTTACATAGCTCTCTCCGAGAATACTTCGGGTGCCCAAGTACCGAGTTAACGCTTCAACGCCCACGACATCTTTATTGTAACACCCTTTCTTAATATAAGTAGAAATAAGACAGCTGAAGATACTTCTTTACTTGAATGTGAGACAGTAAAAGTTTCTTATTGCCATTTTTACATAATGAATTAGAAAGATTTTATAAGGATTATTTTTAAAATAATGAATATATTCGTCCGAACTGATGAAATTCAAACAATCCCTTGAACACTCCGCGTGAAAAATGTTGTAGAAAATCCAGAGTGATAAGGTATCGATACAGAAAAGGAAGAGACAAAGCAAGTCAGAAAGGTGTTGTTCGTCAATAAACCGAGCCACTCAACAATGAATACGGTATTATGAAGTGCATTGGGGAGATTCCAGCCAGAGGTGATAAGAGATAATACACGTGCGCCCGAATTGTATAGTTTTAGGCGTTTCATAATCATATAATTAGGAATCACCTTAAGAGCCAGAGTGAATGCAGTAGACATTTGCAACAAAACTGAAGTAACTGATGCCTTACTCTTTGCTAAAACACTAAAATGGTAGTGGGCTGGGCATCTAGCAAGATACACCGATGAAAGATCGACATTTACACTTACAAAATGGAAAGGACCAAAAGGAAGAAGAAGCAGAGAACGACCATGAACATGGTGGCAAGACGAATTAGTGTCGGTAGCAGGCAGGAACTGAATTGAGACAGCAAAAGACAGAAACGTGTGGCATTCTTTGGAGGCTTATACTCGAAGGGATACATTGAAAAATTACAACTAACTAATTAATTAATAAATCGACTTTTAAGTAGTCTAATATTTTTCATTTCATTTTACTTAGGAGGACTCTAAAAACTATGTTGAATACGCAATTATTTTTATTACTTTTTAGTGCATATTCATTCGTTTTAAAATAGTGTTTTGTTTGAAGTCGGTTTTTCTTTTTGTTAAAAATTTATTTATTTTTTTATTTTAAATGAAGCTAATGTTTGTGAACTAACTATTTTTTCTTAATATGGATAGATTTAGCGTTACGTTTATATGAGTCAGAAACTACTTCGAGGACAATTTCAAAGGAAAGTTGCGAATAAAGCAAAAATAGACATTCGAAAATGCGGCTTTAATACGTCATGCGGCATAAACTACAAGGATCCCTCGAAAGAGCTGTAGTCGACCTCAGCAAAAAAACTTTGAAAAAGAGCTTATATATGTCGTACATCATATGACATCACATCATATACACAAAATTTGATTAAAGATAGTAAGAAATTCTGCCCCATATCGCACCCTAACTGTGAGCCGTATAGGATTTCCATCATTACATAGTATAAAACAAAGTCGCTTTCTCTGTCCCTATCTTTAAATCTACGCAACGGATTTTGATATGGTTTTTTTTAATAGATAGTGTGATTGATTCCAGGGGAAGTTTAGTATCAGTATTGCACCCGTGCGAAGCCGGGGTGGGTAGCTAGTTGATTATAATATTCGACTATGATAATTACATACACATAACCGCATTACAGAAGGTGACTCAAATATCCAAATAACCTATAAATAAAAGATTCGACCGAGTATCGCTAACGTGCCCCTCAGAATTGTTCCGTTCCCTTCCGTTCCGTTATTTTATCATGGATCCTATGCTCAGAACCTTACCAAACTTTCACCAAACTACCCTTGACGTATATATTTGTCGCTCATATACATAATGCAAATTTAAGACTTATGTTGTTTTCATACGGATAGCATCATCGGAAAAATAAAAATGGGACCCCACGGGAAGCACTACCTTTCAAACAAAAAAAAATATCTAAATCGGTCCACCCAGTGAAAAGTTATGAGGTAACAAACATAAAAAAAAAATACAGACGAATTGATAACCTCCTCCTTTTTGAAGTCGGTTGATAATACTAACAAACACATGGAAAATATACAATTATTTTTTTAATATTTAATAATATATTTTAGTGATCTATAGTTGAATTTAATAATTGAAATAATTGAATTTCTTTTTCATTAATTCATTTTTTTAATATTTATCAATCATAATTGATTATTTTTAATTTTTATTTTTCAAATAGATGACAGATTTTTATTCCATTGAATGGGAGATTATTAAAGTCAAATGTCTAATTTATGCACTTCAACTATTATTATGATGTATTTAAAGTTGATTTTTACCACTAAATATCTTTTTGTTGACTTCTGTTATTATTATTATTTATAATGTTTGCAAAGTATGGAATAAATAAAGTTATCTTATTTATTATTATTATTTATAGTTTTAGGCAACGAGTTGACGTGAAGAACCGTGTAATATAAGCTTCAATTAAATAGAAATAAACCAAAGGTTTTCTGACTTTTGTTGACAGTATTTAAATCCCTTAAAGGAATGGTAAGGAATCTTGATGATACCATGTCAGCGGAAAGTCGAATAATTGAACGTAATGCCAAGGTCACACAAGCACGAAACAAACAACAAATAAGTTAATAGGAAATCCTTTGCACCAGCAAGCCCATTAAGACGTCTACGTGACTTTCTTGGATTCGCACTAAAAATAACATTTGCGCATTTACTTTCATATCCATGAATACATCTAAGCTTGTTATCTTAATATTTCTGAATATTACCTTGACTGCTTTCAAAGTGCTTAAATCTAATGTGTATACTTTTAAGTATATATACTTTCGGAGTTTCTTCATCTTTTCAGTGGGTGTAAGCGTATTCCATTTTTGGAATAGTCTTGTGAATCATTGTTGAAAACATTGTGTTCCACAGGGGTCAATTGAAGATATTTGTGGTATTTTATTGGCTGCTGAGATTTTTTATAAATTTTTAAATTTAACTGGAAATAAGTTAATTTTGCCTATGTGTAATGTTACAAATTTAAGGATATAACAAGGTCGATCTTAATATAACCACTAACAATTTGACAATGTCGTATTATACATATATTTACAATATTATTGATTATTTTCATAGAATCTGTGAAAATAACACACTTCCGACTTTGCATACTCAATATTTCATGGCGCAATTCGGTTTTATAATAAAATGCCGCAGATGTTTTATAATCGTTAAACATAATATTAGTGACTCCTGGTGCTTCTTTATATAATAATCTATGCATTGAATCATCGGTATTTTTAAATTCAATAAAATCTTGTAAATGAATGACACTTGCATTATACATATCTTTATTCGAATGCTAAAATGTCTTTTGCATTGATTATATAATAGTTCCATAGGTTGTAAAAATCAGTCATTAGGTTTAAAAATGTAACGGTTATTATAAAGATTACGTTTAAATTATTTATATGATTAAATTCTTATGTAAACGTTACAATTTTCTGCTGTATGATCACAATGATTGATGTTTTAATTTAAAAAGTGTATATATATAAAAGCAGACTTGCATCTGATATCAGTTTGAAATGTCATCAGCCATGGAACGCATTTTTATTTTGCTTGCACTTATAGTAGTGGTAAGTATTGTAGGAAGTTTTTCGAGTATTCAAATATAAAGGTTACATGTTTTAAAATAACGTTATATTTTATAAATATTTATTAACATAGAAATTAATAACATTAGGTGATTAAATATATACCAATATGAATTAATAATAGCAAGGAAGTTAGCAGCATTTCCTCGTTGAATCGCTATTCCGATCCTCTGGGCTAACAACGAACCAGCCCTCCTGTCACCAGTGGAGGCAATAAGGCGAGGTGTTACAAAAATAAATTATTGAAAATTTTATTCGTTGTTAATTGTATTGTATTTTATTTATTATGATTTATATTAATATAAACTGTAAATTGTTGTCCAATAAGGATTGGATTCTTAAGTATTCGAAATTAATGTTTCATTTATATCGACTGCATATGTATCGTCAAAATGAAATTAAAATTTGTAGGTTCGTATACATAACAAAATAATACTCATGCAATATGAACTTTTTTCTTGTTGTTTAATTTTTTTCTGGGCATTTACTGAGATTTTTTTTTTCTATTTGGTATTATTTTTAGTTTATATGTTTGGAATATGATTATTTGAAGTAAACATATACCAGTCGCCACGCTATCACCCTAGACGATTTGTATATAATGAT
This sequence comes from Vanessa cardui, assembly GCF_905220365.1. NCBI lineage: Eukaryota > Metazoa > Arthropoda > Insecta > Lepidoptera > Nymphalidae > Vanessa > Vanessa cardui. Next base: position 9,620,278 of record NC_061130.1, on the reverse strand, counting down.
CAAATCATTTGATTTACAATTTAGAGATATTTTAATGAGCAGACAGTATATTACGCGTGCCATAAACTTCAATAAAGAAACTTGATATAAAAAACAATTTTCCCTTTTTTCTCAATGCTATTTTAAGCGACCACGCCCTTGGTTTGAATTGAAATACTTATTTATTCTTCAGGTAAACTCGCAAGACGTGGGCAGTTGCCTCGATACAGTTATAGTATGTTATTTTTAAATCTTACTATTTACTTAATCTGTGTCTTCCATTTTTTTTTTTCTCTTAGACTAACAAATATAACTTTTATAATGCCATACAAAAACTGCCACAATTTTGTATAAACATTTTATACAAACGTAAACATTCTTTTTATTTATTTATTTTTTTAATTTAAGTTGCACCTGATTGACTTCAATAGCAAAAAAATACTAAAATTAGACTAAAATTTGTGTCATACTTCGACAATGATAATGTGTTATTGGAAGGACTTTAAGCTAATAATTTTGTTTTACAGTTTAATGGGCATTGCTGCAATTATGTAACTCCTGAAGAAAATAAAATTATTTTAAGAGAATGTGTACAAGCAAATAGTGATTCATATTCAGTGAGTAAAACAATATATAATTTGTAGAATAGTACTACTATCCACTGGTAGAGCTTTCGGTGAGCCTATTTTGTGTGGTTACCCTCAGTTCTTACATACAATTTAAAATAACAATAGATTAAAATATAAATCAAACATATAAAAACTCAATACCGGGCTAAGAGATTCGCAATTTTAGGTTAACATTGGCTATTCACAATTTTTAAAATTTTTCGTATGTTATGCGTGGCAATCATAAAAAATTTCTACAAAAGGCTATATAAGATGACGTCACAACTTTTCCAATTAGTTTTAAAACATCCGCAAAATATTCAAAAAAACTGTAACTGTCTGTCAATTTATAATTCGAAATTTTAAAAATATATTGCAACATTAAATCTCTCTCATTGTTCTCGAACGCACAATTTATTTTTATAATTCTCAGTAATACAATTTAACATTAAACATTCACAAGGAAGAAATCAGTTCTTTATTTGTAACTGTTATTTCAAGCTTTATCCGTAATCATTTAATTAAAAGAGACCATTTTTGGTGTCAAAAAAACAATGCCTCCCGCATTTGCGAAAGTCTGTAAGTGATTCGAGATAATGCACTTGTATAAAAGCTGTTTCATATATTTAAATCAACGCATTTTTTCAGTGTGACTTGGACAGGTGTTATGCGCAAAGGAAAGGTTTTCTGATGTCGAATGGGACAATTGACATTATTCAGTTAGAGAAATTATTCGAAGCGGATTTCGAAAATTATACAAATATATTCGATGCTGTTAAAGAGAAGTGCTTGAACGATGATTTGGGCGCTTACAGCCAGGAAGATACTTGCTATTTAAGGGATATTGGAACTTGTATACATTTTAATATACTGGCGGTAAGAAGTCTAAATATATATATGTATATGTTACGTTTTAAATAAGGAGATGCTGCTTTATATTCAGTTCAGTGTAATGCAATGATTTGTGAATTTCAAATTCAACTGAGAAAGCCTCAGATAGAACTGTAATGTCGTATTTTCGACGAATAAAAATATCTGAGAATTTTATATTTCAGAATTGCCCCGAGTGGATCGAAAGCGACGAGTGTATGAATGTTAAAGATACAGTTCAGGATTGTATTAAAATCTTTTCGTAATTTCCCTTAACCGAATTTTATATTTTACCATTTAACGTTACAAACAAATATAGCGTAGATTATTATTCACAAATGGTGATTGTTTCACAATATTATTATTTGTTTTAACTTAATAAATAGCATATGGATAATATAAATGTTGGTGTTCTTATTTTGTTGTTTTTCAGTGGTATTTGTCAAGGGTAATCAATGAACACCACAACCAGGTACCAATAGTGGTTAAGATCCTATAATTCAAAGTAACGTTCGAATGTTGAAAATAAAGTATATATGTATAGTAAATTTTCAACTTGAGAGTCGAGTTGGCCCAGTGGTTAGAGCGCGTACTTCTAAACCAATAATTTCGGGTTCAAACCGATGCATGTGCCTAATTTCAACGAAATTTTGCCACACGTGAATCCCAACTAACCCGCATTGGAGCAGCTTGGTGAAATATGCTCTTAAACTTATCCTCAAAGGGAGAGCAGGCCTTAGTCCAGAAGTGGGAAATTTACAGGCTGTTACTATTATAAATTTCTATTAATAGACTCACGAAACAGGTTGCAGTAAGCGGTGACGTCACATTAACTTGTATGAAATTTAGAACAATTTTGTAGATATAGCGGAAAGAGGGCATTGTACTGGAACATATTAATTCAACGGAACAGGCGTCTATAAATGGACAATTTTAAGCGGACGGTATTTTCTTAATGGCCAAAGTTTAAGGGCTTAATTTTATGACCAGATGAAATGACACCTTCAGTATTTCTCGTCTTTAATACGTGTTAGTTTAAGTTAGTTTAAACGACTAACAAGATTCGTCAAGAACAGTAAGGCGGTAGTTCTGTAAATTACAATCTGGAAGTATACTTTCTGAATTAGTTGTGCGTATTTATAAAATATTTAATATTCTTCTTCAATTATTATTCTTGTCACATTTATCTTAAAATAAAATTAGGGCTTGCGATGCATGCTTATAAATTACTAATAATTGTCATCATAGTAATTTTAATCATATGAATACTTTAACAATAAAATTATATATTGAAGAACTATAATGTGAATTGCCATTATTTATTTTTACCTCAGGATCAGCCACCTTATATATATATATATATATAGCAATTAAAACAAAGAAGCAAGCTGGTAGGATAGATAAAAACTTGTTTATTTATCAAAAACCACAACAGCGCGATTCCTAGACATTTTCTGCCTCGCACAACCAGCGGTTTTTCCGAACTGATACGACATCGGAACCTTCAAGAAAAGAGCGTACTCCTTTCTTAAAGGCCGGCAACGCAACTGCAAGCCCTCTGTTGTAGCAGATGTCCATGGGCGGTGGCAGTCACTTTCCATCAGGTGAGCCTCCTGCTCGTTTGCCACCTATCACATAAAAAAGGAAGACTTTAATTGTTTGCAAACGCTACGGCATGACAAGCAAATATAACCCCGTCAGTCGCTCGTTTTGAAAACAAATAATATTTTCAAGTCATAACATGCTACGTACCCGATGGAATAAAGTCCAAGGCGAATTAATTTTACGTTCTAAAGTATTATCAAAAGAAATAAAATTGTATATTTACAGTGTCTTACAGGGAAATAATTATAATTTAAAAAATTGAAATTATAGTGACGAAACGGCCGGCTAGTTTTAGTGATAGTTTTATTTGGTTTCTCATCCAACTTTGGCGATAGCGGCTAGGCTGTTAAAATATTAATCATTACGCAGGATATATGATAGTCCTCAAGTGTGCGAAAACAGGTCCACTATCTATCTCGATCTATCAATCTTATAATCCGGTGACACAGCTAATCCGGAACGACCGAATTCAGGACCTCAACGTGCTTTCCAAGGCACAAACGTGGGTACACTTCAAAATACTAGATTCCGGTCTGTTAATGAGGTTGTTTACAAATTCGATATCTGCACTGTCAATATTTACAGATATCGATTTCTTTTCACACACGATTATATGATCTATTGTTTATTTTATTATTTTGAATCAATATTTTCAACATCATAACAAAACATTTTTAAAGTCCTTGAATATATACAAATATAAAAACTTTGTAGCATAAATATCGTACCGTATCGTATACATTTTCATAAAATGTTATAGTAAAATTATAAAATCAGACATTTTCTTCACTAAACAACTATTTATGATTCTGAAGGCGTATTGCAATCGATTTGTTACGGGAAAACCGAATGCTATATAGATAAATTACCCACATAGCTCTCGAGTAATGTCCCGAACGCCTCTTGAAGGACAAATCATCATCCCGTGTCTTTATCATTCGTTTGCATTTCCTGAAGCTGAAAATGGCTTTTATATATTTTATATTTTTGATGAAATTTTACTATGTGGATTCTAAAAATTGAGAAATAATTTTTAATATGTTTTACTATAAATATAAATTTAAAAGATATATATAAACAGATAAAAATATATGCATTTTTTTTTCATAATTCTTTTGTAAGTTAGTTGCGATTTTCCAGTTGATCACCAATTTGGTTTACATTAATTCTCTGTGTATTTGAAGAGAAATGATTTGCATATACTTTATTTCAAATATAAATGAAATGTTCAAGGTTTGCTTGAACGGGTTCTCAGATGAAATTCTTAAAAGTCAAACAATCGTCCTTTGACAAAGCGTTGAAGTGTAACTGCTTTGTTCTTTTACATTGAACAAAATTTCAATGTGAATATTATAAAAGTAATATTTTAAAAATAGTTTCGTTCGATCTTGTAATGGTGCTTATTCGAAGCTTTGAATTTCTTTATTACTTTTCTGACTGCTCCATTGTTTTAGTGGCTTACAAAGCCATAGACCTCATGTCAAACCCCAAGTTGGGCACATAAAAAGTTATCAGCAAACAAACAAGTGAGAAATTAGGTGGAACTATTGGGTCGGAATGTAGATGTGTTATCGAGAATAACCATCCAAAAACTCAGTAGTTACTCATTTCCGACATTTAATTACTCGAATACAAACGAATTAATATTTATTCTTAATGGAAATACATACAATAGTAGGTATGAATCTTCCTCGTTTATTTCACTTTATACAGGGGTTAATCGCATCAAAATTCATCAAGCAATCAGGGGAAAGTTAACAAAGATGAAAAAAGAACAGAAATCATCTCTGTTTTATACTGGTTATAGATATAAGATATTAGTTTCTTTCGAAGGGATTCGGTAACGATGGACATTTAAAATTAGTTGTATATACAACATATGTGTCGAAAGATATTTGTGCTTCGTTTTTGCTTTTCAATGCACTTTAAAAGGCAATCCGACAAGACTGGAACCAGATTAGTTCGAACGATGGTGAGAATGATTTTTCCGGAAGTGCAATACTTACATTTCCCGAAGACGGGTTATTTTTATTGACTCGATCTAAAACTTCATGTTTTGTTACCGTACAAGCGAGCCACTGAATTAAGTAGATACTAAAGAAATATTATTAACAACTTCCGCCAACGATTTCTTAATTGGTTCTTAGTTGGCGGTAGTTGTAAATAATATTTATTTTGTACATCAAATAGACAAATGTCAGCTCAGTCTACCCGTGACCACGAACGCTGTAAAGTGCTCGAAACGTCGGATTGTTAAAAATAATTAATATACGCGTCAAATCCGTTATGAGTAGTTTTATTTCAAAGTGTAATCGCGAAAATTTAAGACAACATTAGGTACTAAATTGTTTTCACTTATGAAGCATCAGAACCCTAAATATTTCATAAATGCAGTTGTTTTAACTTAGTGGCATGGTATTGTGCAGGCCTGTCTGAATAACCAACCACTCATCACGCCACATTCTACTGTCAGCAAATGGTTATAGTTATGTTTTAGTCTAAGCGGGTGAAAACTGAATAAGCCAGTGAATATTTAGCCACACGGAACAAAAATCTTAGATCCCAAGATTGGTGACGCAATAACGGAGTTTAATGTATTTATTATTTTTAAGTTCCATCGCAGACCCCTTTGCCTAAAATATGCGTATCTACATATTTTTACTAAAAAAAACAGTATTTGTATCTTGTATTTAATAAATATTCTATGAAATATATGTATATTTCATTTAAAATGTAAATAAAATTCACTTTCATAACATTGACAATATTTTTTTTATATAACGATCAGTTCCATAAAAAAATATTGTATAATCAGATATCGTTGTGGTATACTATACGTACCGATATACATTCATCAAGCTACCGATAACCAAAATAATAACTTCAAGCTGAATTACCCTCAAAAGCAATTTACAACTAATCACTAATGTTGTAATTAATTATGCCAGGCAAATCCATCATTTTGCGTTAATAAACTTTGGTTTGGTATTGATTGAAACATTTGCCTCATTTGCGGGAATATACATATACTTTTAGGTACTTGTTTACAAGTACCAATATACTATTACAAAGCAAATATTTCTTTTACCATAATATAATTTTTTTTTTTTGATCAACGCTGAAGATGAAGCTTGATGGATACTAGTACTTCTTTAGTTTCTTAATTTTATTTTTTAAGTGAAAGTGCTTATGTGTGTCTGCTATGCCAAAGCCATAATATAAATATCGTTTATTTGTTTCATCAAAGATACTGTATAAGCATGCTTCACATGGCATACATTCATAGCAGTTTCAAGGTACAAAGGTGGACTCAACTAGTGGCTTATTTCAGTTCAAACCTAATGTATAAAATAAATATATTACAATTTAAAATATCTTCATCTTAAGATGTGGTTTATTTAAATTTTAATGATAGACTTAAATAATATAATAATATAGAGATACAGTGCGATTTTATAACTTAGTAATATAAACATTTCTATACTCGCGGAGAGTAAATATCGAAACATTTAAAAGGTAATATTTATTGGTAGTATCGACAACATCGCAATATAAAATAAAATGTAATTAAAAGAAACAAAATTATGTCTGTGGATAATTTATTTGTTCCCACAAATCGTGTATTTGTTTAAAGATATTGTGAGGGTCGCGGCAGATATCGCTTTTGTCTAGTATTCGCGTTTTCCGGTTGGCATGATGGTGATGACTTGTTTAAAGAGTTAGTTTAATGTATATATTGTGTATTAAAGATAGAACACGTTACAATTATCGCATCATAAAACATTGATGTAAGGGATGGTAGCTTTAACAATGTCATCTATGAAAACATTGTCAGACGGTCACAACTTCACTTTCACTATTTAGTTTGATTCTCAAGAAATTATGAAAGATATTTGTCTTTATTGGAAGAAAACAATAACAAAATAAGGAATGATATTCAATGAATGACGTAGTTTTAAGTTTTGTAAGTATCTTAGAGGTCAATTTCACCTCAAAATAGTTACGATGATTTAGAATCGAAACCTTCGCTACAACTTAATTGTATTATACACACAAATAATATCAAAAAATAAACAAATAAGTAGAGCATATAATTGTGTGTCACGAGAGTGGTGATAAAGGTACGATACGAACGTATAATTAGAAGTAAAGGGTCAGCCGACCCTTGTTACTCCACTTTTATTTGTTTTTCTATATCCATCCGATAATTGAGTTTCATTTCGCTTTTGGAAAACATATTGTTCGATTTTTTTAATCTGTCAAAGATGTATATTTTGTTAGTTTTATAATTTTATTGTTTTATTTACACATGTAGAGCTTTACTTTTTTCAACAGTACTCTTTTTAGGTAAAGGTCAAAGCGGAGTACGGTCATTTCGGTTCAGACTGACATTTACGTATCACGTAGGCACTTTCTTTTCGTGCGTACATAGCGACGGATGAATTGCGCGTGCGTGAGAAATATATAAGAACAGAAAGGCAAGCGGACAGATGGGTCAACCCGATGGTAAGTGGTTACGTCCGTCCACAGACATTAGGGCTTTAAGAAAAATTGATCCCATTCCTTATAAAGAATGGCATGAGTGTGTCAATTCGTCGCTAACTATTGTATCTAGGATAACATTTTTACGTAAATGTTATTTTCTAAATGTTTGTTTAATAAAAATCATTGTTATCATATATTATACACATATTAATATTGTTTAGAGTTCGTCTTAAAAGCAAATGTCTTTCACAAATTACTTGAACAAAATCCTAATATCAAACTCCTTTCTAACAGTTGTTTCAGTTCAACAACCTCTCAGCTTAAGTTTTTTAAGTGTATAAAGATGAGAGCACTTCTAAAATACAGTAATATCCATTTATATGAATTGAGATAGATAAGTTATGTACCCCCAAGGTACATGGACAAACAACAACAAGCTGGGCTGCTGGGCTAAAGCCTGCTCTCCCTTTGAGGAGATGGGATGGAATATATTCCACCACATTGTTCCAATGCGGTTTGGCGGAATATACATGCAGAAAAATTTCTACGAAATTAGACACATGTACATTTTCTCACGATGTTTTCCTTCACCACCGAGCTCGAGATAAATTATAAACAAAAATTAAGCACATGAATATTTAGTGGTGTTTGCCTGGGTTTGAACCCGCCATCATCGCTACAGATGCACGCTTTCTGACCACTTGGCCATCTCGGGTACATGCTGTCGTAATTATTTTCTTAATGATACAATTTATCTAGTGCCAACTGCCAATTATTATTAATGCTATGTGTACACTAGGATATCAAAGTCAAAGTCAAAAATATTATTTAAATATAGAAGCATTACACTTACTTATGATAGTCAAAAAAATAACTAGGCAGTTCGGAAAGAAACATCTCAAGGCTGATTAGAGCCGGTGAGCTAAACCCAGGTGAACTTTTATATATTTTTTTTCAGTAATTTACAATGTCATTTTTCATATTACTGTTTGAAATTGCTCGCAGGTGATTACTTCGTTGACAAGGTGTGTTATCATCTGAGAAGTCGTTAGCTTTCTATTATCCTCTAACAAACAAACGTTCCTTAACGACTTTTTGGAATTTCCGATTAAACAATCTGGAACGTTTTCTGGGATCCTGTTGGAAACGAAAGATTCGTTTGATTAAAAGTATTTACGTCACAATTTTCAAACAACGTCTATTACATTTTTACAAAATAAATTAAAGGATACTATATCAAATTAAATAGGTATATTAAAAATGTTTCTATTTTTCTATCTATTTTAAAAAAAATATATCCTTGTACTAAAATTGTTATCTGTAATAATCATAGTAACTAGTATTCCAAGACTTGTTAAGAAGTATATGAGGAGAAAACACACAATTCTTGCAGCATGGTAGAACAGCAGGTGCAAGTAGATAGATGTTGATCGTTTTCTAAGTATTTTACTTGTTTTTAAGTTAAAAAATTGCAATTCCAGTATTGTTTTCACTTGACAGACGCTCTAAGTTAAAATCCAGCAGTAATACTTGCATATGGTTTTTATGTTTACAGATAAAATAATCTTTTGAAAATATGACTTCAATAAAAAATAAAGTTAAATCAAATTTAAAAGTGAAAACCATCGTTGCCAGGCCTTCGAATTTTGAAATAAAATGTATTAGCTTGCAATTTAGAAACCAAACAGTTTATATATTTATTCGAATAGCTATTCGAATAAATATATAAACTACGACATGAATAATTATATAATAATATATGAATTCTACGACATGCAATATTTAATTGTTGCACACTAGCGAACCGCCCCAGCTTTACACGGGTGCAGTGATGATACTAAATATATAGCAATGTAAAGAGCAAAAAAATTGTTAACCTACGACATAACTTCAAAAACCTTTAAAATTATCAGTATTTCTCAACAATATTGACCGTGCGAAGCAGATGCGTTAGAACGCGTGCATCTTAACCGATGATTGCAGGTTCAAACCCAAGCAAGCACCGCTGATTTATGTGCTTAATTTGTCTTTATAATTCATCTCGTGCTCAACGGTGAAGGAAAACATCGTGAGGAAACCTGCATGTGACAAATTTCAAAGAAATTCTGCCACATATGTATTCTACCAACCCGCATTGGAACAGCGTGGTGGAATATGTTCCACAACTTCTCCTCAAAGGGAGAGGAGGCCTTTAGCCCAGAAGTGGGAATTTACAGGCTGTTGTTGTTGTTGTGTATTGAGCATGCATTACACATATTTCCACTTGAATTAATCTATTTATTAAAAAACCACATCAAAATCCGTTGCTTAAGTTTAAAGATCTAAGCATACATAGGGACAGACAGCGGCAAGTGACTTTATTTTATACCATGTATTGATATATAAAATTTAGCATCAGTCACTAGGGTAGTCCATGTAGTCTACTTAACCGACAATTGAGTCAGTTCATTACTCCTACAGTCCTAATTGCCAATCGCGCAATCGAGTATTGAAGATCGAAGATGAGCTGTCAAAGTGCCTACAACTGACATCTATCTCAGTGTCAGTTAAAATAAATGATCTTACACGAGCCAACTAACTAAACGAAGATTGCATGGTTTTTCTTTGCAAATCCTCAGTTTATATTTGTATCAATGTATATTGATAGTATGTATCAATTTGATATATGATAATGAGAAATGAAAATGTATCAGATTAATGGTAGATTAGTCAAACATAATCGGGTTTCAATATGATTAATTTTATTATTTGTTATGAAATAAATCAGAATGAAATATCAATTCGTACAAAATGGTAGCTTACTTCCGATTTCCTGTTTAAACATTTTTCAGCATTTACTATTTAGTTGCTATAATAAATAAAATATAAAGTAACATTTTCAAGTTTAAATTCATTAAAACGTCAGGTGAAATCCAATATCGTTGTGAATTTTGTAGCCGAATGTTCAGTACTTGGCACAAAGAACTTTATATTGCGAAACATTTTGGCATTTTGATGTTTAAGCCCAATGTTATTTAAGTGTTTTAAATAACATTGGGCTTAAACTGATTGAAAGTTTTGAGGTAAAATATTTTGATTGAGGAATACAATATAGATGAATATCCTACGCTGCGACTGTATGAGTTATTAAATATGACGGACTCGGTCATCATCTGTCAATCACTGGATGATAAACAAATGATAAACACAAATACAATATTGATCATAATGGCTATTGAAATAAAAACACGTATTCTGTCAAATGTAAAAATTTATATAAATTTGATTATTTAAAGAAAACTAATTTGGTATGATTTTATCCCATTGACTTATTTTAATCCCATTAACGTTTTAGTTTTCCCCGAATATATTAAAAGGCTTTATTCTAATGCAAGGTATTTGGCACAGCGCCTTAGGGGCTTATAGTTACAATATGCTAAGCCGACCTTAATTACCACAATTTCTAAGGTATATCTTAATACAGGTGCAGAAAACGGAAAAATATCTAGGTCAGAACTAAATGTAAAGGAAAGTGGGCTAATGAACTAGGTATTCTGATTAATGTTGTGAGTTAGCTTTTTCCTGTCGCATGCTTTGCGAATTCTATGTTATTCTAAGCGAGTATATTCTCAGAATATTCACGTTAATATCTTGTCTGTGTCTGTAATAATATTTCCCGAACATTTCAATTCAAAGAAAAAAGTAGCAATAATATTTTGATACGTTTCCTTCATTTAAAGGTACGACTGTTATAAGTACTTGTGATGACAATTAATTGATGCATCCAGAGTCTATCCAATTGGTGAGTAAAGTGGGATTTTAATTTTTTTTGCATTTTATAGAAAACAAATAATGGTAAATTTCGTTGAAATTAAAATGTGAATTACTGGTTGGAATTGCGGCTCTATCCGCTCGAAATTTATAAAACACAAACATCTAACTCCCATTTTACTACCTGAAGGGTAGAAGGATACCGTTCTTACCGGATATTTATACCCTATAAGGAACCTACCAGCAAAATTTCAAGTTTTTAGGTGTCAGAGTTGCTAAGATATCATTAATATCTTTCAGGTATCGTTTTTATTTATTTATTGTAATAACAATACTATTTTTAATGCTATTGATTCGCGGACGAGCATATGGGCCACCTTATGTTAAGTGGTAACATTAACCATTACTTTCATCGCCAATGCGCCACCAATCTTGGGAACTAAGATGTTATGTCCCTTGTGCCTGTAGTAACACTGGCTCATTCACCCTTTATACCGGAACACAACAATACCAAGTACTGTTGTTTGCCACTAGAATGAGTGGGTAGTAACCTACCCAGACGAGCTTATACAAAGCACTACCACCAAAATCATTTATTATGGTGTAAAAGAAGAGTATACTTATTTGGTAAAATATCACATAGAAATGTGTTATACCTTAACATCATATTAAAGATCAAAATTTAAGGAAGGCTATGAATATGTATCTGTTTATCTATTAAATGGTTTTAAGTTTATCTCGACTTTGAATATTTTTTTAGGGCTTTGCCCAAATTGAAATGCACACGGTTCCTCGGCTCACATTTGCATACGTTTTCACGGACGGCCACGTGTGGTTATGATTATTTACATAATTAGAGACCCAAAACTAACTGACCAGATGTGATGTGGACGCGGTTACCCTATTCAATTTCGGATGTTTACATATTCTCTGGTTCATGAATATAAAAATGTGGTAGGTATATAAAAATTGGCCGAATTCTTTCGCATAAGATATTAAAATTACATTGAAGCTACGTAGTAGCTATGAGCAGAGCGTTCTGAGCACATAGCCGAGGTGGCCCAGTGGTTAGAAATCTTAACAAAAAATTGCGGTGTCAAACCCAAGCAAGCACTACTGAATTTTCTTAACTTGTATTTAAAATTCATATCGTGCTCGGCGGTAAAGAAAAACATCGCAAGGTCACCGTCATGTGCTTAATTTTAACAAAATTCTGCCACATATGAGTCCACCAAGCAGCAATGGAGCAGCGTGGTGGAATATGCTTAAAAACCATCTCCTCAAAGGGAGAGAAGGCCTTAGCCCAGCAGTGAGAAATTTACAGGCTGTTGCTGTTATTGTTATTTTTGTTGTTGTATAAGCAGAGCAAATGAGCATTTGTGATAGTAAATATTTATATGTATAGTTGTCACGGATCATCTGGTGACCCTTGCCCACGTTATATAATAATAATAATAATAAAAAAAAAACTAAACGTCTAAAAGTTTTGATACTTAACCTCTTACACAATCTCAGTTAGTTGTATGGCTAAAAAAAAACTGTGACAGATTTACTCTACATATGTTCACTGAATATAGATGTATTCGATGAACATATGTAGAGTAAAGCAATTTGGCAACGTTATATTTTTTTAAACGTATCCGCATGCCACGTACGATGTCACTGGGGGAATAAAGGCTTACTATATTCTTTATACGGTTATAGTCTTACAATACAAAGTGGTAACAGTATTTATGATAAAAATGTACTTTCATTTTCCCTTTGTTTTATATAAGTAATGTATGTAAATAACGACGACGACGATTTCTGAGCAAACGCTATCATGTCTGAGTAACTTACTGAACTAACTAACTCAATAAAGAATACCTAAAAACTTTATATGTAACATTTGTAGATCTTCAGAACGGTAATTTAATACGTAAGTTACAGAATCTTTTTTATCGACTGAGATTTATTCAAAATAAAAAAATCGAAGTCTAAATATTATTTATTCAAGAAGGCTTATAAAAACTAGTCTAATCCATGTTACAGGATTGAATTGAATGTAAAGCTACCATCAGCAAGAAACTTAGTAGGTTGTTACTCTTTTATTAGTATATATCAGTAACGTTTAAATATTTTTTTGAATATCTTGCCTAGAAATCAACAAATATTTAACCAGGGTTTTTGTAAAGGAAAAAAAAGAAGAGAGTACCTTGCCGATCTAATATATAATGTGAAACAGATAATTATTTTCAAAATAAAATGCAGTTATCATTACGTTATCTGGTAACTAATATTGCTGTTCTTTTTTTTCTTAATTTAAAGAGTTTATTCGTTAAAACGAATATGCCACTCTGCAAAATTAACAAAAAACTAATTAAAGTTGAGTTTGAGCTTACTAATTATAAAATTAATTCTGGATATTCAGACATATCATTTCAATATGCCAGCATTTGTATTTAAAGCAAAAAAAAAACGACGATCGGCTAAAATAAATTATAATATTTAAGTGAAAAGACAATATGATAAATGATGGCCTAACATATCATGAATCACATTAGTGACGACTTAAAAATAAACTTTGTTAGTATGTCATTAAAACAATAAAAACATTAATAAACCAAATTTTAGTATGATATTGTTAATACGTTAACCAAAGAATTATGAAAAAAATGATTTGAAAACGTGATGAAATATTTCACACCAAACATTTTGCAACCACAATATTCCATCCAGCAATATATAATAATCAGATTCATAAACCAGATTTAATTTACCTGCAAACAGTCAAAGAAACCATCTATAGGAGTTTAAGAATATGGCGCATTTATAATTTTTTTAATAATATAGGTCGGCGATGCCAAAGTTGTATGGACAAATCGCGGAACGGGCCAATAAAGAAGTTATCGGGATTTTCCGAGAAATTCCCGGTAGCCCGGAGTGAGAAAGTTGTTATTGTACTTACGTGCTTTGGAAAGTACGTCCCTTCTTCCTACACTATGTCCGATCGTGTCCGATAGTTTTCCCTTAAATCGGGTCGTGAGAAAAAGAAAAAACAAGGTGTGGCCTAATTTTGTTATCGGTCTGCCTGTTGACTTCCAGGCAGGATATATTAATTAAAATAATTGTATTAACTAAAATGACTTTGTATTTTTTTAATTGTTAAAAAAGTGTAAGTACTGAGTTTCTTGCCGGTTCTTCTCGGTAGAATCTACTTTCCGAACCGGTGACAGCTTCACTTAATTGTTAAATGACAAAAGTGCTTTAAAAGTGCTTGTAAAAGCCCACTTGAATAAAGATTATTTTGATTTGATTTTTGATTTTGAGAATGTCTACTTGTTCTTATTCACATTTCTTATAACATAATACTAATTGCCTGTAAATTTCCCATTATTGGGCTAAATCCTCCTCTACCTTTGACGAGAAGCATTTTTCTCGAAATTTTTCTGCGTAAGGCTAAATGTTATTTTATGTAATATATGATTTTGTTAGTGTGCATGCGTATGTGGGTGTGTTTGTAAAATATACAAAATTTAAAATTTTAATCTAAAATCAGAGTCGATACTAAAATTAGTTTTCTATAGAAGCATAACTTGCATTATTCGAAGAACCTCGATACTTTCATTATTTTTAATTTTATCCATTGAAAAAATTAAGCGTTTGCGGAAAATGTTGTTTAAAAATTCGCTACAACATGCCATTAGCAGTTTGTTCTCATTTTAATATTATATATATATATATATATATATATATATATATTTAGCATTATTATAAAATTGCTTTTAAAACTTTACATTTTATCAAAATATACATATACAATTTATATTTACTGCAACATGTAATTTGTTAAAGATTTTACAAAGAGGAATGACATAAACGAAATTTCGCTTGCGCGTAATAAATTCCTAAGTTATTCGTTTACTTAACAAGTAATTAATGTTACGGATAGCGTGCAAAGTACGAACTTATCATTGTTCTCTGTATTCTCATGAAATTTAAATTCGAGAATTCGTTAACTTGATTTCGTGAATGGGTTTAAAACAGAAACTATGAAATCGTATAAATTAAATTTAAAATACATTCATTGCAATTACGAAAAACGGAATTTTATTAACTGCCACAACTCGTAAATATTGGTATTAATAATATTTATATTCGCTTTTTCTCTTATTGAATAAATTGTTCATCAATTCAACAATCGAGCAAAACAAATTAGCCTTTAAACGTCGAAAATTATTTTAAGCGTAAATGAAAAATAGCAGGAACAGAGTAAAAAACGTTTATTGGTTTAAGAAACTACGTAAATGAGAAGAGCGCTTAGGGAATTGTTAAACTACTTTAAGGTTTATTTAAAATCTGGCTAATAAGATTTGTTAAGTAGAATGTCCATGATTTGAGAAATAATAAGAAATCTACGAATATTTCAATAAAAAATCTACATCAAACGCTTTTGTTGATGTTATAGGTATATTGTAATAAAAATTATATATATGCGCTTGGCTCAATTTTGTCGTACCTTCATTATTATTATTATTCTCTGAACGATATTGTGCTTAGTTCGGTAGCTAGGAACGGTATATGCATAAAACAGTATTTGAAATAAATTGAAACATTTCAGATAATTACTAGAAAATAGCGGCACAAGCAATCATAAAAACGACAACATGTTCGAAAAACATAATTCGTTACCTAATTAACATTAAAATAAAATACATATTTGTTAGATTTTCTGAGGAATTGTGTATGCATGATGCATGGTTCACTTAAAAATACTTTATGCTATCTTAAAAAAAAATAAGCTCAATAATAAGTGCAGTTTAGATAACTTAATGAAGTTTATTTGGTGGTAGGGCTTTGTGCAAGCCCGTCTGGGTAGGTACCACCTACTCATCAGTTATTCTACCGCCAAATAGCAGTACTCAGTATTGTTGTGTTCCGGTTTGAAGGGTGAGTGAGACAGTGTAACTACAGGCACAAGGGATATAACATCTTAGTTCCCAAGGTTGGTGTCACATTCACGATGTAAGGAATAGTTAATATTTCTTACAGCGTCATTGCCAATGGGCGATGACCACTTACCATCAGGTGGCCCATATGCTCGTTCGCCTACCTATGACATAAAAAAAAGTTAAAAGTGTTATTAATCCAGGAAATCATATAATTGAAATCTATATTTGAAATATTCATCAAGTAAAATCAAATTTCAAAGAAGTTTTATCCTCCATCCTTCTACAGATGGACACGATCCCTCAAACCTCGGCCAGATTGTGCATTTATTCCCCAAATTTTCTCTAAACTTTATTGCCTTCAGACTTGTAAAACTCGCTCCTCGTGGGATACCGCAGAATAAAGTTTGGAGACATTGTGTTCTGAAGGCGAGATTGGAGGATTTTCTTGAAACTACGATAGACCGTAAAACTGTAATAGTTGTTTCATTTTAACTTGCTTTAAGTCATTTTCTTTATTTGTAATGCGTAAAATAAATTGTCGCACTATATACCTAACAACTTATGTTACATATACATATGACGATAATAACAATACTTTCAATGACTAGATCGTCGAGTTTTCGATTCTTCGATATTATTATTAATTAAAAAGCCAATTATTGTAAAATTATAAAAGAAGTATTCTTCAGTTCAATGGGAGTAACAGCTTCAATAGATTTTATTGCGGACGAGTTTACTTAGTTCAATATTAATGCGAAATAGTTGAAGCTTTATTTGAACGAAGAAATTTTTCTGCAATAATTCAATTGCATGAATAATAAAATTTCTTCTTTTTTTATGATTGCGGTTCCCAAAATATCCTATTTCAAATATTGTAATAATAAACAAATAGTATATAGTAGGATTTTTTGATATTTTCACAAGAACTAATTAGGTAATAATAATTCAATTGCATATAAAAGTTACCAATATCACTCACATTCACATTTATTTACCATCGGTTTTTTATTTCTTTTTATTAATTTTGGTTAACATCCGTATGCCTCTTAGCCGTAAACATTTTATTATATAGTATCCTATACTCACAGGTTGTTTGGAAGAGATTGCTATTTCAACAATAAGACCACCTTTTGCTTTCTATTTCTTGGTTTTTTTTGTTGGTGTATACACTACAAATATATCCTATATTTTTTATTAAAATACTACCTTTTATTGGGTACAGCAAGTTATTTCATATGTAAGGGGTTTTGTGATGACCAACGAATAGAGAAAAATAAGTTATTTTTATTAGAAAAAAACAATATCTCAAATAAGAAATATTATTTTATCTTTAGTTGAGAACTTTAACGTTCTTAATTTTTTTTTACATGAGTCATTTAAAGATGCATCATAAATATAAGTTTTAAGCCACGCGTCGTCATCATCAAGTATTGAAATTGGAACGTGCACGTAAATTGAAAGGATTGGAAATGAAACTCACCCCTTTTATGTCGAGTGAGTTATCGTTCATTGCTGTCGCTAATGTATTTCATTTATCATTCGAATCTCTCCGTTATTGGTTTTTACCTTTGAAAAGCAGTTTTACTGACGTTTGTTACTGTTTTATACGTGCGAAATTGTTGAATTCGTTTTACTTCGAAACGTTATTGCTTAAATTAAATTATATAGCATTCTTGTTAAACATAAATCAAAATTATTACGTCAGAAAATTTATTTAAAAGTATAATTTTTGTGGTATGCTTTATGTTTATTTGTTTGCTGAAAGGTAAACTAATCTAGTTTAAATGGTCTTAAAACACGCATATTTATAAAAATGTCTACATTTTATACTTACAAAGTACACTTTCAAGTTTTGGCGTGTGATAATCATCTTAGTCCTTTAGAGCCTCGTTGGCGAATAATTACTAATAATATTAGAATATAAGTTTATATGACGCAGGAAACTTGCACAAAATTATTAATTATATTACAGTTTCGATATAATAGGTGCAAGGAAAAACATTGTGTGAGAAAAAATAACGTAAAGTTGATTATTTATTTTTTACGATCTAAATAGGTTTTTTTTGTATTAATTATTATTTGTCAATAAAATATTGTGTTACCTTTATAATATTCGTGCTTTTCAAGATATGAAAAGTAATTTCATATAAAAAAATGTAAAGTATTGCGTTAAAATTTATATAAAATATAAAATTTGTAATTATTAGAACAACAGTCTCTTGTTATGTTTGCCAATATGTGACAATAAATGGCATACTCATTCTCTCAGAGAGATAAATGACCTTTTCTCTACCCAAAGAGTCACTAAAATTATTCTTATAAAAAAGATATAGCGGAAGGGAATTATCGTTGTTTTCGTTTTTCTGTAAATTACATTAAATAAGGTGACCCAAATGTGATAAATTAACTATAAGAAGTATTCCTGGTTCGGCGGCGTTCATATTATAATTCCGAGTGTTCGACAGCTCTGTTCGTGCATACTGACAAGCAAAGAGGTACAGTATATTTCACTGCTCCTTTGAGGCCTATTCAAATAAGAATATTTTATATTATAATATATGACTGACGATACTAAATAATATTCTTATGTATTTTTTGGTATATACTGAACTTGCAGTTAGATTCCTAAGTCATTTCGATTCGGGAAAACATGCCACAGAGTAGTTGTGCGAGACAGAAAATGCTTTAAAAATCGCAAAGATGTACTGTCTTGTCTTGCTGAGATTACCAAGTTTTTTTATTAAGTCTTTACTTTCCGATTGACCGTGAAACTGAAAGTGGCCTTAAATATCAACGCTACAACGCTTAGTATTCCGACAATAGCTGTAGGAACAACATCAATGTTCTCAAATCATGGAGATGCGACAATTAGACCTTTAGTGGTTCACTTGCAAGCTTATGTATTTTTGGGTTTTTATTGGATTAGACATAGTCCATCGATATTTAGAGTAGTTTTATTCATGAAACTAATGTGTACTTGCCACGTGACTGAAAGTGAATCTTATTCTTGAAATTATTTCCTCTCATTATTGAAATAAAAAAATACAATTCTTTCATTATTGTAATATAAAGCACTATAAGTTCTCGTTTCTCCTTCTAAGTGGGATTTAGTGTTGCGACTATACTCTGACTCGATCACCTGGTGAATAATCTTTCAAAACTTCCCCTGAACTAACATTACATTTACTAATTATCCTTGAAAGCCCTTTTAGTTTAAAAATGTATTTGATTATAAATATTATTTTGACAAAATTTTATAAATCATTTATTTTTCATTTGACGTATTAATCATTCGACCGACGGACCGTGAAAAGCACTTTTATAGCATAACATTTTTGACAAGTTAATAACCAAAAATAAGCTTTATAAATTTCATTAATAATAGTGAACTATTTTGGGAACATGAAAACAGAAATAAATAATAACTAATCAAATTTCACTTATTAAAAAATAATATCGAGGATTTTGTTAGAATAGGTTAAATTTTCCACGTGAGATGCATAAAATTGTTACCAATTACAGTTAATTTAGTAGTGCTTGTTTAAGAAGAAACTTTCATGACTATAGCATTTAATGCATGCTCAAGGACATTATTGTTTTTTTTTGTGACCAAATATTCTGTAGTAAATCAGATCTTTTATGCAATTACGGATATCTGACAATTAATTTGGGTACAGTTTTTACCTAACAGATGCGAACAATAATATATCAGAAAGTAAAAGTAAATAAAGTAACAACCCGTTAATTTCCTTATTTCCGAAATTAACTGCTTAATGTGAGAGGAGGCTTTAGCCTCCTCTCACTTTAAGGAGAGGGTTTGGAACATATTCCACCACGCTGTTCCAATGCGGGTTGGTGGTATATTAGTGCTTAGTCAATATTCATTTAGTAACGCTAATCACACTTAAAGTAAAGTAACAGCCTGTAAATTTACCACTGCTGGGCTAATGGCCTCCTCTCCCATTAAGGAGAGGGCTTGAAACATATTCCACCACGCTGTTCCAATGGGGGTTGGTGGAATGCACAAGTGGCAGAATTACAATGAAACTTGATATGAAACTTGATTGAATGATACATGCAGGTTTCCTCACGATGTTTTCCTTCACCGTCGATCACGAGATGAATCATAAACACAAATTATGCATATATATATATATATATTGGTGCTTGCCTGGGTTTGAACCCGAAATCATCGGTTAAAATGCACGTGTTCTAACCACTGGGCCATAATAAATCATGTCATTTATTATCAAGTTCTCAAATAACAGAATAACAGTAACTAGGCCTACAATATTGTTACGGTGGAAATTTTAATACCAGGATACTCCGTTCGAGCTCTTTTTTAGAGGTGCTATCGACACATTCTTGCGTTTTTAAACTTTGACCTCTGCCTACAGCGGGGCTACTAAAATGAAAACGCACCATGTTTCGTCGCCGCTTAAATTTAGCCACCCTAGGCTCTGACTTATTTGGCCTATAGGAAAATCTGCTTGTAAGTTGAAAGGTAAAAATTTCTTACCTTACTATCTTACAAAATATTATATTCACTTAAATACAAAAAAAAGTTCATGTATAGACTGAACCCAACGATACCGAAAAGGTATTCGTAATATAATAATAAAATACATGATTGAATAGGTGTTAACTGGAAGACTGCTATTGTTATTTCTATCCCCATATTTAATTAATAATACAATACACAAATTCTATTTAAATGAACGAATACCTGGAGAACGTAGGGTATAGACGTCAACACGTTCCATTTTTAAATTTAAAAAAAAGTATATATTGTATGTGGTATTTATTATTAGAGGATATTTCTCAATATATTAATAAAAAACAAGTGTGTTTCTTCATTTGAACTCACCTCTTTCACAAGATAAGATAGTATCTTTTGTGATAGATCTTACTTGTTTAGATATTTCATTGTTTTTATTTGTAGTTTGTGTAACCAAGGTAATAAGAGAAGGCCGTAAAATTTAGTGTTGGGGCCAGACAAGCCATATTAGTTTTATATTTACAAGATAATATAATAGTAAAATTAAATTAAGTCAAAATCAGAGTAAGAATATTTTATTTCACTTTTTGGCTCCGTGGTTATATACTAACAAAACGTTGAAGTTACCTTATAGTCTATTGAAAATATGATTAGTATCGATATATACATAAAATATTTTCAACAGATGCAAAAAGGTTATTTTTATAGGACATAGAATTTACGACACTCTTGAAGTGGATACATAATAAGTTATCGTGGGAAATGATGTTTTATGAGTTTCTAAACCTCCTGAAACTTGTCAGGTTTTACGGCTTCCTTCAACCCTCAATGACACCTATGAGGTGATATCGAAAATATTCTCATATTGTTTTACATACAAAATTTAAGATTATGATGTCATGAAAGGTAAAGAAGTCATATTGTGTTACGATATTTTGCCTTCTGTGAGTACAGATTTCAGTTTTACTATTACATGTGGGTAACATTTTTACTCATTTAGAATTTATGTAAGAGACATTTTAGAATTTAATTTTATCGATAGGTTGACGTTCTAAAAGTACGATCGTGTATTGTTTTAAGTCAACGCAATATGTGTATGTATGCATGTGTGATGTAAGCATTTCTTTGTTCTTGCGTGTCTTGAGAACAACAGACGCCGTCGACTGCAAGTTAATATCATTACACGTGTATTTGCATTTTAAGCCGCCGATTAAGCTTCTATTCAATGAAATTAATCCGTTTATCGTTGTTATTGGATAAAAAGTTGAATAGGATATATTATGTGTCTATAAATTTTATCATAGAAATGTCAAATGGAAATCTGTTATAGGTCTGGCAAACGGATCTATGTAGATGAAGACTTTGTTAATAGTAGGATATTATTAACGCACTGTAATAAACACTTACTGGCAACGTTATAAATCACTGTTTATATTAATATTATAAATGTGAAAGTAACTCTGCCTGTCTGTCGCTCTTTCGCGACCACATTGCTCAACCGAATTAAATAAAATTTGGTTTGAAGCAAACTTGAACTCCTAGAAAGGGCATAGGCTACTATTTTTTTGTCTAACATAAGAAAACAAACACCCTAAGACGCGAGCGAAGCTGCTGGCAACTACTAGTTTTTACATAAGAAGACTTAGCGCAATAGTACCCACTTTTATACTATTTTAATTTTACCTTACTTTTGACTTAAAATTATTATGCTCCTGGATATAGTAGTGAAACATTTAAAGGTGCTTTTAATTTTGTTAAAAATATTGTTAAGGAAATCCTACTCACAATATTGAGTCCTTAAAACGCTGGACATGTAAATTATACGTCAAAGTAGTTCGCTAAATCTTATTAGAGTGCAGTAAGATTTATTAACATGTAGCTATATATTTTACATTAAGTATTAATAGAAACAAACAGAACAGAATTTAAATATAATCATATATACAATGATCTTCCAAAATGTTGATGCGTAGGCTCGAAAATAAATAAAACAAAAGTTATAATAAAATTTTGTTCGCCTCTACACAACTTGAATTATGTACGTTATAACTGACAGATCTCACTCGCTAAGTCAGATAGCATGATATGAGATGAATTCAAGGCAATGTTAATGTGGGCATCAATCATCTTACTTCGCGATTCCACACCTTGAATTTAATATACGGTGGTGTTCCAGCATAAACATATATTCAGTATGTATTTTGTTCCATTTAAATTAACCTCGCAATCGAACTCAATTATAAGCTTGCATATCCAGACGGTTGATCAATTAGATTTTCCACTAATTGTTGTCTAACAATGTAGTATATTATACCTAGTATTCTCTATAGAAAGGGATATCTCGTCATTGTAGTTATGTTCGGGCGTATACATAACATTATTTTAAACATTATTTTAACAATTTTATGCCTGTTAAAATCTAGATTGCTATCGAATAAAGGTAAAGCCTAAAGACTAACGAGACCTGTTTTGAAATTTGGAGGAGGACCTCGGAAGCCCAGCAGGACTGGTGACATTGATAACAATAAGCCCCTACTTTAGTTACTTTAGTTACTGGTTTGTGTGCTCAACAGGAATTTCTTAGTGGCCATAATCGCCGAAGATTTATTGCTGTCACGCATGCCGTTAATGCGGTGCTTATGAAGATGGTCTATTTTTACGTATAGGTTAGAAAGACGACGCGATATGGATGCTTGAGGCTAGTGCTTCAACTGAATCGCTGCGCTAAAGAAAACCAGGAAAGTTTGAACAGGTTAAATGCTTGATATTTTGAATTTAGAATGATTTAAAATAGAATCATAGCTGACGGTCAATTTAATAACGATCTTATAAATACAATGTATTATTATGATTCATCTAATTTTTTTTTAATTATTTTGAGACTATAATCAAAAAACTAACTCAAAGTCTATACCTATGTACCTATGTCTAACATAAATACCTAAAAGCCACTTTTAAATGAAAAAAGGTTTTCCTTTTTCCATCTTTAAAAACATAACAAAAGACTTATACAAACATTGTATAAAACGTGAGTATCTATGTATGGCAAACGAGCCTTGTAATGTCATAATGGATTATGGTTTTGTTTCGTTTCCTTTACGCTTTCTGAGCGAATAAAAAGTCGGTAGTTAAATTGAAATATGTTCACGTCGTGGGGCTACGTGTAACCGTGACGGAATTCCGTCTTTAGCCTACCCTTGCGACTTGAGCGCGGGAGTATATTATTTCATTCGTTTTTTTCTTTTAACAGTCAACGTTTTGAGAAATACTTTTTGTGATTAAAAATATTTACTTTATTGGTATTTACAGAAGACATACGTTTAAATAGAGGCTAATTTAAAACTTTATCTTACGTCAGCAGTTTCATGAATATACTTTACACAGAAATAATAGAAGATATCAAAATCATGTTAATCTTATACCTACCGTTTATTTGGAACCAGCAACTCACGTGTCATAGAAGTAAAACCACAAAAAAACTTATTAAAGATCATTGTTTCACGTAGGGAACTGAAGGCTAATTTGATAGTCAGATATTTTTTTTTTTTAATTATCTTAAAACATGTAACCCCATCTGGGTTACATATTAAAAAAAAAAATGTCCTACATAAGAAATAAAATTAAAGTGAAATTTTATCAAGTTAAACTTTGTCGCCTAAAAGTAAAAATAAATAAAACAGCTGGTGCTAGCCTGTCAGTGCATGTCTCTCTTGAGAAGAAGTCTTGGAGCTTAATCTGACACGCTCCTTCCATGCAAATTCAGAAACAAGTGAGGCAAACTTCCGACAGATTTCCTCCAGACTTTTTTGACTGACGCGCATGAGACCGATTATTTATAATCGCAAATTAAATATTTGAAAATTCATCGGAGTTTGTTCGTGCTTAAGCTTTCAATTCTCAAAATTCACATTGAACATACTTTTCAAAAAAGGTTTTTTCATTTTCAATATATTTAAATAAGAGGTTTGAAAAAATATATTTATTCATTTTTTGATTTTGTAATATGAAATTAACTAGTTAAAATATGTCAGACGATATTTAAATAAATTAAAATGGAATTTAAATAAATTAAAAAGACGTGCGATAAGGTGTAATACTTAACGAGCGGATAGATCGCATGACCCGTTCCTGAGTTTATTATTATATTTGCATTTTATATTTAATAAATAAAAAGTACCTATATTTGGTGTCATTGAATAAAACTCTATTTTTTCTAGTGCAGATTAAGAACAGGTATATCTATTCTAAAGGGCTTGTACATGTTTAAATGTTTGTCTCATTAACGAAAAGAATTTTAAATATCACCATGTAAATGCGCTCATTGAACGCAGTGTGGTGTTAAAAGTAGATTTAATTCACATTTGTTCGTTTAAAAACATTGAAAAGCCGATGTGATCAACTCGCTTCATTAGTGCGCCCAGTTCAAGTTAATCCAGTTAGTAAAATTAGGCAGCAACATGTAGACTGCACCTGTGGCGACCGCAAACAAATTGGACCTTCGCTAACATCCGACCGATCTGCTATTTCTACTTCTAATTCCACTGACAAATGGCACAGGACGCACTAATTCAGTTCCGTTGAACCTAAGTCATTTAAATACAATGTTAAAGATTTATTATATTTTATATTGCTATATAAATATAAAAAACTGATGTATTTGTATGGTTGAAAGAAAAAAACAATAGGTGTGTATCTAAAGTCAATTAAATTGTTAAAACGTTTACTGTTTAATTAAAAAAATAAAACACCTTTTTAACATTATTGTACAATTCTTTTAAATATTTTAATATTTAGTTGCAATTTTATAATTATTATAGACATATTTTTATTATAACAATTTATATTTGTAAGGACCGTAAAGCATTACACTCATAAGATAAAACTGTATTCTACCATTCTACTGCGTAGGGACGAGTCTATAATGATCACATTATTATAAGATTAACAAATACAACAACTACCAGGTACAACTACAAAATAATATACAAAGATTTAATGTCATATTGTATTCACTTTAACAAAAAAGTTAAGAGGCGATTTGGTGGTACAGCAAATAGCCCTTTATGAAATATTAACCTTTCTTTATGCCAATGTGCTACCAAACTTGGGAACTAAAATCTTATCATCCTGTAGCGTATTTATTAATTTATTATTATAACAATTATTATAATCATATAAGAATAAATATTGTAACGGTAATAAACAGAAAACATAATAATTGTAAATATATATAAATATAAATACTATTAAACTTACATATAAGGCGGACACGCAAACATCAATTGTTGTTAGTGAATTAGTAGTAGTTCTATCGTAACTACGTCACCGAAGGGCGGCGCTTGCGCCGATGCACCAGCCGACCGGCCTCTCGGCAGTCAGCTCTACGCTTACAAGCTCTCAACTTAAATTCTCACAAATTGTATCCACCGCGCATTGGTTATCCAGTTTTATACAAATTCATTAAACACTACAACCCTTTATTTAAAATAGACTACTTACTCTTAAAACCGGAATACAACAGTACTGAGTACTGCTGTTAGGTGATAGAATATCTGATTAGTGAGAGTAATATATCCAGATAAAAGTAATATTTAAAAATTAATTTATTTAAGTTTAATTTATTCCTAGGGAATCCTGTCATAATAAAGGTCATAATAAAATTACCTTATGGTCTTGTTTCGAATATACGAGTGTAAAAAATGCAAATATACACAAATAAATAAATACGCTTATACAAACCAGAAAATAATTGTAAATTATTAAATATATATAAAAGAAAGTTAAAGAGCGATGCTCTGCATGTCGGCTATAAAGCAGGCTAAGCTCGTAGCTCTATGCTACGATCCTAAGGAGCGTAGCAGTAACTTCAACCAATATGGCAAACTTCATGCAAGTAATCACCATATTGTGTTTAAAACAGGCACGTATAATTCAATTTATACGTGGTAGAATCTTCCCCCCATAGCTATTTATAGCATTATTCACGTTATATTAAATTATTATTAATGGGGTGCATTAGTATGAGATGCTTGTGCTTACAAGATGTCTTTGTTTGCGTGAAACGACTAAGAGCGTAATAGTAATACAAATTTGCTCATATTAGTGTTATTTCTATTTTTTTAAGTTTTATCTATTTTGTTAAAAAATCTTATGGAACAAACAAAGAAAAAAGAAAGTTTTTAGTTTTTAAACTTTTTACCCTGGCCATAGAAAAAATGGACATGTTATATTGTTTTTCCAATCATTGAATGAAAATGAATATTTTTATCAAAATAAGTTACGACGTTAAATTAATTAAGAATAGTCAAAGTTGAAATCAAAGTCTAAATCAATTTAAAATAAATAATATAAATGTACATATAGTAATAATATTTACTGCCAATCAATCACAACAGGAATAAGCACTCAAGACCTGAAAATACTTGAAAGAAACGCATCAGGATTGTAATCAACAATCAATTTTATTATTTGATAGTGTAAATAATATACTACCTAATAATTTATCAAATACATAATTAATGATTCTGCTTTAATTAATAAAATTAATTAAGTAGCAAAGTGCAAAAAAAATTATAAAGTCAATTATTATATTATTCGCGGCTTATATTTATGAATTTAAAAATGTTATGTAAATTCAATTTCAATTCAATTTCCCATTTGGTCGTGAACCGTCACGTACGTCAATTACATACTTGAATCGAGCATAAAGTATGAAATTGATGATATTTTATAATTAAAATAAAAAAACAACTTTTTGCTTTACAAGTAAATGATATCTCATCAAATTAGATAACATGGGTTCAGCTTCATGGCGATATATAATTATTATTACCATTATTACTTATTAAACTCAAAAACACAAGTGAACCGTGTGTATCTTAATAAATTGATGTGATTTCAAATCCGGATGAGCATACATTAAGAATTCATGAGTTCTATGGCGAAGAAAAATATACTGAAAAACCTGACAGGAAAAACAGAGGAGATTTCGTTTGTTTAAATAGTGTTTTGCAATTTCATATGTACGTATATCAGCCATTTCCTTCAGAATATCATTACCTCCCAGAAAATATCATGAGCGCCGAAAGTAAATCGAAAGCGACAGATGCCTCTGTCGATAGATCACGTCTGAAAGAAGGCGCATTCAGAATAATCCCATTTCGCGAAGATCGACAAACAAGGCGTATTTGCTTCATGTATGAGATTGATTCTAAAATTCGGGATTCCGATATAACGGTTGACATGAAGAGCAATTTATTTTCGAAACAAACTGAAAATATTCGCCAGATCGAGAATACATTAGGTTACCTTTACTCCGTTTATCATTTTCCGTTTTTTTTTTTGCTTATATGAACTTTAATATAACTAAAACAGTTGACTTACAAACGTCATTGGTATAGTAACTCCAGAAAAATCAGCGGAGTCCGAGATCCGAACATCTATTTATCGGGCAAAAAAAAAGTTATTGTGTTTTTTCAAAGAGTAATTTGCACTTCTGTATATAAAAATGAATAATGCGGTTGATTGCGCGAACAATTGTGCACTTTAATATTTTAGCGTAGTTCTGTGCAAAAGTACGGGCATAAGAAGATTGTCCAAATAGCTGGATACTACACAATAGTTAAACAACAAACATGGATCATACTATCGGATACACAAGTCAGAGATTGAGTTAATAAATATAAAAAATAAGCAGGATAAAAAATAATAATAAGAAAAGTTTACGCACTTGTAAGAAAAAAAACCTGTTAAGCCGAAAACTACAGCAAATGCAGCAGGCTACTGGACATGAAAAAATTCCTCTACAAACCAGCATAACTTCCAACAGCTGCAACAGCAACCATTTTTCGGTTAAATTCGCCGAACAATATTACATTTTTTGTAATATAATTTTGTAATGTAACATTATAAATATGTTTGTTACGTATGTAACTGATTAATTATTTTTCTTCATAACATACGTAACCACAAAAAGTACTAGTGTTTATCATTGTAGCTCTATCATGAATAATAATATTAATGTTTTAATTAAAATAACAAGCGCATTACGTATAAGTAAATAATTTCGCAATTTCTAGAAACATAACATAACGTAGTTAAGCTTGATTTTTAATGTTATCATTATAAGTATATATATTAAATTCAAATGAGTCGAAAAGATTTAAATCACTGTGGTAAATATTATTATCAAAATTAAAAATATTTTCATTGGCCTAACAATGTAGGAAATAACAAAATATGCATTTTAACCCGATTAAACGATCATAATGAAGTATTTAGCTCCGTAATAACATCTTGCGAACATGATACAAAAAATTGTGTTCGGTAAATATTATATCAAAGTACTGTAAAAGCTTTCTAGGTATATATAGGTTTGTTTTGTTTTTTGAGTACGATGTCATATGAATATTAAATGAAATATATTTTACATATTTCGCTTTTGCTTAAACATAGTCAAAAATTAATATGAATAAAAATAATATTTTAAGCAGAGTGAAAGGAATATAAATAAATAAAAGTTAATTTCATATTATTGTATTATTAATTTTAAATTTCCTCGGGCCTATACCAAATTAAAAATACTCTATATTTAATAAATATACGTAAAGCCGTCACAGTTATAACACAGTACCCTGAAAAAA
Source organism: Vanessa cardui (assembly GCF_905220365.1). Classification (NCBI taxonomy): domain Eukaryota; kingdom Metazoa; phylum Arthropoda; class Insecta; order Lepidoptera; family Nymphalidae; genus Vanessa; species Vanessa cardui. The sequence continues at coordinate 9,590,910 of NC_061130.1, read as the reverse complement.
TGCAATAATTGATAGCACTTAAATTAATAGCATACTTGTGCAACGCGCATTCGATACTATGCATCCAATTAGACACAATATAAAACTAAGCTACGAGTCTATTTGATTCAAAAATCATACAAGTTTTGTAACTCAATAATTTAAAAATACATCATAATTTTAATACATCAAAAACTCAATAATGGGTGTCGAATATTATTTGTAAGTATAGTAGATAAATTTACTATAAAATAATAATCAAAAAAACATTTTAATAATTTCTAGAGGTAAGAAGACTAAATAAATATATGTTAAAATTAAATTATTTACAAATAAATATAGCTTTTTAACATTTATGATTTTTTGTTTTGGATGAGTTGAAATCAGCAATTGATATTGAACTTTCAACAATTTTCCACATGGTATCTAAATAGGAATATTACATTACTTAAAATATTAAAGTTTTTTTTTTTCAAAATAGCTAATTTCGACCACAGACTAACCTTAAAGTCTAGTCCCCTATGAAAGAGTGTCCGTCTGTTATGTTTTCCTTAACACTGAATGAGAGGAATCAAGCAATGGAACTACTTATTAAAATTAAAATTACAAATGTTTCATATCTTTCAGACAGCCGCCAGTAAATCAATTATTCTATCGTTATATGGCTAACTTGATGAGTTTCTTTAGCGTCGGAGATCGAGCATCGTGGGGCTACAAGAAAGTAACAACCGTCCAGGTTATTAATAGTACGATTATGTATATCTTTGGACCAGTATGCGTCGTCTCTCAAATAGTATACTTTTATTTTAATTATTCCGAATTGAATTTTGATATATTGGGAATAATGTTTTCTATTTTTCCTGCAACGTGTTTAGCTAATGTAAGTATTGTACACTTTTTAGTAAAACAAGCTTTAATATAGTTTGTTTCCTTCATAATTGTAAGTTTAACTATTATTGTACATTATTTATTTATTTGTATTGCTAATCAAAATACTTTTAGTAGTATCTTAGTTGATTGTATTATATTACTATTTACCTCTGACTTCCAGTTTCGTGCTTCAAATTATTCATAATACAGTTTTAATCCTTATAAAAAATAATACAATACCATTTTCTTTACTATCTTATACTAATTTTTTTTCTACGAAATTTTTACAAGTACTATTGCAAATATTGTACGATGTTTAAAAAATTACAAAAATAGACCCAAAAAAAAATAAATATATATACATATATTAATAGCTTTAAATTAAATAAATACTTATAAATATTTGCAATAAGCTATTTGCAATCGTCATTATGGTTAACAAATATAATTTACATGAAGAATCATTATACCTTCCATCCTTAAGAATAAAAAATTTTTTAAAAATAAAATGAAAGTTTTTATTTCAAGACTTTACATTTTCGATAAAAATAAGAACCTATATTGTATTTATTCAGAGCTACCAAATTGTAAATTATTATTAAAGTCTTAAACTTTTGGGTCCATATTTTCCATTAGGTTATAAGATGAGAACAAGAAGGAACATCTACGAACCAAATACACCTGTGCCTCTAAACGAAGCACAAGCGAATTATCTTTAAAGCTACGACCACATCTGTGTGATCGAGGGCTACGAACTCTCTCTCTTTGTACTAGTTATCTCACTCAACCGCATAAGTACGGTTGCATCGGTACAAATGATTGCTTGTTATATTCATTCACGCTTCAAGCACATTCATTCCATCTCTAACATTACTTTACTTGCATAATGCCGCTATTTATTAAACATAATTTGTAAAATTAGGTACTTCTTGATTTATTGGATTTTCTATAAGATAAACTATTAAATATATAAATATTGTCGGTTAATATCAGATAAACGATATTATAAACAAGAACAAGGCCTTCGTAACTCGGAGCAATTTAACTACCTATTATACTTGGCTTGCGTATAATAATAGCAAATTGATTCGCCAATATCACAATGTATCTTATGCTTTTAATATATCAAATATCCGCTGGCTTAAAATAATAAAGCATTTGAATTATATTTATCACATAATATTTAAAACGAGTTTACTCAATTTTCTAAATATGCTATGTATTGTCGTAATTTATTTATGAAACACAGATGTAATAATCAACTATTCTTATATAGAAAAAGTATCGATGATTTTCACCTACGTTTGAGTATTTAACTGTAGCTGTATAAGTACCAATAAATAATATAAGTACCAATTTATTTCCTGTTTATTCATAAAAAAACTAGATATTTTTTAATTGCTGCTCTATTAAAAGGAACACCTAAATCAAATGATTTTAAACTAATGAACTTGTGATATTATCAATTAATTTGTTTCAGGTAAACATATATTCGTCGAGATTCAAAAGTTACAAGCATCTTTCTTTAAATTTCTTACAAAAAATTCATTTATATAATATTTACAAGGAAAACAAAGACGAGTTTATTAAAAAAGTAAGACATGTGTCAGTCAATTTTGTTTTCAGTATCTTTTTATTAAACACAAACGTACACACTTATTTACAGAGACTTGTTTCTATGGAACGAATGACGCGTTGGACTTCATATTATTTGATATTTTTCTTCGTCACCAACTGGCTAGGATGGATGATAATAACTGCCGTGAACAATTATAATAACAGAGAGTTGGTTTTAAACCATACAGTGAGACTTCAAACGTGCCTGTTTATATGGATGCCTTTTGATTACAGTTATGATTACCGTTCTTGGTTTGTTCTTCATTTAATAAACTGTTACACAGTTCTAGCTGGAGTGTCATCGATGATGATATTTCAAAGCATAAACTATATGTTTGTTTATAATGTAATCGGTCATATCCATGTCTTAAAAAATTTACTCATGACTGATTTTACCGATAACTTGAGTGATCAAGACGTCCGTAAGAAACTCAGTAAAATTGTGGAATATCATACATTTATAAATAAGTAAGTTTTTCTGTGATAATATACTTTATTAGTAATAAGAACTAAATATAAATATTTATCGCTAATACGTAATCTAATCTGTATAAATTGATTCAATGAAAACTTATTGTTATTAATTGTTAAATGTATATTGCGATATGGTTCCAAAGGTTGAAGACAATATTGATTGTTATTCAATCAAGTATATATCACATTTTATTGCTTTGGTAACAATTGCAGTCAAAGAAAGTCAATGAAAGGTTATTTAGTTATGAATATATCATATTGATACGTTTTCTTCCCTTTGACTATAATTTTGCACATACAAATTATATATTACATGAATATACTGATTTACTGTTATGGTATTACCAACTATTACTGAAAATTACTTATTGAATTTACTGATAAGTGATACTTTTACTATATTTGAAGTTCTTAAGTGAGGCCTAAAATCGACATTCGAATAAGCGTAACAATGTAAATATCTCAAATGGTTGAGTTGGTATTAAATATTTATCTACATAATATAGTTTCAGTATTCGGGTGTCATTATTATAAGTATATAAAATAAGAATTGTTTTATATGTTATGTATATATTTTTATTTTTTTAAATTATCGTCTAACTGTTAACCTCATCGTGTTTTTATGTTGCCTGAAATAAAGGTTGTTGTGAAATCTTCGGTGACTACGACAAATAACTTGATATTTTCCACAGAGTTTTCAAGGAAGCAGAAAATGCATTTGGATTTAATGTTGCTGCCAACTATCTGCAAAACTTATTTGGCAATAGCGTAGTACTTTATCAATTAATGTACGGGGTAAGTTTGTAAAGATGCAATCTAAAGTGTTCATAATTGTTCAAAACTCTTTTGGAACGTACTGAATGAAATCTAAGAAAAAAGTGCTATTACGATATTGATATTGAGCTAATTTTTCGTAAATTTTAATAAGCTGTGAAATATTTTCTCAAATTATTATTATATTTTCGGAGAAGTTTTTTAAGTTTAAAAATTATAGCTTCAGATTCAAATTGTTTTAATCCTGATTATTAGTGTGATGAGATTAATATTATTTTAAAAGGAAAGGCTGTTAAGTTCGAGCTCTACTTATGTAATAAATTGTCTATTAATCTTAATACTTTTGAATTTTATTATTTTATTATACATTACAAGTTTCACTAATATTAAAATAACAATAATCACCGTGTAATCTATACTTCAAGACTTTGCTTATTGATTTACATATTTTATTCTACTTTACACAGCATCATTTTCATATTTTATCATAAATAGTTGAAATTATAGCTATGACAAATCATTTTTTAGGGAAGAGAGAATATGATGTTGTACGTGACAATGATCATGGCGTATACGGGGGGACCGATTTTGATGTCGTTCGTTCTTGAGGAAATACGAAGACAGGTAATGTTTCATTCAAACGTTATTCATATGTTAATTCTTTCGATGTTAAAACGTTATTTGCGTGACGGAAGTACTTTTATCGATCCATGTCTATTTTAAGCTTCAAGCGCAAAGCGTCCAATATTTGCAACATAGGTGTTTAGTAAACATAAACGCAAACATACATACATGTAACCATCGTTTATATGAAAATTTTCAGAGAAAGACTTTTTTTTAAGTTTTGGACTCTTGCTAAATTTTTACTTCGGCCTTTATTTGTTAAGTTGTATCAAATCATTTTGAATGAGGTAAAGAATTTAATCTTCATTTTTCTGAAATGACAACAGCTTTGCCTTTTAAAAATCATTCTCTAATAATTGGGTAAACACATTTGTTTTTCTCTTTAAGTATGCTTACAGCATAAATATCCATTCTTAAATTAGAACAGAAGTTTTAACGATCGTATCGAGAAATGTAATGGCACAAAGTGATCTTTTAAGCACTCGTTTGAACGATATAGGAGCGTAGCATTCAAAAAGATGACCGCTTTTTACGAAAAGCTTATTTTAATTTCGGTGCAAAACTGCCGAACATAATAATATATAATTAAACGCAATTTATTATTAAACTTTCGCAATAATTTATGTTTTTCAAAGTTTTGATATTAATGAATTTTCGGCGGTTTGAGATAAATGATAATTAAATGACTTCATAAGAATTATTAATATCGGTACAAGATGAAAAGACAAAACGCACAAAACTGTGTTATATTCATTCTTAAATCCATGAAATTAGGATTGTGTTATGATTCAACCTAAATCGAGTTGTATACTATTTAAGTACATTAAGCATTTTGTATAATATAATTTGTAAATTTGAGATAGAACTGGAACTAACATATCTATCGTAGTGTTTGTGTTTTGTAAAAGTTAAAATATTGTTATCATAACAGACAGAATGACATTTTCTTAAAACAATGATTAAATTGTTAGCTTCCAATAAAAGTATCCATAACTAACTCCTTATTTAAAAAATAAGCGACCGTAAATATATAAAAAAATAAATGTAGTATATCATCTTTCATTTGATTAAATTTCAAAGATATCCTTTGCTATATTTGAAATTTCAAGACTCGTATTCATCAGGAAGTTAGCTAAAAATCTATTACAAAATTTTACCATCACAGACATCGCCCGACGCGAATTAATAAAAACGGGGTAAAAAATATATGGCCCACTATTTTTACTTTTTTATATTCGTTGGAGTTTATGGAGCATAACACATATTTTTCAGACACATGACTTACCTGACGTGGTATACAGTATACCATGGGAGAAAATGTCAGTATCGAATCAAAAAACGGTATTGCTTATTCTGCAAAGAACACAGATTTTAATGGATTTTAAAGCACTCGGAGGCTTCAAAGCTGGTGTCGGCCCTATGATATCAGTTAGTAAAATTGATGTTATTAAGTTTAGCAGATACATTTATATTTAAGTAAAATGTTATGTGTTCTGTCTCGATGACAATAAAGTACATCTGCACGAAAAGCTAATTTGCTGAAAATTAACGATAAAAATACGACTTTCACTCAGTTTTATTTAATTTTAAAAACATTTGTGTTTCAGATACTTAAAACAACATTTTCGTATTATGTGATGCTGGAAACAACAATTTCATAGATTATTTAACATACAGGATGCGGGCGCATTGCTCAAAGAGTAAATCGTTAACCGCTTAAATACTTATGTTCAATAATACACATATAACTTTTAATCGTTTGTTCTTAACATTTAAAAGCACATTTCTTTATCAAGTATTTTTGCACAGAGTCGTAAAAACATCATTGATGATTTATGAAATCAATACAAAAAATAAATAAATATTGTTTCTACAGGACGAAGTTTTATTCATAAATTGAATTGTTTTATGATCTGGTCCCTTTTTATGCGTAGTCCTGGTCTAAAGCTATATATGTACGCAGTGTTTCACCGTAGTTTTTGATCGAAACCATTATACAATATACCTACCCAGTCTCAAACACTAGCTATATGAACAGGTAATATTATTGTTCGTAAGTATGTAAGCGTAAAAACATGCGATCTCACTCTTCTGTAACTCTATAGTCCGACGAGATGGTAATCCGATACGTCAGTCAGTCGCAGGACAAACAATTTAACAGGCTTTCAGAGGCACGGGAGTGTAATATTGACGATTTTCTAACCTCGGGCTGCTACTGAGGATGAAAATAAAATACCCAGCATTGCTATTAAACGTATTTATTTAATATAGAATGTGAGAAGAGGGATGCGATTTCTGTGTGTTAAAGTGTCTAGATCATATGTGCCTATTTATGACTTTTTAATGATAAAAACAAACAATAAAGACATTTAAAATGAAAATGATTTAGTGTAGCCTCATATACTTTATGTTTTAAGTATTCATCATTTTTTTACATAGTATGGACTAATTTCTGGATTTAAAGGAATAAATTATGATTATAAAATGAAATAAACAATTGCTAATAATATTACAATGCGTATAAAACATAATAATACAATTCAACATAAACGGTGGCTTTTAATAAATTGTAATTTGCATTGATATATGCAGCTTAGCCAATAGTCATTTAATTATAAGCTGCATACTGCGTTAACCCAAATTATAATTAATATAATCTACAACTATGCGTATACTAATAATAATATTGTATAATTAAAAATCATCTATACATGTAAATAAAACTGATTAAAGTGTTCATGTAAATTTATATTATATGTTTTTAAATCTGGTTAAGTCGTAAAGTAACAATTATTTATTAATCATGAAATAAAAATAATGTATACATTTAAATTTAAGATTAAAGAAATATAACGATATTTCTTTCATCTATATTATGTTTATAAGTATGGAGCAATAGCTCATACTCATATAATTATTAATAAAGTAATTGTACTGCCACTTGTCAATAGTGGAATAAAAAAAATGTTATGCTTCGTATTAATTATGTCTTCCTGGTCGATGTCAGTCGCGGCAGCCATTGAAATTACTAGTAACTGACCAACTGCGCGCGTTTTTTTATGGCAAACAAACGAAATCTATATTCGGGATGTGATAACTAATCCGACACGATCGAAAATAAATCACAACCAACAAGCTTTACATGCTTTTCAAAGGATAAACTCATAACCAAAATCTGGGCTAGTGCTGAATTTATTTATAAAAAAAAATCAATAAAGTCTTAGGACTACGTTTTTATAGGTTTGAATATATAAAATATATTCTAAAACTTGTATGATATATTTCGTTATTATAATGGGAAAAACATATTTAAATTTTATTTTTTCTGCGTGAAACTTGTATCAAAAGTCCTTTCTACATATTATTTTGGTACGTGGAGTGAAGTGTATTTTCTAACTTATAAAGGACTAGACTAAAACATTATAATAATACAAATATGTTAATATGGTTGTCTTTATGGTAAGCGCGTTACATACATATATTTTGTTTGTGTGTTTCTTATATATCGAAGCTCCATTGTATATTTTGAAAGCGGCCTTAACTTATAACTATTATTTTATTGAGATAAATATAAAAGATTAAATAGACATAGGTATGTGTAATTGTAGATATATTATATAAAGGTCGATCAACTATAACGATCTTTTCTTCGAAGATCCATGTGAATACATACTTATGTGTCATTTTCTAATCACTTTTTGCGATTGATGATTCCAGCATTAAGTAATATGAAAATGTCGTCTTCAATATCTGAAATGATTATAAATGGTTAAAATGAGATTATTTATATGTACTGCATATACTTGTGTGACTGTGTACTTTCTAACGTTATATGATTTCAACTGACTGTATAAACGGCATGTTGTATTTGCTGGAAGCGCTTAGTATCGATAAACGTATACGTCTGGGTTTTCGCTTTGTGAGTCTGTAAACTAGACCTTTGACAACACAGTCTACCTTGTATACAATTCAGGAGGGAGGGAATGGTTAACTTCCGAAGGTAAAGGTAAAGTAAAGGAAATGGCGTTTCACCATACAACTTCGTGATTGCGAGATCCGAAAAGCGGCGCTATTAGAATTGGTATCTTAGTACTCATGTACAACAAATCAACTGCAATAGCTTTTTTGGTAGAAAAAATAAACTAAGCAGTAAGGTGCAAGTAATATATTTAAAATATGTTAGAGCGATGAGCTGAATTAACGAACCTTTAAGGAAATTTGTAACGCACATGATTCTTGTTAGAATAATTTATTGTAATAATAACATATCGAGCGTTGAAAATATATTATTCCATAAAATTAACTCTTTGTTAAATAATATATTGAATCAGTTTTAATAAATTCTCAAACTCTTGAAATAAATATTCGAAGATCAAAAGCAAAGTATTATTTTTCAAGTAGGCTATGATTACCTTTGAATCGTCATATTACTTTATCATAAAAGTGATATTGGTACGAGTATCAACATGTTAATATTGCAAGTGGAATGCCAATTTCGTCGTATTGTTACTCACCGACATCATTGGTCCAACGCCTGCTTTCATACACCCAAGTGCTTTAAATTCCATTATAATCTGTGTTCTTTGTAATATAAGGATGACTATCTTTTGATTCGACACCGACATTTTCTCCCAAGGCATGCTGTACGCTATATGTGGTAAGTTGTCTGTCTAAAAAATTGTATATTTCATTGAATTTATCTAGTTTTAGTTGACATTAAATATATTTTTTTTAATACTAAAATGGGATATCATTACCTCCATCTATTACAGTCTTATTATGTATTTTTAAAGTTACTTTTTACTATTAATTAAATACCTCTATAACATTTTGAAAAATCTTACCTGCCGTTTTATTTCTTCAAGAACAAAAGATAGAATAATCGGTCCGCCGGTGTATGCCAGGATCATACCCACGTATAACATCATGCTCTCTTTACCCTTAAATTATTATTATTATTATATTAACTAACTTTTATTTGTAAATTGCATTGCAAAAAGTGACATAGCCCTAGCCAATTTTGGGCACGGTGGCTAAGCCCATTTAACTACGCAGAATATATTAATTTGCCCAAGTGTGTGCCCAAGTGTGTGCCCAAGTGTATGCCCAACTGTAGGTGCAATCTCTATTTCCTCGTTCTTATAATCTGATGAGGGGGAAGGGTAACTTCGCCACGTTTGGTTATTGAGAATTTTACGAGAATAACTCAATAACTTTAACCTGCCCAACCTGGCCTGACTACAGCTTCTGGGTCTGTGGCTTTATGTCTATCCACTAGCCCAACTAGGTAGTCGATGGTTCAATGAATAAAAAAAGCTTTGATTAACTTAAAACTGTACTTACCCCGTACATTAATTGGTACATAAATACACTGTTACCAAATAAGTTTTGTAAATAGTTAGCTGCGACATTATATCCGAATGCATGTTGTACGTCCTTAAAAACACTGTAATTTCATAAAAATATTTGAAAAATTCAATTCAATTTCCAAGCTCGAGTACTTACTACGACATTAATTAAAACTTACCCGATTATAAAGTTACTGTAGTCGACAATTTTACCAAGTTGCGTATGAACTTCCTCGTCACTCAAATCAGCCGAAATTGTCATAAGTAAATGTTTCAAAATTTGAATATGACCGATTATATTAAAAACAAACATATAATTTATACATTGAAAAATCATCATTGATGATACTCCATTAAGTACCGTATAACAGTTTATTAAATGGATTATAAACCAATTCTGATAATTGTAGCCATAATCAAATGGCATCCACATAAAGAGGGAAGTCTGAAGTCTCACTGTATGATTCAAGACTAATTCTCTGTTGTTGTAATTATTTACCGCTGTTATTATTATCCACGCGAAGGAATTAGAAAAAAAGAAAAAAATTAAGTAGAATGAACTCCACCTTGATATTCGTTCCAAATTAATTAATTTCTGAAAAACAAAAACAAATGTCTTAATATTAGGTAAATATAATCTATCTATTATTTAAACGCAAAATTTCTCAATCGGTTAATGACCTTCATGATGACAACATTAAATCATCACTTAAAAGTAGTATTGAAACCAATAATTCGGGTTGAATTAATTAATGAACAGGATCAAAGAAGTTCGATAACGACACGGATTATAAAGGTTTAGAGGCAATTTGATCAATTTGTATTCCTTGCTTGAAAATGATTTTGAAATATAGCTACAATCTCCAAATATCTATTTCATTTATCTAATTTAGATAAATTACTAGGATTTCATTGACCCTGGATCAGCCACGCTATTAGAATCTTTAAAAAAGCTACCAAACCACATTGCAATAAGCAAAAAATTTAGTGTAATATTTATTAAAAATATTTTTAAGGCGCATTATCATTAATTTTCATATCCAAATTGGCATGTTTATAATTTTATCAACGCGTTCTATAAACTGTAAGTATCCATATTACTGATGTCGGTATAACATAAGTAAGAAACGTAATACAAAGGCTCTACCATTGAGAGGAAGTCTAGTGTTTAAATCGAGATGGGTAATAATAATAGCATATTGATATAAATTTGAAAGTTAAGTCTTAATATAGTTAATAGTGTACGTGTTTCGATATAATTGGAACTTACTTATCGGGGACAAATAAAATGCCATAATCGCGACTTTTAAAATTAAAATATTTCTTTTTCATATCTATTTTCTTATGTATCCCGCAGGAGCGAGTCGAAGGATTTCTTTGAATGTCAATATATTAGGCTATTCCTTGAATACACAAATAGAATAATTTATGGTGGAAAATGACAATATTCTCAGGGGATAGTTGAAATTGAGCCCCAAAGAATAATGTTATCGATATCGCGGGCATGTAATAAAATGTGTTTTGAATTTACGCAACGATTGTATTCATTATGTTTTAATTTTTTTACTTGATGGTGGCTTTGTGCAAGTCCATCCGAGTACTTACCCCTTATCTTTTAATCTATCGTCACACATAAAAGTGTTGTGTCTTGGTTGAAAGGTGAGTAAACATGTAACAACTAGGGATATAATATTATTTATAGTTGACAAGGTTAGTTCCGGAATGGTAATATAATGAGGAATGATTAATATATTTTTTGCAGTATGATAAGGTAAAAAATCTTACCACACACAGATTATGATAAGGATACCCATTTGCCAGCTCACATACAAATATGACATTTTTTATCTATATATATTTTTAACAAACTTATCAACATTATTAATGTATTAGCAAATGTACAATCATAAAATACCATCCTTGTCGTATGCCAAAGAGTGTGAACTAACAATGCACGATCAATCACAACATGTACGACGTTGACTGTAATAAACTTGTCAAAAACGGGAATTAGGCTCTCGTGAGTCCATAACTGTTCGAAATGACAATTTGCTGGAGTTTGAAGTGCGCGCGATTTGTGCAACCACTGTGTATGAAAATTTTAAAAAAAGAACCTATTTTAATCATGGCTGGTAGTGACCGACGTAAATAATAGCAATTCCAAATACATTGATGCATATATTCTATTCTACTACCTTAAGCATTTTGCACCACGGAATAAATTATTACGCAACTGTAGTGCGATTCTGTGAGAATTCACTTCGCATCTCACTCGTGAAATATTGACAACCGAATTATGGTGATACGTGTATCCTATAAATAATATAATTATCATAACCAGTGTTGTATATCACCATCTGACAATTCACGCTCGTGTTCTGCGGTGAGTTACCTTCTTGTTACAGAATAGACCCACTAATCTGATTATTTTTGTATTACACGTACGATACTTTGGATATATTATTATTCTTACTTTCTTAACAAATTCACTCTTTGTTTCCGCATATATATTGTATAAATGAACTTTCTGCAAGAAGTTCTCTGAAATTCGTTCATAGCTTTTCATTTTAGATGAATATATATTCACCTGCAATTAATAGATACAAAATTATTTTTAAGTTGTCGAATAATTCTGTTCGGTAGAATGTCACATCATTAAAATTAACGAACTCTTTAAAAATACAATTACTAGTTTTTCTTTCTACGGGTCTGCCAAAATTATTTCTAAGTTTATATCTATACTTATGTGAGTTTTTTATTCCATCTATAAGTATATTTTAATGTATGGGGTATGATTAGAATTCTCCCATGAATCATTATTTCGAGTGACATTGGTTATAAAATACATAATCATTTATTCAGAAAATTCGGGTTTTTTATTTTTACTCAGGTAAGGTAATATTGTAATTTCACTTACAATTGCCAAAAACGTAACAGGTAAAATAGAAAATATTATACCCAATATATCGAATGACAAATCAGAATAATTGATGTATAAGTAAACGATTTGTGAGATACCACACAAAGGAGCGAATGTGACCACAATCGTGCTGTTAATGATTTGCATTCTTGTATTTTTTTTATAACCCCAAGCTGTTCTTTTCCCCACACAAAAGTAGCTCATCATGTTAGCCATGAAACGATAAAATAATTGATTTAATGGCGGCGACCTGAAATATTAAAAATAGTTAATAGTTGAAAAGTGTCACTACAACGCAAGAAGACAATTAGTAAATAGCATCTATAAATATAACTACTTTAGTCGTCTCAACCACCCAAATATTGGTAGAAAACAGTAGTAAGTAAAAAACAGATATTATATGAGCTTAAGATCAGGATACGTTTGTATTTCATGCAGTATTATATAACATTCAAACTTATATTAACGGGATGAAGAGAAGCGACAGATAATATCAGAAAGAGCGCAATATTTTGTATGTCCATATACGTTGCAAATGTTTAACCTCTTACTTAGAACTTACTAAACCCTTAATAAAATTGAGCTAGGGCAAAGAAACAATGTTGTCTTCTTAAGAAGATTTGAATAACCAGTATATCATATCATATTATGACTTGTATGCCACAAAAATTTCGAACCAATCACTTCAACGAAAATGAAAATTTATATAAAATCCTCGATAAGCAATCTAAAATGAACTTACTGCTATATTTTCGGTACTTACAAATAGTAATCGTAGGCCATATTATATATAAACTCGTGTGATTGCCAAATTATTCAAATAAATATCATATACAATATTTTTTTTTATTTAATAAAACTTAGAAAACGTGAAATGAATCTATGTATTTATTTTTTATTTTATTCAAAAAAAAAAATAATCATTGAAATATAATTGAAAAGTTAAATAATACGTCAATTACTAACAATTTTATTAAGCATTGTGTTCAAAACGATAGTTTTGCGCAGACTTATAATTTATTTTAGGGTTCCTTATCTCACTAAACAAGAGCCATATCACGTAGTTTAAATTCTTCTTATTGTGGAATTTAAAGTGTCTTGTAATTTAATACCTTAACTTCCAAGTCGTTTCAGTTTTTCATCTTAGAATTAGTCTTAAACATTATTTAATTATTTATAAAAATCAAGTCTAAATGATCAAATTAGATATATAGTTTCACGTATAGACAGCAGATAAGGTATATATAATATTCTAGCTGTCTCCACAACTTTGTACGCGTTTGAATTTTAATAAAGAAATTATTGTCGTAGCCTTGTATACTCTTAACTATATCAGTTATCTGTCAGTGAAAGTCCCGTCAAAATCGGTCCAGTTATTTCAGAGATTATTATCAAAAGTGTAAACAGTATTATTTTTGTATGCATTACATATGTATTTAGTCAAAGCGGTGAATTTATTGTTACAAACAGACCTCCAATTTTATTACATGTATAGCTTGTGCATAATGTTGATGTGCAAAGTATTTTTTTTTAACCAATGAACAGAAAGCTTTTAAGATTTTGTATGCCACGCGTATTGTAAAATTGCGTAGAAAATTAGCGCTGCAACGCATTTCAGTCATTAGCTAGACTGATATTATTATAGAACAAATATAAAAAAAATTCCACATTAGTTTGGAATAATGATTATGTTTTACACAATTGTATATTAGTCTGTGTATTTTTTTCAAAGTTGAATAATGTTTACAGCAAATTGCGAAAACACTCATTTATTTATACGCTTGTTATTTTAATTAGAGACTAGTCGTTTGTTTTAATATGATTGGAAATGTTATATTGCTAACTGTTTCACTTTGTATTTACATGTACATAATGTGCATATTAATTTGTGAAATAATGATCGACATTGGAAATAAAAATGTTTAATTATTTTGTGCTATTTACTCATCATATATGTATGACTTCTGAGTAAAAAGCACAAATGTAAAATATACGAAATAATTCTGATGAATTATTTTGCAAAATTAATATTCAGTAGACAATCATCTTAGGTGCGTGTCTACCGTAAAACATATTAATATATATTAAAACTAAAATATATATTTTCAGGAAGCTGTAGCAGGACAAAGAGGGTGTAGAAACAGAGGAGGCATTGAAATCAACCAAGCTCGTATATCATGGTGTTGACAAACACAATGTATATTTTGGTTACAGAACTAAGGACAATTTTCAAAGCTTCTTCCGAGCAATGCAAGGCACTTTTGGCTTATATGAATTATTATTGTAAAGGAATCTTTTCTGGGACTAATATCAACACTTAAAACTAGTACTGGAAGTAGTAGATAAGGTGTATGCAAGAAAACGATCGCTTTTTAACCAACTTCTAAAAAAGGAGGTTATCAGTGTTTATTTTAGTAAGTGTACGTTTGTTTTCAATCTATTTTAATGTTACGTTTAAATAGTTGAAGTCAGTATGTCGTTTACGTTTTAATTTTATTTCAAAAACTTAGCTATTTCAAAACATAGATATACGTAGCTCAGTATACAATCAATAACATATAAAAAAATGTAATTCCAGCTAAAATAGCACACATTCATACTCTGCCTATAATGTGAAATGTATGAATTAAATAAACATTTAATGCGCTCTACTCGTATGCTTTGAAATGATGGGAACATTGAACGACTCTTGTGCGATGTTGTACAACTGTTTAAAAAGCGACCTAGAACTCCAAAAATCCAAAACAGAGCGATTTTTGAGACATTATCTCACAACCGTCGGTTTTTCCTAACCGATACGATTTGGGAACCTTCAAGAAAAGAGCATACACCTTCCTTAAAAGCCGGCAACGCACCTGCAAGCCCCCTCTTGTTGCAGATTTCCATGAACGGTGGCAGCCACTTTCCATCAGGTGAGCCTCCTACTCGTTTAGGTGGCAAACGAGCAGGCTCACATAATCATCATATAAAAAAGGAGATAGCGACGAGTTACCTGAAGACCTTCACCATTGTGGTACGGACCGGTACACGCTATAACGGTGTCCTATTTTAGACGCTTCCGAGGAAGATGGCATTAAAGATGACCTTGGACTGTCTTTCTAGATGGGAACCACTTATTTACATACGGTTAGTTAGTTACAGTTTCTATAGTTGGTAAGTTCCATTTGCTAAAAGAGTGTCATCGGTTTCACATTTGGTTTACATTACATGCAGTTGTAGCGAATTGACATTATTATTTTTATTAATTAAAGTGAATATATAAAACAAAACAAAAAATGTGCAGAGATGATACTTGTTCAATTTTAATACATTTGAATAAAAATGTTTTTTTAATTGAATATTCAATTGAATAATATTAATTGCTCTGTAGTTTTTAGTTTTTTTTATAAGAATGCTAATAGGTATTTGTGCAATCGCCATACATGATAGAAAGAGACAAAAAAATATTGAATTTCATATAATTCTTCAAAAGATTATCGTTTAAAATATATCTTAATAAAAAACCTTACCGTATCTGTTTCATAGAATTTTCGTTACAGTTAAGGTTGCAAATATTGTAATATTATTAATTGAGTTCACGTGATTAGTTAAACCGATCAATTTGTTTCACATGTCAGTTTATTGATAGCAAAGGCAATCTATTTCAAATAACTTAAGCATTTTTTGTTCGTTTAATTGAATTATTAGGGTACAATAGCGCTTTTGTGAGTTCGATTGAAATATTTATACGTGTAATTTATCTGAATTTTATTTTTCAGACATGTAACTGATATTCTTATAATAACTGTGATTTTTTTTTAATCTATGCATATAATAACATTGGAGTGTCTGTTTGTAATTTTAAAATAGCCCTCAATGCATATTATATATGTATGCATACATATGCATATGCATATATATATTCAAAGGCGTACAAGGTTGCGGGCACAGCTAGATATATATTTGTATAATAAATATAATTATCATCATTTTCATAAAAGTAAGTTAATAATTTTTTTTTAAATATCTCTAAAAATTACATTTTCCTTAAATCGTTACATTTTAAGCGAACAGTACTGTACCGTAATTTACTATTGGCTAAAATTTATTAGCCAGATTTATACTAGCCACAACAAAGTTTAAAAATCAGAATGCACGGAATATTCTCTAGGAATATATATGGATACTAGAAACTATAATTTTAACTCAGCCCTGTTAAGTAGTCAAAATGGATAGAGCTAGTCGTAGACTAGGTAAAATGTATTGTTACTAGTATATTAAGCTAACAGGTTATTCGTTACAGCTACCTTTAATATTATTAGAGATGAGATGTATCATTACATTACATTAGGTATCATTCCAGAAACGAAAGGTGACTTCTTTGTTGCCTTGTGTGATATGAGACTTATATTTAATAAATATAAAATCATTTGCGAGAAGAGAAAATTATTTATTTTCCAGAAGGAGAAAACTTATTGATACATGTTAATCTTAAAAGAAGCTTAAGTTTGTTGTTGCCATTATTGAGTATTATTTTGAATTTGTGTTAATGATTAATTTTGTGCTCAGCAGTGAAAGGCAGACGCCAGAAAACTCCATTTATTATCCAGTACGGGAGTATCTTACGGTATCCTTTGCTATGTTTATAATAATATTCATAAATGAATGAAAAGATTTTGATAATAAATATAATATAAAACGTTGGATATAATATCCGAGGAGAAAATAGAAAATTATGCACCGACTTTTAGAATTGCTAATGCCAATTCATCCTGTATGATAGAATTAGAAAGAGAAAAAAGTAGAAAGTATATTTTGGTTTGTTTATGTAATTTAGGGTATAGAATAACTACTGAGTAATTCCTTGCCGGTTCTTCTCGGTAGAATTACATTTTGAGTTGGTGGTCTTTTTAAATTTAAAAACTTCTAGTACATTTTTAATATTTAACTTCATTTCAAAAATGTTAAAGAGCTTTACTGAAAAAAATATCTTCAAATGGTTATTATATGTGGCATACACATACATCATACATGCTTGCGTAGTCGCAATAAAATCCACCACATATGAACTGACCCTTATATTCAATATCGTCAATATAATTCGTTTAATACGTTACTTTACTGCATTATAAAAAGGGCGTGTGAGAAACAAACCACGTACACAGCTTATTATTTTAATTAAAGGCATGTAATAATTACAAAGAAGCCAATGTAATTGCCCTTTGTTTTATTTAATAGGTAAGTTATTTCTATTAAATGGTAAAGTATGACATTCGAATGTACTTGTATTATGAGATTATAATTAAATAAAACTTCTTAACTTAGTTATAATAAATCAATAACGAAGTCGATTCATTACAAAGTATAACAACAACAGCCTGTAAATTTCCCACTGCTGAGTTAAAGCCTCCTCTCCTTTGAGGAGAAGGCTTGGTACATATTCCACCACGCTGTTCCAATGCGGGTTGGTGGAATACACATGTGGCAGAATTTCCATGAGACACATACATGTTTCCTCACGATGTTTTCTATCACCGCCGAGCACAAGATAAATTAGTAATAAAGCCTTTTTCGTTAATGTTTATTATTGATAACTTAAGACATATAGTCTTCGGTTTCTCCCTTAGAATAGCGCTGTCAGAAGTACAAACTAATACATTTTCAGTCCATGATTTGCAATAATATCTGAAGTATTGTTCCTTGTTTCTATAATTATACTAGCTCACTCAAACAACAAGAAAAATATATATAAAGTTATTTAAATATTAACAGTAGTATAAGTTTATAATAACCCCCGAAAGAATTGCAAAGAGCTCTATAAAAAAATAACTGAGGAGATCAAGAAGATAATATTCTAGTTCTTCTAAAAAACGAACACACAGAGCCCAACTCAAGAAACTTGAAAACCTATAACATTGTAAGTTCAGGAAATAAACCCGAAAGAACTTTAAATAGATATCGAGTCTAAATTATCGGTACAAAAACTCTACTACAACTTTTGAAAGTCGGCAAGTTTCTCACAACTTTCCTTTGATGTCTGAAGTGAACCCTTTTACTTTAAAAGTAAAGAAACATGGAACAGCACTAGTCACGAAACGTGGACTAAATATTGATGGAAATGTTTCGTTGAAATGCCATTTCTGAATGGACTCGCTACGTACTTTATTTGTATGAAGAAGCTGACAAACAGCGCATCTTGGACACGCTTGAATCTTGAAAATGTAAAGTTATTAATCTTGTTTTAATACATAAACAAAATTTATACTCTTTTTTAATATGGTGGTATAGTTCTATGTCAGTTTTCAAAAGTGTACATACAAAGAGATTATTGTTCAGCATCGCAAAGTTTAAGATAATAATTAACAAAATCAAATTTTAGTACAGTGTTACAAGGGAAAATAATAAAGTCATATTTAAAAATAGTTTTTCTTAGTTTCTTGCTAAATTCTGAATATATGTCGTAATAATTAATAAAGTATTTTTTCATATTTGTATAACGTACATTGTTTCTTCTAAACTTACTCTCTATTGAAAAACTTCCGTGCACTTAAGAGCAATTCCGAGTAAAGTAATCTAGAAAATTCTTCGTGGAAGACTAGCGTTAGGATACTAAGTTCACGACAAATATCTTAGTTAGAAAAAATAAATGAAATAGGTCAAAGTAATAAACTATAAAGTGGGATTTGTTGATATCATATAAATTTTACTAATAACATTAACTATGACCATGGAATTTTCACATCTTGATTGCTTCGTTTTTAAGTTATGTATATGTGGGCTATCTGATGGTGAGTGATCACAATGGACCATATATATTGTCACCGTAAGATATTTATACATTCATTATGTATATCATATCGCCACTGCACCGCCAACCTTGAAATCTCATATACCTAATTAGTAACAACGGCTCACTCAATTTAAACCGAAACATAGCAATATTTAATATTGGTGATTGTATATTATAGTATACTGTTTAAACCATAGTTGATCTATTCGATTGGTTTGATAAATTGAATATTGAATCTTAAATTAAAATTTCAGCCTCGAATCCAGACAAGCACGACGATTTATCATGTACTTAATATATATTTATAATTCATCTCGTGTTCACGATTCGTCGAAATACATTCGAAAAAGTTTTGTCACTAAAATTCGATTAACCACTCAGATTCAATGTACTCCAGTCTCTTTTTCATCGAAGAACTATTTTTGACCAGTAGCTGGATGCTTACAGGCTTAAGGCAGGAGTTCTAATTTTAATATCATAGATACTTATATTAACAACGTTTATTCACCATATTGCCATTATATACATATTTAACTATATGATCATTTATGAATCTCCAATTATAATGGCTCATCATGCTTCCAACAAGAACTTACCATACAAAGTACAACTGTTTGAAGTTGGTTTATAAAAAGCAGGATGAACCTGCAACTTGCCGCCGCTGAGTCGCTCCGCAGAAGACGACCGGGGAGGAGGACAAGGCGCTACGCGCACCTTCTCCCCCCGTCTCAATAGGCGCCGCAGTTACCAGGGGGGGTCCCAGTAGAAGTCCTTAGCTCCCCTAGGTGTTGTAAGCACACATAGGCGGTCCGACCATCAGGGCGTCACGTAGCATGCGTAAGCGATCCCGTAGCGCCCGCCGAAATACGAAGAGGGTACCGCTGGTTTTTTAGTGGATAAACCCGGCATACATGGGTGCACTCAGCGTACAGGGCTCCGGGGAGTCCCATACCCGCCCCCCCACTTTCCATTTCGTGGGGAAAGCGCGTAATGTGTTTTTTAGCGAAAAAAAAAGGCTGGACCTGTTAGCTATTGAACGTAAAGTTAAGTCATAATTTTTTTATTTTATCTTTATATATAAAGTTTACAGCATGAACGAATTGAAAGGAAATCAATGAAACTTTTAACATTATTACGAGTACTTAAAGTCAATAAAGGATTTCTTTAAAGAACCGTATTTCATGCGAATTTATTTTATCGATAGAAACGATTTGCTATAATTTAATTTTAAAGGCATAATAGTAGTAGACTCTCTGTTAACCTACCTAACCTAAAACAATACAATAATAAATAATTACATAAACATATAACATTATTATTAAGACAACAAATAAAAACGATCACCAAAATATTTACAAACTTAATTTTATTACGCTCAATATATTTATATAAAAATTTACAAATTGGACTACAAACACACATTAACAGACATTCAACATTAATAAGGCGAGGAACTTAGGGACGGAAAACGTCGTATACGGGATGTAGAAGTTTGGGGCAAGAAAACAGTATATGGGATAAGGAACCTTTGTCAAGGCCACATTCACACAAAGAGTAATCTCTAACTCTAATTTTACAAAGATGAACGGGCGTATAAAGATGCGATGAATGCATGTCTAAGGCGTAATCGGCAGATACTTGCGATGACCCAACGATTAGCTTGCCTGTGAAGAGAAAACCAAGGTCGCCTTGGAATATCTGGTTGTAGAGATGAATGAGATGCGGAAAATGATAGAAAATGTAAATGATGCTCATAAAGCTATCACTTTGACAGGTTCCAATCGCAACGAACCGTAATAGCCTCACTGATCTAAGGCCTAGCAGTAAGATATTCTCTTATAAAAAGGATTCGACGATATAGTTTTTGTTTGCTACAATATAAATATAGAAATATAACTTCAATAAAGTTCCTTCAAGACTTTTTAAAGCTAGCTCGAGGTTATAACTTATTGGATGAAAAGATCAAGCTTATAACGAATAAGAGAAAGACTGACACTACCTCAAGCTTTATAACAGCTATATACGGATGCATATTTATTAAAATGAAATCGATTTAGAACGATTCGATATTAATCTGAGTGTCTCCAGATCAACGTGTTCTAGCCATTAGGCTATAAGCCAAGATAGCTCTGCTGTTATCGGACAGATACACTTCCTTCAAATGCGACTGCGAATACTTTTCTAAAATGGAAAATAATATTTCCAGTTTCCAAGAAAATTCCCTAAAAATATATTCAAGCAATGTTACTGTTCTATAGCGGACTTCATAATCTTGACTTCCTTCGGGATGTTTATAGTAAATTCTTACAATATGTTTACAACAATATTATGTTTATTCACAATGATATGGAAATTTCGAAAGGAACGGTGATAATTGTTGTAAATACACAAATATATTAACTATTAACACCTAGTCTCTGAATTCGCAAATTTAATGAGTTTATGATCGAAAGCACACCTTGGGAATGAAACGATCGCTTCCTGGCTATTTCATTTCATTTAATTTGTTTATATAATATATGAGTCAAAAATAAAAATAAAAAAACCCGCTGAGTTTCTTTCGCCAGTCCTTCTCTGGTTAGGTTATTTTCTTTTCCGTACCGGTGGTACTGTTTCAGTTGACCATCAATAAGAAAGTGTAATAATTCTATATTGAATAAAGCAATTTGAGTTTGAGTTTAATACATCCTGCCTAGGACGAGGTATACCGTCGTCCGTTCGTCCGTCGCAGCTTAGCTTTGTACATTTTTGTTACAATTTTACTCTAATATTCACTTTTCAAAGACGAAATTCGCGAGCGTGTACACTGTATTTAATTTTAGTAGGGTTTAATTTGTATCAGCAAATGATTCGTTATTTGATGAAAGCTTTACAATACTCAATAAAAAGGTTTTTACCTAAATTCAATTCTTAAATTACACTAAATAAAATGTTTCTATCATAAACTTGTTTAAAATTCTATATATTATATTGTTATTATAAATTTCAAAGTAATTCTGTCAGCCTGTCACTCTTTCACGACCAAACTGATGAACCGAATTTGATGAAATTTGGTGCGATGCAAACTCGAACTCCAAGAATGGCGTTATGCTACTTTTTTGCCTGACATATGACAATCAGCACCCTAAGACGCGACCGAAGGCACCGGCGACTACTAGTAAAACATATTACAATCACAATGGGCGGCATACAGGTCAATCGGAATGGCCTCCCAGATCATATGTGAATTCATTAAGTCCTTAATTAAAACAATTCACATCTATTTACAGTAATTATTTACTATGGGTAATACTGGAAAAAAATAATAGTCTATATATATAAATATATTAGAATTATATTATAATTATATGAAAACCAAATTTATGTGTGTATTTAATATATTTAAAAATGCCATTAAGAAAAAATATACACCGAAGCGTGGCGTGCGAAACATAAAAGTAAAATTATTAATATAATTTGCATTCATTGTTCTTACGTCGTGTGACTTATTAAATATGCTTATAACACTCCTTATAGCGTAAATTACTTTGTGTGCTATTTAAGATTGGACTTACTTTTTGAAGGAATAGGTTAAAGGGTAAATGCTCATGCTCAGCTCATGAGCTCAGCATGGTAAGAAGGTACTTTTTAAGCTTGAATTCGTAACATAAAAATAATAAGTATTGTTGTTCGGCGATGGGATAAATGATAAATAATGATGATGATGATAAATGGTGGTCTATATAATACTGCAATTGTTTACTCGTAATGCAACATAGAAACAATCTTATATATTTCTGAATGTAGGGTGTGTTTTACGTGAATTAACCACATACACCTAATACAATGTACACAACATTGTATTAGGTATATGTTCCTGCTTATTGCAATGTGTATCAAAATAGTCTCAGCTTATGTGGGGATTAGAACACATCCATGCCTAAACTGTTTATTAAGTTCGAGTTCCGAAATCGATTTTCGATAACTGTATTAAGTAACTTCTGAGTGACAATAATAGCCTCGCTTAGGTGAAAAGGTGAAAGAGTTCTATTGTGCGTTAAGAAGGGCAGCAAATAATATGACCCTTTTTTATGATTTATCAATTACATCTTAACTTGAATACGCGTCGAGAGTAACGTCTTCAAACAAATAAACCAAGCAGTAAGATCTTTTTCTTTCTAATATTGTTGTTTCTTGTAAAATTATGAAATTTTTTACATAAAGTATTAAAACACACTCAAAGTATTATATGGATATAAATAAAGTACCTGTAAGTAAGTATTTGTCATAGCAATAGACATCATTTATCAACGAAAATACAATCAAGAGATGAATTTGTGTACGAAGTTTATTTTTATATACATACGTTGCATCGTGAGAAAAAAGTATTTTTGAATTCTTTAATACAATAACTTTGTATGTAGAAAGGCTTAATTAATGGATGTCATTTGAACTAAGACCCTGTAGCCTTTTAAGTTAATCACTAAAACAATGAGGCGATTATAATTAGTGGTTAGAAAAAATATAAGTAGAAAGAAAGCAACCAGAACATTTTTCAAGTCATGAACTTAATCTTAGTTGCGGCAATTTTAACGAAGTTTCCTATTTTCCATAAAACTTCAGAGGATTGACTGTCAGGATTCCCTTTTTAAGTTACGACATTAAAGCGGAAAAAAAAATATTTTGCAGAGATTGGATTACGTGATAGGAATTTGCGTTTTACACATTTAAAAAATAGTATATATAACATCGAATATTTTTCTTTGATTGACATTAATTGTACTATCGGGGTCTTCTGCAGTTTCGTCATACCGTTACTATTTAATTTAAGTTTTATTAGTAGTATCGCTTACCAGTTTGTGTGCAAAAATATTTTGTATTATTTTCATTTACACAAGTATTGATTATTTTGAATATTGTTTCCTTGTTCAAGTGTACACTTGGGTAAGTATTGGGTAGGTATTCATCTTGATGAAGTACGTGGTCACACACACACTATAAATAATTGTTCAAACAGATGACACAGATTATTTAGACATGTTTTGTATACCCTTTTCGAACAATTATCATTTTGTATATTGATATGTCGACCGTAACGATAGATCTATTTTGTTTCGTTTTTTATTGTTCATGCCTTTTGTGTATTAATATATACGCTATTGAAACAATTAAAACTATTAAGCTAATAGTTGAGTTGATAAAGTGTGAATTATTTCGATAAAGGGTAGCTTCAATAATCGCTGGATATTCACCAACAATTTCAACCTAGTTAGTTTTGTGTATCAATTGGTTTACAACGAATTATTTTGTGGTATAACCGTTTAGAAAATTTGCACAGTTAATTATCAATTCTAATTACGTAAATAGTCAAAACCACGCGTGATACTTAATCGTATTATATTCATGAACGTTGAACTTGATGTTCTAATTAGTTAGTTGTTTTTGGCTTATGTTTTGAAAGCTATTTGTGAAGGTTAATGACCTGAGTGTGATAATATAGTTTATATGTATTTTTAGCGACATATGGGTAAATAACCTGGCATTTAGTATCTCTTTGGCTACTTAATGGTAAATAATATATGGTAATTTTATATACCTCTTTCCTGTAGTTCATTCACCCTTCAACCAGAACACAACTTAGTGTTACTGTTTGGCGGTAGATTATAAGATGAGTGGGTGGTACCTGTCTAGACTAGATTGTTGGAAGCCGTACAAAGTAAATGACTAAAATATATTTCTATGAAGGGCTTCTTTTTGAACTACTTTGAGAGGAATTCGACGATACATTATTCAACAATACGTTTACAGAACCACTCCTCTGTAGGATATTTTACCTCCTTAGCGGAAACTATTGCTATGGATGGTTTTCTTAAAAGAATCCATAAAAGTAATGAATAGAAAGGTAAATATTTGTTTTTATTATTGATTGATTGATTATTTATAATATGATAATGTCAACGATATTGTTTATGATGAAAAGATACGCAAATATGATAATGCGTGAATTATAAAACAATTTTCCCTTCAATTTATATAAGTAGCAAAGAATATATCGTAGACTTTATTGAATATATTAAATATTTTGCTGTATAATGTCGTATAGTTTGTAGTGTATTTCCCGATTTCGAAACACAAAGTGTCTCATAAAAATAATGACAAAATTTTTATTTCATAAATTCATGTCATTCATTTGTATGCTCAAAATGTTTTAGAAATTTCCTAATTTTCGGACTGCACGTTTTCGTTTCTCAGTCATTTTATGTTTGAAAATGGCGGTATGTGCAAGCGTGAATGATGCTGAGTACATCAGACCTTTTAATCCTTCCTCGTTGCTATGATGGGTTTATTAATATTAGTGATTTCTACGTTGACTAATTTGGAAGCATAGGTGTCATACAGCTGTCGACTTAACTAGGTCTATATAATTTATCAAACGTTTTATGTCATTTTAAAATACGACGACCATTATATAAAAGCCTTATTGTTTTGAAACCGGAACGTTCATCGTTTGAAAAAGAAAACAAGGCTTGCAGTTTTTCAATTGTCTTGTGTTTTTGCTATTGCAAGTACACTTCTTTAAACATGTTGTTGTTTTTATTTACCTAAATATTTTTTTTGCGTTAAATTAAATGCTATGCTAAAATACTTTAATCAAAAATAGTATGTGAACAAAATACATATACGTATCGACCAATATATAATCCGTAACTAGTAATTAATTGTTTCTATCATATGGCATTGTCATTTTTTTTAATACTACCGTCTATGATGAGTTTACTGAGTAAAGCCCATTACTGATATTCTTAACGATCCTAAGGTTTACTGTCTCAATATTTAAATATAAAAATTTGTAAATATTATTTTTATATAAATAAGTATTTGATGCCATTTTTATAATTTATTTATAAATGATACAAAAAAAAAAACTCGGTGTCGGTTTTTGTATGTACATACATGTACATATTCCATTTTTTTCTTCTAAATAATTCAACGGATTTTCATTAGGTCCTTACAAGCAATGAGCGCTAATCGAGGTAGGTTTATATGATTTATAAATACTATTAGTCACCTTTGCTCGCGCTTTAAGGTGTTGGTTGTCATGTGTCAGACAAAAAAGTAGCCTTTCTTGGAGTTCAAGCGTGCTTCATACCAAATTTCATCAAATTCTGTTCAGCGGTTTTGTCGTGAAAGATCGACAGACAGACAGATTTACTTTCACATTTAAAATATTACTATAAATAATAATATAGATGCTGTACAAAATGGCTGAGCTATGAAAGTGTCTTATACAAAAAAAACTAGTTGTGTACGCTTATAAAACTGACGCTGAATAAACCTTAGGAGATATATAAAATCATGTACTATAAAAGCATGTATCTATCTTCTAAAGTTCGCTAATAATAACTATTTTGGTACTTAGGTACTAACCTCAACCTCAGCAAAATAAAATCTATGAATGCGCTACTATGGTACTAATTACTGAAAAACTATAGCTTATTTGCAAAGTGATTTTCTTCAATTCTTAATTAATTGCAGCGAAATATGTGGCAGTTGCATTTAATAATAAAAATTGACTTGAGCAATAAAACTTTTTCAAACCCGATTTCTATTTGTGAGTGTTTGAGTGTATGATTGTATGGCTTAGGTTGAACCTGGGAAGTGGCCCTGCGGGGGGGGCCCACAAATTAATCTTTAACAAAAGTAGAATAAATAAATAAAATTCCATACGAATTCAGAAAGATAAAAATAAATTCAAAATGTTTTATACTTTAGTGCACATTTATTAAAATATTCTCAACAAATCATTTTAAGAGTTATCAAATGTTCAATAAAAGTTATGAATTTAAGACTGAAACAATTTGCTGCGGTTGAATAGATATAAATCTGAGTAATAAATTTTGGTCTAACCGCGACTTATGGGCTAGAGAATACGTGCGGTTACGGGGAAAGCGTTACGGCGTATATATTTATTTTAAATACTGGTTTATGTACTAATCTTTGGAGAATGTAAATTCATTACTCAAACTGTGTTATTATTATCAGCTTTACTTGCCTTTTGTCTAAGGCATTCATACTATAGGTGAAGTACATAGTTCTCTGTTTCTTTGGTCAGCCTGAAGTTTGCTTGTTTGCAATATTTATACTCATATATATTATGATCCCAAGAGAGACTGTTATCACTATTTCTGGTTTATAATCTGCTGTAATTGACCTTGCAGCAGCTTATAAATTTGGGAATGATCACATACGAATTTTTCTGAGAAGAATTAATCTGGAGAATATCACCCTCATGTACAACCATCACTTTTTATCTGTGGAAATATCTTCCTGTTAAAGTAAAGTAGGATATGCACAATTAATTATTGTATTGTAAACTGTCTTAAAACAGTACTGTCATACTTACCCTTCAGTACCATATGTTTTTAGAAAATTTAATTTAATTTGATACATATGTACATTATATCAAATTATATACACTCATATTAGCCCAGGCAACGAAGGTAAAATAAAAATAATAAATACGAAAGTTTTGAGATTTTGTTACAATTTTCATTCTGGCTTATTACTGAACGGGTTAAAAGTCCTGAACAATTGAAGCTCCGGAATCGCCGCCATCTTGAAAAAAGGTGGTTTGCTAAATAACTCCTCAATTATGATATTTATTGAAAAAATAGTTATTATAAAAGTTGGAGAGCATCTTTATTTAAAACACCATTCTTTTCACGTGTTCCATCAAGTGCAAAAATGGCTGAGGAACGAATAAGTCCTGAAACATGGGGTTGGAAACGAGTCCAAGATTGCTTCGATTCAATTCGAACACTGGACTCTATTTCACCTGAAACTTTATTGTTTTTTTTTTTTTGCAAATGCACTACTGGTTGTGCTGGATTATGCTGGTGCAAGAAAGCGGGAATCGAATGTACAACAGTTTCTAACAATTGCCACGGAGACTGCTTCAACGGACCAAATATAGTCGACGACAAAAATGAGGATGGAGACGAGGACGATTATTCCGATGGCGACAGGGTATCCTCAACAACAAGCTCAAGACGATCGTCTTGTACGGATGAGCTCAGTATCGCTTCATCGATTTATGACATGGTTGAGGATAACCCAACTATCATTCAAACCGTTAAAAAGCGTCGTAAACAAACAAGTGAGTTTAAAAATTGGTAGAATGAACAAAAGTTTGTTGTAATAAAATTTATCGTAATAAATATGAATTTTTCTGGTCACAGTCTCCACACCCACATTCGTGATCTTATTATGCATAAAAATATAACTTTTACAAAAAAAGTTATTGAACTTTTTCATAATTATTATTTAAATATTGACAAATATCCAGTGTTTAATCGATTTTATAAAACAAAAGATAAAAATAGATTCTAATTGAAACTTTTTGAAATTGCATTTTTGACAAATTTAAAAAAAACTACAAAACGTGATAACTCAAAAATGGTTCACTTTTGGATTATGCATATATGGGTTAAAATTATTAAAAATAGTCACCCCTATCACCTCCTAATGGATATGCGTCGAGCTACCAATAACCCTGTATACATCATGTCTATCTTTGCTATGTACACCCCCACATCTTTTTATCTGTTTCTTTTCTTTAATTTAAAGTTGCATTCTTAGAATATATGATTTAAATTTAGAATGAATCAGCATGACTTGAAATGTCGTATGGTGGTGTAGTTGCAATGTCAATTCACTTTTATATTAAGCACAACTAAATTCAACCCATTCAGCTCTAGCTGAAGGAACTTTTCAATAGTCAACAGTAATAAATGCGAAATTTGTAGACAAATTTGTTGAATATAAAAGTTTGTTATTTTAAAACAGGTTTTTACTATTAAATATTTAAACTCAAAAATAATCCGACATTTGTTTTAAGAGCTTATACCGATGTAGTTGTGTAACGATGGTAAAGAGCTTAAGCTTATTCTTTGCATTAATATTGTGTACGCTACAGTTTCTAAAAAATAAAAATGAAATTTAGTTTAAAAGTAATGGTACTACGCAATAAATATGAAACAGAATAATAAATGAGTTTTAAAAATTGAAAATAAACAACAATGCCATTAAATTCGATCTGTTACAAATGGTTCTATTTGAAGATTTCGTTATCAAAACGACACGCAATGCCCACTGACATGGTCACGGAAACCCGATTAAAATGTGGACTCACTAGCGGTTATCGCGAGTGGATTTGTATTTCATTGAACCTGAAAATCCCCACACTTATTTCAACATAATTAATAATTGTTTTTTTCATTTTGTAGGTTTATATTTTTTTAATTATATTTATTGTGATAGAGCTTTTATTTAAAATTATCATATGGTTATTGACAAAATATATATTTGCTGTTAGTTTATTTACACCAGAGACAGTATTTTTTGACTAATTCATTATGAAAAAGTATAAAATCTGTAATGTGAAGTTTGGGACTCGTTTTTGAATTCAGGTAAGACTTATTTCATAAAAAATACTCTGTGAGTATTTGATTCTTATACCAGAAGTTTGGTCGCAGTATCAACTCTGCGTCGTTTTATACATATTTCTATTGATATTTCATATCATTTTTTGTTATTCTTTTGTTCTTAATTTGAATTATTGGTTCGTGAAATGAAAAGCCTGTATGTATTTATATATTTAAAATTATATATTGTTATTATGTGTATATTGTATGTATATTAATATTGTAGTTTTTTTTTATTTTTAAGCGTTGGGTTCTTGGAACCCAACTTGGAAGCTAAACGGTAACCTTTAGGACACGTTAAGTATCATTGTGTTGTTTTTTTTTGTATATAAAAGTTAGTAGTGAGTAGTTATAGTTGGTTAATATGTTTTTATTTTTGTTGTTTATCTTTTTTTTTTTGTTTTAAACTTTTTATACTTATAATACTGTGTCCTAATAAACATTTTTTTCTTTCTTTCAAAGGAAAATATTTGGAGAATGCAGGTGTTAGGTATAAATCAGCCTTATTCAGCAATGTATCGGTAATATAGGTACCAAGAAATAAGATCTTTATCTAACTGTAGACATTAATGTATTATTATTTGTTTACTTTAGATGCTTGTTATTTATCGATTTCATTACACACACAACTTAACTTTTTTTACCTTACTTACGGGACGTGTAATGTATGTTTAATTTGAATACAACCGAAGGCTTCGCTATTGTATAGAAAAAAAATCTAAGGAACTATAATATGACATGTAAATGCGGCTGCGACCTAATTTCTACATCTCCAGCTCATACTCATTTACACGAGTACTTTAATTCCACTGGCTACACTCTAAGATTCTATTCAGATTGCTCTCCCGAGCGCTTCAAAAGTTAGTCATGCATTAAAATGAGAGTTAAATGTTTTTTTTTTTTTTTTTTAACAAAAAAGACAATGACTTTTATTAATAAATCTTTCTTTCACTGTATATCGAAATTTTGATTTTATATAATTGGCTGTGCTGCAACAAATCTCTTCAAGGGACAAGCAACCCTTTTTGTACTTAACCTTTAATTAGTCACCTGCGGTCTAATGGATCCCAAGTGACTTTCTTTTTGTCATGTTTCAGTAAATATTACCGGCATGTTTTAGTATCTTATACAGTTATTGTTGACTAAACAACCACTGACTTAGATACGTTTCCTAGGATTCATAGGCATTTGACGTAATTGATGACAGTTGAGGGCTAGCTATGCAAAATCAATCTATTGAACATAAATGTCGTTCTGACTGTCAGTAAAGTAAAAGATAATCATAAGATAAAACATCTTTTTAGACAATAGTTACAATTTCCACTGTGCTTGTTGTTTTCTAATAAGATAAATCCAAAATGACGGCGTTGATTAAAATTCTTAAAGAAGTTCTGATTTTTGAAATGGCCGTTGTTATACTGCGTGTAAAGAGTGTAGAAATCCAAAAAAATACTTGTGTGATATGTGAAATAAATGTATGTGCAATCAATATTCTATGATGGATCCGATTCATTATCAATATCACCATTATGTTATGTATATACGGTAAGATATTTTAATGCTATCAATAAATGCTAAAGTTTATTGTTGTCTAGAAGATTTGTATATTTTGTGAATGTAATCGTTTTTTGCAGTAATAATTAAAAGTAAAAATATCGTTATTTTATTTATTTGTTTTTTTTTTTTTTTTTTTTTTTTACGATAAATCTCTGGATCCACTAGACCCCATGTGACTATGTGTTTTTTTTAAGCGTTATTTTAATTTACTTATTTATATTAAGTAAATAGGTTCCAAAACTCTTTCTTCTCAATGGGAGAGAGGTTAAAGTCTTCTCTCTCTTTGATAATTAGCTCAGCAATGGTAAATTTACAGGCCGTTGTTGTTCTTGTTGTTGTTGTCAATTAAACAAAATAAATAATTTTAAAGTAATGTTGTCTTAAATTTTCGCGTTTATTACACATTGAAATAAAACTAGTTATAACGGATTTAAATCGTTTCGAGCACTTTACAGCGTTCGTGGTCACGAGTAGACTCTACCGTCAAAAAGAATTCATAAACGCGATTATGCCATAAACGCCCTTATAACTACTGTTATTTCAATTTTAAAGTAGTGTTTATTGTATACTTACTTCATATAAGAACTTTCTCCACATAACACCAACCATAAATGCATGATAATCACAAAAACACAATATCTGTCTTTATAAATAAATGAAATAAATTTTAATTAATTTCTTATGGGTTTTTATTTTATTAGCAGACGCTTTTCCCATTTACATACTTTGTGAATTGTTACTTGTATTTACATAATCTTGAATTATTCCAACTCATTGTTTATATTCGAGTACTTTATATCTCCGCTGGTGACAACGGTGTTAAATAAAGGAGCTTCTTGAGAGTTCTGAGTATAATTTCAAATTCAAGATTTTAATACAACATATAATATTTTTTTATCTTATATGAATTGTTTTAAAAAAAATTATGTAGTCTTGTGGCAACTTTACTTTTTTTTTCGGATTCCATCTAAAACTACTTATCCAATCCAATTGATATGGAATTCTCAGTATTATAGAAGCAGTTTTCGTAGCTATCTCTTTAACTTAGAACTAATATAGAGCCATATATAATATAGCATAATATAGCTTTAGATTAAAGTTGATTTTTGACATTCAATAAGCAAGTGAGAAAATTTTCTATATTGAATAAAGATTTCCGACCTTTTGTTTCCATATAAAACATTACTCGGTGACAAATCCGCCAAATGAAAAATGTTGAAGAATAATGCAAAGTTTGTATACAGATTCATATATTAATACTACTACTGATTCAGTTTATATTAATATGTCTTTTATTTACCTTCAAATAACTGTAACATTATGGAAAATAAAAATTAGTTATATGATGATTTCATTTATATAAAATCTGAAAATGCGAAAATATTGAACAAATTACCCACTTATTTGTCGGACGTGATTAATCCTTATATAAATAAATGACATCCATATTCGTTTTAATGATATTCAGTAAATGTAAAATACTATTAAAATTTATCAATTCAGGTTAAATCATTTTATAAGATATTCAAATAAATATTTGAATGCATTTTATAATATACGACCTAACTCTTTAATGAAATTATATAACTGAACTAATTTTAGAAAAATATAAATAATCTCAGACTTATCAAAAATCAAAATCAAAATAAACTTTATTTAAGTAGGCTTTTATAAGCACTTTTGAATCGTCATTTTACAATTAAGTGAAGCTACCACCGGTTCGGAAAGTAGATTCTACCGAGAAGAACCGGCAAGAAACTCAGTAGTTAGTCTTTTTTAACATTTAAAAAATACAACGTCATGTTAATTAAATACAATTATTTAAATAAATGTATCCTGCTTGGAAGTCAACAGGTATTAATTCCACGCTTTTTTATCCATACAAATAAATAAAATCGGAGTGTCTGTTTGTAATATTAATATAACCGCTTTCTGCTACATGCATTTATATACGGTACACATACCAAAACACACATTTTTAGAATTTTTGTCTGTCTGTCTGTCTGTTTTTTCCGGGTAATCTCTGGAACGGTTGGGCCGATTTGAACAGGACTTTCATTGGCGGGTAGGTAATGTACTAAGGCGTAACTTCGGCTACTTTTTATACGCAAATAATACAAAATTTTGGAAATATAAAAGCCCAACTTAAGTTGAGCTCTTTCTGATATGGTTGTCGATATGAATTGGGGGTCAGCTTATACTGGTACTTGATCGGGTGTATGTTGCGTTGCGTTTTGCAAATTTCCTACGCCACGCGGACGTCGTCGTCTGTTTGTAATTTTTCTACTACGTGGACATGAATGTATATACGGTACACATGCCAAAACGTATAATTGTAGAAGTTTATAATGTGATGTCGTAAGCAAACAAATTCTGTAGTATGTTTAGTATCAGTATTGCACCCGCGCGTGCCGGGGCGGGTCGCTAGTCATCTATAAAATCTTGTATCGAATAATATGCTTTTTCTACCAATGTATTTTTTACAAACGATTTGAATTTACTAAACGGCAAAGTTAAAAATTTCTGCGGAATTTTATTATAGAAACGGATACCTTTCCCCAAGAAGGATTTATTGACTTTGCGGAGTCGGAAACTCGGCGTTATAAGCTTATCCTTCCTCCTAGTGCACATACAATGATTGACACTGATTTTATCAAAGTGATCAATGTTACTGTGAATATACATAATATTTTTGTAAATATATTGCGACGCAACAGTGAGTATTCCCACTTTGTTAAAAACATCCCGAAGAGAGTCTCTAGCTCCAAGATTATAAATAAACCGGATGGCTCTCTTTTGTAAAATAAAGACAGATTCAATATCTGCAGCGTTACTCCAAAGTAATATGCCATATGACATAATACTGTGAAAATAACCAAAATAAACTAAACGAGCGGTATCAATATCAGTTAGTTGTCTAACTTTTCTAACTGCGTATGTTGCGGAGCTGAGTCTTCCTGTTAGGGATGATAAATGAGAAGTCTACTGAAGTCTGGAATCCAATTCTATTCCTAAAACACTGTAGTATCAGCTACTTCAAGACGGTCACCATTTAAAGATATATTATAATTTTGCTTGCTAACATTAGGTAGGGTAAAAACTACACATTTTGTTTTTTGAGCATTAGAAACTAAATTATTTACTGTAAACCAATTGTGTATCTGTGATAATGCACCGTTCACATCGTCATAGTTATAAATGTTATTTATAAGTTGTATAATAATATTATTTCCAAACATTTTGCAACTTACCTTACGGTGATAAACTTCACGGGCTGGTATATTCAAAGTAAAGCGAATATTCGAATATTAAGAGAACTCATGGATAATCTCATACTAAGACAGCACTAAATAGTCCGTAGTATTTTTTGTAACAAAAACTTTGAAATTAAATATATAAAATATAAAGTTATCAAAAAAAAAAAAATCTAGAGAAATATTTACTTGGGTCACCTTCACGTTGAAAAAAGATTTCCTTATCTCTTCAGTGATTTGTATTTTATCGTAACCATAATTCGCTCTGTAATTAAAATGTTACGAAGTTTGAAAATTTATCGAACTTAGTCGAGTATTTGAGAAAAAATATGAAAGTGCTTCGTTCCCAATGAAATATGTAATCATGTAGCTAAAAAGGTTTAAAGCTTAAACCTACGGATTCGGACTTGTTTAACCATTAGTTTTGGCTGAAAATGTAATAATATCTTAAATTTAAATCTTTTATTCAATTCGTATTACGAGTAACGAAGATTTCAATTAAGATTAAAATTATTTTTGTTATTGTCAAAATTACTCGGATTTTAACATATTATTATATTATATATATATATATATATATATATATATATATATATATATATATATATATATATATATATATATATATTAAATATTTTACGTGTTGTACAATTATTTATATATATTATTATATATGAGACGAATGGTTTTTTTGTTTAAGAATTTGGAATGTAATCATTTAATAAAGAAATAAATGTCTTTTTGGGTATAAGGGACTACCCTTTAGGAGAATTTATGATCCGAAATAGATACACCAAAATATCTGATGTTAGCTGAACTATATTTGTCATAAGGGGCATAGAATCTGAATCTGTTGACGTAGAAATTTCATGTAAACGCTGACTCAGATATTCATAATTAAATGTAGCTTCAGTATGAAGGTGAGCTCTTGTGGGGTAGCACGAGAAATGTTACGGTAAATATTGGTAAGTTTTCTTTCGGGGCTGAAAGTAATCTAGGGTTATTTCATATCCAAAACCTACGTACACAAAATAAATACATATAGGCATTTTTTACATTTACCTAGTCTCTTAAAAATACTTTTGAATCATAATTTTACGTATAATTTAATTGGTAAAGAAATTACTTGTAAGACATATTATCTAGTCACTTACCTATGTCATAACACGAATGATGAATGTAGTAATTAAGTACACAAAATACATGTATAGAATATGTCACTAATGATTGCCATAGTCACATATAAGTATTCTAGTTATTAATCAGGTTTAAATACGAATATCTCGAATTCTGTTCACAATCACAGGATCTAATTTAGCAATTTGCAATGGTATTTGCAATTAAATGCAAGTAGAGTTACAATGGATAGCAGGCGGTTACGGCGATACAGGCTCATGTCAGCTGATTGGATAACAATAGTTTAATATTATGCGCATTCTATCTCTTAATTGAATGTATTCCGGTATTATCTTAATTTGGTTTTAACTATGTTATTTAAAAAAATATGAATTTATTTAATATGATGTAATATATTAGTATTTTGTTTTGTCTGAATCATGAACATTTGTATTACTAGCAATTTAAGTCACAATTTGACTTCATCAACTTAATTTTTTAGTGAATTATACTTATTCCAAAGCAATGAAACACGAATTCTTAGCTTTATAGTCTGAAATATGATGATTTTGAAACAAGATATATTATATAATATTTTTTTGTATTTATATAACTTTTTTAAGTTTAATTTAATATTTTAAATATGTATAATTATTTAATCGTGTATCGATTTCCTGAAACACGCAACAAAACAACGTATTACGTCTTTCTATAGACTCGATAATGATAAGTGATTGATTATAGCCGACGATATTGTACAAATACAATTTTGTATCTAAATGTTCTAGTCAATGTCACTTTATTAATTTTAAAAAACAAAAAATAATTACAAATCTTTGTTTTCTCTTTTGAATAAAAAACGTTAAAAACTTTGCGTATAAAAAAACACAACTGTAAATGTATTGTAGGTATTGCTCTTAATTAATAAATAAAACATCACTTATTAATGGATTCATATTTAAACATTTGGGATCTATATTACCCACGTAACATTTATTCAGAACTAAATTGTTTGATTGAAAATTGTCTTTTGAAATTACTTAATATGAAATTACTTTTTATAAAAACGACAAAGCTCATTTGAGAACGTCACTCACCATTACCACTAGAAGCACACAATGCAATTGAAATAGTGCATGATGTTTGTAAATAACACGAAACGAGCGGAATCGTAAATGAAACTGATGAAGGGAATATATGACCGAATAATATCATCATTTGCCTATGTCATTAGAGAATATTATTTAATGTCCATGATTTCGAACTCGAACCCATGTTTACTACCGAAAGATAATCTTCAATATGTTGAATCCTTATTAAATGTCAACTCAACCCCATCTCCGTTAATTACTTCCACTTTGATACCATATTTATCTCTATGCCTTCGAGAACTCCATCCTACCCTACCTGCCGTTTGTTCAATAAAGAGTGCTTTCTCATCATTGTACAATATCAGCTATCATCAGTCAATTATCACAACTGGAAGAAATGGACTCTTCGAAAAAGTGCATAACCGTTCCTGAAAAAACTATACTTAACTAAACTGTAATTTGTCAATTGTTACAAAAAATCCTATTGCAAACTTGGTTTTAAAACAGAAAAAGTAATACAGTTTTGAAGATAGTTAAAACACAATCGTCAGAAATTTCAGCACTCGAATATTACGTAAAACTTGAGAGAGACTCGTAAATACTTATAAATACAATTAATTTAGTGTGGCATCCTCCCATTCCGATATAATACCAAAAATATCACAATTCTAGTTTTTTACTCAATTTTTTTAATACGTAAATGTTAGTTTTTGGTGGCAGATGTTTATCAGGTTCTCTTGTGATTCTGTGTGATTTTTTCTTTTTACATGAATATCTATAACATGAGATTAGCATCGTCAGTCAGATTGAAATTCACAAAAAGATATATCAGTGACAAGTTAAAGACAAAAAAATGTCACATATGAACACGGCATTACCCCAAGCGTCTAAAAGATCCTATTACATCGCAAGAACAATGTACATTATACTATTCCTACGGATACAATAAAGTTTATCACGAATCGAGATTTGGCGATGACCTCAATTTGTTAGGAAACTAAATTGCATTTCATGTCAGCCGTAATACCAGAGTCCCGAATCTTAGAATCGATCACATACAAGAACGAGTAAATACGTCGTGTTTGTGAGATCCTCGCGAAATGGGATTATTCGGAATGCGCCTTCTTACAGACGTGATCTATCGATGGAGGCATCTGTCGCATTCGATTTACTTTCAGAGTTCATGTTTTCTTGAATGCGTTAGTCGTTGAATGATACATTACTATGAATTAAAAACTGATACTACTCATTCAGAGCAAGCATGCCGTTTTATAAGCATGCTTTCATATATCAAAGTCAATTTGTGAATAAAAATCAACTTGCAACAGCACGCAGTCAATTTTACGAATTGAATTTACGTATTTCTCTTGTTATAAAGACAATTCTTACATGAATGCGTATCACATTATTGCTCTTACAAGTATATTTATAATCAAGCTTGATATACTTTTTAAGTAAGTTTCTTAATAATTTCTTCCGTTGTGTAAGAGCATTCTCTTACGAGATACTTGAAAGTTTTCATTGTATTCAATTTTAAAATTTTCAATAAAAGAGCAAATACCAAGTTTATGTTTTACAAGATTTATAGATAGCAACACACCTTGGGAATGAAGCGATCGCCTCCGGGCTGTCTCAAGCATTAAATTGTTACCGCAAAGAAAAATTGTTGTTCAAATATATAAATATAATTCTGTTGTTTCTTTTGATGTTTTCTGTGTGGTTTGAGGCATTTCTCACCGAAAACTTGTTAAATTATTGACAGTAAAGAACTGTTATGTTTCTATATTGAATAAATATTTTGATTTTTTTGGATATTATCTGCACCTGGAATCAACTGCAGCCCTATATTTTATTATTTAATAAGTTACAAAATGTACGTTTTTTAAAATAAAACAAAAAAACAGTATTTGTTCAGCGAAAAGAGAATTAATTTCATATTTAATTAGCCTCGTAGGTTATGATTAACGAACTTTCAACTGAACAATAATAATTTCTAAAATCATTTCGGAATTATTCATAAGCTACACACAATGTCTATTAAGTATTATTTTCATTGGACACGAGCTTTTTTGAATATCACTCTTAAGAATAATATTCTGTATAAAATATTTTTAAAGAGCGTTGTTATGTTTGAGTTTTTATTGAATCATCAATCATAAAAAGTTATACGAAGCTATTATATTTCTTAAAAACAGATCCATTGAGAACAGATTTTATTTTATACTTTTAAATGTGCCTTAAATAATAAGTTGCAAAGTAGAGTAGAAATTTCTCATTACTCAAGTCCCTTAAGTATCGATTCAATCAGATTTATTCGAAAACATATTTTCATAAATGCAGATATGGATCACGCACTGTCAATTGAAACATGAAGGAACATGACTAATCGCTCGTGCGGACATCTTCATCCATCATGACGCTCCGTATCATAGTCGGACATTCAGCACGTGATTGAGAGCCGCAATCGATGATTAATTGTTACAAGAGAGTAGGAGATTTAGTGAAATATTTGTGTGTTCGTTGGACATAAATATCTGTATCAGTTGATATTGATAGATTTATATAATATATAATCTCGTTTATCTTATCTATTTGGGATTTTTATATATAATTTCGGGGCATTACATGTATGTCAAAGTCCTTCATAAGGTATTTTTTTAAGTCAACGTAGTTTAGAATATGTAGATTAAAGTTTTCAAGGATCTTTGAAGCGAATGGTATCAGAACTATAATATGCATACTTTATTAAATTCTATTTTATCAATTATTTTTCTTTAGTTTTTAAATTAGTGGGTATTATTAATAAAGTATCTTTCGTATCTAGTTTTATAAATAAAGTAAAATTAAATTAAACTACAGTCAATCAAACAGTATAAGCTTGTGTATAATTAAAAATCTAGCTTGTAGATATCCATTTCCCAAAAGCACTATATTTTAGCCTGATATATATACGCGCGTCCAGTCCAATTACCATGTTTGGTTTACGCGTTGCTTAATTGTTATTAAAAGGCTCTTTACATAGTCAATTTAACAAGGTTTTATGAATGCTGTACCCAAAATTTATATGGAAGATAACAGTATTTTAGGACACATACATATATACTATGGTACATATTTGCCCGATGATAGGACTTCGTAGCTTCGTAGGGATGAGTGGTACCCACTCGTTAATTGTTTTCCGCCAAAATATGATGTACTGAAATAGTGTATCCCATTCATTGATAGTCCATTATCGATGAACAATCGATATCGATACTGGACTATCGATATGCATTTCTGCAACACTGCTTACGAGTAGATCACATAGTGTGATAGCTCATTGATTGGTCATATTACTGTCCTATATTACTGACCACTTGCCTCAGCGAGACTCATTTGCTTGTCTGATTTTCTAAAATAAATGAAAAAAAGAATGTTTAAGTAAGAATACTTTATAAGAAGTATTTCTGAATTTAATTTCGGCTGTAATATGAGAGCACAGGCAGACCTATTCTATCGTAATGGCGTCGTTGCCAGAGAGCGATAAATAGTCTATATTCTTTCCTTTCTATTAATATTCACTCAAAATTTTAAAATTAAAATGCTACAGATCTTGCCTACATGATCTAATAATATACCCATACTTCATTTTAATATATTGAGAAAATCATAGGAAAAATTGTAAAGAAAAAACTGTCTGGGAACCGCTTTTATTTTATTATTTTTAACGCCTTGTGCACCGATACCTTGTAGTGTAATAAATTAAAAAAATGGCGCGTAGTTTGCGTAGCTTCAGACTGTACTGTTTCTGAGTCTTAAAAATGAGCGACGGTTGGTTTTTGCTATTATTTATTATTTATTAAAGGTAAATAGTATTATTGTTATTTTGTTGTTCGTAATTATAAAGTCAGATAGTCATTAGTTTATTATTTATAAAAATCTATTTACATTTCTCGTTGGTAGCATCATAATCCTTATACGACGTTAATAATTATGAAGGGACTTATACCGGTAGGAACAAAATTTGTACATAAGTATGACGCATTTTGTACCCAATTATTATTAAGCTGTCCCCAAGGCATATTAATATTATAAGCTGAAGAGTTTGTTTGTTTGTTCTTTGAATTTAAACGTCCGATTTGAAAAAAACTTCTACGAAAAAAGATTATATCTTTTGTCGTAGTCTTGTTTCTTAGTATAATTTACTTGCTATATTCTATAATAACAAATATTTATACTGTTGTTATCGACTGGGCGTAGCACACGGTTTGCACGATTATATAACGGTTTAATGTAATGGAAATTGTAAACACTTATATTTCCCTTTTTAATCTTTAATTAACTTCAATACATATCAGATAAACGAGACTAACATTCTATTTTACCGCTTACTAGATCTTCAAAATAATTTTGTTTTGCTGATTGTTTCCGAGGATTCGGAGGCCAGAATGATATAGCATATTTATTCCTTGCTTCGGGTCCTGCATTAGGTACTTTGACATGATTTCAAGTTATCCTGTCACGTTTAATTGTTTCTTCCATTGTTAAGTCTTAACTTTTGTCTCATGGATTGATTTATTAAATATGTATCACGTAAATTGTATATGACTTTGCTTTATTTATTACGTCTTAGAACTACACACACTACATATTACAATTTTAACATTTTTACCTATTAATGCCAGACGCAGTCTTCTACCACCTAAGTACTGTATGCTTTTCTTTCAATGCTTTGCATTTTTTTTACTTCATCATAATTAATTATGCATTCTAGTCAACTGGCATAAGGTCAAGTCAGTCACCTGTCAGGGTTTTAGGGTGTCAGTT
Source organism: Vanessa cardui (assembly GCF_905220365.1). Lineage (NCBI taxonomy): Eukaryota > Metazoa > Arthropoda > Insecta > Lepidoptera > Nymphalidae > Vanessa > Vanessa cardui. The sequence goes on along the minus strand of NC_061130.1, from coordinate 9,549,248 downwards.
ACTGACTTTGTCTGGGGAAACCTGTGTGGTTTGACGGATATTTGTCAATCAATAAGTAAGTACGTTTCTCTTGCTTATTAAATTTTTTTCGTTCCTTAATTTTTTTTTATTTTATGGAATAGGTTGGCGGACGAACATATGGGCCACCTGATGGTTAGTAGTTCAGCTATAAACTTTATTTTTGATGTTATCCTTTAAAGATACTCTACTACGATAGTCATAAATAGGATACAAGTACGTACTTACCCGGTAGCTATTATATATTCATCAATAAATTCGAGAGATTTTGACGTTTAGCGGTCTCAGCACGACATGCTTACCCTTTTTACATTACATACTTTTCATATTTTGTATTGGATAATAAAGTATTCATGTGAAACTACGACCCTCAATAATTGTCCTCATGCCGAAACTGAACGCTCACCAGTCTCTAATAAAAAATAAAATATATTTCCTAGCTTTGTATAATGTTGTTGCGTTAAATTCGCGTAAGTATTTGTTCAGTGTTCAGGAATACCACAATAACCTTTATTGCAGTTGCACAAACCGTTTAAGCTACTATACATACGAAACCACTTAAAAGTTCTATTATACAAATGTTACATACGAATAAAAAACCGTGAATGGTCCTCAGTTCTCTATTCCAAAGGTATAGAAACGCAATTTCACCATCGTGTAACGTATATACCTCAATTTAACTACTGCTTTTTATTTTGCAAGAGTAAAGGAACTCGGAAACAAAAGCGGTAAGTATCGTTAAACGGATCGTTGGCTATTTCGATATTAGAATCTTTCCTAATTTTATGCTTAAAAATATAGATGAGTGATTTTAACGGTTCAATTTAGGCTACATAGAGCTTTAGTAATTTGGTTGCGACTTTCGACACAAAAAAGAATTGAAACTAGTATTGGATCCTCAAATTTTCCGAATATGACTGGCATACTTTGCAAACATCAATACAATGATTTGCAATAACGACTTTTCGATATTCCATTCTGTTTATTCTCATAACGAATTCGTATGAGTCCACATGATCGGGCTGTTAGTTGAATTGTTTCAATCGTTTCTAACTATTATCAAGCATTCGTAACTGCTATTGAAAATAGTTATTAATCTAACGAAATTTGACTGTTCTCTTTTTTGTTCTTTGTAGTATAGTTTGATTTTTTTAAAGTTTAGCGTATAGGTATTCACCTCTACTAAGATCTTCTCTCTGATGAGAAGAAGAGACCTTATTACACATATATGGCATGGCAGGTTTTCATCCGAAATAATAAGCAGATTTTCGTGCGTTGATTTTCGCCGAGCACGAGATGAAACTGTATTTTCATTAGTGTGATTAATGTGTTTATAAAAAAAACTTCCATATGAATTCTGAGACCGTTGTTCGGATCTGTACGCGCTATCTTCTGTTAGTCTCAGTCCTTTTCGTATTATGAAATTGATACTATATAGAACGTGTGTGAAGATAACCTATAAATGTTTTGATATATTAATCTTCGATTATGGAAATAGAACTATCGCTATTATTAGTATTAAGTAAAATCAAACATGACAAGTTAAACAAACAAATCGTAGAATAACAGAACTGAAGGATCGGCGAGCCCTAAACGTCATAATCCCTCAAGGGGCTTAAGGCCTGTACGAAGCGGATTATCGACTTAAAGGTTTCCTCGACGATAACGGAGCTGTTTATTGATTTTATGACGAAGCTACTATTTTCTTAACCCTTAAATATAGCATTAATTAAAGTGTATTTTTTTATTTTTTATTGAGTAAATTCAAATACGTACATTACAATTCCTTCATGATATTAAATGGAAATTTTCAAATGTTCTAAACAGATAATTATTCCAATAAAAAAATAGTACTAATTAAATGTACCTGCGGGAACTTAGAGATTAAATATAAAAACAAAAGTGAGAAAACATCTTAAGAAACGTAAAAAAATTAACACCTTTTGTCAGTATACTATACAATTTTCGATCACTAAATATTTGAGTGCTCAATATAAATAGTATACTTCTACTATATCGTCAATAGAGACTCAAATGAGCCATAAAGTAAAGAAATCAGATTCGTGATACATCACTTCCTGTTTTTGGTTGTATTGCAGGGCACATGTAGTTAACCTTTTTCCTGTCCCGAGTGTCACATATGATTCATGCTTATTAACTATTATGTTGGCTATTCATGTAAGGAATATGTTAACATTACGTTAGAAGAACTCAAGACTTATGTGAATTTAGTTTGACATTTAAAAAAGTACAGCCTATAAAAATACTAAAACTGGGCTAAGGTGTCTTCTCTTATTAATATATTGGAGCTTATCACGGTCACGCTGTTACAAAACGTTTTTGTAGATACAAGTGTGGCAGATTTTCATCCAACAAAGTATTCAAGTTTCAACACGAGATGAAAACGAATTTTTATGAATGTGTAATGTATTAAGGACTTATGTTTATCTAAAATGTTTTTAAAATATGAAATATCTTACCATACTTTACAGCTATCAGAATGAAACGAATCGCTTTACGCTGATAGTTCAAGGTGCAAAATTTTGAAAGTAGGGTCTAACTATGATTGATGCTAACATTAGCACCGCTTTCGAATTCACGATTTATTCACTTTCAACCGAGGAAATCTGACATCCACATTGATAGAGTAAACACATAAAATGTAACATAGATTTCTTTTTATTTATGAAGCTTGTGTATTAATAATAATAAATGATATCACTATCATTAGGTGAATAACTATGTTCTTTTGAGCAAATATTCGGTGATATTTATGATTATTTAGCCAAATATCATTTATCATTAGTTTTGTCGCAAAAGTGCCAATATTATCTTTCAAACATAAATATTTACCTTTAATTAAGTCCATAAATAATGATTAATGTTTTTTTTTTAATTTAGCTTTTAATTTAGCCGGTAGTCGGTTAAGTAGCGTAGGTTTTTACTAGCGCCCACTCCGCCTTCGTACGGATGCAAAGTTCATACTAAAATCTAAATATACTAAAAAAAGTGTTTATTACGACATCACTTTAAAACCTCGAAATTTATCAGTTTTTCTCTACTATGTTGTGCTTGTATTATACATAGAAACCTTCGTTTTGAATCAATCTATTTATTAACCCACATATCCATCTATCTATCTGCCTATATAAAGATAAAGTCAATACTAAATACTGAGATCCCTTTCAGTTGTGAAAAAAATAAATCTCTAAGTGAACGCAATCAAAAGATATGACCGTTTATGTGGCATTTCCCACCATTTGCTAAAGAAATCAAAACGTACAGGGGTCAAATGACCTAGAATATTGTAATATATCATAGCAAAAGTATAGAAAAAAACGTAAAATTGTTGTTAAATCGGTATATGTTTATCTATCAGTAGGCGGTACGGAACCCTCAATGAGAAACTGCGAATCAGACTTTTATATCAGATTTTTTATATTGATAACAATGTTAATATAATTATAAAATACCGGTTTAGATGATGTTTACCTCATTGGTTTGCTTGTAAGGCTGACATTTTTTACATTCGATAGTAACTAGGTTTGCGTGTTTTTTAAATAATAATTATTTGTTAATTACCTATATTCATATTAGAAAGGTGAACATTTGAAAAAAAAACATAAGTTAGCCTATCTATTGAAAAGGTTACAGATTATTTATCATGCTACGACCAACGGTGGAACAGTAGTAACGCGAGTGAAACCACCCGAGGTAACTAGTATTATAATGTTGCGCTATAACAATTATGATTAAATCATCCCAATGTATGCATATCCAGGTTATAGGAAGCAGTAAAGCTTGACAAGTGACTAGAGTTTATGTTTCCTAAACTCGTAAAATGTGTCACTTCTCTCAATAGCTTTTACAATTCTACGTCAATGAATTACTCACATTTCAATTTTACTTACATGAATGAACACAGCTAGAACTATAGACTATAAAACTGACATTGTTTCACTATTCGCATAATGAATCTGTTATTTTACAGTGCTGATGATATCTATGAAAAGGTAACGCAGAGAGTTAAGGAAATAGTCCCTGGGCAGTGTGCCTGTGCCCAATTACAATGTTATATAAATATATATGAAACAAATTTTGGACTGAGAATTTTACTATATAATAGATAGGCGGACATGCTATGGACCACCCAATAGTACGTAGTCATCACAGCTCATAGCACCGTAAGAAATATCAATTATTTCACCATTACTAATGGAAACTAAGATGTTATATATCCTTTGAGCCTTTATGGCTCGAGTGAGTCAGTGTAACTGTTATTCTTGAAATCGGAACACCACTGTACATAGTATGTTTTCTGGTAGAATAATATGACGGCTTTTTAAAAAAGCACCAAGTAATTTGATTTATCAATATTTTAGTAATATATCTTGTTCTATAAATATATTATATTGTATTTTAAGAAAAAGTAATAAAGTCAAATATCAATTTATTGTTAATTTATTTAGTTTAATTATATTTCTATTCCAAGGATATTACCTAAATTGAATTTAGATTATGTATTAAGGATAGGCTAGGCTTCGAGAAAATGTAAAGTGGATATAATATTTATATAATAATATATATTATTATACACTTGACATGTTCTTTCTATTATTCGTGATGTAATAAATTTCGATCAGAGTACTTTGGCTATAACATGCAAAGCCTTAATTATTATAAAGTAAATTTTATCATTTGTAATTTACATTCATGGCATCGCTTACCTATTATTAAGTTTCTGTTAAATTAGTACGACAGCATCATTATAAGACAAAGATTGCAAACTGGACGAGAAATATCACAAGATTGAAACTATTTAAGTTTCATGAGTTCAGTCGGCAGTGTAAACATTGCCAACTCTATGCTAATGACATGAGCATCGAATGCTAATTTTTTTAACTTAATTTTTAAAACTTCCGTAAAAACAATTGAAAAATAATAGTGAAATTCAATTACATAACATGTATGTAGAACTAAAAAATCATTGATACTTATAGTTTCATTGATTCAGCCAGTTCTACGATTAACCTATTTATTTAAGATTGAAAATAGAGCTTTATTTAAAATATACCTATTTGCATTCTTCACGACTGTGAAGAATGCATGAAAAGTGACTACTTTTAACCACTTTACATTATCACACGAACAGTGTGAACGGCAGGCTACTCTGTTCGTGACTGCTAATCGAATCTTAATACCAATTTGCTGCAGGAACATAGTTGACACTTTTAGTGGTCGTTTAAAAGGAGCTTAGTCACATGAACATAGAAAAATGAGAAATAAACTCTTACAAGTTACTTGTGCTTAATTAGATGTATTTATACATTATCTTATTAAAAGAAATAAGAACACCGCGAAGAAAGCTTAATGTAATGGATAAGATGTTTGATGTGGAATAAACCTCTAGCTTTTTCCTTAAAAAGAGGTCTAAGAGGAGTTCTTAGCTCAGTCGGACATATATAATTAATTTACTATTAGTGAGATTATATGAAAGTGGAATATGTGTATACCTTTACTTTTTTATAACAGTTAAATATAAAATTTTACACTATTTCAAGTTTTTATAAAATGAATGTAATTGTTCTAAGCTATACAACGGTAAAATCCAATCCAATGGAAAAACAAAGCATATGCGACTCAGCTTTTAATTATGTATTATTCAAAACCGTTAAAGCGATTTAAAACGCAGTATATTTTCTTAAGTGCAAAAAATGCAGGCGGTCAGTGGTTTAAGTATATCGGAGCGACGCCACCGAGGGGTAAAATAGACTTGACTTTATTTAGCATTTAAAATATTCAGATTAAATAATAAAATATTTTCTAAATTATTACATATATCTGAATACTTTATTTCCAATAGCAGATAGCAAATAGTATCTATGTCAATGTGGAATTAACTTTTTGACAAAAGATAGCCAGCAAGAAACATTTTATTTGTATTGAAATAAATTATTTAAAACAAAAAAGTACAAAATATAATTAAAGGTTAAGAAATCTTGATAACATGACTTTGAAATATAAATTCTAAAACAAAAAGATGTACTATTCATAATTTCCTGTTTTCATTGTATGGTAATTACCGTAATAAAATAATATATTTTTATAGAAAACATTTAAGCTATTTGAAAGCTATTCGAAATGCCTTCAATTTATATCCGTAATGATGAAATCAAAAAGCATGCATTATCAAAGTGTTTCAACTCTGTTTCGAAATACAATTAAAAGTTACTGCTTCTCCAAAAGTAGCACCTTTTTGATTCAGTTTTTTTAGATGTTATGTGATTTATATCTAGTCTTCAAAAATACTAAAATGATAGTAAAACTTAAGTTAACATTTGTACAGCCATATCAGACTATTCCCCAGCCAGAACTTCAACGATAATGTTATAACAATGTCGTAAATTATACAACATGTGATTTCTAAATTTACTGCGACACGATTATGGTTGGCGTCAGAACTATTGAATATCATCAAGTTCAAATATAACTTCGACTAGGGTGACTATGAAGATAACATCCGAAATATAATTTTAAGCAAAGGAAATAAATGTACATTAGTTACGAGAAATATGTACACAACTAAAAAAAATTATGTACACATATTATCGCTGTAATAAGAACTGTGATCAATTTTTTAATCGGAACTATTTCGTTCCCCGCGATTAGAGTGCACTAATTGAATATACAAACAGTAACTCATATTCATCTATTGCATTCAGTTCGAATTTTTACTCTTTAAGTTACATTGTCAGTATATTTTTATTATTACTACAAATGCTCGTACGATATATTATCAAAAAAGTTATTAAGTGATTTTTTTCGCACATATGTATATATTTGCCAATATTATATGTTTATAAAAATTTAGTAATTTTTCCTCAAAGGAATAAGATTTTATGGGAAATAGAATCTAAATTGAAATAAGGCGTTATTTTGTATTCAAGCACGGGTTCTAGTTTGTCAGTGGTCACATGCTCTGGGGACTTCCCCTATCTGCAAGAAGTTTTCATAAGGTTACGTAAAAAAATATAACTTTATCTTAAGTAAGTATGAAAACAAAACTATTTCTGCGAAAACGTTACTTCATTAAAGTTCGTTCGTGTTTTATTGGTTTTGTACAAGTTTCGACAACTATACCATTAAAATAATTACATTATAAACATATATAAAAAAAGTTTAGTACATATTGCAGAAATAATACCAGAAAGACTTTTTTTTATAATAATACAGTTTGCTTTACTTTTTGCTATCAATACAATACATTTTGACTGACGCTTTAGCAGTTTGGATTTTAAAATTAGAATTCAGTGCGTAATTGAATTCTATTTTTATACTAAGCTCCTTTTTCTAGCACTCTTGTGAATTATCGAGTATTGCGTCAATTGCTCGCGTATTATAAATATCTTATGACGCAATACGATTAGGAAACACGCGTCAGCAATATCGGTTTTATTATTCGATTGAAAGGATAATAGCTATGAATCTTTATATTGCAATACTTTTAATATTGATATTCTATGTAAGCGTTAGGCTCAGGGTAATACTCGGTGGTAGAGCTCTGTGTAAGCCTGTCAAGGTAGGTATCACCCATACATCAGCTATTCTGCCGCCAAACAGCAATACTCAATGTTGTTTTGTTTCGGTTGACGGGTGATTGACCCAGTGTACACACCCTACAGGCACAAGAGACATAAAATATTTATTCCTAAGATTGGTGGTGTATTGGCGAAGTAAGGAATGGTAATTGTTTTTAACAGGGCATATAATAATTATTTGAACAATTATTTTAAAAATAGACGATGAGCAATGTTCATTGACCATTTATCAAGAGAAAAAATAAAAAAAATGTATTATTACTCAGCATACTGCATGATGATATTCAAGTGGATGAAAGTACCATGAAGAAAAAACCTGTGACCCTTATATTTGACCAAATGTCCAGAAAATATAGCATCAGAGTGGCATCGAGAAGATGGCCAGTACAAGGTTTTTTATAATAAATTAGACCTTGTTGTTGCATCCATACATTTTGTATCGATAAGTGACACAAACTTACCGCCTTTTCTAAAGACCACAATCATATTTGCAATCAAATGTTCATTGCACATATTAAATACATATTTATTATGCCGTGGGGCCTAGCCGTCTTTCATGGTAAGAGTATTTTGCTGTCTTTTTAGTGTTAACTACAATGACAATATGTAATAGAATATGCAATTACATATTTATACAAATGTTATTTGAATGTTGACAGCAGCAAATGATGTTCCATAGTAATGTTTATATTTTAAAATTATTATAGAGACAAATTATTTATTTAAAAAAAATATCATCCAACGTTTTAAGTGAAAGAAAATTCACCAGCTGGTTATACTCAATGGATAATAAAATTACTTTCAAAGACTTTTTAAATTTATACTTAGACCCTTCTTAGTGGATATGATATATTGTTCCATTGTGTCTGATAAGAAATTTCTTTTCAAAATAACACAAAAGGTGAAGTAAGGTGACGTTTTAATTATAACGTAATAACGAAAAAGGTTTCACTGGATAGTACTCTGTAAAAAGAAATATAGATTATTTTAAAATATTTTCAATTTCACGCGTAACTTAGCTGATTTAACGCGGTTTCCTTGAGTTGTTTTTTTGCACTAGGTGTATTAAAAGTGCAAAAGAAAGGATAATTGCTAAACTAGAAGCTGGTCATCTGATGGTAAGTTGTCACCATCATCATATTTATCATTCGTTACATCTCCAATACGCCACAAGCCTTGATAACTAAGTTATTATGTTAAATAGTATTTTATGCAATATTATATACACGATTAAAAGCGTGTAATTAGTATTCCTTAAATACATCCCTACAGTGGATAATTGAATAATATAGAGTTAAATAGATGATTTTCCCACTGGACGTTACTGGAAGAATGATTACGTTAGTTAAAATTATACAAATTATTCTACCTTTTATATGTAAAATTTTACCGTTTTGTTTATAAGATTATTAACTTATTATTCTTTTTATTTGTTTTCATTCATACATAATTACATTTTTAAATATAAATACGAACATAAAATATATTTAAAAATATAAAATACAGAGGCCAACCAGTGGCGGGAACAGGGTCCAAGCCACCGGTGGTCAGGGCTCCAGAGAGAGGAACTTCCTCACAATACGCGCCGTGCCGAGGAGTACGGCCTTCTGCATCAGGCCCTTGACCCAGCTACCTAACGAGAGCCTCTTAAGGTGTTGGTCGAGGCTCTTGGCCATTAGGCCATTCGCTGAAACAACTATCGGCACAATAACTGCTGTATCCACATCCCACATGTCGACAACCTCGTGAGCTAAGTCAAGATATTTTATTTGTTTATCTTTCTCAGCCTTCACGAGATTCTCGTCATGAGGGATGGTGATGTCAACAATTATCGTGCGGCGCTCTGACCGGTCTATCACCACTATATCAGGCTTGTTGGCGACAACAGTCCTGTCAGTGATTATAGATCGGTCCCAGTACAGCGTGATATGACCATTCTCGAGAACTGGGTCGGGCACATACCTGTAGTATGGTACCTCTGATACCACAAGACCGTATCGAAGTGCAAGTTGTTGATGGATAATCTTGGCCACTTGATTATGTCTGTGCAAATACTCTCCGTTAGCAAGACGAGAACAACCGGAAATAATATGTCTAAGGGATTCGCCCGGAGTGTGACACGCCCGACATATGTCCACCGTGCCATCCCTCACAATATACTTCCGGTAGTTGTTCGTCATGATAACTTCGTCCATAATCGCACAGACAAAACCTTCGGTTTCACCAAATAGGTTGCCGAACCGTAGCCAAGATACGGACGCCATAAAATCCACATCGGGTCCATGAAGGGCCCGATAGAAGCGTCCGTGTAGCTCCTTGCTCTTCCATACTTCCTTGCGGTTCTCAGTACTTAGTACTACAGGTTTGCGCCAGTTCTCTTTGCCTAAGGAGAGCGGAGTTAGTCCCTTGTCTATTGTAACTACATCTCGGTGCATATCCAAGTCAGTGTGGAGAAAATACTCCCTGAGTTTGTACACCTCACGGTTATGTAGGGTCTTGGCATTTAAAAAGCCACGGCCACCACATCTCCGTGGGATGTACAATCTCATCACCGAAGACCGAGGATGATGCATTCGATATGTAGTCAGCAGGACACGGACTCTCCTATCCAATGCGTCTAGTTCTTTTTGAGTCCACTTGAGTATGCCGAAAGAGTACATCAAGACCGGCATGACCCAACCATTGAAGGCGCGAACCTTATTGCCACCTGATAAAAGACTTTTGAGTACCTTTTTCAGGCGACCAAAGAAACGCTCCTGCAATGATTGTTTCATGTTTATTAACTTATTTTTATGTTTATGTTTATTAAATATTATTAACTTTATTATTAAGATAAGATTATTATCATTTTAATCATAATATAAAATGCAATTAATAGTATGGACAATTTTTAATAACGACTTAAACGCTATTACTATTTAATAATACGCTCTCTATTTTTTTGCTCTAATAGTCCAATGGGACAGTAATATAAGACGAGAGTAGACGTATCAACAACGACTTTACGTGCTTTCTACTACCGGGTTGCTTTTAATGATTTATCGAATTAAGACTTTTTGAATCTTGAAAAACGGCGATAATATCGAATAGTATTTTTTATTTTATTTTAGTAACATACTCGTTTGTACGGTCTAATATTTAAAAGCAATTAAAATATCGTGACATTGATAAACATCAAAATAGTGATCATCGTAGTTCAAAACATATATCAAAATGTAGACGTCCTCTATTTTTCATTATTATGTCCGTGATTTATGACAAAAGCTCAAATTTAGCCCATTTCAACTGCCTGGCCATTTTCAAGCTATGATGTATTGTGATGCAAAAATAAATTAGTATTGTGTTTTGAAATATATTGCTCTTTCAGTTTTAGAAATATTGCAACTGCTTTTATGTTTCGTATTTGTTAGCGAGTAAACAATATATGTAAATATGACGAAGAACATTTTTTTAACTTGTAAATATAATATCTAATCAATTAGTAATCAAGAATAGACGCCCTTAATTCAATCGAAAAATAAAGAATTTAAACTGTGATTATTTCTAATTTTATTGTATACTTTATTGATTTTACTAATTATTATTTATTATATAATAGTACAAAAATCTGTTATAATACTTATCTTAAATCATTGATTATGTGTAATTTATATTTTTAGTTTATCATATTTGTGTTTTTATAAATAGCTAATTCCATTTTATTTAGAAATATATAGGGATTCGACTGGAAGTTAGGCCAATAAACCATATATTTTTCAGGTGAATCATAATCCTAAGCCAACAATATTACGATACCTCAGAGTTAAAAATATTATAAAACAAAAAACAACTAATGAGGTTAATTATTTCACACAAGCCGCACATGGCTGTCAAACGCGACAAATAGGATGTTATCGGGTGTACGCGCGGGCACTGATATCAAAATCCTGTTTATGGAAGCTCGGAAACAAAACACGACGGAGAACCGTTTACAAAGATTAGTTTGCCAGCAACTCACTGTATTCTTTGACGTGAGTTGCATAATGATATGAAATGAAAGTTATTAATAAGCAACCTAACTATGATAATCAACCAGCTTATTGCTAGATATTGTGCTGTAGTTGGTAATATGTTGTTTCTATCTAACATATCACTTCCGTGCGTATATAAATAAGCATCTATACATATAATAAAATTGATTTTTCTCAATTTTTCTCCTTCTATCTGTTTATTCCGGTTAAACCCTGGAATGGCTGGACTGATAACTGATGTAATAAGGTGTAACTTTGGCTACAATAATAACTTCTATGTAAAATTAAAACGTGCACGAAGTAGCGGCCATAGTTAGTATTAAAGTAAGTATCTTCCAAAATAAGTCGGCGTAAAAAACAGTTTATTTTCGAAGAGAACTCAAAAATAATCACTAGTATATAGGCCATCGTTCAGTAAACAGCTGTATTGAAAGCACGACGACCACTTGGCAATTCATAGTGTCCCCTGGTGACAAAATTAATTTTCAGGGTATTTGAACCAAACTTAAACTCGAAATTCTTTATTCAATATGGAAGCATTACACTTACTTATTGATAGTCAAATTAACACTACCACCTTTTCGGAAAAGTAAACAACACCCAGACCTGAGAAGAACCGGCAAAAGAAAAAAAGATGGTGTCTGTATTTATAATAATCGATACGGTATAGTAAACATCTATATAATTGATCCAGTATTACAAGTAAACTTAATTACTTCGATGAAACTAATTCAGTTGATAGGAGTCAGAATTGGTTGGATAGGATTATTATAACTTTATTAATTAGTAAATTTTTGTTTATATAGGTAGGCGTACTAGCAGCTGAGCTAGCTGATGGTAAGTTGTCACCACCGTTCAATAACAATGGCGCTGGATGAGATATTTAGTAACACTCACCCATCCTTCAGACCAGATTAGATCAATAAGGAGCATTACTGCTTGGTGGTAGAATATGCGATGAGTGCTTGGTACCTCATCAGGTGGGATTGCAAAAAGCCCTACAACCCAGTTTTATTTATTAAAAATAAATTTGTTTAAGAAAAGATTAGGAAGATAAGACGATAATAAGCAGTTAAATAGTGATTGCGCAAGACAAATAAATTATCCAATCGAACGAAAGTATCTAATGCAACTCTACTTCTAGTTAATAAAACGAATGGATTCCATTTAGAAAGTAATTCAATGAAGTAAATTGGGAACTTGGTGATTCCGACTCATGCCATTACGCTAATAAATTAACTAAACTTCATGTAAACAAGAGGACTTTGCGCAAACATTTAGAAACCGCTATTCAATATTTCTTTAACATACATACATTTTGATATATTATACAGTTTCTTATAGATAACTTAGATACGTTTAACTTAGCAGAAAATAAATAATTGGAATTTGAAAATTTTATGTTTAAATTTACTATTCCTTTTCAAGATTTAAATAAGGATTTAAAGATATCATAAAAACCTGCCTGAATTATTGTAATTTAATTACAGAACACTGAAGAGAAAGATATAATATAAAGTGGTGTATCAGTCGAAATTTAACAGCAATTGTGTAAATATATTTATAGAGTTTTAATCACGTACGTACTGGTCAATGATACAAAATATGTATCTTTTTAAAACAAATTAAACCTCACAGATAAAAGGACACGGTTATAAGCAAGGGAATACTAATACAATATTGAAGTGTCTTGTTTTAATATATAAAGTTACGGTATTTGACCGTAAATTTATAATATGGATAAATATCTAATAATGTTTAGGAAACATAGTAAAAATATTATAGATATTAGCTTGAATATCTATGTCTCTTCATATGAACATTTATTTGGTGGAATTTCAGAATAAATTATATCGATAAATTCCGTTGCTAGTAAGGAACTATTTCAAAAGTTGTGAAGTTTAAACGTATTTTTTTTAAATATTAATCGCCATATTATTAAATTATAAGGTTTTGACAGCTTAAAACTCTCCACAAATGAGCTATCTAGTTTATAAATACGACACATCTCGCTATGAAAAATGCGAGCACCTTAAATGGGGAGTTGGAAAAACGCCATTATTGTGAAACATTTACTGAACTTTCATATCGTGTTTTAAAATTTGAAATGAATATTACTTTGTTTGTTTTCGTAATATTTTGTTGTACATATTTTTGTTTTTCAGTGGCTGTGTGTATTTTCACATACATGTATATCGTGATTTGTCTTGTTATAGAAAGTTTTTTTATTATTCTACTTAATAGTTATTACTTTTAGTACATACACACTCTTGCCACAAATATGGCGCGTCACACCCCGATGAATTGTGCAGTTTTAGAGCCCGACAGGCGTTTCCTTGGTGGATATTCAATGGTGCCGAAAGTTACAAACGTAATGTTAATATTTGACAGTTGCAGAATGGAAGTGGTCTTATTCTGCGAAAGTGTCTTGTTGTAGAAGAAAGGTGAGTCAAGCGAACTCACGATGTAAGTGTGCTGGTGGGCGTTCTAGGTACCAGCAATTCCCGAATATACCTCCCATGTGTGTTTCCAGCGAGATACAAAATCAGCTAATAGTATGTAATAAACATTAAAATTCGATATCGTTCGTACAAAATAATGTACATACTTATGAAATTTGGGTAATTTAAATCTATGCACATTTAAATAAAGAACATTACACTTTGCAATGATGGGGGACAGGATGAGTTCAAAGAAAGTCTGATTAATATTTATTATAAGCATTCTTGTTAAAAAAATACAAAACAGTACCTGAACTGAAAATTGTATTCGATTTACCACATAGCTTAAAAATACAATAATCTTTTATGTATATAAATATAATTCACTTTCATGATATCAATCTAGCTCGGCGAAGTCAGCTTCGAAACTAGCAACAGATTTTATTAAAGGTTATTAAGAACTGTCTTCATATATTAATTAAGTTGTGGCAGCCAGTGGCCTCATTTTAAAATAAGGATAACGTCAGCAAATCTCTAACTATCTGCTTACTTTCAACGTAACTTCTCATACGTCCGTATAATTTATGTCGTTGAATTTTTGGTAAAATGTCTCCGGGAAGTTTAAGTCATTAAAATTTAAGTAATTCTGCGAACATATCATTTGAAACGATCCTTTGATACAGGAAACGTACAATTTTATCCGCTTACTATAAACAGAAGATTTTTGTTTGATTTGTTTTCGAACTTAATATGGCGAATAAATAATTAATCAAGGAGCAAATAAAGTTATGCGGGAGGTGAAGTTTATTTTTTTTATTGTGAAATTGTGCTCGGAAATAGCGGGTGTTTTCAAGGAGCAGTAAATACTAAACAAACACTTCTTTTATTTGGTTTATTAATCCGTACTTTTACTTTTTATAAAAAAGTGTAAAGCTTTTATTATTTATCTTAAGTTATAAATTGTTTCACAGTAAATAATGAATATTTGAAAATATACCAAAATAGATTAAATGAAAATTCTGAACATGATTATTATTTTCTATTCTTGTTTTTATTGCAACTCTCTGTGCACGGGTCGCTGGTTCAATGCTGGTGAAAAATATTTTTAAGAAACGTATTTTAATATGTGTCTATCTTTGCGTAGTATTTATGATGACATCACATTATTTTTATACTGAAAAGCGAACAGTAGATGTACAAATTCATATTTTGAGATGCAAGTTACATACATCTGCATAACAAATATTATACCTACTTTTCACATGCATATTTTTCTCTTCGAAGTAACGAACGCTACGTGCTGAATATTCAAGTATTTAGGTCAACGAGGAACTTTAAAATGATAAAAACAAAAATAAAAATGAGACATGTTTGATACGGTTCCTTTTTTTCACACTAATTATTAGAAATATTTGATTATAATATTCTATACTTTGGTAGAATCTCTTGCAAATTAATATTGAAAACTATATTTATTCATTAATGTTACAAAATAATATATTAAGAAAGAAAACAAGAAAATCTTGCAGAACGCCTCTCTGACCAAAGTAAAGATTTCACAGGGAGTTAGTACTTTGTGTATAGTAGTAGTATAAGTATAACAAATTCATCAGATATTCTTCTGCAAAACAGCAGGCCTTAGTACTACTGGAAGAGTTCTTGTTTAAGTTTAAGGAAAGTGTTACATAGTTAATTAAATTTTTGTGTTTGTACCACATGAATATTTACTCAAATGATAATTTCTAGTCCTTTATAAAATAAAAAAGCGAAAGTATCTCGAAGACAAAAATGACTACATAAAATGGTATCATTCATGTCCCCAAATCTAGTTGGGCTTATTTGGTATGCTTTACATTCACGAAATCTGCGGACGATCCTGCTCATTCTAATTTCTAGTCACACCTGTGCGAACAGGATCGTGACTTTACGTTAACAATGTTGGTTTTTAAGACGCAAAGGTTCACCATTATGGCCCGTAAGACAACCATTATAAAGCTTATTCTTCTTTAATAGTACACAGTATGTGATTTAGTGAAGGCTTTTGGCACACCACCAAATTGACGCAAGCGTGTAATTAAATGTACTCACGACCACTGGAACGAGATTTTAAAAGCATTGCAAGAAGTAATGGTCGCTTATGAAATAAATAAAAAAGCTCTGATCACATTAACAAATACATCATTCTTGTTTCTTTTCCGCATCCTAATATACTTAATAAAGGTTTAATATTGAATTGTGATAATCATAAGATTGATCCCTTTGCCAAACGACATCTTGTCTAAAATTTAATAATACTAAATATTTCTTTCTATTACGAGTGTATTGGCCCTTTTATTCAGGATCTTCAGGATCAGGATCAAACAATTCTTCGTTTTTAACAAATTAGGCCTTTTTTCTGTCTTCTTTGAAGTGAGTATTGGTATAATAGCCTTCAGTAAAACGTGACGTCACTGAAAACTTACTTCCTTGACCAAAAGGTAAGATCCCATTAGTTTAGGCATATTTTGATTCTATGCCGATATTAGCAAAATTAGACTTATGATTTTATTTTATTTTTTTTCTTGGTCATAAAGAATACAATACCATATCAGTATTTGTTGAGGCAAATGTATCATTAAATTTGGCTAAACACCAAGTTTTCACAGCGCGATAGAAAAACGCATTGTGTCTAAGCATTTTAATAAGCTAGCGGTTTTATTGTGAGAGCAACATCTTTCAAGACATGATGAATAATGTAACGGAAAAATAATGAGAGTACGCCTTGTCTCGTCTAGACAGCTGTCTCCTGTAGATTATATTAGCAGCTTTATTGAAGATACTGAACATTCACTTACAATTCGATGGCCTTAATTAAAACCGACAAGTTGTTTATAGTCTGCTCAAGCAACAAGCCTAGAATACATTTAGGCAATCTTGGTCTGACTTATTTATTAAATTTTTAACGTCTTTTTTCAAAGTTTTAAGTGATTTAGGTAATCTATAAGATAATTAAGCATTCTGGATCAATATAATTTTTAAATTTAATAGTAAGGGATCCCGTAAACATTTACATATTAATTTTTCAGAAATTTTGCATAAGGTATTATAATTTTTGGACACTTTGAACACTATAATCTCATTAATTTTTATGATTATAGGAAAATAAAAATCCAAAACTAACTGAACTAAGTTACGCATTTATAAAAAATGCCGCTCCTATATATACAAAAACGTTTCTTTAACTGCAACTTTAAATGGTATGAAAAGTAATTATATCTCAGATTTTATTTATATAAACGATTAATTATTTCAATTTATACTATCGATAGTGACAAAGAAGTGATCACTATGATCAAAGTTTTGGAGTAAACTAAGAAATAATTAAGCGGTACAAAATCGTTTCCGTCAGTCTTACAAATTGGGGCTTATAGTAAATTTGGAGCTCGAAACTTTAGGGGTAATCGGAAAGTTACATCGGCCGTGCCTAGGTGAAAATTATCCGGCCTGGACAGGCGTGGACAGTTTAATTACAAGCGATAGCGTTCACGCTCCAACTCGACCGCGGCTCCATTTCTATGCTAATGCGCCCACTGTACTACACAAGACTGGCTTAACGGTTAAGTTCAAATTGTTCCAGTGCATTAACCCACTTTGAATAGACTACAGTCAAATTTTCAACTAGCAACAATGTAAAATTTAACACCGGAGTTCCAGACCTGTACCGCGTAATTTTCTAATACTATGTTACGGAAGATAAGCCTTTTTGGATAGCAATTTTAAAACTGAATTAACACCTTCAAAATAGCTCTCTGATGCAGAAAGGTTTCCTCTTCTCTTGAGCAGAGATTGGGCTTATTTCTCAAACACTTATTGTACACATGTTCATCATTCAGGTTACCTCTCGATACTATCCTTTGCTGCAAATTACAATTGCAAAGTCAAGGTAAAAACTTTATTTAAAAATGACTCTTTGAAAAAAAATCTTGACGGAGCGGAAGATTCGACGGGTACGAACCCGCAATCTTCCGTTAAATATAATTTGTTTTAGCCACCCTTGTATTGTCTAAAATTGTATTTATTTAGTTTAAAAAAAATCAACTTACTTAATATTACATATTCATATTTGAATTAAAATAAAAGCAAACGACGGCTTCACTAATGTATTTTCGCTTAAAATTAGTACTTGGATATATTAAATTCAAAACTCCATTTCAAATACTCATTCAGACGTTTAGCTATTCCCAACAAGTTTGTATCCTCAGTAGTGTGTCAAACAACTTGACTAGTTTAATTAAGGCCGTAGGATTCCCTAAGTGAGTGCTTGGTGTCTCCATTAAAACTGGTATCATCTGGAATAGCCTGTTATCTATTTGACTCAAGATATAAGGTCATTATTTTATTAAAAACGGTATCATTACTAAATATCAACGTTTATCACAATATAAACAAATGAACTGTCTCCAAACTTCTACTGATTTAAATTATTAAGCCTATTTTGCATTTTTATTGAGTTTTGAACAAATTAAACACTCTTTATATTCAGAACAGTCTCCTGTCAATTGATTCGCTTAAAAAGTAATTTCCAATTGATATAATTTATTATACACTGTTACATAAAAAATAAAACTTTGTTAAAAGTGAGAAAGAAGTTTTTATTTGTATAACTATACAATTACGAGTTACAAAATTATTTGTGGGCCCTACAGATTGTTTATACCAATATAGATCCTATAATAGTGTTACAGTTGCTTGAGTTAAGCTTAAACTAAAATTTTTGCCAGCTATACAGTAGGATAAAATAATGTTTGAAAAACCATTTTAAATATATAAGAATAATTCATCTTTTTATTAAGATAGATCACAATTATTTTCAGTATGAAGTTTGAATTCAATGCTAAACGGATGATAGAAAATGTAAAAATAACGATTGCGAAAGTTCTTGAAACTTTGAGGTGTTTATCGAATGTCACTAGTGTCACTCAATATAAATACATTAATAACCTGAAATAAATAAGAATTAATTCCATATTAAAATCAAACAAATAATCATGGAATAATTAATTTATTATCAAACAAAGGCCACTTGTTAGGTAAAAACAATCTGTTATTGCAAATACAACAACAATTTTCATACAAATAACTAACTTTATAGTGGTGGTAAATTGATCTGGAACGATTCAAAATGACTACCAAGCAAATATAGCAAACAAATTACTAAAATCTAATTCAATTAGTAAATTCACTAAAATGTTAAATGAATGTAATTTATTTTATTATTTGAATTATAAATAATTGAAAAAAGATGAACATTATATATTATTATATCTGGCTATGAACCACTTAAATAAGAGTACCTATTCGGTATTGTTAACCGACTTCATAAAAGAATGAGGTTATTTTTTTATGTTCGTTACCTTATAGCTTTATTGATTTGACAATTATTTTTATTTAATTTTAAAGCTAGTGCTTCCGTGTGTTCCTATTTCAATTTAGTCCAGTTCTGATAATGGTATCCATAGGCAAACCAAGTCTTAAATTTGGTTATTTAAAAAGGTCCACCTGTGATAGCTACTCTTATTTGTATAATTGACAGCGACGCATACTCTAAAATATTAAATGTCAACCTTAGAATGATTTTATGTAAGTTTAAAAGGAATTCTAAATATGTAACTATACATATAAAGAGGTTCCATTTAGAAATTCGTCACACAAAGTAACGCTTAAAAAAGTTCCAGCGCTTTCCTCTTTATCGTTATTCCAGCGAGTCTTTAGGGAAAAATTGTCTTTTATTCACTAAATACGAGTAAATATTTTGTAAGCAATGTAATAAAAAGAAACTTTTATTTCGTTGTTGTCATTTAATTTTGTAAACGTTACATTTAACGCAGTATTCTTGCATGTTAGTCCCGTAATGTGCGCATTTAAAGTGAGATAGATCTCTTCTGAAATAGCTGAATGACGTTTCAAACGTATAAACAATTAAACGTATACATATACGTATCTGTCATCCTCACTCTTATGATATAGCGTAGAGATTTATTGTAAACTAGCTTTACCCGCTCGCTTCGTTTTCGCATTACATTAATGTTACATTAACAGCCTGTAAATTTCCCACAGCTGGACTACCTAATACCTCTTCTCCCTTTGAGAAGAAAGTTTTCGAGCATATTCCACCACGCAGCTCCAATGCGGGTTGGTAATCTACTAATGAAATTTGGCTACATGTGTATCTATACATTCATTAGTACATCCAAACATTTAATTGAAATTAGACACATATTGGTTTTCGCGCAATGTTATCCATCGCCGTCGAGCAGTTGGAAATTTAGTTGCTTGCCCGGGCTTTGAACCCACAAGCATCGGTTAAGATGCACGCGTTTTAACTATTGGGCCATCTCGGATCATCTGGTCGCTGGAAATTTGTTGCAGCAAAATGATTTCTTAATTTTTCACTTTGTAATTAATTTTTGATCATTAGCGATGCACAAATAACAAAGAAACAAATAAAGATACATGCGAGATCTTCAATTTCTTAAAAAATATTTAATTTAATCTTCGTCATCTATTTCCCCTTCTTCGATGATGTTCTCGATAGGGTGCAGATTGTTCATTAAACCCATAAACTTATTTGTTAAGTTAACATCTCCTTTTTAGTGAATCCGGAAACATATGATTCATGAATATTTTTTCGTTGGTTTAATCTCGATGTAAAGTTGATTGTCTCTTATTATTTAAATTTCTAGTCTGTAAAAGTTTACATCACACCAACACGTCAAAAGTTGCGACCATACGTCAAAGCATCCATGGGCATATTCTTGCATATGCCTCGGACTTCCAGTGTACGAAGATGGAAGTATTGCTCTTTGTCCAATATCACAGCTACTTTATCATTCCATATTGTATCTCGTAAATGAAAGTATTTTTTGACTCGAAGTTTTAATTGGTTGTATCGAATTTAGTTAAATTGTTCGTTCTCGACCTTAGCGTACATATTAACAATGATTTTTTGAAACAGTTGATGATATTTACGACACTTGACAGTTGATGACAAAGAAGAGGTTCTGGTGGTTCAACTAGTTGTGATAAATAAACTTTGCCAGTGAAGCAGCACATACAAGCACTTTTTTTTTAAACTTGACTATATCGAAAAGACTATATATTCAATGAACCAATTGTCACATTGGGATGAATTTTGTAATCAGGATCTTCAACATAATTGAAGGTTTATTTATTGAGATTATTAATTGGTTCTAGTTCTTGACTCAGATTGTTTTAATCGTTGATATAATCCAGCTGTGGACTCGCTCGTCAGGTTTTACATTAGATCTTAATGAAGATGCTCTTGTTCGAAGATCTGGAACTTGATCATTACGTTGACTAACTGTTTCAGTAGCTCTCAAAGTAGAAATTCGGATTCTATTTACGTCTAAACATATTTCTTATTGGTGTGTTGCTTAAGCAGCTCTTTTGGTTCTATGACGCGGCGCATATCTCGTCGATGTTCTGATATTTTGTTTCTTCGGTGGCATTTTAAATAATGTGAAGAGTATAGTTCCACTTTTCTATCTATATAAATAAGGTTTTTTTTTGGATTGTTATTGAAGTTATGAATATACTTGCCAACTATGATTATTGTTCACTTTTTTTTAATCAAAATAGCTAATCACTGCGTCCGGTACATGTAATTTATTATTATCTTATTTTAAAATGACAATTCTAATTTATTGTTATGATTATTTAATGTTTATTGACATATGACGGAAATTAAGTTAGTTGTTATGTTTTTTGAATAGATTTTCTTTTTTGATTTCATTTTTTTATCGCTTGATCAAATAAAAATATTTGTAGGTACCAATTTTCATGACAATCTTTTGAACAGTGTAAAAGTCTTTTTGTCGCAGCGCCACCAGGTGGCAAGTTACATCAATAGGGATAGCATAATCAGTTTCTTTATTAAAAAATACATATACATGCAAATTTTCGTTATGATAGGTCAAACAGTTTTTGAGTCTATAGATGACATACATACACACATAATATTTTGTAAATATAGATCAATTGCGCAAACATATTTCCTTCTTGCATGCCAATTTTTGTAAAGATCGGTTCAGTCTTTCTCAAGTTATAGCAGGACATACAGACAGACAGATAAACAAAAAATTCAAAAAGGGTAAAACTGATGTCAGAAAGTCATAAAATGAATACTTGTGACGAAATTCGACAAAAAAATTAAGTATACAGAGATACTCCAGAGATTTATATATAGATATAGTTTATAGAATAGATATAAATGTTACACCATCGACTTATCACTTAAAAATAATATTTAATATAGTAGGTAACGTATTGTTTACACCTATAGGTGTAAACAATATCTATTGAATGACAATGTATATCGTGTTGTGTAATAATTTAGTTTAATTTTTAATATCAACTATGTTTTTTTTTACTATAGTGAAAAAAGTATCTGTTTAGTAAAAACAAGCAGGCGGTCGGGCTTTGTGCCAACTTCTGGATACTCATCACATATTTTATCGCCAAGTAAGGAAACTTCGTAGTTTAGTGCTTCGGTATGACGGTTGAGGGAAGCAGTTTAAATACAGGTACGAGTATAACATCATATGGCAAGTATTTACCATCTTCAGTTTTTCCATCTACCTTTTTTTTCTCGCTGGAAAAACGCATTACACGCTTCCCCGACGTGATGGAAAGTGGAGGGGGGGGGGTACTCCCCGGAGCCCTGGACGCCGAGTGTACGCCGGGTTTACCCACTCGAATACCAGCGGTACCCTCTCCGTCTTTCAGCGGACGCCACAGGATCGCTTAAGCATGCTACCGTGACGCCCTGACGGTTTGCCCGCCTATGCAGGCCTCTAACAACTACGGGTTATTCCCAGGGTACGGGGCCCCCCTGGTCCCTGCGGCGCCTATTGAGGCGGGAGAGAAGGTGCACGTAGCGCCTTTTTCTCCTCCAGGATCAGGCCCAGATACTTCATCTGGGTCTGTACCTTGGTCACCGTCCCCTGGAGGATGGTACACAAGGGGCGCCTTGTGGAGGTCTTTTCCGAGGACCGTGGAAGAGGAGGGCCTCCTTTTGGATATGGAGAGCCTAGCCCTCAAGCCTAGCATTCCCATGCGTTCCACGGTGAGAGCCGTTCCAACTTCGGCGAGGCGAGCCGCCTCCATCCGCCATCCGGCGACACCGTCAAGACGACCTGTCCCCGGGCCACTGCTTCCGTCGTCCGAGTCTTCAGGGCATTCAGAGCGTCAACCGTTGACCAGCCCGCCCTGAACCCGTACTGAGCTTCCGAGAGATCCGGACCGACCTCCTCGAGGTGCTGAACAAGACGGGTTGCGAGGATCTTCTCGAAGAGTTTTCCCGTCTCGTTCAGCAGCACGATTGGTCTGTATGCCGAAGGGGAATCCAATGATCGACCTTTTTCGGCAACAGCACCAACTTCCCTTTTTTTGAAGGCTTCGGAAACTGCCCGCTGCACAGACACTCTTTGAACAGCTCCTGAAGCCTTGAACCTAGATAGGTATTCCAGGGCTTTGCACAAAACACGCCTTGGAATCCCGTCCGGACTCTAATCTTCATCTCCCGCTCTGTGACCAGTGGTGGAGCCACTGCGTCTTCGGTCAGGGGGGGGGGGTATCTTCTGTGGAGGTTTTCATCTACCTACCTATACCACAAAAATGCAAATAAATACCGTGTGGATCATATATGCTAAAATAAACATCGGATTAATCGGAACTACAGCCTTAGTCAAAAAAACATGTCCACTTCAAGATGTTTAGTCATAAATTGGTAGTCGTGGAATTCAATCCAGTCCAGTTTTATAATAATCTAATAATTAGAAAACAATTTTGTACGTAAAGTGTAATTAAATAATACCCAGCTTATACAATTATTATTATTATGAGCTTTGTTCAAGTAATAAGATAGTATTTTTAAAATAATCTAAAGAATAAATGGTGAAAGTTTAAATTCAGCGCGTCACCAATTCAACTCTTAAAGAGTGTGGTGAGTGTGAAATGGAGACGCTCGTACTTCTGTTTTATAATCTTTACTTTTATACTCAAAGTTTTGGAATCACAAACATAAAAATAATATATTACATCTCTCGACAATGTTGTCGTACCATTTCAAACTTGTCCGTGGCAAAGTTTTCAAGACGTCGTTGAAACGCTAAGCGGTCCCGACATCTCTTGCGTTGTTGTCTTTTGTTTTTCGTTTACCAAGTATAAAATAATATTCAAGTTTTACGCCCCAAGAATTTTCTTGGCAAATATGGGTGAATTTTATTACGCATAAATTTTTATTATTATAATTCGTAAAGGTAAGATAGAATTACCTTTTTTGAATGACATTATACACCGTACGATATTTTTTTTTAGATTTTCGTGGAAACTTTTATCTTCATTTACGAAGTTATAAAATGTAACTGTAGGAGGTTTTGTTAACAAGATATAAACAATTCATAATATTACAAATCACATTAAAAAAGAACTTTTTACATTACTTTTCTATTGCGTCCGATATATACGTTTGTATTTCGAGAATATTTGTACCGGTACATAGCGATATTTATCTAGTGAGTTATTACATTAATCGCTTTATATGAACATATCAAGTGTCATACAGATTGTTTAATTTATAAAGTTGGTAATTGAATCATTTGCTGGTCCATTGGAATAAATATTCATGGTATTTTATTGTTTAATTAAACGAATTATGAAATATTTTTCAGTTACAAGTGCTCATGCTATTAATTATCAAAGATAACATGAACACATAAATGCCGTTTAGATTACAGATTCTAAGCTTTTGTGTTCAAACCTGGAATAGGGCTAATGCAGGAAATTCTCGGGAGTAGCTTGAAATTTCACACGTTCTCTAGTGAATCGGAAAGTGTATAAAAATCTAGATCTTGCAGTGGCTCTCTCTGGTCGGTTGAATTGTTGTACCATAGATAGCTCTATGATATTATATGTACTTATATACACTATGCGTATTATAATGCTTGAGAGGATTACAATAAAGAGAGCAATGCTATTTGTTTTATTTGTGGCTTCTTTGTTTGCATTAGTTAGTGAAGTAGATACCTTTAGGCTTAGACATGTCTGATTACTTATAGGAAAATAAAGTTCACGAACGAAGATTATGTTGTTTAAGTTAAAACGATTATGCTTTGGGAGTGGAAGAGCTGAATTGGCCCATGTTTAGAACGCTGCATGTTAGTCAATGATTACAGGTTCAAACCAAGGCAAGCATCACGGAATTTTCATGTACTTAATTTGTGTTCGTAATTCATCTCGTGCTCGGTGTAAACAACGTGAAGATATCTGCGTGTGTCTAATTTCAACGAAATTCTGCCACATGTATCCCACCAACCTTCTTTAGAGCAGTGTGGCGGAATAAGCTCCTAACCTTTTTCGCAAAGGGAGAGAAAACCTTAGCCAAGCAGTGCAAATTGTACAGGCTGATTCTGTTAGTTATTGAGAGTGTAACGGAACGAAATTTCTTTTATAGATTTTCACTAATTTTACAAATTCTTGTAGGTATGTAGAGATCAATAGGTTACGTCAAAAGGAGTCTGACGATGTAAGAAATATAAGACATATTTATATGATCAATCTATATATCTATCTATCTATCAATCTTTATTTACATAATCAACTTCCAAGTAAATTATTTTCATGCAATGGAAAATATTTATACGTAATTACACTTGCATTGTTAATATAATTAACAAACTGTTGCCTACGGTTTTGCCCGCAAGGAATTAAAATATTTGTAGATTCACTTAAAACATTAAATTAATTTAAGACCACTTTATATACGACATTGATGAGTATGTCACCACCTTAGGGGTTGAATATGCGGAAACGCTTAAATATATACTATTTATTTTTAATGAGTATTCCAAAAATAAAGTTTCATGTTTCTAACTTAAAAAATGACGTACTTCTATACTCACTTTTAACCTCTATTTCACTCCCTTAGGGTTATTATTTCCATAATTTCTTGCTCAGCGTTGATCCTATTCATCAAATCATGGCCCTATCTTAATAGTTTACACTCAGCGATAATGAATCAATCAGGGAGGACATGTTATTTAATACACTATGAATCGATTTTAAATCGTGTTAAAGTTTATGCATTTTTAAAATGATAAAATTAAACTTACCAAATACACAATTGAATGAATCAGAGCGCTAAATAAATATGTTTTTTAGTAAGATTTCAAAAGTATACCTAGTGTTAGTCAAGTTTTACTATCCACAAGTTTACAAACGAGCCAGTCGTCGGTTGTTTGTTAATTACGAATGCGGAGGTTCTTAATAAAGTTCTATTTTAAACGAATTACCCATAAACTTGTAACTAGGTTGCTGAGTTTTAAAGTAGACGAGGAAATAAGTAACAAGAAATTGCTTGAATTAACCATAAACTTAAATTGATCCGTAGTTCGTAGATTTAACTAATTGTAATCCGATACATAGCTTTACTTGTTGTAAGCTTTACTCGATGGTGGGATTTTGTGCAATCCTGTCTGGGTGGGTACTAAACACTCATCAGATATTTTGCCTCCGAACAGCAATAGTTTTGTATTCTTGTATTACAATTTGAAAGGCGAGTGAGCCAGTGTAAATACATGCATAAGGTCACAGGATTAGTAGCGCAATGGCAATGTAAGAATAGTCAATATTTCTTCCAGCATCAATCTTTATGATGGTGACTACCTACCATCAGATGACTCATTCGTTTACTTATCTACCTTTATCATAAAAATGTAAATTAAATAGTCACACTATATATGAACAAAGTATTGTACGTTACATGAATATCCATAAAACAATGCAATTTATGTGTACGTAGTTCGAATTAATATATTGTTTTGCGTTTTTTTCTTATTTAAATTCTGAAACTCTGGAAACAATAATAAACTGATATTTAATACTCTGCTCTTAATAGTTGCATCAACGATAAATTCCATGAAAACTTTAAAGGAATAAAAAATGTTACCCTAACTAAAAAATCATTTTGATACAATAGTATTAAAATGAATTTTTAGTTTAATATAATATTATACTTCGTATTTTGTTTAGAAATAAAAATATATTATATAATACGGAACTATTGATAGAGACTAAAGAGGAGAGAAACGGGTGCAAGGTGCCTGTTTTATAGAATAAAAAAGCCATTAAGAAAATGCAGTACTAACAAGAGTGGCTTCTAAACGTGTGACACTAAGAAGACACTGTTGTTACATTGAGAAGTCACAAAACAGTAAAGAGGTGCTCTTTATATGGCAACCAATAGCGCCTGTGAAGGCAAAGATCCTTAGATGAAGACAAAACAAAGCGCTCAGGAAAGATCACATTTCTAACCATGACGGTCTCACAGAAGGAGACTACGGCCTCCCACGCTGATGAGAATTTTAGGCCTAATGAGATAAAATTATGCATTAAAGTAAGGGAGATTGTCCAAAGTGTATCTTCTAAGAAAGTTAAATAGGAGATCAAGCTGGACCGACCGTCGGGGCGTCAAGGGAGCATGCGAAAGCGATCCCAGGGCGCCCACCAAAGGAACGGAGAGGGTAATGCTGGTGGTTATTTCAGTGTACTACGTCTTAGCACTAGCGAATTTCACATAGCCAACCACGAAATTGTCATTTTCGATGATAAAAATATGAAAAACAATATTAAAAGTTATATTTATAAGCAAGAGAAAGATGTTAAAGAGTTTCTGAAAATTCATTACACAAGGCAACTGAAAGTGAAATTTAAATTATTATTTTGTATAGAAATTCGCCTTCCGTCAATGTTTGAAACATGGGAATCGGTGTATGCCCTTCTCTTTTTAAATAAAGGACTAACTTACTAAATAAGTTACAGTGTTTTCCGATGACACATACCATCGGATACATAAGTAATCCATACTAAAATACGTTAATCCGAACGCTAATCCATACGCTAACCATGAAAATAAAAAAAAATATTTTCCCATATGAACTTCCTAACTTCACTGATCAATAAAGTCCCGGAATCACTAAGACAGACGATTTAAAAAGAAGATGGTAGTTGCGTATTCTCAATTGCACCGATTGGCCAGCCGGCTTCGATTAGTTAGTCTTTGAACAAAATAAAAATAAAAGAACTTAAAAATATATTTAATTTTTGTATAGTACTGAATAAATATATTTTTAAAGGTTTTTACTTGCATTAAGGAAATGCTTGGTAAGTGGTTTATAAAATGGCGACTCTCCAACACCACATTCAAGGGAACGTCCATTTTTCATAGTGAGACGTATCTAACGTAGCCATAGTAATATTTTTTATCTCTACAAACTGTTTTTATATTGAAAATAAAAAGTGTAGCTATTATGAATACTGAAAATACTATATACTAAAAAAATAGTATTAAACATATATTGAGTATAGTCAAAGTCAAATTATTTTTTATTACCATATTAATAAAATTCTTTATAATACTTTTCAAACACACGTATGAATACGAATATATTTATCAATTTTTAAATTAATATGATGGAAGAAATGCTGACAAATATACAATCTTTCCAACCATCATTATTTAGTACGAATTGGTTACATGACAGTGTTATACGAATTTACGATACAGTGCAGCTGCTAGTGCATTAGCCAAGGTTGGTTGTCATACAAGGAACATTTTTCGAGTATAGTAAGGTTATCGTGGCAGAATTCCAAGTAAAGGCAAGCTCTCAAAGGCGGGTAATTTGAACGCGAATTATGCAAAATTCTCACGTTTCCCTGCACCTAGTAAATTCACAGGACACAAATTTTTAACCTGGATTCTTTTCAGTTTATTTATCGGTGTAATTTCCATTGTCCTATGTTTGCAGATGAATTGATGTAGGTTCAGTTTAATTTACTATTTTGGTTTGATTCTTTTCCCTTTGCTTTACAAAAATCTTTGTGTGGACATCAGTAACATTTTAGTTGATTACTGTATTTGACTTTGTAAACATTCGCAGCGATGAGTAAACGTCCCAGATGGACTTATTCATTGATACTTTTAATAAGTATCAAAAGTACCAATGAATAGGTCCACCTGAGAGGAATTTAAAAAGTATCTTTGCATTTAGGATATTATTTATTCCTCTGTATGCTTTCATTGAAGTTGTACCGTTAGATTATAATTTATCTAGAGAGGTTTTATACCGTCGAAATTTATGATACAATTTATTTTATAAATTTACTTTTTTTTAATTTAAATTAAGTATCTTGATATATAGATCATAATCAAACATATATCTGACATATACAAGAAAATGGATTTTTCGACCTTTATAATCTGCGACATACGTTCTTGATAATACTTTGCTGATTGCCGCCCTCATATGAGTTAAAATGCTGTAATGCTTGATACGCTTCCTCGAAACTATTAATCTGTACATACAACATCCATACATAGGCATGTGTTTGTATTCAATTTTGCCGGAGGCCCACGGCCTGGCGGACATCTCGGTTTACAATACAAATATTCACATTAGTGTAAGCATACTAACTTTGATATAGCTTATTATTTACTAAGCGTCGATTTATGAATTTCTGTTAATATATATATATCTTAAAAAATTGCTGGATTTGGATTTTTTGGTTAAATTAATATTTACTACTTACTGTCATATACATACTGAAGCTACCATCACGTTCATATGTATATGTTTCATTAACATTCGAAATTGTTCTTGTAAACATGTTTTAAAATATGAGAGATTGTTTGAGCCTTTTTAAATGTGAACATTTTCTATTTCATTTGATTTGAATAAGATTATTTGAAATTAGAACACTTGTATGTTGCTAACCATAACAACACTTATCACAATAAATTTACTTCATAATTCGAATAGGAATACCATTAGTAAATTTTCTGCATTCGAACGCTGAATTCAACAAATTTATGTGTGGATTAACATGAGTTAGATCATTGTAGTTACTCGATTGAATTGCGGTGCACAAAGTTCATTCATTATATGGACTAGATTAAATTTAATTTGATCATGAGTATTTTCTCATGCGCTTGCTTTTCAATACTTTAATATGCATTTTAAGTTTTTCGATTCGGTTTCAAAACGAGTTTGTCTTATTATAGCTAATGGGATGATATGAAGTCTCAACGGATATTTCATCATTAGCATATAGCTCAGTAGCATTAAATTGCAAATCGAAAATAATTAACCCAAAAGGTTTTATCATTCAAATGGCTTAATTTATTAAAAATCTTAGGTTGTCTCCAAAGGACTATACTTTAGTGGTGAGGGTAAAAATGCTCATGACAATGAGCTATTCACTAACAAAGCGATGTATTTGCGTAAGCAATAATAATCATAAAATACAGTAATCGATAAAAATTTCGTCTGGATCTAGACCATGTATGTTGTACATTATTTACATATAGTATTAACACTCCGCCGTCCGTATGTCACCAGGCTGTATCTGATATATTTCTGCTAAAACAACAATTACCAAAAATCATGATAAAATAAATATTTGACGGGGCTCCCGTATAACAGACATGTTTTTTTGCTGTTTTTATACCTGCTCGCAAATGGCCGGTTTTGAACATACATATTTAAAGTGTCGGCAATTAATTATAAATATACATTATATTCAACATACACAAAAAGGCACAGAAACACTTAAATTAACTGCCTCGTTAAACTCGTATCAAAATATATTTTTAAAGTTACCTCTCACTAAAGCAAAAAAAACGTTTTACCAACTTGAAATACTACGAATTCTTTGTAGTTGTTCGATTAGATGTCAGTGATTCGACTAGTAAAACTTTTAAAATAGATTTGAAATAATCGAAATTATTGTTTCGAGGGACAATAAAATAACTTTGGTCTATCAATAAATCAAATCCCTTCTTTTATTGGTGAACAAAAGAACAATGTCTCACTTTATGACTTGAATATTTGTATTTTGTTATAATAAATTACCTTCAAGTTAGACAGCCTCACCTCTTTAAACGAAAAAAATAATATTTATTAATTATTATTACTAACTATTTTACCTTTAGTACAGCGATACCTTTTATGTAAATCGACTTATCTTTTATTCTCAGACAGTCCTATTCAAAATTTAATAATAAGAATAATTTTATTATGTTAATATTATATCATTATAATATTTATTACTACTTCTTAAAAACTGACCTGATATTTTAGTATTTAATTGGTTTAAGCGTTACTCCTTCGAGTTATAGGCGAGTTTTAAACGCATAATAATGTACATGATTATCAAATTATCAGAATTAACTAATTTAAATCATTCCTAAATAATAATTACATACATACATAGAAAGGCAGTTTCAATGAACGGTAAAGTTAATGATGCCTGAAAACAAGATACACGATCAATACTATAATTCAGCCTATTTAAATTTTATCAAAAGTAATAATATGATCATACTGTAATACTAATGATTACTATGCTAATGTGTGAGTGTGTGTGTCTTATAGGATGTAGCCTTTGTCGGTATAAATTCACCGAGTTAATGCGTCTATTACAGCTCATTTCAATTGAAATTTTGTATTAAAGAAATAATAGATGTATTGTGCTAATAATGCAGCAGTCTAAGCGGTTAATTTTAGGACATTGTTACGTAAGTGATCGATCTTGCTTCATACATATTTATATTTTTTATTTAAGACATAGTTACCAGAAATGATAAGACTCAACTAAACTAAAACTTACTAACTAATTAATACAGTAACAGCCTTTAAATTTCCCACTGTTGGGCTAAAGCCTCCTCTCCCTTTAAGGAGAAGATTAGATCATATTCCACCACGCTGATCCAATGCGGTTTTGTGGATCAAGAAAGTATTGCGAATAACAATTAATATTTTCACAACAGTTGAATTAAAATGAACGCACAATACGTAAAGTTTTACAATGTGTATATTTACGTGTATTTAAGTTTTAATCACATATTCTAAACCAACAGTTTATTCACATATTAAATAAGTTAATGTATCAGTATTTAGTGATGACTATTTGGTTTTATCTAAATTTTCAGTGATGATTGTTTCATTAATTTTGTACGGTTTAATACAATATGTTCAAACTTCAGTACATGATGTTGTGAAAGCTTTGTTTACGCCTAAACGTGTATCCACCTCATCAAACAAACTACACGAATATGTAGTCAAATGAACTGTTCATTAGTAATTACATTTGTCTGTATTTTTAATTTGTAACATGTATCTTTTAATAAGTTATTTCAGCTGAATTGTAATGATACCCTCAAAAATATGTATGTTCGTGTATACGCCCACAGATTAAGATTTTTTTTAAAAATAATACTGAAAAAGTGAGAGTTAAGCTCCTTGATCTTCCTTAATAAATAAGACCTTGACCAAAGACTGCGACATGAACGAATGTTACATTCTTAGTTTTATCTCGAGAAAGGAAATAAATTTAAACACGCGAAATGGGTAAAGAAAAGACTGACTTGTCTCTAAGTATTTTAATTTATTACTGATGATAAAATATAAGGACGAAAATCGATTGCTTTCATTTGCAAAAACCTTTTCAATATTATAATAACACATCATTTAAATTTTCTTCTTTAAATATAAGTGAATAACATTTACGCGAAAAATAAATATTATCATAATTAAAGTTTGTAAGGTATTAATATAGATTGAAAATTAATTTTCGAAGAACAAATCTCTCATATTTCAATACTTTAAAAGGCTACCGTCAATCAAATTTTCGTTTTAATTATTTTTTAATTTGTTAAATAAAATTATATACCTTTTCAAGCTGAGTAATTGTTTTAAATTTACATGCATGTTTTGTATGCCATAGGTTGGCGGATCATATGGGTCTGATGGTAAGTGGTCACCACCGCCAATAGACAATGGCGCTGTAAGAAATATAAACCACTCCTAACATCACCAATGCGCCACCAACCTTGAGAACCAAGATGTTATGAGAGGGTGGTACCTACCCAGATGGGCTTGCACAATACAATGCCACAAGTATATGTTAGTTAAATGTATAAAAAGCTCTTCTAATAATATATATATATTATAATAATATCTACACGTAAATAAATAATCTTTTTTATATAATAATAAATATTTTGTTTACACTTCACTTTGTTTAACATATGAATATTATTTGATAACATCGAACAATTATTATAACGCTTAATAATATTGTTGTGCCGATAATTATCCTATGTCAAATCTATTATCATTCTATTCGTTCAAGAGTGACCATTATACGTAATAAACATTAGTAATTTTTGAATTTAATGAACTAAAATTAAATTAAAAATCCGGAGTTATTATAGCCCCAAAATGTTATTAATTAAATGTTAGAAAATATATTTTTATTAGATATAAGCCTTACGATTTTGTAATGTTCAAATTAAGTTTTATCCATAGACATTGGTCCTATAGACATTTTTTCCATTCATTACGTCGCTAATTTATTTGTCTGTGGACGCGTGGAATGCAATTAGTGGCTTTCAGATTACTACCACTTACACGCGTTCACGCACATAAAGCTTGATAGTGCCTTTTCTTCTGGCTCGCTTTACTTGGTGGTAAGGCTTTGTGCGAGTCCGTCTGGGTAGGTCTCACCCACTCATCATATATTCTAACGCCAAACAGTAGTAATTAGTATTGTTGTGTTACGGTTTTAAAGGGTAAGTGAGCCAGTGCAACAACATGCACATACATAAAACACAGACATAACATCTTAGTTCCCAGGTTGGTGGCGCTTTGACGATGTAATGCCTTACATTGGTCAATATTTCTTCTAACGCCTTTGTCTATGGGCGGTGATGACCACTTACCAGCGGTAGCCCAGTGGCCCTTTCTTCATTTTTTAGGAATTGCTCTTCCGCCAACGCATAGCCTAAAAAAGAAGAAAATAAAAAATAATGTCACTATTTGCGAAATAAAATTATAATTACCGAAATAAAATATAGCCGATGTTGCATATGGACAAAATGTTGCTGCTGGACAAATTGTTGGTAAAACTATATGACAAGATACAAAACAGCTATTTCATTTAATCAGTATATATATACATATAGTCTATGATGAATGTCATCACGAAATCGCTATTATACGTAAATATTTTTGAAATTTATAAATTCTACGTATGAAACTTTCTTGTATCGGTTTTGGCAACGTTTGCTTGGGAAGCATCCGGACCGACAATTTTCTCTTTAACTATGTTAACAAAATAAGTTATGTCGAAAAAACATGCAGTATATTATAATCATAATTTTAAAACTCATAGTTTTTATCCGCCAGGACACAAAGTTAAGGGTTATAAATGTGCCACCGCAGAAACTAGAGTTGATTCCACCCTGCTATTCTCATGTAAGTTTAGTCTAATGATCACCACAGTTACCGTCTCTAACATTAATGTATCATAGGAATGTCATTACATTTGTCGTTTATCCTTTTTGCATACTTATTTTGATTTTAGTTGTTTGTTTTACCTAAAAACTACCATTCAATCTAAATTCCATTCAATCTGCCACGCACTTTTTCCCAATTACCGCAGGACAAGCGTGCAAAGTGTAAGTTCTGTTGCTTGATACATAAAAGCAATGTAACGTTAGAGAACCAATAGAATAATACTTATATAATCAGTGTAAAATAAGCTCTACTATTTTAAAATGTTTCTATTTACATTAAAACCAATATATATAAAAGAAAATCATGAAATGCAGTAACAGTGTAAACAAAATAGCCACCCACACCAAGCTGTGGTCGACTTGAAAATGATAGATAGAGACAAAAATCTCTGTACCCCGCCCTTTCTCCTAGCAAACAATAGTGGGATGCATCTTCATGGAATAAACTCACAGTATAAGTTGTTCTCACTTGATGAATGGAGAGCACCAACTACAAACAAAAACTCTGGTAAGCTTTTGAAGTGTCTGATATCGATTTCTTGTCTTAACTTGTCTTGTAAGCTGATACAACAAATTCCATATATTATCGTCAATATGAATCAGCTTGAGACTACTGACTTCCTTGGGAATGGTTGATCCCATAATTGTAACTTAAAAATTATCTCCTGTGGAGAAGCAAATGGCTTCACGAGGATTGGGGTTTTTATTCAAGCCAACTAGCTATTTAC
The DNA here is from genome assembly GCF_905220365.1 of Vanessa cardui. Lineage (NCBI taxonomy): Eukaryota > Metazoa > Arthropoda > Insecta > Lepidoptera > Nymphalidae > Vanessa > Vanessa cardui. The sequence continues at coordinate 9,514,040 of NC_061130.1, read as the reverse complement.
ATTTATTTAGTTTCATTTTTATGAAACGTGAATATATATATATAAAAAAACAGAGTATTGAAATGATCAGAAACGACTAAGTTGCCATTTTCATGTCTGTATGCACGTACTCCGTAAAAATCATACAGTTAAACCAGTCTTCGAAATAATAGTATCAGCTTCTGCCCGTATATTATTAGCTAGCTTTTACAAAATTCTGAATATCTACGTAAAATATGTTCGCTGTAATGCACTTGAATTCAAGCCAAGCTTATTCGAACGTAATAGTCGTTGCATATGGCCCGAAGTAACAATAGCTCCTTATGGCTCTTCGTAGAAAATATGTGAAATGAATTTCCAAATATCGGAATATGCCTATGATATATTTGTGTCAATATATCATACCCTAAAATTTATTACGTAATAATACTAAATTTGATAACTATTACGATAAATTAATTTTCAAATCGTAAAAGAAGCCCGGATTCTAACAGATTATATCCATGTTTTGAGATCTCCAGAAAATTATTTGTGACTAAATGTGCCTAAATGTTCTTGCAAATTGTAATCTGCTCTTTAAACTACTTAAATATATTAATAAATAATGAGAATTATTATGTACAATATTATATAGATGATAAAAAAGTTTGGAGATAAAGAACCAGTCGCAGCTTAACATTAAATTAAATCTTGTAATATGATGAAAGTGCTTGTAAGAGCCTGCTTAAAAAAAATTTATTTAAACTTATTATGTTTTTGCAAATAAAGTTTTCGTCAATTTGTATTTAAAAAAAAATGAAGACGTATTTTAATATCTTTGTGAAGTTCAGTAATTGCCTCATTGGTTACAAAGTATTCAGGTTCCAGATCCCGGGATCCTGAGCTCAAATCCCGGTTTATGGCATACAAAGTTATTGGAGTATTCCTTTGGGAAATTCTGACTAACTGCGAGGAGTTAGGAAGTTGGTATTATTATACTCCCGTGCCGCGATAAGCTCTTATAATTGTTAGTTTGCAGCTGATATCGTGATGTGTCAGATTACCGTCTCTTCGGATTTTGATGACTGCACTCACTAGAGTGCACCTTTTATCTGTCTTGAAAAACTCGGTTACGAGTTTCACCACACAAAGGAAGGAAGCATGAACCATGCTTGGCATCGAGGGGTCACACAAGGATCACAAAAGGGAATTCCTCTAGTATCCCCTCATATTTTAACAGCTGAATTCGGTTAGGAATATATTTATTATTAACAATAATAAAATTACTTAGTAGTAGCGCTTTGTCCAAATACGTCTGCGTAGAAACCAGAGAATCATTAGATACCCTATCGTCAAATGTGTTTAATTTAGCAGTATAAGTGAGCCAGTGTAATAATAAGGTGGTAGCTGAAGATGTAAGGAATAGTTAATATTTCTTAAAGCGCCATTGCCTATAAACATCGGTGGTTGGTCCCTACCTATATGATAAAAAAAAATATGGGCTGTATCTTTTCTATTTTTTATACATATTTTTTCTTTAGGCTTGGTGACTTTTCAACCGACTTCAAAAAGGAGGAGATTCTCAATTCGTCTGTACTTTGCTTTTTTTTCCTTTTTTTATGTTACAGCTCCAAATATAACAATATCTTTAATAGAGAATGTTCGCTAATTTTGATTATTAGCACTCTATATTGTCTGTCAATAATAAAAAATAATAGTGAAAGAATTAATTCGATACGTCAATTACTTTCCGAGTTATAAGTAAAACAAGTTGTTACGCACGACGCGGGCTGCCCGTGACGGTGTGACGTCATTGTACAACACGCTCGGTGTTCGTGGTCACGGGTAGACAGGTCTACCCGTGACCACGAACACTGCAAAGTGCTCGAAACGTCGGGATGTTTAAAAATAATTAATATACGCGATTCATCCGTTATAATTAGTTTTATTTAAATGCATATTTATTTGTTTTAATATAGGGGTTTGCTTGTCGGTTTTTCTTTTTGGTAAAATTTTTATTTGTTTATGTTAACTTATTATTATAAATGCATCATATGTCTTCTTATTATGCTGTCAAATTAATTGCTAAGTTACAATTTCACCTAATATAGTGTCTTTTTATCTTTTACTATCAATTAATTTATTTCGTTGAATAAATAATTTGATAATAATTTTATAATATCATAGAAATAATTAGATGACAGATATTTGAATCTTCAAATTAATTTATGTCCCTCTGGTTAATTAGCAATGTAATCAAATTAGCACCTATTAAAACTGTCAGTTCATATGAAGAGTTGGCTTTAAAATAAAATAAATTGTTTAATTAAAGTTAAACACGACATGATAATGTTTGTTATGATTTAATTAGAAACCTCACAATGACCTGTAACTTTGTAAAATACTTCAGAATTAAATATGAATATATAATAGCGATTTAAATCCAGACTTGTTTGGTTTCGTTTCTCGGAAGTCAGTACCTAATAGCAATGATTTTGGATGATTGGAAATATTTTAAATATTTTGGGTTAATTTACAAACCTATGTAATATAGATTTAAATATTGAATTTACATTTATAAGCTACAGTTATTTTATTTATAAATTGTTGAAAGATAACTCTTGATATTAATTAATAAGGTTCTTCTGTATTCAATTTAAGCAAAGAATATATAAGAGATACAGTAATGAAAATTAAAGTTATCACAATGTTCCCGGTTCCAGCATATTCTGCCGAGCGCCAGTTTTAAATTCCCGCCAATGTTTTCTTTTTTTTATAATGTTGCCCACTTCAAAATCTGTAGCGACAACATCCGGCCCTCCTGCAGACGCATTCGCCCTCGAATGACGTTTTAGTCTGGTGTATATAGCTGTAAACAGAGGTTAAATATTATTTCAAATTAAAATTATATAGATAAATAGTATTCATATAAGGATGTACACGTGATATCCCATAATGAATACTGCCGAACCAAGGTTCTACCAGATATCTCGTATATCATCGTGGTAATCGTGACTGTAGTAGCATAGGTATTCTTATGGTTTAACCAACAGCACCTTAGGTCACTGTTGTTGCATATCACCATGTTATCATTCGCAGCCTCATGGCTTAACCAACAGCACCTTAGGTCACTGCGGTTGCATATCACCATGTTATTATTCGCAGCATCATGGCTTAACCAACAGCACCTTAGGTCACTGCGGTTGCATATCACCATGTTATCATTCGCAAGAGACAGCGTTCACATAGATGCCTGTCACGTGCTTTAACGATCACAGTGAATCACTCTGTTGAAAGCTTTGTACACCAGACATTAGACAATTTCTATATTTTTAAACATTGATATTCGTCGAAGTTACTAAATTTAAGTAACTTACAGTCATTTGCGTTCCTTATATATATTTGACAACATCCGCTTTTACTCATCATTGGATATGTTTATCCAAGCTTTCATGTTCTCGACACAAGCGACGCCGTTGTATCGCTTCGAAGACCTTTCAGCTCCTCTCATATCTTCCACGCGATATCTATCTTTCCCTAGACATTGCTTTACTTGAAAAGGCCCTTTGAACTGAGGCATTAACTTTTTACTCTGCCCCTCATTATTATAACTAGGAATCTTGATCACCACCAAATCACCTACTTTATAAACAGGAGCTTCTTTCCTCTTTGCATCAAAAGCTTGTTTTTGTTTATAAGCATTTTCTTTAATTTTAGCATCGACTTTTTCTCTTAATTTAGTCACATCCACAATAGGTTCTTCTTCGTCCATCATGTTTTCGTGGCTCATCTTTAAACGATAGCCAAAGAATACTTCACTGGGAATCGCCGATGTGGTTTTGTTAATAGTGCTATTTATGCCTTGTTGAATTGTAGGTATATGTTGGTCCCACTTATTATTTTCGCTATTGGCCCCCATTGTGCGTAACGATTCTAATATGGTTTGGTTGTATCGTTCAACTTGCCCGTTGGAACGAGGAACGGCTGTGGCTATAATGTGATGTCGTATCCCTCTATCTTTACAGAATGAACTAAATAAATTAGATGTGAATGCAGTACCTGCATCACATATGAGTCTCTTTGGATTTCCAAATACTTTAAATATTTTGTTAAGCTCATTGATGACACATTTACTTTTAGTACTCTTTACAGGTGAAATAAAAACGAATTTAGTAAAAGAATCTACTATTACCAATAAGTAAGAATTTAGTTGAGTGGTTTTTACAAATGGTCCTATATGATCTAAGTGAAGTGTATGAAACGGTCTCGCATATTTAGGAATGGGAAATAGCTTGCCAGGCTTTTTTCCGTGCAAGTTTTTAAAGTAAATACACTGAAGACAATTTTTGATATATTTAGCAACAGTTTTCTTTAAGCGAGGAAACCAATACATTGAACTGATTCTTTCTACCGTTTTATCAACCGCGAAATGACCAACTTCATCATGGTTTGCTCTGATTACTTGCCAGATACATTGTTTTGGAACTAGCCAGCGTCTACCAAATTCCGTGCGCATATACATTTAATTGCCCAGTAATTCGTAATTATTAAATATTTGCCTATTAGACTCGGCCTGTCCTGATTGTAAAATATCTCTAATGCTACAAATTTTTGGGTTTTGTAACTGCACCGATAGCACCCAGTCGCCCTCTGATATGTACAAAACACTACTCTCTACACATGTATTGTGGTCAGCAATGGTGGCAGGGTTCCTGCTTAAGGCATCCACGTGTTGCATTTGAATTCCTGGTCGATGGACTGTCTCAAACGTAAATTCTTGGGTTTGCAATACCCACCTGCTAATACGTGGAACAATATCCTGTTTATTTAAAGCATGACGAACCGCGTTACAGTCTGTTATGATTTTAAAGTTTGATCCTAATAAATAGTGTCTAAATTTATTTAACCCTACCACTATCGCTAACAACTCGAGCTCAAACGAGTGGTATTTTTTTTCTTCATTACTTGTTTGTCGGCTATAAAAGTAAACTGGCCTCTCCCCTGATTCGGTCATTTGCATTAGAATACACCCTAAGCCCTCACGACTAGCAACAGTATAAAGAAGAATAGGTAATTTAGGATCAAATATTAACAGTATAGTATCACTTGTTAAGATGGATTTTAATTTAACAAAGGCAATTTCTTGTTCTTTTTCCCATTTCCATGTTACATCTTTCTTTAAAAGGTTACTAAGTGGACGGCATGTCAAGGCACAATCTTTAATGAACTTTCTAAAATAATTTATTAACCCAAGGAATTGCCTTACTTCATGAACTGACGTAGGTTTAGGATAGTTATTAATAGCTTTAATTTTTTTTTGACACGGACTTATTCCATTTTTCGAAATATCATAACCTAAAAATGTTATAACATCTTTAAAAAAATTACATTTATCGTAATTAACGGTTAAGCCGTTTGCAAGCAAAAGTTCTAAAATACTTCTTAAGCAGGTGACATTTTCCTCTAATGTCTTTGTTGCTATTAAAATATCGTCCATATAATTGATGACCCTATTAAATCTTAAGTTACCTAATACAGTATTCATCAATCTCTGAAAAACGGCAGGAGCATTGCACAAGCCAAAAGGCATTCTCAAAAATTCATAGTGCCCGTCCAGAGTGATAAATGCTGTCTTATACACGTCACTTTCTTTAACCATAAGATGATGATAGCCGCATTTTAAATCAAGTACCGTAAAATACTCGCATCCGCGTAACCTATCAATTAAATCTTCAATCAGTGGCATGGGATACTTGTCTTTTATTGTAATTTTATTTAATTTTCGGTAATCAATACAAAGTCTTTTCTCTCCGGAAGCTTTATCAACCAATAATGCCGGACTAGCATATGGCGAGTTACTGCAACGAATGATTCGGTTTTTCAGCAAATCTTCGATAATTTTCCGTGTAATTATACGCTCGCGATCTGACATACGATAAGGGCGCTGTACGACCGGTTTATTTGTCGTTAGTTCAATTTCCAGTTCAATACCAGGTACTTTGCCCAGATTACTCAAATCGTTTGTAAAACAATTAGGATAGTCTGACAAAATATCTTTAATAAGACAATCTTTAGATGTTTCGTTATCTATGGTATATATTTTTAATTCACTTTCATTATTAAGGTCGTGAATGTTTCTAAATTTCAATGAATCACCGATACGGCAATACATTATACTTTTATTTTCAGTAAAGTTTCTACCTATGAGTACCCCGCAACCAGACAACATTTTAACAATATACATTGTAACGTAAAGTTCGACATCGTCTATTCGTACTGTACAAGATACCCCATAATCAACAACCATCTTATGATCATTTGTAAACCCGAACAACGAAACTGGAGATTGTAATTTATATGGTTGTAATGAATATTTTTCAACAAAGTCAGAAACAATTAAGGAACAATCACTACCCATATCAATAAACGCACGACATTCAAAAGTATTATTAATCAAAATGTATTTAAAAAATTTTTGTTTCGACTCAGACGCGCTAATTAACTTAACTTCAACATCTTTTTCCGGTTTCGTTTTTAACCTACTCATGCAAGCCAATTCTAAATGACCTGATTTTTTACAAAATGTACAATGTATATTACCCTTTACATCACAGTCACTTCTTTTATGTCCGGCTTCGCCACAACGAAAACAACGGAAATTGTTATTTTTAGTCACTGAATCAGCATAACGAATACTTAAACTATTACTTGTATTATTATTATGCACAGATACATTTCGTGATGAACCTTGTTTTGATATATAATTGTTTTTCAAATGGTCGTCTTTCTTTTCTTTTTCGCACTCATAAATTTTAGAATGTAAAAACGACGATAATTCGTCGCAATATCTAAAGCTACCCGATTCCGATGCAATTGAAATACTTTTGTCACCTATTGTTCCTACAATAATCGAAATGATATCTTGTTCCGAAAAAGATAGTGATAAATTATCGATTCGAGATTTTTGTTGAAAAAAAAATTCATATAGAGATTGCCCTTTGAAAGGCCTAGTGTCAATTAATTCTTTTAACAAAATATAGGTATTTCTTTTTACCTGAAAAGTGTCGGATAGTCTATCACGCCACTGCCGCCATTTCCACGTAGTCCAACGCGTTTCAGTCTTTTGTAATGAATCGTACCAAACCTGGGCAGTTTTTCTTAATTTTTGTAATGCTTGGAATTTAGTCATGGCATCTGACCAACCGAACGCACGGGCATTAGCTTCGACCACATTAATCCACATATCTATATTATCATTCAAAGGATCAAACTCTGGTACCACAGTCGACAAGATGGTATTTTGACTCAAGGTTGATGATTTCATTACATGGCGGCGACGCCGCCGGCGATCCCTCTCACTAGACGATGATGATGAACTTGATGAGGTGGAACTTGACGATGATGTTTTCCTCCTAACTGTGCTACGAGTTCGCTTTCTGTTTCGCGGCATCCTGTGGGTCAGGTTATTCGTTTCCACTTCTGATATAAGCTACAGTTATTTTATTTATAAATTGTTGAAAGATAACTCTTGATATTAATTAATAAGGTTCTTCTTTATTCAATTTAAGCAAAGAATATATAAGAGATACAGTAATGAAAATTAAAGTTATCACAATGTTCCCGGTTCCAGCATATTCTGCCGAGCGCCAGTTTTAAATTCCCGCCAATGTTTTCTTTTTTTTATAATGTTGCCCACTTCAAAATCTGTAGCGACAACACATTTGATAGCCACGACCACATTTGTACTTTGTACAGCCCCTTATAAGATACCGTCCACTTATCAGATATGCTACCACCAAACAGCAATATTTAGTATTATTAAAGGGTAAGTCAGCCAGTACAACTACAGGGAGAAGGACCATAACACCTTAGGTGTGAAAGCTAGTGGCGCATTGTCAATGTAATTACGCGCATAGGCAGTGATAACCAATTGCCACCAGGTGGCCCATATGCTTATCGGAATAGCATATACTATATAATAAAAACCGGAACTGACATAAATCTTTCTCCCATGTTTCTGAGCATCCTGATACAGGTCATCAATGTGACTCAGCCGCAATCCATATAGTTAAAGAACTAACGATTGAAAATCGTCATATAAAAAAAAAAAACATTTTAATTATTTGCTCCGGTGGAAAAATAAAGCTTACTCCTCTTAAATTCGTAATTAAGTAAAGTGCATTCATACAAAGAGTCTTAAAAATTCTAAGAGCTAATGGAACATATTTTTGAAATTTACATCAAAAAGGCGCCCTCTTCAAGCAATATGGCAAAGTTAACGACCAAAGTAATCTTGTCCACTGCAACGTCGGGTATAAAGAAATGATGGATGAACTCCAGGAATATTCTTACTCGATTTCGGTTAAACGATTTTTGAAAACAAACGTTACCAGGAAATATTCTCATCTGTATTATTGAAATCTCTTTTATATGAATCCGTGCATAACTATTACATCACATATATATAATGTAATAGTTATATATATATATAAATTAACAATGTTTCGTATTTTCTGATTTTTTTGGTTTGTCTATAGTTTTTGTACCGGTTGGATTTTGGGGTACATATCTAATAAGATCACTCTATTATGTTGCTGAATTAAAGTGATACCTGCGTTCCACCGAATGTATTAGACGACAACAGTTTGAATTAGGTAACCACATAGAGCCGATACCGATGGTAAGTACTTTCAACCTATTTTTTCAAACCCTCATATTATGTCACATCAATATATTATATTGCAATGTAAATTATACTAATGATACGACCAGTCAAGAAAGACCTAAGCAAAAATCTTAATTTCAACTAAAACAACAAGATTAATTAATTATCATTTGCCTAAGCGTTACCCTAGAAGCGTCTATACGATGAAACAGGTTCCGCAATGAACGTATGGCTGATTGACGTGTTATAATTACTCTTCTTAAGTACCTATTAATTTTATGTTGTAATTTTGTTATTTTTTTTTCACATATGTTTTATATTGTAAAATAATAAAATCCTTACTATGCGACTACCTGATATTTTCTTTATATGGTATTTGATTTTTTCATAATCGTTTCTTAGACCGTTTTGTTATTTTTTTTATATAGAAATCCTACAAAAAATACTAGATCACCCTAAATACATATTTAGTTTTCTTGCTTCGTAATTAACAAAGTTAGGAACATGTGTACATAAACTCAATAATGAAAATTGTATTTGAACAATGTTACAATGTAAACGTAAATAGAAAACGTTGAACAAAACTAATAAATTTTTAGCGCGCTGTAGCGTGTGCACGAAACCTTATATAAGTTTTTAGCCGCAGGGTCTGCGTGATCTTCATTTGTTGCAGATGATTATCCCCATTCATTGTTTGCGGACTATTGTGGCGTCGACTGTACGTTTGTTTTAATTTACCACGAATAATAGTCATTACGGGGCACTCATAAAACCTCTTAATTGAATTCGTATATACTCATTTCATTTTTATCGCTCACTATGTGAGCATGTGTTAATGATAATTTCTTGTATGAAATCATTTTAATGTGATTTTAAGTAAAAATTTCTTTTCGATTTTGTATCTCAAAAAAATACATAATGTAATTTAAAGGCAGTTTTTACAGTATTATTGTTTTAATGAGATTATTTTTAGTGAAAAGTGAATTAAGGCTCAAAGCTGCCTTGCGAATTCGGTTACAGTAAAAATGAAAACTTTCCCAATTAGCTAGCGTATCATATAATTGTCTCGTTTTAAAATTACTTTTTGTTAGGAAATGAGAAAAAATATTCATGAAAATGTCAAGTGTTTTGAGTTCTTCGAGACCTGTAATGGTAAGTTTTAAGACAAAATATTAACTGTAACTGTTGGTATAATAAAAGGAAATAGCGGTGTTTGAAAAGATGTTTTTATTTATATAATGCTATAAATCTAAAGTTAGTATAAATCTTAAGTCACTTAACACAGCTCAAACAAGGCTCCCCATATGTCTAGTATTGAAACACAACAAAATGAAGACTCTGATTATTATCATAAGAAAAACTAGAACAACGCTCAATGTCAGTTATCATTAATGATTCAGGAAAATAACAGCTACCTAACGTATCTTTTTTATATTGTATCGTAATAAAAATTAAGTTATACAGTCAACATTAGTAAAATTTTAGGTGAGTGACTTTATTGATTATAGTTGACAGGTTAGTAGTGTTGATTGAATTGTGAAAAAGGTCATTGTGCATTTTCTTTACTTTCAATGTTAAAAAAAATTGATGATTTGATGATGTATATCTGAAGGAACATCAGCCAGCATATGACCTATTTAAGACAAAAGCTTGTGCGCAAGCACAGGTGTAATCTCACAAGTCAATGGTATTGCAGATGTCATGTCATCACTTCAGCCGCCTGCTCGTTTGCCACCTATGAAATAAAAAAAAAAATACTAGGCGAACGGAAAGATTTCCGGTGCAAGTTCAACGGCTTCTCGAAGCACAAGATTGTACACATAACGCCTTCCGAACTTTAACCTGTTATTTTTTTTCAATCCATACAAAAATCATCTTTATAAACAGTTACGTGGTTGGACTACGACAAAAGTCTCAATGTATTATAACGTAATCATCAAAAGAAACACAGATCATGTACTGGCTATCCTAGCTAGGCTAAAATAAATAATCTGTGATAAGGATAAATAGTCCTCTCCCCGAAAGTTAAAATATTTAAAATACATTAGAAATATCACCTAGGTAGTTACAAAATACATCTTATATAATGTTTTTGTAGGTAAATAGTAAAGAGATTTAGTGCGTTCGTGTTATAGTATGTGCGTGTGTGTGCGTGCGAATGCGTGCGTGTAGGTATGTATGGGTCATTATACTTAGATTAGAATGAGGTTATAGAAGTCATGTATTTCTCTGATTCATCGTACGTCTTGTTAAGCAGGAACACAGACACAATTTTTTTACACTGAGCTAGTGGCAATTTTTATATAGACAGGTCTGCATTAAGATTATTATTTATTAAGTTTTATACTATCGACCTATAGTTAGAACCATCGTTCAGGACTTCGCCCTTATATCTTAGTATATTCCGTGTAAAAATGTTGAGAGCTTTAATAGATTTGTATTTGTATATTAATTTTTGCCCATATAATTGCCTCATCAGCAATGCAGCAATGGTGCAAAATAAGAAGCCTATAATTTTTAAAAGTGGCACTTTCCACAAATTCTCTTATCTATTTTCAGTAGTTTAATATTTACAGGTTCTTATGTTATTGTTTAAAGAACAAGATATATCCACTTAAATTCTAGTGTTTTTTTTATAATTTAACAAGTTTGGTTCTAACGTTTACGCTGACTGCATCTTTTCCAGGATAAAAGTTTCATTTCCAGAAGTTTCCCAACTAAATATATAACCCTAGGCCACGTTCATAAAGTTGTCGTAGAGAATTTATGATATCACACACTTTAAACTTTCTTACAGTTCCGTTTATTACAGCAATATTAAAAATAAAAAAAATGTTTCTCTCGTTCCTATTTTGTAACCAATTAAAATCTGATCATAACTTGAAACTACCTTACATTAATTAAAATTGAAAGTACATATATTCTTGTACATTAATTTTAGGAATATTCTTTTTCATCGACTTCCTTGTGCAGTGCGTCCGTACATTACTGTATGACGTATCCGGTGGTACCAGCTCAAACCGGCTTGCACTAAGCTCGACCACCAAGTCAAACAAGCTAATTTATTTTTTATACCTGAAATAATTTAGCAGTGCTCAAGATAAAATATTCTATTTTTTATATGAATTTATTTAAAATAAAGTATGTCACGCCAGTCGTTCCCCGCATCAGTCACTATAAATCTAAATTACTGCTAAACTGAATTACTCGGTTTATAATAATGAATTAATGGGGCGATTCATGAGGAAGATTTAGATATTTAATTTATTAGTATTTTGTTTAAATTCGCTGATATGGTACTGAAAGTTGTCTGAAAAAATAATTCAGACCAGTACAGTTATATATTATAACATAACGTTTTATGTGGACCCTTATTTTACCCGTGAGAAGCGTGTATAGTAGCTATCAATATATAATAATATGGTAATATGTAAATACTTAATAAAGTAATAACCGTTAATTTATATGCCTATTTAATCACATTCAACAGTAAATCTTCCAATTTATTTAATTGGTCCTTTTTATTTAATTAGTATAATTACACTTCTCAGCAAATAAATTCGAATAACGTTTTCATTCCAGTAATTATCCGATTTGTACGTGCATATAAATATATGGTATAAAAGAAATGATTTAATTATTCATAAGTGCCGTAATCATTGCGTATCTCTGATGAGATTTTAAATTGCATTTTAATTCAGTTCATTTCATTTTATTGATGATTTCATTCATATGATTGCATTCTCGTTATCTGTCATTCAATTTAATTAAAATGGTTAGAATATTTTATTCACTAGAGGTGCCCGCGATTTAACAACTTAACAAACAAGTTATTATTGTAGCCTGGTTACTCCTTATTAGATCATTTATCTCCTAGTGAAAGAACTGTAAAAATCGTTCGAGTGGTCCAGATATTAGCCGGAACAAACAGACAGAGAGACAAAAATTTAAAAAAAAAAAGATATTTTGATGTACGTATCCATATGCATCAGGTAAAAAGCGATTATTTTAATATTACCAACAGCCACTCCACTTTTATTATATGTATGTATAGATGAATAAAAATAATTAAAGTAAAATAAAGAATAGTTAATCTCTCATTCAACGTATTTATTTATTTAGAGCATTTTTTTTAAATTAACCAACCGGCTAATTAATAACACGCTGATAAAAAATATCTAAAAGGCGATATTATGTTTTTTTTTTTTTAAATTCCTACACGAAAGAACTGTTTTACAAACCAATCACTTCTTGTGCTTTGTTTCAATTTTTGTATTACACGCATAAGAGACCAATATTTAAAGTGTCAATTTAAAATATAAAATAACTTTACAAATATCCATTTATGTGCCCGTTGAAAATTAATTAATATTTTCTGACTCTTTACTATTTTCATTTACCTCGGCTTCATTATTCTGTTCCGTTAATGGCTGTCTTAATTATATAATTAAAAGAAAATATGACTTTAACGCGTCCCCTCGCAGCTAAAGAGAGTTAGAATGTACTTAGTGAAATAAAAAAGTTAATTTAAAAAAACATTATTCTGTTTTCATGAGTCTCGGATATCCATAAGCACGGTATGATGTTAAACATGGAAAGATTAGTGAATGAAAAAATTGCGTTTATTTCTATGACTTAGAATTAGCTGACAATTGAACTTACTAGAAAGTTTTGTATAAAATTTCATAGTAAGTTACTTCGTCTTTGAAAATTCATCATCATTAAAAAGCATGTGTCTTTAACTGATTAACAAAATATCCATTTCAATATTGCTGACGTCAGAAACAACAAATTTGCAGTCAAATTTTCTCCTCTCATTTAACCCTCTTAGGAGATGAAAAATCCTCTCTTAGTGGTCATGCTTTCATCATGTTAGACCCACCGATTTAAGTGATGCGTTATAGGACCGAGTCGAGATGGCCCAGTGGTTAGAACGCGTGCGTCTTAACCGATGTTTGCGGGTACAAACCCATGCAAGCACCCCTGTTTCATGTGCTTAATTTGTCTTTATAATTCATCTCGCGCTTAGCGGTGAAGGAAAACATCGTGAGGAAACCTGCATGTGACAAATTTCATAGAAATTCTGCCACATGTGCATTCCACCAACCCGCATTGGAACAGCGTGGTGGAATATGTTCCAAACCTTCTCCTTAAAGTGAGAGGAGGCCTTTAGCCCTGCAGTGGGAATTTACAGGATGTTGTTGTTGTTGAGTTGTAGGACAACCATTCTAGAATGATATTAAGTGAATTTTGTACATATGACACTAGAATAGAACAATCATTTTTATTAGGAATAAAATTATCATTATTAAAACGTATTAAATAGAAATCCATTTCAAAGTATTCAGTAATAAAAAAGAAATTACATTAACTGATCTAATCGTCGCGTCGTTTTATTTAATAAATAGATAGATATATTTAATTCACCTTCAGATGTGTAGCTTAGAAAATAATAACATATTCCTTTAAATAATTTTGGCTTACGTTTATAGATAACAATAAATGTAATTTTAAGGATTTAGCGTGGATTTAGCTTTTAAAGTTTGACCAAGCGACCGGATTAGGTATAAAGCTACGACCACATTAACGGAGCACACATAACAACTTAGTCTGTTCTGCTTAGTTAATAGTATCTATGCGTAAATAGGCAAAACAATTTGTTACATTTTTCTCCACTATTTTCAGAATTACCTTTTTAATTTCATTTTGGAGCTTTAACTTTAATTAACGAAATCCATTGTTTTCAATTAAAAATCTGAAAATTAGGTGAGGTTAAAATGCTGCAAATGACATGCCAATTTCTCATATGTGCTCAAATTAAAGCAAAAATTAGATATTTTTTATGGTTGAATTCTGCTACTGGACAAGCATTTTCAATAAAATTTTGATATAATAACAATATACCTATAGGTACTATATTTATATCATTATGATATTACTGCTTGTGATATTATAACAATTTATCATAAAAATAATTATCAAGCTAATTTTTGCTATAATTAAATCTGTTGATAAAAGAAGACGAAATTTAGTCCGCCTGAAATAGGAATGAGAAAATTTTAAAATTCTTTCTTTCCTGTATTCAAGCGATGTATTCTCTGTATCTGCATAGATATGCAAAACAGCCTTTCTTTTTCAAATAAAAAAGACTGAGTGCAGGCAGTGAAATACACATGACGCCGGCAAAGTCGAGCTCTGCCGAATACCTACCATTTGAATCGGTATTCTCAAACAGTTTTTGAAAGTTTAAAACGTGAAAATGTATCCAGTATTACCAGAAGATTGTGAATTATGTGCTAATGATTTTATTCAACTGCATTATTAATTATAAAAATATAATAAATTATGTTTTGGCAATTCTATATTCATTTATAAACATAATATATATATATATATATATATATATATTACATTTCGCTTTTACTTTATAAGTATGAAGAAAACGAATGCTCGATTCGAATATAAGCGATAAGAATTGACAGTCTTTCATCAACTCGAATGCGCTTAAATTTTTTATACCTGAATCGTGTAACCCTATATTAAATTTAAGTTTAGGTTAGAAGTTTTATATTAGGTTTCTAGGTATATTCCTTTACGGTGCGTGAAAAAGCTTGCTGAAAAACAATATATAATTTTTTGAAAAGCCTAAGTTATGTCACATTTTAGCTTTATTAAACGACCATGGAGTTAGTATGCATTTGTATACAACTATATTTTAATATAATTCAGTTAATTCGGATAGTTGACTATTTTTTGTAAACAAATTACAATGAAAACCATGTCCTATATTAATCTGCCAAATTAATACTAAGTATACAAATGTCTTTTTTATAAATGTCAGCTATAAATTAGACTGCTTACAATTGATGAGAACAATAATTATCAGCAACTAATTAAGATCACACAATTCCTCACCTGATAAGTTATACGGTTTCAACGATACGTAACCTTATCGATGTTTCTGTAAACATAGAATATATATTACTTTAGTAAATGTGGTACTTATAAGACTTTCTACTGCTAGACCATTATTTCAATATTTGGATTTATTTAAAATTTTTAACAATATCTGCTTCAGTTTATTATAAGGACGGAATTATGAAGGATGATTCTTTCAATTATTAAAAGTCATAAGTATAATAATATCTGCGTTGTACCATCTGAAAAGTTCAATTAAGTTTTTTAATCGTCTGATGTTTTCCGTTAACTTCACCCCTCAATACTGAAAGAGTACAAACAACTCCTTATACCATTTCTTATTATTTATATTTGGTAAAATTAATAGTGCGTTTATAAAACCTTACTTTTATTATAATTTTACGCCTAAAACACTTAAATTTTTATTATTTTTAGTAAGGCCTTGTCGGTTGAAATTTGCACTTAATATTATCGATAGTTTTATTAGAGTTGTTTTTGCCATTGTTCATATATTATGAAAAAAATAATGATATATAAAATATAGTAACAATAACAATAAACTAAACAGCGTACCAATGTATGCAAATATCAGCGACAAATGGATTAATTTAATTTGTTAGAACACTAATATGCAACTAGTTCGCATATTAGTGAACACCTGAAAAACAACGTTAAACACCTATTATATCATGGCATTGCTTATCATCGCTTTACCTGTTCTTGGGAATAAAATATATTGCCAACAAGGGAACGATGGCTTGCGGCAAGAAATACTTGCGAAAGTGGTAGCATTCTCAGCTAGATCAATAAGTTAATTTTCCAAATTGTAGCAAGTCAAAAGACGGCCTATATCATGCGTAGCTTCCAAATTCTTCCTCTCCAAGATCCTAATAAGTAATATAGTAGTGGCCCGACGCACTCGTGTAACTCTGAAAGATTAAAGAACCTGTAATTAAATCTAATCCTGTTAACCCTTGTTAATACGATACAAATACTAAGGACTAACCCTGTACTTATTTACTTATCTATGTCTATTATTTATTTATACTGTATAGCTTCAGAACCAGCTGACATTCTAAAAAAAATGTTCTATAGATCATTTTAAAACAATTTTCTTAGGGCGTTTTCAATTAGATAAATTACGTAAAATGTAAACGATAAATATAACCGTATCAAATACGGAAACGTAAATGAATTTTTTGTAATTCAAAATAAATACGATAACGATTTTTGGGTCCGTAATAACCGTTACTCATGCTAAATTAAAACAAACGTCCTTGATATCAAAATGGATTCATAAAATTAACAAAAAAAAATGTAACAAATTATATACTTTTACAATAGGTTAGGAACAAAAATATACCATGGACGATATTAGATAAGTGAAATTAGTTCGAGAAGTATTAGAAACGTACGTGTTATTGTTTGTCCTAATTAAATACGGCCATAAAATGAACGCTAGCATTTATTAAATGTAGCCTGGAAAACTAAGAAAAAAAATGTTTTTTAAAAATAAGGCTTATAAAAAAGGTGACCTAAAAAGATGAATCCATTCGATAATTACCGATATTAAAATTTCTGATTTAAGTTTACATAAACTGTGATTGTTATAATATCAGCAAACTTTTGAATACATTGTATCGTCATGTGCATGTGCATTTTATTTGCCATTTAAAACTATCAACTATCTTTATGCATTATTGGATAACGATACTGTAGGTAATTTTATCATATCATTATTAAGTTTAAATTTATCTTCAAGTTTTGAAGGTGAGTTTGTTAACGATTTGAGTTAGATAGCTGATTACCATAGTTAATTGCTCTGCACATATTGATAATCATCATTAGAATTCGCTTGATTTTACCAAATTTATTTAGGGTCGGTGTTACGTGCTGCTTCTTACATTAATTTAGATATTTAGTTATAATTACTTACCTTTCTTTACTTACTTTCTTCGATGTCAACAAAATAGTCCAACTATTATTTATAAGGGTTTCTCTTTCTTAATAGACATTATCATCACACCACTTTTCTTGTTTATTCAAGTTCCTAACTACATTTCCATAATGATTTATTGTGTTCTTTCTGATTTTTTTTTGTCAAGATTTTCTTTGTATGTACGCATACAATATTTTTTCTAGCTTAATTATTATTTTTTTATTTCAAGTTTCTCTCAAAATCATCACTTAATTTCTACATAAGAGCAAGCATAACTAAGCTTTATGAATTTAATTTGTGTAGATTAATCTCGTGTTCTGTGATGACTGAAAGAACTGCTTTTATGGTATTCAATTTTATAATATTTGTCTGCACCAAGAGTGATAAATAAAATACGCGTTAATATTGTCAAAAAAACTAAAAATAACATTGTTAATAACAAAAAAATCACCAATCACAGACGTGAATTCACCGAATTTTGATTCTGATAACATATTATTATAATACCAAGGAAGGAAGTGTAAATAGGATAATATTGTATTAATTTATATGGGCTTACTGTTTAAGAGGACGGGTCTAAAAGCAGATGTTTCCTTTTCACTTGTTTTGAGCCTACATTAGCCAGAGCCCAGTTAATAGCGGCCTAAATAATATAATTAAGGAAAATATGGAGCGCTTGTTGTTAGTGGGTTAGTATTGAATTGTATTAATACGATTAATAATTGGTTAACATATAATTTTGGATGATTTATTAATTTTAGAGTATTGTGTTATTAGTTTAAAGACAATGCGAAGCGACAGTAGTATGACGTCTAGTATTCATAGTATTGTTGTATTGATTACCAATAAAGGATAATTTTATGCTTGATTATGTTAGTAAATAAAATAAAAGAAACTTATAACTTTATATGAACTTGAGTCATACAAAGTTAATTATTTTTTTATGAATGAATAACTTTTTAATTTAATTAAGATCGCTTATCTTTTTCATGGTACAACAAATTTGGTACTTTGGTAGTTGAGTTACATTTTATTACCGGTTTTTTATTTAATATTTACCTACACATTTAGATGAACTATTAACTATATAAATTATGTTGTGTAAATCATGACATCGTGAAATAGTGATAAGACTACAAGCCCATTAAATCGCAATTCTGATCGCCTGGGCAAAAAATAACCCATACCTCCTGTCACCAGTGGAGGCAACAAGGCGATGTTCTACTAAAACTTTTATCGTGTTTTAGCTAAAATGATATAGTAGGTAACTTTTTAATCATGTTCTCTCATGCTATCAACCGAACTCCTATTTTACGTTTGGTAGCACTAAAATTGGACATAGTAATAAAAATAAATATTGTGTGAATATTGGTTTTATTAACTTATTTATTTGATGCAATTTATTTTTCACATCTCCAATGTGCTACCAATATTATGAGTTAAGTTGTTATGTCCCTTGTGCCTGGTTGTGTGTTTGACGGATGAGTGCTACCAAGTTACCAGTGTAACTTCACTTACCCGTGACAACAACACAAAGTATTATTGCTTGGCTATAGAATATATTACGAGTGGATGAATCATATGAATTTATACAGTTATACCCGTTTAGCAATGGACATTTGAACTTATCTACATTTTAATAGTATCGGTGGAAATGACAGAAAAAAAAATATGATAAAAAATAACAAGAACCAATTACTGCAGTAATAATATAATAATAATAATGAATGTATCATAGCCTTGAGATTGGTTTTATAAATTTCGTCTCAGTGAATATTTGTATTAACAGCTGCATCCATTAAGGCGAGTGATATTCTGTGCTATATATAAGTCGCTATAATGAGCCGTTGACATAAGCTAGCACTTAACTGTTGACTCGAAAGAATTGAGGTTACATCACTTTCGGTTACATGAAGAAAAACGCCTTAAATATATTCAGATAATGTTTACAGTATACCTTAAACTAGGCTAACTTTGAATTCAACCACTTTGCGGTATAATGTAATTAATAGTTAAGAATATTACCAATTACGTAATAATTAGAATCCAATCAGTTGTCAACCGAAAGGTGAATTGAAATTCTCTAGCTAAATTAGCACCACTTTGGTTGAATCCAGGATAATCCCAGCTGGCCTAAATGCTTTAGGATATAGATTAAATTTAACGATGTGATCCCGATTTCGGCTTTCAGTCCTCAAACAATTTAATACGTGGATAATATGGCGCGACGGACCGATGGCAATTTTAGGCAGACCCTGGCGACTGTTAACATTAATGACTCAGTTATCCCATTGGGATATAGTGAAGCTCAAATTATATTATATTTGCTAAATATTGTAGGAATTTATGTAAAGTTTTCGCTGACACAGTATATAATTTGCATATTAGAAAATTATTAAACTATATTGTTAACTAAGTTTTTTTTTTATTTATATTTGCAATGTAAACAAAATTTTGAATTCACAATATCACATTACATACGCATGAATTTTAAAAACATTGATTAAATTTTCATGATTGTGGAAAGTACGAAAATTCATTTTACAGTGCTATTACGTTTCAACTTAAATAACTATTGACCTGATATCTATGAAAGGAATATCTTAGTACCAAAAGCCAATACTTTTCCGTTACAACTATACACAGTAGTAATTCAGTCTATTGACAATACTACGAGCACTTTTCTATTGAGTGGACTTCGATTAGCTCCATTCATCCGTGAATGCCTCAAGCGAAGCCCTTGATCTTTTGTAATTACACAGAAAAAAACGCTCATTCTTTTGTCTCTGATTTTTGGACCGCAGTTTATAAATACAAAACTTTTATTCATGTTCAAGTTTTATCAAGTATGAAATAAAACAAATAAAATAGACTAGTTTATGATACAATCAGACACAGGCTTATTTATTTTTAAAATAATAAATTTCAATATAAAGCTTTATTTTACACGAAAGAAAAATGTGTACAAAAATAAAAAAGTTTACGAAGGTTGTGTTATCGTTAAGCGATCGCTTTATGACTACTTTTGGACATACAATAATTTCTAAAGTATGCAAAACGCTGACGTGAACAAATTTTTAGCGTTACATATAATTATTATAATTAATAAATTGAAATACACTGTAACACTAAAAAATATATTAAATCGATTAAAAGAGAGCTCACGAGATGATGAAAATAAATTACAACTTACTTTGTTTATGAATTTTTTAACATTCGTATGTAATTGTAGTCTTATTGTGAAATTGTTAAGGCTAGTAGTCAATAAGTAAAATTGTTATCTTTAAATATAAGCAAAAGACATTTTTTAGTTACTTGCATTGAAGAAATGCTTAAGCCAAGGGTTAGTGTGAGAGCCCATTTATAATCCCACGTGAATAGCCGAGCTCAACGAGAAAGCTTTTAGATGTTACGACACTCATAATGTACTTTCTGATGTTAACATCTATACTTGTACCATTGTTACTATTTAACCGCATCGAATATTATAAGGAACGGTGCAGCCATGTACGTGACATGGTACACAGTCGCAACGGGGCTGGACATCAATAATAATAATAATTTTTACTTCCACAACTGTCAATACTTGAGAGCGGTTTTTTTGAAATTTCACAATAAAATAATTTATTCAACAAGTACTTGGTATATGCAATGGAAAGGAAGGACATATCACTGGAAATATGTCTCGTTCTTCTAGCATTTTTTTAATATTCTGGATCAAATTCACAAACATGATTTACGTTCAGTTGCTACAAGAACAATTTAAAAATATCTCCCTAAATTTTTAATTCTTTAAGAAACCACTCTAGGTTCCTTTTCAGATAGCTGATAAAACGACCATTGCCAGATATTAATAAATAAAAACTATATATGGGCCGCGTATGAAGCGCGTTATCACTGCTGCTGAGATACATTATTTTTCAATACAAAATAATATTAAATTACTTATTTATTATAATTAAATTACTTTTAATGAATTTAAATTGAAAAAAGCAGCTTTAAATTCAAAGCAAACTTCTAATGCAAGTCGAGTTAAGCTTTTCGTTCGTAGTGTCTGTGAGCAATTGGATGTGATGTCTCAAATATGTTTAAGTGCGGTGCATCTAACGATCTCACCATGTTGATGCAGGGAACACAAACATAGTACTACTTAACTGCTTAGCAAATTTCAATAGTAGAACTTTACGAAAAGTCTCAAAAAACTAGATTATAGTTTAGTTATATTCCATCTTTTATAGGAATAATCTTGAATGTAAATATAAATGAGACAACATCACATTCATTAATCTGAACCCAATGTAAGTAGCTAAAGGACTTGTGTTACGAAAAATCAGAAGTAACGACGGTACCACAAACACTCAGACCCAAGACAACATAGAAAACTAATGATAATTAATTTACATTGACTCGGCCGGGAATCGAACCCGGGACCTCGGAGTGGCGTACCCATGAAAACCGGTGTACACACCACTCGACCATGGAGGTCGTCAAAAGTATTCAAATGAAGCTTAGAATGAAGCAAAGTGTTTTTCTGAACTATTATAAATCACTGTGACCTCGAAGTGGTCCCACGACATACATTATTCAGCTCTGTAATAGCTAATCCTAATCACTATGGAATAATATTAAATAATCTTACAGCATTAAGAACGTTGTAAATTATACTCATGTTATAGTAAAAATTAAGAGACGATTATAGTGTTCGAATTTGGAATACAGATTAACAAATGTGTCATGTGCTTTAATGGATGATACAGTCGAGTCAAATCAGAATTCTAACCAGAATATGTATATCAAACGCATTTCAATAGAAGAGATAATGTTACCTTACTTCGGACAAATGTCTGACCATTGATTTTCTCTAAAACCCAATCGGTACAACAGAAAAATATTGTCTTATAATCGCTGGGGTTATTAAAAAAGTTCTTTTTATGTTGCAAAATAACCAGAGACAATCTCAATTTTAATAAGTAATGCTAAGTTATGCTAGAAATATTATTACATTTACATTCAAGTTTTACAAATTTTATCTTTCTGCTTCAAAAATACCTACGCGAACTTAGGCTTATTAATCCTGTGATATTAACCATACAGATGAAATAAGCTTAAATTTATTTTGCAATAGTAATTGTTACTATTATTAGACGTAATATAAAAATATATTAAAATTATCTTAATAGCCAGAGAACGCAGCATTTTGCGTAAAATATTATATACGATTACTGTAATATAGTTGGCTATTTTTATCTCTAAACACACAGCTGGGAAACGTGATAACGTATTTTGTCTTAACAAAAGTAATTAAACGTGCGAGCGAGATGCACCGAGAAATACCAATATCTTAGAGTAAGACGATTATAGTTTCTAATTATATACTCAATAACCAAAATCCCTAAATTCTAGCTAATTCAAGCGTTACAAGAGACACGCTTAAACACTTTCAAATTACATACACAATGGTCATAACGATAAATAATTTGATTTCATTTAAAGCTATGATCTTTTTTATAAATAAATCAATGACAATATAATAAAATTTTCCTTCAAGAAAATTCTTTTAGTATGAAGGCCACTTATAGTATGTGGGGACGGCAGATATTACATTCCGAACCGGTTATGCGGACTACAATTCTGTAATTTGACGATTCAAAAGCTGTTGAAGCCTTCTTGATAAAGTATATTTTAATTTTAACATTTAATAGTCACATTATCATGACTGATCTCACAGAATAATCAACATAGAGGAAATCGGCAGGAGTATATGATAATCAATACAAACACAATAATAGTCTAGAACAAACTTTCATGCCCTACCCGGGATTCATTTACTTTTTGTAACGAGGCTGTTCATATAATTTTAATTATTGCCTTGAATACAAGGTCGCAAAAGTTTGAAAATATAATATTAAAGTATTATATACCTATAAAAGGCTATTCAAACAGTCATTACGTATATTAACCAACTTGTAGTTCCTTTAAGTGCGGACGTACAATTTGAAATCAGTCCAGCAATTCTCCTGAGATTTTTTCAATTGGCTGAGAGTCTATTAGTTTTATTCATGGGCTTTTATCCTTTTGTATTCTATACATAAAGGATCCACGAGGCTCGTTTTACACAGAAATCGATTTGGTAACTTTTACAGAACGTAGAAAATTTATAAGAAAGACATGGCCTGGTTGATATTCCCAAGGTTAATATAAAAGTTTTTTTATTTTTATGTGTGCAATATGTGTAGTACTTGTTAATATATTTATCTATTGTACCTATATGCCACTTGACAATTATCAAATTAACTTATAACAAGAGATGAAATGGTCGAGTGGTTAGAAAGCGTGTATCTAAACTGATGATTGCAAACCCTTTATGTGTTCAATTTCAACAAACTTCTGCCATACGTGTATCCACTATCCCCATTGGAGCAGCATGGTGAAAAATGTCTTCTCCTCAATGAGAGAGGAGGCCTTAGCTCAGCATATGTAAATTTAAAACTTAAAATTGTAAATACCCTTTATATGGTAATCTATCTTATGGGTTTGTAAACTTTCAACAAATTATAATTGTTATATATTTGTGATGACGAAGGAAAAGTTATTTTTTTTTCAACCGATTTGTCTTTGTTAACTTTGGTCACATAAGTCACCTTTGGTCAAGTGGTTATGTTCAAGTAATTGTCATAGTCGAATATGATAATCAATAGAACTCCTTAACAAATCATAGTGAGGATGCGATATGTGAATTGCTTTCTTTAATTAAATTTTAATGTGCTTAAGTTCGTTGCTGCATTGCGACTTAATGTCTAACCTAATGATGTACGACATATATTAGCTCTTTGTAAAGTTTTTTTTTTTTACTAAGGTCGATTACAGGTCTTTCGAGGGTGGTTGGTATCTTGTAGTTTATAGATTGTAGCTGACGAGCTTAATAATCAAAAGGTGGATATTGGTTTTACTGCTAATACCACCACGTAAAACGTTTTTTTTTTAATTACAGTGTTATCTATTGAGTATAGGCGACTTTATATCCGGCCACTTTTGTTTTCTGAAGAAAGTTATCTATTTTACTAAGTCCATATAATGGCACAGCTTAAAGTCAGAGTAAAAAAATGTATTATTTATTCCAGTTTAAAATTGAAGTAACTAACACAATAATAAACGTACAGTTTTTTTTATTACTACATCGCGTAATTGTGCTGCGCGCTGGATGTCTGCCTCATGAATTTTTAGGATGATTTTGACCATTAGCATCACGAGCGGATATGAGCAAATTGGTTAGAATCCATCTTCTTTTTATTCATTTGAGCAGGGTAATGAAAAAATGCAGTGAAATAGATCGAAGATTGCCTACACTAAATAGATTCGTATTGAATTTGAGTGTCTACTCGTGAAAATCACGATTAAATTATATTTTACCTAAATGTTCGCTAACTCTCTAACGATGGGTCTGTAGACCGTAGTTGGTTAAGTGTCTTTTACCCATAGTTATCCCGGCTCAAATACTCATTATATATGGAAATATATCTACGTATGTATGCTTCGATTTCTGTTTAGAAGCATATGTTATTGTGTTAGATGTGTTTCTTGATAGAAATAAAAATTAAAGTTATTATGTTTTGGAAGGAAGAATAAAAATTAATAAAAACTGTTATTGAAATTTTAATTAATAAGATGTACTATGTAAAATATTTAATTTAAAATATTGTATAAAACTCAACACAAATACAACAAGGACAACTTTTTCTTTTTCTGTGAGATGCAATATTTCTGCACTTCACAGTCTAAATACCATCGATTTTTGCTCAAAAAAAGAAAAAGCTATCAATATAAACCTTAAAAAGTATACAAGGGGCCGTCTCTTGGTAGTATAATTATTATAATACGAGATACAAAGTCGTCAAGTGGCTTAAACAAGTGAATTTAATGGGAGAAGTCGGGTATTGCGCTACTCGGTTGTCTCGTGCTTAATTTGTGTTTGATAATCGTGTGCTCGGAGATGAACAAAAACATTTCAAAGAAACGTGCATATGTGGATGATGCTCTACCATATGTTATTCCAAAGTGGAAGTAAAATAATAGAACTAACTCCAAGCCTTTTTAAAATAAGAAGGAGCCTCTGCTCAATAATGAAACTTTAACTGGCTATTTCTTTTTATATTATACGAAAAGCCAAATCATTATAATTCTATTTAAAGAAGACGTTTCCATTTCATTCATTATCTCGACTATGTTGCTATCTCTTAAGTCTTTCTTAATATTATGTTTCAGTTGTGTTTGCACATTGTTACCATGGCTGAAATAAGATCTTGTCAATTGTACAAATAGCAAAATCTACACGATAATTAATTAAACTTCCGACCTTCCCACAGCACTGTTGGAGCGCTGCTGAATATAACTGAGGACATGCGGTATGCTATGGATAATACCAAGCTTACTGTTATTGCCTTGTTGGACTTCAGCAGTGCCTTCAACTCTGTTGATTTTGACATTCTTCTCGGTGACCTCCGAGCAGTTAACATCTCTTCAACTACCATTGATTGGTTCCACTCCTATCTCTTCGGGCGCCGGCAATGTGTAAAAACAAAGGATTCATCCTCTGATTGGACAAACCTTACTGCCGGTGTTCCTTAAGGTGGCGTTCTCTCACCTCTGCTCTTCTCTATTTTCATTAATAATATATCGCGTGTTATTTCTTCTCCCTTTCATCTGTATGCAGATGATTTACAATTGTATCGTCATTTTGAGTTGAGTGAGCTGTCAGACACTGTTAATTGCCTTAATGAAGATCTTTCGGCTGTTCAGTCCTGGGCTAAATCGTTTGGTTTATTGATTAACCCCGACAAATATCAGGCCATGATTGTTGGTAGCAGTCGATTAAGAAGTAAAATAGACTGGTCGTCTGTACCCTGTGTCATGTATGCTGGGGTTCCAATAGCATACCATGACAAAGTAAAAAATTTGGGCCTGATCATAGACTGCAACATGTCTTGGACTGCTCACCTCAACGATATCAGTAAGCGTTTTCATTACACTTTTCACTCTCTCAAACGTCTCCAATATTTTCTCCCCTTCAATACCAAAATTATGCTCGCTCAATCACTTCTTCACCCAATTATTGACTACGCCGATGCCTGCTTTCTAGATGTGACGGAGGAGCAACTTAATAAATTAGAGCGCCTACAAAACCTCGCTATTCGTTTTATTTACGGGCTACGTAAGTATGACCATGTTTCTCATTTCCGCGCTCAACTTAAATGGCTCCCTATCCGATTTCGCCGAGATATGCACATCCTTTCAGTCCTGTTCAACATACTCAATAACCCGCATACTCCTTCGTACCTTAGCTCCCGGATCAACCTTCTACCCACTCCCATACGCTCCAGGCGCTCTTGCATCACTTCGATGCTTGATGTGCCTAGGCGTAATACAAAATTTGGACTGCAATCATTTACAGTACGAGCTCCGATACTGTGGAATAACCTGCCGAAATCCATCCAAAACAGTGGTAGTATTGAATTATTTAAAAGCCGCTTGAAACATTATTTTCTCTCAAAAGCCAACCCTTCATCTTAACCTTACTTCTACCCATGCCTTTTCTGTTTAATTTTTTATACTAAATTAACATTGATTTCTAAATATGTATGTATATGTATGTATATGTATCTATATAGTATATATAAATAATATACGTAGTATATTATTTTGTGTATTGTATTTTTATGTATGTTTATGTATTATATTTTTTATTTATGTAAGTACTTATATTTTCTACACTACAGTCTGCACTATTTTGCCCGCTACATCACCCTGTCACTGACCTCCATAGGTTGACTGGAAGAAATCTCTTTTAGAGATAAGTCCACCTTTGCCTGTACATATATTACTGTACCATCAATGTAACATATTTAGTGCAATAATGAATATATATAAACTATTCTATCTCTGAAGAGCACTGTTAATTGTATTGTTGAATCATACATCTATGGAGAGTTAGGCGAAGTCAGTTTTTGTTATAATTTATTATGTTATAATTGACGCTAAGAAAAATAAAATTTGACGTCAATTTTTTTTCGTTCTATAAATAGTCATAAAGAATGCCTTCTGCTCGTTATTTTCAAAACGCATTCACCATTTTACAAGAGTTATGAAATGTGGTTAAATACTTATTTCAAAGGATTTCAAAATAATAAAATCTTTGTGACCCACTTTTAAAAGATGACATAAACGGGCGAACATTAAACTTAATCTAGTTATAAAAGTTGACGAAATGCTCTAATGAAACGTGGCACGTATTTATAATTATATAAGTTGAATTTAATCGGAAAATATAAGTAATAATAATATTTTATACCTTAGTTAGGTTATGTATAACATTATTCGTACCAACTTTTTATCCTGTTCTATCTTTGCAAGGGTAAAATTTAGGGTTGGGATAATATTAAGTATAGAACAATGTTATCTAACCGTATTGTACTACTGTATTCTATCTGACGAGTGCGATAAAAACTTTAACCATCGTCTTAAGGCTAAGATTTAAAACAAGCTCATGTCTTATCCACATGACGCATCGGTACGCTTTTGTTGATTTATTACCATTTATTACTACTTATTTATATTACAGTAATAAATAGTCACGTAGTATGAACATATGTAGGTCATGTAGATATGTGCAGATTTTTTTCTGAGATATATTGTTATATAGAATCCTCATGTAAGATTTCGGTATGCTAATACAATTTTTGAACATTTTGTCAATTTTGAACTTGATCGTGTTAACTAAAAAATATCATGCAAGGTAAAAGAATGGTACATACCGCTCTTTTACCAAGTCAATTAATATAATAAATAGTTTCAAGCTTTATTTTCTACAAAATTAGATTTTTATTTCAGATAGATTAATTTTCTATATAATTATTTGTAAGCACATGACGTCACAGGTTTAAAAGTACATAAATACTTTTAATGAGTTCCCAACAACGTTGGTACTTTTAAGTATGTCATTCGTTCAAATGTTTCTCGAGTCATTTTAAAATATTATAATTTCTGCGGCACGAGATTTTACTAAACCATAACTTTGTTAATTAAACATAATTTCTTAAAAAAAATTTAGGACATTTTGATTTGTTAATTTATTATTTTTAAGTTTCTATAATTAAATGTAAAATCGTAAGTAGATTTTTATTTTAAATGCTTTCATTTCTGTAAACAGTATTTATATTAACATATCGCTTTTATCGAATACAGGTTATTAATTTTGGATATATTTATCAATTCAAACATTAAACCTTATTATTTAATATTCAATTTACCTTGAGCAATGGCGATGCCAATATCCAGAATCAAATTTATACGAATTTCAATATTGCCCTCGCAATCTATCATACGTAACTTACTAATAAACAGTCGTACAAATTCAGTATTCTGATTTAAATATGATATTTTTGTATTTTATCTAGAATTTTAAAGGGAAAATTGTTTTTATTTATAATATACACGAACTATATTAAAACAACCTTATCATGTTAATTTTATTTATTATTAATCTATGGTTATATTCTTCCATTCTACACCCTCCCTTTCTTCTCAACAATGAAAAGTAAATATCTACCGCAATTTCCTTTTCAATGGTTTAAAGTAAAATAGCCATCACAAAGCTACCCTTATTTTAGTGTTCTAAATAAGAGTTTACACTATAGAAATCCAAACTATTGACAGCTCCCCCGACCACTTTTCCGTTGACTGGTTCACGATTAGCTCTATTCATCCGTGGCCTGCCTCAGGCAGAGCCTCTAGGTCTTTGTAATGGCCACATACGAAACTAAAGGTAGAAAATTACTGAAATCGTATTTTATATTATTTTTAGTTTTAGTTTATAACAATGTTTTATTTAAAGAAATATTTTTTTGAGATTTTAATGAGCTATTGAGTCGCGATTTATAAATAATAACATTACATAGTTTTTTTAAATATCACTATGGACGGAATTTGAAAATTCTACGCTTGAGGGGGTGAAATAGGGTTTGATCGTTTGGTTGGAAATCCGTCCGTGGAATGATACACACACCAATCAATTCAAAGAGGTCTTAATTGAATATTTTAAGTTAATCTGTAAATATATTTCACTTTCCCGCGAACAAAGCTGGGGTCATTACTTAATCATTACTTACAAAAAATAGTCTGCACATTTAATTTAATTTACAAATAAAAGTCTTATCGGAATACTCGGTGTTATTGTTCCGAGTCTCGTTCAATCATGCGTTTTTGGTCATTGGAAGGTAAGGCACTATTGGTTTTTAAAAATCTTGGTGTGCTCAACAAGCCAAGACGGTACTTGATATCGGCCATCGCCTAAAACTATACAAGGCACAAATTCCGAGAACGGCTATCACCTCTGGGAGCTCTCTAGTACCAGTTCTTTCTAATAAACCGTACTCAACGCTGAATTGTTCGAGTTATTGAAGATCAAGCCCTTTTACGAGTTGCTTGATCGTTTAGCTTTGCGCATAGATGCATCTACTACGGCATTTTTCATGGAGAAACTGTCGAGGAATTGTTTTGGTAGCAACAACAACAGCAGCCTGTAAATTTCCTACTGCTGGGCTAAGGCCTCCTCTCCCTTTGAGGAGAAGGTTCGGAATATATTCCACCAAGCTGTTCCAATGCGGGTTAGTGTAATGCACATGTGGCAGAATTTCTATGAAATAAGACACATGCACTTTTATAAAAAAAATATAATGATTATTGATTTGAAGTTATAAGTATTGAGGCCATTAATATTTCGATCGCTCAGTATTTTTTTCATATGTCAATTGGTATCATTTTGTTTTTCTCTTGTTATAAAAAGAAAATGACACTTCTTATGATAATAAAGTTCGGAAATAAATTTGGAATTATTAATTTAAAAAACTGAATAACGTTTTAGTACGAAATTATTTTAATTCTAATTATTTGATTATAATTTTTTTTCCAAACACCCACATAATTATCTATAACAAAAAATAAATGAAATCTGTTAAAGAAGCTATATTTTGTATATAATAATAGTATGTCCTACAAATCTTTATTTTAAATAAATGTAATAAAGATCAGACTATTATAGAAGACTAGTTTCATCCGCCCGCATTACATCAACTTTATAACAACAGCCTGTAAATTTGCCTCTTCTGGGCTAAGGCCTCTTCTGCCTTTGAGAAGCAGGTTTTGAAGCATATTCCACGCTGTGGGTCAGTAGATACACATGTAGCCGAATTTCATTAAAATTAGACACATATATGTAGGTTTCCGCGCGATGTTTTCCTTCACCGTCGAGCTCGAGATGAATTATAAACACAAATTAAGCAGTTGCTTGCCCGGGCTTTGAACCGGCAATTATGCACACGTTCTAACCATTGGGCCATCTCAGTTCATTTGGTCGCTGGCCTTCAGTCACAACAAAATAAAATTTTTATATTTTCACTTTGTAATTATTTTTTGGATAAGAATTAATGCTGTATAGGTTAAAATTGCTTGGAAAATTAGCTAATATTTGTAGTAAAAAATAAATGACAAAAAAATGTAATTGTGGGCTATAACTAACAGATAGACACATACCATCGTGGACTTTTTACGACATCACATTAGAAACTTTTAAAATTATCAATATTTATCCACGTATTATATCTATAAAAACATTCTCTTTAAATCACTCTATCTATTAAAAGAGCCTCATCAAAATCTGTTGCATAGTTTTAAAGATTTAAGCATAGACAAGTAAAGACAGTCAGCGAGAATCAATTTTGATTTATACTATGTAGTGACAACATATAGGTACAATATATATAGTTTTCACTCATTTGGAAATACAAACCGCTTTGTCCCTGCGTTTTAAATCTGTACTATCTTCGAAATTATTCATTTAAATTACATGCTGTATAGGACCATATTGAACTATATTGAATGCACAATTTATTGAAAGTTGGAAAAGGATTAATGCTATATTCCTCAAAATTGCTTCGAAAATAAGCCATCATTTCTCGTAAAAAGTAAACGATAAAATATGTATGCTAATTGTGGGTTATCTTTAAGAGATAGACATATACCATCGCGGCCTTTTTTTAGATATTTATGTGGTGTACAATTCTATATTACATAATATGTATTATATTAAATAAACTTCAAAAAACCTCTCGAATCACTACATCTCTTAAAAAAAACCGCATCAAAATCTGTTGCTTAGTTTTAAAGATTTAAGCGCACAGAGGGACATAGGGACAGAGAATCGGCTTTGTTTTATACTATGTAAAGATATGAATCTAGATGTCAAATTTACAAAATATTGATGAAGACTGAGATTTTAAAATTAAAAGCAATAAATCTATGAATATAATAATAATTCTTTTATCTAATATACTCTCATCTGGCGCTACGTGCCTGATTGGAGGTCGAACAGATTGAAGTCTGAGAGATTATTTCGTTTACACTTCAGAAATTCTAGTTGTTGTTGGAAAGATAAATAATTAATTATCTTTCCAATAATTTCCATCGAAGATCAAGATAAAAGCATATTTTTATGTTTTAATCTTAAAAGTAAAATGATATGAATGTTTAAATGATAAACGTATTTCAGAGGATTAGCGCTATGAAGCCAAAATTATTATTATAATATTATTATAACTGTAATCCAAGATATGGGTCAATTAGAGAAGATAGATAGAAAATTAATTTATCGATAAATTACAAATAACTTAACGGTAAATTAAATTTATATCTGGTCCTTGAACTATAAAACCATTACCCCACTTCAGATATATGTCAATCCCTTTTCACACAATGTTTTCATAAGAGCCTAGTCACATCCAAATATTTAATAAGGCTTTTTATTTATTTAAATAATAAAAGTTTCGTTGTACATTAAACAATACAAAAAAATACAAATTTATTAATGTAATAATATTATATAACAAATAAAATTATGTAACCCAAAGGTGCCGGACTAATTGTTCTTGCTGTAGAAGAAAGAACTCCAAATATAAAACTTTTGCAAGAAGTACCCTCGTCGTTGGTTTGGATTGACATTTTATTTCTAATCTATTATCTTTTCTATTCTTGACTTTTATAAGGTAATCTACTTAAGTATACTATAATTCTGTAGTACATACTTTTGATCTGTCTCGTAGGATTCAGCCAGTGTTTGCAATGCAGGGAAAAATGGGTTTATGTACGACATCACATTAGAAATGTTTAAAATGATCAGTACTTCTTTACTATGCATATCTATGAATAAGGCTTGTATTACGCATATTAAACTTCCTCTTTATTTAATTCGTCTTTATTTTATTATTTAATGTATTCTTCCTCTTTATTTATTATTCTATCCTTTTATTAACCCACGAGCTGAGATGGCCCAGTGGTTAGAACGCGTGTACGTATCTTAAGTGATGATTTCCGGTTCAAGCCCAGGCAAGCACTACTATATTATGTATATGTGCTTAATTTGTGTTTATAATTCATCTCGTGCTCGGCGGTGAAGGAAAACATCGTGAGGAAACCTGCATGAGTCTAATTTAATCGAAATTCAGCCACATGTGCATTCCACCAACCCGCATTGGAACAGCGTGTTGGAATATGTTCCAAACCCTCTCCTTAACGGAAGAGGAGGCCTTAGCCCAGCAGTGTGTAATTTACAGGCTGTTACTTTACTTTACTTTATTAACCCTCAATTAATCGAAAAAACTGTTTTTGCCTGATCAATCCTGTAATGCTTAAAGTCGCTTTATAAATAAGCCGTTATTTCTCATAAAAAAGTAAAGGGTAAAAAATTTGTATTGTGGGTTACCCCTAAGATATTTACACATATATTTTTTAAAGTAATGTACTTAAGTATTTTATAATACTGTAGTACATAATTTTGATCTGGGTTATTATAGTAATTGTTATATAACATTTCTAGTATTCAACAATATTATTTTGCTTTGATAAAAAAAAAAGAAAAAATTATTGATATTATGCAAAATTAATTATTTAGTTATAATGCTAAGTTATTTTTGCAACTCATCACTAGTTAACGTTTGTGTGTGTGTGTGTGTGTGTAAGAGAGAGAGAGAGAAAGAGATGTGTGGGTGTCGGATGGGGTTCTCACTCAATAAATATAAAGATAATATAAAAAAATTGTCTTTTATTTAAATCAACATCAAAGTTTTTAAAACAATTAACTAGTCTATTACTTAATTCTTACTACGAATATTTATGCTATGTAATTATGATACAACGATTGGAATTGAATTATACATTAGAAATATTCTAATGCTTAGTAAATTTTATCGGATTCAATTACCCTGGTACTTAAGATATTATATGCGACTTGGCACAGACGCATTTCATATTCGAGTTAATTCGATGTCTTACATCATAAAATTACAGATTGTCAAAATGTATCTATTGATGGTATTATAATCATAAAATCCATATTTTTACATGTATAAGAATTGCATCTCGATGTTTCCTGAACATTAATATGATGTAATTAACAAAACATATTTTAGAATTAGGTCAATTAAATTAAAAATATAATCATAATTTAACTTATGTTTTCTAATAAATGCCATGAATAAATACATTTTTTTATTTAATAAATATTTACAATATTATTTAAAATTTTACCAAACACAACGCTTACGCCACATCGTCTATGAATCACTTAAGAGCACAAATAAACTGTAATGTTTTATATCACGATAACAGCTATGTATAAAATTACAATAGCGACACACAGAATTGCGGGAAGTCCAAGGTCTCTCGTACAATGTGCTTTACCTTGCATCGCAGCTGGAGTTTCACCTGTGAAGAAAGAGGCTTTATAACATACCATATTAATAATGAATACCATATTATGTAAGTTATCATTTTAGGAGGTATATTGATGCTAAATCAAAATACAGCGTAGTTACAATTAAGTCAAAAATTAATGCATGCGTTACCATAAAAAAATTTATTCGATAATATATTTTTTAATTTCGATTAAGTTGCTGGTTATTTAAGAATAAAATTGCTCCCAAAGTGTGTAAATTTTTTTGTTAGTAGAGAAATGGAATTATAATAAAATTGACAAAAATTGTAATCAGTAAGTATCACAATGATTTTTGGTTCAAAATGACTACACATTTAATATTACATAACTAAACAGCAATTTTAATGTACTCATATACATCGTCTACTAGTACAATGTTACTATAATTAAAATTTAGATTACACACTAAAACACAAAATTATAGTCACAACACAATGAGAAACAAATTAAATACATGTAAATTTATGACAACATTAACAAAATAATATTTTAGATTATACTCTAAAATAATAAATAATTACTATCTTTTGATTAGAAAATCAACTTTTAATTTTATAAAAAAACACAAATTCACGGAAATAATTATTTCAGTATCCTTAATTTGTTAGCATTAAAATAGCAATAAAGATAGAGTAATTACTTCGCCACGAAGTAAATAAAGCTGTCACAGCCACAGTTATGACATTAATAATAAACTACTTCTAAAAACGACACAGAAAGTATACGTGCACGTGCATGAAATTAAACCATTATTACATACGAGCCCAATATGAATTTTGTTTTTATGACCCCAAATCACGAAAATGCTATTTTTTCAATTTAATTCACCAGTATTTATACTGTTATCAATACTTAAACAATTACTTCTAAAAGTGTAACACTGTCATTAGATGTCTGATAATATTTTGACCGAGATATTAATACTAGAATCTCGAATAAAGTTTATTTGTTCACATCGAGGTAATGATCACTGATTTTATCATATTTTGTTATATAATATGCTCAATGGTGGCAAAGATAGATTAATAAATTTAAATACATCATATGCTACAAAATTAGTGGAGCATATTTATTTTTGTAAACTACAGTAGAGGAGTGCGGAAAGCTTTTAGTAGATGTTAGTTCTCTCTAGAGTTTGTCGTTTCTTTCTTTAATGTAGGTATTACTGCAGCCATCATCAGAACATAAAGACTTATAATAACATTACTAAGAGCTAACGAATCTTTCAAGCAAACTTGCTTTCCTCAATATCCTAATGATGTTTTTAAGTTTAATCCATTTAAAATTTAAAGACTTGAAACAGCTTAGTCTATTCAATGTGAAATGTTTTAACTTTTGTTTGAACAGTTGTAGCTTAATAATAATAATAGTTCTAACTTCTTAGCTGTGATTGTAAGTATCGTGGTCTTTTTTTCTTCCCTACGTTTATTTAAAACTGAGCTTGCCAGCAATTGAATGACATACAAGTAAAAGTTGAATATTAAAAAGATTAAAATAGATCTTATATTTATAATTTAAAGCTATACCTGCCCATATTAGCATAGTCAGCTAAACGTAAACGTTGTTTAATGTTGAGTAACCCTAAAGTTACTCTTATTTCAATAAAATATTACGACGGACATTTATTGGCTTTGAAAAGGCGATTTTAAAATTTGTACGAGTACTCAAATAAACGATATATTGATTTTTATTTACTACTTATTTTGTAGAAAATATTCTATCTTGCACCGTTTAAATTTAATGTAGAACTCGAGAAAATCTCGTTGGCTGAATGAAACAGGATGACTAGATATAATACAGGAAGTCTATTCAGTGTTCAACTTTTACGCTCGAATCTAATAAATCCGCTTTTAAACTAAAATTGAGCAAGCGCCGGGTTGAATTTTCATTTGTTACAAAACATAATAAAATTTGTGGCTTGAAGCGTTTTTGAATAACTATTTCTATCAGAATTCAAATATAGCTCACATAATTTAAGGTGAAACATAACAGAATTTAATTTAAGTTCTAACTTCGGAACGTGCAATGATTTGATTTCGCGTTTAATAATCAACATCCGAATATTAGCCCTATAAACATACAATTATATTTTATAAATATTTTATTGGAGACAAAATTAATTATTATTTAAAAGGATTTATTTAATAAATTGTCACATCAGCATATAATCAGTATTCTAATAAAAATGTAATATTTAAAACAAGCTTTTAAATAAAAACAGATTTTCCGGAGCGGACTATTGCTTCCTATAATTTCAAAATTAAATTATTTTGTATGATGGTTATATTTCATATAAAAATATTTCAATAGTATTATGAAAAAAAATTTCGTCTGTTCATTTAGCAGTATTGGTAATAATAACGGAATTACGAAATGCGCTTTGTTGTAGTTATCAATTTTGTAAATGCATTATAGTGAACAAAATTTTGCGTCGCATTCAATTAGCGAATTGCCCGGATGGATTTGACACTGTTCAATACATAAACTGAAATTTCATACACACTTCAATAAGCTCTTGAGTAACAATATCGTAATTGATACTTCAAGTAGTATTCAGTTACTAATAAAGCATATTGGATGTTCTGTAGGTAGGTTTAATAGATTTATGATAGATAAAGATTCAGGGACGTATAAAGCAACAAATAAGATTATATCATCAGAAATGGTTAATGATATATGTGTACATATTTAGTTAAAACAAATACATATATTAATACATACAAATCGCCAACTGCTAACAAGCAAAGCGTCGGTAGTTTCTGACTTTCTTCTAATATTTGGATTTTATAAATTGTTCTAGTATATTTGACCATATAATATATGCGTTTTATAATATACATACATATTATAATGCGCAAGGTGTATTAATATTTTTTTAATAGCAAGCATTTTATCTATCATTAAAAAACAACAATTTCAACTTACCAGTAAGCACATGAACTCGCGCTGTAGCTGATTGGGCGTTATCTGGGACGCACTGATAAGATCCGGCATCTGATGTGCGTGCCGCTTGCACAAGCAGCCTACTGCTACTATGGATCCCTTTTTCCGTGACAAGTGATATGCCACCACGCGTTGAGTCGAAGTTTATCGTCTGTTAAAGTACGCAAAATACTATTACATTTTATTTATTTACTAGGGTAAAGTCCGTAAAAGTTAAGTTACGGGGCAGAATGTAAATGTTTTACTGCTGGGGTTTGAGTTCTCTCTTTCGTCACGATGTTTTCCTTTTCCATGGAATACGAGATGAATTGATATTTTTCCGATCATAGTCATCATAAATAGATCATAAAAAAATAACCACAAATTCATTTCGTCTAAAGGATTGTTCCAACGAAGTCATTCAGGGCGGAAAAAAAATTAAGTAAAAAAAGTAAGTTACATTAAAATATATATATAAAATTACTTAAATAACATAAACTCATTTTTTTTAAATTGGTATACAATCTATCTGCTAAGTTCTAGTTTCATTTTTCTTTTCGTTTTGTTACATTTGTACAATGAGCCGCCGGAATATAAGTGGTAATAAATACAATCTATCTAAGATGTTATGTTACTTGTGCCTATATTTGGAGATATCTTTAGACCTTAAATATTGTGTTTCGTTTCCTACTGCAAACAGGTTTTTAATTTCACTTTTAACTTTGTATTTAAAACCAATGAATGACAACATCACAATTGTGTGTCTGTTGATGCAGAATTTGTTTTTACTTCATTTAATTTTCACTGTAAAAATAAATAATTAATTTATTACCATCATTAAACTATTTGTTCAGTTAAATGTTTGACTAAGGTTAACGACATGATTACACAAGCTACAATTATTATTGTTTACGCATAATAAACACACCATGTAGAACATACGTGAAGCGTAAATATGACACCTGTCGGATAATGAAATAACTTGAATAATAACAAAGTTTGTAGACGAAAGTTTGAAGCTGTCAGTGACAATGAGACTTTTGTGAGCTGTTCTACATATTCAACGTGTACGCTCAGGATACTCGATTTTTCCAACTTTATAAATCAGCTTTCTGAGTAGCGACATATGAAGCTTAAAGCTAAAATATATTTTTCATAAGTTACCTTATGAAAAATATATTTTAAACATTTAAAAAATTATGTAGAGCTTTAGAAGACAGATTTTCATTATTATTTCAAAAGAAAATTGGTAATTTGAAACAGTCATGCCGCTATATCAGTTTCAACAGAATTAATTCCAATTGAATGAAATGGAAATATTATCCGTATCAGTTGCGTTAGGTTAGGTTAGAAATAAATTGGACGTGTCTCTTTATATACACTATACAAACTACTTTTTAAAAAGTTCAAAGAAAAAAAAATTCAAATCAAATAGCTAGTTATAGGGTTTTGCGACTAAACAGCAATAATATGTATTGAAGAGTTCCAATTTGAAGTGTGAGAATCGTTGGCATATTAGCAATGTAAGGAATGGTTAATATTAGCCATGGCAGCAATGGACCCTTATTGTCCGGAAACATATATCATAAAACATATAAGTTAATTTAAAACAGTTAAAATTATCTTGAAAATGTACTATTTATAATTAAAAATCAAATTAAAAAATAATTAAAACGAAACTTCGATTGACGGTCGGCTTTTAAAGTATTGTTGTATGAGAGATGTGTTCTTCGATAATTAATTTTCAAGCTATACAAACTTTAATCATGATAATATTTACTTTTCGAGTAAAAAGCATTCACTTATAATAAAGTAAATTAAAAAATAAATAATAAAGTAAATATGTCAAACAAATTTTTGGAACTTCATGCAATCGATTTTCGTTCTTACATTTTATCATCAGAAATAAATTAAAAAACTTAGAGACGAGTTCCTTTTTATTCATTTCTCGTGTTTAAACGTATTTCCTTTCTCGAGATAAATTCATCTATACGTATACTATGAATAGTGAATGAAAAAAAATACTATTACAAACCAGCGTCTATTGAGAGCTTTATAAAATTATACATTAAAAAAAATAGGCTGTCCTCTATGAAGTTGATTAAATAGATGCGAGGAGCTGATTTGTACTATAAACCACGAAGAGTATTTTTTAATACATATTTACATCACATATATCTTAGTATATTATCTGTCATCTACAAAATCAATAGTAATATTACAAATGCGAAAGCAACTCTGTCTGTTTACGCTTAAGCCGCTGAACTGATGAAGATTCGAGTCCCGGCAAAAGAACATAAATGGTGCTTTTTTTAATGTACTCATTGAGGGAGTAAAATGGAGGATGCTATTCCATAGGTAAAGTTTTTTAAATTCGCTTGGGTAAAGCAACTACAGCTAGAATGTATACATTTCATTATAAAAAATAAGGTCACGCTGTTCGATACTCCGGATAAAGGACTTTATGCTATAATAAAGTGAAAGCAGCTGGAATAACATATTCAGAGTTTATTATCGTCCTCATTTGATATGTTTATCAGCACGAAAAATCATTTGGTATTCGACAGATGTATTCCAGCGAAAATATTCGTAAATACAATAGTAAATATAGAATAGAATAAATTTCACAAAACGCAGAAAAGCATACAAAATACAATTTGCCAGTTACCGCTACGGAACCAAGTTTGTTTGACGTGGCTTGTTGTCGTAATACCGTATCGTGCAGAATGGAATATTTAACGAAATCCCAGAGGTTATTGTGAAAGCATCCAATTTACAGACCATTTGTGACGCCCAGAAACCAAATTGCGAATATACGAGTACTTTCTTTAACTTTTAGTATATTAATTATGATTTAGAATAGGTATTTGTAAACAATTCAATATTCGTATTAAAGATTCTATCTCTCATATTTGTCATCCTAACTTTCTCATTATTTTAAAATGAAAATAATAGTTTTTTGGTTCAGAAGAATGAACTATTATGCGTTATGCCTCCAATCAACCTTCGTTTCTTTCATTTCTTTCTGTCTCTATCGATTATTTGTGGTTTTATATAATATGACTAGTTCACCCAGCCAGCCACGCGTATCTGTTACTCTTTGGTAAAATCAAATTAATATTTTCTAAAACAATTAAAATAGATTAATCAATATGAGATTGAAAATAAAAATAATCGCAAAATCTAAAAGAAATGGGTAAAGTATCGAAATGTTGAAATTAAGCCCAAACCAACATATATTTCCTGAATTTAAATTCTATTCATCTTATATTAAATTTTAGTTTGCAATCAGTGACTTACAAAAATTCTTTATAAATTAAAAACATTTTAAAATAAATTGTCACAAATAGGTAGATAACATTGCTGTCGAACTATTTTTTTCCACTTTAAATTATTAAAACTGAATATTATCTGAGTATTACTTTGTGTACATTATTCTTGGCTAGCCTGTCTTTCGCTAACACGAAGGGATTTGATGGTTTTCCTACACTTGAGCAGACAACATATAGCTGTCCATGTGAGAAACACGGGTTTTTCAAATAACCAACCCGCAAATAGATTTGGTTGGCCTTCAAATTTATTCATGATCATAGCAAAACTAAACAAATCGGGGATTGGAGCATTTTAATCGATATTGAAGATATTATATATAAGATATTCGAGATTCTGACGTTATCAATGGAATACGTGGCAACGGGACAATATATCCTTTAAATTTTCCCGTCAAAATTTTTGCTTATATAATATTTTCACATTAGTTACATAATGGAGGTGGGTTTTAATTACATAGAAGAATAAGTGAACCTGATTGATTCGTGACATGTCCAGAGAATTCAAAAGTTCCGCCTTGATCCTTATACGTTCTTGACAGCAATGGTGAGTATAGAACTACCCAACGATTATCAATTTCCACTTCATTTGTAAAATTCGAAATTCATATTGTAAATATGTGACCACAATTCTCAGGATTTTTGCGGCGATACAATGGATCACCATCGATATTCGTAATAGTATTATTGGTAAAGGGTTTCGGAAAAATTCAAAGACAATTAGTGAATTCGGAATTTTGGCA
Organism: Vanessa cardui; assembly: GCF_905220365.1. Lineage (NCBI taxonomy): Eukaryota > Metazoa > Arthropoda > Insecta > Lepidoptera > Nymphalidae > Vanessa > Vanessa cardui. Next base: position 9,472,747 of record NC_061130.1, on the reverse strand, counting down.
GTAATTATTTGGTCAATTTCTTCTGGATGGATTTTATCTTCGAGTCAAATCAAAATATGAGAATAAGGCAAATCTCGCATTTGCTACTCAAAATACTACAGACAGCAACGTGTGTTACCAAAAACGGAATATTTTACGATTAAATCAAATAAAGCAAAAAATTCCGCTTTTGCTCTCTCTTTTGCTTGTTCGATGCAATTATGTAGGCACCGAGTTGTCACACGTTCCTCCCAACTGCCCATAAAATAAATTTAAATAAACTTTGGATCATCATTACGCGTTGGCATGAATGATCCTGTGGTACACTTAGCCATGGGTTTTGAATGTTGTTTCAGAACTATTTCCATTAGATGTGAGATTGCAAATTTTAGTTGCGCCAAAGGACGACATTTGGAAGCAAGTATTGAATTTGCGTATCTTACGTAAAAATAATTTCGAATCGTCTGATGTGCCAGCAAATGATTTTTAATGTTCTGGTGGAATAGGAAGAGGTGCCAGTACAACTTTTCCAGATGCACATTATCATGACATTTTACATGCACTCAGTTTTCTTTCTTATTGGACAGGTATCTGGTACCAGAACTGAAAAATATGCGCAATGCAAAGCTGTGGTTGGGAACTAGGTACATATTATAAATACACAAGCTTCGCGTTTTATTTTACATTTGCTTTATTAATGAATTGTGTCGACTGTTGCCCTCAGTATACGCTCTACGTATTCCCCACAATAAGTCATATTGTAGTAAGAACCATAAAATAGACGTTCATTCTTTTCCGCAATATCTTAAAAATAAATATTATAAAAGATACGAAAACATCATGTCTTTGGTTAGCGAATATATATTTTATCTCAATGATATTCAAATCATTTCGGCTTGGTGAATATTTTTCATTATATTCGACTTGCCCCAGGCGAAATATTAAATACAATACAATACTTATAATATAAAAATATATAAATCTCTATATTTCTATTTTACGCCTTACTGAGTATAATTAAATTGTTTTATGCATTTTTATTTTCAAAAAATACTCAATCTTTCAAGTTTACATTGTGTTATTACTTCCTTTGTGTACAAGTTGATCAAATATCACGATATTTTCTTAAGATTTTTCTGAGAAATACATTCACTGGCAGATACATCAATAAGGGCATAATTATTCTGGGACCATAAAAAGCAAAGATCTGTCATGACTTTCAAATATCAAACCTATTTCAACTTCCAAATAAAAAATTAATAAATGTATTATTTCTTGGAATAAAATTCATATTCTAGGTTACGGAGGATAGGATAAACTTACACATACCGCTATAGGATATTAATTCCTCATGAATTAATAAAGTCTATATAGCTCAGAACGTTGACACAAATACATACGATATGAATGAAATGAACGAATGGTACAGTTATCTACGTTATAAATAACGAACATATATTGTGGAGTGGGTTCACTGACTTTCTTGAAGGTTTTTTAAGTAGCTTTACTTTTAGTATAGTTCCATAAAAGAACGCTTCAAAAGGAGATATCAAAGCTTACTCGAAAAAAAGTTTTTTTTAGTGGTTTTTTTTCTATTTTTTGTATGCGATCATTTGTATCATTTTTGGTACAAATTTAGATGTATAATTTTGTTTTGTTTTAAATTGATTTTGTCGTTTTATTGAAACTAAAAAAAGGACTCCTGATAAATTTTATTAGACAGTTAAATAAGTGTTTAATTTGTCGAAAAGGGTAAATCATATTCTTTTACCTCTACATGTAACGTTGGCTTGTTGTTGAAATTGTTAAGCATAATGCTTAAAAAATACCGCACAATTTAAGTGTTATTCCACTTATCGTACTACACGAAATAATAGATACTATTTAAAAATCGAACATACCTTTCCTCTGTGTGTCCAATTGATGGTATTTGGAGGTTCTGGCGTATGCCTCACTATGCATGTTAAGTTTATTGTTGAGCCAGCGTAGATAAACAAATCTGGACCACCCATTATTTCTGTTTCTGGTTCTGTAGGAAACGACATTTTTATTTGATTAAGAAGAGTTTTTATTTATATAAAAAATATTTAATATATACAAAAAAAAAACTTAAAATAGTATACGATAATTAATAAAATATATTTCCTTTAGTTTACGAGTTATAATTAATTAATCAAAACATTTTTTATGTTTAAGTACTTCGTATATAAAATATGTAAATGGATAGGTTCTTCCTCTACAGTCAAATAGAGATTTTCTATTTGAATAGGTAGGAGCAAATATTCGTCGAGAGATTAGCTCTTTGACATGAACTCAAAAGTAAACAGGGCGTGTTTGGAAATGACAAGGAGAGTAAACAATTAAAAGCTTTTCAGTATTTAACTAGGACTTCTGTACGCCTCGTTAATTCATCTAATATTTCCCTTATCTTCTCGAATGTGTTTGGCCTTGAAATGTGTTAATCAAGTTGTCGTCTCTTTATCGAAAATTAAATTAATGCCAGGAATGCCTTGCAAACCAAATAAATTTAGACGCTCTACGCCGTAACGTTTGCGTAGAAGGTGCTACGGCAGTAAAATTCACGCAAGTGTCAACAATAACTACAAGGTGTAAAATCAATTGGTTGGATGGTTTATTGGATACGCTTACGTCACAAACACAACATTTGACTTTAATGTTGTGACATTCATCTGCCAATTTAGATACATTTTATATTTTCAGCATATATGTATATCATTTACATACATGTAGAACGAATTCCCATAATATGTTACCAATGCCTAATCATACAAACTACTGATTTATTAATAATAAACATATCTAAAAGCTAGATTAATATATAAAATTAATTAAATTAGAACGCCTTATTGAATTGCGTGTTTTTATATTAGGATTACACTAAGCTGACAATGTTATATAGGTAATTTTCGTTCGAGCCGCAATAGAAACATACAATGAATAAAAATAAGATTTCACATTGGTAAGTCATTATTATAAAAGTAACATCCGTAATAATTAATTTTAATTACTTCTAAAGTTCACGATTAATATATGATGTAGATGATGATGTGATGTAGATGTAACATATTATGCTATAATTACAAGCGTTACATTTCATTTATAATATTTAAATTTGCAATGAGATTTTATTCTTAACCTATATTTGATATTTGTTTTATTTTTTTATTGATTATTTATATATAAGTTGTAAAAAGGTTAACTTTTGAATATTTTTAGATACGTAGAAAACATTTCAAAAGTATATGATGAAAATGTATCTTATATTATTTTATGAAAATACTTTTCACAATTCACAAACAAAGCAGATAAATAATTTAGATTCCAATTTGTAAAGAAGTGAATACTGACCATTGAAATGGTCTGATTGTTTCTTTCATGAATAAACAAATAGTTTGTTACCGATCAAATTCTTACCCACTATGTTGAGATACACCGCATGCCCAATCGGTGGTGTTGTTGATATTTGGCACTCGTATTGTCCAGAGTCTCTTCGCTGTGGGCTTCGGATTCGTAACGCCCACTCTTCAGACCGCGGCTTGTGTTGCGCTTCGAAGCGTTGATCTGAAGTGTACGTGTAGCGGCCGACGGTCAATAAATGGATGTCTCTATGACGCACCCATGACACCTGAATAAATATTTAGCGTATGAGTATTTTATTCATACAAATAACGCATTTACCTTTTTTCAATTTTCAATCGCCTCAATTAAGCTTCACTTACGAGAATTTTATCGGCTATATAGTAACGTTAAAATGTTTGAAATAATTATATTAAAGATTTGCTGATTAAAAAAAAATAATTGATGATCTTGAAATATAAAGTATATTTCAAGATCATCAAGACATTGAAATAAATTATATTTGAAAAATTACATAATTATAAAACATATTTTTATTATAGTAAATTGAAACAGTATCTTTATATGTAAATACGTATTTTAGACTTGCTAATTTATTTTCATATAATATACCTGATGAATTTTACATGAAGAAAAAAAAGGAAAAATAAGTTCATACGTATTAACATATTTATAGAATATCCTAAATATTAAATATTTCAATATTACTATCACAAAGGTACTTAAAATTCTTTTTTCAAATCGAGTCTGGTTTAAATTAAACATTAATACATACAACTACTTCAATGCGAGATATATTGCAAAATAGGTTACGTTAATATTTTAGTACATGATCAAGATTGCAAGGCCGGGTCAGAATGACGTTTTTATTTATGCTTTGTTAAAACCGCTACGAAAATACATTTTTCAGTTGACCCTTTCTTTATTGTCCATTAACGTCCTTGAAATACTTTATATTGTTTCTTCTAGGTACTTTTTCGTCAGTTTTATTGTTAAACTTGAATAATAAAGTGAAATATAAACCTTTACTTCCACTACTGAGGCAAGATTTCCTATTTTTTTAACGAAAAATTTCGAAACTTATTTGACTATGCTCTGGTACCAGTTTGTATATTTATGTAAAATTGATTCAACTCATGCATGTTACCACACGATGTTTTCCTTCATTACCGTACAGATGAATTATAAACACAAATTAAGCACAAGCGAACTAAACTCTCAAAAATAACAAATAGTTTGTTGTTATTAAATTTTGGATTCACTGAGATGTTAGATACATGTTATGTGTTATAATTGGGTTAGTAGGTATATCTTAATTTATTTTGGTCGTTTATAAATATTTTATTATACCCGTTGCGAAGTTTTGCCAAATGTGGCGTTATTTTAGTAACAGTCTGCAAATGTCCCACCATTGGTGTAAGGGTTCCTTTAAATTTAAATAGATGATGTAGAACTTAATCTGCCACATTTGCGACACAGGTTTCCTCGCAATGTTTTTTTAGAGCGACGAGAATGAGTTATAAACATTAGACACTGCAAATTTTAGATAAGTATTCTTACCATTGCGGCATGTCAGGTCACTATTCACTAATTATAGAAATAATTAGTATGCCAGCTTTTTATCCGAAGAGTATTTGTCTAAGAGTGTGTTACTGAAACTCTAGTATCGTATCTACGGTAGCGATGTAGCCATTAATTTTGTTCGAAGAAAAAAATCTTAAAGTTGTGGTGACTTTAAGATTTGACCCACCAAAGAAAAAAAGATTTATGATTTTGATATATTAATGAATATTATTGAAAGGTAAAACTTTATTATGAACTGAGATTAGGTTGATATTTTTTTTTAATTTACCACATACATACTCTAGCCATCGTGGGTTTTGATAAAGGTCTTTCTGCACTTCAAGTTTATTGAAAAGCTTTGTACTTAAACAAATTAAAATTATTATAACGAGTATTATTATTACCACTCTTCAAAGAGCTCATAAATTAAAAAAAAAAATAGTTGAGTCAAATTGTTTTAAAATCGTGTCCTGTTAAACTTCATTGAATTAACATTTGTGAATGTATCGAATGATATCTAGTTTCTTTTTGTGAAATTCGTCAACTGATCGTTGATCGAATCAGTCTTATCTCTATAATTCTCATCTTTGGATTCATTTCGTGACATTGACAATTAAGTTCCACAAAAAAATAAGCTGTTTGTGTTTAAATTTAAATTTCATTATTTTTTTAACTCTTTTTGTAATTAATGTTTTTTTATTTGACATGAAATATACATATATATTCATAAAATATCATGATACATTGTTAATTATAAGTTATTATTTCTTTTGTGTTGCTTTAATTTACCTTTATATTACCTCAACAGGTAATACATCTTCTTCAAAGTAAGAAATAAATAAATCAGATTTAATGACACCAATTAATTTTAAGCTGGTATAATTAAACTTGATGAATCTTATGTTGTCTTAAATTTTCGCGATTATTACACATTGAAATAAAACTATTCATAACGTGGTCACAGGTAGACTGTCTACCCGTGACCACGAACGCTGTAAAGTGCTCGAAACGTCGGGATGCCAAAAATAATTAATATACGCGATTCAAATCCGTTATAAATAGTTTTATTTCAACTGATGAATATTAATTAAAAAATATATATTGAATACTAATAATATATTGAATACTAATATAATATCAAAATCTGTAAAAATCATGAATGTTACTGAGGCGATAGAGACCTGGAAGGTAAAGTGCCCTAATGATGATATCCCTAAGGAAGTTACAAAACAAAAACTTTGGGATTCTTCATTGGTTCACGCTACACTACACAGTTTGACACAAAATTTAACAAGTGCTCAAGACCGTGCCAGGCTTCTAGCGTTATCATCTAAAGAGTCTAGTCACTGGTTGAATTCATTACCCTCTAAAAATCTTGGGACACTTTTAGATAATGAATGTTTTCGCATATCGATTGGTTTCCGACTGGGAACACCTCTGTGTTCTGAACACAGATGCCCGTGTGGAAAGGAGGTAGACTCTTTCGGTTTACATGGTCTCTCTTGCCCAAGGAGTTCAGGTAGGCTTTTCCGCCACGGTTCTCTTAATGACATAATTAAAAGGGTTCTTGCCACCATCGACGTTCCTGCTGTTACTGAGCCTCGTGGAATTAGTCGTGATGATGGTAAGAGACCTGATGGATTAACATTGGTTCCCTGGGAACGAGGTCGGGCCCTTGTGTGGGACGCTACATGTGTTGACACGTTGGCCCCATCTCATATCCGAGAAACAATGTTAAGAGCCGGTGCCGCTGCGGAAAAAGCTGAAGCCAAAAAAATAACTAAATATTCGTGTATTATGTCTAATTACTTTTTTGTTCCATTTGCTGTCGAAACGCTTGGCCCTTGGAGTAGTGGTGCAAAAAGCTTCATCAAAAGTATAACACCCCGCCTCATTGCCTCCACTGGTGACAGGAGGGCTGGTTCGTTTTTTGCCCAGAGGATCGGAATTGCGATTCAACGGGGAAATGCTGCTAGCATTCTTGCCACCATTCCACGCGGTCAAGATTTATACAGTAACTAGTTTTAGTTCATATTTGTATATATATATTTAAGCATTTAATGTTGTTAATTCTTATGTTAATGGATTTTTGAATAAAATAAAGACATGTGTGTATTGAATACTAGTAAATAGTAAATTAAATTCGAAATCTTTTCTTTCTAGGAATGATAGAGTTTATCTTATGGGAAAACTTTTACTTTCACAAACACAAACAATTTGAATCTCTGTTCAACTTAAAGCACAATGCACAACATTACGAAGATTTAAAGAGAGCAAAGGTAGATTTTCCTACACGTCGATTTACCGTCGTACATTAAGACATCCCTAAATTTATGACCCATTTCCGTTCTTAAGATGAGAATTTCAGTGCAGCAAATACTATGATAAAGACATCTTTGCCAAAACGTTTCTGAAGCCAAGGAACGTCTAATTCATCATTCAGTTTAAATTATGCATGAAAAACGTTTTATTATTTTCAATTTAGAACGAAATTCTCTTAGCGATTTTTTTCTAATAATGTAATTATATTATTCATGAATTCCGTTAAAAACGAAATGTCTCAAGCAAAATGAAATATTAACTTTAATTAAAATATTTCAATATCGCTCGTAATTCTTACTCGATCAAATCATTTCAATGGTAGGGTTCAATTGTATTTTATTTTCAAGAAGATAGAATGTCTATATTTTTGTATTTTACTCAACATGTATCTGTGGTACGAATAAAATTTTATTTTATTTTCTCAGATTGGAGTTACACCGGCTGGTAATAATAATTTTTCATTTTCATTTGATTTCATTTCAATTAATGATGATTATATAAAATACCATACATTGAAATAAAATCTATAATAAATAAGTTGGATAACTATTCCTCGAGGTTACGCGTTTGCACGAGCGATCGCAACCCAATAATATGTGTGCAATAATATGTTCCACACTAAGCTTCGCTGGATGTATGAAGATTTAATATTATTTATAAATTATCATGGTGAACTTGGTGTGATTTTTCGTTTAATGTCGTAGGATCCTTTTTTGCGTAGACACTTATTTGTGTCACATGTATAATAATTTTATTAAGTCTTATAGGCACGAGATTATCCCAAAATCTATTACTCAATACAATACTAAGAATGTAGAATAAAAAAAAATATATATAGTTTACTTACAGTTCTATTTTGTAAATTCTTCACTTTGCATAGTAAAGTGACCGGATGTCCTACTAAGCCGGTTACGTTGTCCTGAGTGCTGGGGTCAAAGTATGGTGATCCAGGAGCTTGAGGCCAGTCTTCCAAGAACTCGGTTCGGAACCGACGAGAAGACTCGGAGACTGTGCTCTGGTCTCGTGGACGGTTATTTCCGTTGTCTTGTCGACACACTGTCAAAAAATGGTAAATCATATAAAGATAAACTATTAAAAACGAAAATTGTATTATTAATATACTAACACTTTAACAGATTTTAGTTGGCACGTGTTTGAAACTTTTCAATAAGTTAGTATAAAAGCCATCAAAAGTTTTGATGAGAAAATTCGAATTTTGATTAAATATAAATAAATATATTTCAAAGGTAAGAGGCACGGGAAATCCTATAAAAAATCTAATAAAACTTTGTCAACTTCAAACGAATAATAAATAGATCACCCTTATCAAACTTCCAACGCATTATACAAAATAAATCATTTAATTGCCAACAAAGAATGAACATTACATTAAAATATAATAATTTTCAATACTATAAAATTTTTATACATATTTTTAATTGATGACTATTTGCAAGCTCGTCTTGGTAATACCTATTCATCATCTATTCAACCCAAATTAGTATTGATAGCCTATTGGCGATATAAGGAATGGTTAAATTTCGTAGGACGCTAATGTTTATGCATAGTACATGCTAAACTACTCCTGTAACAAGCTCAAATCAATTCTTACATCGTCAATACAACAAGTAATCTAAAAAGTAACAGCCTGTAAATTTCCCACTGTTGGGCTAAAGGCCTCCTCTCCCTTTTTGAGGAGAGGGCTTGGAACATATTCCACCACGCTGTTCCAATGCGGGTTAGTGGAAAAGTAATCTAAGATATGTGCTTTTTGTATGTTTGAAAACGAATCAGATCGAATAAAAAATTAAAAAAAATGGTGATAGATGGGATAGAATTTGTAAAATAGAAGACATTGTATCAATAAGAGATTTAACAACAATTTAAAATATCAAATGAGTGTCTGTAAAAGTTTCAACTCTAAAGTTAAGAATTTCGAATATTTCATTTTACTTGGTGGTAGGGCTTTGTGCAAGCCCGTCTAGTGTGAGTAGTAGAGTGAGCCAGTGTAACTACATGCATAAGGGACATAACATCTTAGTTCCCAAGGTTGGTGGCACATTGACGATGTTATTAATAGTTAACATTTCTTACAGCGTCATTGTCTATGGGTGATAGTGACTACTTACCATCAGGTGGCCCACATGCTCGTCCGCCAAACTATACCTTATAAAAAAATAGATTAAAGGAAGTTATATTGAAAGAGGATTAAGGAATTTTTATTTTACTTTACTAATAATAAAAAGATGTATTACTGTTGACAAAGTCAAATTAAGAGTTACATTTACTAACATATGTATGTTGTATATGTGTTTCCACTCAGCGTGAAGTATAAGTAAATTGTCTTTGTTTATTAAACTTCATTTAAATTGTTTAATTATGATTTAGTTTTTAAATTGTTCATATTGATAACCTTTGTAACTTATTTTTTTTGTCATTTTTTAGATTATATTGAAAATAATGGATATACTTTAAACTTAAATGAAACTCAAAATAACAAATAAGTTATATTAGTAAATGTTTGATATTGTGTTCCAGATATATAATTGTTATATTTTTTTTGTTGTCTGAAATCCTTGCAATCTAAAATAATTGTGTTTATAACGTTCATGTACAGTTAATAAATAGTTATTTAGTCAAAATCTTCAAAGTTATTGATGTTCCAGAAATAAAAATTATTCAAATAGCCTCACAATTACTTGGTGGTCAGGATAATTTATTAATTTATTTTCATTTTGTTTTTGTAAAATACGATACTGATGTCGAAAAAAAATATACAGGAATATACTGCAGACAAGTTTTATAAAATAAATTGTATTTTTTTCGGTCGACTAAAACTTGAAATATGATATTTAAAAATATTTCCATATACATACATGCCTTTAATAGATTTCATGTATCTGTCAAAAAAATGGAGCAGATTTTTTTATTGAATCATTTTTGGGAGCTGAGCCAAATCGGGTAAAATATTGTTTCGTTACGACATTCCGTAACACTATCATAAAAAATAACTTTATCAAAAAACTATTTAAACAACGAAATTTGTATAATACAAAATTAGCAGTAATAAAAAAAACAGTTTTTTTGTTGCATTTTTCTACAGATTGATTGGGCGCATACACTTAAAAATATCACTTTGTCTGACTACATAATGTCCACATAAAATGTTAATGTAAAACAATTTTATTGAGAACCAAAAACTATCATGATGCATAAAATCATTTGTTCGAGTATATACATAGTATAATTTATAACATTGGGTAAAAAATGACCCATTTCTTAAAGAACGACGAATGTTGTGGGACATCCAGTTGAAACGATATCGATTGCGTGGGTATCAAGGAAGAAACCGAGAGAAAGAGAAAAGGGTGGCAGGTCTGGACTATAGGACTTTACCCCTTTCCAAAGTTCACTAAACTACATATATAGGCTATTTGTGACTTTCAACCTATTTTCACGTAAGTTATAATCGAAATAATTATCCAAAGAGAAAATGCAGGTATACTCATACCAACGCAATATTGCAAAACTAAATGCATTAGTAACTTTGTCAGTCCGTAACGCTAAGCCGCTGAGCTGATTGCATATAATTTATATGATAAAAGCTTGAACCTAGAAAAAGTTAGTCTTTTTCCCGGTTTTTTCAGATCCGAGCCTGGGTGAAAAGGGTTATTCGATTTGAAAAATAGTATATAATGATGTTAAATAAAAAGCATTATTTTATCACGAAACAAGTATAATTTGAAAACCAGTTCAAGTTAATTGAATCAAATACATTGTTAGCTGTAAAATTTAACCTTACTTATATAATACCTTACTTAATTTATTATTACACATAAGTACATCATTGCTATAAAAGTATATATAATAATAAATATAGTGTACAGATCTAAATTAATAACACCTAAATTGCTTAAATATTGATTACGTGGAATACTGCAAGAATGCCAGCAGATTCATTTTCTATTTGATTTTATTTCATTGAATCATTGTAATTATTCCAAATGACGTGGTCAAACGTGAATCAAATTTCTAAATACGACATTAAATCTATAACATATAGACACTAAGTATTGTGTAATATATTAATACTTATTGTGTATAATAATTACTTCATGGTCTAAATATATCAAGTTGAAATGAAATAAAAATGTAAATTGGAATTTAAAGAACAAATTCTGTTGAAATTCATTGACACGATAAAAAGGAATCTTCAGTACTACACAATGTTATATTTTCAGGTATTGATGATTTTAAATTTTCCATTTATTGTCAATACACTTCGTAATATAGACTCTGAAACTGGCATGTCTCTTGTGTAATAACGCTGCCGCTCTTCAAAAAGAAAATACAAGACCACATTATGATTTCTGAAAAGTTCACAGTTATTTGATTTTTTTTTCTGTATATCGAGAGCCAATACTGAAAGTATTTTCCTTTCATCAACATTTTACTACTAAAATACGTTGCGCGACTTTGCAATATAATCAAAGATAAAGCAAAAAAAGCTAGACACATTCTAAAAAGTAATATCGACTTCGCGAAAACATCTGTTTTACAGCTGAAATTATCAGATTGCGCTGTAACTAAAGCAATGAAATGTCACGTCACCGAGCTAAGGGATCATAATTTAAAATTTAACACTTAATCAAGCTGACAATCAGGATTTACGTCTGGTCCCTGAGGCTATTATATTTTCCGAACCATTTCTTGTCGTCTTTTAAAATGTTCATGATTTATATTTATATTTGTACTTTTAGTAATTATTGGTGACACTACTTTCTTTTTTAGACAAATTGTGAATATTTACATATTTAAAATTGTATTGATAGTCAGGTTTGTTTATTATTCAAGGCCAGACGATTTTTTTTTAAAAATCATTGTTACCAATATTATCTCAACAGATTTATTCTTCAATTCGTAATATTTTCTTTCGACACTTTGAAATATTTGTTAATTTTAATTATAATAGTTCGCAAAAGATTGAATTTGATCTAAGAGCTAATAATCTATCGTCTGTTTAGGGCTAGTTATAGATGCCGCTTTTGCTTAGTATAGATATTTTAGTATAAAAACGAAGTTTTAATTCTAGTCAATCTTAGTAAAAAACAATATCTTGACGTGAAATAAAAACATCCTTAAGAAATCTACTAATTTAGTCTGGTTTTTACATTCGATTATTATCTAGTCATTGAATACTAATAAAACAATACAATAATGTGTATATTAGTTTAATCTAATTAGTTTAAAGTAGAAATTCTTCTTAAGTATATTTAAAAAAAAACTTCAATTAAATAGAAACATATAAAATTCAAAACTGTAAAAAATATCGTTAAGCCGGTAATAAATCATTCAACAACATATACCGCAATAAAAAAATCTGATCCGAACAATGAAACTTTAAATATAATATAAAAAAGATAACGTAGTATTGGAAACAATCTTATTAAAATTTTTAAATGTATAATGTGATAGAAATAACATAGGAAATAACAATTTAAGAATAATTCCAAACACTTATTCAAAATCGTCAAAAAATATCAACATTGAATTTTTAAAGTTAAAGTTGTTTTTGTATATTAGAACCCTGGTTTTGAAAATCTCGCTTGATGACTCTATACAATGTAACTCTTTAGATTAAATTTTCTCACAGTCTTTTGTGATATTGGATACTTTTCCTAAAGAGGTATACAGCGTTCTCATGTCGATGAAAACTGACAGTGCCTCAGGCTGTGACAACATCCTTATCAGATTCCTGAAACTTGCAAAAATTAAATAGTACTTATACTCTGCTACTTGGATACTCTTTGTTTTTATAAAGGAATTTTTTTCGCATTTAGAAGATGCTTTTAATATACCAGTCTAAAATGTGTTAATAGTGATGTCAGTAATTTAGGGCAAATTCCTATATCAGCAGAAATATTATTTAAGGTCTTTGAAAATTAATGAATGTTAGTCATAAGAAGATTTAGTCTTCGATGCGCTATTATCCAAATCAAAATACGGATTCAGACAGGGTATGTCAACAGACGGTTATACTGTCATTTTCTTTTTTCAATGTCGAACCACTTGATGAACCTTTTATCGTATTCTTTGACTAATAAAATATATTTATTACTGTTTCTCTCCTCATCTTCAAAGTCTTGAGCATATGCAAGCACCAAGTACTTTTGAATAATAAGAAGAGCGAGACCTCCAAGTACAGGGTTATTATGACTTACTAGCTCTTAACCTCGTATCGCATTAGAATTATAGAGAGATATTAATAAACTTATGAGTATTATTATTATGACTCGTATTAAATGCCACCGTACCGGTAGTGGAGCAGCGTGTTGAAATAACCTCTAAATTTTCTCCTTAATAGGAGAGGAGGCCTTTGTCCGGTAATAATTTAAGGCGCTAAGTAACAGCCTGTAAATTATTACGGGACAAAGGTCACATTTCCTACGGAATTAAGTACAAGTAAGTATTTACGTTACACTTTATTGAAATAATCCTATTAATTTTACTTACATAATAATTACATCTATAGAAAAAAAAGTACTCAGCTCAATAGAATAGAATCAGAAAACCAATTTAAATATATTTTACTACCGTACTTCAATAACAGTATGAGTATAGAAAACAAATTTAAAGTTCATTCAAGGATTTGAGTCGCTACTATCTAACGGTAAAGATAAATATTCCTCGGTTATCCCAGAGTATTTTTTATGAGTATTAGAATATTAATATATCTTATACGTATTCCATGATAAATGCTAATATATCACGGAATAGATATAACATACATACATTAATATCCAAAAATATTTATTTATAATACAATACTATAATTAATATTCTACCGAACTACTTTTGTTAAGCTTTAAATGTTCTAATAATAATTTTAGTGATATAAATTAAGAATCAATAATGAAATTAAGAATCAAATAATGGAATTATTTGAATATCTCGATCCACGATAAAATCAAATCTAAATATATTTCATTGAAGTAGGCTTTTCCAAGCACTTTTAAATCATCATTTAACAAACAATATGAAGCTACTTAGAATGTAAATTCTACCGAGAAGAATCGGCAAAAAACTCAGTAGCTATCCTTTTCAACATTAAAAATGCAAAGTCATGTTAGTTAAATACAATTATATATAAAATGTATGTACATATATTACATATCCTGCCTGGAAGTCTACAAGTAGTAGCCCCAAGCATTGTAAATATATTGTGGCGCAACAGTAAGTATTCCTACTTTGTTAAAAATATACCGAAGAGAGATTCTAGCTCCAAGATTACAAATATAATGACATATTCAATGTAAAATTATTTATTAATGTTATACTTATATCCTCTTTATTTTAAACTATATCTCTAGAAATCTTTGCCTCGCCAAATAAAAAATTCAAATAATAATATAATTTATTTTTTATGGAATAGCCATTTTTGTTAAATTATCCATGGTTATATATTTAATCTGGTAAATATTTATCGGTTTTTGCATTTTGATATTACATTATTATAATATAACAACAACAACAGCCAATAAATTACCCACTGCTGGGCTAAGGCCTCCTCTCCCTTTCGAGGAGAAGGTTTGGAAAATATTCGACCACGCTGTTCCAATGCGGGTTGGTAGAATACACAAGTTGCACAATTTTTATAAAATTAGATACATGCAGGTTTCCTCTCGATGTTTTCCTTCACCGTCGAACACGAGATGAATTACAAGCACAAGAATATTCAGTGGTGCTTGTCTTTGTTTGAACCTACAATCATTGGTTAGATGCAATTCCTTTGACCTGTTATGACTGCATCAAAAAACCGAATTAGTAAGCCAAAACAATCCTATTCCATTATAATGTTCGTCATTAATCCGAATGTCACAATAAAGGTACAGCACACATATTATAAATAAAATATTTTAAAATTCTGTAGAAGTAATCCTCGACTATCAGCACGTCACGTACGCTGAGAATTGACACATAAATCGTCATGTTTTTACATAATGGCACCGTTGCAAAAATGGTCATATAAAGGTCAAAATCGCTTACAACGTTTCATAAAACAAGGCACGGGTACAAATAACTCACCAATAATGCACGAGAGAAAATGGACCGTAAAGAGGCAGGCGGCTGTAGTACGCGCCATCGCTTTCACAGGCCCCTAGGGTAAGGGTACATCGTTCCTGAAAACAAAGACTGCGTTAATAACTCCTCAAATAAACCTTTGGTCTTTTGTTTGAGCTGAGAATAAATAGACTCCAGACGTATGTAGGTTGCAGTCAAATGTTTCTACCGACGTCAAAATTGTAAGATTAATGTTACTTCGTTGTTTGAAAATGTTATTTATTAGTACTGCGAAGCATTACTCTGTGTAAATATTGAAGTGGATCCTTAAAATAATGCGCTTAGATTGTTAACACATAATAAAATTATTTATTTATTTATTTAAATACTTTATTGTACACCACAATTTAAACAGATTAGCCTTATAGAAAGTACATATAAAGAAAATTTGGTACAACCGGTGGTCTTATCGCTTTAGAGCCATTTCTTCCAGACAAACGAGGTGATATGGAGTAGTAGCCAACAGAGAGATGGTAGGTGGTGTAAAATAGACTACATACATAGATACAAATAATATAATACATACATAAACTACTACTTACATAAAGCTAGGTACATAAATACATTTATACATACATAAATACATACAAATATACAGATATATACAAATAAAAAATGGTATCTAGTTGCCATTCAGTGTGAGAGTGTGAGGTAATAATTAGTAACTTTAGTTTTAAATATTGTTAAAGAGGTTGCAGATTTGATATTAAGCGGGAGGGCATTCCACAATCGAGTAGCCTCAGCCGTAAAAGATTTTTTGGAAAAAAATGTTTTCTGCACAGGTGGATAATATATAATATAATATTAAGAAAACTGATAGTAGTCTATATAATTATTTCTTTAAAATAAATGATACCGCTCAAATTTATTACTCTTAATTAATTCCGCAATTATTTTTATTCAAACGGCTTTCAGCTTCAGCAACTTCAATGTACCTGTTAAAAATTTGTGTGGGTGATGTCAACTTAGTCTTAGATGTTAATAATGTTTGCTAAATTAGTACCTATTTACATACGGTAAAAATAGCAAACAATCATATATTTGCTTTACTTGAATTTCAACCGTCGTGCAAAATTAGTCTTGTATGAAATTAATTCTTCGTCCGTGGTTTCGCTCATGTTTTAGGTTAGGTTTTTACGTGTGAAGCAAAAAATTAGCGTAAATTCTTCCTTGTAGTTTAAGTTTTCTTCACACCAAATTTTATCAAACTCATTTCATTGGTTTGGCGGTGAAAGAGCGACAAACAGATTGACAGACAGACAGAGTCACTTTCACATTTATAATATTAGTAAAGACAAGTATAGATGATGACTATCGCTGACACTGGAAGAAATAAAAGCAATTTCTTACAATGCATGGAGCATTACCAACTATAGGATCTAAAATATTTCATATCCCCATAATTATAGCGACTAATTTGCCCCCAACCGAAATGGCTGTACTTGCTAAACATATCATATGTTTAAAACTATTATTTACCGACAGCCTAACTACCTACCTACCTAACGCACGAGTGAGATCATTATAAACAGCGTTATAAATAGTCTCATTATTTTGTACTTATGTTTATTATTATATTTGATCCACTTGAAAACAATTACTAGTATAAATTCAAATTTATTTCATAAAAATAAATACAGAGAAACTTCAACGAATTACAGATTATGAATGATAAATAAAACAGAAGTAAAATACTGTTCCATTTCCTTTTAACTTAAATCAAAACGATACTTTCCAATGATATCGTTTAATTACCAGTCAGATTGTATAAAAAAGAGAAAAAATACTATTTTTAGGGTCAAGGTAATTCTAAATTATACGAAGAAACACAATTTCCGATTTTTCCTAATAATTCAAACAATCATTTCTCCGTCGACCTGAGCTTGTTTCCTCAGTAAACACATATTTAATATATTTTCATGTTAACGTCACGGTTAAGTTACTATAATCGCCCGTTATCGATTTCCTTTGTTTGGCTTTGTCATGGAACACTTGAAAATTATTCGTTTAGCTACATAATAGGAGCAGGAGAATTAAATTTCATTTAAAATACCCTGCCTCTGTTCATGAGCTTCAAATTGTTCGAGAAAATTTAATGAAATTATCCGCTGAGCAACGTTAAGGTGATTACACATTGGTTTGGTGTTATTCAATTCAAAGTGAATAGTCGGAATTATTGGAAAAATAGCCGAGAAATTTAAGCATTTTTTTCATTTTCACTTAAAGCATTTGACCTTGAGAGGATTTCATATACACAATTGACAAAGTTTGGATTAATAAATACAGTCCGTAATTCTTAGTAAAATTAATTTTCTATTTTTTTTGTGTCGTACCAGCAATGGTAAGATATGATATTCCATCTATCAGATGATGAGTTTCCTATAATACAGTGACAACCTTTTTTTACTCATAAGCAGATGCCGAGCCGTTTTTCATGTTTTCAACATGAGAAATGACAAATTTTTGTACAATATTTCCTCCACCATATAACCCTCAGGGAATAAATTTAGAAAAATCCTTTCTTTGTGCTTACCGAAGTTTATTAAGGAATTTCATTCCGTTAAGGATGTATGTGTGTGTGAATTAAGGTAAGTTGTTTGTAGTAAGTACTCATATACGAACCTTTCTTTTCATTATGGGAAGTACTATTGTACATTCAATACATTTTTTACCAATAACAACCACTAGCATATTTGTTTATACTAAATTTGATCCACGTGTTAAAATAACGTTTCATTCGGTGGTAGGATGATGTTGGCTTGGATTCAGGATATCACAGGACGTGCAAGTTTGAAGAAATATATCGAAACACAAGAAGAATTATAAGAGTTCAAAAAACCCAAAAATATTTTCCAAATTCAAAATTAGAAAAATCGAACAATATAAGTGTACTTTTTTCAAATCTAAATAGTACTTATTCAAGTAGGCTTATAAATCTTACAATGTTAGGTTAACGTAAAGCCAAGGGTTCTGAAAGTAGTTTCAAACCGCTAAGGAACTTAGTAGTTAGTCTCGTCCACCATTTCAATTACAGAAAATGTTAGTAAAGTAGAATTATTTTTTTTAAATATCCTACCTGGAAGTCAACGAATACTAATACATCGCTTTTTTATCTTAAATATTATCGTATTATTATCTACCAAGTTTTTTTTAACATAATCTTAATTTTTTTAATAGGCCAAGTTGTATTATTTATCGAATATTGAGTACTGTGACTTTTGACAACCAATTCGTTTAGTATGTCATATCCAGTGTACATGTCATTAGAAAGTTTAGTCCATATTTCGTAATTTTTATTTTTTGTTGTTATAAAATTCAAGTGAAGTTTATTATTTGGCTCTCTTTCATGTTTCATTTCTTGTTAACACGAGAACATTTTTCCATTTATTTGTAAGTTTATTGGTACTCAATCGTGTCGTAAAATGACATATTTATTGACATATACACGAAAAAATGATATATTTAGTAATAACCTGATTTTTCCTTCTTTCGTTTGTTGAAAATAATAAATACATTGTAATTTGTTTTGGCCTTAGTTTGGTATTCACCTTCGATCTTTTTGGTATGTTCGTAAATACAAGTAAAGAAGACTAAGGATTTCCGATAAAGTTTAAGCAAAGTCATCTTTCTGGCCTACTTACCAGGTTGAACCGATAAACTTAGAATTTTAGCATAATCGCTGTTGAATTTTGTTTCGTGTTAAAATTTTGAGAGCCCTGAAAGCCCCTGAAAGAGTAAATTTACGACTAAGTTTTAAGTAGAACAGTTCTGTGTCCCCATTTCGAATAATAAATTATCATCAGAATGAAATATTATTATTTTATTTAAACTACCGTTTAATAACCTATTTTTGTTTTATGAAATATTTGTATTGGCAAATGATATGACGTTCTCTTATGCTGCTAAGCCCCCATTTCGATATCACTTTTTTTCGATTTATGTACACGAGTACGTGCGTAATTTTAAAATATATATTAATTTATACAATAATAATGTTATACAATATCATTATATGATTTCGAGATAGCCCAGTGGTTAGAACACGTGCATCTTAACCGATGATTGCGGGTTCAAACCAAAGCAAGCGCCGCTGATTCATGTGCTTAATTTGTCTTTATAATAATTCATCTCGTACTCAGCGGTGAAGGAAAACCTCGTGAGGAAACCTGCATGTGACAAATTGCATAGAAATTCGGCCACATGTGTAATCCACCAACCCGCATTGGAACAGCGTGGTGGAATATGTTCCAAAAACTTTCTCCTCAAAGGGAGAGGAGGTCCCAGCAGTGGGAATTTACAGGCTGTTGTTTTTGTTGTTGCTATACAGTATCTGTCAGATTGATTTTGTTTTCATTGCATTTAATAAACGAAATGTGTTCCTAATATCATTATTCCGATATGGCATACCCTATGTATGCCATATCTGTATATATATATATATATATATATATATATATATATATATATATATATATATATATATATTAATTATGAATGATCATTAATATATTATTTATAAGAGAAGTTATCCCATATTAGATACATCAATAGATAAAACCAAACACAACACAAAAAACATTAATACAAAATTATATCAGTTAATTAAGTAAATACGAGTTGAAACATAGTTACATTTTCTTGAAACTGAAAAACCTTTTGTAAATATTATATGGATGTACCTACATTGAACATTCCAGTTTCGAGAATTGAAGCGCAGACGCAAGCAATTCAGGGATACTCCTAAGAAGAGTATGTGCTCGCAATTAAAGACACAAAGGAAGCTACTAGATTGGTGCATTAGAAATGAAAGGAATGACTAATGTATTTTACAAAAGATCTTTCGAGGCAAAGATAACCGCTAACATTGAGGATTACTTGTCTTTCTAATAGAATTAAGACTGTCGTCGTTGTGAAATTTGTAATGTTTAATGAATTTAATCAGATCTAATGCACTTTCATATTCCATATATGCATGACCACTACCGTATAAAGTACGTGTTTCAGTTCTCGAAAGCTACGGCCTCATTAATTACAAAAATGGATCAATGCACACAACATATACATAACAACAACACGGAACAAATTCTAATCGCTAATATTACACGCCGTTTTTTAAATCACATAAGGTCAAATAAAGTATTATAGATGAACCATTATAATCTCACGTATGTTATGTCGATTCTGACGACGTCGATACAATAATGGATTATGGTGTCTTCGTTTTATTTAATAACGAAGGAGACGTTTTCAGTTTGTTACCGTAACAATACTGCGATTGTCTGCTGATTGCTGGGCAACCGAAAGCAGTACATATAAATGGTATAGACTTAAAACGTTAAGGCAAGGTGCATTTAGAGGCACCCGTTTCATTGTTTAAATTCCCTACAGTTTGTTGTTTAAATATTGACTATCGATTCTAAAAAAAATATAAGTAGTCAAGTTCAATATAATAGAATATTTTAAAGATGATTGCATCTATATGTCCCATTTACTACTTTTAAAAAGTAGAAATAGTACATTAAATAATTATTATAGCTTATCATTTTGTTTGTTATGTATAATACTAAGTTATTTCAGAAACATCTAAAAGATATTAAAGAAAAAGATGATATAAATTCAATCATGTTTACATAAACACTTTCATCTCAATTTCTTTCATCTATCTCTCGAATAAATGAGACGGATTATTGTACAATGATTGCTAAGATTAGGCATGTTGTACTGGTTTTGTTACTTACAATGATCAATAAATAATTGGATTATAGCTCTAAGAATTATTTAAAGCTTCATTTTGCAGGTCTTGTGAATACTATCAAAATTTATATTCTTATTAGATTAGATGATAATCAAATGTTTTTAGTTTTTTTATAATAAAGTTAAATTTAATCTACATTCACCTGGAATTTCAACGAACCTGCATAAAATATTAGTGCCATTACCGTTCGCGGGGATGTACCAATTTGTCGGCGTCCGCGTAAACAAGACAGATGACTTCCTCTGTTATCCATCATACTTGCGGTGACCGTCTCTGTTAAGTCACAGCCTTATTCATTATTATTTGCATGACCCACTTACTATGAAATGACACTTTTGACATTTATTGTAATTAATATATATTGTATATCTTGGGATTTAAAAGCTCTGAACAATGATCAGGTTTTATGACAACCTTAAATATGACATATTAAGATGACGCTTCTAAAAAAAAATCAAAATCTTTAACGAAAATGAAACATAAAATTTGAGTTCACACGGTTGGTGTCACACTGTTCATGTATTATTTACAACAACCAATGCCAATGTCTAACGTCAAACGCTAACAACGTACAATTAGTGGGATCATTTTGTACCACCAGAGGACCCATTTGCGCTCCGTCTACTACTTTCAAAACGAGGCAGTAAGAAAATGGTATAGTTTGGTTACAACTAAATATAATAAATCAATTTCAAATTCCCAATTTATTTTACTAAAGTAAACTTTATAGGTTAGTTTCGTGTATATTAATTTATATTTAATTTTAGATATTGAATGTTATTGTATTATTATAAAATAAGAATCGAATTAAAAAGTTATAATCACAGTTAAAAGATTCAAGAATCGATACAGCGTCTGAACTTAAGTTAGTTTTTGATATTTGAATTTGGAATTCTCCGATGAGTTTCCAATTTGTTCTTAGATGAAGCTCTACAGAATCAGATCCGCTCATTGTTTAACAATAGGAGAAGTGTACGTGATATATCTAGAGACAAAGGATAACTCAAACATCCTAAAAGATAATATTGAATTACAAACACAATTAATCATTCAGGCTAAATAGTAGTAAATGCTTATATATTATTTTGTTAAACTATCTTCTAGAATTATACAATTGATTGAATGATACAAAAAACTAAATTTAAATGTGTGTGGTTATTTTTTCAATGTAATATAAGAATAAAATAATCTAGTGATCTATTCAAATTTAACGCTAATAATGTGTAAAAAAGTAATATATTATTGTTCGTCAAAATTATGCTTGGTGTCAAAATTAACTTGGGCCTGAAAAGAACCGTCAAAAGAATATCAACGAGGTATTTTTATCTTAAATATAACAATGGGTTTCATTCCAATGTTTTTTTTAAATTTATGTAGCCTGAGGATGATTCTCTCGTTCCAAGATGTGGAATAACAAACAACAACAACAATAATGGCCTGTAAATTAACTGGTACTTGCCTGATTTGAACCTGTAATCATCGGTTAAGCACGCGTTCTAACCAATAAGGTCGTATCGGCAGATGTGCAAATAAATAAAATTAAATTCGTAAATCTTTTAACACCTAAATAATTATTTCATAACGATTATTTTTAATTTTACGATTGAATATTCTAGAATAATCTCCAGAATCTTGAAAACGTCGGACACACAACAGATTCGTGATAAAGGTAATAAGTCATTACCAAATATGCAGAGTCAAATTAGTTATTTCTATAAGTCATTTGAATTACTGCATTGATTTATTGAAACTAAAAGTGACAACCAATATGGAAAAGAAAAAACCGGCGACCTGAGAGTAAACTCGGCGGGATTTTTCCCTCGGTTTCAATATTCGGAGGCATTCGCTTTTATTTCCATAGTGCGCTTACTTCTATGAACTCACTATTTGTATAATAACCTTTAGTACATAAATGTTTATATATTCTTTTGCTTTTTTTAGCAACACCTGGTGGTGTTACAATCCATGAATAAATAAAACAGTTTCATTTTGTAAATGGTGTCATGACATAAAAAATATTGTTCGTTTGGTCAAAAATGCCACAAGTTATTGAACACGACTATTTTATAATAAATTCCAATTACATACACGAATTAACAAAAAAATCCCCAACACTTTATATATAATTCTCCCGTTCCTGAAACAAAAGCGTGGTTAAACTTTTCAAGCGATTTATTCGAATTGAGTTATTCGCGGAAATATTTTATTACCGACCACATTCCGTATTCAAGTGTTGTTTTCCTATCTATTAAATAATTTAACTGGGGATATCGCTGTAATACAAAACACCATCGTTGTATTGAGGTTTATCGTAATTAGTGAACAATCATTATGTCGGTTTATGTCGGTTTTAAGCTTGTATTATTTATAACACGAATACAATTGTCACGTTGTGCATTTTAATATTACATTTATATTAAAATAAATCTGATAATTCAAAATAAAACGTATTTAAATCTATGTACAAAATATGTGTTATTACACATATTTTTTTTTATTTGGTATATGATTCTTTCAATAAAAATATAAAAATAAGAAGTTGAATACTCGATTTGAGTTGTGTTACAGAATAATTTACTTCCAAAACTTTTAAAGCTGAAAAATCTCACTACGAATATGTAGGTATATATTTTCAGATTAAATTGTTTCAATCTGGTTGAAAAATAGTAAACTCTCAACTAAATTGTATCGCATAAATCTAGGCATCTTCAATTTGGATACGATGAAATATCTGACCAGTATAGTTGTGTTGTTTTTGTTTTATTATAAATTATATTTTTGTTCTTTTTTCAGCTATTAGAATGAATAACATCAATCATTTATAGTAGCATTTTTTCTTTGTCGTTGATGTTATTCGATATCAGTAATAATACAATATAATCAGTGTTTATTTAGCGAAGGCGTAAGGAGTTAATAGTCGCTAAATTACTTCTGCAATATACGTTAAAGTTGATAGTGCAGATCGATTTATCAAACGTCTTATTAGTATAAAAGTGCAAAGTGAGTGAGCCTCGTAATAACTCTCTCAGAGTAAAGTACCGTCGATTCGATGGCCATCAATCATTTTTGTATAGACTTCGAGAACCACTTCAGGCATATCGATGTTTGAAGGATTTCTTTTAACGTAGAAAAAATATTTATAAAACTCATGTAAACGTTAAACAAAGTTGTAACCGCATTGTATTTAAAAATCAAATATTTTTTTATTAGTTTTAAAGGACGTTAAATATTGTTGATACTTAGTTTTACAACGCTACAAATATTGTATGTCAACTGCAAACCGCTGGATTTAATGAAGCTTGAGTCAAATGGTCTCAAATTAATCAATGTCTTAAACAGTGTAGCCTAAAAATATATATTTAATACATTGATAGTAGCCCCCTTCGTATAACAGACTAGCAACTCACCCCGGCTTTCATTGGTTGTAATTTATTAATAAAGGAAAAGATATGATATAATTAATACTCTATAATCACTCAGAAATAGTGCGGCTTTGTACCAGTAAAAAAAAAGTAGAATATCTTTAGTTCTCATCGTTATTTCGGGATAGATCATTAGTTCCGGTGATGATACGCTAGCAAACAAAAAAATATATCTCGTTTTAAAATAATAATATAGTAATAACCGTAATATTCTTAACTCTTGTCAAAAAGTGGTCCTTTGAGCCGGCATAATGATTTATCAATATGATAAAAACATATACAGAATTTGGGTTACTACATATTGTTTACATATACATTACTATACATTGCTGTATTAATGTATTGGTAGGTAAATAATATCTATTGTTATATAAAGAGAAAATATTTCTGAAAGCGGAAACGATAACGTTAGTTTTGTATCCCATTTGTTTTATGAGGCACTATTCAGTGTTCGTATCTTATTGTTTATGACACGAGCAACTGTTCGGCAATACAGTCACGTTACCAAAGCTAAATTTAACCTTTAAGTACTGACGTGCATTTTTTGTAACATTAGTACCGACGTGAGGCCTGAGAGGCCGCGTATATAATATCAGTTTTTTTATGACAAAAGTATGAGTTGAATATTTTTCCTTAGATTATGTTGAAAACTAAAGGGTTTTACGAAAAAATAAGCATAGAAATAAATTCTACTTAACGAAACATGTAATTATAACACAATAATATTATTTGGCTTCAATTTCGGGAAAAATTTAGACCATTCGATATAAAAAATCAAAACACAAAAAATTCTCCTTTCAGAATAGCAAAAAATAGCATTTCTCACTTATAACTAATATATCTCTTAGATAAAAAATAATATATTGACATATACATTCTGAATAAAAAAACATCCACAGTCCAACTACTCCTTAAATTTTAAGCCCTATCAGGTCACACTTGTTTAGCGCACTACAAACAAACGCATTGATTACACGAATAGTATGTATAGATCGATTTTCTTTTGAATTTAGGTTGGTGTGAAAGAAAATATGAAGCTGAGGAGACACAATTCTTGACTTCCACAGCTTCAAGCGCTCTTGCCAAACTCATTCTAAGTTCACGTACAACCTTAGGCTACAAAGTCATTGCTTTATATGCTCTAATACTAACTTGACTTTTTTTACAAATTTATCTCTTTCACAATGTTTTCCCATATTAATATTATTTAAAAGATAAGAATTGACGCCACTAATATCTAAAATTCTTCTATCTAAAAAACACCGTCACCATTCAGGCCAACGTCTTGCTCGGCGACATGCATGTGTATACTGTATCAAATAATTTATCTATACCGCCTTTCATTGAATTATAAAAACTTATAATTTCTGGCTTTACTGTTTGTTTTGTCGCTATCAGGCATTACTTAAGTTAAAATGACTGATTTTCCCTTCTTCGGAAGATAAGACCAGATCGTTGAATCCTTTGTAAAAACCAAATAAAATTTATTCTTATGATAGTAGGCAAAAACCCTATTAGGGGGTATTTTTCTTTTTATTTAAATGTTGCAAAACTATTTCATTATTAGATGGAAGTCCCTGTTGTATCTATAGTTCATAATATCTTTAAAAATAACATATTATTTAGAAAATGAGTTAATAGAAAAACTTACGTAAGTACCGACGTGAGGCCTGTGAGGCCGCGTCGGAATTTCAAAAGGTGATTACTCACCAAATATGCCTGCTACAAAAACATTCCCTGTTCCAATATCAATGAAGGTGCTAACCATGCAGCTACTGAAAAGCTGGATTCGATATTGTGCAGGGAAAGGGGTAAACTAGCAATTCGTATACCTGTCGGGGCCTGTGAGACCGCACGTCGGTACTTAAAGGTTAATAATAAACGTCGCGTCTAAACTATTTTTATTTATTAGTAAGTTTCACCGACGATTACGTTCCTGTGGAATTACGATTTAGCTCAGTAGGGGGTGACTTATTTAAGATAGCTTTCCTTGATATTTTCCTTTCCTTGATCTTCGTGATTTCTTTGAATACATCAAAATCAACTTAGAAGTATCTATTGATTCGTGAAGGCGCGCCTCACGTTATTTCATAGCGTGCGTGGGACGATTTACATTACAGGAAAATTGCACAAAAATACAAATAATTATATGATTTTTATATGATTACGTGCAATTTAACGTAAAGGTGCCGTGTAAATTTAACGTAAGTGAATGCTTCTTTAATTCAAATAAATATAATTAACTTCATATGTAAAAAATATGTTTGCATTGCAAAATTTTGTGCAGATAAGTTTAGGTAACCTACTTGTGGCGGTAGACTTTTGTGCTATCCCTCGGGGTAGGTGCACTCTCATATTGCACAAGCAAGCTTAATTCTTAAAGCGCTCTCCATCAGTTTCTTTAAACAGTACAGGGAAAATGTTTACAATAATTCATATTCCGAAAATTTCTCAAGAGTTCATTTTTGCAATAACAACATACATATTACATTATAACATACAATTAAATAAAATATTTTCATCAATAAACACTTTATACACATTATCATCGTTTGTTTTTGAGATGAATCAAATCACGAACTACTTTATTCAAATAAACCCTTGCGAGCACTTTTGAGTTTATTTTATATGATTAAATTAAATTTAAAGCTACGTTCAGAATGTAGATTCTAAGAAAACCGACAAGAAACTTAGTAGTTAATCTTTTTCGAAGAACAGTTATATATAATTTTAGATATAATAAGTGAATTATTACTATTACTGCATTAAAATCAACGAATACTTACTTCATATTTTTTAATACACAGTTAATGTACTAATTTTGTTAGAAAGCATCGCAAATCGGTTCAAGTTCTGAGATTGTAAACAGCAAGAATGGCTTTTTTTATGAATGAATATGTATACATAGTTTCAATATCAGCGCAAAATGGAGCAGTATCAATGTCAGTTAGCTGTCTCACCTTGCTAATCGCGTTTACCTGCAAGGAGTCTAACCTGAGCATGACAAATGAATATTCCACTAGAGTTTTGAATCTATCTTAATAGCTTAACAATGGTAACTAAGAAAAAACCTGGTACACTAAGATTTCTTTTTTATAACGTTAACCGAAAGCTGATTTTTTACATTTGGTATGGTAATAATAATAATAAGAATTTGGTTTAACTATCATTCAAAACCAAGTTATTTTTTGTTAACCGCTTTTGTCATATCAGAGATAGTGTTTTCTTTGTTTTCGGTTACATAGTCATCATTGGAAGCACTAATTGATGTGTTCTCCTTAAAGATATATTCTTAAAATGTGGATATTGATAATAATTTAGAATGATTACATCAAACAATCGATATATTTACAAAAATAAAAAAGTTACATTAAATAAAATATAAATTAATTCCTAATTAGTAGGTACCTATAGGATATTCAAACCCTACGAAAAATATAGTGACCTGAGTGGTTTATACTTAATAATATTTTCTGTTTTACTATAACAAATTAGTGTTGGTCGGAGTTTTGACCGCGTTTTAATTAGTTATTCTGTTTTAGAAAGCCACAAACATCTTTGTGTTAGTGGGTAGTACGGTAAATAAGGAGAAAGTTGTAAGTTCGTTGAAATCCTTTTTGAGATAAATACCTGTACATATTGCTGAGTATTTTATTCTATTATTTTATATGTTATGGTTTTGTGTTATCATTTAATAGATTACTTCACATTAATTGGTTCTTTATAAAACACACGTATATTATACTATCATCATAAGCACTGTTTGTAATTGGGTTGAAATTTAATTATAATAAGAATTAGACGTTTTAATTATTCCTTCATTAGCAATGCTAAGTTAGGGCCCGTGGGAACTAATATATTATGTCTTTTGTGATTGTAGTTACACTTGTATATTAAATTCAATCATATTTATATCTGAAATGCGGAAGTAATATCAATATGAATAATTTTATTCGTATTATAAGTGAAAGTACGCTTAAACTAGTACTGAGGCTTTAACGTGATAAAAAATGGAACAATGCGCGTTCATCACTGTTACTCTATTTAAATGATTAAGCTAATGATTCATGTAAGCTTATTATTATTACCGCGTTATAACGAATCTACAACTCAAATGAGGCGACTATTAAAAACAATTAACGCGTTAAAAATAATATACTAAATTTTCTTCGAAAACAAAAAAAAAAACTTTGATATAATCCTATAAATAATGAAGTAATGAAAACGACTAGTATAGGTGATAATTAAATTTGTAAGATCATTGTCACTAATGTCCTTTTGAAGAAAGTAAAGTATTGTATAATCTCAAATATGGCGGGGTGTATATTAATTTGTTTCGACAACGTTTGTTAAATTAGTAACATTTTTCATTTAGATTGATTTCATTGATCTAAACTAACACAAATGATTTAATCGCTACGAGAAATAGAACCATTGCTACTTTAATAAAAATAAACGTAAAGTGTGTATTTAACAAGAAAAGTATAATAATAATTGAAATAAAAAGTGGAACTCACTTTCGCAACAAATTTAATTAAATTCAAAATGTCGGCGTTTTCTAATCCACTCGCGTCTGAATGAAATATCCAAACATGAAAACGGCAAAGCGAAATGGAAATCTTTGATACAATTTTGTTATAAAATTAGTATTGACTTAAAGCTTTAAATCGAGAAAAATAATATATAATTACATATGTTATGAAAGATTACTTTCCATAGCTTTAAATCTTACATACATTTATACATATATACGTAGTTGGTCCCAAAGTTCTGTCACTGGCACATTATTTTCCAATTTCGAAGACGATTTAAAAAAAGTTTAATTGCATTCCATTTTTGAATGTTTGTCAATTATTAAAAAACAAAAAGTTATCATTTGCCGCGATTTTTCACGATGG
This sequence comes from Vanessa cardui, assembly GCF_905220365.1. Taxonomy (NCBI): domain Eukaryota; kingdom Metazoa; phylum Arthropoda; class Insecta; order Lepidoptera; family Nymphalidae; genus Vanessa; species Vanessa cardui. The sequence goes on along the minus strand of NC_061130.1, from coordinate 9,443,309 downwards.
AGTGGACCGTGAAAGAAAACCGAATAGCAGTTTTAGCGTTGCACCGCTGTGGGCACTCGCCAAATACCATTTTCAAGTTGCTCAAAAATTTAAAAATATCGCTTAGGTTTGTGTATCGTACTATGAATAGGTACAATGAAGTTTCAAGTGTTGAGGATAAGAAAAGAACTGGCCGGCCACGCTCCGCAAAGACACCAGCAGTGATCAAAGCAATCAAGGCACGCATACGAAGGAATCCTGTCCGAAAACAGAAGCTGATGGCATTGCAGATGGGGGTCAGTAGAAGAACTATCAAAAAGGTGTTAAACGAAGACCTTAAGTTGCGAGCTTACAAAAAAAAGAGTGGACACCTACTTAATGCTCGTCTAAAAGCAATAAGACTCAAAAGATCCCGGGTGTTGTTGAAACGGTACGCGAAAAATCGACATCGTGATATACTCTTTACGGACGAAAAAATTTTCGATATATAAGAAAAGTACAATAAACAGAATGATAGAGTGTATGCTGGGAGCTCTGAAGAAGCAGCAAAAAGAGTTCCGCGGGTGCAACATGGGCATCATCCATCTTCAGTGATGGTCTGGTTAGGAGTCTCCTACTACGGACCAACTGAGGTTCATTTTTGCGAAAAAGGGGTCAAAACCAGTGCAAAAGTGTACCAAGAGACGGTTTTGGATCAGCATGTCAAAGACCTGCCCAACACCTTATTTTCAGGACATCACTTTGTGTTCCAGCAAGATTCTGCACCTGCACATAAAGCCAAGACCACTCAAGCCTGGTTCGAGCGTCAAAACATCGACTTCATAAGACATGAAGATTGGCCTTCCTCCAGTCCGGACCTTAATCCTCTGGACTATAAAATTTGGCAAGACTTAGAGAGGAAGGTGTGTGCTAAGCCCCATAAAAATTTGGACAGTCTAAAGTCAGCTATAATAAAAGCAGTCGCTGAAATAGACATGAATATGGTGCGTGCTGCGATAGACGACTGGCCGCGGCGACTAAAGGCCTGTATTAAAAATAAGGGCGGTCATTTTGAATAATTTTAAGTTAATATAATTCCTTATTAAATGTTCTTTCATATAATATATAATTTATAAAAAATGGATTGGTACTTTTCTTTTTATCACTATTTTCATATATGACAGAACTTTGGGACCGACTACGTAAATATATACAAAGAGAAATTTCAGTCAATTACCATGTTTGGTGTATTCACCTTAACGCATAAGTGCTCGTACATTATTTCGCTTATGCTATTATACGATAATATATTTTATATTCTTTGAGCAGAAACGTGCTATTTTCAAACTCAAGATAAAGAATAATATTTTTTCTTGTTGTATGGTAATATTACAATGTGTCTATAAAGTTATAATGTCGGTCACAGACACTTGACTGTTTAAAAGTCATTAAAAAATGTGTACAAAAGCCTGACTAAATATTGGGGCGTATAAATTGTCCAATGGAATGGCTTTAGAGCGCAATCACAAAGAATCAACACTCCGTTTATTTCAAACCTTACTTTTTAATTCGGCAGAGTACTGCCAATTAACTTGCTCTGAGCTAGGCATGAAATGTATTTCTAGAAAGGAAACAAAATAATGAAATCTTTATTGGACCTACTTATATAATACCTATAAATTAATCTTTTGATAGTTTGTTTTATTCATATAATAATAATTATTATGAGAATTTGTAACTCGCTAGTACTCAAACGCCCTTACTTCAGATAGCTTGTACAATCTTGTTAGTAGTCTGCCTAAGCTCTTTCCAGCCGTGTTGTTGTCGTGCCCCTCGATTAAGAAAATAAGTAAAATAGAATGATTGAATATTAAAAGAGAATGCACTTGTGTTGCTACACACACTTGTGTAATATATCACGTTTTGCATACTTTGTTTTTTTCTGAAAATAATTGCCATAATCACATTCGATTCAGCGTCAGCAAGAAAATAAAATATAAACCAAAGGTGAAGATCTCATTATTTCACTTGGCTACGTTTAATATATAAAATGATACTGCGAAAAAATAATCAATCATCTATGAATTATTAAAGAGTAACCAACTTCAAGACCTAAAGTGTTCGCGTCGTCTAGAAATCTCTAGACTTTGATAGATTATACCAGCAACGTTATTTAGAAAAATAAGGCACACATAACACTTTAGGAGAATAGCTTGAAATAAAATACTTTATAGCTCTGAGGGTAATTTTTTTGTGTATTTCATAGAAAAAGATGTCTTATCTTTCTCATCAGTCTAGATATCAGTTACCTTTATTACTACAGTACTTTTAATCTAAAATCTTTCATACCTTTAATAGTAACACTACCTTACTCATTTATTAGAAAAAACTAAAACAGTGTATGGAAAATTTACAGAATAAATATCAATTTTAATAAACCGGCGTATTTATCTCCTGTTACTAGGCATACTTTAATCAATTTTTCCTTTTTGCTACTTTCACTGATCTGAAAAAAAATAATCAATATAAATATTTTTATAAAATCTGATACGTCTTGTCTCGTTGTTTTACAATAAAATATTTTGAATAACTTCCTGATTACAGTATAAACTATTCAATACTATTTTTTATGCTAAATATCTGTAATAATTTAAAAAATTACGCTATTCATATTATATGCAATTGGAGCATGCCTTATCTGTCTTTAAAGCTACACCCTTCTCTTTTGAATTTCTTTATTGGCGTGGACAGCTCTCAAGGATAGATGCCAAAATCTGAACAAAGCAAATATTGGCTGGGAACTCGAGACCTTTCTTGGCCTAGATATAAGCATAAGCGAGTCGTTATGTCGACCCAGTTGATATTGGTAACACTTACAAAAGTTCAAACATGATTTTCCTCACTTTGATTTTATCTATCAGAAAATATAGCGGCAACGACTTTCATATTGCAAGAAGCCGAAATTGTAATTAACAAAGAAAGAAAAGGAAAAGCTTAATAGTATTTTTTTTAATTATCGGAAGGTATAGAGCAAAATTCGGTGCTATATTGCAATTGTAAAAGATATAAATATTATCTTGTACAATCAATGTATGTAAACAAGTAATTTTAAATATTTCTATTGCAATTGTACTTTACTCATCGATCAAACCAAATACTGTGATATTGATTTTAAAAAACAATAAAAAATGTAACAGCTCAATATGAAGTGTTGATGTACACTATACTTATAGCACCAACGCAGGATAAAAATTTAGTACAGTTGCAGATCTCGTACAAGCTGGTATTACATTTTTTGCAATTCACGATTGTAAAATGAAAATAGTTCAAGTTGTACGAGTGACTCTGTCAGAATGCTTTCTCGAACGAAATCCGAAATACGGGTAAACGTAATATATGAATGTACAATATTTGAAGCTGTTATGACTTAAAATATACGTGAGTATTATGTATTTCTTTGTTATTCTATTTAAAGTTGAAATTGTATTTTTTTTTATGTATTAAAGCTAAACATACTGACAATACTAAATCTACACAATATTCAGATAACCCTTTTGTGTTTCAGGAGTAATTTTGTAAATAATATTAAAAATAAATCAAATCAATTTATGTAACTTATTGAATTCTTAATATGCATTGAATAGTATTTAAATTATATATTCTCCGTATAACGCATCTATGGATAAAATAAATTTTATTAGAATCCTTGTAGCCGTTTCAGTGCGATAAAGTGATGGTGTCGCCCTGCTCGTTACGAATATAGTGGTCATTCTCGTCGGAGACTAGGCAACTATGCTGAATATTTTATTTTCCACAGATATAAACACAAAGAGAGAAATGTCTATTTCCTTACATACTTATACTCGAAGAGTGTTTAGGCGCAGGTAAGACTTTTCTCCTTTGCAAGTAAGTCTACCAATTTCTAACGATATTCATCGAGAATTTATGATAAATGAAATAAAATTATTTTTGTATGGTGTCAACTTGAGCCAAAAATATTGAAACTGGGGAAGGAAGAAATCTTATAAGAACTGTACAATAACAATGCAATGTCAAACTATGAAGACAGGCTATAATAAATTAACGAACATCCGACTACCAAAACTTTATCTTTTAAATTTTCTTATTTTTGGTAGGTTGATAACCAAATAATCTAGGTGATAATGGAACTGTATGGAATATATTTCTTACGACGTTAATACGCTGTTAATCACGTCATAACACCGTTAAGGCCTTGATAAAAATATAATGTAATTTTCTATATTAACTTAGATCTTAAATAATTAAAATAAATATATTGCTTGCCAATATCATCCAGAATAGTTATTTAATAGTTTTCATTCGATTTTAATAAAAATTGAAACTTGTGGTTAATCATTATTGCAGACCTTTCTTAGACGCTCTTTCTGTTTTAACTTCGGATAGTTTTATTGAAATAACAAATTCTGCTGTAAAAATGCTTTTGGACCGTTCAAAGGAATGAGATGAGTAGACTTAATTTAGTTGTCCAGAATTTATTTCATTAGAATTATAGCCTTTAATAAGAATTAATTTAAAAGATAGCTGTTCATAGAATGTCAATGTCAAAATATTGTATATTGTTAGATTTGTTTCGGCTGTTTTCTGTCATTACAGATAATTGCTTTTTTTAAGTGGTATATAAAATAAAAAGCATTTGTATCAGTATTTGCTCCTTAAAGACTCATTAAATTATTCCTGCGTTATATCATTTAATAATGAGTCTTTTCTTTTTGGGCCTAAGGCTAGGCTGCATAATATGAGACAAAGAAAAATAATGCAGGAGGCTAAAATCCATAAATTTAAATAAAAAAAGAAGAAATACTTTAACTTTAACTATAAATTAACTATATACTTGAACTTTAACTATATAAAATAAAACTTGGGATAACCCAATTTAAAAAGTTAAAGTATTTTTTATATAATCATTTATGGCAAATATGAACAAAAACTAGTTACTTATAAATCTTGACCGCATGGAATGGTGGCAAGAGTTCTAGCAGCATTTCCCCGTTCAATCACAAATCCGATCCTCTGGACGAACCAGCCCTTCTGTCACCAGTGGAGGCAATGAGGTGAGCATTAGCATACTTGTTAACATTCCACGCGGTCAGGATTTGTATAGTAATTAGTTTTAAAATTAATTCATATTTGTATATATTTAAGCATTTTAATACATAAATTAAAATCATGGAATAATAGTAATTTACAACCAAACAATAATTATGGCATAAAATTTAAAATCTTATTTTTTGACCACCTATAGAAACAGCTATTATAAAAATTATAAGCAACTCTTCCAAGCCTCAAAATTTCACCAACGGTGGCGGTATTATGTCCCTTTGTTATTACACAATCTATCTCACTTTTTAATTCGATACAGAGATTTTATATGGTATAAGTATAATATGACACATGAAATAATATTTTTATAGAATTTAGAAGCGCTATCCATACTATATTTGTGCTGCAGAAGAGGGCTATTCGCGCAATCTATAACCTAGGAGCTAAAGAATCGTTAAGGAATAAACTTATAGAAATCAAGATATCAACTGTTGCTTTTCAATATATATTCTGTAATATTATGTATGTAGGAAAAAGTATTACTGATTTTATGAGAAAATGTGATACTCATAGCATTGGTACAAGGAACAAACACAAACTTGTTACTCCTGTTACTCGACTGCATAGAGTCAGTAACTCTTTTGCGGGGCAATGTCTATGGTTTTACAACACGATCCCAGAAAACGTTCAATATGCCTCTGTTGCCAAATTAAAAAAAAATATACATATATTAAAGAACGCTTGTGTGCAAAAGGTATTATACAATTAATGAGTTTATGATTGATAGCACACTTTGGGAATGAAACGATCGCCTCCTGGCTATTTCATTTCAATTAAATTTCTATATAATACATGAAACAAAAAAAAACCCGCTGAGTTTCTTTCGCCGGTTCTTCTCAGAGTATGAGAAGAACCGGTAAAGGTATCGATTTCTTTTCCGAACCGGTGGTATTGTTTCAATTGACCATCAATAAGAAAGTGTAATACTTCTATATTGAATAAAGCAATTTAAGTTTGAGTTTGAGTTTAATTAAATGACTAGTTAGTCTAATAATCACGCTAACCAATGATCGGCATACGAATGTAAGAATGTAGAAAAATCCTTTTTTTTTTAAATAAACACTTTCATATCTTTATCGATTTCTTTTTTTGTTTTGTTCGTTAACATCTCAAAATAAACATAAATATCAACTTGTATATAATATAATAAAAAAATATTATATTATATACAAAGTCGAGATGGCCCAGTGGTTAGAACGCGTGCATCTTAACCGATGATTGGGGGTTCAAACCCAGGCAAGTACCGCTGATTCATGTGCTTAATTTATCTTTATAATTCATCTCGTGCTCAGCGGTGAAGGAAAACATCGTGAGGAAACCTGCATGTGACAAATTTCATAGAAATTCTGCCACATGTGTATTCCACCAACCCGCATTGGAACAGCGTGGTGGGATATGTTTCAAACCTTCTCCTCAAAGGGAGAGGAGGCCTTTAGCCCAGTAGTGGGAATCTACCGGCTGTTGTTGTTGTTTGTTGTTATAATATAATATACACAGTATGCATTATAAATAATAAATAATGATATCTGGTATATTTAGAGATTATGCACAAGTATCATAAGAAGAATGTTATTTATAGCCGTAAAAGATTTTATTTCACCGAAACGATCGTCAATTCCAAGAACTAGCCAGACTAATTTGTCGCTGCAGAAAAGTCTGGAACAATTATTCTAAAGTAAATTCATACAAAAAAACACTACAAGTGATTTGTGAAGAAATCGTCAAATTTATAAAAGTTTTAGTACATAATGTTACTTTGCACATTTAATATACCTACGTTAAAAATATAATAGTGGAAAGTACCGTTTCCAAATAATGTGGAACAAAAAATTGTTCGCTGCAAAACGTGAGTTCGGATAACGAGATGTACTATTAAATTTTGACCTTACCTGTTCAAATTGCCCAAATTTCACCATATTGATTGTGGATACATTTTTATACATGTTTCACAATAAAATAAATATACTTAAAAAATTACACATGATTAAATAAATAAGATGGTGATCCAGTAGAGAATGAAGGTGGTTGACATAGCTCATAGGATTGTTCGAAGTGGAAGTGAGTACTTAATATTTTCTTGCTACGCGTACTTTTAATTTATTATATATTTAATACTAAATTGCATCCTTGCGAAGCTGGGACGAGTCGCTAGTATAAATTAAAAGATAAATCTACAATTCCAGATAGGTATGCAGCCTAACAATAAATGAACAACACGAAAAGAAACACTGTTATTTTAGACGACTACTTAAAATATTTTGCATTTGAACTGAGTTATTTTTAAAATTTGAATTCTGTGTTCGCGATCCCGAGACGAATGCAATATATCTGTCGAGTTTATTTATGTTACCATTGGAATAAGATATTGTTACATCGAGTATACCGACGTCAGTATTTTATTTACGAGAGAGTTGTAGTTTCAGCTGGTAGTACTATAAAAGTAGTACTACAATGAAAATTACGAAAGAAAATTTCTTTATATTATTTTTGAATGTCAAAACTGAAATAGATGTTATAAAAAATACAATTTTTGGAAATTGTGTGCAGGTTTACTGCATACTGTTATAACTACGAAATAATAAGATATTTATAATTATATAAAAAACTAGCTGCACGGCGCGGTTTCTCCCTCGTTAATCATCTGCTTCACCAAGGAGTTTGGATGTTTGTATTATTTAAATTTTTTTATTACTTTCTACACAAGTAGTTGAATGTCAAGCCAAGTTCAAGTAATATATATTAATAATACATTATAACTATCATACATATACCATAATGATACTTTTTAGAAAGAAGTACTAATAGGGCGGTGGAGTATTTATTTTTTCTAGTATCGATATATATTTTTAAAATACGCTGAGTAAACAATTCGATTCGCGATTTCTTGATATAAGGAATATTGGTTCTTTATATCAAGAAATCGCCGAATTGAATGTAAATTTAATATCACATAACCGATAACCAGCGAACGATCAAGACGCTTGACCTCGTGTACGAATTTTGATAAATAACTCAGAGGTTATGCGGATAGAGACGAATACACATATCATCTGAGAGGCTAAAATCACATTTTCCTTTTGGTATTAAGGTAGTATTAAAATAGGCAAGATATCATCGTATATTCTACATCGCATACATATTAGACGAATAAAAAAAGTCCAACTGAGAACATATATATCTTATTATTATTATATGATACACCAGGTCTGTCCCAGTGGTTGACGGTTTCGCTTATTTTAAAATTAATAGTATATATCCATCAATATAACTAATTCGAAAGTGTATATGAATAACAGCGTTCGTGTAGGTACGATAAAATATAATTAATGTTAGCTGAGATTACTTAAGTAGGAAAATTATAACGGCAGTATAAAACTTTAAGCCTTAAATCTATATATATATATATATATATATATATATATATACATATATACCGCTATTTCCCGTATAATAAAAATCAAAAACGGTTTTTAATATATAATCTTCATTTAAATATTAAAATATAATTAATGGTTACCGTTACACATATTGTCTGATGACTGAATAACGTCGTCGATTTCAAATAATAATACAAATTTAATTTTTAATATTACGTAATCTTTCAAAAAATATTATTACGCTACCTGTCACTACGCTATGACATCAAATGAGATTGAGTCACAAAAAAATTATTATGTACAAGTTAATACATGTACTAGTCTCGTATTATACATACAAACCCTTATGATAAGATAGATAGACATCTTAAGCGTCAGCTTTCGGACAGGTTGAGATGCAGATAATTAAAAAAATATACATTTTTTTAATTATATCTGAATTTTGCAAAAAATATCGTAGAGCTTAGATTTTATTTCAATTTATTAAAATTGTGTTTTTAAAATTTAATGTTTTTCATGTTTTAAGAAAATATATATTTGTGGCAAATGGGTTGGAATTAATAATCATTCTTTACATCATCAACGCACCACCAACCATGTATAATCTAAGATGTTATATCTCTTTTTACACTGGCTCACTCGTCATTCAAGCCGGAACACCACAATACTAACAAATACTCTTTGGAGGTAGGATATCTGATAAGTGGGTGGTAAAGGGGCTACCCAAACGGGCATGCTTACCTACCAACTAAATTAAATGTTTTTTTTTTTTTTTAATGTTACAGTTATTTTAAATAATTATTTTAATACTTAGGATTAATATGCATAAAAAAAGTTCTCAAGTACTTACTCGGTTTTTATCACTTTTAGAAATAAAAATGTTGTACAATAGCAGTCCTTAATACAAAAGCATAATATTGAATAGCCGCAGAACTGTTTTCAACTTCGCAACTCAGCAAATTAATCACTCCGAGTCCCGTTTAATTTTTCGTAACACTTAGCAACACTTAAAAAAAACAATACACTTCGTGAACACAAAAGTAGGAAATTCAAAAGACCGTCGAAATCACTTCACAGCTAAAGTTTTCAAACTCGGAACAATGTTATAAATTTTTAAACGCGCTACGACAAAGACTACGTTTTTTAAAAGTACCATTTAAATTTCGTTAGAGATCGCGCGGGAACCGGCGAGATCAGAACGGGTGTCCCTAGTGATAGAAAGTCCGAGACTGCGATGTGGGTATTAGCGCGCCTGCGTCGCTTTGCACCACGGGTAGCCTGCACTCGTGATACATTTCTGCTTCAATTAATCCCTACTCTATACTCAATTACACCTCCAAGTGTTGTTATCTTATAGCGAAATTTAATTTTGAAATAAATGTTGCGCTGCGTGATGAGCCGAGAAACCGTTTCCTCGTAAATCTCCTTTTAATACTTTTAGTATTAATTTAACTTGCTATGTTTGTTTAGGAAATCTACTCCATCTTATCCCATAGTATTAAAATTTCACTTTACTTTTTATTTAATTTCTACGACAGCACATCTTTTATGGTAAGCAAGAATTTTCTTGAAGAAGATTGCTTCAAACGAAGGAGTTACTCATCAGTTATTAAAATTTTGCATATAAAAGGTGATTTTTAAACATATATTTTTAGTATAAAATTCATATTTATCCACCGCTTTTTAAATTATTGATTTAGTGATTATTTATTGTAGCACTTTTATAAACACATTTGGAGATCAATTGAAATTAGGTATTTTCTGAAAATATACACTTATAGCACTACGTTTTATGTGGTTTCAGTAGCAAAACTTTAGTTTATTAAACTTTTAATTAAATTGTTCATTCTGAAAGCAGAAACTATAGTAACCCAGTAATACAAATTGTAGGTTAAAAGGTTTGAAGTTAACTTTTTGCACTATTTGGATTTAACATTAACCTGAATTTTTTATATATAATAAAACATATAAAAATGTTATACAACACATAAAAATATGTATATTATATATAAAAATAAGGTTAAAATTTAAATTCATATAACAAATATTATAAAGATAATTTTAAATTAATATAATAGACGTAAATGTCTATTTTATTTAAAAATCTTTAATAGTTTTAGTGAGCATAAGCTGTTTAATTTTCTATATATTTTTGGAAATTTTGGGCCCATAATTAACACGCATTTAATTATTAGTCTTGTGATAGTTGTTTTAAGGCTGATTACGTCAAGCTTTCTGGTACGAATACGGACAACCGGTAAAGATTAATAAGGTCGGAACCCTGAAATCATGGCTCAATGATTTGATCGAATGAGTCTTTACGGACGGTTTAGTCTCTCGTTATTTTGAAATCTTTTTTTCTTTTTATTATAAAGAATGGGCGCTCGTAAGGGCTTTATAGAGCTGAGGACCGTGGTCAAAGATAATGATTATATTTCTACTGCTTAACTTTCTTTTACTCAGCTGTCTGTAGGCGGGCAGTTACATTGGGCTGGTTTTCTTTTATTTCTTACTGTCGATATTTGTTCGACCGAAAAAGGTTTCAATGTACAATTTCAAAGTAAGACTCATTCGGAAATGTTTTAATCTAGATCAGACATTTTTAAAATAAAATGATAAGTTCAATGGTATCAGAAATTGATATCTCTCTTTTACAAGATGAAAGTAAATTTAAAACTGTAGATTTACAAGGATAACAGTGGTCTTTTTTTTCAAACGTAATATAAGTTCTTGACAGAACTGACTGACCGTGATTGAAGTTTCGGAACCAGAATCCTATTGATTGTACGCAATTAGAACAACAAATATCAAATTCATATGTCCTCATAACCGCTTTCGGCTATAGTGGTCGTCTAGGAGATTAGTAAGCCATGCAGAAGATATTGAACGTATTATATTGTTCGTGCGCAAACACGGTTGCACTCTGTATTTCCTTGATCTCATAAGCCGATGAACGACAATCTGACGCAACCATTGAGATATCGAGCTCAGAACGTCAAAGCGTACTATTCGTTGATTGTATTACTTCATTTTTCTTCAAAATTTTGAACTATTACAGACTGATAACACCTAAGTAGCAACCTACACTTACGTTTTGTATCCTTGGTTGAAGTTTCGTAACTACAATATTTGAGATGCTCCATTAACCATTAAAATGACAAGGTAATCTTACTCGAGATATTTAAGTGGCAAATACACTAATGCAGTTATAAACTGTGTTTCAACTTTGTATGCAAATTTAAATTGAAACCGTATAGGTACCATTTTTTTGGCTACCTACATATCATCGTAGTATCAAATATTTAAGTATATGTTTGTATACTGGAAAGGGCATTCAATTTTTTTTACCAAGAACCAAACAAACATAAATTGGTTTTTGTTGGTTCACTGAAATATTACACATAAAAAAATCGCCTTTTGCCATGCCATTTAGGTGCCATGTGAGATCCCTAAACATTTTTCGAACTATATTGATGAACATAAGTTCAGTTCACGATCATCGAGATGTCGCCCTACACCAAGCATGAACTGGCTCCAAAAGGAACACGCTCCTCAATGTAACTGAGCATATCTTCCCCATGTCGATGACAAACTCTTCTGTGACTGTCTGCACCATTTGAACATGTCCTACTCTCGTTGGTAAACAATATGGAATTCTCTTCGGTACAATTAAGATCCTCACGCGAAAATCTTTAACGTGATTCTGAATATTTGATTCTGTGAGCTGCATACAGCTTTGGACCATTTGTTGGTCTATGAGGGTTTATCCCTGCTTCCTTAAGCCTAATTTTATTTTTTTCAATTTTCTCTTCACGCATTTCATTCAGCTTCGTTTTGATGATCAAAACGCGAGAAAACGATTTCGTACGGAAGTTGAAATAATAAATCGGTCCGGTCGGTGACGGCTCTCTTTTTGTAAGAACCTGTCTCGACAATACTTCGCTACATAATATACACCAGAAACCGTGTCCTGGTTTAAATTAAAATTTCTAGCTATCGTTCGTTAATCCCAGGCTTCCCGCAATGTCACAATGTGAATGGCTTGTTCTTATAAATTTTAATTTAAATGACTAATAGTCAATAGCAAACAAAGAAAAAATAATTTTAAATTTTCATGTATGTACATATGAGTTTGCATAATTTTTATTTCCCGAGCTATTATCTTTTACTATAGTTCTATTTTTAAATTTATGTTCTGTTTTTATGATTTATGGATTTCTTGAATTTCAATAAGTTTAATCTAAAAAGTTTGCATTCCTTGTATTGTTGCAGTGTATGAGTCCGTAAGTGTAAAAATATTGTACAAAAAAAAAAAACTTTATTCTGTAGCAAAAATGATAGGGAACTAGTATCATTACACAGAAGAAAAAAATACTTATAACTTTCCGTCTTCCAGCATCAACAAAGTTTGCACAAACAGCTGACTGATAATTTTAAGAACGTTGGCATGTGACCTTTATTTTTCTATTTTATCTGACTTTCAATACCAATATATGTATGTACTCGTTATATAATACATTACTTACAATTAAATTTAATATTTCAATTATGGAATTTCACATTTATATGTATATATACAGCGTTTAGTATATATAAATAAGTATTGTAGGCTGAATCTGGATTCCTTAGGCTACTGATATAACTAGGCTGTATTTTACGCTACCTTAACGCTTAGGTGAACGAGGAAATAGTTGTGAATATAAGGAATGCCAGAAATATATTTACTTCCCTGTAGGCTACTATTTTTTAAACGAAATATAAGCTAATATATGTCAGATCTTCCGAATGATAATTATTTTATTACATTATTAATTTTAATACCTGTATTATTTGAAGATATAAATAAAATCAACACAATTTTATAAAATAGTAGGTAGGTATGTAACAGAATTATTTAAAACTTTAAAATTGTAGTTAGTGGTAGTATTTATTGAAATAAATCATAAGTTCTGTATGATTATGTGTATAAATACGTAGCTATAAAGAAACATTCTTTTATTCTTCATAATACCTAGGTATAAGTAATCATATCAGTGTATTTTGAGATATTGCATTTTTGTCCTTAAAATCTTAAGATATTATAAATATAAATAAGTGCTTTTTTGCATCAACTATTTTTACGTATGTTATTTCTATATCAAACAGTTATATTTTATGATTTTATTGAAAAAATTGTCCATTGTCTCAGAATTTCGATCTTTTTATAAGAATGGAACAACAGTTATGTTATCATTGTTGAACTTAAAATAAAATCAGTTTCACCTTCCCTTAAAAGCTCTGGAAAATGTTATAAATCACCTAAAGGAAATCAATTTAGACTCAAATTTTGATGGATGATACTATTTTTAAAAATATGAAACAATTTTTCACATGTCAAAAGTGCAAAAGGGGCGGGTGAGTATTACTATTAACCTTAAGACACAGATAATATATATAAGAGACACACTTAACGTGTATATGAGATACAGAAAAATTACGGTTACGTTTAGGACGTAAAACATGAACATTATTATATTAATAGAGGATCACGTAAATCTTACTAAAACAATTGAAGATAAATGGATAAAAGCATTATTGCGTAACTTTAGACCTCGAGTGCACGTGGAATTGAATTAACTGAACAACCTTTTAATAAAAGTGAATTTTCTTATGCCCTTGAAACGTCAAAGTCAGGAAAATCTGTAGGCGGAGGAGAATTACACGTGTTACTACTTAAAATGCTTGAATGTCCTAGCAATAATAGTAAAGTTTTTCAATACAATACGTATAAAGGATTAGGATTATACAATATAATACACCTTTTTACACGTCTTTGAGTGTTATTTCAATTTTAGTGATTTTGTTCAGTTTTTTAAATTATTTTGAACTAATAGAATACAACTTGACTAAGTATTTACCACAATAGATATTAAAAAGACGAACTGGCCTCTGGCAACGTAAAACGTAAGGCTCATTAAAATCCAGAGTACTTCTTAAATAGCGAAGAATCCCTGAACATAATTTCCATTGTGATTAATTATAACAATAATTAAATTGACTTAGCTCACTGTATGCACAATATCTGGTCGTAATCCCACTGCGATTCACATGAACGATTTTAATAGGCTTCTGTAATTATAGTTATTAATTCTAATATGTATAGAGACTGGTAATTTTCAGTTGAATAAAACTATTAAAATTCTTTTATATTAAATTGTTTGTTGGACAATGCTGTGTATTCTTCTTTATCGTGAAGCATATTTTTTTATTTATATTACATTTAGAGGTACCTAAAAGAATAATGTAAAAATGTGTTTGAATGTTGTCCCCTGTACTAAAAATCATTCATATTTTATTATAAAAACATAAAAAGACGTACCGTCTATTAGGAAAAACAATTGTGTTTGTTTTTACGTACAACAGCTTTACACGTGACCGCGTTCGCGGTTCCACGCTCTCTGAATATCAATTATTCGTTCCCAACTGTTAGCATGCGAATACTTGCTTAACTCGTACGTACAATATGTTATGCTGCGCAATAAAGTTGGCACCTTCAACTAAAAGTTCACATTCATATGGAAAATGAATATGCATACAAATAATAGTATGCGCTGTCATTTTCATAGTTTCTATCAACCATTATTTGGCGTTCCAGCTGAATAGAAATAAATTAAGATATATATGTTATATACATATAAAAGATAATACGAGGGAATTAAATGGATCTAATATAAATCATCACCCTCATCTTCCTGCGCTTATCAAAATTATTTTTGGGTTCGGCGCAGCATCTTCTTCCATACCTCTCTGTCGGACGTCATCTCAAAAGTAACATTCTTTCTAAACGTATCGTCTTTTACACAAGCCATCCATCGTTTCTTTCTTCGTACCCTACCTCTATATCTATCCACATAAAAGCTCAAGAACTTACAACATGGTCCTCATTCCTCCGCATAATATGTCCATACATCCATAATATAGCTTCCACATTGCTTCTTAGTTACCGGTGCCATTTTCAGACTTCCTCTTGTGTACTCATTCTAAATATCCTGGATCTGTGGATCTAAAATAAAAAGTAATGGATGTTCTAGAGTTAAATTCACGATAAAATAAGGCTTCAATTTGAAAATACATCTTAGTATATGAGATCGTATGAGTCTGACTAACCTTCAAGAAACACAAAATAATACCTTGCGGTGAAATATTATCAGTAGGCGGAACCCAAGAAAAGGGTGCTAGGGCTTAAATATTAGTTCTCTGTAGTGGATTTATCTTTAAGCACATTGTTATTCATGAGATCCTTCATACATCAGTTATTCCTAACATTTAACCACAAAAATTCTAGATACATTTTTGATCTATAGTGGGTAAAATCCAGAAAATGCAAAGACGGAAATTTTTACTTAAATTCATTATTTTCGTTTACGCTAATAATCGACAAAATAGAATAATTATAGAGTTAAACGTTTTCAAAATTCGTAATAAAAACGTTCGTATAAATTTGCAGAAAACGATAAAACCTAATAAAAGTCAGTGTGTTACCGGTTGGATATCCTGTGGCGAATAGTTAGTTTCTTAATGTGTTGTTCTATATCATATTAATGACAGATTAATACGAATGATCATACATATAACTTTTAGTAGTATTGATAATAACCTATACCTATACATACAAAAAACAACATGTCCTGACTGACTGATTCATCATCGCCAAACGTAATCCATTAAAGTTAGAGTTATTAAATTTGGGGAATAGAGTCGTTTTATTGAGTAGACACCTACTAAGGAAGGAATTTTGGAAATTTTATCCATAAGGAGGTGAAATTGGTTTGAGCAAAGCCGTTCGTAAAAGCTAGTAAATAATACAAAGAGTAAAGTTATTTTTGAATGCAATACCCTAAAAATCTTGGGACGCTTTTCGATATTAAATGTTTTCGCATATAAATAGATCTCGGACTGAAAAGCGCCGCGCTTTGAGTTCTTTTTCGAAATGAAGTGGACTCTCGTGTCTTTACTGTTAAAAGAGTTTAAGTAGACTTTTTCGACACAATATTATTAAAGATACCATATAAAGAGTTTTTACTACCATCGACGTTACTTTTAAATTTATGTAATATTTCTTCTACAGGTGGAGGTGATTTACCCGTGCCCTCTCTCCGTCCGCCTAAAGAGGGCGAAGTTAACGTACAGACGGGTAATCACCTATATTATTTTCAGCTCCCTTGTTCTAAACATAAATACAGGTTGCTACGTGGTTTACGCTTACAGTCAATGTTCAACTGTTAAGGGTCGATCCGTGAAGTTATATAGCTTGTACACCTTCCTTAATAAACTTCCTTTTTTTCTACCTATTTTTCAAACCAGATTGACAGTTTATATGAACTATTAAGCTTATATACAAGGCATAAGAGATTTATTTTCGCAAATATTTACACTTACAGACAAACAAATATACATACATATATATTTATATGTGTTACAAACTGAATACGTATATGCTTAGCTGATAATATATTATTGAGTGCAATGTGTTATAGGAAGAGAAATATATATTGTTCAAGAGAGAACTTTTATGAGACGACTTTGTTTCTTGTGGAAAGCGAAAAGTTAAATATCGAAAGATAGAATTGTCTCATTTTGTTTGTTATTAGTTACGTTTCTCTAGAAGCACATGATGTGCAACGACAGATACAAAGTCAAATGACAAAACAATTCAAGAATGTGATTATTAATATATTATCTTCATTATTTATTTATATAATAATATAACAATGTATCGTTACCTATTTCATATCTTTCTTAGCTCTCAATTATTGAAAAATAATTTTGGACTATAAACATATTAAAAGATAGTTAAGATTTACTGAGTATTAAATTGAAAATTTAACATACTGTTAACAAAATTGTAATCACCATGTTCGGACGGACTTAGTTCTTCTTTTCTTTTGTAGAGATTAATTCATCGATATTGTAAATTACAATTTTAAAACTCCAGTCTTTGAGCAAAATTTGTGACAAAAAAGGTCACTTTTTGTGAGTTTACATAATATTATTGACCATATTCTGTGATTTATCCAAAACATCCGATTTTATAGTAACTCAAATATTATTATTAGATGTGATGTTAAAAATGACATTTCTTTTTATATAATTGAGAGAACTGAGCTAATTTATATTACTGGAATAAAGTCTTATGGATTCTTTCGCAAATGAGTATATTATATTTTTGTTAAAGGATCTTACTGTAGAACGTATTTATGAAATCGTCTAATTTGCTGATGATACTACAGTCAGGGATAAAGCTACGGGATAAACTATGTTAAGTTATAATCATTTTTATTTCAAAACACAATGGGAACAAACACAAAGTCATACATTATAATGTATTGTATAGAAAACAAAAGACCTTTTCAGACTATTTGAAATATTATTAGGAATCAAAGCTCCCTTTGCCATATATTTAACAAAGTGAGAATACTTACGAAAGCGTTACTTTTATAATATAATATTCACAATACCATTGAATATATAAAAGTTATTCATTATTATGATGAAATTCAACAAAACATTTTTTCCTTTGCCTATTAATTTCACACCTTACTTGAAAAAAAGGACATACCATAAGTACAAAGGCTAAGTTTCAGAATTTAATTGTTTATAATTATAAAACATAAATTCGATTATTTGATATTTAACTTTCACTAGAACTACTACTTTAGTTGTAGTTTTACATATTACTTAACACAGTATTTAAGGACTACTCTAGTTGATTATGGTAAATTTTGGTTTTTTTTAATCCGAATGGATGGTACGGTACTAACTTTTTTAATTACGTTGATATTTAGCTGCATTTAGTCAAGAGAATCTTGTGTAAGTCAAAACTTTTTTCCCTGAAGAGATCCAACTTAATTCAAGTTATTTATGTACAGGAAATATATTACATAGATAATTATTTTTATTAAGTTCGTACATAATAAGGATAATCTTGTAGTATTATTCGTGTAGTAGATGTAAAGATCTATTTAATTTATATAAATTAAATAGATAAATTTGACGCCCTCCGTGGTCGAGTGGTGTGTACACCGGTTTTCATGGGTACGCCACTCTGAGGTCCCGGGTTCGATTCCCGGCCGAGTCAATGTAGAATACCATTAGTCTTCTATGTTGTCTTGGGTCTGGGTGTATGTGGTACCTGCGTTACTTCTGATTTTCCATAACACAAGTGCTTCAGCTACTTACATTGGGATCAGAGTAATGTATGTGATGTTGTCTCATATTTATTTATTTATTTATATTTTCAATAAATATTTAAGTACTAATACTAAAAAAGTGTTATTGGCAAAATGTATGAGTAGTATATAATATTATGTAAACATATATAAATATTTATTTCACAATTAATATAATACTGAAAAATCATCATTTATTTAGAGATAACATAGTATTTCATCAAAAAATTATGTATATTTATACCATTTTATTTAGCTTAAAGATTTTCGTCGGGATCATATCAAGGACACAATAATGATGATCACAAACATCTCTTGTAATTACACATACGGTTGTAATTGGGAAATTTGTCCTCGAATTGTTCTGCTGAGGTCAGATTGTTGCCTCAGGCAACTTTTGTTACGTTACAACTGTTCACGAATATACGACTATATTTTCTGAAATACCCACGAATATAATATAAATATGTAAGAAAACAAATAAGAATAATCAGGCGAGGCAATTAAAATGTCATTACAATAGTTTACACATGCATAAAGATTAATTTTATTGTCGTGACAGTATGTTATCAATTTTATTAACATAACCAACTTCGGTAACTTATAAAGTTTTTCCTCTAAACTTACTAACAGAAATTATAAGTTGTATTAGCTGTGGGTGTATAGTTTGAAAGTGATGACTTGACTTATCGGTGAAACTTATATATTAAAAAAAAAAAATAACTAAAAACTAAAACTTTAAGATTTTTGTAAATTTTGCATGTTAGAATTCAAACAAAATTTATTCTGATTGACAAAAGTGACCGAGACGACCATACGACGTGATTAAAACCTCAGGATTTGACAAGCAAATATTGGCTGTCCTACTGTTACAATGTTCAACGTTAGTGAAAATTATAGGGACTTCTCCACTAAGATCTTTGTATTTTTTGTCGAATATTTCAAAAGACAACGGTTAATTCGTGAGGATTTATTTAGTAACTAGGTAGATTGTAAATATTATAAAATAAATAATAAAAGAGCAATCTACACTGAATGGTAATTGTAAAAAGTATTTGACGATTTTAGAAACATGTAAAAAACGCTAGTCTTTAAAAAAATCTATGAGAAAGCTGTTAATAGTCATTAAATATCGTACTTATATCTAAATAAGTATTTTTATTGACCAAAATGCAAAAGCTTTTTCTCTACAGGAAAAATTTTGGTAATTTTTCTCTTCACAAAATTATTCAAACGTTCATAAAGGTTCGAGTGTTCTCGGCCATAATTCTCAATTATTAAAAGAGGAATTTATCTTCGCATCTCAAGCGTTCAACTGGCTCAGTCAGTCAATTTTATGAATCGTGGTTTTGCGTGCTTAATGCTAAACGTGACGAGCCATCCCAACTCGATCCTTAAGGTAACTGCGCAAGAATTCACGATCCAAAAATGTATAATAATAAAACGATTTTCATCGTCTTGTCCTTGATGGTCCTGTCAACATTTTAGGAAGAAGCGTAAGGTAATTGGCTGTTTTGTTCATACAATTTGCAATAATATGAATTTTGTAACACATCTTTTGTAACTTTTTCGTCATAAACGCGTTATTTCTTGTAACGTAAAACGATATAGGGAATAAATAAAAATAGAGAAATCGTTAAATAAAAAATGCAATAACGCAGATATAACACTACAATATTTGTAAATTGAGGGTTTCATAACAGTAATTAGAAACAATCGCACTAGTATAAAAGTAGATGTATAAAAGCCAGCATTAATTTATAGTTATGCCAGTAAAATAATTCCTCTATATATAGCAGTATTTTATTTTCAAGGTTATGAGATTGTTTGTACTTCTATGCCTTCATCCAATCACGGAAACATAATCAGACAATCAGACGTTAATATCATGTATATGTTTATCACATACTTATGCATCTAAATGAGTGTTAATACTAGACATCATTACATCTTGGTGATAATGCAATATTTGTGACTTGTACGGACAAAGCTGCATCCTGTTCCCTATTCAATAAGATTTTAGAACGATTGCAGTAGTTAACTGCAAGCAGGAAGAAAGCCAAAATACAAACGGTCAAAGCAAAAAAAAAAGTGAAAGTGAAATCCAGGTTCTCGTTCTCCTTTTTTTGTGCTACGTTCACAAGGAGAACTCAGAAACCACATCAGCCTTCTCTCTACCAAAAGTGAGATTGGCACTTAATTTAAGAGCGTACTCCTTCCTTAAAAGACGGCAACGCAGCTGCTCGTTTGATAATAATATAAAATATTATAACATGTGTATACATATATATATATGTAGAGCAGGAAGTTGTCTCCCATAAGCTCAGCCAGTACATCTGAAACGACCCCAGAATCACAATATGAAGATGCAAGAAAGAAGTGGTCACTAGTAGAGTTAGAAGAACTTATGTTTTGTTGTGTTAAAGCCAGAGCCGGAGTTTAATTTTGAAGATCGCTTAGTTGTTAATTGTTATTTAATATTAAGAAAAATATATTTAGACTCAAAAATTATAAAATAAAATTAAAACTATTAAGTTCTAAATATAAAATAGGAGGGGACATAAATACTCTTTTTCCTGGAGATCGGAACGGAGTATTTATTAAAACCGACTCAAACGTCGAGAATATACAGACGTGTTGTACTAAATCATATATATATATTTATATATCTTCATAATTGTCAATGAGGACGAAAGGTTATCAAGAAAGTAAATAGTGTTTCTTAGCAAATACAATAAAAAATAATTTACGAACACGTAAATTGATTCGAAAAAGACATCCATAAACAAACACAATCATGAGTTGACTTACTTTATGCGGATTAATGGAATTTCTTTATAAAAGACTTATCCCAAATACGATTCGAACGGACATGTCAGTCGCATTCTATTTGCTGAAATTAGATCGAAATGAGTATTCTGAATGAGATGTAAGATATATGTACTCTTTACAAAAAGGACAAGATCAAAAGATAAATGTCGCTATGAATGGAGGAATTGACGTGTTCATTATGTTACAAAAATATATGTTAACTTACACCTTAATAATAAAATACGCATTGTTTCTCTTATAATTTTGAGTTATTTCGATTTTAACTTCACGGTTAAATTTTCGATCAATTATATTTAGTATTTTTTAATTTAATACACTTATGTACTTACTAGTTGGTACTGTTAGTTCGGACTGGAATAGCTCACCGAACCGAACTGCGTAGATAGTAACATTTTAACCCGCATGTAATTTCGTTCTTCTCAAATATTTGGGCGCTTATTCTCACTACCGCAAAAGACCCGCAAAAGACCTACCCTGCATACAATGTCGGATTTAGAGATCAGCAAAAGCACCTATTATTAGGTTGAAAGTATGTCTATAGATGAAGGTGTTTTACTCTTTGAATATAACTTGTTTTATCTTATTAAAATCAATAATTACGTAAAACAATGTTATTCTTTCTACACCGAGTCCAAATCAGAGTCGACGTATTTTTTCAAAAGTGTTTTGTATGTAAAATGTAGCGAGTGACTACGTTAGAGCAATTACAACTGTATACAATCGTGCAAACCGTTGCATTAAACGAACAATTACTCGACGAAGGCATACAGAAACAAACGTTTGCATCGTTCAAGCATAAGCATGCACAGGAAATTGCTTCAAACAAGTTTAATTGGACTCTCACAAGAAAAAACTTTTCCAATCTGCCTTTGCAACTGGCCACGCTTTTGACGTCGAGATTAAAACAGTTATTAAGAACAGTTGTTTATGAGGATACGTCGTTTATTCATGGCGTCTTACGCTCTTTATTTTAGCTTGGTATAATAATGAGCGTATCAAATTTAATATGAACGACGCCGCTGATAAATCGCCGAGCTTTGTTAAGATAAGACAGAAGTTTTAAACAATGGAGCTGATAGTTGTAATAAAATTATAGATATTTTGCTATGTGTTGTTTAATAATAAAAAATACAAAAGCTATACTCTAATAAAAATGTAAGTTTTTAGCATAATATAAACAACTATGCTATGTTCCCTGTCCCTGTAAATCCCTGGAGCCGCCTTTTGATGAACTTGGGATACTATCTATGAAGTCTCAAAGATTGGATTTGTGATTTGTTAATGGTCATGGCGAATACAAGAGGGGTCGGAAATCGAAGTCGTTTAAAATCAAACGACAAATTGGTTGGGATCATCGGAATCCTCAGAATGAGAATCACATTGTTCGATAATTTACGTAACACGAAACGCGTTCGTTGGATAGTTTTGGTTGGTTTATGGTTCAACGCATAATTAATTTAAAGCCAACCTTTAGTTTTAAATTGTACGGTGGTTAATCAGGAATATCTAAGGAGTTTAAAAATTCAATTGACTAATTAGTAGCTTCATCTTTATTTGTTACACAGTCAATAGATTTGTATCTTCATCTTACATCCTTAGCCGCCAAAATGCTTGCTCTTTCAAACAGTCATTACTTTTGTGATGAGTTGGAGCACTTTGTTGATGAGTACATATATTGATGTGATAAAGCGATAGATTCGTCGACAATACCATTACGAATAGTTAGCAATCGCTAGAGAAATCCTCAGTAGATGTATCAGCAATGCAACTCTCACATTTAGTGTTAACTGAATTTTTTACACTGTTGATTAACTAAATAATTATTTCTTTACATTTTTGATTTAAGGCGCTTGCCTTAAACCTATAGCCCTATGTTTGTCGGAAATCGCCAGACGGTAAAATCACTGCGCCTACATAATATCATGTGTTGATCTTTCAATGTTCGGTTAAGTGCTTCCAATGCACATCTATGCGCCTTCGTGGATTCACCCCTAATGATGATTGTCGATGTAGATAAAACTTTGACTATTTCGGAGATTTGCAATAGGTATTACGTCTTGGTCCTTCAATAGTTTCAAGATTTAGTGGAAATTTTAATACTTAACGAGCCGTATAGCATCCTTCTGCAGCTGCAACTGCAATGTTGGATCTCGCACGAATAGCGGCCAAGACTACTGACACAAGGAATGTCTTATCAGTTTCACCAAAGGCATCCAGAAAATATAAACAACCATATCCAGGAGCAATTGCTTTTATTAATGTATCATAGACTTCTTGGGGTTTTAACAAGGGCAAATACCTTTGAACTACTAAATCCGTTCATATTCACGTTCTCGTTTTGAAACAGGATAAATAGTATCCTATGTCTGTTTTATGGTTCTAAGTTCCGTTCTTGAGTTATAAATAATGTAAATAACACGATTTCTTTTATATATATAAATATTATATTATCTTTTTCTATAAAATCTTAATAAATACCCAGAATCTAAACTGGAAGCTAAAGTAATATAAGTGTATTTAGTTTAATCAGTACCTACATAAAAGGAAAACGATATCTATATACGATAATATTGTTTATTTTTATAAGCAATATGTGAAAAAAATACTGTATCATTCTAGCATTCGTTTTTATACTTAAATATTGATGCGAGGGTTTTACGATATTAAAATATCTGAAAGTATTATATCTTTGGAGAAAGTAGGTATCGTATATTATTAAGGCGCTACGCGCACCTTCTCCTCCCGCCTCAATAGGCGCCGCAGGGACCAGGGAGGGTCCCAGTACCCCGGGAATGCCCCTTAGGTGTTGGAGGCCCGCATAGGTGGGCCGACCGTCAGGGTGTCATGGTAGCATGCATATGCCATCCCGTGGCGTCCTCCGAAAGACGGCGAGCGTACCACTTGGGCGCACTCGGCGTCCAGGGCTCCGAGGAGAACCTCACACTCTCCCCCCCCCCCCTTTACATCACGTGGGAGAAGCGCGTAATGCGTATTTCCAGCGAAAGAAAAGGAGGTATCGTATATAATCATTATAATTGACTGTATTTATTTCGTTTTGTCTCGAACTGTCATTTGTCAAGTTGTAACGTAATTTCCGTATTTTCATTGAATTATAGATCTATTCACTCACGAAAGCGTGGCCCCTCAACTAAATCCATTATTATTATCGGCTTGCATTAGTATGTGTAAGTAACACTCGGGCTTACAAGATGTATTTGTGTGCGAAATAAGGCTATGATTACATCCACATATCAAATATTCTACCGTCAAGCAGCGGTACCTAATATGGCTGATTGACGAACAACGTATTAACATTACATTTTGGTTCTCAATTTTGGTGGAAAAAGTACAGTGCTAATATCTAATGTCAGTGGCTACCACTAATTATAAGGTATTTCATTTGCCAGGTCTGCCTTCCCACGTAAAGATATTTCAAGAAGAATATTTTATCCATCTACCTTAAAGTATGTCACGTAATATTAATTTACGTCTTGCACAGGAATAATATGTCAGGGTAATTAGATTAGTAAGCTAAAAAAAAGACGTATCCTCATCAAAAGAGAGATACGATTTAAAGCGCTCTAAACATCTAACCAATAAAGTCTTTCGTTAATTAGAATATACATATATGACTTTATTATAAATACATTAATCAGCGAAATTCAAAGGACTAAAAGGCTTATGTTTGCTAGTTAATTAGTAACACGTTTCTAGAACTCGTGATCCAATCAATCAGCTCCCATTACCATTACGCGATGCTTTTAATCGCTAAATAGCTTGTAAATTGTATGGATGGAAATTATAACCGATTACAAAAATAGGAGGTTTTAATTACGATGTTTACATTTTTATGTGTTCCTTTATTTATCGAAAAGAGCTAGATTGATTAGAACAGCTGAAGCTAAAAGTCATTATGATGTATTTACAGATATTTTGGCATACCAATCTTAGGTGCGAACATGACGTAATGTCCCCGGTGCCTTATATACACTGTATACTGCCTTTGTACCCCTTGGACCGGAACACAACAATATTAAGTTCTGCTGGTAGTACTTTACAATATGTCTTGCATCAGGTGTGTGTGTGTGTAAGTGGTCTACAAGAGTAAAATAAAAGCGTTCCGACTATTCAGTGACTATTCGGTACAGCCGACTATCCAGCCGCATTATAGTCTGCGACTTGCCTGCGACTATTCAACAAAGAGTTTCGATACTTAGCATTGTTATTATTTATATTTCCGGATAAGATGTTTATATGAAAATATCATACACTTGACTTTATTTGAATTATTACAGAATTGGTCAAAAAAAAACATACGCAAGACATGATTTTTGACCTGAGCAAAGCAAAAATCAAAAAAGACCAATCGTTTAGTCGGCTAGTCGGCCAAAGTTATAATCATCACATCTCTAAAGTGTTAATACTTTTGTACTGTACAGTGTTACGTACCTACGTAACACTGTAATGGAGTTAATATTGCCCAGCTAAAGAGCAATATACGCTCTTCTACTTCCAATAAGTTATCTCATATTTAAAGTTCAATATATTTAATAGAAAACAGACCTTATTAAAAATGTAATAATGATTACTCTTAACGTTTCCATAAATGCAAATGACTGTTTATCGTTTTCAGTTTGAATCAGCACTTATTCATTAATCATTTTGCAATATAGGAATTTGATTATTTTACGAACTGTTTAATACTATTGAAATATTACTACTGAAAATTAAATATATCAATTACTTTATTTTATTAGTTTATGGTGATAAAATAAAAATATAAACTCTTTAAAATACACCGACTTAAATAACAAAGACCGTAAATTATATGTTTTTATTTCGAAGTTATTTCAAATTCTGTAAGGTAACGTGATAGGTAATATAATTATACTATTAAACTGTCCGCAGTCGTTGCCAAGCCCATGAAATACAGCCCATGTAATATAAACAGATGTATACATTAAAAACGATATAAAATTATGATTTAGTTCTTATAATTTAAGTAAAATCTAACAAAAATAAAAAGACATACAAATTAATAAGGATTTGAAACCTTTTTATACTGCTGCGTCCAACATAAATGATATATAGTTTAAGGCATTTCTGATAAAAGTATTATTCTTGCTATATAATAAGAACATTTCTTATCTTTCTCTTTGAGATTAAAAATAATAAACCAAAGTCAATACTACTAAAACCTTTTTCTGTTGGTATTTCTTTATCATACCATTCTAAGAAAAAGGGTTATGTGGCAGAACTTACATAAATTCAAAGAATATATACAATTATACATATATTGGCATTTCTACAATATTTAGCTACAACATCATTTATACGATTCACTTGTTTGATACATACATACATTAACAACCTTTAAATTATTTACTGCTGGGCTAAGGGCTTCTCCCTTTGAGGAGAAGGTTTGAGCATATTCCACTGCGTTACTCCAATGCAGGTTGGTGCATGCCACTTGTGAGTAAATGTGGCAGAATTTCGTTGATATTAGTCACATGCAGGTTTCCTCACGATATTTTCCTCCACCGCCAAGCACGAGATGAATTATAAATACAAATTAAGCACATGAAAATTAAGTGTTGCTTGCCTAAGTTTGAACCCGCAGTCATCGCTAAAGATGTACCGCATTCTAACCACTATAACCTAGTGGTCTTGCCTCTCCAGCTTTGATAGTATTTTGTAAATTATTTTTTGTAGCTTGGTTTACTGAAATCGTTTTAACATCCGTGAGATCCGTGAAAAATATCCGTGTCTTTTTCTTTCAAATATTAAATCAACGTAGTCAGAATGAGATAACTAAGATATGTATAGCAAAGCAATGTTTATAAGTAAGCTATCGCACTATCTATGATTTAGCCAAACTATTACAAACGGTTGACCATAATGACTATAGACGATCACCTTTGTTCTCGAAGATTGACGCTTCAAGAGATACGGTACGTATAAGGTAGATAACAAAGGTAAATATATCCTTCGAAATATATGCCTACCAAACGTTTTGACCAAAAAGTAATCAATTTGTTTTATTTTAGCTAACTTACAAACTGGCAATGTCTGAATTTATTTAACAACAGAATTACTTGAACAAACGTAGCAATATTTTCTATTATATCCAAGTATTTCTCCATAACCATATTCATTATTCAGTTTTATATTTCGCAAATTATGTACAATAGATTTGCTAAATTCTATTCTATTGTATTCTTGTATTCTAATAAGATAGTAATAATACATTCTCGAAGCCGTTAATAGGACTTTATGCGTATCCCTTTATCGCTTTGCACCGGTCAATCGCTTCCTTTAGACATCAGGTTAGTCTAAAGTAGCTATTATTTAGAATATACAATGGATCCAATTTCCATATTAATATTCCCGTCGTTGACAGTTTAGGCGTAACTGCGGTTGCAACACAGAACAGTGAGTGTTGTAACAGAAACACAGGATCGAAATAAGTAGCTCAGCATTGTTCCGTATCTCGTGAAGTTTTAATGCTGTCTGCATTAGTATACTTAGTGAAAATTTATTTCAATTGCCTTAAAAGAAAAAATCCGATTTTAATTTGTATTACTTATTGATGTTCCTTTTTTCTATATAGAATATGCCTCATACTATTTCATTTAGGATCACTGTTCTGAGTGTGACAAACGCGTATTGTTAGACACACTAGCGCACAGTGTGTAGGCACTGTGATGATTGGCTTTTGGAATTTAGAGAATGTAATAGACATAGAGTGGATAGGTTTGTAGATGGAAAACGCGTTCTGGCCCATTGCCAGTATGAAGGAGTCTGACAGTATTGATTATTTAATGTTATGAATGTTAGATGAAGTGGCTTTTGAGAGCATGAATTACGAATGAGCCTAGAAATGTTAACACTTTGTAATCCTTTTGGGGATTAGTTGAATATTAATCAAACTATAAACGATTCAATACCGTATCGCATTTAAAATATTTTAGTTAATAGCCTATTACCCTAGGCTATTGACTAAAATATTTTAACTACAAATCTTTTGTTAAGGTTCCGTACTTTTTAATGTTAATAAAATATTTCGTAAGTATTGAATAACACTCCATAAATAATCCACAGCTAGGCATTTGTATACGATTGTACGCCGTACAACGAGCAGGCCTATGGAAAAAAATATCTGGAATAGTTTGAGATAGAATCAAATGAATAAACTTTCATTGATATTTATGACTATCCCTATCGCTTAATGACATTGAACGATTGTAAGATATTTTTGTATAATGGTGCTATTGAAAGCCGGTCTACTTTTAAAGAGAGGACTTAGAAATTATGTCACCTCATTGCTCCAGTTTCGGTTGATGAGTACGGTTATTTTATAAGATAGTGACCTTATGATATTATGGTATACCACTTAAGACGACATAAGTTCTAAATACAATTAACCCAATGATTATTTACGGTGGTTGGCCGAATTTTAACTCGCGATATTCGAGTAAAATCATTGTTTCTATTAACCATCATAACCAAAGGATTTATCATATATAATACAATGTAACCATCGAACCCGTCCAATGACGTCACAGTTAAAAAAAAGTAACGATTAAATTTATGACGAACAAACATTCATTTACAAATTGCAACATCTACTTAGAAAGGAAAATATAAAACAGGACTAATGGAATAATTACTTAACTATTACTCCTTTAATAAATTGCATTTCAGTCATGAAGTTTGCACAAATGCATTTGGCATGTTGCCAAAGAGCAGAACCTTTGCGTATCGATTCGGAAGGAGCCGCATCTATAACACGGCGTGTTATTAACAACTTTTCGGGTACAAGTTAATGAAAGTAACACGAATTACTTGTGAACATGCTATATCTGAGCATTGATTTGTCTGATTTTGTAATTGCTGTACGATTATAATTCATTTAACATTTTGGTAAGACGAATTTTGATTGAGTTTTTCAACACTGCCAACAATTGTTATTTAATTTGTTTGAAAATAAAATAGAAAATTTTAAAGTTGAAGTTGTTTGAAGCGGATTTAAATCCGATGCTCCAATGCGACGTAATACAATTGTGGCAGATTTTCATACGACAAATACTGATCATCATTTCAGAATGCTCTTTCACACTTGAAAACGAAATGAATTATGAAAATATGACCTTCGACTCCGTTCATAACATTGGTTCATAACCACTTCTTTTTAAGCAAAAGATTACATCCTATATTTTTAGAATCCGGTTTTCTAACCACTTTTCTTAGATCTTGGATCTATTTATAGTTATTTAAATGGTACAAATACATATGTACGCAATTGCGTTAAAACGTGACGACGGAAACCAAATATTTACAAATAAAGGTACAAATTATATTTTATTTTATATAACATCAGATAACTTTTGGAAAATAAAAAATACAACTCGAACTATGCCTTTTAATAATATGTGAATAGAAAGTTAATATAAATATATAAGAAAACAGTGTTTAACAATACGTCTTTCCGTCGTAAAATGCTTCTGACTAATATTCTTATTGTATCATCTTAAAAAGACATAATTATTACAAATTATAATTACAAACAGCTTTATTTTTTACACATACTAGTGTATTCATTAAATTCTTTTACATAATGTACAGCAGTATCCGTTTCCTTACTCTACTAGATCGATATAGTGGCAATCTAAACGTATCGGGCAGAGATCAGCTGCAGGATCAACGGTTTACGTGCTTCTTGAGGCACTTGAATGTAACACTTGCTAACTCCGACCTACTATTGAGGATTTCTAGATGAATCCCAATAAATTTTATTGGATTGAACTTGGAGTTTGAAATCATTTAAGTTGAAAATTGACAAAAAAGATAATTCATTTTACAGACATATTAATTAATGACCAGTAACGTCAAGTATAAAAATATCTATTGATATTTTTTATAAGTTTATTAACTGACTACCATGGACGAATTTAAAAAAGAAATACGCTCTTTTCTTGAGGTTCCCATGTCTGATCAAATGTAAATCGCGCTGTTGTAGATTTTCGGCCATCAAGGTGGTGAAACGTCCTTGTAACACTAACAACATTTATATTTATAACGTAGAACTTATTCATTCAATTTAATTATATAAGTTGTTTATGGTTTTTTAAATTACTCAATTAATTTTAGGCGAAATTTATGTCTCAGTGAATCAGTTGTGATATTTTTTATAATAATAGGTATATCTTATGACTTCTTGTTAACAAACAATGAGTGCTTATGCTTTAATTACAAGCTACAAGAGTTTTCATAATGAACGACAAAAAGATAATAATTATATTTGAAACAGAATATTCATATTTACGCCGTATTCTCGGTTTGGTAATATCCGCCGTAGCTGCCTTCCTAAACGCCGTTTTACTTTGCAAACAGACTGTATATTAAGCTAAAGAAAATGTAAAGAAGAAATATTTCCAACTAGATATCCTCCACAGATATATTTCTTTGAATTGTACTAAAGCGAATTCAAAACGCGTTGTAATTCTCAGCTTACAGGGAATACTTCAACAGACCCCTAGGCGCTCAGTTTCAAGAAAGAGCTTGGTTGGTTTCATTTAGCAACCCGTTGTTTGATGCAACGCATAATTGTGATTATTCAGAGGTGTGACTGCGGCAAAACAACATATCATTAATTAAAATAGAATCATTGCTATTCCCTTGCCCTTGCTCCAGTAATTTGGGGCGTAATACGCATAACGAAAGAATAAATGTCACATAAGACAAAAGTCCTTGGAAAAAACGAGACTTTGAGTGATAACCGCGGATAGGCAAACGTACCATATGACCTGAAGGAGGCGGAACCCGACTGGA
The DNA here is from genome assembly GCF_905220365.1 of Vanessa cardui. NCBI lineage: Eukaryota > Metazoa > Arthropoda > Insecta > Lepidoptera > Nymphalidae > Vanessa > Vanessa cardui. The sequence continues at coordinate 9,411,961 of NC_061130.1, read as the reverse complement.
TACGGAAGGCGCAGAAGCGGTATCTTTACGTCACCTTTGGAAAGTTCTGTGTACAATAGTAGAAAACAAATGCCATTGTATCTTTCTAATTATGATGATTTTGGGATATGCCTAAATATAATTATTTGTTGGATAGTTTTCAGTATCTAGGACTGGAACGATTTACGTGCTAGTTTGGACATTCATAAAAAAGCTCTTAGTCTATTCTTGTGATACCTCTACTTTAAGTAACTATTTGACTACGAGAAATATAAATCAAATAAAATCATAATTCACAAATCGTTTTATTTAATCAAGAGAAAAAAAAAAAGAAATGAGAACTTTTTATTGAAAAGAAAAATTCAGGTTCTTTAATTATCTTCGTAATAATTCCCTGCTCTAAATAACGATAGCAATAATACTGTCCTAAGCAATAATACTGAAGTCTGAAGCGTTTAAAGTTACGTAAGGGAAACGTTTTAGGTAAATTACAATTAGATTATTATTTTTGAATATTCTGAAAATGATGATTAATTTTAAAAAAAGATTTATTAGAAATAATTTTATTATGACAAGCAATTAAAGATCATTTTTTGTTTTATTATTAATAGTAACTTTCAAAGCAGAAGTACTCAAAAGTGCCAAATAATAATTCAATTCAAATACAAAGAAATTAAATTATTTTATCAATAAAACAAGATTTATATAATAATTAAATATTTAATTGAGATAGTTAAGCAAATTAAAAGAAAAGTTACATTAACCCTAGATCTAGCATCAAGTTGAGATGAGGCCTACTGAAGTATATTTTTTTAAATTATCTATAATATTATTTCATACATAAATTATCATCCTAAAATCATACAAACCACCTTATGAATGACACACACATACATACGTACAAGAGAAACTGATTATTATTCCATTAAATTGTAAATATATATTAAAATTGTATCATACGAATGCTTTTAAGAAACCCAAAAATCTAGTTGTCAAACAAATGAGTTCAATATCATATCAATAATCAATAATCAATAATAATATATAGTATCAATAATCTTCCTAGTTTTTACTTCCATTACATAATCTATTGAATTTTAACATACATATTGATATTTAGAAAAGAATTTTGAAAAAGCAAATAGTAGCTCTTGATGACAATTATTATACTTCTACTTCAATTGACACAAACCACCACCAAAATTTATAAGCAACTTCGCCAGTCAAACAGCAACTAAGGGATTTAACATTAGGGCCCACTTGCAGACTCGACTATTGCAGTATATCACTAACCCTTATTATTAATATTTTTATTCTTTTGGTGGTAAAATGATTAAATAGTTATTATCCAGATATGCTTCAACAAAACTCTAATACTATTATATATATTTTATGAACCCGGTTTTGTGAGCATTCTTTATGTATCGCATTCATATCACAATTCAACCTCTTCATATTCCTCTGTTGTATTATATACGATCTTTTTAAATTCGCTATTAAAATAATCAGTTATCATTTTCCATACATTCATCGAATACCATACAACGACTCCTATTGAACATAATAGACGAAATATAAAGGCTAACATATTTGTTACAAAAAGTAAATAACGTTTTTTATGTTAATACAGTTTTTTCGTCTAAATCTAATTTGAAAAAAAATAATGCCTCAGTTACAATTTTGTTCTTAAATAATTAATCAAAATGGTTTTAAATTAATATATGTTCGAAATATTTAACTCAATATAAACAATTAAATATTTCGAATCTGTTCCAAATTCAAATATTTGCACATAAAGATAAACACCAACCAAAGATTGTGTATATTGTTTTAGTCGGCTCAATTACAAATGGGAGGATTGTAATAAGAAATTCTGAACTACTAAACTGAGACAGCCGTTCTAACTGAGAGTAATTTAAGCTTATTACAAGTGAATTATTTAATATAATATTGTTTTCATTCGTATCATATATTTAAAGAAAAAACAAAGGTAAATAATATAATTCTACCACATAAGACATATATTGATAAGATAGGAAATGAAACAATAGATTATTTAATTCTTCTCGTAAAGGTTATTTCAATATCAATTTCCATAAAAAGAGTTCTTTAATTAAATCTATACACATAAAAATTCAATACAAGAGTTACAAAGTATGCTTTATAAATATTTATAAATCGCTATAAATACAGAAAAAAAAGTAAGATAGCGAATCCTTTGAGGTGTGCTAAATTAAGCTATCAGGTCCGTATAAGGCGTCGGTAATGAATTCAATCACAAATTGTATGTGAGGATACGTAATCGTCGTGAGCAGTACAATACTGTTAGCTATTACAAATAGTTTCATATTCTCCAAGCCCTCACTTGATCTGAAAAAGACAGTAGAATTACTTTAAGTACGTAAATATGAATTGTTAATGCTCTTAGATGATGATGACCTTATACTAATAATAATAATTCATTTATTCCATACAAAAGTAATCTTTATAAACAGTTATATGGTTGAACTACGACAAAAGTCTCAATGTCTTTATAACATAGTCCACAAACACAGATCAAGTACTGGCTATCCTAGCTAGGCTAATTAAATAACCTATGTTAAGGTTAAACAGTCCTCTCCTTATGTTCCAAAGATAAAAAAAATTAATAATAGGTTGGGGAAAAAGTTTCTTCGTATTTTATATGAAAATTCAAAAAGTTTTTTTTATAGTTTATTTACATTTGACTAAAGTATGTAGTGCCATTTTGTTCCATAACTTTTTGCCATCTTGTTGGTAGTGACATGATCCCATTGCTGTAAAAATTTTGGGGCTTCTGATCGAAAAACTACGACAAGTGGTTTTGGCAGTCCTCTCGTGATGTTAACCTGACACTGCCTAAGGAATTCTGCAGAGACCGAAACAGATGAAAATTGAAGGTGCAAGGTCAGGACTATACGGCGGATGCATTAATACCTCCTAGCCAAACTCTCGTAATTTTTGTTGAGTGGCTAAAGATGTGTGAGGTCTAGCGTTGTCATGGTGAAAAACCACAGCCCTTCTGTTGATCAATTCTGGCCGCTTTCTCTCAATTTCTTGCTTCAATCTCATCAATTGTTCGCAATATAGTTCTGAAACGATGGTCCTGCCGGGCGGTAACTGCTCATAATGAATTATGCCCTTCCAATCCCACCATACACACAGCATTACCTTGTTGCGAGTTAATCCGGGTTTTGCTACAGTCTGTGAAGCTTGACCGGCCTTTGACCACGATCTTTTTCGCACGTTCTTGTCGTATGTGATCCACTTTTCATCAGCAGTTATCAACTTCTTCAAAAATGGTTCGGTTTCATTACGTCGTAATAAAGAATCACAAATGAGTACACGGTTCATTAGGTTTCTTTCAGTGAGTTCATGAGGCACCCATATATTGAGCTTTTTTGTGTACCCAGCTTTATTGAAATGAGTCAAATCCGTTTTGTGGTCATTTGCCAGTTCTTCAGCTACATCGTAACTACTAATATGCCGATCTTGCTCCACTTTTTCAAAAATGGCATCAATTTTGTCCGTAACAGGGCGACCAGAGCGAGATGCATCTTTGATATCAAAATTTCCGGCTTGAAAACGCTTAAACCAAACTTGCGCTACTCTCACAGATACTGCATTAGGTCCATAAACAACACAAATTTTTTTCGCGGCTTGGGTTGCATTTTTACCTTTTTTATAGTAAAATTTTAAAATGTATCGAATTTCTTCTTTAGATTCACTCATTTTAACAACAACGAAAACAAATGAAAATCACACAAATTCCTAATTTGAATTTGGAAGTGCCTTCTTTAAAATTAAAACTTTTTAATGATACCAAAACCAGCCAGATACATATGGTATAGCCAAAGAGATTTTATTACAAGTTCATAGATACTATATGCGAAAAGACTTTTTCCCCAACCTAATATTTATAAGTTGAATTGTATCAACAACAACTGTAAATCTCCTAACTAAATCAAATGAAAGGCTTGGGACAAAAAAGAAAAAAATATATATTCTGACGTATTCAAATATTATACTAACCAAAAGCTAGGTAAAAAAAAATGATGTACGCGTAGTTTTAGAAACGTAGTGATTGTGTAAGCAGTCAATAATTCGATCAGTGAGAACCATGGTGTTTATTCACTTACCAAGTTTTTCATTTACAAATTACATTAACAATGTGAAAAGTTACTACTATCCTATATAAATATATTCAAGTAATACAACTCTACCACATGTTATTGTTTAAATAAGACGCACATTAAATATAGAATTAAATTATACCTCTACTATATTAAAAATGTTTTATTTTAAAAACTTTCAACCTGAAAGAACAAATCGTTTTAGAACTTACCAGTAAAGGTCAGCTTATGAGCTAACAAAATATCACATTTTATTGCTGCTTTATTGCAGATTACTAACACAAGAGCCTAACTGTCAGAACTTTACTCTTCCTGTGTTGATCTAAGAGCAATTATGTCGTTTATGTCAGGTTTGTTTACTTGCTTTAGTCTAGATTAAAACATAGTGATTGTGTTCTCTTTAGCCTAGATAACTTGGCTTTCAATATTTGACTAGTACGGCTCTTTAATTTAAAGATAAGGCAAATATCAATTTATGTTTCTATAAACCAATTTGCTTTATAAACATATAAAAGTATAGTATCGTTGTAAATTTTTGAAATCTTTACAAAATGTTAAGGGTGCTTTTTATTTGACACAAAAAATATATTATCAAATATATATTATAATCTCTATATACATATATAAAAATATAGACTTTTTATTATTTAATTTTGGATCTTATACAACACGACAACAAATATGACGCGACTTCAAACTTAAACTGTTTATGCTACCACGCCCACAGTTATTTCACTTAAATGTGACTAAATTATTACATAAACGCTTACAAAAGTTTTAACAGTAAAATTTAGTGAAAATTGCTCGAATGCGGTCGTTGCAGCAAATTTTACAGCATTTCGGTTTTAAAGCTATTACTTGTCAATTCTAACTTGATCCCTATCAAGTTTTTACTGGAAGGGAGCCAAGAATGCCTTCTTGCTGAATAGTGAAAATAGTTTCGTATGTATAACAGACAAGAAGCAACAGTGTACTCGAATCTTTTTATTAACTGCACATTTTTTTAAGTAAAACATATATTAAATTCCATATATAATGTTTTTATAACTGTACCGTTTACAAAAGCAATAATAAACGCTACACCCGCTTCAGTAAAGCGAGCCTTAGTACAACTGTATTGCTTGCCATGCAACAAAGTATTTAAACGATTAAGTTGGAGATAATTATTTCTATTAAAATTTTACTTAAACAAAGGTATAGAAATAGGGATGTAAGTAGTATAATAAATTCCTTTGTTGGTAGTTGTGAAATGTTACTATACTATACGATATTAAAAACAAAATAACGAACATTCTATACATATATATGTCACGTATATATATGATAGACAGTACTAGTATTTAGTTGAATACCGAATGGGTGGGTGGTATCTTCCCAGCCGGGTTTGCACAAAGACCTACCACCAAATGAACATTAAAATACACAGGATCAAATCGTACAGTATTTTTTTAATCGAGGCAATTATCATTCCTTCATAAAAACTTTCTACTGAAACAGAATTAAGTGAAATTTTATTGTTACATATGCAAAAAATATTTATTGAAAATGTAACCTTATATGATTTAAATTGTAAGCAAATCTCAGTTAGTGATTTGTCAATTCAAAGATTTTATCGCCTTAAATTCACAATTTATTTATCTATTGCCTACGTTCAATTATTCGACGTGTTTTGCTTAATAGGTTTCCCACAAACGCTATTAATTACATCCCGGGTAGTTCTGATTTTAGCATTAGAATTTCTGATTTTATTCGTGATTTAACTTCATAAAAGGCGATGAATATTTCATTTAAATGTGCGTTTTCCTAATATAGTTAGCAATTTCTTTATAGATATTACATGTAAAATATATTATTTAATTTTATTTTTAAATTCATATTATTACCTGAGCCATCCTCCAAATCCTTGATCGTCTTCATCAATTGAATCTAATTTTGGTTTGGCGTTATTTGCTTCAGGTTTGATTGGATTATTGGTTTTCAATGACTTTTTTCCAGACACGTGACTGTTTTTTGATTTCTTCATCCCTAGGTATTAATCTAAAACATAAGTCAAAATGTGTAGTATATATCCACTTTTAAAAACTGCTTCTTGACTGTTACTGATTAGTTGTAAATGTATGTATTATTTGAATACTGAACGACTGACAAAAAATAAATCATATTTGCAGGTTTTAAAATATTATAACTTTCTTTAAAATAAAAGATAATACATATAATAAAAGAAAAGCGCTGAATTAATGACGATAACACAATAATATTATATAAACAACAAAATCTGGCTCTAATATTATTTAAGAACGCAAAATTGTTTTCAACGCGAATGGAATTAAGCATCCTTCTAAGATCTGATCAATATTTATAGCTTCTAAGTTTGTACTCGTAACATTTAATTAGCACTTAAGATTTATATAACAAACGAAACAGCAAAGGTCTTTAAATATTTTATATAAGTAAGATGAATTCAATGTAATTAACGAATTCTAATAATTTAACCTACATTCAATAAATTTTAAAATTGAATTAATTTTATCACATAAATACCACAATGTTTTTGATCAGCGAATTTTCGAATACACATAAATTCTTCAAATATTTTACTTAAGATGGCACATATTTCAATTCACTGCACATAACTTAACTAGTTTAAATACACAGTACAAACAGTTGAATAAAACACCGATACCTACATGTCCTAATCAAATATTGCCTGATATAATATTGCTTGAGAACTGGCGCGGGGTGTTCGCAACGCTAACGAACCACATTCAGAAGCCTTCTAAACGCTGATCAATACTTACACGTTCTAATTTTATTAGTGTGAGTTCTTTAAGGATTTATTTTATGTCGTAATATATGAAGCCAATTTCTTACCGTAGGTTTATAGCTTGATTACCTTTAAATTCAATAACGAGAAATAGTTCTAGAATTTTCTCGTGAACATTCCAACATATTTCATTGACCAATTAAATATTTTCCAACTATGTACTTGTTAGCGAACTGAGCTTGTATTTTCATTGTTCTCTCGGTGATGACTGAAATCTCAGGAATAGCTCTGAAGTTTTGGTTCAAATGTTTTTGGTTTAATGTTCAATTTTAAGCATTTCATTATTACGGTCTGAATGTCATAAGTCCATATATCACGTGCATTAATAAAGTCAAAATAAAGAATTCGTTGAATTATATGGGTAAACGCTGACAACTATCCAATTAAATGTTTATTAATAATCAAAGAAACTAAAGAACATATAATTACACAGTCATCTGAAATGAATTAAATTTCTTTGCACATAATATTTTTTCTTTAAAAAAATACGTTGTAAAACGTTCTAAATAATTGTTGTGGAATCTCGCAAATGCTACGTTGCATATTTTTTATTCTACTATTACCGCTATTGGAAAACCTACATAGTAGGTAAATATTAGCTATGGTAATTTTTTTTTAATTTATATAAGAAAATTCTTCAAACTACGTTTCAAATAAACGATATACTTTTACAAAAAATAATTTACTTGGAGTTAGGTTAGTTTACTTTGTAATGGCATACCATAATTTACTATACCGCCTAACAGCAATACGGTTTGAAGGATATGTCAGTGTAACTACAAGAACAAGGGACATAAGGGATTTTAGTTCCCAAGGTAGGTGGAATATTGGATATGTAAGGAAAGGTTAATATTTCTTACAGCGCTATTGCTTATGGGTGGTGGCGACTATTTACCATCAGATTACCCGTTTGTAGGTCAGACTACCCATATCATAAAACAAAATTTGAAGAACAAAGAAAGTTGGTATACAGTTAGCCAGAACTATCCAAACGAAACCATATAAATATAGTTATGTAAACAGAGATAACTTGTATTCGCTAAGGCGACAAAAATCAACCCTTGTTTATTTAATCCCTCTATCTAACAATGCGTTTCTTTGAGAATAAATTGGATCATTGGTTGAAGTCTTTGCTTTGTACCTGATGAGATAGACGAGAGATAGGTATAAGCCTCATCGTATATTTTAAAAGGATTTGTCAGATTTCCTTTTAAATGGTGAACGAAACCCGGGGGAGTCACTCATCATTTAAAAGATTCCGATCGACGGAAGTAAAATTTCGATAGAAACTGATATTCTATTATGATATTAGATATTTCACTTCAAAAAGTTAAAGTAAAACATCATTTTTGTATGAAACATACTAATAATGGAGTACAAAATTAAATTTGTAGGACACCTCACTCAAACCAGAAAGGAACAATACGTATATCTATTTGGCTGTAGAGCATATGAGAAGCCTAATCAGACGGGCTTGCATTAAGCCTTACCACTAACAGTAGCCACCAATCAATCATGCATAGATTTTTTTAACGTGATAATTATAATATTCCGTTAAAAGTTTGACAAAAAGACTTGTACGATACGTCTTTTTAGTAATTAAGCATATGCATTTATTTTTAAAAATATAATTATTTATTGTCTTTTAATGGACACTCAATGTACAAAGAATACTGTAGAATACTGTGTATTTTATATTTTGGGCACTTTATTTCAATGTAGGCTAGGCTCTTCGAAATAGGTTATGATTTTTGTAGAGGATTTACATTTATGATTTTTTCCCTTTATTTCAATATCTTTATAATTTATTAGTTTAATATAGATAGAATGTATATTGTAACTATATACAACAGTGCCTTATAAGATATTTGCTTGTGTATTAAGTTGTGGATCACATAGTGCAGTTCATAACCATATTACAGGGCTGTTAAAAATATTTTGTTTCCACTCAAGACATCCTATTCCAATAGTTACATCATATATATATATATAATATAGTATTGGTAATTGGTACTTCCGTTAGGGGGTGATAGGGTTGACTATTTGCAATAATTTTAATCCCCATATGCACAGTGCAAAAATGAAAGTAAAAGTGAAGTTTTCAAAATAAACCAAAAATGCTACTTCAAATATTTATTTATAAAAATATGTATCAATTGAAATCTAGTTCCGTCTTCTGATTTATTAAAACGATTAAATACTGCATATTTGTCAATATTTGAACAATAATTACCGGTCCAAATTTAAAAATTCGAATTTAAAATTCTACAAATTCTTTTTTATTAGCTTTCCGAAATGTATAAAAACGAGGAATTTATATGGAAGCAACCGAAGTAAAATATATGTATGATATGTAGTATATTGTGTGTGAGATATGAAACAAAACAAAAATTTGAATAAGCAATTATTGCGGTTCGTTGGACTAAATATTGCTAAACTATGTATTTACTAAATATAAATTAGACTAATCGTCTATATCAAGGCACGCGGCAGCGTGTCAGCCAAGTTCAGGTAACAGAACTGGCGAGTAGCACCATGTGCAATTTTACACGAACCATTTGGAGCCACTTTTGACACCTTCATAACTTAATAAATAAAATTTTAACAAAAAGAAAAACCGACTTCAAACAAAACACTATTTTAAAACAAATGAATATGCACGAAAAAGTAATAAAAATAATTGCGTATTCAACATATTTTTTAGAGTCTTCCTAAGTTAAATGAAATGAAAAATATTAGACTACTTAAAAGTCGATTAACGATTATATCATGTAGTTATAGTTATTGGTATATTTGGAGCCGGTGTCAGCCACGGTGCCCTTGCCCCAACAATCAAAAGAAAGAAGCGATACGAGCCCCTTGATTGATCCAGTATTATTGTGTAAAAGGTAATTTGTAAATAACATATTTGTTAAAGTATTCTCGTATTGTTTTTTGATAGATATACTGTAGGGTTTTATTGGCTGACACCGACTCCAAATATAACAATAATTATAACTACATGATATAATCGTTAATCGACTTTTAAGTAGTCTAATATTTTTCATTTCATTTAACTTAGGAAGACTTTAAAAAATATGTTGAATACGCAATTATTTTTATTACTTTTTCGTGCATATTCATTTGTTTTAAAATAGTGTTTTGTTTGAAGTCGGTTTTTCTTTTTGTTAAAATTTTATTTATTTTTTGATTTTAAGTGAAGCTGATGTTGACTAACTAATTTTTTTTAATATGGATAGATTAAGCGTTCCGTTTATATGAGTCAGAAACTACTTCGAGGACAATTTCAAAGGAAACTTGCGAATAAAGCAAAAATAGACTTTCGAAAATGCGGATTTAATACGTCACGCGGCGTAAACTACAAGGATCCCTCGAAAGAGCTGTAATCGAACTCAGCAAAAAAACTTTGAAAAAGACCAACTATATTTCGTACATCATATGACATCACATCACATACACAAAATTTGATTAAAGATAGTAAGAAATTCTGCCCCATATCGCACCCTAACTGCGAGCCGTATAGGAGTTCCATCACTACATAGTATAAAACAAAGTCGCTTTCTCTGTCCCTATATCTTTAAATCTACGCAACGGATTTAGATGCTGTTTTTTTTAAAAGATAGTGTGATTCAATGGAAAGGTTTGTGTATATAATACATGAACAATATAGTAAAGAAACACTGATAATTTTAGAAGTTTGCGATGTGATGTCGTATATAAACAAATTCTGTAGTATATTTAGTATCAGTATTGCACCCGTGCGAAGCCGGGGTGGGTAGCTAGTTGATTATAATATTCGACTATGATAATTACATAAACATAACCACATTACGGAAGGTGACTCAAATATCCAAATAACCTACAAATAAAAGATTCGACCGAGTATCGCTAACGTGCTCCTCAGAATTGTTCCGTTCCCTTCCGTTCCGTTACTTTGTCATGGATCCTGTGCTCAGAACCTTACCAAACTTTCACCAAATTACCCTTGAAGTATATATTTTATAATAAAAAAAGAATTATCAAAATTGGTTAACGTGATTTTCAGTTATTCACCTATTTGTCGCGCATATACATAATGCAAATTTAAGACTTATGTCGTTTTCACATGGATACCATCATCGGAAAAAAAAATAAAAAAAATGGGACCCCACGGGAAGCACTACCTTTCAAACAAAAAAAAATTATCAAAATCGGTCCACCCAGTGAAAAGTTATGAGGTAACAAACATAAAAAAAAAAAAAAAGAAAAAAAAAATACAGACGAATTGATAACCTCCTCCTTTTGGAAGTCGGTTGAAAACTGTTTGATTGACAATAAACGTACGTAACAAATATACTAATATACATATTAAGACTTGCGAAATACATATGTGCTCCAAATTTTATAAACACATCTCAAACGGTTATTTAGATATGAATGTCCAAAAATCGTCATTTTTATCACTGACTGACCTATAGATAAAAATTATTTGCCACTTCCAGGTGACCTAGAAAGTTCAAATTTGGCATACGGATAGATAATTAGGCAAATATAAAGGAAAAAATCTGGAACTAGTAAATTCTGTGAGATCTCTCTTCTTTTGTCGTTGAAGTCAACAACCAAGGTATATTTCATAATAATGAACTTGGCTCTCATTTTACATTTATGTTTTTAATGGGATAAACATTACATTAATATGCTTTTTATATAATTTTAGTAAGAAAACGACTTATATCAATTTACTTATTAATCTTTTGTTGCATTTTACACATATATGCGTTATTTAAAGAAAAAAGATCACAAGAGCAAAAATAAATATATCAGACTCTTGATGGTTTCTTTTATATTTATTATTTTAAAATATAAAGTATTTTTAAAAGTTCATTTTAAACTTGACAACATTAATTTTATGTATTTGGATTTAATACCGATGAGATTTGCTGTAGATATATTTATTATTTTTATTGAGATATAATAAATTAAAAATAATTAAATAAACTTCTGAATAGAATATATTTCCATCTCAGAACAAACTAGAAATAATATAATTGTATAATAATGATGTTTATATTCAAATCTGAACAATAACTATTTCTATCATTCAAGATCGTATTTTAAATGCTTAAAACTTATCCTTTAAAGCCTTGGACGCAAATTTATACGATCGCAAGCATCTTCAAATGCCCGGACAGCACCGTATAAGTCGCATTACGAGTTTGCAGTTTACATCAGAACTATCTCGATTTGTTATCGCAATTCCTATTCTAAACTGAAAATACGTTCTGTCTGAAGATACAGAAGTCCTTTGTAAGTATTTTATTCTAGGAAAAATGGAGTCTATTTTCTTGTTATAAATGTGTCACAAAATCAAAATGTTTTTATTCAATGAGATATTAAACTTAACAATTGTCTTTTTGTTCATGAGAATAACAGCCTAGAAAACCAGTACAATATTATCTTATAAACTCAGTCAACACAGGTGTTTTTCCTCAGGTATCACAGGTGATTATTATTGGGGTTTTAAGTATGGATAAGGGAAATGTATTCAGTTTTCTAAAGCAATGAGTTTTTGGGTATGTAAGTAAGCGATGTTTAATCATTTCTCAAATGTCAATGCTTGGTGGATGTGATTCCGCTAATAAAATTGAAGTATTTCACAAACAAATATTGATAAAACTGAGTGTGCCCAACCATCATCATCCTCCTGCCCTTTTCCCAATTTTATTTGGGGTCGGCGAAGCATGTCTTCTCCTTTCATACTTCTCTGTCAGACGTCATCTCACAAGTAACATTCTTTCTAACCATATCGTCTTTCACACAGTCCATCCATCGTTTTCTTGGTCGTCCTCTACCTCTATATCCATCCACATCCATGCTCAAGGCCTTCCTCACAATATGTTCCTCTTTCCTCCGCATTACATGCCCATACCATGATAGCCGCCTTCCACATAACTTCTCGGATATCGGTGTCACTTTCAAACTTCCTCTTATGTACTCATTCCTTACTCTATCCATTCGCGCAACACCACTCATTCCTCTAAGCATTCTCATCTCCGCAACATGCAATTGTCTTTCAGTCATCCCTTTTGTAGCCAACCAAGCAACCAAATCAATAAATGAATCATAACATAATAAATTATAAAACATCTAATAAACTCCATAACATGATTCGTAAAACCTACAGCAACTAAGTTTAGGCACGCATGTGTGATCATTTTCTTGAAAGAGGCTTCCTTACTGTAGTGGCTCTTCTCGGTAAAAAGATCGATATAATTGTTAGCCTCACTACCTAAAAATAAAAACGATAATGATTTCATTTTGAAGAATTCTCTAATACTTTATAACTAGTGATTCTCTTTTGTTTTGTCTAGGTGGGATTTAAGATTAAAAAATAAACTGTTGCGTATATCCCAATAGATTCTAGTATTTTAAATGTATTTACTTTCCGAATATGAAGTTTGACAACCTATAGAAGAACTTTTAGCATTGGTAATTTAAGAATCATCTCTTAATAAGTCAACTATATCCGCTTATAATAGCGGGCTATCAAACTGAAATAAATAAAGTCAAATATTCAGTTGATATTATTTTAATATTATTGTCAATTGATTCTTAGGCTACATTTTAGTTATTTTTATTTCACACGTAATTAGATAAAATACTTTTACTGATTTTCACTGATGCGTCTTTTGATTTCTTTGTAAAAGTTAAGTGATTATTTAAACGGCTTTATCTAATGACAAGTACAAAAACTTAGGCAATTTTCCTTTCCTTAGGCGGTTACGTCCCTTGATGATAATAATTATTACGCGGCCACGTCTAGGCGTCTACGTAGTGATATTTATTTAAACTAAAATAGCTCTTTGCTATATTACAAATAACTTTTTTCGGTTTTATTTTGTTTGCTTATAAGTAAATTAATAACTATAAATAATTATCATGTATAGAAAGCAAATAATTTATCAAAGATAGCTTTATTTACTGTTCTCATTATACTAAATAAGATTTTTTACATATACTTTGTAGTGAGAAGTTGTTTTGGTACAATGTAGTAGACTAAGAAAAAAACCCAAGTTTGAGCAACTTGGCCTTTTTTCTTAGTTATTGAATTTTGATATGACTAAGTATTACATATGACGTTTCAATTGTATAATTAAAAAATCTCACCCTCAGGAATGACATCAATATTCTTTTTAAGAAAAGAAAATGTGGTTCAATTATATAAAATAAAATAATTAAAATTTCTATCGTCTATCTTCAAAATTAATATAAAAAAATTCAAAATCATTGCTCTTTTTTTTATTTACGCGACATATTTATACTATTCAGCCAAAAAAACCATTCGCCTTTATTAAGAAAAGGTAGCCGACCTCATTCTGTCACGCGAAATAAATGACTTAGTTAAATTACACACATGTCATTAACTGTGTTCAAATATTAAATATGCCGTCCCTTTTACATAATTATAATAAACTAGACTAATGGTTAACAGACCGTAACCCTTGAAACAACGGTTTAATTAATCCAAACAAGTATAAAGGGACAATATAAGTTATATATTATGAAATAATATTATAATATAGGATATATTATAATATTAATTTACAGTCCGATTGATTGCTTAAAATTAATAAGGAGTAAACTGCTCGATATCACAAGTAACTAGTGATATATTGTGTTTTTTGAGATGTAGACTCCTATAAAAGTTAATAATCAAGGTAATAAGCATAAAGCCATTCATGACATGTAATCGTTATTCATCTTTTAAACTGGAGAACAATCTTCAAAGATTTTTTGCAGTTTAACAGATAACCTACTTTTAATAATAGGATATATGCATGTGAATAATAATATAGATATTTATTAATTAATCTGATTAATCTTCCTAGCACAACCACTCAGTGGAAATAGCTTTCGCAAGCAATTATTGAAGATTTGGAAATGTTCAAGAAAAAAAATACACAACATAACTAGAAGCGGACTTATGCTGCAAATGTCCATAGGCAGTAATACTCAAAATCATAAAGATGAGCCTCCAGCTCGGTTTTAGAAAAAAATTAATAGAAATATATATTGACAAAATACAAATAATATATCTCAATCTACAAGCAAACATAAATTTTATCATGTCAAACGTTTTGTTAAATGACTTGTAAACATTAAAGCCTCGCTTTCATATTATATTATCCTTATTAAAAACCGTGCGGAGTAAAATTGCTCCTAATATTACAATAGACGAATTAGAATTAAGAAACTCCATAATTGTTGACTCTCACACCTTATAAAATAATTACTTTTTAATAACGAATGCTTGTACCTAACAATACATTATCTTACTTAAATTTTAAATATTTCAAAATTTAATTTAGTAAAAATTTGTGAAACGAATATATTCAAATGATAAGGCATCACATTTCTGAACGATTTCAATTTTCTATGTGTCATTTTTTCATCTTCAAATGGCTTTTATGTCACGCAGTGATTCTCTAGAGGTTACCACGTGAACTGTGACGTCACAAACACGTATCTCGTGTCATTGGCTGGGAAACACACGGGCAACAATTCTTGGCGCGTGTGTCATCGACTCTTTCGTAATTTATTATATTGATGACAAACAATAGGACATATTATCATCATTGTATTATTAAAAACTAGAGGAAAATTCGGCTTCGCTCGGGTAAAATAAATAAAACTACCCAAATACAAATATATTATATTTACCGTAACCATACACGAAATCGTTATTTCTAAAACACTTTTTGAATACCAGGTGCATTAAACGTCAAAAATGACAATCTATTTTAACGATATCAAATTATAGATAAGTTTAAATCGGATCTATCGTAGACCTGCACAAAATTATTAATATAGAAGCTAGATAGTGAATGCAATACACTATTATCATAGATATCAGATAACTCCGTTGTTGTTGAATATTTCCAATTACCAAATAGCTTTCCGTGAAATAATTGATTCGCATGCAATATGTATCATTTAATTAGTGAAATAATGTAATAAATGCTCTATTTAACATAAATAATGCCTTATGACATGATTTGTAATATTTTGTCTAATACAGCAAATTAACAAAAAAATAATTCCTTTTTTAAATTATTTAAGAACAAATCTTCTACTCAAAAAGACAAGAGGGGTTTGCCCATTAGTGCTAAATATACGTAAGTTTTTTTCTGCATTTTTTCATCCACTGTTTGACAAAAGAACGCTATAGAAAGCCCCGCCATAGAATCCCAATCTAAGGTAATCTTTAAACATTCCATTGATCGCTGAGTGACCTAAAAGTTGATGACGTTAATGGCCACTAGTATCGGTACTATATATTGGTTGGCCATAATCTTTAAGGTCCTTTTTAATGTTCATCTCGAAACCTACTGAATCCTATTTGGATTGTGGATTAGTCTTGGAATTTTTGGGTAAAACGGTTCGAGATAACAATCGAAAACAACTTATAAACATGGCTAAACGTTAAATGAGGTGGTAGCTTTTCAGAAGAGTTCTACTTACTTTTCTCCTCAGCTTTCGCCTTTTATTTACTTTAAGCTTATCATGACCAAAACGATGAGCTTTCTTTAAAATCTTCCCCGTGAAATATGTATTAATTTGTTTTTTACGATAAATTATCCGTTCACTTTCCCAAAAACGGAACAGGAGAGTTAGATAATAGCTTGATGTCTTCTTAAAAAGACGAAAACTATAATGAAAACGATCTAACCAATACAGTTAAACATATTTTTTTTAAATAATAAATCATTCGAAAATTAAAACAAATGCATCATATAAACCTTGCATGTAAACCCTTTTAAAACATACATTACAAATTTAATCTAATGTGAATTGCGAAACGTTTGTCAGCCGTTCAAAATGCAGCGTTTCATTTCAAGATTACGATCAATGTGTTTCGGATGTGACCCATTCGTTCGGACGTTATCTCAAACACGTCGTACTGCGCGCTTGTCACGTGAAATGTTGATCATTTGTACCTGTACTCGCCGCTCCGGGCTAATTTTGAATTAAAATATCTTTACTTATGTGATCTTATTTGTAGGTTTTCCATTTGATGTTCGTAAAATAACATTTTTCTAAGAATAACATGAAAATCATTACTTGATAAAGTTTTCGGTTGATCTTTAAGAATTAGCTCTGAAAAATTGACATTTTCGTGACAATCTTCTTTCTAATAGATTACAATAAAAAATTGTATGCAGTTCATAATTTAATAAATTATTTCAGTAGAATCATTGTTTTAATATATTTCTTATTCAAAAACATAAAATTTATTATTTTAAACATCCCAAAAATAAGTTGATGATATGTATCTTGAATTTTTGTAAATTTACGTGATATCTTAAGAAAATGTTCACATTTTAGTCACTGTCGGTGTGATCGTTAATTATGAACCCATTTGACAATTATTTAATTAATGAATAGGCTATTATTAAGGGCTAGATTACTTTAATATTTCAAGGACTAATTCAATCAGTAAGGGTAGGGGAATTATATACACTTGACAATAACTTTATCTCCAATTTTAATATAAAAAAAATCAGTTTCTCTTCAACTCAGCTTCAGATAACGTAAAATTATGAATACCGATTAATTTATGAAATCGAATATCATCAATCAATCAAATAATTGAAATCGGTTTTAACTGCTTTTGGTTATTCATGTCTCTTCTATCTTTAGCATAAAACCTCTTCAAACTGTATGAGTACTTTGTTCAAAATACATATTATCTAACATAATAACATTATTTGATGCATTTGAAAAGCAAATTTACAATACTCATATTTTTTTAAAACAGAAAATATGTGCGAATCTTTGAAAACAACATTTATATTACATTATGATGTTTTTCAATTGTAGCAAAAACTCAGATTCTGTAATTTACACAAAAAATAGCGAACCGTAGCTAGCTTATTGCATTAGTGGGTTATTTCTCCCAGACGAAAGGCCGTGTCAAGTATCTTGTATAATATAGTTCATTCCATTATGCTCTGAATGAGAAAGCAAAAAGTTTTTCGTTACATTCATTCATGCTAAGGCCCGGCTTTCAGTTTTGGCAACGTATCAATATTGTTGTCCAGTGAGGCAATACGGCCTTTTTGAAACACTCGCTGAACAGCGTTTTTGACAACATTGAGTTTAATTTGTTTTATTTTATTTATATATTTTTATCTTAACAACTATATAAAAGGCATGTTTAATTAAAAGACTCACAAAATATTCCTATTTATTAATAAGCTTATTTCATCCGTTCCTGTTTGTATGGGTGAAAGATAATTTAATAGTAGAAGTACAATTTAATTAGTTTTTATTGAAAAAAATCCTTCACGTTACCGCAAAGACTATGTGTATGTCATGTCAATCAAAGCTATGACACTCAACCACACACAGAAAAAATTAAAATCAGTTCAGCCAGTTAAAAATGGTTCGATCTGATTCGATATCAACCTGGTACTGTTTTTATTTTTTTCAATTTCAAAATAGAGCTTTACTCTCTATTTTCTTTCAAAAAACAATTTTAAAATCACACTGTGTTTTTTTAATTCTCTTATTTGATGAGTTAATGTTATGTAACATATTATTATTTTTGATCATGTGAAGTTTATATAAAGAAAAACAGAAAATGTCATTAGAATAGATTTTTATTGTTATGCTGGATAAATAATGGGGTCACGTGATATTAAGTGGTTATCTCTCCCCATAGAAAATTCCATTGTAAGACACATTAGTCGTTCCTTACATTGCTAATGTGCTGTCAGCCATGGAATCCACATTGTTATTATCAAAGCCATAATAGCTCAACGGTGTACAGCTCACCTGTAAAAGTAACGAAGGCGATTTTGACGATTTCAAAAGCAAAATTTGACATTTTTTAAATAATATGTTTTGAAATTATACTAGTGGTCGCACATTGGACGAAATTCGACCATTTTTCATTGCTTATAAATATTAGAAGCTTTGACTCGAAAGGTACGTAATAAAAATAAGACTTAACTAAGCAATACATTGTACTACTACAGTAAAAAAAATCAAATAAAGAAAAAAGCTATCATTGATTTCAACTTTGATATGACATGTGTTGTCATTGGCAGTATGAACGTAAGCTATGAATGTACAATAGTAAATTTGATGTAGATTAACTTGTATTTGTTGTAGTGTGTGTGTTGTTTATCATTATAATGTATTTCTAATGAATATTTTAACATGTTACCATTCCGTACTCCATCTTCAGATTAAACTTAATAGTGACAAATTTCATACAGCTACTTCCCAGTTTTTTTTAGTAAAAAGGATACAAAATCAATGTCAAATTTATTAATATATAGATGTATATGTATATATTAATAATCGGTTTATCAGAAACATGCCAATGGGAATAAAAGTCCTGCTCGGTATATTGAACATGTAACACGTCACAAACATGTCATTCAGGCATTTGCTTTATGTTTGCTATTGTTTTCTTTTGGTTTTTAATAACGCATTTCATACGTGTCTGTTAATGTTGCTGTTATTTGCTGACAGACCTCGGCTTTATCATTAATAATGCCAATGCTGTCAAGATCATATAAACTCAGTGTGCATGACAAGAAGAGATGGCCTAGTGATTAGAACGCATGCATCTTAACCTATGATTGCTAGTTCAAGCCCGGGAAAACACCACTGAATATTAATGTGCTTAATTTGTTCTCTATTCATCTCGTACTCGGCGGTGAAGGAAATCATCGTGAGGAAATTCACAGAAATTCTGCCACACGTGTATTCCCCTAACCCGCATTGGAACAGCATAATGGAATATGTTCCAAACCTTCTCCTGAAAGGAAGAGGCCTTATCTCAGTACTGAGAAATTAACAGGCTGTTGTTGTTGTTGTTGTTGTTGTTGTGTATAACAAACAAACACTGACTTTAAACAGCTGGTAATACGTTACTTGTTTCTTTAAACTTAATTAAAAATATCCTTCGACTTCAACATTGATCTTTGCAAGGAATTAAGTCAAAGAAAACTCAAAATTTAAGTTGAAACCAAGAACTAAGAACACATATCTATGTAGTTATTATTTATATATTAATGAATTTCATAAAAAAAACGGTATAAATCAGTCTAAATAGACATATAGATAGAGAATTAAATTCTTAACACACAAATTGCAATTAATTAGTTTCAATGTTATTCGACATTACAAAAGATTTATTTGGCACAAATAATGTTGGCGTTAGCATTACTCTCTTTAACGAATTAGATCGACTTCTATTAAGATATTTAATTTAATATACCTGCTTTAAAAGTTTCTGTACACTTTTTTTTTTTTCTCGCTGGAAAAACGCATTACGCGCTTCGGGGGGTGTGTGGGACTCCCCGGAGCCCTGGACGCCGAGTGCGCCCAAGTACGCCGGGTTTACCCACTAAAAAACCAGCGGTACCCTCTGCGTCTTTCGATGGACGCCACGGGATCGCTTACGCATGCTACCGTGACGCCCTGACGGTCGGCCCACCTATGCGGGCCTCTTACACCTAGGGGTGATTCCCGGGGTACTGGGACCCCCCTAGTCCCTGCGGCGCCTATTGAGGCGGTGGGAGAAGGTGCGCGTAGCGCCTTTTCCTCCTCCCCGGTCGTCTTCTGCGGAGCGAGTCAGCGGCGGCACTCTCTTCCCGCTCCCGCTCCGCGGCTTCCTTCTGCGACATGACACTTTCGCAGAAGGAGCGCATCTCCGACCAGCACATCTCGCTACCGAGCATGGCGTTGATGATGCTCGGCAGCGAAAGGTCTCCGCCCATAGTCGCCACAAGGGTGTGCCTCTGGGGCCCCCACGCAGCACACTCGTACAGGGTGTGGTACGCCGTATCCACTGGCGCACCACACTCGTGGCAGGAGGGTGTCTCCTCCCGCCGCGCTATCCCGTGTGTAGGTACTTACCGAAGCATCCGTGTCCAGTAAGTACCTGCGTCATTCTGTACGACAGTGTGCCGTGCTTCCTCTCGACCCAGCGACTCAGGTGGGGACGGATCGCCTCCACTGTCGCAAGCCCCGCCGTGGGTGACACCAGATCTTCCTGCCATCGGACGATCAGGGCTTGCTGGGCTAGAGCCCTGATCCGCCCGATCTCCGCCGACCCTGGACGTTCACCGCGGTCCCTCGCCTCGACCCGGAACCGGTACACTTCCGCGAGCACCTCATCCTGGAGCTCCCAGGGCGGATCGCCCGCGAGAAGTGTCGCCGCAGTCCACGACACCGTACGGTACCCTATGACCCTCTGCGGCTTGCGCAGCAGGGCCCGATTTTTAGTGGTGAGGGCATCTATCCAGATCGGGGCACCGTACAGCGCCATCGACCTCACTACGCCGGAATAGAGACGCCGGCATAGTGACCCCGGCCCCCCCACATTCGGAAGGAGGCGACCAAGAGCGGCGGCGGCGTTGATGAGCCTCGGGCCGAGATGGATAAAATGCTGCCCGAAGCTCCATTGACCGTCCAGGATCAGGCCCAGATACTTCATCTGGGCCTGCACCTTGATCACCGTCCCGTGGACGGTGATACTCGCACCTCGTGGGGGTCCTTTCCGTGGACCGTGGAAGAGGTGGGCCTCCGTTTTGGATATGGAGACCCTCAAGCCCAGCATTTCCATGCGGTCCACGGTGAGAGCCGTTCCGACTTCGGCGAGGCGAAAAGTTTCTGTACACTGCTCAACGTATTCGTATGAAAACTTACTGCATATTTTGTCCTATATTTTTAATATTTGTGTATTTCCAACATTTCATTATTTCTATAAAGATTATATTTAAAATAATTATCATATATATATATTTTTCTAATTATATATAATCTAAATTTTGTTGTTTTAAGGAAGTCTTTGAAACAGGTAATATCTGTACACTTAAATAACTATTCTTGTTTAATAGTAATAGCCTATTAGTTTTGTAAGTACCAAGAATTAAAGAAGTAATAGAGAACTGGCTTCGGGCCATACAATCTAAATAAGTTCCTTATTTTTAACGGTACACGGTCTAATGTATTGCATGCGTTAAAAGCATTTGCTGTCAAAGGGTACTTAGCCCGGAATGGGATCTCGAACGACCCCGTTTTCTGTGTCTTTACTTTGACCCGTTTCGACTTTCTTTACCGGGATTATAAAAGAGGTTTCTTTTAAAAACACTCTGGAACTCGACTTTCAATGGAGTGGTATGAATTTATTTACACAGCGTGGACCCTCGTTGTGGCTAAGGGATAAATCTTTCATTTTACACACTCAAATCTCGTTATGTTTTTGTTGAAACTGCTTGCCCTTAATCTTGTTTGCGATCGCGTGGTGGTAAGTCGGTTTTATCCTTTAGAGAGTGACTTATTTTTTATTAAAATATTTATAGGCCCTTATTTTTTGTATATGGTCTACATATATAGTATATATAATGCAAACAGTGGCTATTAAACAGAATTTTCTTTTCTTATAAATTTTAAAAAAACCACAATTAGTTATTTATTTTATTGAGGAACTATTTCTTGAATTTGTATTTCCAGCATTTGGTAATGATTTACTAAATCAAAACTTTTTGAAATAGTGCGATCATATTTTAAAGATGAGCGAAATGGTAAACGTTTTCAATTTGAAATAATACGTGTATTTGTGTTTAAGTTAAAAAAATCCATTTGCATTTCCTTAGGGATTTCTATCAAGATGGATTTTAAGACGAAATGAGTTTTCAACATGTGTGTTTGAGTATATTATGCTTTCTTGAAATTCAATTTTACGAGGTGAGACGTGTGTTTGCCATAAGAAAAATAGTATTTTGAAATACTTCATCATACAGAATCATATCATACAATTAGGATTTTATCTCTATAATTTAATTTAATCTCACATATAACAAGATTATAATGTATGAATTAGTAAAGCATGGAATCTTGTTAATAAATATTTTGTCTTAAAATTAAATACACTAACTGATACCGGATAAGAAACCGAAAAATGGTTTCTAGAACACATCTAAAGCTTTAAATATTATAAAAGAAAAAAGTATGTATAGATAAAAATTAAATGAAGAAGCTAGATCACAGATGCCTTTAATATACAATTTTGTAATTATAATTCTACATATTCAATTATAAAAAGTAAATATGCATAATGTGAATACAAGGAAGCAAAAAACATTGACGTTTATAAATCGACTGAGCAGAGTCTGTATTTTCTTTTGGAAAGCAAAGTATTATTTTCTAATAATATTTTTGTCCCTATCTTGTTCTTCTACCACTATTGCAATGGTATAGGGATATGGTTCAATAAAGAACTATACTTAATTGCATAATAGTTGGAATTCCTAGGCCCTAACAAAAGCATAATTTATGGTCACCATGATAGTCTGCCCAATCATTTTTCAAGCAACTTATATTATGTGTCCTCATGAAAAATGAACTGACAGCTTTTGAAAGAAATAAATACACTGAGGCCAAGCAGAGAAACACACATTGGAAAATATATGATTGCATCATTATGTAAAGATAACTTGAATTTTTAAGCAATAAACAATTAATAATTAATAGAGTTGAGAAAAGTAAGCATGTGACACTAATTAATTAGGAGCGGTCCCCCAACGCGCAGATTTTTTTTTAAATATTAAGACATATTATACATATAGGTACTTTAGGGTGAATTTTTTTTATTATTTTTTACTTTTTAACGGTAGCTTATGTTTTTTTGTGTCGGGGGTTTTTAAATTTTTTAATATGATTTTTTACTTTATACTTTTTTAAGGTAAACATACTTATAATATCTCTGGTTAAGTTGTAACCTTATAAAAATTGTTGTTTTTTGTGAGTACAAGTCATAACCTTTCATTTTATACCCCACTTGAGCATATTTGCTGACATTCGGTATACTTCCCAACTTTAGCCCCCATAACTTTTAAACAGCTCAATCGATTTTCATCAAACAAGTCTAAAAACCCGCCCGTAACACAACTGTAATACAAAAAAAAAAAAAAACTAAATTGAAATCGGTTCATTCGTTCGGGAGCTATGATGCCACAGAGAGACAGACACTTATAACACCCCTCTTTTTGCATCAGGGGTTAAAAAAGAAAATTTTAAGAATAATGTCCTCTATATAGCGTGCTCTAAGAAAATCTAAATGTAACAAAAACTTTTTAACTCGCCTTCAAAATGTCGCTCAAACATGTAAAGTTAATCGTTCATTAAAACTTAAAAAAAATTAAAATCGGATGTTGGTTAGCTACGTCATTCGCAAATGGCCGTTGTGATAAATAGCTCATAAACACGTTTACTTCACACGAAAAGAAATTTATTACGTTTCAACACTTGTTCATTTATTATACGAATTACACGATACAATAGTAAATTAAGTACTTGAATATTATCTTGAAATCGTTTCTTCGACTCCTGACAAGTGTTATTAAGCTTTCACATGTATTGAGGTTATATTATGTCTCATGCACAGCACACGTCACATGTTGTATAGCATTATACGACATGTCTAATTGAATATTAATCCCTTTTCATATCAGTGGGACATACGGGCTGTATTGAAGCATCGTTATCTAATATATTTATATTTATTACAAATTAATTACGTACATACGTGTGTCACAGAATAATATTATATTTAATTAGTCTTTGTGTAAAGGCTATTTTATTGCAAATCTAGAAGACTGTATTTCAGCCACTCAAATACCAGCTGGTGCTCGGCGACTAAAATTACAATGACATTTTCCGACCTTAGCTATAAAATAGCAGTTGTCGTTCGTAAATACAACGTAAAAAATAAAAAAAAAAAACTAAATTCAAAGCTGAGCATCAAGGGAATAGTTTTATGTATTTAATTTAAAATACTAATAAAACAGTTAAAACTTAAAAGAAGGAAAAAATATATTCTTTGATATTTTTTCATTAATTTCAAATTTAAATAAATTATTTTGAAATAAAGGTCATTATACAAACAAATTTAATTAGTACTAGCATCTGTACCATGTATACCTGTGTGTTCAATTTCACATTAATTGCTTATATATTTTTTTATGTTTTCATAAATAAAAATAATAAAATAATTAGTTATCTGGGGGCACGGTAGTGCCCCCACCATGTCGAGCAAAAAAACGCACTAAATAATTTAATTAACACGTGTTTTCATTTTTTTTTTTTTTTTTTTTTTTTTGTTATAGGTTAGCGGACGAGCATATGGGCCACCTGATGGTAAGTGGTCACCATCACCCATAGACAATGACGCTGTGAGAAATATTAACTATTCCTTACATCGTCACTGCGCCACTAACCTTGGGAACTAAGATGTTATGTCCCTTGTGCCTGTAGTTACACTGGCTCACTCACCCTTCAAACCGGAACACAACAATACTGACTACTGTTATTTGGCGGTGGAATAACTGATGAGTGGGTGGTACCTACCCAGACGAGCTCGCACAAAGCCCTACCACCAAGTATTTCATGCGATGGCCGAGTCAATATATGGACCACGATCGTGGTCTTAGGGAATGGACGTATTAAGACAGGAAGTCGCTTAAGTATTACATGGATAAGACTTGGATAAGACTATTACATGGATCTCACAACTTTTTACCGTAGAACAAATGAGTTGCGAGACTTGGTTTTTTTGACAAGTATTGTTTTTGATGGGATTCGTCATTTAATTGTCGCGATTTCTTTCTTGTCATTGTATGAACTGTATAATTATTTCAGTAGTATAAATAATAGTATATTAATAATAACATTATTTAACAAGTTGACAAGACTCAAACCCAGCAGTGGGAAATTTACAGGCTGTTACTTTACTTTACTTTTATGTACAGTCGGGGTAAGATAAGGTTTGTCACCTTATGATCTATTTTCGTGTGCTCAGTATGACCCGTAATCTGCTTTACCGATCGAGAATGACATATTGCGTCGCAATGTTTTGATGTTTACATTCTAAAGCTACTAACAACCATATTTATAGACTAGTAAAAGTAAGTACTTGAGTAAAAGTAATTACTTAAGTAACAATTTTTATTCTATAGTTAAGTCATTGATCGAAGATAGAACTGTCAAAAGTTAGAATTCTCAGCCAAGTAATAGTCATCGTTTTCTTTACTCAAGCATTACTTTTGAGGTGAAGTACTATTCTCTCTGTACGTTTTGAGGTTATTTTGTTGAATATTTTGAAAAATGGAAAGTTTGGATGGCATCGAAGAAGTTTTTGCTGTTGTAGACAATAATATATTAGAAGACATAGAATTGCCTGAACCTAGAAATCCCAAAGTTTACTTTCGTGATGTGGATCCATTTAATGACTATTCGGAGGATTGTTTTAAGCAGTTTCTCCAAAAATTTTGTGATTCATATAATTTTACCAAAAATAACCGGCTTTTTAGAATCAATGACACAAAGAGGGCTTCCTATAACCCCACTGTGTCAGTTGCTTACTGCGTTACGTTTTTATGCTACTGGAAGCTTCCAAATTGTATGTGGAGACATCATGCATATTTCTCAATCGACAGTGTGTAACATAGTGAAGAGAGTTAGTTAGTTAACGCAGTATAGATAATAAGATATACTTTATTGGCAAAAAGGTATTGAGAAATAAATTCAATGCACCGACACGATAGGGACTTTTTTTAAGAAAGAAATGAATGCATAACCTTTCTAAGTAAAAAATCACGAGTCGTCATATAACCCGGAGGTAAAAGTAAACATTTAAATTTGGTAAGGTTATATCATGTCAAACGTTTTGTCTCTCCTAACATTATTTTTTGTACCGATTAAATTATTATTTAATTTGTAGAAATAGATATACTTTAAATAACTCTACTACTAATATGAATATCAAATAAAGAAAAATCCAAAAGGTTATTGCTAGATCGTGTTAAATAATCTAGATTTTATGTTTACCTATTAATGAAACGAAACGCAGGCGCGAAGTGTTGCCACATAGAATTCACAATTAAACGTCAAGTATGACTTAAACATTTGCTCAAGTAAGTAATGGGTGTTGCTCGATTATAGAATATAATTTGGTAATTAAGAATTCTAATCTCAAGTAATGACTTCATTAAGAAATTACTTAGCATCAAGTAGTTACTTGTCTATAAATACGGGTGTAAGAGTTTAAGACTTGATAAAGGAATGAATTTGAAAACTGACGAAGGTTTTCTTACTCTGACTATACATCCGACCGGACACTTTTTAACTAACAATAGCAAAAACATTGTAAATATAAGGTATATTCACACATTTTAAGGACCATTCATAGTAGTTCTTAATATGCATATATTTAAACAAATTAAATAAAGAAAAGAAGTAACGCTATAAGAAATATCGTAGGTTATTATAGTCGTATTACATTAACAGATACATACAAACGAAAATATTGTTAAATATTAGCACCCACAGGCAGGGATAGACTGTAGGCGGAACCATGTTGGCATAAAAATGAAACGGGTTATTGCAAAATTGTCACTTATGTAAATAAAGCCTGCTACGTTACACTTATAAAGAGAACCCCAATCTCTGAATATCGTGTTTCTAACTTAAAAATAACGAACTAACATACAAATCAACATCCCCAATTTTAAGTACATGAGAATTGTACTTTCGTAAGAACTCTAATCCTAAATGCCGCTTTATATTTCAAACATTAAAAAAGATTTTACATGATGTACTTTTGCCTCAATAGTTAAAAAACGCTATACCGGCTTTCTTTTGCTTATAAATAATATCTTAAATACCGAATCCGATAATAATATCAAAACTTTGAAAACAAATGAACTTTGCACTTTGAAAACAAAACACCATCTTGGGTGGTAATTTTTTAGAAACACTCTAAAAGCTATACATATAAATTTCAAAAATGTCAAATTCCCATACATAATTTTGATTCTCAATGTCACCCTCGTAGTTGATGAATTTTTAAAAAAGCTTAAGTCTTTATGTTATGAATATAAGACTAAATAACGATTTTCATATTTGTAGCATCGCATTCGCACTTACTAGTAGAATTTTGAAAAATCCTTCCTTAGTACTTATCCAAGTTTCATCAAAAAGTTCAGATCACGCAGGGAGTTTTTACCGCACAAACATTTAAAAAATATAAATTAAGGTATCATAGTGAATAAAAATGTTATAATTATGTATGTATTTTAGTTTATCGAGGATATACTTTTAAAAAATAAAGGAAATAAAAATAATACAAAGAAAAAGTTTAGAAGTATTACATTTAAAGTTGTTCAAATTTGTAAAGTGACGACAATTAAATTATAAAGGGTCCAATCCAGTTAGAAAAGGAATTATTCCAACAGGAAACTTCAGCTTTCTATAATACATCTAATTATGAAGATTTATCGTAACATCTAGACAACTTGATATACGCGTGTAATATACCACCGCGGAACAATTTCCGCTTTGCATACTTACGATACAGGTGAAAATCTTGCAATAAAGAAACCATAAACTAATAGCTTTTATAAAATATTATTTTGTAAAATTTATACGCGTAGATTCGAGATTGCTTATGCTATATAATAAGACTTTGTTCATTCAAAATTTGAAATATAGACTTATTTTATTCAATTATCCATTTAAACTAGGTGATAAAATAATAAACATCTCTAAAGATAATATTGTCATTGAAATAAATTTTACACTAAAATTTTCTCAGTTTATATTTCGAAGGCTCCGCCAGACATGATAACGATCGTGAAAACCCTTGTGCCAATTATCACCGGTCTGGTCTGGACTGATCCTTTCATATTTTAAACTGGAATACATGTGTATTGTGAGATATTTGTACATAATTAAGGTTTTTTTAGCAATAGAATATAAATATATCAGATTGTATATATACTAAGTAACATTAGTTCTCATTCAGGGATATAGTTCTCGGGATCGTAAAAAGTATAATTAAATTATCGTATTAAGAAACGATTTGAGCTTATAAATTTTTGTTCCAAAACTTTATAAACCGCTACATTTTTCAATTTCTGGTAGCATCAGTGATCGTCATAAATTACTAGTGTTTTATATTTAAAGTCAAATTAAGTTGTTCGAATTTCTATTAACCAGTATATTAATGAGTTACAAGGAACAACCCTTGTAAATTGACAGTACATAATCACAATACGTTTATTTCGACCGCATTTGATAAACGACTGGTACATTCGAATATAATACTTATGGATATGATATTAGGGTCTATCTTACTTATGTTTACCTGGGGCTTGTAATACAGCTAATAGGCGCTTGTTATTAGACCGGAATAGGCTTTGTAATGTCCTTTCAGTGTGGTACTTATATTTGATTTATGTTAACGGTAACGACATATTTTAGTGTTATTTGAATAATTTACATTAAATTTATTAATATTTATTTTTACATGAGCTATAACAGAAAATCCTTATAGGCGAAGCTTAAGTAGTATATAGAAACCTAAAACCTGAACCTGAACCTAAACCTGAAGCTTTTTACAAAAATAAATACTAATAGTAATAATTTTATTTAATGGAAAGATTATTATAATGCAGTGAAATTTGACGCAAGTTTTATTTTCTTTATCGATTTATATAAATGTACACAAAATATAAATCTACAGTCACTCTTCTATGAAATACCACTTAACTGCTGATTTCCACTTTTCATTTTACTTCAAGAATTTTTAAAAACATCTTACGGTACATTAGTTTGTACCTTATTTTATCCGTCGACAAAGAATACTCTACATTAATGTATTATTATGTTATACACATGTATTATTAAGTCCACAACCAATTTTCTTCGTTAATAATATCACATGGTTTTGATCATTTCAAATATTATACATCTATATACAATATTATGTTGTACGAACAACATCTTGTCACTGGTTATTATGGTTTCTATCCTACTATAATCTTAAAAAGATCGCGTTGTACGTTAGCATACGAGTACGAAATAAGTATCATAGTTACATATATGTATTATCATTCCAACTTAAAGGGGAATTATATTCAATCAATACAATAATATTCGAAATTCTCTGGAAGCTTATAGTTGTCCCAGACGGTTTTTTATTGCTTTATTAAACTAGTTAAAATTTACTATTATTTTTTGAAAAATTAGCAAAATTCTTAATATAAACACAAAATTATATGTGCATATTATATAGTGTATAGTAACTAAATTTATAATGATATTTAAAGAAAAAAATATTTTGCAATTCAAAATAATATATATTTTTTTCCAAAATAAGCTAAAGAACAACATAATATAATACTCACTTAGGCACTCACTAGGCGTTTATTGTTAAGCAAATTTTAATCAACAGTGCGTATTGGAAGATATTATTGACTTCATCATAATATAGTCTAAATGAACAGGTTATCAAGTTTAATGTATTTTAACCCATTGCAGCATTAGCATTAATGTATATCATTTTGGTAGAAGAATGTAGTACAACTGCAATAAGGCATGCAAAAATGGCATTTGGGGTAAAATAACTTTGACTAATGATGTCGTCCTGACAGATTTCAGTCTCGTTAACCAATTTCAAGAGACCAGCCAACTATGCAGGGTATATTATAGTGCACAGGTGTTTGCATAAACAGAGGGTCACTCTCTATTCCAACACTCTCATAATCCTATGAAACGGCAAATCCGACACGACCGGAAAGAGTTTAGGACAGACGCAGGATTAAAGGCTTTACGTTTTTTCCAAGGCATACGAACATACAAACTTCCGACTTCCAGAGTGTCGAACCCAGGACCTCGCTATCTGTAGTCTTATCTAAGTGACTAGGATAACGTGGCAGTCAACAAAGGTTTAACCAAAAAGATAAAATTAAAGTTAAAAAGTTCATAAGTAATGACAAAGATGAACGTCACTGCTGTGCCAACCTAACTCAACATTATACGTCAGTTATAACTCGAAGCATTTGGTAGTTCTACATCTACTGCAACTACCACCAAATATCAATACCAATCAATGAAATTCACTAAACATGTCTGAAATCATCGGCAGTAACTTAGTGCTATGTAATACTTGCATTTATTTGCTCAACCCAGTTAGACAGCGCAAGAAATGTACAGACCATTAAAGACAACAGATTAAGGTTGTGACTTATGCCCCAAATCAATCCATGTAGACAACTCTATTAGAACTAGAGTGAAGAGTGCTAACGTTATAGGCCTTTTGTTGTACAGGAAAGATAGACATGACATTTATATTACTAAAGTTAAATCTTAGATGGCATAGCGCGAGACAATAAGAGCACTACCAAGAGCCATGTAGCATGCCCGTATCGAATAATTTGGAATGCAATGGAGCGTCATTAGCACGACGTTAGCGTGCGCCACGAAAGTTTTCACTGAATAACTGTAAAGCGTTCATTAAATACAAGATACCCCTCAATAGCCGCAACAGTAATTAATAGAGGACAATTTAATTGTCATTTCGAGTTATACAAAGTAAATTGTATCGAAGAAAAGATTTATGTTAATCAATTCGCATAATTTGCAAAATTAGATTAGTTTTAGAACGACTGTTTAAATTGTAACGGACTATACTATATACATGAGAATGAATGTGATTGATTAAATACATTTTTTTTTAAAGTATGTTGTAGAGCAACTATCCGGGTTCAATATAAGTCGTCGGTGAACCATATAAAGCACGTATTAAAATGTAATCAAAATTGGTCGCGTTGTTTTGGAGATATTAAAAACATGCATACATACATACATACACACATAAATACATATACGGAAACATAAAAACATACATAGAGATTACATTGCATAGTAATTGAATACATTTACATGTAATAAATAAGGATGATAAAAGGAATGGCATTATAATAAACATACTTTTTTTAATGTACATTATTGTGGATAACGTTCGTGTAATAAATAATATGTTTCATGTATTGATTTTAACGTTAGACCGCGCCGAATGTCATACTCATCGCCAGGCATATATAGGGGCTATGATGCCCAGCGACTCGGTGCAATTTGAACGCGCGGAGCGACGCGCTCGCTGCACCGGCCGCGTGCAATATAGGGGGCTATGATGCCCAGCGACTCGGTGCAATTTGAACGCGCGGAGCGACGCGCTCGCTGCACCGGCCGCGTGCAATAATACAAATTATTATTACAAATGACGGTATGGCAGGCCGTCATATAAATGAATGTTCTCAATGAGACATCATATATATTATATAAAATTTAATAATGATATCAATATGATATAAAACGGTTTGATGGTGGCCGTATTGAAAATATTTAATTGCAAATACGTATGTACGGGGCGATACATACTGATGTCAGAGGTTTACCTCAATGACTATTAATTATGGAATATACTATATTGAAGAGTTTACTCTTCTTGTAAAACTGTGTCGATCGACGGACGCAAGTTCGTAAAGCGGTCGTTCTAAGAAAACTATAAATATTGTCAGTAAACAGATTGCATACAAGCATTGTTTTGGTACGATCACAGGTTTGCTGTGATGAATGACGAACATAAGTTCGTGTAACAATTAAAATCTAATCTCTTCATGTAAAACTGTGTCGATCGACGGACGCAAGTTCGTAAAGCGGTCGTTCTAAGAAATCTATAAATATTATCAGTAAACAAGATTGCATACAAGCATTGTTTTGGTACGATCACAGGTTTGCTGTGATGATTGACGAACATAAGTTCGTGTAACAATTAAAATCTAAACTCTTCAATGTAAAACTGTGTCGATCGACGGACGCAAGTTCGTAAAGCGGTCGTTTTAAAAACTCTATAAATATTATCAGACATATGCATAAAAGCATACTTATTGGTACGATCACAAAGACGATGATCTATTTGTTTTAAGATTATTATTGTTTAATAACAAAACCTTTATAATATATTTGTATTGTGCACATGCATAATGATCGCGCACGAATACTGTACTGCATATACTCTGGTGGATTCTTGATGATTCGACGCTTGGTTTGAGGCTGTGCGGCTTGATCGCTGCATTAGTGTCCCTCGTGGCGATGTCGTCTTGAATTTGCTTCGGTGATACAGTTGCGGGGTTTGAGGTTACTGTATAACGTCTTCGGCGATACGGTGGTGTCCCCCCTTCTGTTGCCGAGGAGGCTGCCTATGTGAGATGGTTTCGGGGTTCGAGGTTACTGTATAACGATATGGTAATATCCCTCACTCTGTCTTACTGGGTTGCTAGAGTAGTGTATGTACTATGTGGTACTGAGCTATGGCTGGTTGACGTTACGATGGCGTTGTTGATGTCTTTCATCAATCGGTAGTACCAGTATCACGACCGAATGCTGCAGGGCGTTGCGGAGGCTGTAATAAGCTGAAGTGATACGTTCATGCAGTGACGGGCTCAAATAATGGATTTCATCCAGGCTGCAATAACTATATACACAATCATGGCGCACTAATCGTTTTATACGAGAAGTGTCGTTTGTAGCAAAATGTTCGTCCTTTTAGGGACGCCCCTTTAGTTTAGTGTTAAGAATATCATACGAGACATGAAGTAGGACACCTAATTTAGTTATAAGTCTGCATATCACATTGAAATTGATTATCACATGCAATTAATGATCTGTGCTTTGTGCTGGTTTGGGTAAACTAGTATCGGGTGTGTGCCTGTTGTAGGTTGAAGTTAAGTTTTATATCCACTTTAGGTTTAAGTAAAACGAAATATGTGAAGCGTATAATAGGTTTATAAGCTAGTTAAGGAAACGTACGGTTTAGATATAAGTCTTAGTTTTAAGTTTTAGTTATAAGAGAGTACGGCGATAACGATCACACAACTATACGGTTATGATGTATATTCATACTTTATAATCTACTACGGTAGAAAATATAACAAATTGTGTTATATTCACTCGTATGATTCCTACGCGGTAATCTATGAGTTTCATCGAATTTTATTCCACTATGTTTGGAATTATTACGTATTATATATATACGATATAACAACACTCTGCGTTAGTGGATATTTGAACGAAATACGTATTCCTTACATTAGGCCGCCTGACAGTGCGCTTGAACTGGTATGAGAGACAGTGATTTGATGCTGTGATAATCCAGGGTTGAACCCATGGCTACAGTTTTCCTCAGCGATAACTGGTTTACTATTTATGAGACTTTGATCCTCACATTGATTATTATTTTTGTGGCATTGGCTACTCTTTATACACCTCAGTTACGACTGTGAAAACTACCGAACCACGGTTTAGTTTATAAGTAAGACTATGAGTCTTCTATACACCTCAGCTACGGCTGTGATATCTGCTGGACTACGGTCTAGTTTATTAATAAGACAATAATATTTTATACACCGCAGTTACGACTGTGAAAACTACCGAACCACGGTTTAGTTTATAAGTAAGACTATGAGTCTCCTATACACCTCAGCTACGGCTGTGATATCTGCTGGACTACGGTCTAGTTTATTAATAAGACAATAATATTTTATACACCGCAGTTACGACTGTGAAAACTACCGAACCACGGTTTAGTTTATTAGTAAGACTATGAGTCTCCTATACACCTCAGCTACGGCTGTGATATCTGCTGGACTACGGTCTAGTTTATTAATAAGACAATAATATTTTATACACCGCAGTTACGACTGTGCAAACTACCGAACCACGGTTTAGTTTATTAGTAAGACTATGAGTCTTCTATACACCTCAGCTACGTCTATGATACCTGTTGGACTTTAGTTCCACTTTATACGTATATTATTTTACAAAGTGTGTGCGCACTATAAAAGTGCACGTCCCATGTTCGAGGAAGGTTCGCCGATCAATGGTTGGAATCTACTGTTGATGGCGGGCGCGGGGCCAATTCAACCTCCCCCCCACTTTTATATTTTTCAAAATTAGTTAAATATAAAATGATGGGTTGGAGCGACATCCTTCAGCTACTCGTAAGAGGTGCTAAAGGAAATGGGACCGGAATCTCATACATCTGATTATTTATTATTTTTTTTTAATTAAACAAATTATTATTATAACACGTATTTAAATGATTAACCTAGTTTTATTTGACTCCGCTATAGTCGATTGAGCATGTGATCTCTGACGCTCTAAAAGAACACGGTTATTACGCATACATAACGTATATTGGGTCCAAACCATCTAGACGAAATCACGAGCCAAAACGCAATTTAAAATAAAAACGTAAAATTATATATTAATACTTTGGGTAGGGATTAGTTACAAAATGAAATTGCATTCGTCAATCGTAGAAGTTTTAGCATTACGAAAGTGCCGAGGGTACTAGTTCTCTGAATATTCACAAAAAATTACCCATATAAAATTTATAGATTGAGAAATAGTCTGCCAAATATAATAATAATATATTAAATATTCTATTTATAGAATCGCTTGAATATTCTACTTTATAAAAATTTAAAATGACTGATTGAAATAGCATGCATAGCCTAAACCGGTGTGTGAAGTGTAAATAATAATATAATAAGACATGTAATTTTGGATATATTCATATATGTATATATATATGAAAATTGGATGCTTAGGTTTCCCATTTCACCGGAAAATAATTCTATAAATAATAAAAAACTATATGTATATATGAATATGCAGTGATTAATGAACGGAAAAACAACGTAACATAATTAGGGCGAACAAAAAGTTTTTTTTGTTCCAGTGATTCCGTTCCGCATTTGCTATGGGAATTGAGAATATTGATATAACATTTACCTTGTTTTTGTTTGCTTAGGTGTTAGACGAGAAATATCATGAAAATATAGATGAAAATAATTTCAAAAATGTTTTCATTAATGTTAAATCAAATAAAGGAGAAACTAAGTTCGTCTATTTTATGTTCTCCCGAATTAACCTCCGAACCGACTATCAATATTATTTCTAACTATGATAAAATATTAGAAAAAGTTCGTATGTTTATTTCAAGAATCGTATATATATAAATAAATTAATCGTTAGTAGCAAGTAGATATATATATATGTATATTTACGAATTGTTGTCTA
Source organism: Vanessa cardui (assembly GCF_905220365.1). Lineage (NCBI taxonomy): Eukaryota > Metazoa > Arthropoda > Insecta > Lepidoptera > Nymphalidae > Vanessa > Vanessa cardui. Next base: position 9,376,021 of record NC_061130.1, on the reverse strand, counting down.
AATATATAGATAGTAAAACAAATAATCAAAAATTGCTAGAAAACGAAATAAAATTGCATAAAATCGGATAAATTGTGAAAATAAAAGTGAACAATTTGTTTGTAGCTGATTATTAACATTAATTAGGCGCTTAATTATGTTTCATAATCATTTAAAACATTTTTAATAGAAAAAAATGGCGTTTAAGATTTCTAATTCTAATTTGTACCAACAGTCACGGAAATATTAAATTTGTTTAAAAGGAAAATGCGTATAGCGTGCGGTTTGATGGATTAGCAAAGGTTAATAATAGGGTGGCTGGCGAAATTGCTTAGCGCGATACTGATTGTTTATAACATGAAGCCTTTATTGAACCAGTAGGAAGTAGTTCAAGTAAGCCAATAGTTAGTATCGAATATACAAATAATATTAAAACTACAAAATGTAGAAAGACTAACTTAATGACATTTTTTGTCTTATAAGTGCTAATAATAAATTATAGTAGTCTTATCATAAATTATAATAAAAGCAAAACATTCAGCTTTTGATGTCAGAAAATGTATTGTCAATCTCCATATTTACAACTTTGAATAATAATAATTGATAAAAAAAATTGCCTTATCATAAATATATGATGTCAGTTCAAAGTTGTTGAAATCTCATCGATTTCAAATCATTGTTCATTTGGACTTTTAGAAGTAATAATAATTCTAATTTTCCAATCGAATATTCTGAATATTTAGAAAAGAAAATACTTGAACGCAAAAAAAAATAAGTTTATAATTTACCTAGGTTACAATATATACCCCCCTGGGAAATTTAGGAAATCGATTGTGACCTATTTCTATTCATCATATTGAATTGTAATTTTTGAAGTATCGAATGAACATAAAATAATTAGGTATCTAATATAACAAATCAGTTAATAATTTTTTTAAGGGGCCACAAATAATACGTTCGGGTTTTGATGGAGTATCACCCTTAATAAAATAGTAGAAAACCGTACGACAGAGAACTCAAGATCAGTCAGAATAATGCCATCGACACAAGAAATATGTCCAATAGTAATCCTTCGAAAGCAGTGGTTAGATATATTATTGCTGGGCTAATTACTAAATATATAAGACCTAGTGAGTAAAAAAATATTTCATGATAATATTTATTACCATTATGAAGAACCCTTAAGAATATGCTTTTGTAATCAACGTAATTCAGCTTCGCGTGTATACTGGTTAGTTTTATGTATGTCGCCATGATTTTCTAAAGTTAATTATAATATAACAATAAAACGTCCTATTCAATAAACTCATTTGTGGTAAGCCGGTATATAATCGAATTACAAATTAGTAAATTAAACATGATGTATATTAACCGCGTGGTGGTTAAACCGTTTGTTCTCGATTCGGAAGTTGACATATCATGAATTTTACATACATTTAATATACTTAAATATCGACTTTTCAGTTCACTTATTATTATTATGTATCCGTAGACATGTTAAAATAAAACATCACGATATAATTAAGAGTTTGGTTGGAGAAAGCTTGAGACGAGAAGGCTTTATAAAAGACAATTTAAATTGTAGTATTGATTGTAATTCTGTCTGAAAAAAAATGAACTCAATCAAAATAAAATAGGTACGCCAACAGACATTACGATCGTGAAGATTTGATTACTTAAAGTGCCAATAAAATAACTTTGTTCAATAAACGGCCTACCTGACGGAATTCATTTCAAATCGAACTTGAACTGCTAACGTGATCAAACAAATATAAAAACGAACAACACGCACATTTAACACACATACATATACATAACAGTTAGCTCACAAATTTTTAAAAACCTGTGTACTTATCTGTTTATTTCCTAACCTGTGTTATCAGTATGGTAAGGAGAATTATATTTTTTGGTCTTGGAATGAGCGGAAAACCATTACAATGCGATAACAAATAATAAAAAAAAGTGTGAGTATAATATAACCAATGAATAATAAGTGAAATATATATTAATCGGGTTTGCTATCTTTTGATAATGTGATGTTAGATAAATAAGGCTATAGATATGGATAAAGATTAACACCAAAATTAATATAAAAAATCACATCCCGAGAAAAATCAGTTATATTTTTTTAAAAATCTTATGCTAGGACGCAATTCATCGTGACCTATTTCTGTCATGCAAATATTATTTTTCAACGTTTATGTAGATGAAATTCTGTGTGGTTGTGGCAGCGAAAAATTGAACTAAACCGTCTTAAGCATTCATGTCGTCAGACTTGCAGGCTTTTTTTTCAATACCATAGAGTATTTAATTTCCACATCGGTGGCGGGAGATCAATCCACTACTACAAGCATGAGGCAGGCAGCCAGCTATAAAGTCTGCCAAATCTGTTTGTTACATCCGTGTTGTTCTGAGTGTGCCTCACTGAATTCGATTCAGTATACTTCACGCTTTCGCCATGTATATACGCATATCAATTTATTACACTCCATTTTCATTAATTAGAACTGCCATTTATTATCAACGCGCTTTAAGTAGTGGCTTGGCCCTGTAGCTGCAGTTAAACTGGCTCACTTATTCTTCAAACCAAAACAATATATTTCTAAGTATTGGTTTTTGGTAGTATCTGATCAGTCAGTGGAAGGTATCTAACCAGATGGGTATGCACAAAATACCTACCACCAAGTACAACATATAAATGTTGATGGTGAACATCTGCCGAATGTCACAAATTAAAATTACACTTCTTATTACTTTGAAATATGAATTCAAATTTTGTTTAATAATTTTTTGTAACACATTACATCGCTGCATATCAGGTCCAATACCGACCATCGGGGAACCAAATAAGCATACGTTAAAATTTAATCAAAACTGGTTGAACAGTTTCGGAGAGTACATTGTCATAGATACATATACACAAATGTATACATATTTATATAATTAACAATTGGATTACATAGACATATGTAGAATGAACAAAAATGTTGTATACACATATTGTGAAATTTTTGTGTATTTTGAAAAATTCCATGTATCTATGGCATAAAATGACATGCCACTTCGGGGGAAACCTCCACTCCTCCTTTTTTTCTGAACAAAATACTTTTTGGTCACCCTGTGCCGAAAGGCATCCTCGTCACAGAATATACAGGGGCATGCTGATAGATGACTCGTTACAGAGACGTTGGTAGCAGGTCCTGTAAACCTAATATTAAGGATATCATAATCAACATTGCAGCATATCATACTAGTGGACTTCTATCTATGTTTCTCTAAATGAGATAATATGCCAGAGATAGAAAGTGCAGCCTGCTAATTTCTCGTTTTCGTAGTTCACCTGCAAGTAATAATTTGGGTATTGTGCTGGTTTTGATAATCAATCAAGATTAAATTATAACTTCTTAATTAATTACTAACATTTTTTAACCATTTACAAATCAAAATATTTGCAATAAAAACTTTAACTCATCTTCAATCAATTGAAATTATGATCGCTTACAGTACCAAAAGCATATAGTCATCTTCTGCCCTAAACTTTGCTCCACCGTTCATGCCGTGAAGAAAATCCACCAGATACCATATATACCGTACACATAATAGACATATTAAAAAAATGATGACTGCGTTATTTAATATTGTTTTGTAGTTAATTCCCATTTTTTTTTTATCTAGTAAACGAACAACGTCACTAAACATTATCAGTAAAAAGCCTTTAATAAATATTGTAATTTGTTTCACATTTACTTAAGGCGGTATTAATAAGGATTACAAATGTTAGAAGAACAAAAGGACTGAGCTCAATTTGTTATAATGAAAAAGTTCAGGGACGGAAAGCAATATATTAAAGTTGAGTTACCAATAAAACCTTGTAAAACTCAGCTGAATCCAAGGAAATGTGACCTGATATTATAATTATTATATTAACCCACATATGTACATTCTTATTAATTATCCGTTGAAACTAATCGTAGATAATCATCGAGGTCAATATTATAAACATTATTATGTTTATAAGGTTCAGAAGAGGATTTGGGGGACCCGAAACTGATTCCTGATAAAATCTCAATGGTAAAATATATCTGAGACATTTTTGTACTCTCTGTGAAACTCTGGTCGTTTCAAGTGGCCCTTGTGTTATTAAAGTTTTAGTGATTCTATTTAATTCTTAACTTCGTTAACAGCGTTGAAAGTTTCCTTTCTTCTTTATTTGTTCATTCAATGTTTTTAGATTTGAAAAAAACTGTATGTTTATTTTCTTTTTATCTTAGTTCCCTTAAAATGTTAATTTAAAAAAAGTACTACCGACTTCGTCTTATTATTCCCCCGATACTATAATATATATTTTTACAATACAAGTTGTAAAAAATGACTGTTGTGTCTGAAAACTAGGGACCGATTTTTTTTTTAATAAAATTATTTTGATGATATATGTAGATAGGCGGACGGGAAAATAGGCTAGCTGATCGTAAGTGACCACCACCGCCAATAAGCAAGGGTGCATTAAGAAATATTTACTATTCCTTAAATCACCAATGTGACACCAATTTTCGGAGATAAGATGTTATGTCCCTTGTGATTATAGTTGCATTGGCTTACTCACCCTTAAAACCGGAACATAACAATACTGAGTACTCTTTGGCAAAATTATTACTATTATAAATTTGGTAAAATATCTCATAGTAGTTAGTATGCCCAGGCGGGCTTGCAAAAAGCCCAACTCTTTGAGATTCTAGCGATAAATTATGGTGGAATCAATAGACTCACATACATACATACATACATATAAATAATTCATATTTTATTTATACATTTTTACTTTAAAATATTCAATAACGTCAGTAGCATTTTGTAATTAGTTGATTGAATGATATACAATAAATGTATAAAAAATTGCAATGTATTTTTGTACAACTCACATTTTCCTATATTTTATATTACAGATAAAAATACTTTACATTGCATTACTTACATTAATAGTTGAGGACTTAATGTTAAAAATACATACTATGAAATTAATTTCTCCAATAGTATAATAGCCTGGTGAAATAAACGTCGCACTTATAATATTCAAATTAAGGTAGGTTGATATGTCTGTCTCATCATTAAAAAATTCAATTTAATTTCAGAAAAGCAGTCATAATACGATTTACTTACGAACGCCCGGAATTCTAGGTTTAATTATTCGTAAGTATTTAAGTAAGAAATTTTGTTATTATGTAAGAAATTATATAAGATAAAAAATATAAGAAAAAATTTTATATTATTTGTATGTATATATATACACTTTTAGAACGGAGTAGGCTATAAGTATGTGTTTTATAATAATATAAAATAAATCATTAAAATAATATTATGTATTATAAACAGTGTCACCGTTAAATTATCTCCACATATTTGACTACTCCGAGACGGTACGTTACAAATCAGTAATAAAATTTAAGTTCAAAATTATCTCGCGTGACTTTCAGTTGTTTATCTTAGGGTTGTCCGAATTAATTGGGTTCGCTTCCTAACTTTGCCTTCGAATTTCCATGAACATAGTGATTGGAAAACTTCAGAGAGGCTAATTAGAGGTTTTAGAGAAGTTTGAAAGAAGATCACATTTTTCAGTATATTTAATCTACTTCACGTAGATAATTCCTTTGTGTCACAAGAATCGCGGACTTACTTTCATTTAATTATAGTAAATCGTTTAAAAAGTTGCGATAAGGATTACCGTAAACTCGTCGGAAATTGTGCTGAAGATTATCAGCTTTATTTCGTTTGCTTTTATGTCTTTTGTCTAATAGAAGTTAATTCTGATTAAGTTTTTGAAGCTGCGTGGTGAAGAAAAATTTGTATTTTATTCTCGAAATGAGAGATAACTTTTGGCACAGTTATGAGAGATTTTCATACTTTTTACTTCATAATTATTAAAAATATTACATAAGCTCACATAACGCGTAGAAAGGATTTCAAAACATTTAATAATTCTTAATTGCCTGCCCATATGTATCGTAAGATACATTACATAGAAATATTTATATATTTTTTATTTCCAGAATAACAAACAACATATGTTATCTAAGATGGTATGTGCGCTTGACATTCGCTTATCATTTGAAACGTAAAAAGGAACTCAGAAATAGATATCATGACGCAAACGTGACACGAATAATACATAAACATTAAATTAAAAAATGGTAGTCGTACATATAAATAAATAAATGCCACGCACGCATACACACGCATCCACATATCAATAAAATCTCTATATTGTTTACCTACAAACACTTTATATTCGACATGTTTTGTAAAATTACCCAGGCAATATTATTAATGAATTTTAATTTTTTCAACTTTCGCGGAGAGGACTGACTATACTTATATAACACAGGTTATTTTGTTAGCCCAGCTGGGATAGCCTGTACTTGATATGTGCTTCGTTTGATGACTATGTTATTTTTATTTTTTATTGATAATTTTGTTGTTTTTCGACCATGTAATTGTTTATAAAGATGATTATTTTATGGAATAAATGTTTTTATTAAAAATATGTAATTGTACAAAATATGTACATTACAAGACAAAGGTCATTGTAATATTAAGAATAAACTCATTTTGTAGTGTAACGGCACACTAAAAAAGGGGTTTTGTGATTTTTGATTTGAATCATACATTGACTCGCCTTGACGATAAAATCGGCTCGTATAATGCCGCGATGGCAAATGGCATGACTTGCTCTTATACCGACATGTTATCTGCTGCCGCTCTCCGCTCCCTTGTGTGTGCGTAGTGCGTGTCGTATATATTTCGGTGTAATATATTATTATTTTATAAGAAAAATATTATTTATTTTCCCTGTATGGTTTTATTTACTTTACTATTAATATATGATAAATATTAAAAAGGTTGTCCATAGCCAAAAAGTTAGATGTTTCTCTTTTTCTGAATGTTGTTTTATGGCCACATTTATTTTTATTTAAACTCATTGTACCCCTAAATATTCGTTCAATTGAACTGTCATTATTTAATTCTTTTGAGCATACTATTAAATAAAAATGTCGAATTCTTTGTCAAAGTAACGTATACGTGTTGCAGTGAAAACTTACCAAAATATTTTTAATACCTTTTGCGTTAGCAGCCGTAAAAAGTGGCAAAAAATTTGTAACAGTCAAATATATTGTTAGCGATTTACTTTTTAAATTTTATTACAACATCAAAAATGCATAAGCATTTAGATTCTAAGCATTTCAACTATATCTAAGTGTAGTCTCAGTTTTGTTTCCTATTGAATTTGAAACTACTTGGATGCTGCTGGGAAAACTGCATGAATACTCGATCTTCGACAAAACTAGCTTTAGGTTTCTCGCCCGAATTGTGCTTTACAAAACGGAATGTCTTATAGAATTCGTATATTATCCTAGTTGTCTTATATGGTAAAGATTTAGCGTATTAGGTTGAATTACAGCTGTAAATTAAGGTATATCATATTAATTAGTTAACCAAAACAAATGAAAAAAATAATATACTTAGTAACTTGTTATTGACTATTCCTCCTTGCTTATTAATATTTCATTCAATCCGTCAATGTCCTGTCATAGAAGTAATGTATTATTCAATTTATGAACGTGATGACATAAATCATGTTATGCAATAATATTGAATTGAATATAACTTGATTTTTTTTTATTTTAATTAAATTGGCTCACCCATTTTATTTCAATTACTCTAAAGCATACCGTAACATCAATTGTTACAGAGTGTTGCCGTTGTTTTTCTTTATACTAATGATTTAGTGTAGTCTTCTTAAGCGAGTAAGATATTATAAATAACTAGATGTGCCCGCGACTTCGTGTGCATATTAATTTTTAAAAAAAAAAAGAATATTGTTATAGCTTAAGTTTCTTCTTACATACAGTTTTCTATCAGTGAAAGTCCCGTCAAATATCTCCAGCTCGTTCTCTGTACCAGAGTTTAGCCGACAGACAAACTGACTATAATTATAAAAAATGTGGTTTAAGTACATGTACCTTATATTAAGACATATATATACATTTAATAAAAAACAGTTACTTGTTAGATTACTTAGTTATTCTAATTAGATAATTTGTAATAGTATGCCTCTTTGGTCTTGTCGCTACGTGCGTAGCATAAAGTTAGTCCTGAGTTAGATTATTATAAAGTTTAATAGATTTTCAGTCAAATGACATTTAAAGTATGAAATAATAAATAAGTGAATTTTATATTATACTTTTAATATCAAATATAAATAATACTTTCCTTTATACTATAAAGTAATGTTGTTATATAAGGCTCATCAAGGCATTTTTGCGTCGAAATATGTATATAGAATTACAATACGGAAAGACAACACTGGCTTGGAAAGTACAAATTAATAGTTGAAAAATGATAATATTGTAATAATAAGATTAAGATTTTTTTTCATTCTTATAATCTCGTATTGAGTAATATGCCTTATTTATGAATGTTTTCTCTACGACTATGAATATGATCTTTCAATTATCATACATTTATATTCTACACTTTAAAATTTAAATTTAGACTGTAACGAAAATTAAATAATCTTAATTGAAGTCAGAAAAGTAGAAACCAAAATCACGTTCATTAATAATATTTGTATCAATTCAAAATTTATACATTTTACAGAGCACGCTGTACATGCGTAAAATAAAATTGCGGTTTTCATACGTGAGTCCATTTACCCTCAACCAAAATGTAAAAACTATCATTTATTTAATTAAATTTTAGACGAAATAAAAAATAATTACATTTTTTATCATCTGTTAGACATATATCGGGTATATACAAGTATTGAAAAATATATATTTTTTTTCTATAAATAACAATTTGTACTGATTTGAGTGGTAATATTATTAAATTATTAAGGAAGTTTTACAAAAATCTACTTTATAAAAAAGTACATTTGTTAAGGAATTATACTGTCCTTAAAACAAATTCCGTATAATCTGGATCATTGATATGCAAAATGCAGTCAGGTTCACATATGTCCTCTAGTATCGCTAATGCGCTAAATAAATTTATGCTGAGCACGGCACCTTTCTGCAGACTTTAGTCGAGTTCCCGAGGTATCAATATTATATATTTTGGGCGTAATTTAAAAACAAATTTCAAATGGACTTTTTAAATATAATTAAATCCTTTATGATTTGACAGCAATAATTCAACCTCAAACATAGTGAACATTTTGTACTAATATGAACAAAGAAAATACGAACGGAACAGCTGTCGGTATATTACACTCAACAAAAAGATTTTATCCAGTTTCAAGGAAAATGCAGTATTATAATATTACAGTCTACATAAACGCGCCCTAAAAACAATACTACCAAAATATCAATCAGAAATAAATATGTACTCGTATATTTAATGTAAATGTAGCATTGTTATAGTTATGTGATTATAGTGGTGGTTGTATTTATCAACGCAGAAATAACATTAATGAGTTTAAGGCATTCATGATTTTTATTTTTTTTTAAGGAATTACCACCTCAAAGGTTGAAATTTTGTTTGGAATTTTGTACGAAAGTCCTTTTTATAGTAGACATGGGCTTCTGTTTATGAGTGAAAGGCACCTTTTACAGCGATTTTTAAATTCATCACGCAACAGTGTGAAATTGGGTACGAAAAATTGTTTGCCTCAATATTTTAAATATATCATTAGTTAGTGTTTAAGCTTCAGCTTTAACGGAAAATGCAGTTATTCAATAATTCTTTTTTATTTAAAAGTAAAAGAAGTGCAAGATTCTTCTCTTAGGCGAATAAAATTTAAAATGAAGAAATGGGTGCTGCGCAAGGGTCAATTTTGGGTCCAATTCTATTTTGTATGTATAAATAAACTTACTTCGTATGACAAGAACATTTGTGATGTTGTGTTCTTTTCTGACTATACTTCATTGATGTGTGAGGTCAATAGAAAACTATGACGATGTAAACAGGGTGTTATTGCATTTATATATTATTAGTTCACAATAAATAAGACAGTTTCGAAAGTTAAAAAAAAAAACAAAATTTTGTAGTTAGGCGGGAGTCTGATAGTCTTTGCAGACCAGGCAAACAATGGTTAAAATAAGTTAAATTCTAAATCATGATTATTCTAATGCCTAAAACGTATTAATTAACCATTTTAAAATAATAACAGTAACAAAAAAATATATTAAACGATCTTAATCTGAATTATATTAAGCGACGATTAACTGAGACAAACATCTCAGTTACTCGTCGTTTAGCCTTATCTATGATAATTGTCATTATATATATTTTTAATCTTCCATAAGGCCAGACTTTATTTCCATGAGAATTAAAATCATTCTGTATTATAATTGAACTTAAGAAGAAACAACAGTATTATATTAATAAGCTAGTAAAAGCGTAACGATATAATAAATATAATATATATAATCCTCTTTGAAGCTTCTTGAAATTCTTTGACACACGAAGTAAACAAGTACATATTACATTTACATTTGGTAAAAAATATTTTTTTTTTTTTTAAATTTAAACCGCTTTATATCCAAGTAATAATTTATTCCTAATACTGAGGTCGTGTAATACGTACCAATGAAATGCAAAGAACAGACGCCAGTACATGTCCCTAAAGTGCTAATGCTCAACAAATTTATGCCAGCCACGTCACTCCCCTGTAGACTTTAGCTGAGGTTTCCTATATTGTGAATCTTTCATCTGAATTTTAGAAAAGCTATTTCAAATATGGATTTATGGAATTTAAATAAAATTCAAATATTTTATTTATATTTAGTAAATCACTTTAGATCAAATTACACCGTGAGCGTATAATAAAAATGTATTTAAGTGCATAATATGTACTACATACAGTATGCCTTTCATACCTTTTAATGTTTCTTTTTTATTGATAATTTTATTACTACATTTATACAAACAAATTAAATATACGAAAATTCGGTGAGGCTTGCTTAGGTTTGGAGCCGCAATCATCCGTTATGATGCATGTATTCTAGTCACAGGACCTACGTGGCCTGAAATCACCTTAAGGGTTTCAAATTAATAAGCCAGCCAACCATCCGAAGCCAGCGCTGCATGCACGCGCAACATTCGATGTCGCATTTTAGTCAATATAGCCCGCCCAGGCCTATGCATAATGTTCACCTGTAAGTTATAAACTTATATAATAAAATGACACCTATAAGTCAGTAAGACCAAGTAAGTTTTTGATGTTCTGAACAAAATGGCAAAAGTGTGGTTTCCCAAATGCACAAATCTTGGTTTGGTTAGTTGGCAAAATCAGGCCAGATGAAATCGGTTCTATTACTTCAGTTGAAATCCCCGACGAAAATCTGCAAGAACGTGCTTAATGGATCTTTCAACAAAGACTTACCCTATATGAGCCATAGTACGTATTACCAGTGATACCCAAAATATCTGATCACTGACACCATAATAGGTAATGGTGGATACCAATTGTATCAGTAATCAATTTCGAATAATTGGCGATCTATCGGTGAGAAAATCTAAGAACAAAATTCATATTGACAATAATTGTTGGATGCAATGCTCGCTTCTATTTTCCAAATTTTTGAGGTTCACATTCATGTCGTATACTGAGGCATTAAATTTATCAAGTAGGTATATTTTTTTTAATATATGGTGGCTAAAGAGCAAGATGCTTACGTGATAAAAAATTACTACAACTGCCCATGTCGTCTGCAACAGAGGGGGACTTACAAGTACGTTACTGTTCTTTAAGAAATGTGTAAGCTCTTTGAAAAATAGTCGGCGAATTTTGATTCCACACACTTGTTGTGCGAGATAGAAAAAACGCATAATTGTGGACAGGGCATGCACTTGATGCTCCGATGTGCTACGAAAGAAGCATTTTGTGTCGAGCATTCGAGGTTAGTCAAAATGATGCTTCCGTTAACTTCGCTGATAGCCAAAATACCACGCTATACACATGGAATCATCAAAATTGTATCAGTCACTAATATAATTTCAAATTATTCAATTTTTTTTGAATGGCGTCAAAATTAAAATGATAAAAGCTGATTTAACGATTTAAGTGCTATTAATGGCTAAGCCATTGTATTTTTTCAATAGTCTTGTACTTTATTAATTTAAAAATTTCATCATGTATACTGATAATTTTTGAGTTATATATACTTATATGTTTTTTTGATTATAACAGTACTTCCATAATATAAGACCATTGAACCGTATCAAGCACATTTACATAATATTTTGCTTCTGCAACGCCAAAGCCGTGCCTGTTGTAACCTATATTTACCTTGACTGTATAATTACTAAGTGTTATTTAGGGTAATTACTACGTTCGCGAGTATATTATAGGATTTCATTTAACTTATAAGTCAGGTAGGTTTTTTGCACTGATAAATGAATTCTGAATTTTACTTGATTTAAAATGATTTTGGTATTAATATACATATAGGAAATTAACTATAATATATACACTACATTTTTCACTTGTTTTGGACAATCTGAAAACTATTATATTTTCAACACACAGTACACTTTAGTAGGTTAGTACTCTCTTACTACTATATATAATGTACTTAATACTACCTTTGCAAATCCCGATGTCGTACGAAATAAGTTTTTTCATTTCATTTATTTTTGTTAAAAACAATTCTAGTAGCCGAGCATAGTGTCACCTGGTTACAATATAAATAAATCTAAAAGCAACAACATAAAAAGTCTATCTGTTTAGGACGAGGTCATACAGAAATACGGACGAATGCTATATCTAAAGTTTACTTTTTTTTTCTGTTCTGTTTGTGTAATACTAAGCCTATACTAAGCTTGAACTCAATTTGATGCGGTTAACACAAATAAGAAAGTAGCAGTAAAATAATGGGGAAGGCTTTCTTATATAAATTGTAAATACCTCGTACAAACTAGTCGAACAATGATTGATGAATTTGTTGTGGAATTAAAATAATATTGTCGTATCCTTACATGGTTCGCTAACATTTAGGGCAGTACCATCAAAATTTTGATTTGAATTTCGGTTTACCCTAGAAGGAATTACATGTAGATTAGTAATAATACTAAAACAATAAACTCAAAATTATTCAGATGAATCTGTTCGTTACCTTGGGTATAAAATATCGAATAAAATTATCTTTCACACCGTTATACGGTGAGAGACAATAATTTTATTCGAGTAGTTAAATGAATAGGTACTCTAAAAATTGTCACCGATTCCAAATTACGTCCATTCCAACTTAAATCGAACACAATCGGGTGTTCGGGTAACTGTAACAATGAAATTTTATCCTGGCTGTTAAAATTATCCATATTTGAAACTCCCACTTTAATAAACTTTATAAAATAATAATGATTAAATATTTTTATATCAAGCGCCCTTCTTATTTTCTGTATAAATAAATTGCACCCATTCGAAGCTGAGGTGGGTTACCAGCTACATACATATAAGGATATAGTAACATTAACAAAATACCCTTACATTATTTTCAGATGCTGCCTAGTCCAGCCATTTCCAAAGATTTATAACAGAAAAAAGTAAACGTAACCGTATAAATTCTTTCGAAGAGCGGGTAAAATATAATAAGCTGTGACAGCAAAGAGATGACTTGATACTTCTTAGGGACGATGCGGGAAGGTGAGCCTGACAAATGACATCTGAAGAACCACAACGTGACCGAATCGGTCTAGATTCTGAAGAAATAGAAGGTAAAATATTTTAGTCAATTTCAATAACAATATTTTCTTTTGTGTTGTTTGAAATACTCCAACAAAGTTACATATATACATATTTTATAAGTATAATGTTTTAAATTGTTTCGCAGAGTACTTTTATTTTACTTTTATTAAAACATACAAGCCAAAACCTTTATGATGAGTATTTACCATCATCGCTCGCTTGAACTTTTCCCTTTATTTGCGATCCACGAAGTATCTTAAAACAGTATTTGGTACACTTTTCAGGCTGTCAGTAACCCTTTGAAATGATTTTGCTTTGGCAAGGGGTTTCGCCAATATATTGGTACTGAAGATGGTTTCGAACTCGATTGACAAACGCTATAGGAAACACCTCTTGTCAGCGACACCCGTAGCAAAGAAGAGGTAAGAGGCTTATACGGAAAAGTAGGAGCCCAACAGCGCTATGACTTTTCTAAGCAGCCTGATAACACGTTATGAATCATTATTCAATCTGTTGAGTATTGTTAGCTTCGTTTGTGTTTTAAGATTCATCGTATTAGTTGGTTGGTTGGTCTGTTGATATTTTGGAGGTTATAATAAAGGACGTTGTAAACTTTTTTCAATGAATTAGGGTAAATGGTCTTTGATAGTCGTAATATAATCATAGCTATAATCTTGCCGCCATGACTAAATGTTTAGAATGCGCTGTTAACCGACTTGTTTAAAGATTTTTTACGTTCAAACCTTCTCCTCAAAAGAAAAGGAGCATTTTCCAGTAATTACTTTTACTTTAATTTTTGTTTTCATTTGATACTCTCCTATATTATAACATATTAATTTTGACACGAGTAAGGAACAAAAATATAATATAAATAAACATAATTGAAATTCGTTATTCGCAATATTCTTGTTAAAAAGCACACGGTTATTTTCACGGAGAACAATGTAAAAGGGGGTCTCAGAGCGTGAAAACCTTTTCCTCTCGATACGGAAACAATACGATATAGGTCTTTACTTAAAATATTCGCTCGCGAGCGCTACCGAGGCGTGTTTTTTTTTCAATTCACTTCAATCACGTAAGTGATAAAATACTGTTTGGGTTTATTCGTTATTTTTTTTTTATACTAAAGATATAAATTAATATATATATATATATATATATATATATATATATATATATATATATATATATATATATATACACAATATCATAATAAAGGCTTAAATATATGCAAACTAATGCTTTTATACCTGATGTTGGATTTTTTGATTTTGATAAAGTAGTAAACTTTTAATTTTAGCAATATGAGTGCTATTTCATTCGTTTTTGAATATCATGTAATTTCAGTAGTTCGGGATGGCCAAAATAATATTATCGTTTTATAATGATGCTTCAACGTCTCTATCTTTTTCTAGAATGCCCCACGCTATAGTCCAATTGTTTTATAATGACAGCTCAATAATATTTAAAATAAGAAATAGTGTTACATGCCAGTATTAAATGCTATGCCATATAAAATAATATTAATTACAGTTTTACAAATTATTGATCAATTAGTTACAATAATAATTGTATATCATAAAGTAAATTCAATAGCTCCTGCTATATTAATAATAAGCAATAATAATGTGATATAAATTATAATATAGAATCAAATGTCATAAAACCGTATTGAAGGCTAAGGTTACTCTCATAACAGTCATTTTTATGATACACTTTTTTTTCAAAACCAAGTTAAACATGGAAGTAACACATAAAAATATTATTGGTCGAATATTAGCTACACGTAAAAAATATCGAGTAGATATTACAGCATGAAATAGGAATGATAAAGAAGTCTTTCCCTTTTACTCTGGTTAAACCATATAAATTCAAACGTTTTGTTTGTACCCGCAAACGATGAGAATATGTAATGTAATGAATTTAATGAAATCGATTTCTTTTAAGAATTACTGTTCTGAAAGATATTTTTTATATATATATATATGCACTACAAAAAGTTTTTAATTTATTAATATAAATAGTATCAAGTACAATAGAATATAAGAAAAATCTATATAAAAATGAATTAATTACTTAAAACATTTGAACCACATAGCTCTTAAAACTGTAACTACGAGCCCATTATACCGTTTTAAAAGTTCTAATGAGCTGAAAATGTGCTTAAGAGCCAAGAAATGCAGACTCCTTAAAAAGTAAGTTATCCTTTGTTAATGTCAGATGTTGCTACTTTCGTAGAAAAATATTCGCACTTTTTCGCCAAGGTTTTGTAGATATTTTAAAACTTTTTACTTAGAGTTGCGAAACTGGTCTCATTTAACTGAAGGAAGTGGTGTATGCATAATTTACTAAATGGAAGACATATTTTTTCAACATCTCAGTTACTACCTATAAATATACAATAGGACAGTGTGGCTCAGCTTGGCCTGAATTACTATGTTTACTAATAAATAATATAATCTTATGTTATTAAATGAATAGTTCTTCATTTAACATTCATCGCCGTCATTCAATTGTCATCTGTAGCTCAACATAAGCCTCTCCGAAGACTCATATTTGGCTCACCAAAGCGCCCGTTTCTTCAGAACATTAATCCACATAGCTGGAGGGTCATACGCTGCATTTGCGGTCTCCTTTTAAAGACTCGTTTGTTTGTTTTTCAACATACCTGACCAGCCCACTGTGATTTCAATATACAAAAAAAAACAATAATTCGAGTTTCGAAATGTTATTTTAACCATTTATAGTAAAGATAGCAAGATCTATAAATATACTATTACTATCTAGGGATAATGGTATAGTAATAGACTTCGATAAGCAATAGGTCAGCAGCTGTGCAGAACATTGAGAAGGCGTCTGCGTATGACAAGGTACGATTTGACACTACTAAACAGTAAAATTAATTTCTGTTAGTACCTTTGTTTTAATACAGCACAAAGAGCGAATTCCTACGAAGCTCGACCCTAAATATACAGAACCTTATAAGTTCTGCAACAGACAATACTAAACAGATATTAGAAAGTATACGCTAAAGAAAGAAAACGCTAAATTTGAAAAATATAAACAAATACGGACATGCTCGTTTGTGCAAAATGCCTGATGGTTGAAGTTGCCCCAATCGCCTATTTAGCGGCAGTCGTTAAGTGCTGTCATAAAAATTATGTAATAATATGTGTTAGAAAGTAAGTTATCACTGAGTTGCCGAATGGAGACATTTACATACATCTTCAAGTTGTATGATGGTCATATTGGGTGACAATTAGAGGTGCCGATGGAATAAAATATTTTGTTTTAGTACACATTACTCCTATTCAGCCTTCGTCAGGTAGGCCAAGCGAAGGACGTTTTATTGAGCAAAGATTATTTTTTATCAGATTTTCCATCCGAATTGTCATGTAGGTTGTGACGCTGATGTCATTTACTTCTCCATCTGTTACTCAGAAGTTTGACAATGTCGTCTTTAGTACGCTGCTAATGTATGAATTATATTAACCGAAAAATAAATGAATTTTTAAACATATAAAATGAGAATAAACGACTTTTAATCTGACTCAACAACAGCCTGTAAATTCCCACTGCTGGACTAAAGGCCTCCTCTCCCTTTGCGGAGAAGGTTTTGGAACATATTCCACCACGCTGTTCCAATGCGGGTTGGTGGAATACACATATGGCAGAATTTCTATGAAATTTGTCACATGCAGGTTTCCTCACGATGTTTTCCTTCATCGCTGAGCATTAATTATAAAGACAAATTAAGCACATGAATCAGCGGTGCTTGCCTGGGTTTGAACCCGCAATCATCGGTTAAGATGCACGCGTTCTAACCACTGGGCCACCTTAAAATTTTAAATCTGAATTTGAAACAAAATTGAAACAGAAGAATCTGATAACAAAGTGCTTATTTAACTCCGTTTTAAAAATTTGTTTCGTATATGTCGGAAATTACCATTTATAAATAGTTACGAGTATTAGAGCAAATAAGGCAAATTCACCGAGGTCCTAATTGTTTTGTAGTTAAATCAGTCATACTATCGCGATAATAATAATTCGTGTAATAAGATATTACGTTTTTAAACATCTAATGCTCATATAATATTTACAATAATTGCAAATTTTTAATTAAATCATTCAAAAACGCAACCAGTTAAATGTATAATAATATAAAAAATTAAGTCACGCCATTGATCTTTCATTGAAAACTTATACTTCAATACATTCCTATTTTAAAATAATATGCTTGTTTTAGGTAATGTAATAGCATAAAATGTAAAATGTAATATGTAATATTTTATATATAACTAACAATATTAGCTACTAATTTAAACTTTTTAGGTGGTTGTGGTTTAAAAATGGTTTAAAAATATTTTTAAAATGTATGTATCTCTTGTCTTTAAAAACAATTTAAAACCGTTAAGCCGTTTTGAAATGTACGTTCGTCTCTCTTTGAAATTTATCCAAAACAAAAACAATTAGTCTTGTTTACCTACCAGGAGCCCATATCTTACAAAGAGGTAATAAATTCAACGAACCAAATTATTCAGCCCGTTTAAGCAGTGATAAACGCCGACTTTATGCTTGCAACTATCTTACGCGTAATTACTTTAAACATTCGTTTTTAAAGCTTTTATTTCAAATAACTCTTATCTTGATTGGGCTAAAATTAAAGTAGTTGATGGTTTTTGCATAGATTGGAATGCAATGTTCATTTCTTAAAAACTTATAATTGTTATCAACTAAAATTATTGCAGTATCTTTCTAACTATATATGTATATGATATTATATAAATCATCAAACATTTTCTGTAATTTAAAAACCACGTATTCTATAATTCTATAAAAAACTTTTATCACACACACATTCACTATTATAACAAATCTGTATTTGCAACTGCAATGTGGTCTTTCCGTACATCTATACATTAAACGACTTCACCCATCAGTTCTTAAGCGTTATTTTTCTACGAAATAACAAACCAATGCGCTAATTTTTTACACCTGACCATATAATACGTAATAAAATACGAGTATTTATGATTGTAACATTAAATTTTAAAAAGTATAAAAATTAAATATGCTTCTCCCTTGGAAATTGTCGACGTAGTCGATATCGGATAGGAAGTCATCATATATTAATATTGACTTTATAACTTATTGCCTCTACTGGTGACAGGATTATTTTATGGGAATACTTTATGGTCAAAATTGCGATTCAACGGAAAAATGCTGCTAGCACTCTTGCTAGCATTCCGAACAATTTATACAATAACTGTTTTTAACTTACATTTATAAATCAAGACCTTAATGTAATTAATATTGTTTACCTTCTATACCATACATTGTTTTGTTCACATCGATCACACACTAAGCCAATGAAATGCGCAACTACTTCGCATTCAATAGTTTCTTATTTTTAATTTTAAACTGGATGGCGGGTTATTTAATTTAATAAGGTTTAATTTTCTAAAGTACACCATACAAAATGAAGTAATTTTAAAGAACAACCTTCAACAATTGTGTTATTTTTATGATACCTTCGAAATGGAAAAATAAATAGCATATTACCCGTGGTGGACTAACCCCAGAGGACCGGGTCGGTTTAATGAGGTCGCCTGTCTGCTCGAAAATTGCAAGTGAATCATTGAGAAGCGTAATATTTAACGGTAGAAGACTGGCATTTAAAATACGGCACCTAATAAAGAATATATTTTTTTTTTAATATCATTTTAAGTAACATAAATGGTTCTTATGACTATTCTTAAACGTATACACAGAACTTAAACAGACAGAACGAAGTGGTACTTCATTACTAAGACATATATGTATGTTTTAAATCAAGAACTAGCCATAAATATTTATTCAGTATTATGCAAAATTTTACGGTAAATTCCATTGATGAAAATAACACAATATGCAACACTAAACCTCAATCGACACGAATTTCAAATGGACAATAACATACCTACAAGCACACAATGTAACGCCATCGGTTTGCGATTTCGCATAATTTACGATTATGGTCGAATAGTACCTAATAGCTACTCAGCATTACTCAAAGTATGCTATTGTATGTGTATCTTTAGAAGTTAAATTATTTTTATATTGCAATGTGGTACTTACGTTACTTTTTCAACCATCTTTAGTCCTAAAAAAAAACAAACGAAATACAATAGTATTACTTTCGGTTTTGGTGGAAACAATTATATATCATTTCTTTTTCACATTACATTTAAGAATTATTTATTTACTTGATATAGTATATCCAAGACATACCTTATCTATGTATGTTCATACGTATTATTATTGAAATATGCTATTTGATAACTATGGTAAATATTGACCCTATAAATTGTATGTATTGTATATATGTACCCTTGTAATTATTGATAGTATGAATAAAAATTGAAACCTGTGAAAAAAGAATAACCAGTCATGAAAAGAGTGGCCAAAAGAAATTCTGCAGAGTTTATTTGTTAAATTTTATAAATGCTTGCAATATTCATAATTTGTTTAAGCTAATTTGATTTGTTAATCAAATGTCAATAATAATTCAAGTCTAACAACATACATAACATATTTCCAAATTATGTATCCAGATTTGTTTATAAAGTAACAAGAATTTTTAAAACAAAACACTATTTGGGTCTATAAATTGCAAAATATCCGGAGCCAGCGAGTGAACGCTTCATTGACTACGAACGATAACGACTCAGACGGTATTTACTTACATTATCTTCGAGAATATTATGACACAAAATGATATCTTATGATCAAAAATAACATGCAATTGTTTTGTAGTGGAATACTTATTTCATTGTGAAGTAAGCTGAGAGCGTGTATTTTTAAGTACCTATATTATTGATAAAGTGTCGTCCAGTCGAATCTCATTTTTCCTTTATTTTGAACCAATTGCTATCTTATATTTTTGTTAGCAATGAATGAACTATAATTACTATTTATTACTATTTACTATTTATTATAATTTATAATTACGTAAAATATCAGACTAAATCTCGAGCATTCAATTACGCAAAAAATAGGGATTGGAGGATCATATTTATACGTTTATGGTCATAAAAGGGTAACAAAAATAACTACATACTTAATTTTCGAACAAATATAATTCACATGTTTTAGTTACCGCTTTATTCCAAACATGCATTATTTTTTAATACTAATTCGTTATTCTATATTACTTGTCTTTATTCAAATAAAATAGCATCTACTCCTTTTACTTATACTTACTTCCCTTTTTTTGATTGCCTATCGACATACTATCAAGTGGTAGGTTTTCATTCGATCTAGCATGTTTTCCTTAACTACGAAATTCATAATTATTCATACTATTTTTAAACAGCTTTGTTAGTAAATCTGTAAAATTTCAAATCAAAGCATTAGTAAAGTAAGCTTGGGACTATTGGCCTGAAGGCATTATAAATAAAAAGTCTTGATTTCTAGTGGGAATCAGGCAATTGATGTTTGCGAGGAATGGAATTAAAAGTTGCGAAAATGAACGTTAAATTATCATTCATTATTTTCGTTTAAAAGTTCAAACAGAAAATCTAAATACGTCGTTTTGAATATTAAGTATTCTTTTCAACCGACTTCCAAAAGGAGGAGGTTATCAATTCGTCTGTATATATTTTTTTTTTTTATTTTTTTTTTTTTTATGTTTGTTACCTCATAACTTTTCACTGGGTGGACCGATTTTGATATTTTTTTTTTGTTTGAAAGGTAGTGCTTCCCGTGGGGTCCCATTTTTTTTATTTTTTTTTCCGATGATTGTATCCATGTGAAAACGACATAAGTCTTAAATTTGCATTATGTATATGCGCGACAAATAGGTGAATAACTGAAAATCACGTTAACCAATTTTGATAATTCTTTTTTTATTATAAAATATATACTTCAAGGGTAATTTGATGAAAGTTTGGTAAGGTTCTGAGCACAGGATCCATGACAATGTAACGGAACGGAAGGGAACGGAACAATTCTGAGGAGCACGTTAGCGATACTAGGTCGAATCTTTTATTTATAGGTTATTTGGATATTTGAGTCACCTTCCGTAATCTGGTTAGGTTTATGTAATTATCATAGTCGAATATTATAATCAACTAGCTACCCACCCCGGCTTCGCACGGGTGCAATACTGATACTAAATATACTACAGAATTTGTTTATATACGACATCACATCGCAAACTTCTAAAATTATCAGTGTTTCTTTACTATATTGTTCATGTATTATATACACAAACCTTCCCCTTGAATCACACTATCTTTTAAAAAAAACCGCATCAAAATCCGTTGCGTAGATTTAAAGATATAGGGACAGAGAAAGCGACTTTGTTTTATACTATGTAGTGATGGAACTCCTATACGGCTCGCAGTTAGGGTGCGATATGGGGCAGAATTTCTTACTATCTTTAATCAAATTTTGTGTATGTGATGTGATGTCATATGATGTCCGAAATATAGTTGGTCTTTTTCAAAGTTTTTTTGCTGAGTTCGATTACAGCTCTTTCGAGGGATCCTTGTAGTTTACGCCGCGTGACGTATTAAATCCGCATTTTCGAAAGTCTATTTTTGCTTTATTCGCAAGTTTCCTTTGACATTGTCCTCGAAGTAGTTTCTTACTCATATAAACGGAATGCTTAATCTATCCATATTAAAAAAAATTAGTTAGTCAACATCAGCTTCACTTAAAATCAAAAAATAAATAATATTTTAACAAAAAGAAAAACCGACTTCAAACAAAACACTATTTTAAAACAAATGAATATGCACTAAAAAGTAATAAAAATAATTGCGTATTCAACATATTTTTTAGAGTCTTCCTAAGTTAAATGAAATGAAAAATATTAGACTACTTAAAAGTCGATTAACGATTATATCATGTAGTTATAATTATTGTTATATTTGGAGTCGGTGTCAGCCAATAAAACCCAACAGTATATCTATCAAAAAACAATACGAGAATACTTTAACAAATATGTTTTTTACAAATTACCTTTTACACAATAATATACTGGATCAATCAAGGGGCTCGTATCGCTTCTTTCTTTTGATTGTTGGGACAAGGGCACCGTGGCTGACACCGGCTCCAAATATAGCAATAACTATAACTACATGATATAATCGTTAATCGACTTTTAAGTAGTCTAATATTTTTCATTTCATTTAACTTAGGAAGACTCTAAAAAATATGTTGAATACGCAATTATTTTTATTACTTTTTCGTGCATATTCATTTGTTTTAAAATAGTGTTTTGTTTGAAGTCGGTTTTTCTTTTTGTTAAAATTTTATTTATAATAAGCAATTTTGATTTTCATAGACTTATATAAGGAATCATATTATCTTTATTTAACAGTGGTAGTGCCACACTGCATACCTCTCGGTTGCTTTCGAATGGGCCGGCACGCCCAGGGAAATACCACTCTCTCACTTAAGTGAGAGAATCGGCGTAAAGTGGTAGTTTAAGTCCCGCGTTTAATTCGCGGACACGGGCTCCCGAGTTTGCACCGGTCTTAACAGGTCTTTTCCGGCAATCTTACGCATTAGGCGTCGTTCCGAACTCCTGGAAGACTGCTTTGGTGCATCCGATCCCGAAAAAAGGCAACCGCTCAGATCCGTCCAATTATGGGCTTATAACCATCACCTCTTTGCTCTCCAAGATAATGGAGTCCCTTATAAACTGCCAGCTCCTGCGGTATCTGGAGCAGAACTAGCTGATTAGCGACCGCCAGTACGGTTTCCATCGGGGTTGGTTGGCTGGTGATCTTCTAGTTTACCTTACTCATAGATGGGCGGAAGCAGTTGAGGGCAAGAATAAGGTATTAACAGCCAACGAAGGTCTTTCATCGCGTGTGGCACGAAGCGCTTCTTTCAAAACTTCCTTCCCATGGGCTTCCCGGGAAATTATGCAATAGGATTACCAGCTTTTTGGCAGATTGGAGCATCAAGGTCGTTGTCGACGGTACATGCTCTGACTTAAAATTCGTCAATGCTGGTGTTCCACAAGGCGCGTTCTATCACCCACTCTGTTTCTTCTGCATATCAATGATTTGTTGAAATCGGGAACATTCACTGCTATGCAGACGACAGTACCGTTGACACCTTGACCGTTGACACCTTATACACCGGCCGCGCTATATTTCTCAGGAAAACGTCGAAAAAAACCTGAACAAACTTGTGCCTGAAATCGAGTCTTCGTTAAACGAAGTCTCAAACACGGGCCGGCTAAATCTAGTTCATTTCAACCTTAAAGAGACGTAAGTTTGCGCGTTAACCGCTAAAAAAACACTAATTGTCGTATCTCCACGATTCGAGAACGCCGATAGCCCGATAGCCGCTACAGGTAGTATCGGAATACTTGGCGTTGATATTTCGAGTCTCGTCAATTGGAAGGTAAAGCCAAATTGTCTTCAAAAAAGCTCGGTGTGCTCAGCATGGCGATAGTATTTCACGTCGGCCCATCGTCTAAAACTTTACAAGGCGCAAATTCGGCCTCACATGGAGTACTGCTCTCACCTCTGGGCGGGTGCTCCCCAGTACCAGCTCCTTCCATTTGACCGCATCTAACGTAGAGCGGCTCGAGTTATCGACGATCAAGCCCTTTCCGATCTCCTTGATCCTTTGGCTTTGCGTAGAGATCTTGGATTACCCTACATCTTCTACCGATTTTTTCACGGGGAATTTATGAGGATTTTTTCGGATTAATCCCGGCTGCTGAATTTCACCATCGGACATCTCGTCAAAATTCTAAGTTTCACCCGCACCACCTTGATGTCCGAAAATCCCCAACAGCGCCATTTCTTAGAGGTTTACTTCCTCGCACAACCACTTTGTGGAACCAGCTTTCGCCGGCGGTTTTTCCGAACCGATACGACATGGGAACCTTCAAGAAAAGAGCCTACTCCTTAAAGGCTGGAAACGCACCAGCAAATCCCCCTGGTGTAGCAGATGTCGATGGGCGGTGGTACTCACTTTCCATCAGGTGAGCCTCCTGCTCGTTTGCCACCTATGTCAAAGAAAAAGTGAACAATTAAATTAATAATAAAAGTACGATTAACATCACGAATTTTCATTATTCATATTTTATGTCATTGAGGGATTCCTTTTTCAAGTAATATTTTTAACATGAGACATCAATTCAATAATTGGCAAAATTTAATGAATTTTTACATTCCTATAAATATTCTATCATGTCGATTGTATCATCACTGAGTAATGATTCATCTTTATGTATTACTATATATATTGTATCTATACGTTAATTGCCTTAATAGCTTCATGATTATGAAATCTTAATGCAGCAACGAGATGAGAATTATTAATGAATACAGTACATCAACTTCCTGGGTTGAATTTCTTTACTATAATATCCCTATTTTACGTCATACCATAAAACTCTAGGATAAGATTTTCCCTAATCTAGTACGCGTAGTATGAAGATATAATTATTCTATGATATGGAGTATATATAGCATGAAATTCGACAACGAAATTATTAGGGAATTCTTAAAATTCCCTAGAGCACGCTAACTGACACGTTTGCCCAAAACTATGCTATTATTAATTTAATTGATATTAATTATTAATAGAATTATTAGTTGTTAAAGTACAAATCTTCAATGATGTCCAATCGAAATATTTATATTTTATAAAGTTATAAAATTCTGAACTAAAAATACTTTTATCGTCTAGTAGCTTGATTTTCTATCCCTATAGCTTCACCTTTTGTATATTCAGCAGCATTTAATGGAAACCTGTATTTTTAGCGAGGAAATGCTTTCAAATAAAATCTTAAGATGAACAGACTGTTTAATAATGCTAATAGTTTTATTTCATCAAAAGAGTCGAAGAAATACATATAATGGGAATTTATTTCAAGAATAAGCCTATTGTAATTGTTGTGGTATTAAAATTAAACCAATTAAAACAAACATCAGCCAAAAAAAGTCTCATGCAATGATGTTTAAAATCATAGAAATAAAAAAACGAGTTATCTCCACGTGTAAGTCTACAACCACCGTTTGGCCAATAAACGTTTTACGTTTAAAAGATTGCTAAATAAGCTATTTTAGAGCAACAAAATTTAGTGCCACTACCGATAATTTTGTACTTTTATTGCTTGTAATTAGTTACAGCGCTTTCAATAACAGAATGCTGCTTTGGCTCAAATACCTAGGATTTATTGATTACTTTCGAAAGGAAATTAAAATAATATTGTAAGCTAGAAAACTATAGAGCGATATTTTTCTGAATATTTTCTATTGGTAGTTATCGTGTAAGAACATTGAGTTAGGCAATTATGAGAGTTATCATATTGGTCTTCCGATTACCGATATTTAAGATTAAAATAAAGAAGAAAATACATTTCGTTGCCTGTAACTAAATCGTAACATTTAGACTTTATATTTATTTACTATTCAAAAATGTAGCTAACGTTTAAAAAAGATCATTAATTCATTCGGCTATTATAATAATTAGAATTGGTAATATATGGCTCACGTATTGTCCAAGACTAATGGGTAATCAAACATCTGATTTATGCAATTAATTATATATTAAATAACGTGATTGACAGTGTCAATACGTATATTATGTAATGGTCTCACCCGATAATTCTATTAGTGTAAATCACAATCTAGACATGTAATGCGCAAATTGCAATAGCCAATAAACATATGTATATCGTACTGATGTTATAAAAGTGATGGGCTTTCAACGGAACGGTTAGTAAAACCCGGCTAGGACACCTCCACTACCATATATTCATCGGATTTACGCATGTATTCCACCAGCAAACAGCAAAACATACAATTATGTTCCGATTTGAGTGAATGAGCCAGTGCCAAATATAAATATGAGATATAACATTCCAGGTCCTAAGATTGATGTCGCATTGAATCGTTGTTTTGGTAAAAAATATATGTTATTTTCTAGATTTCTGAGAACGTAAGAACGATTTTTTTACAAAAGAGTTTTTGAAGGGCGAGAATTTGGCAAAGCCATATTCACCTGCCGCCGTAAACAATAGCTACAGTCGTTACAGTATATGACCTAACAGTGCATATGCACTTACTAACCAGTTCTTCTTTTACTAATCTATAACACCTAAAATGTATAGAAGCGAGTAGTTTATTATATTCTTTATTGCACTAAAATATGTGTATACAATGATTGTACAGTAATATAAGTACAGGCAGGTGGACTTATCTCTAAAAGAGATTTCTTCCAGTCAACCTATGGAGGTGAGTGACGGAGTGATGTAGCGGGCAAGATAGTGCAGCCAATTGCCTCTATTTGGCAAATAATTCTTTAACTTTCCTTGACATCCTTATTATCAAGAATCCTGACAATACATTAAGTCACACAGTTTATAGGAAACCCACACACCAACAAATACCTCAATGGTGACTCGCACCACCACCCTAGCCAGTTAGCTACCGTTGGCAAATCTTTGTTTCAGAGAGCCCACCATCTTTGCAACGTATCTGCTGAACACCTAGAGGACGAGCTACCGCTTCAGGTCAAGCTTGCACTCCACCAGAACAAGCTGCCCGTGCCTCGCCAGCATCGCAGAAGCCGTATCACCACCACCATATGTGAAGGGAGTTACAGACAGGATTGTCAACATCTTGAAGCGAGCTTCAATTAAAACCGTTTACAAGCCTCATAAGAAAGTGAGCCAGTTCTTGAGACCTATCAAGAGTAACATTCCTTTACAAACTGCAGGAGTATATAAACTCGAATGTGAGTGTGGTTTATCTTACATAGGCCAAACAAAGAGAAGTGTCGGTACCAGGGTCAAGGAACATATAGGAGATGTCAAAAATAGGCGTTCTTCAAAGTCATGCATGCCCTGGATAAACCTAACCATTTTATCCGATTTGATAAACCACAGATCCTCGCTAAAGAACACAGATTCATTCCTAGAATGATACGCGAGGCTATTGAAATTCAAAAACATCCGAACTTCAATAGAGAAGATGGTTGGAGACTTTCTAACGCCTGGGATCCACTTATTAAAAATTTAAAATCCCAAATCCAACAGACTGCAAGACCTAAAGATACAGTCAGTGCCTTCTGCGTGCAACCGGAACGTTACTCAAGATACCAATTGAGGAATCGTTGGCGGTAGTTGCAAATAATATTTTCTTTTGTTCTTCAAATAGACAAATGCCACCTTAGTCTACCCGTGACCACGAACGCTGTAAAGTGCTCGAAACGTCGGGATGTCCAAAATAATTAATATACGCGATTAAAATCCGTTCTAACTAGTCGCGAAAATTTAAGACAACATTATAGTCATCTCATTTTAAACTTGTTTATTGCTTTTTTGATTTCTTATTTTTTTGTCATCTACCTAAAAATCGAGACAGTCATAGCAATTTTATATATATTTCTTCTTTTCTTTATGTACAATATAAGTTTGTCATTCGCTATTGGGAAATAGGCGTGTAATTTTATTTTGCACTTATGGAGTTATTACGTTTATTAGTTACAGCACGATTGTAAAGAACGCGTACTATTAAGCATACTTCTCTCGCTGTATCGTATTGTAGTACTTATCTTAAATACAAAACAAATATCTACTCGAAATGTGTATTATTTTATTCTGCTATATATTTTGTGTATTCCAAATTTAATAATACGGAATCGCAATATAAGATTCTTTATTATTACAAACGTAGGGCATATAACAATTTAAATAAATACAATATTGGCAATGCAGGGCGTTGGCAAAACTCATAACTTTAGAATACCGGTATTTTCACCAGATTATACTTATCAAATCACCTTTTCGCAGCCCGTCACGTTAATTATCATTGTTTTGTTTTGTTGTTGTTTTTTTTTTAAGATTAAGTCAGTCAGTAATTATAATTAGACAATATGCTTTTTTATTTTTGTTGTTTTATTTTTTTTATACTTTTTAATCTTTTTATTGTCTCGTGTCCTAATAATTATTTCTTTCTGTTTGGCCGCTAGTCAACAGTTAGCTACGAGTAAGCCCGTTTGGATAGGTTACACCCACTGAACCAATATTCTGCCGCCAAGCTGTAATACTTAAAATGTGCGATTGTGTTTAGCTCGAATGGTAAGTGAGCCAGTGTTACTGAGGGCACATGGGATGTAGAAACTCAGTTCCTAATATTCGTGGCGCATTGTTTATTTAATATATGGTTAAAATTTTATATGATGCTAATAAAATACGTGTATACATACATTATAGCATACCTATGCTATAAATTTATTTATATATCTAAACAAACAACAACAGCCTGTAAATTCCTACTGCTGGGCTAAAGGCCTCCTCTCCCTTTTGAGGAGAAGGTTTTGGAACATCTTCCACCACGCTGTTCCGATGCGGGTTGGTGGAATACACATGTGGCAGAATTTCTATGAAATTTGTCACATGCAGGTTTCCTCATGATGTTTTCCTTCACCGCTGAGCGCAAGATGAATTATAAAGACAAATTAAGCACATATACATATATATAGTGGTGCTTACGTGGATTTGAACCCGCAATTTGCCACATGTGCATTCCATTAACCTGCATTGGAACAGCGTGGAGAAATATGTTCCAAACCCTCTCATTAATGGAAGAGGAGGCCTTATCCCAGCAGTGGGAAATTTACAGGCTGTTACTTTACTTTACTTATTTACACGGAATATAAATTCATATACACGGACACAACAACTACAGTTGAATGTCTATGTACGGTCTTAATTTTATAGTTATTAAATTAGACGGGAATTGTTATGGTACTGAGCCGAAACGCATGTAACATTTGTGACTAATATTTTTTATTTAATTATTATAATTTATTCACAGGTTCATGATAAAAAGTGATATACTTGACAGCAACTTATGCTTATTCATATTAATTTCTTTCACTTTTAATTCGAAATGGTACAAAGAGCAGTCATCTCAGTCAGTCTATTATCGGCTCTCGGTTGGCTTTTAAAATGCATTTGAAAGTTTTACAAAACAACCTTATATAATTAGAATTTGATTGAACATGTGAATATGTAATTGAGGTATGTTTTATTGTTAATCATTAAAAATAGAACCAACTCTTATATCTGATCAATAAACTAGACAGAAGTGGATAACGAAGTCGTAAGTGCGGTGTTTATTAAATAACCGTATCCACAGTAAAATCATTTAATTAATCAAAACCAAACCAAAAGACCGAAGCCAAAGGCACAAACTCTGGTTTATCACAGAGTTATATCATTCGTTTTCATACCAGTTCAAGTGCACAACCGCCAAGCGGCCTAATGCAAACGAAATGCTTTACGTGATTATATCCGCTGACGTAGAGTGTCATACTGATAATTCCAAGCATACCGGAATAATATTCAATTGAATTAATATTTCGACAAACGCATATTTACCATCGTAATATATTTCCGTCGCTTAAGTGCGTTTATGGAAAAAAGAACATTGTTTATGCAATTCTGATGTTACTAAACATACTACTGAATGTGTTTATTTAAGACTTTTGAAATAAGCAGGATTTCTTTACTATATTGTCCATGTATTCTATACAAAAACTCTTCTCTTAAATCACACCATCTATTAAAGAAAGCCGCACCAAAATGCGCTTCATAATTTTTAAGATCTAAGCATACATATAGACAGAAAACGGCAACTGTATTTTATACTACATAAAAACCGATTTTAAAAAAAACACTATTTCAAAACAAATTAATATGCACTAAAAATAATTACGCATTCTTTTAAACTTAATAATCAACTCTTACTTTTTCTACTCATTAATACGTAGGGACGCTCTACGAATTTACCACGAAAGAAGATAAGTAGGTAAAAAAAACAATCAAATTCGGTTCACCCAGCCGATAGATCTGAGGTACCAAACATAAAATTTAAATCACAGTCTAATTGAGAACCTCCTCCTTTTTTGAAGTTGTTTAATGAGTATGGATTGTAATAATTGTTACGAAAAAACATATATAAACTTCTAATTAATGGTGGATATTATTATTCACGGTTATTTTATTAAATTGTGAATTAAATGATTATTCGCACTAACAATGTATTTTTAATAAATATTTTATTTTTATATAAATCGAGATTTTTCGGTCGCTATTAGGTTTCCTATTATAAAATATTATTTTAAACATTGCAAGGATTTAATGTTTGCATAGATATTTTGCCAACAAATATATTTTATGCAACTTAAATTTCCGACTTAAATTTTAAGCAAAATAATTCAATTTAAAAATAACTACAAATTATTGTACGTGGAAAAGAGAACTGGTAAAAGTCCTACTGTCATATAGCGATACACTGCTGTCAGCTCTCCTTTATATACCTTTTATCAAGAACATATCGTAAGGTCCTTCAATATTTGCACAAAATTATGTAGTATCACATATTATGCTTACAATATCATCCCAAAATTAAAATCATCGAATAATAACCTATGTTTGTCCAATATGAAATTCCATTCCGTATCCAATAATTTCAGTAATAACATAAATAACATTTATAGACGCATGACACATTAATGTGAACATATCCGAATATTCATGGTATGGCGACATTGCAGTCGCATATTGCAACGATATTTTTATTTCTATGACGCTATGACTTCTGAATACTATATGTATTATTTGTGGTGGTTTAGACAAAAAATTGTGATGAACTGTATTTGTTTAATGACGTATCCGTGTTTATTTTTTTTTTAAATTTATCAGAGAAACAGATAATGATATAGATTATCCTACCCCTTCTTCACACGCGAGTGATGCTACGGTCGAAAAGTAGTTAATAATTATTTTATGTTAAGATAATGTTCTTACGAGCGATTTTATACAGCAAACTCTAAATTAACGTGAAGTTAACAATTTGCACATAAATAAGATTAAACAATCTTTGATAGTAATGAAGTGAAGTTAGAATCAAAACAGACCAGAGATTAATCATGCTCTTCTTCTTTTCTCAGCCTTTCTCTCTTTTATTTGTCACACTCCTAAAACATTCCGTAACTCTTTTCTTAAAAATACAAAAAAGACCATAATGTAGTGAAGATCATTTCAGAAGATGTTAAATGTTAAATTTTTTATTAAATTTTTGTTTTTTTTTTATTGCCATAGTTTTCCATTTTCAATGGAAATTTATATAACAAATTATGTAGTTTATATTGAGCTATAACCTAATTAAAAACCTAATTCAAAAAACTATGTAAAGTTAATGTAAATTATAATCTAGTGGGTATTCTAGTTTTCTGCAAACTTGCGCAAGT
The DNA here is from genome assembly GCF_905220365.1 of Vanessa cardui. Classification (NCBI taxonomy): domain Eukaryota; kingdom Metazoa; phylum Arthropoda; class Insecta; order Lepidoptera; family Nymphalidae; genus Vanessa; species Vanessa cardui. The sequence goes on along the minus strand of NC_061130.1, from coordinate 9,344,079 downwards.
TTTTGTGTAAGCTTATCTCATAGTTCGTCTTCTTAACTACCAAAGTATACTCATAAGACCATTGGGAGCTCAGAGCTCGACTTTGAATACTCGTTGATGCTTGGGTCTCAACAACTAACTTCTTGTGACGTTGCTGAAACTAAACGAGGGCAACATGTCAGAATTAATATATTATTTTCTAATTACAATAGTAAGTTTAATATATTCTGATTGTCTCTCTATATTATATCATATGAACAAAAATATATAACTCGTTTTTTTTTTCAGTACTATCAAATTGTAGCTGGAGTTAATTTACAAACGAGGTTTAACGCAGCTGTCATGTTTAATCCTAAAATTAAGTTCCCTTCATCTCCGCGTCTTTCATTTCCTATTTGATAATGAAATGTATAAAATTACCTAATATAGTATTGCATATTAAGTAATTTCATTTCAAAATCAATACCACAATAAACTAAAAATATAATACCGTATTGAGGATATTTTTACATAAATATTGCTTCCAAATCGAAATCTCGTAGAGATGGGCAATGTAGCGTACACAGTCGTTTCATGCTGCACGCTCGCATATTTTGAAATATATGAAGAAATGATTATATCTACCGTCTGTGATACATATTAGTGTATATAATATAATATTGTTTTTATATATTTATTTTAAATAATTTAGTTTTAGTTTATATCAAGTATTTTTATCAACTATACATTAAACATGGTAAAGTGTTGGTGGAATTCGTTTTTGGTCACTACTATTCTTGTTAAAATTTTATCATTTATCATTTTATCCTGCCTCGAAATTATGAAAATTCTCTCTAAATTTTAAGCATATTTGAAATATAAAACTATGCACTGATTTGATGGTATGTCAAATAAAACAAACCACAGATCTATATATTTAATAACAAAAAAATACTGTGAGTACAAAAGACACAAGACATAAAGTACCAGGATATCATGACTTGGAACGGGCCTCATTTATTGGAGAGCGAATATGTCAGCTGTCAGAATGCGAGAGCTGGGCCAGTGATAATGTCGCTATAACATATGACAAACGTACCGGTCGATGAGTTTCGCTTCGATTATGATGATATTGAATGGTAACAATGTGATGATGAACTGATTATTGTTTGTGGACTCATGCCGATATTCGTTCCTTATGAATATGTAATACATGCGGTAGAATATGTTATTATTGTGTCTATTATAACATAAGATGACTTTTTTTATCAGCTGCTAAAAAAATAAGGTTTTAAAATAAAAAAAGTTAATATATATGCATGTATTTGGGTTGCGGAGTGCTGTGATCCAATGCGGCTGTAACAAAGGACAGACCTCAGTGGTCTGTTTATCGTCATGCAGACCAGCTCCACCTTCCACAGAGCCGGAGATGTCACTTAATAAAACTAAATTAAATCTAAATTCTGGTTATTATTATTGTAATTTTGAGATTAAGACCTAAGCTCGAAATAGAATTTCTTTTTTGTTATATTCTGAGACAGGTGTATTACCTTTTAATGGGATCGGTATCGGATGGGAGGAGACACCTCTACACCTCCTTCATCTCCCCCGGCTTTCAAATGTATACCGAATTTACAGATTATAATATCAAAACTAATGGAGTTTGACAAAATATACACATTTTGGAGCATCTCTACACGAAAACAGTATTGAATAAAATGTCTATTTTCTCATGAACTGCAAATTTTCTAGGAAACATGAAACATTTTCCTGTAAGATTAATATCAATCTAGCCAAAAAGTAATGTGTTTCCTGTTTATTGCAAACATAGAATTGTTATAGAAAATTATTATCAACGCAGCTTAGCGAATCAAAATACATACATATAGGAAATAACAGGGAAAATTGGTATCTGTTTCTAACCATAACTTAGGATAAGCAATGGTTTAATTCTATTATTATTACCTTATATAAATTCATAGCTAACCTCGCCATAGATATACATATACTTCAGGAATATGAATTAAGTGTGGGGTGATGGAAGTCAATAGATACCTAAGTGGCGTATCTCTCTGTATTATATTAACCGATAATAACTATCTGAGTTCGGTGTTTTTTAACAATCAATAAATGACACATATTATCTGAATTGCAACCATTATGAAATCTGTCATTCAATGTTTACCTGCTAGCAAAAGGGCTCGGAAAATTCATTGAAGATGATGATTATGGTCATTTATCAATCGATCAATCAATTAACGTTTGAAGTAACTTAATTAAAAAATATATATAATCAATAAATTTTGTGAAAAATGGAAATTTAATAACTTAAAACATATTAAACGTTGCTCCGGAGAAGCAATTGATTTGTAACACAGAATTGAATACATATTCAGGGTCAATGATCTCGGCACTGTTCTTTTGTTTTTATTATAAACACGCCGCACTTTAATAACATTTTTTTAAAGAAACATTTATTAGTACGTCTGCGTATTTCTCGAATTTTTCTAAGATACAGTTTTAAGTTCACTTAGTAAACAAAACAATGGTTTTCTAGCTTTCCGAAAACATACTAGTACTAAGTACTAATAGTACTTACTCATTTTTTATTTATTTTAATAACGTACGCAAGTAAATTAATTACATTGATTTATTTTACAAAATAAAAATAAATTGTAATGTAAATAAAGTTTTTCACGGGCAGCACACGTTATTTATATTATTTATTAGTAGACATTTCTTTGGTACTCACTTCTACTATTAATTGAAAACTATTAACGTATATTATGCATTCTTTAAACTACAAACATTTTTAACTAAACATGATTTCTCTCGCTCCATCTTTCGCGAAAATATACCGAACCAATGTGTTCGCATAATTGTTTATAGGAAATATTATAAAAGGAAAACTAGGTTTACTTTATAAATATATAAACTTCAATAAGCTATTTGTAGAATTAAACAAAAATGAACAGATACGTATACAAAAAAAGGTATATTTTATTTCACTGTTATCTAAAGAGGGCGCATGTCCTGCTTTAAATCTTTGTCGTGCGCCATTAAATCTCGCGTGACAACACTAAGCTGTATTACGTAGCATGTGAATGGACCATAAAGTACTGCCATTACTAAGCTGTGAAATAAAGAGGCCACATATTATAAACATTAGAGATTCCGAAACCTACCTTCTCAACTTGTAATCCTTAAAGTCGGGGGAGTAACGTTCCAGTGTAATATTTCAACGCGGAAGAAAGTTACTCGAATGATTAATGGTGTAACCCATTAAGATTATTGTTATTTAATTTCCTTATATTTTTAAATTGGCCGGTTATATAGCGAGTAATTGGCAAATTGTTTTAAATTACTAAATGATAATTTTGATTTATGATACTACTAATCTTGAAATGACTTCAATCGCCCCTTAGAGGTTTTGTAATTTTATTTCCTAACGAAAAGAACAGGGTACAAACTCAGAAGTTATTGTTTATGAACAGTATAGTTTTTGTATAAAAGTAAATTAACGACATATGAAAATCAAGTCTATTTTGTCATCTATTAATGTAGTCGTGAGCAATATGCCATATTTATTCATGTTTTTGTGTTATTTAATATATTCAAATTTATTAAGTGCCAAAATAAAAATAACAACCATGTTTTAGACTTTGTAACCAAAACAAGTTGTGTTCTATTAATGGAGATTAAAATTGTTTCACATTAAATCATTGAGTTGTTTAAATGTGGCAAAACAAATTATCCATAAAGAAATCGTACTGAATAAAATTGGACCATAATGCACAAACTAACGTCTTGGAAAACAAAGATGTAATCGCTCAGACTTCCTTTCTTATTTATTCAAACGTAACTATTCGGATTCCTTTCCTATTCAGAGCTTAAAATATAACGAAGGCTTTGCCTTAAAGTAACAAAACGAATAAAGTATTATTTCATTTCATGGTAGTAGAAAAGTAGACCAGTTATTCCCGGCTCACAGGTCTTTCTTAACTATTTCTGTCACGGTAACATTACTCAATCGTGACTAACTATGAACGAAACATTGTAAAGTATAAGCGTGCGAAAAATATCACTAATACTTTATTTTTCGTCACGCCCAAAAACTCTGTTCTTTGATATTTGGACAATAATAATTTTGCTATTAAAGAAAAAGAAGTAAAAAATATTCATGTTTTCCGTGAGCAAGGCAAGGCAATGATAAGATTTCTCTTTCAAATAAATACCTTTGTCTTTTTATATACAGCAATCAATAAATTTCAATCACATGTTAGATAATTTTCATTAAGAAGACGTATTTATTCAATAGAAATTATTGTGTTTAATAAAAACTGTTTCATATTGTCGGAAAAAAGTATTGAATTTCTGGAAGATTCTTCTCGGAAGTATCGACGTCCCGAACCGGTAATAGCTTTAAATTTAACTTAATTATGTAAAATTTTGTTGTATTCTAGAATACGGTTGTAATATATGGTCTCCGAATTATATAACTTACAAAGAAAAACTGGAGAGAATACAAAAAAAGTTTATAAAATTTCATTGCTTCAAGGACTTTAAAGAATTTAACGATTATGTTGATATATGTAAACAATATTGTATTGAAACATTAGAAACGAGACGACGACGTTACGATATGTACTATGCAATAATAGCCGGAGATATATGTATATTGCAACGATTTATTGAGCGTTTTGTATTTAAGAGTTCCTAATCGCCACAAACGTCACACAGCACTATTCCACACGTCTGAGCTAAACACTAACTATGCACACAACTCTGTCCTTAATCGCATGGTCCACACATATAATTCAAAATACTCAGAAATAGATCTGTTCAGCATGTCAAAACTAGCTTTTAAAAAAGCTATAATTAAAAAAGATAAACATCATTATAACACACACACACGCTCACACACATACACATACACACACACCACACTCACACACACACACACACACATACACCACACACACTCACACACATCCACGCACATATTGGATTCCCACCCGTAAACAGTTATACTTTTACTACCGTCTTCTAGCTATTAATATGTTTAAGTTACCTGTGTAATCGTATTTTGGTTTTAATTACATGTTATATAATAGTCAATATATCAACTTATGTATAAAAACTGTTGGATTACCAAATAAATAAATAAAAATAACATTCCAAAAGCTCCCGCTCCTCCTTGAATAAAGTACATTTGGATTTGATCTTATTACCAAGAGGAGTTCTGGTGCGAGCATAAGCGAGCATAACAATGTGACTCCACTCCAACCGTGACTCCACTGAGTAAGAGTACTCCTTAGTCCGTGATTCTACACAGAATTTCATGAATATAAAATAAAAACCAAAATCTGATATTGTTTTAACTTAATCGGTTTTCAAGATTTGCAGTTGTATAGACTAAGCCTCTAGTACACTATATTACTAGTAAATAAAAGAATTAGGAAGTGGTATTTCTTTCATATTTACCTGTTTTTAATAGAGAATTGCCAAATATTACATATAGTTACGTTTGAATCTTTTACTTGCGCTTCAGTGCATTTGTATTGTAACTATCCACACTAGTAACAAGGCATTGCTGTTTGACTGACATCGAGAATATTATATTGTAATATTATACTTCTAATTATTATTAACTTATAATGAAATAAAAAATATTATCGGTTGTGTAACGAACATTTGCTTTATTAACGAAGAATTATTTTATGCAATCTATCATGGAAACATTAGTAGGGTGACGCTTCATTAGCAAAGGATTATTATAGCTAATACTGAAATGAACGAAACTCATTCATCAAGCGTAATCCTTCGCATTACCACAACACGGGTCAGTCAAAGGTATATCTAATTAGACAGAGGATAATGGGCGTTTAAAAATATTAACTTCGTTTAAATTTAACTTTGTGATGCTTCTAAGTTGTTTTAGTTGCCGGTTGCAGTCGCATTTTACCGTCATTTTATATTAGCTTACAGAAATACTTGACATACATTTGTTTTTAAATAAATCAAATTTTAATTTTAAGCATCAAGAAAATTAGGTTACGTTTTTACTTACATTCTTTTTCTTGCTAAATAAACGAATAAGGTTTCATTTTGAAGTAGTTCTCTTTAAATATGAATATATCTACGAGATATTGAATTTCGATTAATATTTATAGAACGATTGAAATAAACTAATAGTTACTAGTTACAAAAACGCAAACGGCTGTCTAAAAGTTTCTTTTTAATTTCCACTGAAATTTAATTTAGCGGTTTGAAGTTCTAGCTCAATTTAATGAGCTAAAAAGTCGCATCGCTGAACGCTGTCGTAACGAGCGCAAGCGGCTCGCCATACAAAATTAGTGAGGCGAGAAATTCCGCGGTCGTAAGCGTGATCGTTTCGGACGTTAGGAGCCAAACTTGCCCCATTACTGACGTTACCGTCCACTGAGTACTTACATATAAGCTTATTTGATAGCTTCTAAAATGACTTATGTAGTTTTGTGTAACAGATGAAGACTGTAAAATTATTTATTAGTAATCGTAGCTTTGTAAGTTATATTATTCGATATCAAACATAATATATTGACTATTATTTTTATTATTATTTTTACATTTATTTTTGTCTCCTTTTTTTTCATGGTATAGGTTGGCGGACGAGCATATGGGCCACCTGATGGTAAGTGGTCACCATCACCCATAGATGATGACGTCGATGATGAAATGATGACGCTGTAAGACATATTAACTATTCCTTACATCGTCAATGTGCCACTAACCTTGGGAATTAAGATGTTATGTCCCTTGTGCCTGCAGTTACACTAGCTCACTACCTACCCAGACGGGCTTGCACAAAGCCCTACCACCACTTAATTTTGCATCCACGTTTTTTTGGGCTATTTCTTCATATTGTGTGGGTTGGTATTAAATGATTACCTTATAATCATTTAATACCAACCCTCACAATGTTCTCTTTATTATTTAAACATATGATGTATTTAAATAAACCCATGCCTCTAAATTCTATAATATATAAGCATCCATTTAAATAATATATGTGATGCAAACGATGCTTGTGTAAGGAAGAATAGTCATTTGAATAAATAAACTGTTAAATTTTCCTAAGTAAAACAATATTCGACACGCTATTTTATATAAGATTTGCAATTAATACTCCGACTTACTTCGAATTAGACGTCTTTGCATAACAATACATTGTGTTCATTGATGACACTGAAATCGGCACATGTTTAAAACACCAAGTAAGATGTCATAATGAGGAATTCTCTGAGTTCTTAGTAAGAAATTACTTCGTGTCATGTAGTTCTATATTTCAACTCGACGTAAAATTAGAATATTTGATGTTTGTTTGCTATAAATTCAGTTCGTTTAACGATATTTCGGGTATTTTATAACACCCGTTTATTGAGATTTAAGACATTAAGTGTGATCATGTTTTGCCATGGTGTTTCAACATACTCATATGCCGAGACGGAAAACAGCATGACTCTTGCTTATACTGCCTGCGCTATATATATCCTTGTGCTTACTTGTATATGCTTGACACAAATCTAAATATTATATTAAAGCGTTATACCACTAACTGATTAATCACGAAATTTCAGAAAATAAAACACATAGAAACTTGAAATTTAGCAGGTTGATTTCTTATATCCGTTCTTAGCAGGTGTAGACATCTGCAAAGAACGGATTTTACGAAACTCCACCCCTAAGGGTAAAACAGGGGTTGGAAATTTGTATTTTATAAATTTCGCGCAGGTAGAGACGCAGGTTCAGCTATTATATATACAGGGTTATTGGTAACCCGACGTATATCCGTTAGGAGGTGATAGGGGTGACTATTTGCAATAATTTTAACCCCCATATCCAAATGTGAACCATTTTTGAGTTATCACGTTTTTTAGTTTTTTTCAAAATTTGTCAAAAATGCAACTTCAAAAATTCATTTAAATAAAAGTTTTAATTAAAATCTATTTTTTCTTTTATTTTATAAAAACGATTAAATACTGGATAATTGTTAATATTTGAATAATAATTATCGGTCCAAATTTAAAAATGCGAGACGGAAAACCAATTTATTTCAATACTTTTTTATTTTTTTTTTCCTCAAAAATTCCTCAAAAACTAAGAAAATCTTTATGAAACTTGGCCTGCAGATTATTTTAAAAACATAACCGTTTTCTTTCGAGTAGCCCAAGAACGATGTCAGTGGCGTGCAATTGGAGAGGCCTATGTCCAGCAGTGGACGGAAATGGGCTGATGGATGGATGGATGAACCGTTTTCTTAGCTTTCCAAAAATGTATAAAAAGAAGGAAATTATTTCAAGTCAATCGAAATAAAATCACCAGAAAGGACGCTGGTGGACATTCGTATTCGAACATGAACGAATTCGAACTAAAGGTCGCTCTTTAAAGTTCTCACAAAATTAACTAAAAATAAAAACCATTAAAAAAAACTTACTGTCTTACTAAACTGACATACTTAATACAAATTTATAATAAAATACATAAACAGAAACAGTTCTATAGCTTAGTTATAAAAACGATAATTTGTAATATATCCTAAATAAAGTATTAATAAGTGTATCCGAGAAACTAACAGAGCACAGCACTCACAACATGTTCTACAATGAATACAGAGGAGGGAGACACGTGTATATGTGTGTATATATGGTTTCAATCTACTGACTATCCGTTGAAGGCGACATTAGTTGTTTTTAATCTTAATCATCTAAAAAAGTCTATACTATTCATGTGACCTAGTTTGTTCTTTTACACATTTATATTTTTTTATATTAAGAAACTTTTGTATTACCATAATTAATCTCACAAACTTTAGTATATCGACTGCAGAAATAAAATAGAATTAAAAGAACAATTCTCGAGTAGACACATTCAAACTACTTTTACAAGAAAATTAAACAAAAAAATGAGCAAGAAATTTTAGTCATTTTATATTGCTCATGTATTTTACATTAAATGGGTACCAGAAACGCGTTTAAAGTCATCTTTACTGACTTTAATACGCGCCACTGTGATTTCATGTGTCTGTTTAATTTGTCTTTATAATTCATCGCGTGCTCGGCAGGTTAGAATAATTTTGTGAGGAAACGTAAATGAGTGTAATGAAATTTTACCCGATTTGTATCAATGAACCCAGTACTGGAGTGTGGTGGAATTAACTTTATCCCCCGAAAGAAGCGGAGGTCTCTAACAAGCCGTATGATTAACAATTAAGTACTTTTTATTTTATTATACAATAGGTTAGCAAAGTAGTTACCTGATTATATGAGGGCATCACCGTCCACAGATAATAATATTGTAAGAAATATTAAGCATTTTTCGCATCTCCAATGCGTCACAAACTTTGGGAGCTATGATGTAATGTCCCTTGGGCCAGTATTTACAATGGCTCATCTACCCTTAAAATCAGAATACAAAAAAATATTGTTTGGTTGTAGAATATCTGATGAGTGGGCGGTACCTACCAGGCCGGCTTGCCAAAACTTTATTACCAAATACCACTGTATAGTATAACACCAAAAACGCTTTTTCATCCTCTATGAACCTCAACGTAATATTTATTGTCTGTAAGCTTAAGTAGACCACTTTATACTTCATCAAATTCATTTCTGTATGTATTTAAACACTTACTGATAAAAATTGTTATGTAAAAAAAGTTATATGTGTACGACAACAATTAAAACTGTACGTAACTATTTGAAGAAGGTTTTTATAAGGAAATTTTAAATTGGCTCCAATAATTCAATATAAGACGAAATAAACCAATGATAACATTAATATTCAATGCAGTATCGATATTTAAAACAAACATTGATATAGACTGAGGGATATTTTATTGCAAATTATATTTTAACTGCAATGAAAGCATAATATTACGCGTTTTTTGATATACTATCGACCTACCCCGTTCTCAAACGGGTGTAATGCTGATCTCCCTATACATCGTATAAGACTAAGTCACAGCTATCTATGTATCTACTACTGGCTATAGACAATACAACAGATTTGGATGCGTTTTTTTAAAAGATAGATTGATTAAACGGAAAGGTTTGTATGGTTAATAAAGAACAGTATAGTAGAGAAACACTAATAATTATTTAAGAGGTTTTGATGTTATATCCGAAATAAATAAATTGTGTGCGCTTACATTACAAACGCTGGCTGAACCCTATTAGATTAGGCCTATTATTCAGATTAGGCATACAGCATCTAATTTAAATGAATATTTTCGACGATACAACAGATGTAAAATGACAATAAATAATAAATAAATGACATAGGGGTTTGTATTGTCAAATGCTAAAAAAGCTGTAAATATTGTAATTTATATAAAGACATTCTGTAGTATATTTAGTAGAAGTATTGAGAAGCCGGGGCGGGGGCTAGTACTAAATATAGTTAAGAATGTATAATTTATATAAATTGTTCACAGGTTTTCCGCCAGTTTAGGACAGTTTTGATATATCTAATTGTAATACTGTAAGATTATTTTAATCTACCTCGCATGTTTCAGTCGACATCACATTAGATACCCCTACAATTATCAGTGTTTCTCTACTATATTATACATGTAAACTTTTATCTAGATTTACTCTATCTATTAAAAAATCCATTGCGTAGTATACACAGGGATAGACAGACAGACAGAAAATACTTTTGTTTTATACTTTGTAATTAAATTAATTCGTCGAATGCCATTCACCTTATTCACTGTATTGTCTTTTATTCCATTAATGTCATTCAAGATTCGAGTAAAATATATGGAAACGACAGCTGTGGAAACCTCTTGAATATATCATGTGACAGCCTCATGTTTTTATTAGAAACCCTGCGGTTAAGGTAAATATTTGTCCGATATAAAATAAAAATGTAACTTCGGCTACGCAGATTTTTTTTTCTATTTTCTCACAGAAAATATGAAAAATTTCCATTTATTACAGTGTGTTTACTTTATATTATATTGTATGTATGTATCATGTTGATGAATATTTGGTTTTATGGTAGGTTTGGTGGCGGGGCTTTATTCAAGCTCGTCTGAAAAATTACCACCCACTCGTAATATATGTCACCGCCAAGCAGCAATTCTTAGTACTGATATATTCTGGTTTGAAGGGTGCGTGAGCCAGAGAAGCACTTTGGACCTATCAACTCAGTCCCGAGATTATTAGCCTTTGTCTTTGGGGCGTGGTGACCACTTACCAAACAAAAAGGGTTTCGGAATAACTTGGATTAAGTGTCGTAATAAGAATTGACTATCACAGAATCGAATGTGTTAAGAAGCAAACTTGAACTACTAAAACGCGAGCGAAGCAGCAGGTGATAACAAGTTTGAAATACATGGCTATTTTATGACTCCATTAAATAATGTAATTTAAAAACAATCAAAATAAAAAGATAGAACAAGAAAAATAAAGCCTACCAAAGTCGAGTAAAGAATTAAAAACAAAAATAATTTGTTTTCGATTCTCACTTTATCGGTACAAAGTACTGGCATTTCCCGAGAAATTGGTTAACAATATGCCTCGATATTGAAGATTGGTTGCAGGTGATATATCGGCTAGTGAGCGTGTCCAATCCTGTTGATTTAGAGTACCAATAATCTCTATCGTCACGCCAAACACGTCAGGTGATGGGGACGCTATTGTCTAGTATGATGATAAATATGCTGAATAAAATTACAGATATAAAATCTATGAGCTCTTACTAGACTCTTAATAGCACTTATATACAAAATTAATATATAAATATTAAAATTATAACAACGATCAAAATGTATCACAATCTTTTCTGAATTTACTTTAGATTTTTTTTTTCATAAAATTCCATGTAGGTTTTATTCAAAATTAATACAATATTGATATAAATAATAGTTTTATAAAAGAACTAATTAATAATACGAGTGATAAATTAAAACAGTTGCGATCCGTTATAATTTCTTTCAAAAATATTTAGTTAAAAAACAAAATATCTAATTAATGATGACAAAAATTATCACAAATACGCAAAATTTTATAAAAATATTTCCGTTTATTTTCCTTAACGATGCAAATGAGCAGCAAAAATGGCAGATTAAGGTCGGACGGACAATAGAAGAAGGACTGCCATTTGACGCCTGCTTATCTTTTCAAGAAGTCAGACGTTGCATTTAGAAAGCGGAATATTTTTCCTGTAATAAATCTTAAGAATACAAAGGAAAAGGAATTTGAGATCTGAGTTAGAACAATATCATATTCTATAAACATTTTAACGCAAAGTGACTTCTGTAAACATTTTAATTACTGTTATACATAATTGATTTTTCACTCATTACATATGCTACCGTCAAACAGCAATACTTAGTGTTGTGGGTGAGTGTGTTCCGGTTTTAAAAAAGTTCCGAGTTAAAAATTACGAATTATTAAAATTCAACCTAAATTCAATAAAATGCAGTGAAGATTTACTTTATGTCGTCCGAGTTTTATGGAGCACCTTTTGAAATCGTAAGTATACTAAGGGAAATTTCGCGAGGCATTCAATTAAACACATTTAAGTGTCTCAACGAATGTTAAGAGGGCCCATCTGTGAAATAATTCTTGCGAAGGATTGGAAAAAACTGATCGTGTCCTTATAAACTGGGTTGACTACAAATTAGTTATAGTAAAAATAGGCCGCGTTCCATTTCCTGTGCAATTCACGTATATGAAGATCGAATACAGAAATAGATAACATAAATACTGTCCTCTACCTAAACGTTTAAATGACTTGAGACGTATGTAATTTACAAGGGAACTTTGATTACTTCATAGCCAGTTTTGTAATTTTGTGCGAATTGTGTTCAATGCGAGGGAAAATCAAAGCTGAAACTTCAAACTGCAAATGAATCATTTGAATATTCAATGGATTTAAAATTCCTATCTTCTTTATAGTTTCAATGAAATTTTATTGTATTATTAAATATACTTTTGCTTAAATAAATTAGCAGTCTCCATTTTATTCCTTAATGAGAAATATAAATTATTCTATACCAGGTAGAATTTCATCTTATATATGTTCTTATAATATTATTAATGCAATAGTATTTGCACGGATTGAAACCGAATAACTCAGGTAAATTTGATACAACATATCTGCTAAGGAATCTTGGGATCTATGTTTATATACAGTTAGGTATCAAGGGTGAAAAATATTTCTCATTTTTTTCAAACAAATATTATTACACTTAATGTTTCCACGTGAACGAGTCGAGTCATTGTGGTGTTATAGTAACATAAAATTTTCATGAATTTTTACTCGTTTAGGAAAAGTGTTCTCTGTGTCAAGTGCTCTCGGTTTTTATATTACCTTACCGAACTGTTAAGATTTCTAATTTTAGATTCGTCTTCAAATTTGGCCATTATTATGTTTTTGAAATTCGAAACGTAACCATAATAACGTTTTGCGAAAATATGAGCAGCTTCAACTTTAAGTATTTAAGCTTATAATATGATATAAATGACTATGAAGTAAATATGCTTATATATGTTGATCTAGTAGCATATTATGCTGCGGATCTAGTGTTCCGTTTTACTCGGACTTACATACAATTCATATGATATTTATATGTTGTTTAGTTAACAGTTTAATAGTACATTAATGTAATGTTAAATATACTTAGTCTAGACATTTGTGAAAGAGAGAAATCTGTTACCGATTCGTAAATCTGAATATAATTTTCAGAAAAAGTGAAATCATACAACGATTATATCTTATAAACAATTTACGTATATTTAGTATTTAGAAGGAATATTAGACTGATTAGGTTATTGTATTTGTCACATACAGTATAAAATTAATATCACAAACTAATTTTAAAATTTACTTCAAACACTTCACAATTCAAAACACCAATACATCATTTTTTTAAATATTACAGATATTAAATTGAACGCGTCAAAATTCGCGGGATGTATTGTACATTTTGTGATGTATTGGCATAATATTGGCAAATTTTAGCACCTAACTTTTATAACATATAAAAAAATACCGGCCAAGAGCGTGCCGGACATGCACATGAAAGGGTTCCGTTGCCATAAGATGGAAATTTAGCAATCTCTATTTCTACCCTGGTCCACTTCTGTATGTAGGTATAACATTCCTACTTATTTTCATAGTTCGTAGGTAGTTATTTCCATACATTACCATTTAGTTATGGCAACTGCACGTCATAAGTTGGTCGAGTTGTATAAAAATAGCTATGTATGATACAGAGTCTGCTATAGTTTTCGTTGAAAGTACTTACCTTGGAGGTATTCAGCACATTTTTTCAGAATTATTGTAATAGTATTTCAAAAGTTAAGGGGTGGGAGGCGCTCTAATTTTAACTTTGTATTAGTATATCTCGAGACTGGGGGTTTGATCCACATGGTTTCAAGGCAATTTTTGTTGTATTTAACCCTTGGAGTGCATGGTGGGTCTGACAGACCATCACTTCAAAAAATCAACGATAACTTTTAAATTTTTGGAACAAACCCGCTATACTCCTGAGTAGCTTCGCAATACAAACTAACGGCTATTTTGACTACTCTCCCGCTGTCCGCAACGTACACCCATCCAAATAACATGCATTTTGTGTGCGCTTGGGCCTCAGGGACCCGACCACGCTTGGCACGCTTTTAATCTTTAAGCTATTATTTTTGTTTTGTCTCTTTAATTTATATTGGGTGGTAAATAATTTATGGAAAACATATTGATACAGTTATAATGGCTGGGCGATTAATAAATGATGAAATTCGCCAAGCTTTAGAGAGAAATTTTGGAGAAAATGAAGATGAGGATGAAGTTTTGATGAAAGTGAAGATGAGTCAGGCACATGATTCTGATGATGACAAGGAAGGAGTAAAAGTCTATAACGAACCAAATAACAGGGATATCATATATGCAACCAAATAAAAGTGATTTATATGTCCTAACCATTAAGTAATTTTGGTCACAGATCAATTTATAAAGGCCTTGATTATTATTTCTGGATTCTCAACACTACTCGCATAAACGCAAAAGTTATTCATATGTTAAACAATTCGGATACTAGAAGTAACTTTATAAAAAATGGGCATACTGCTCTACATCAGACTGAACGACGTAATAGTTGTAAGATGAAAAATCTTATCTTACTTTACGTAAGAGAATCAGCTCTCATTTAGGGAAACCCTCAGAGCCCCCACCCAAAAGACATGATGCTGGTATAAAAAGGCGTTGTTATGTATGTCCTAGCCAAAAGATCGCAAGTCTAAATACATCTGTGTGTCTTGCACAAGTCATATTTGCTTGGAACACGCAATTTTTGTTTGCGAAAATTGTCACATAAATACTGATTAGTTACAAGCAATACCTTTGTTACTTTTAGATCAAAATATAAAATTTTGTAAGTTGATTAATTAGTGCCTTAAATTAATGCAAAGTCAGATTGTTGATCTGCATTAAAAAAAATGATATTGTCGATTTAAACGTAAGTGTTTATTTTTATTACGTAAAATTACAGACTTTTCAATTTTTTTAATATAAATTTGTGGAAGAACTTTAGTTTCATTTTATTTTTCATTCATATAACTAAACAGCTCTAAAATAAATTTAAATACATTATTTGCCGTTCTGACTAATGAAATAAGTAAAAAACAAGCATTTTGTTACCGGGTCTCACAGACCCACCAGGCACGTCATGTAAGTTTTACCCACCAGGCACCCGAAAAGTTAAATATACTTTCCATAGCGATACCCCACATGCTAGGGTAAGTCGATTTTTTTTTGAATTATCTTTTTGCTGTATGAGAGGATTAAATAATAATTATTTTTCGATAATTTTAAAAACTAATTTTTGGATTATCAATATACATCTCTCCACCAATTTTGGCAATCAGTTTAGAAACGGCGGAGAACGAGCCAGAACAGACAGACGGACACACATGACGAAACTATAAGGGTTCCTAGTAGACTACGGAACCCTAAAAATAGCACGTCTTGGTTTAATCGTTATGTGCGAAGTTGGAATATGTATCAGTAAAGTTAACGGGTATTGCGTATTTATACATGTCAATCGCGTCAATCAAATGTAAATAAGAATGTTATCTACTAGACATTCTTCCCGTCTATCTATCTATTAATATAGCTATTGCTTTACGTGTGTCTCGCTAGAAAACTCATCCAGTCTGCATGTTCTTTTTCAATTGTATTGTAATGTATCTGATTCATATTTCATGCTACTAACATAAATAATCGACCTAAGGCTCATGAAAATGGATAATCATAATAATGTAAAATATATCGAGAAAGGTAATAAAAACTGCTCGCTTACAGAAATAACATCAATACAATTTGAATTTTACATTAAATATATCTCGTTTAATTTAAAAGAGTAGAATTAAATCTTAAGCATGTTAAATTAAATATTTGAAAGTTTTCGTCTAGAGATTTTCATGTCAAAGTAATTTTACCGAATACTTTTTTAATGAATAAATTATATTAACTTACTTTGCAAGACATCTCAATAACATGGGGTAATCAAATTCGCGATAGCTTTGAATATCAGGTGAGGACGACGACTCTGGAATCGCACGCTTCGAATGTATTTCGTGATAGCGACACGAGATAGCTGTCTCTACCTGCACATTATAGACCTACTCTTGCTGGAAGATATTTAAAATATTTATCACTTCAACGGTGCGTAAAATTATCGGTATCTAATCCTGCGAACTTCAGTTAAAGTTATGTTCATTATTGATTATTCTTTTAAATTCTATCGTTTACATTTGCTTATTACAAAATAATCAAGTGTATAAATATTCTTTTTCGATTTGTCTATCAATAGTGATAAATATAAATATATAAAATGATAATATATACATGTAGCTCGACGCTGTGGAAAAATGCTATTGCGTTAAAAATATTAAATAAAAGAGGTAATACAAAATATTCAATTTAATTGACATTATTAATAGTGAATCCACTTTCACGTATTTTTATCGAGGAATACTGAACATAATTTGATCTATATTCCTATCTATGATGTATGGGCATAAATAAATTGGAATAACTAATAATATTAATATACATAGTTAAAAAATTGTGACACATTTAGAATACCTAACCTCTTTGTCTCAAGCATTTCATATCGAAGTGGAACACGCGTTGGCATTTCCCGAACCTCCCGGGAGGTCCTACGTGACGCGCTTTCACTGAAATATTTTTACTATTCATCGTCTTAAGAAGCTAAAACGTTCGCTATGCGAACTCTTTTTTTCCTTCGGCTTTTATGGTCTTTTTTCCTCATTGCAACTCGTGTTAGCGATTATTTAGTGACTTGAAATAGGAATATTGATGTTGTTATTCTGGAACACGAGTTTTTTTATGCCCTGTCATTAAAAACAAACGTTCAATCACCCAGCGGGAATCAACCACCCGGGAATACAGCGTACTGAACACCAGGATGTGAAATCATTATTTTTTTTAATGTGAATGTGTGTTTTTTTAAAGATTTATAAATGAATAGAATTACTATATTAGACTATTGTTATATATACAGGTAAGGTAAAATTAGCGATCTTATGATGACCCCCGTACTAACGGAGAGGAAGTGAAAAGCTTTGGTTTTCACTGGGCATTCCAGCATAGTCGGTTAGCACATACCCCTTGTGTGGGAGACGCGTAAATACGTATTTACACATATAAACAAGGATAAAGGTCAAATCAAAGTCAAACTAACGCTATAATGTTTTTTTCAGTTTTGTTCACTGGTCAAACAACATAATTGATATCTTTCATATCTTTTCCTGGCTTAACTTTATTTTGATATTAGGTATATTATATTTTCGAAGTGGTTTCATTTCATTAAATAAATATTAGCAACACCATATATTTCGCAACAGTTTTTTAAGTGGGTACATCGACCTTGGCTTTATTAAATATTAAACTGAAACTTAATAGGACCTTACTTAGGAACGTCAATACATCCTTCCTGGGGTGAGGTATGTGTATTGGCATATCTAATAAAACGCTGAATGCGATGTACATATATTTCATTTTAGAGATATATAACCATAAATATTACATAACTTTGTTATTCTACAGCGTCGCAGAAAGAAAGTAGAATTACATTAATATTTTTGGATATTTGCTCGATTATAATAATAGGCATAAATTTTGTTTTTTCTTTTAAGTATAATTGGCAAACTAGCAGGAGGCTAACGAACGCTTTTCTTAATTGGACCAAAACAAAAATAAAACTGATAAAACTGCTTAGGATTAATGTTATATCCAAAAAGCGCTTTTCCTGTCAATTAATATCTAAGTAAATAATACCCGAAACCTGTTTTCTTTAAGAGGAAACAGAAAGTCATATTGTGTGAATTCGCCTAATTTGTAAAGGATAACAAACTAGATAAGTAAACTGTTAGATACACATTAACATCCGCCGCGATATCAAATTTCTGAATGCGGCCTTATGCTAATCCCGGTCGTTGTGATTAACCCTGTATAACTCAGCACGGAAAAAAAATCTCGTTATATTCATGATGTTCTGGTGATTACATTACGCAGAAATCCCCAAGCGTTACCTTCGGCTGCGGTTTTGCAATTTAGTTGGTACTGGCATAGAGAAAAATTTGCGGTTGGGGGCCAACGTCATTGAAGTTGGGACGCATGCGTGCGTACAACGCGTCTGGCGCGCTCTTCGAACCCCGCAGTTGATATCGCTGCGTTGCGACTAACCCGCGTTCCACCGCGTCGGGACTGCCGCTCCCCGCTCTCCCCTCACGTCAAAATAACTAATTGATTAACACCCAAACAACTCGAACGAATATGGCGTAAAGTTTACACCACCCAATAAACTTTAATCAACTTTCCGGAACCACTTTTAAGTGATGTGCTTAGGTAGGTAAAGTTTTATTTATTGTAAATTCAGAGCAATCTGTCATCGCAAAGTGACATGAGATGAATGATCGTAAATATTAGAGGTCTTTGTGGTTGGCGTTTTCTGACGAGTCAGCATGACTCGTGTGCTCCTAATGGATTCTCTTCATACACTGCGTAAATAAAATATGAATATTATAAACCTCTGTGAGAGCACAAGCCAGATAAAGTTTATTTAAAACTTTTCCTTGTATATCTTTTATACATAAACACTTTATCTAACTGCTTTTAAAACTTTTTTTGAATGAAGATTATTTTAAATATACATATAGTATATAAAAACGTCGCAAAGGGTTATGATGTGGCAACAAAATCTTTTAAAAAAATTATTTCAGTTAGTGATGTACATATTTTTTTTAGATTAAATATTCAAATATATGTTTTAAATATTTTTTGAAAATAACAAATTTTCAACTTAAAGCAATTCCGCATTGTAGCTCATATTTGAGGATTGATACACAGAGTTTGAAGAACTGTAAAAATGTTTCTTGCCTCAAATACCAAACCAAATTCCTCATTGTTCCAAATATACATTAAATAAACCATATTTTAATCAGACTTTGATAAAATTAATTGATTTGAACTCCTTAATGGCGCGGAAATTACTCGGATCGTACAATTACGGTAATAATTATAGAAAGCCATTAATTTCCGATCAGTACATAATCGCATCGGTTAACTGTATTTTAATTATTTTAATTTTAGGCAAGTATAAATAACATTGAAAGCTACCTCTGAAGTTATATTCAGTACGATATATATTATTTTGGATTAAGACAAGTTAAAAGAGATGCGTTCTCTCTCAGTGTGAGTTTGATTTTTACTTCTATGGAATAAATGGAAATCACCTGATGGAAAATGCCTACCACCGCCCAGTGACATCAGCAATACAATAAGTCAAGCAATCGAATATGTACTAGGTGTTGTGTTATACTTTATTTATTTTTACTGATGTACAACACTGTAACGCTGCATATTTTATATTATAAAATATTTAACATATATTCCCATAAGTTATAAAAACAGTTGTTTTATAAGCAAATTACTTGTCGAAATTACAACATTCTCAGTTATTATGTACGTTTTAAAAACAAAAGGTATTTTCATAATGTCAGTTAAATATTACTTAGAAATGCCATAGTTAGGTATAAGGTAAGAAAATAAACCGAGGTTATGAATAATGTAGTCTCCATTCTTTGATAAAAGTAAAACAATGTTTTGTCCCAGTATTCAAGAATATATTAAAATGTTACGAAATTTCTTTTTTTTATAAACACATATTTTTCATTAAACTAAATCACGTTTAACGACTTAATATTTAGATACATTTTAATTTATGTCGGGTAAGCCTGGAGTGACGTCTGACACGGTATAAAATTCGTCTGCATTTTAATTCACACGTCAATATGTGTTGATCAACAGAGATTATAAAACCGCACAACCGATTGTACTTACATATTTCACATATTTTTAGTGTTGGTGATAATAAAATAAAACCACAACGATTTTATTTTAAAAAGTTACGCTCTACGAGTATTTGCTATATAAATTAAATAAAAATGTAAAATTGTTTGTTTGTATGTAGACGAAATATCCGGAACAAATAAATAAGTAAGTATTCATATCATATAATTTTCTTTATTAATAAATTGTACCCAGGGGAACGAGAAGGATCTCTAGTATATTGATAAAAGCAAATAAAGCATCAATCATTTAATAACAGGCTACTTTGTTAAATATTATATATTTATTTTTGTATCGTTTCTTTGATGAGCAGTTTGTTAAGGGTGTGTTTGAAGGTGCCGCACGTGTGCGTCTGTTACTTTACCCTCTTATCCTCGTCCTTAACGAAAAATGATTACCTATAAATTCAGCTATAAAAACTCCCCTAAACGGAATCATTAACAACATTTTCACATACGATATTTAAAATATGATATTATGTTTCAAAATAAATAAATTAAAATTCGAATATTTTAAAACTTTTAAATATTTGTGCTGGTAATTATTTAATTAGTATTTTTCGATCAATATATGTAAAACTGTATGCCCTAGAAAATAGTGTACTGCTCTGGTTTTACTAAATAAAAAGAAATAAACAAAAGTGTCTCTTTAGAACTAAACGTTCTTCTCACCCCTGACAGTGCTTATATATTTTACCGCTCGCTTCATGTCTCTTTTTCTTAAGCTCTCTTCCAAACATTGTTACATAATATATCGGAACGTTCTTCTCCAAGTACACTTTACTTAAGAATATATGTAACTATGCTCACTTACGACATATACCTTAATTTAAAAGGTATGTGACCTTTTGATAGTAATAAAAAAATATCAGTTATATGCCTTTGTTTCACATTATGAGGTCAAGATGAGAAATACTCACATCGCAGATTGTATAAGGTTTTGTCTGACAAAATAGTTAGCTGTTGAACACATATCTAGTTAAGCGTCGGATAAACAAAAAATGAGTTCGATATATCATTATCTCGAACCTCTACATCCAAGATTTCGAATCATACCAAAAGTATTATCTTTTTTATAAACTAAATCGATATTTCGCGAACAAAACTGCTAATATGTTTGATCCTTGATATTGGTCAATGGAGGATCAAGCTTTTAGACGTATGTACATATGTGGAAGATGTTTCGAAGTCCTTGAGATTTCTTAAAAAGATTGATTCAGAACAATAAATAAGATGATAGGTACTCGATAGATTCGGGGGAAGTTGTTTTAATTTTAGTCATTAGTAAGTACGTATTACTTCCGTTTTGTAACTTAAACTTTAAGCCTAATCAAAAAAGCGTCTTATAAACATTGTGTTACAGCTTAGCAATGTCTCTATTTTGTGTGGCAGAATTTCGTGGATCACACGAAGGCTTATTGTTGAGCATGAGATTAAACATAAATAAATTAAACACATATAACACGGCTCTCTGAGTAGGTACTCAGTCATTACATATTACAATATCAAAGAGCAATATTTAGTATTGTCGTATACCGGTGTGATAGGTGAGTGTAATTACAGTCACGGGACTTGACATCTTAGTTCCAAGGTTTGAAGTGAATTAGTGACTTAGCGAATATGTCATATTTCTTACAGAACCAAAATCTACAAAGAAAATATGAAAGACAATAAAGGCCGAGTTTGAAACCGTAATATTCTATTAATAATCAGATGTTTTACGTAGTGAGACATGTCATCCCAAAATTTACATACAACTGAGTAAACCACGAAAGTTATCTTTAATAACAAAAGTTGTTAAGGCCATACGAATGACTTATTCTGAAATGGAAAATAAATAATTAGTTGTTGAATTATATCATCAAAAATATCACAATACAACGTCTTAATTAAATATTGTTTCAAGCAAATTGTCGTGATTACCTTCCATTAAACTAAATTGAATTTGCCTTTAAATAATATTACCTGCTCATTTTGGTGTGACTTAATTTACGTTTAAGGTGCCATTTTATAAGCTGTGTTATTATTATAACCTTCATTCTAAGATTTTTTTAGAAAGCATAAAAACATTATGAAGTCTTCAAAAATCTTCGTTCAGTCAGTAAAGGTAAATTGGATTGCGAAGTTTAAATTGTAAGTTATGAGGAAAATGTTTCAACGAATGTCATTCATTTTAGGCGTGACTTTTTGTTTGTGCCTTCTTCTTCCTAACAAAGATTCACAACTTTTTATACAAATAATTAATATTTTATTATCTTACGAAATTCATATTTATTTGTAATGGATGTTTTTTAGACATTTTATTGATAATGACATGATATCCTTACCGACATTATAAATGACACAGTAAATGATCGTTATAAATAAATATATAGCAAGCTAAAGCCCTGTCCTTTTCAGTTGACTGATTTGTTTGCACGAAATAGATTTTAGGCGTAAGTGTCCGATACAGACTGACCAATTTGACTCTTGTAAATAAAGTGTAAATATTTATGTCAATAAATATAATTTTTTAATTTTTTTTTCGTGGCTTCGAAGCTTTTTTGATAGTCAAACATCGATTTTATTTTGTTGCAGTTAAGCTGGCTTTGTCGAAGTTTGTCAAACAACGCATACTGCACTTTGTTGGAAACCAATTCTTAATAAACTGGACGTCAATCTTATTTTTGTAACATTTTCATTAAAAATTAAATTACATATGTGTATATCTTATTTATGGATGATTTATTTTTATAAGAATAACAACAGTAATATATAAAATATGTTTGTACAAAGTAATAGTAACAGAAGTAGCAGTATTGATCAGATCATAATTTATTAGTTATAGAATAATTACGAATAATTGAAATAAAGCTAAATATTTATATTCCTCTAATTTCTGTAATTTTTCATAAATCTAAAAAAATAAAATAAAATCCGTTAATGTGACATAAAATATGGTTCTACATACTTACTAGTCACAAGCATATCGATGCCGTCTTTTAATTTGTTTCACAGATACCACCATTATTAAACGCTAAAATATTAATTTTACCAAAAATAAAAGTAAAAGTAAAAACGGTTTATAAATTACTCTTGGTTAAAAGTATAATAATAATGAAAATAGGTTCAGTAGTTTCAGACTTGAATTATTAGACAAAAAAGTTTCATCCTCTTTATATTACATCGTGTGTTACAAGTTCCACCGTTTTGGCATGATTAAATATCATATATCTATCCACCATTTCACATTTTTAATTACAATGATAATATAATATTTAATCATGATTTTGATAATTATATACAGATAGAGACACAATTGAAAATTCTTTTCGGGTAAAAAGTAGTATCATAATACGTCTGCATAAATTTATTTCTTTATACGTTTAGATAGATAAACTTCTCGGCAACGTAACCGAACTAACCGTTTTGCATGCGTTCCCACTTTAAAAATGTATTTAATTAGTTAAACCAACTTTGTCAAGTAATAAAATAGTGTAATAAGATAAAGTAACACCTATTAATTATTGTGTCATTAAGTAAAACCAGTGTTTGATGTGTTTAATAATATAAATAAATAAAAAACATTACAAAAGTTTGAAAAAATAACAGTTTAAATCGCATTTTGTCGCACTATTGACCAATACGCGTAAGCGACGCTGTTTGCACGGCGTTTACGACTTTCTGGGCCTCCACTTTACTGCCACAGTACAACGGTAAAGCATAATTGAGTTATTATTCTTTTGCTAATCGCTTGTAGTGAAGCAGTCACACATTACGTAGCAAATACCAACATCTTGATAATTGTTGTTTATCTTTTCGAAAATATTTAATAATGCCACCGAAAATAAAGTCGTGTGCTGGTTGCTCAAGCAAAATTACAAACAAAGGTCTTCTTAATTGTTTGATTTGTAAGGATACGTATTGTATTGAATGCGCTAATATATCTCACCAGCGTCCTTCTCCGACAGAAAAAGATTCGAAAGATAAATGGAAATGTCTTAAATGTAAAAACAAAGAAGAAAAGGTCTATAATTTGAAAGCATCCACCGCCATGTGTTCGCTCAAATTGACTCAGCCAAGAGGTAGTCACAATAACACCATAAGTGAAAAAGCTGATAATGACTCTTTTGCATCACCCTACGCGTCAAGTTCTGTTGATTCAACACTACTCGCAAGTATTCGAAATGAGATTCAGACTTCAATAGATAATTCAATTAAAAAGACATTAGAATCTACTATAATGAAAGAATTAGCAGTTTTAAAAAGCGAATTGGCCACATTGAGCGATCTTAAACATTGCATAGAATTTCTCAGTGCCGAATACGATCGTTTAAAATCCGACCTTCTGGCTTCTGATGATAAAATTAAAATTTTAAGTAAAGAAAATGCAAATCTTACTTGTAAAGTCAATGATCTCTCTAATAGACTTAACCTAATTGAACAACATTCGCGTGAAACGAACGTGGAGATTAATGGTATACCAGAAAATAAATCTGAAAACTTAAATTCTGTTGTCAAGCAATTATGCGCTGCAATCTCAATACCAATAAACAACTCCGATATTCTGTCCTGTACTAGGGTACGAAAAATAGACGACTCCAACCCAAGACCTCGTGCTGTTATTGTTAAGTTACCGACTTCTAGATCTAGAGATGAAATTTTAGCAGGTGTTACCAAATTCAACAAAAGAAATTTAACGAATAAACTTAACTCTAGTCATCTGGGATACAGTACTAACAAATCGCCAATATATGTCTCCGAACACCTATCACCACATTTTAAAGCTCTTCATGCACGCACTCGAAAAGTTGCACGAGAAAAAGAATACAGATATACTTGGATCCGCAACGGAAGGATATTCGTACGTAAAAATGACCAATCACCTGCCAAGCAAATCAAATGTTACGAATCTCTTGACAACCTTTGAATAAAAAATTACCTAACATAATGTCCGTATAATTATCTGCTTAGAATTCAAGGTCTACTATCAAAACTTTAGAGGAATTAAAACTAAAACCAAATGTATAAGATTGTCTTCATTAACATCCGATTTTGATATAATTGCTGGTACAGAGACATGGCTGGATGACAGTGTCCATGATAGTGAAGTATTTAGTAATAAATATATAGTGTATCGCAGAGACCGCTCATCGACTTCACTTTCTGGCAAATCTGGAGGGGGTGTCTTATTAGCTGTCTCCAAAAATCTTTGTTCTATGCGAATCGAACACTTTGAAAGTTCTCTAGAAGATATGTGGGTCTCTGTTAAGTCTGACGAACCTGGCTCAAAGGAAATTTTATTTTGTGTCCTCTATCTTCCTCCGCCAGTAACAAGTACATCACTGGACTTAATATTAGAAAATATTAGCTTAGTTATGCAATCTCACGCTAGTGATATTATAATTCTGAGTGACTTTAATCTCGGCTTCATAGATTGGTCAGATAAATGTGACGACACCCATATTATGTCTCCTAGTAATTATAACTGTAATCTCGGATACCTATTCGTGGATTTTATGTCACACAATAACTTGTCACAATTTAACAATGTAAAAAATCACAATAACCGAATTCTTGACTTAATTCTGAGTAACAGTGGAGATCTATTCGTGAGTGAAAGCCTTAGGCCATTAACAAAAATCGACTTACATCATCCTGCTTTGGAAATTGACTTTAAACCAAATATTTCTTCTCACATTATTAAAAAACAGTTTGCTTCGCATAATTTTAAAAAAGCCAACTACTCATTAGTTAACTTAAAGTTAAGTCAAATAGATTGGGAACTAGAGCTATCCCATTTTGAAGATGTCGATATGGCCGTTGCAAAATTTTATGATTTGCTTACCATCGTTATCAATTCAACTGTTCCTAAAACAAAACCTCGTAATTTAAAATATCCGTCATGGTTTACGCGCAACTTGATCAAACTTATTGCAGAACGCAACAAAATTCTTACAAGATACAAAATATATAAAAATCCCAGAGACCAGCTAGAACTTAGATTAAGTAGTGATAGAGTGAATTCCTTAACAGTTTCATGTTTTAGCAACTATCTAAATCTCACAGAAGAATCTATTCAAAAAAATCCAAAGAGATTATGGTCCTTTGTGAAAGATCATCGGAAGGATTCTTCATACTTACCAAAAGAAATGTTCCTAGAGAATAAGGTAGCTCACACCGGTGAGGATATTTGTAATTTATTTGCCTCACAGTTTTCATTAGTATTTTCTCCTCCTGATATAAACTTTACGCCAAGTTTATCTGAGTGTTTTCCTCAATTCTCCCTCAATAAAATTAATTTAACCGAAGAAATGATTTCTAAAGCCCTAAAGTCCGTTGACATAAGCAAGGGTGCTGGTCCAGACGGAATTCCTCCAGTATTTATAAAGATGACACGTAAACACTTAACGCTTCCTCTAAAAATATTATTTTCGAAATCCTTACAATCGGCTATATTTCCTGAAATATGGAAAGCTGCTAATATAGTACCAATTTATAAAAAAGGCGATAAGCGTAATGTGAAAAACTACCGTCCAATTTCAATATTGAGTACAATTCCAAAACTCTTTGAAAAACTAATCTGTCCACTTATGACTCAATATTTTAAAAATATTCTATCCGAGCAACAGCATGGCTTTAGACAGAATAGGTCCACAATTAGTAATCTCTTAAACTACGTAACTGATCTTTCCAAGAATGTTGATGATAAAACTCAAATAGATGCTATCTATACTGACTTCAGTAGCGCATTCGATAAGGTAAACCACGCCATATTACTGACAAAATTAGAACATTACGGTATTCATGGTAATCTGTTAGGTTGGGTCAAATCTTACCTAAAAAATCGATCACAGCGTGTTATTACACACGGCTATACTTCTTTTGCATTTGTGCCTACATCTGGTGTTCCCCAAGGGTCTCATCTAGGTCCGATACTTTTCCTAGTTTTTATCAATGATATTTCAAAAGATGTTAAATTTAGTAAGTGCTTAATTTTCGCTGATGACCTAAAAATATATAGGCCTATTAAATCACCATCCGATATTACCCTACTTCAAGCAGATATAGATGCTCTCTCTAAATGGTGCGAAATACACAAAATGGATATCAACATCAATAAATGTGTTCATATCAAATTTACTAGAAACAGAAACCCGATTTCATCCAATTACTCAATTTCTAACACTGTTTTAGTTGAGTCTAATACAATTCGTGACCTGGGCGTAATAATGGATAGTAAATTAAACTTTAATAATCACCTAGATACCATTATACTGAAGGCATGGAAGATGTTAGGTTTTTTAAAACGCACTGGCCAGGACTTCAAAAATATACCTACTTTGCTTTGTGTTTACAATTCCCTTGTAAGATCTCACCTCGAATATGCCTCTTCAATTTGGAACCCGTCTTATAAAATTCATGTCGAAAGATTAGAACGTATACAGCGTAATTTTACCCGTTTTTTAGCTTATAAAGATCGCACTTGTCCGTATCGAGCTAACTATAATACGAGACTAGCTCACTTTAAAATTATATCGCTTGAAATGCGCCGTCAAATCACTGATATCTTGACCTTATACAAGCTAATTCACGGAGATATATCTTCACCTGAATTAATCCAGCATATCAACTTAGCAGTTCCTCGTACTATACCTAGACGTCCAATTGAAAAACCCTTTATCACTGCAACATCTAAAACAAATTTGGGTAAATATGCTCCTATTAACAGACTTATGAATTCGTTTAATGACTTGTCATCTAACGGCGATATTGACATCTTTCACAATAATATAAATTATTTTGTTAAACATTCCAAAGATCTCATAGTTCGATCTCAAACCCTATAAGTAATATGTTTAAGTTTTGTTCTTTTTTAAATTTTATAATTAGCTTTTATGATTTGTTTTAGTTATTTTTAATTTTTAAATTTATTATATAATTTAGTTTAAAATAAGATTTTGTATTTACATAGATTAGTTTGGTTACTAATTTTGAACGTCAATGTTGTTTACACCTATAAAGATGTATCACCTCGAATGTTACCCATATTAAATATATATTTTTTTTTAAGTGTTTAGTGATAAGTCGATGGTGTAACTTTTTACAATAAATAAATAAATAGATAGAGAGAAAAAATTGACAAACACATAGGAAATTTTAAAACATTCGCTTTTATATATAAACAAATTTTTATAGATAAATTTTCGAACGGAAAGACGTCATTTTCTTTTAAATAATGCAAATTTTTATTCGAAAAAACATCAACAACTTCGCTAGCAATTGTAAATACACACAACATTAAAAAAAAAAAAGAATGAATACATAGTCATTACGCCTGTTACTCGGCTACATTGAGTCAGTAACTCTTTTAGGAGACAATGTATTCGTTTAAACAGAAAACATTTAAAGTGTTTTTATAGTAAAACCAAATATGTGCAGCAACGTTTCTATGCAAAAGATTCGACTCAGATAATTAAATTTTTAGAGGATCTCTCGGTGAGAAAAAAGACAGTAGAAATTAGATTAGTAGTATAGTACTTAGTTTTACCAAAATGTATGTTAAAAAATATATAGCATAGTAATAATTTTTTTAAATTACGAATCTTAACATTCTTACTAAATTAGTCTCGTTTTAATATCTATGAGTGTTTACAGGCCTTAGTAAATTAGCACAATAATAAATTCTGATATTGTTCAGATAGTAAATAAAAAATTTCTTTCCTAAAATCCGATTCAAATTCTTTGATATTAAGCAAACAAACTATTCTAAATGTTTGCGGTTGTGGTTTGCTTTGGTCGAGGGGCGGAATTCCTTATAAGATTTATTTGTTTACACTGAGTTGACTTTTTTGAACTCGGCTTTTGTATTCAACGGACAAAATCTGCGTCATACTGAATTTATTTTAGAATTTTCGGGGATCACGTTATTTTTATGGCACATGCAAAGTTTAGGTACACAGGTACAAATATACGTATTTAATGAATCCCATTATATATCAGAATCACGGGTTATCACGAGTTATCGAGATAGACCCCTAAACAAAAATAAACAACTTTTACCTTTATTTCAATTTAATCATCCCTTTAGTTTTGTCCTTACTTTAAAATATGTAGAAAATGCATATATTTAAGACAAAAATAAAGTATAGTAATGTCACCAAAAAAAATGGATAATACTACGAGCATTATTTCAAATGGCGTCGTTAACCGTGACGTTTTGAAGGGAAACTTTTGATGGCAGCACTGCTTCGTCTTGTTAATTTTAATCGCTAATACATAATCTGCAGTAGCAGAGTAATTTTGCTTCAATCAATATCGGCTGTCAGTATTGACTCAATACATAACATTAAAATCATTGTCATAAATGAATGATAAAAGTAATTTATATCAATAGCAAATCATTCTGAACCAACTAAATCTTTATCTCTACACAATGATATCAGTACAAAGGTCAATCCAACGATTACCACTTGACCTTTCGTAGTGACGGGTGTAACTTTTTCATTGCACCGTTCAAAGCGGAGTGAATGAGACGATCTAGCGAACGATGTATTTCATTCTGCCATTATTATCCTGTAGCAAATTGGATAAAAGGCGGATACGCGGCTGCCATCCCACAAATTACGTAGAATGGACTTGCTGTAACTTAACGGTGATATTCTTATCGTTATAACTGATGGTATTGTATTTAATACTGTTGTTTAAGACTTTTTAATTTGGTTCAATGGCGCATTCAGAAGGGGATATAACTCTTCCTCTAGGTCCTTCAAAAACGACATACCTACTTTACAATAATAAAGTTTTGTTTTTCGTATTTTTGAAACGAACCATAATTTATTAAGCTAATTATTTAAAACAGCACAATTTGTCTCACTCTAAACAACAACATATACTACGGTGTTATGTATTATTCTTTATTGTTCATATTGACATAAAACCGTTAAAATATAATATTTTTATGGTGTAGGTTGAGCACTGAAGCGCAAATATCGTGAAACTTTTTTCACGAGACTTAAATGACAGATCGTTCCAATGTGTAATCGTATGAGAAATAATACACGACTAAGTTTTGGCTTTCCTAAAGAATAATTTGTTTTGCTTAACTAAACAACATAAATGTCTCGGTATACAAAATACGGGCAACGATTTGTTAGTGTAGAAGTATGAATTGTATTGGTATAATAAATATAATCTTATGAATTGGGTATCTGTAATGTTAGCACTAAGAAAAATATCGTTTATTTTATATTTTGTGGGCAACCTGATGGCAGGTGACCTTTATAAGAAATAGTAACCAGTCCTTACAATCGGTGGATTGTGGCGGTGGCGACCAATCTTACCTAATATAAACTTACAGTGCCGAAACATGCATAGTAATTGCAATTATGGATCAATTTATGCTGGGAGTATCTTTGAGGATAAAATCAGATATGACGTTGTCCAGAAAAGAATCAGACTATCCGACAAAGCGTGTAATAATGCTAAATAATACAGAAGCATAAGAAAAGATGAGTTCTAGACCTAGGATCGGTAAACCCTCCTAAAAGGCCGATAACTTGAAGTAGGCGATGGGACTGGTGTCAGAAAGTATGTGTCGGAGTACTGGGTGATTAGGCGCTTCTTGAGAGAGACTTTTGTCCAGGAGTGGATTTTGAGTAACCGACTTTGCGATGTGAATTTTCATTTTAATATTTTATTCAAATATATAATTTCAAAAGAAAATATTTTTGAAAAAATATATATAATTGTTTTTTTTTTTTTTTTTTTTATGGTATAGGTGGCAAACGAGCAGGAGGCTCACCTGATGGAAAGTGACTACCACCGCCCATGGACATCTGCAACACCAGGGGACTTGCAGGTGCGTTGCCGGCCTTTCAAAAAGGAGTACGCTCTTTTCTTGAAGGTTCCCAAGTCGTATCGGTTCGGAAAAACCGCCGGCGAAAGCTGGTTCCACAAAGTGGTTGTGCGAGGCAGAAAATGTCTGAGAAATCGCGCTGTTGTGGCTTTTCGGACATCAAGGTGGTGCGGGTGAAACTTAGAATTTTGGCGAGATGTCCGAAGGTGAAATTCAGCAGCCGGGATTAATCCGAACAATTCCTCGGAACATTCCCCGTGAAAAATTCGGTAGAAGATGCAGAGTGATCCGACATCTCTACGCAAAGCCAAAGGATCAAGGAGATCGGAAAGGGCTTGATCGTCGATAACTCGAGCCGCTCTACGTTGGATGCGGTCAAATGGAAGGAGCTGGTACTGGGGAGCACCTGCCCAGAGGTGAGAGCAGTACTCCATGTGAGGCCGAATTTGCGCCTTGTAAAGTTTAAGGCGATGGGCCGACGTGAAATACTGTCTCGCCTTGCTGAGCACGCCCAGCTTTTTTGAAGCCAATTTGGCTTTGCCTTCCAATTGACCGCGGAACTGAACGAGGCTCGAAATATCAACGCCAAGTATTCCGATACTACCTGCAGCGGCTATCGGAATGTTCTCAAATCGTGGAGATACGACAAATGGTGTTTTTTTAGCGGTTAACGCGCAAACTTGCGTCTTTTTGGGGTTGAAATGGACTAGATTTAGCCGGCCCCAATTCGAGACTTCGTTTAATGAAGACTCGATTTCAGACACAAGTTTGTTCCGGTTCTCTTCGACGTTTTCCCGAGAAATATTAGCGCGGCCGGTGTATAAGGTGTCAACGGTACTGTCGTCTGCATAGCAATGAATGTTCCCGATTTGCAACAAATCATTGATATGCAGAAGAAACAGAGTGGGTGATAGAACGCAGCCTTGTGGAACACCAGCATTGACGAATTTTAAGTCAGAGCATGCACCGTCGACAACGACCTTGATGCTCCGATCTGCCAAAAAGCTGGTAATCCAATTGCATAATTTCCCGGGAAGCCCATAGGAAGGAAGCTTCGAAAGAAGCGCTTTGTGCCATACACGATCGAAGGCCTTCGCTATGTCCAAGCTGGCTGCTAATACCTCCCCCTTGCTCTCAACTGCTTCAGCCCACCTGTGAGTAAGGTAAACTAGAAGATCACCAGCTGAGCGACCCCGACGGAAACCGTACTGGCGGTCACTAATCAGCTGATTCTCCTCTAGGTACCGCAGGAGCTGGCAGTTAATAAGGGACTCCATTATCTTGGAGAGCAAGGAGGTGATGGCTATAGGCCTATAATTGGACGGGTCTGAGCGGTTGCCTTTTTTAGGGATCGGATGCACCAAAGCTGTCTTCCAGGAATTCGGGACGACGCCTAATGTGTAGGATTGCCGGAAAAGACGCGTTAAGACCGGTGCCAACTCGGGAGCACATGTCCGTAGCACGATTGGAGGGATACCATCGGGTCCGCTCGACTTATGAATGTCCAAGGAAAGAAGTGCTTTACGAACTGCACTTTGCCGGAATTTAACCTCCGGCATCGTGGTATCACATCGCGGAATTGTTGGTGGAGATTTTCCTTGGTCATCCAGAGTCGAGTTCGACGCGAAGAGAGAGCCTAAAAGATCAGCTTTCTCTTTCGCGGTATGGGCCAATGACTCACCGTCTCTGTGCAGAGATGGAAAAGATGGCTGACAGAAATTCCCTAAGACAGTCTTAGCGAGAGACCAGAACGCTCGTGTTTCTGAAGGGAGACGCACCAGTCTCTCGCCAATTCTGCCAATGTACTCCGTCTTCGCCCTAGCAATCACGTTTTTGAGGGACCTAGAGGCAGAGTTGTATTCCTTTTTACATGCGCTGGTATTTACATCACGAGACGCAGATGCATTAGCCCAGGTTTGATAGCGTTCCCACTTTCGGCGTGATGCCGTTTTGCAGAAGCGACCAAACCAAGGCTGGGACTTGCCACCGATGGGTACTGCAGAGTAAGGAATAAATAGTTCCATACCCTGAAGCACCACATCGGCAACAGAGTCAGCAGCAGCGTTCGGATCATCCGGCGAGAAACAAATCTGCCCCCATGGGTAAGATGCAAAAAAAGACCGCATCCCATCCCAATCTGCTGACCTGTAGTGCCATACTCGGCGGCACCCAACAAAGCGAGGCCGTGAGTACCGCACAACCGGCACTGTACTCCGGACGAGACAGTGGTCAGACGAGCCCAGAGGGGGATCGACGATAACCTGATAGCCATCCGGATGCGAAGTCAGCAGAAGGTCCAACAGGGAAGGTGTATGATCCTCCACATCCGGTATTCGCGTTGGCGAGTTGACCAGTTGTGTCAGATCATATGCTAGAGCGAAGTCAAGAACAGATCTACCCGCATGATCGGTGGTGCGTGAGCCGAGCCATTCTGCGTGGTGAGCATTAAAGTCACCCAGAATAATGATCTCTGCGGATGGAATCTGCTGAAGCACGGAATCCGTAGCCATTTGGACGTGCTCAACCAGTCGGTCGGTTTCGGCATTACCGCTATGGGACCTATAAAGGCACGCATAGATTCGCGGATGGTCATCGCAGTCTACACGCAGCCAGATAATCGATAGATCCTGTCCTTCAAGGCTGCCGAGGCGTCGAGAACAGATATCATCTCTGACGTAAACGCATACCCCAGCTCGTGGTATAAAGGAATGTTCCAATTTGTGCCCAGGGTACGAGAGAAAAGTCGTATCGGCAGGAGAAGATATCTGGGTCTCGGTTAGAAAGAACAAGGCCGGCTTCGCCGTTTCCAGATGGTAGTGAACGGCGTTGAGGTTGGAGTTGAGTCCCCTTATGTTGCAGAAGTCCACAGCGAGGGTGGTAGGGATTGCCTTATGATGCCTGCTCCGCTTGCCTCGAACAGTGGCGAGCGCAAAATTGCCCCCCCCAGAATTCGGAGGGCAGCCTGGGCATCCCTGCTCAGGTGGTGTGATAATTGTGTGCACACTAAGTTCACCAAGTAGATACTTAACATCCAAATATTACATGAATATTTTGTTTAAGTCGTATGTATTATATTTAGTATTTACAGCTATGATTTCTTAAATAAAGTTGATTAAAAATAAAAAAAAAACGCAAACATTTGCCGTTTGCACCATTTTGCTTCAAACAAGCCGAATAATTGAGTTTGCGTGAGCTACTAATTTACTGCTAACACTTACCTATGAACTGGTTCGCATAAACAAGGGCAAAATAATGTTTGATCGCGCTACTTTGACTACAAATAAAATTTCAATGAATAAAAAATCCTGGCAACTAGCAACACAGTACAACACACATGGGAACACGATTGGGTCGAATGTTTTTAAGAATTTTATATATAAATATTCAACTGGTGCATTTGATAAAAGTGCGGATTATATCATTTTATAATTATGAGGTGTCGGATATTTTTCTTAAGATAACTAACTACTCGATTTAATAAAAAACATCATGACTTATGATAATAAGCAAATTATTTTGTGCCTGTCGTCTTGAAAAAATGCTTGATTTTTTACACGTAAATAAAAAACTTTATTGAAAACCTACCTGTCTCTGGTACAAAAATGCCACATAACAAAGTTGATGTTCCATCACTAAGTATGTGAATAGAGTATACACTTTTAAGGTTAGCGAAGTTGTTATTACTTACTAAGTTTTTTGCGCATAGTACTAGACATGCGGGTAATTCACAAGAGCATAAATTTGATTTTACTCTTGGACTTAGTAGAAAAAGGTATTCGCTAATACTTGTTTAATTTTATTTTTCAAGTCCATGTGTAACATGTATGTATGTATTAGTTGTTGGTGTTGTTGTTGTTGTCTCACCAAAATAAAAAGAAAAGCAAGAGCCTTTAAATGTGTCACTGCTACGTGTCTTTCAATTTGAAGAGAATAATTTGAGTTTTTCTAATACGCTACTCCCGAGCCGGTTAGTTGATTCACATAACACACATGTAAGAATTCCCCGAGCTGATTGTACGATGTTTTTAATCACTGAAAATTGACTGTTTAATTAATCTCTTAACGGCTCAAATTTAATTAAATCTATCAAGAAAATCATCGATACATATTAATAATTTACTTATATGCCAGTGACTTGATTCTAGAAATATTTATTGTAAGTGCAATATTTTCATTCCATTAATCAAAATTGCAAATCTGAAACGCCAAGTACAATTTATGTTAAACATTCTACGTTAAAAATGTCAGAGACAGACTGACGTGCTGTTAATAAATAATTTTCTTTAAATATAAATATTACTCGTTTTTTATTTAAACTTTATTGCAATACAAAATTGAATTCCATAAGTCTGGATTTCACGCAACAACATTCGCTAACGGTAAACTTCACTAAGTACTCGAATCGTTTAAAATTAAAGGAATTAATTAATAAATAAGTAGTAAATTGATTGTAACTTTAGTTACAATCACATATATAAATGTGTATGGTACAGAATAACGTTATGTTATATTATGTATACACATTATTCCTTGCACAATATCCTGAGTCATCAAATCCAACAAAATTCAACTCATTTTTTTCTCTTTGTTACTGCTACTTACGCCTTACGTATTAAATTATCCTCATAATGAAAAAGAAACTCAAACTGAAATACCCTTATTTCTATTCGAGAATGTTTCGAAATGCATCGTTTACGATCTCAACTTAACTGAAAAAGAGAAAAAAAAAAACATTTTTGGGAGGTCAAATGGTAATTCAATTAGGGAACTTAAACTCTCTTTGAAATGATAATGAATGAATTTCATTCCTCTTAACGATACTTAAGTCTTCCATGTTTTAAAGCTTATTGTTATTTGACTTTGATATTTTTTAATTCAATACATTGGTTGAGACAATAGCCGACGAATTTCTGCCTTTGTTCAAAGTATAATGTTATGGCTAATAGAAAATAAAAGTGTATGATAAAAATCTATCCTATATTTTTAAAAATATTCTTATTAAAAACAATAAATAATGGAAAAGGAGCATAGGACTGGTCCTACCGTGGTCTTTCCTATGCTTCTTTTCCGTGATTACTAATAATATGAAGAATGGTACGGAAAAACACTGGATACAGAAGGTACCAGCTGGAATAGTACCAATTAGAAAAGGCCTGTGTCCGGTGCCCTTTAAACGCTGATGGATTAATGAAAGAACATAATTATAAATCCTTAAACTTTTATGTCTTTATATCGCTTTGGGTCGGTTTGAAAGGTTAATGATCCTGAGTAATTTGGAGATGAGAGATATTACGGTAGCTGTATACCGTTGGAGCTCCCTTCAATGGCGATGTCTATGTGTTGGTAATTGGATTTATAAGCAAATATTTCTATTAACAATGTTTATTGATTGAAACCATAATAAACTTATTAGACGTAAGATTATTCTTGAGAATACCAATCACCAATAACATCAAAACTTCAGTATGTATATTTAAAAGTTGGTGTAAATTTTCCCTTTGGATATTTTAACTTGAAGAACAAATAAATAAAGCCTCATGTCACACAACCCCCGTCGGGTCTCGAAACGTACACTAAACATAAATATCAACACCTGTACAATTTGAAATATTTGTTTGATTAACATGTATGTCATGTCTGGATAGGGATCAAAGTGACATGGCTAAAATTGAAATTTTTACGAATAACAATGAGTATTAAATAAAATGTAGGTTGAGTTTATTAACATAAGAATTAACAACATTAAATGCTTAATAATATATATATATATATATATATATATATATATATATATATATATATATATATATATATATATACAAATATAAACTAAAACTAGTTACTGTATAAATCTTGAAATTAATATAAAATTTAAATTAAATTAAATCAATTTATATTATGTTATATTTACGTACATGAACATACTTTGAAGTAAAAATAACATAAATCAATAAATTATTCTTATAGTTTCAATCAAGATATTTTAGAATAATTTAATTTAGAAATTATATTATAGTGAACCGTTATTTATTATTAAATGATCTATATGAAAGCGATGATGAGTTGAGGACAAAAATTCAAATGTCAGAGTTGATGATCCCATGAATTATTTTGACGTATAATAGATATCTTCTTTATTCTTTGAAAGTATACTGAACCCATTGATGATACCTAGTATTTTTGATGTAAGCCGTATTATATTCCGGTTTATGTAGAAAATATATAAAAATACTATAATCTATTATATGTATATAGGGGTAATTACCCTTACACATTGGGGTATTAAAAAATACTATTGTAGTGATAATATATAACATTTATGTAAACATCAAAGGAAAAAAACACGTAGGGTTTTGTCCGTATGATGTATTAGCACAGTAGGTACAGAAGATTAATCCTGACGATTGTTTCTTAAAAAATTGACTTGATTCTGGAATGCATATGCTATTGAGAGGGGGAGAGGGGGAGACGAGAATAAAACTTCATTAAAATTTATTCTTTTAATGAAAATACCTATCCTTTTATTACTACTACTAAAGCTTATCGTGAAAGCTTTATATATACAGGTTTGTAACTGTGACCACTTCCTTAATTCTGGCTTTTGAGAATGTCTCGTCAAACCAACCCAATGTTAAGCCAACCCCATAAAAGTTTTATTTGCTGGTACTAATCGTAATAATAAGTAATAAAAGATGAAAAGAATAAAACTTAATAAAGTTACAAAAAACATGCGAAAATGTTTTAAGACGATTACATCGGCCTCAATTATCGGACAATTACGCCAACAGGTTTCAATTTCATTAACGATAAATATTACTTTTTAAGACGTTACTGAAAAGATATATAAATTTATTAAGCCATTTAGCACATTATATAAATCAAATAAAAAAAGGATTATAATTTGATTGACATGAAAAAGGTTTGTATAAAATATAACTTTTATTAAAAAAGCAATTTTTTAAAATTTAGTTTTTTATATAATAACGATTTCAATGATAGTCTATGCTATTATAGATAGTCCTAAGCCCCCAATCAATATGAACCAAAAAAGGTTTAAACTGGTCGACTGGGTAATTAAGTACGGCAATGTGCTTAGCTAATCTGAGCTTGTTTCTATTAATTACCTCAATTAATATTAATGGATTAATCTAATACATAGCGGAAAATCCCGGCCAGGGCGAGAATCGCTTAACAATTAAACAACGCTAAGGCGGCGCAGCGTGATACCAATTATATAGTAAAACCACAATTTATTACAGTTAATAAAATTATTTTAATAAATCAATTAAGTATACTTACTTCATTACCGAACCGTTTATAAGTGCTGTGGACTGTGACGTTTTCAGCTGAAAACGGTAAAATTAAACTGTTAAATAATGCTAAAGTAATTTAAATGAACTCCATGAAACGATATTATTACACACTTGTAAAGCTAGTTTGAAAATAAATGTAATCGAGACTAGATTTTTTTATTACTTTACACATCACAATCACGTCTTCAAAAGTAAGCAAAACATAAAAATCGTAACATAGTTGGTAAGATAGTAATGACTAGAATAATAAATTAAAAACAGAAAAACATGAAACTAATAAATTAATGAAAATGAACAAATTAATATTTTAGAGTAAAAAATTATACTAGAGTTTTGCTTAAGTTCATAATTAGTTAGATCTTCGAATTTTTCATTATAAAATATGCAAGATCTGTCACAGAAAGTGCATAGTTTTTGCTGTTAAAATATTGAACAAACATTGCGTGTTGCTTTCGAGGAGATTTGAACACGTTACTATGTAAGATAGTTTAAATATTTGTTAATATATAACATATTGAACAGATGAGCCAGATCAGGTAAATTAAATAAATTATACATAATTGTTCCCCGACTGAAGATCGCAGTTTAAATTTATTGACCAACTCGAAATTAGCCTTCATAAAGCGTACAAAAAATTGTCAGCATAAGATAAGTCTGATCGATATAAATTATGTGTAAATTACGATTTGGCTTATGAGGCAATAGCGTTAACTTTTTCCAATCTAATGGAGTCATATACAGGGTTATTGGTAACTTGACGTATATCCGTTAGGAGTTGATAGGTGTGACTATTTGCAATAATATTAACCCCCATATGCATAATCCAAAAGTGAACCATTTTTGAGTTATCACGTTTTTTAGTTTTTTTTTTTTTAATTTGTCAAAAATGCAACAACAAACATTAAAAACATAGTTTTATAAAACTAATTTGGTTAAACATAATTTGGATCTAGCTTCTATTTTCAATAATGATGCCTTATAAATTCACCTTTCATGTGATAGATTAAGTTCTAGTTTTGCATCTTACAATCGTTCTCCTCAAGAGAAACGTATACGTCACGGGAATCCTGACAGAAGTGATAACTTAAACTAATCGCTGCCATATGCGTAAGTGAAAGGGAAGCATGCTTCCGATCGCGTTAAGACGCCAGCCTGCCAAGACGGATTGGCGCCGTAACGCCTTATATAACGAAGCGGTTTACCCTTTGATTACAAGTTATCACTTCAAAAATCATATATAGTTTCAAATGTATAAGATATGCAGCATGTACAATACATGTTCCGAGTATCATGTGTAATTTATCCAATTATATCGAATTACAATGAACTTTATTTGTCAGAAAAGTCTAATTATTGAAAAAGCCTATGACATAGCGACTGTGAATTCGGTTTTAACTATTATTACTTTTATTTTTTACATGACAAATGTTACTTTCGTGACACAAGCATAACAAGGCAATTTTGTCTATATGATGACGTAACTCCATGACGCGAGTTAAATAATTAAAATACAGTAGGTATGCTTTTATTCTTAAATTATGTTTAGCTCTTAAATATATACGCTATAATTATTGTAGTTCACTTACTTGATATGAAAACTATAGTTCGCTTAAATTAAACTTTACATCAAAGAGACATTTATAATGGATTACACATAAAAAACGTTAATTTCGTTCGTATCGTTGCCTTCTTTAAACCGAATTCAATCAAAAGATTACT
This sequence comes from Vanessa cardui, assembly GCF_905220365.1. Classification (NCBI taxonomy): domain Eukaryota; kingdom Metazoa; phylum Arthropoda; class Insecta; order Lepidoptera; family Nymphalidae; genus Vanessa; species Vanessa cardui. The sequence goes on along the minus strand of NC_061130.1, from coordinate 9,303,832 downwards.
ACTAAACCACATCACGTGAATCGGTCACATAAGTTATACTTTCGGGATAGACATAGTTTATAAGTCGTATATCAAAACACTTTCCAACAAATTCCGCCAAAGCAGATCTGTCGAACTTAAAAATTTGTATAGAGAAGTCCTCTACGACAAAGCCTCGACTTTAAAGTATGTGCAAAGTGTTACTAAAAGTTTCTTTCATTTAGAAAATATCGGCGATAATAACTATAGTAAGAAGAATATCTGTTTTATTTGTTGGAAAAAATGTGACGTCACATATTGTTATATTACTGGAGTATTAATTGATAAAATATACACTACAATATGCATACATTATACCTTCTAAAACTACTTGACATTATGTTCTATTTAAAGCTATCTCGATAACAAAGTCATGACTTTGTGCAAGCCTGCCTACATCCGGGTCCCGTGCCTATTCTTAATTACTCTACCATCGAACATCAATGTATCGTAAGCGAGTTTAGTAAATACAGGACAATGTATCCTGAATTCCGTGGCTAATCAATACATAAATCTCATCATGTATGTAACTTGCTACCTTTCGTTCTTTTAATAGGTTGGTTCAAAAAGTTAGTTTTATATGTGCCATTTAAAAAATTGTTTTCAAAATAAAAACTAACAGCGTTCCCAAATGTGGTGCAGTCGTGTGAGTGTCTGTATCTCAATCACAGAAGTCCCTTGAGTTATACTGATAATTCTGGAGATACTTTCAATGAGCGTTGTTATTCCGGCAATATCACTCTATTTGGAAATCGATTGCTGTTATTAACATTTCGAAATGGCGTGGTTTTATTAAAAGATTAACACTCAAAGAACTTCACTTTTGAATATTTGACTGAAAAAACAAATAGTGTCCTCTTTTGCGGTAAATATATTAAGATGCTACCGTTTGATTTTGATAATTACAATTATATACTTAATGTCCTATCATATATACTAATATGACATAAAAATGTAAAAAAAAAATGTGAATCTGTGTCTGATTATGTTGCTTTCACGGCTTAATCACTGAATTGATTTTAATTAAATCTAGTTCAAAGGAAGCCTGAATGAAATGCAGACACAAGTTCCTTTTTCACCCTCTGAGGGAGTAATGTCGGCGATAAAGGGTTCTTGAAGTATTTTCATCAAAAACTGAATTTCAAATTGTTAAAATTTACTTTAACTAGTAGTTAATAATTTTATATTCAATAAATAAATAAATCATCATTCCTTAATTCAAAATACTTTGATATACATCAATGAAAATTAAATTTAAATCAGCATACATCGAATACCCCCTCAAAACTATGAAGTGAAATGGCCAATTAATATCGGAATGCAAACCTAAATTGTACTGCAAAATTTGAATATCAGAATTATTAATTCTAGCTCTCATTAAATCATTACAAATATCATATGTTCCGAACGAAACACTGCCATATATCAGATTTATTTTACCTGAATAACACGATAAAACCTAACATAACTTAATCTACCTTAGCTGTTTAGTATTTCGTACATTGTATTAAATATTTAACAACCACGAAGATAAATAATTATTAACAAAGATTTCACCACGGCAACAAATCTTATCGTATAATATATAAAACACAACCTTGAAGCGCAGTTCAAATTGATTTTTATCTACACTAATATTATTAAGAGGAAAACTTTGTTTGTTTGGTTGTAATGAATAGGCTCAAAAACTACTGGACCGATTTTAAAAATTCTTTCACCATTCGAAAGCTAAATTAATCCCGCATAACATAGGCTAAATTTTATTTTGAAAAAAAAAAATAGGGTTCCGTAAGATATTTTGGGTTTTTCGGACAACAAAGGAAAAAATCTACCAAAAAAGTTGTTTTTTTGCGTATGATGCCTAAGCTATAAAGATAGAACTATAAAATGTTCTAACTCCGGTTCTTATAGGGCATAATGGCCTCCGACCCTAAGAATCTCATCAGATTCGTGGCTGATGTTGGTCTGGCTGAGGTGTTGTGATCACGAATTTGAGGTTTATCACAATCGATCCAAGCGCCGGTTGCAGTAATTCTTCAAATGTGACCATGCCTCAGCAATAGGGATATTAGAAGACTGATTATGAACCGTTATCTACGCGGGCGAAGCCGCGGGCGACCGCTAGTGATGGATATAGGTGAAATTTAAGTGACTTTCGTATAGATTATCAATAAATTGAACGGATACTCGTTTGTCTGTCCGGAGTTAGCAAAGACTAATTGGTATGAGTTTCCAACAACATCTGAACATGAGCGTTTACTTTTTGTTATCTGTTCCAGTTTCCAATATGAAATTTAGTTACGGATTGTCCTAGTTTTTAGATAAATTTGACCGACGAATATTGTTTTTTGTTATTATATATTTCAACAACAAACAAAACTGTTTTGTAAAGTTCTTGTATAGAATCAGTGAAATAAATGTGTCAACATATAATGGTTATAAAAGAAAAAGTTTATTCCACAAATATAACAATATAACTAATATTCTTTATTTTTTTATATAAAATAAAATGTCAAGTGAATTTAAAATGGTATATATATTGGAATATTTTATTTATTTTTAAGAGACCTATAACTTATGGTTAAAATTTAATTTATTTTAAAAATACTTTGAAGCTATTATAGCTCACTAGAAAAATAGAAAAATCTAGTGATAGATTCAGTTGCTCACTAGTCCATAAAAACGTAAGTACTATAGATACTCATGCACAGAGTACTATTACTAAAACAAAGAAAAAACAGTGTAACTGTTCAACTTGTATAAAATACACTAATCATTTCTTAAATTGAAATACCAAGCCGTGAGTAATTGTCAAATTCTGTCTCCAACTGTTTGGTTTCAATTAAATATAATGGGCACGGCCCTTAAGGACTAATTTAATGAAATATTTGTAGAGCTGATGGATATCCCTTAAGTGAAATATCCGTAGAATAATTATGTGACCTTGCTCGCCTGAAATAAATAATTAATAAGGCGTATTATGAGCCCAAAGTTAACAAAAAGTCTAACATAAAGTATGAAAAATCTTTTGAATTTATTTTATAAGTTGATAATTTATACTGATTGTGGTGATGTTGAATATTATTAATATTCCGTTTCCGCTGGATCTGTACAACCTTTGCCAAATTATATGATAATTTAATTAAACATTGTTAAGACACAATATATAAAGCCGCCTGTACCGATATAATATGTTTTTTTTAATACATTTACCTTTTTTTATATTTTTATAGCTTTTTCCGTCTTTTTAACGATTGTCGTTCTATTTCAAATTATTTACGCAAAAACCTTAAAAAATTATGTGCCTAAAACTTATTTAAGAATCTTTCCGTTTATTAGTGAAAACCTCATGAAAATTCGCTCAATAGTTTTAGAGTTTATCGCAAACATACAGACAGACGCGGCCAGGGGACTTTGTTTTATAATATGTAGTGATACTTCGTACGCATTTTAATCTTATAAAAATCACTAGAGTAACATAATCCCAATGCTACTTTCCGCTTTGAAGCTAATTAAATAAAACTTGGTATCGATAATTCCATTCATTTGAGACTGTGACCCGTGTCTGACTGTTATATATAGAATAATTGTGTTTATATTTATAAAACAAAAAACAATCAATATAATCTACATAAATGCGAAAATAACTCTGTATGTATTTTTATTTCTTTTTTGTGTGTTGATTTTTCACAGCCAAACCACTATATTGAATTTGACATAAAGAAACCTAGATATCTAAGGAAAAACATAAGACTTATGCCTTACACCTGCCTGGGAACCCCTAAAATACAAACGAAGCCGCAGACAAAAGCTAGTTATTTATATTTTAAGTTAACATAACCAAACAGAATTACATGTTCCGGTTCAATCCCCGACCTTACTGTTACCTATTACTTGGCATATGATCTCAAAGCATGTAGCGTCGAATCTCCTGGAATTATGCTGGTTGAGCATTTACTGCTATTCTATTCTCTTCATGCTTTGAGCTAACATAACAAGATGCTATTAGTTACAAACTATTGTAAATTAAATACAAGTCAAAATCGGAAAATTGTGAAAAATATTAATTCATTAATAACACAAGTCAACACGGTTTTTGAGTCTGAGTTCTGTGGTGCTGATTTTGTTTAATTATGTCTTACCAAACAACGAAAAAATAATTTTATCTAATAAAGTATGCTTTTGTAGCAACTAGAACGAATTTTAAAAATTTTAAGAACTTCAAATTTTTTTAATTCTGTTAAATTAAGAATTAAAAAATAGAACTTTAATTTATTTGTTAATAATATTTTTTTACAAGGAAAAATAAAGGTAAACCACTAAACACACAAAAAAAATACAGAAACTATTTTAAAAATGAACATTTTTTGTTTTTCTTCAATGTAGGTAGTAGGAATTTAGACTGACTGTAGACAGACTGACAGGTCAACAAAAAAATTTTTTTTTTGTTGACCTGTCTAATATATATTTATTGTTTAGACAAGTAGTTTTTTTTAAATTTACAATCCAAAAGTGCTAACCATTCGCTGGTAACATCGAATATTGCTTGGTTTTACTGTTGAAATAGTAGCTATCTAATAAACGAGGCTGATTCTAGTCGTATAAAAGCTGTAGATTTTAGACTTTGACATCATACTATAAACGTACTATAAACGGGTACACTGTAAACTGTTTCAAAATATTTTGACTGAAGTTGCTAAGGTTCATCGGTTTCTGTATTAATTAAAAGATTATTTAATTTATACAGAAACAATTATCTCGATGGTATAATTATTTTAGGTATTCAACTTACACATTCAATATCCCTTCATGTGTATAGTTATATATAATAACCATCGGTTATAATCGTGTTAAGTTTATCGTGCATTAACTACAAAATGTACGAAAGCAAAACAATGATTTAAATCCCATACCAGGGAGTTACAATTAAACCCTGAAAATAGTGCTTAGCATTAATAGTTATCAACTTGCCTAAACTTGCGATTAATAGGCATGGATATAATTATTTAACTGTTACACAGCTCGTGATAAACTCAACCCATTTTGATGAGATAAAATATCTTAAAAGTGGGAGTATTCCCATGACTTATTTCGTTTCAGTAATACTTAAATTATTTAAATTATCATTGACATAAGTGTAGATTTACAATTTTGAAGATCACCTCGTTGAAGATATTTATTTTATTTTGACTATTTATTTCTTTTCGGGAAACCAATAGTACATTAGAATAGTATTACTGTACAGTATTACAAAAAAAATAAAATAAAACCAATAAACCCTCCACTGCTACCAAATTGTGAAAAAAATACCATCATATTTTGATTATGATCAAATAGCTCTACAAAGGGCAGTTTTTCAAAAATAATAGACGAACATTTTTACTGTATCCATTTGTATATCTTCTTTTATATAATATAACAAATTTAATGATATGATTTTTATTAATTCGCAGATAAATAGGCGGTGAAACATGGGCCAAGTGGCAAGTGGAGCAAAATCCGCATTGTGGATATCTCTTCTGCATGGATGCCTTTTTCTCATTGGTACGTACGGAACTTATTATCACGAGGGTTCAGAGAGGTCATTAGGCTGAAGCGCATAAACGAAAAAGATAATATTTTAATATGTTATAACATTATTAATAAATATGTTGTATGTATTATACTGTGCTACAATTTTTAAACTTAAATAATTTTCCTTTTGCCTGCATAACTAAGTCTTAATTGACTGATCCAATTAAGGTTGTTATCTTAAATAGTTTGGTGACAGGGCTTTGTTCAGGTCAACTTTGTTGGAGACCACTTATCAATTATCGAATCGACAAACATGAATAATTTCTAATGCTGAGTTTCGGATTGAAGGGCGAATAAGTCAATAAAATTAAACGCTGTGTTTACGTAACATCTTTAATTTTAATTCGACGCTTATGGATGATAATATTTAAAATTCAAGAAGCGTCAACGCCATAAGATGGAGGCGATTACTAACCATCAGAAGCCTCATTAATTTTTCTTCATTACTATAAAAAATTTAAACATAAAAAAATTCTCACTCTAAAGTTCGAGGTAATATTTTTGTTATTTCGTTATTGATTTTGGATGCAATTATAAAAACATTTTATTTTCCTATCTAACAACAATGAAAATAAAATGAACAAAAGAGCATGAAAATAAAACAATAATCTTAAAAAATGTCACAAATAAATGAAATAGATAAATAAAAATTTTAGCAAAAAGAAAAACCGACTTCAAACAAAACACTATTTTAAAACAAATGAATATGCACGAAAAAGTAATAAAAATAATTGCGTATTCAACATATTTTTTAGAGTCTTCCTAAGTTAAATGAAATGAAAAATATTAGACTACTTAAAAGTCGATTTACGATTATATAATGTAGTTATAGTTATTGGTATATTTGGAGCCGGTGTCAGCCAGGACAGAACTGTGCTCAGAACCTTACCAAACTTTCACCAAATTACCCTTGAAGTATATATTTTATAATAAAAAAAGAATTATCAAAATTGGTTAACGTGATTTTCAGTTATTCACCTATTTGTCGCGCATATACATAATGCAAATTTAAGACTTATGTCGTTTTCATATGGATACCATCATCGGAAAAAAATAAAAAAAAAAATGGGACCCCACGGGAAGCACTACCTTTCAAACAAAAAAAAATTATCAAAATCGGTCCACCCAGTGAAAAGTTATGAGGTAACAAACATAAAAAAAAAAAAAAAAAGAACAGACGAATTGATAACCTCCTCCTTTTGGAAGTCGGTTGAAAATAAAAGATGATAAGCCGACCGTGATTGATTTTTTCTGTATCTATGCCAAATATAGGCCTAGTCCGATTTCCTTTCACGAACGAAGTTGTAAATAATTCTCTGACTTGGAGACTTTGTATTTATTTCTATCCGGTCCAGTTACTCTGAATGTATAGTTCAATAAGATTGCTATAAAGTTGAATGAAGTGGCATCCTCTTTGTATCTTTAAAAAGCCCTAAGGTTATTAATTTTTAAGAGAGCGTCGTGTGTCGACATCTTTCAATGTTTATGACATTTCCTTTTTCGCATAATAAATGTTCTATTACGATGTAAACACGATCTCCGTCGCTCGAAAACCTCTTTGTTCTTTAAGTGCTTGGCATTGTAGTGTAAGACGAAACCAGACATGACTCGTTATTTGGTTAACAAAATAGCTAATACTTTTAAATAAAAAATCAATACCTCTTTTTTATCTGTTTGATAATGATATTAAAAATGTAAAAAAGAAAACTCAAAAATCTATTTAATAGTCAACTAAACAATATTCTATCACTATTTTACACATTTTCCTGTAATATTTGAAAGTAAAATTCTATGCAGATATTAATCGGAATGAATCTTCTTTCATAGCTGGTTCCGGTACAGACGCTCCGTTAGATAACACGACGATGGATATTTCATCACAGAGGTTCCGTTCTGAATTCCTTCAAGAGTGGCATGGTGCACAGGACGCTCCATATTTCGACCCTAGTACCCCAAGAAATATTACCGGTCTCGTTGGACATCCAGTTAGATTATTGTGCAGAGTTAAGAATCTTCAAAATAGAACTGTGAGTATAACATACATAAGCTATTGGGTTTAGTTTATATATATTAATTATACTATGCATGCCTGCTTAATTTTTATTTCAAGTATTGTAGTCATAATAGTAGATTGCAGTTTTTTTAAATATTTTTTGAATTAATTTTAACCACGAAAATAAAAATCGCGACAAATTATTTAATTGTTATCCAAACTGTAATCGTACATACCTACATCATTAAAATATGCTTCTAAATTGAGTTGCAAGATTTCATCCTTACATGTAATAAATAACTGTAACTATTATCGGATATAGATAGATTAGAGAGTTGTTCATTAATTACTAATTGCTACCGGATTTCTAAGATTACTAAAATATTTGATCACATTCAATGAAGTAATCCATTATTCTAAAGGCAATGTATTTATGTATATATCAGACATTAAAGTTAATCCGTTAGGTATAATCGTGTTTGAATTTATTTGATAGCTCAAAATTAAAAGTATAAAGGAACTGAATTAAAGTTGAAGTGTACTATTGTAAGAGTATTATGTATTTATTTATATAAACAATGAATACATACAAAACGGTTAGTAGCAATATTGACGCCCTGCACGTCTGCTATCAAGCTTGAAATCATAACATCTTAACATGATAGTCAGTAGTAGTTTACAACAAAAATTACGTGAATGTTATATGATAGCAATAAACATCAGTTAAAAAATAACAGACAGATTATAAAAAAATATCGTAATCGGTACAATTTATTTTATAAAATTGGCCGCCAAAATACTCTTTTCAACAGCCTAAGTTTCATCTCTTTGTTATATCCTATTCAGGCTATTTTCTAAATCGCCAACAATTTATTTCACCATAGAATCAGTATCTAATAAATTGGGGCCATGTTTATTCGGCACGAACATAAAATGTTCAGTGATATGGGCTCTAGAGGTTTTATATTTATGATTAGCTTTTCTGATAGCGATCGCCTCGGTTCTAAAGTGCGCACTTAAGCATCCTATTGATAAAGCGTAAACTGCAAATACCCTCAGACTCCATTATATCTCGTACGAAAAGACGTTGATTTTAAATTAACGTCTGAACTTAAATGTTTATCGATGTATTTTTGGGATTATTTTATTTTTCTTCGAATAAAGGTTTTTATTGGGAATTTACGTGGGTGTTGTTTTAAAGTATAGTTTTATTTTTTTGAGTACCTCGACGTCGGTCGATAATATACGAGTAGACATTACGTATGTATATATCCTATTTTTATTAATTTTCCATCCAAATAACCTTGAACACACAGTTTCAGAGAATTGTTCTGCTACTCGTAACTCGTTTTCAATTCATTATCTGTCAAGTTTTCTTTCAATCTATCATATCAAATTTGTATTGCCTTATGCACATAATCCAAAAAAATCCTTCAATAATCGATTCGTAAATTTTTCTCTGAACACTCTTGAAGATCACACCCGTGCATGTAACATTTATAGATTGAGATATTTTGTAGGAAAGTTGCAATTTTGGCTAGTAGTCACAACACAGTTGTGTTTGAGTTTTTGAAGGAGAAAATAAAATGTTTTATCGTCTCTATTAATAAGTTTAATAAATAAACTATCTAAATATATAGTATATAAATATATATGTGTGTGCGTATAGCCATATATATGAAATATGTATAAACACTTACAAATATAAAATTATTGGGTATGTATAGAACATAATATGTAGTATATTTTAATTTGTTCATTAAGTCATATAATTATATCAATATATGATTCATATATATTTGCACATACAAATGTTAACTTTACTGGAAAGATAATATAGAATATTTATGTCGTTAAGAAAATATTATTTCGCAAATATAATAAATTTATAGCTCTCTCTCAGTTATACAAGTACCACGAGTAAGATAACAAAGCAGGTTTGATGAATTTCGCTCATAAAATCCTACTTTGCATTTTATACACATTGCTTGCCGTCGAAGGACAAAGTTTTTAAAGTAATTGGAATTCATTCAAAAGTTTATATGTATCTTTAATGTTTGATTTGCAAGTATCGAGGGGTCGTTTTAAATAACGTCACTTCTTGTATCAGTCTGTATTACATTTTCAAATATTTTAGGACTTAAAGTAACGTTAAAAATGCCTACACACCTCAAATATATTTTATAAGTTTCAATGACTTGAAATTAAGATCGTCGATTCTTTTGTTTTTTGGAAAAAAAGGTTCTTTAAGTATCACTGTGCTTTGCCTTTTTCTTCTTAACGCCAAATTAATGACCATAAAAAGAGACAACAAAATTATATTAATGTCTTTTAACTATACAATTTAAAAGAAAACTGGTGTATGAATTTTATAATACGTAAGGGAAGTGTTTGTAGTATTTTTCCTTATAATACAGATATGTTAAGTCACAAAGGCGCATCTCACCACGCAAAATTACGTCCTACCTTAGAATAGGTGTCGTTCGTGTACAAAATAGCTAAGTGCGCTTGAAATAACTAATAGCGATACCAAAACATTAGATTTTATTACTCGCTGATAAAATAACATACAGTAGTGCCTTTTTGAGTGACCAAGTAAGTGAAGTGACTTAGTCAAAAATCGACCCCCATTACATGCATACCTATATACGTACTTTGTATCCTAAAGTAGGTGTTTGATAATTACATTAATTTGTAATAATAGATGTTTCATTACAAAAAAAAAATACATTAAATTTAAACCATACTAACATTTACTAATTTAATACCAAACTAATTTACTTTAGATTAATATAACCAAGAAAGGAGAAAATCATTTTTAACAATAAAATAACTTTTAAACTGTAACATAGTTATGAAAGTATGGAAAGTTTTATAAAATCGAGCAAAGAATTTAGTACCTAAGTTTTATAAATGCAAATTATTGTTGCTGCAAGGATAACAAGATTTAGTTGTCTAGATTAATTTAACTTACTATCTAGATATCGAGAAGGCTGAGAGGATAGAGCTCGTGAATCTCGAATGAGAGTCGTCGATTCTAATCTATGTAACATCCATAGAATTATTAAAATTGATTCATTTTATTAATGATACAAATTATTTGTATTAACAAGACAGAAATATTTTGATATTTGTACTTCAATATTTTCAGTACAAGTTGTATTTCAGTATAAGTTGTATTTCTTTCTTTCATTTCTTATTCTTTGTTGAGAAATAATTTGACCTGTTTTTCTTTTAGTTCGATATTCATTGCTGCTTGTATACGTATATATATTTTCTTGCGTTTTTTAGTCGTTATTGGAGTCATTGTATAGTACACTTAAATACAATATTATTATAATGAAGCAACAACAACGGACAAAACTTTTTAGAACTTATTTTTCAATGCGAGAATAACAATAGCGAGATTTTTAAACAGTGTTATTTTTTATATAGGTTTCATGGGTGCGACATCGCGACATCCATCTTTTAACAGTAGGCCGGTACACTTATACATCCGATCAGCGTTTTGAAGCTCAACACAAGCCAAGGTCTGAAGAGTGGGCGCTTCGTATACGCAGTCCACAGCGACGAGATTCAGGCCAATATGAGTGTCAAATATCAACAACACCACCGATAGGCCATCCCGTATTTCTTAACATTGTTGGTGAGTCTGCCGTAAAAATGTTTGAAATTTGTAATATTTTATGATGAAATGTATTTATATATAATCTGGGCGATCTTTGTTAGCTACGCTGATAAATGACCAAGAACATATAGTTTTTACGAAAAAAAATATAAATAATCATATTCTATTATAATATTTTTGTTTTAAAATTTCACGTACAAGGAAAAAACTTCAGGCCGACCAATTTAAATTGCGCGTATATGTTATGATACGATTTAAAAAACATAAATTGATTTAACTAATAGCTGTTATTTACGAATGAGTCCATTTATAGTATGTTGTCATGAATATTTTGAGGATTATATTTTTTCCTAGAACCAGAAACAACGATATCAAGTGGTGCAGAATTATTCATACAAGCGGGATCGACTATTAATCTAACTTGTACGGTTCGACATACACCAGAACCACCCACCTCGATAACATGGACTCACGGAGATCAGGTAAGGATAACCAGGACACCCAAACCATCTTCAAATTTTTAAAAAGATTCAAGTATAGAATAACGCCTTCCTCAAAATTATAATAAGGAATGACATTTTATATATGATTAAATTTTAAACGATACCAGTGATCAGTTAGGTAATAAAAATATTATGTCGTCTGTATTTTTATTAGATAGTAGAAGACAGAAGTTTGTGACGAAAATTTTAAGCGTTAGTAATTTTATGATATATTTTATACCTGTAAAAATGTTTTCAATATTCTCACGAAACCGCTCGCAATTTTCTATATCTAAGTGATATCTATTTCTGTTGGAAATAAAGTGTAGTGTACGACATTATATAGAATTGGCGCAGGTTGAATCTCTTGGGATACACTCCAGCAAAATAACAAGACTCAAGTATTGCTTTGAATTTATAGTTCATAAACAAAATTGAGTCAAAAAAGGCCAATTACTAGAACACCTGAGTCATAAACATTACGGGTTCAAGCGCGGGTAAGCACCTCAGATTTTAATGTTTGATTTGTTCTTTATAACCGGCGGTGAAAAAACCAAGTGAATCTTATTTTATGGTTAAGTGACCGTTTTTAGGTATAATATAATAAAATATATTCATGAAAAGGGGGAAAATGAACGGGCAGTTTTTGATTTACTTATTCGTCCCAAAATATACATCCTTATCAAAATACCATATTAAGTTTAGAACGTTTTCAGTAAAGTAATATTGATTTTTTTGTTCGAGCTACTAGATAGTTACAATTACAAATATACATTAAATCACGAGGTGAAGAAAAGTTCAAAAAATTATACTTGAACAAAGTTCAAGTGAATTTAAATTGAACTTAAAAAAAAATAATCTGGAATCATAATGTCTTAAGGTTTTAAAATAATTTACCAAATCGCCACGAAGGTAACATTTAGTATAAACATATCAGATTCATGTGTACAGATCTTACTTAAAAGTTTAAGCCCTGTTAAATAATAAAATTTACTTATAAGAGAAAAAAAAATGATTTATTTTATTAATTTTGCATATATTAAATTATAAATATGATAAAAATTATTTATTTAAATAAAAATTACACGAAAAATTCTATAAAAGTGACTTCTTAAGCTATTAATAAACATCAACATTGAAAACTTTGAATTAAGCACTTATGGAAAACCTGCATTTCAGAAATAAAAAAGTAGAAAGTAAACGTAAAGTAAGAGCCAGTAAACTCTGCTACAATATACATTGGTAGATACAGTTTTATTGAAATTATACATATTATGCAGGTTACCTCGCGGTGTTTATCTTTACCATTGAGCATTTACTCGTCATCATAGGATATGATGAACGCATTCTAACCATAAAACCATCTTGGACCAAGGAGCAATAAAGTGCCTAATGATAAATGCAGAATGTCAATTTTAATGCTAAACCTTATACGTATCCTAATACCAATTTAAACGAATAAATTTTATATAAACTAAAAATGTGTGATATTTACCCTAAATATGTAAAGGTATGTTAGGCTTCTAAAACACCGTTCCATATTGTTTCTATTTCCATTAAACGTTATTCGTTGAACTCTTTTAAAAATGCATGTCTTGTTATCATTTATCAAAGTTCAAAACCTTAGCGTGCGTGATTTAGCTTGCGTTTACCCTTCCATACTTAGTTTATACTTTAATCGACATCGATGTAATGCTTAAAATAAATTTAATAAATTCCATGAAGAAATATTTTAATGTATATTTCAATGCAAATCAGCCGTACATAATCTTAATTATATTCCAATGGAACAGAATTCATATGGCAATTTACGTTGAACAACAGTTTTTTTCTAAATTAAGTCTTAATTTCAAAATTCTAATGCTTTATATCGCGACATCGCTTTCTATAATTTGAACCTGCCAACGATTTTAGTAATTTGAGAGAATAATTAGTGAAATGTCCCTCTACAGTATTGAATACAAGTTGACAATTAATCATATTTGGTAAACCTTCGTCGATATTATAAATTATTAATTTAATCAACTTCTTATCTTTGTTTTCTTAGATTTTCGCGATTATTACACATTGAAATAAAACTAGTTTTAACGGATTTAAATCGCGTATATTAATTATTTTTATCATCCCGACGTTTCGAGCACTTTACAGCGTTCGTGGTCACGGGTAAACCTTATTTTTGTCTATAAAATTTTAAAAAACGTTTAATCGTAATACTTTTTATTTACTTATATTTGTGTTAATATTATTGGCAAAATGGAGCTATAGTGTTCTGCCTTCGCAAAGTTCAGTTTTTTTAACTTAGGAGTAAGTGTACTCGTAGTGTATGTAGTGTAAAAAGAAAATAGTAAGCATTGCTTTACCTAATAAACGAAATAATATTTTTTGTACAATTAATCTTTCGGTTATCAGGCTCCACATGAAATAAATTCTGTCGTTTAATAGGTATCGTTAAACTTATTAATTATATTATTAGGTATATATTATATAGAATAATAAATTTAGTACCATTATAGACATTTAGTACATAGAAGGTTTAAATTTGTTATTAAATATGTTCGCGGTTGACGCACCTCCACAAAATTGTTAAGGTAGGGAAATTGTTAAATAGCAAGCGCCGAAGTGACAGGTGTCAAACTATGAAAATATTATGTCGACTAATAGTGTAACACGGGTAAAAAGAAACTTCCCGTGGTACTAGTGGATAGCTTGGTAGTTGTATGGGAATATTTGTACTCATGTATTAATAAAGTAGTACGTGCAATGAACATTGTTGAAAGCTATTGTGCATCACTAGTTAAGTTATAATGTTCATACTGAGCTAATATGAAGATGACAAATTATCAATTTATAAACTTATTATAGACAATAATAAGTTCATTGAATTTGGATTCATTTATTATGCGAATAATTGAGATGTATAGGTTAAATAAAAAAAAAAAACTGACAACAGCTAAATAGGTTTCATTAACTTGTCTTACAAATATTTTTAATTTAATTCATTCAGTTAGCGGTAATGATATAATTATAATGTTGATCTTTATAGTATTTCCAAGTGCTGTAGTATGAGGAACAAATCTTGATACAATAAAAATATAAGCTAACCATTTTACGATAAGAATTACTAATTACTCCAATTTAATATCCTGGATATGGCGATGAAGAGAAACATCCTCATTACCTCATTATATTTTTCCCCATAATGTCTCGAATGAGGTTCACCATCCGTTGATGACAAAGCATGACAAAAAATCAATCAAATTTCATTTAAGCATGTACGCAAAATATTCTGTAATATATATGTATGTTAGAAAAACTCTACTGGAGAATAATTGGTAAAAACCAGGTCAGTTGGTTTGATGAGACATTTCAGCAGATACATACCTGAATAATAATACGAATTATTAATGTATCGCCCTAAATACACAGCAATATATGTGATTATAATTATACCGTTATAATCGGACGTCGTCGCAGTTACTAAATATATAATAAGTTGAGAACTGAATACCATTAGAGATTTTATATTTAGTACCCTGGAGTACCTGTTGTATCGAAAGTATTATAGTAAGTTTGTTCTTACTACCAATCAAGATATTGATATACATATTTAGCCAGAAGAACAATAGTTTGAATGAATAAAAAAATGTTAACCTTTTTGCATAATAAATCATCACTTCCGAAGATTAACACCCTAACTACAGACAAACTATGTTTTTATAATATTAGTGTAGATTAGAGTATCGACCTTAATAATTACCATATCGGTTTCTATAGAAAATTTAGCAGTATATTTATTACTTTATTCTTTAAGGAAAAATATCACTTGAATTCTTTTGAAACGAAATCGCCTGACATTAATACCTAAAATGAACAAACGAGCCGGCTTAAGCACTGAATCCTTCCCACTGAAAAGGAATTGTATTGTTTTAAAAGCGACCATTAAATATTTTTATCTACATTTCACATTAAAATTAATTCGTTATAAGATATTATACTATTATTAAATTATTTTCTGTTACGTATATTTAATTTTAATTTGTCTGTGTACAAACTGAAAAATTAATATCGCAACAATAATTATAAACTATAACCGACTTAGTGCATTGGGTTAAAAAATATTTTATAAATCTTATCTAATTCTCAACTTTTGTTTTATTACATACAGATAATAAACTTCGATTCAGCTCGAGGTGGAATATCGCTGGTGACGGAAAAAGGTCTTAAGAGTACAAGCCGGCTACTTGTTCAACGAGCGAGAGGGTCTGATGCCGGAGCCTACTCATGTGGACCCAACAACGCTCCGCCAGCTTCGATCAGAGTACATGTACTATCCGGTAAGGGAATTATCTTAAAAAAAGTTATAAAAAACTATTAATATAAAAGTGATTCAAATTTAAACATACTGATTTATGAAATGATTTAGTTTTACTTCAAAAGAAGGAATAATACATACACGCACTAATAATCAACAAAGATCATTAGTGCATCTTAGCGTATTATCAATAAAATGTATACAATAGGTGGTCATACAAAGTATTACATGCCAACCGGGTGACTGATTTCGTAGGTTACCAAATTATTATATAATAATATAATAATTTGGTAATATAATAAAATAATAACCGATACATATTAAACTTATTAAAATTGAGGTTATTTTACAACGTTAATTTAAATTTATTTTTTCTTTGCTTCTCAGTTTTACCACTTTTGTATAAAATTATAACAACTACAGCCAACACTAATAAATCTTTCCAATTTGAACACGTCTCGTCCAATATTCTAATAAAATTTCTATGGTTTTCATGGAGCTAAGGCCATACGATCATCTTAACCGTTTTAAGCCCGATTAGCTCATATAAGAATAATATCATTTGAAATGATCACTTTGAAAATTTTAATGAGAAGATCTAGAAACTATGTAAAGAAATTGTACTAAATAAATTACGATTCCAAGTAAAACTGTTAGGTTACGGGAATAAGTAGAAGTTATAATTGGTAGCTTCGTTATAACTTATGACATCACACTTTATAGCTGATGTTCGAAATGCCAAGCAGTTACATGTTCTAAAATAGAAATAAGAAGGTCTTAAGGTCTTATGTGTATGAATTTACTTATTTAATTTTACGAAAATGTGTCTCACGTTAATATCGTTGGCATTGAGAAATAAAGCACTTAAAAAAAGTATAATTTATACAACTCCAAACAATATGAAGTCCTAACATTAATTGATCAATTTTTTAACTAACTTCAATAAAGAAGTAATCACTTGATGTTTTGTGTTTTTATTATTCCCATTTGATTAAATGTGTATATTTCAAGGTCAATCAGCATTTCATTTCTTAAAGTAGAAAAGAATTCCCTTGTTTCATATAAAGCAGAACATGCAAACCATTAACAACATTTCTTTGTTTTAGGTGAACATCCAGCAGCGATGCAGCAAGGCTGTGCGATATCATGCCTAGACTTATCCGTGTCAGTTATTGTATCTATATTAACATTATATAATTTATTGCCTAAGCACTTGCTATTCGGAACGTGAACTTAGAAAGTATTTAAAAAATATATTTATACTTGATACAGTCAGCTACAAAATATTACATTACAAACAGTATAATAATTTCAGTTAATTTTTGAAAAGCTTTCGACGGTGGATCTTTTTTTAATGTAAGTAGATTGTGGCTGACTGTATACAAAAGTTATGAAGTGAATGAAATTAGAAATACAAAAAAAAATATTGTTAACTTTTAAATAATAAGGTTCGAGTGATAATTATCTTTGTTCAATGCAAGTTTTAATAAATATACGGTCCATTATCTTAAAATATGTATACAGCTAACTACGTCTAAACGAGATATCTTAGAATCATTATATGTAATTTACGACTATTAATAAACTAGTTAAGGTGTTACGAGCATAGGAAAAAGTAAAGTATCAGCCTGTAAATTTCCCACTGCCCGGCTAGGGCCACCTCTCCGACTAAGGAGAGGGTTTGGAACATATTCCACCACGCTGTTCCAATGCCGGTTGGTGGAATGCACATGTGGCCTAATTTCGATGAAATTATACACATGTAGGTTTCCTCACAATGTTTTCCTTCACCGCCGAGCACGAGATGAATTATAAACACAATTAAGCATATATACATATAAAGTGGTGTTTACCTGGGTTTGAACCCGAAGTCATCGGTTAAGATGAACGCGTTCTTACCACTAAGCCATCTCAGTTACGAGCATATTTATTTTTGACAACAATTTGTATTGGCATTTTTTAAAACACCTGGCACCAAGCGAAGCGAAAACTACTGTAAAAACTACATCAAAGAGGCACTTCAGTCACTTCAGACATAACTATAAAACAAGTTAAAAAAACTTTTTTCATGTCTATATTTAGGAATTTTCTTTATATTTATATTGCTTACAACTGGCTAGACCAAATAAAAAAAAGGAAAAGCGTGCGAACTCTATTAATAATTAAACCGCCAATTATTGTTCTTTTTGGGTGGGGACGGTATTGAAGGTCGATATTGGCGCGACTTGTAATTTGTTAAAAGTGTTCTGTGAGTTGTTTTGGACTTATAACCTAATTGACTAAGAAGTTTACTTCAATATGTATGATCTGGTGATTTGTTTATGTAATGATAAATTTGAAGTTAAAACTTTTTTTTGTTTTATTAGAAAATTGTTTAATTATTTAAAATTCTCTTTTTTTAATCTTTCTCATTTCTCGACGCTACATTATATAAAAAATGCAAGATTTATTAAATTAATTTAAAATAATTGATACATATGTATTCACCAACCCGTTGTAATATCATGGTGGAATACACTCCAAGCCTTTCTCCTTGAAGGGAGAAAGGCCGTAGGCCAGCAGTGGCAAATTTACAGGCTGTTTCAATTATTTGATAGAAATAGCTTGTAAATTTCTGATGATTGAAGATTATTTTTGAGTTATCAATTCAAGAATAAGCTTATATTAAATTCATTTTATTTTGATGATGTTCAATGTAAGTTCTTGATGAATGAAGCATCATTTTTAAAACGCAGTGATTTATTTATTAATATAAAAATTGTTAAATGTATAAAACGAAACAATATTTATATAAACACATATGTATTTGTAAGATAAATATTATCCCATTTTTAGTGTTGATAGAGTTAAATTTTATTAACTTATACATAATGTTCTTAGTGTAAATATGTAAAATATAAAATTTTTGTAAATATTTTCTTCAAATATAATATAACAATTTGTAAATATTCTCAAAATATATTTCATTTTATTTTATCTGTGCTATGACGTTACTCATTCACATGAAAAACTGAAATAAACATTGATCTTTTCGATTTTAACATCATAAAAAATCTAAAAAAACCCTAATGTATAAGAGCGTGTAAAATCTCAGAAGTAGTCCCAAATCCTTACAAATAATATACTGACGAACTCTTGAGCGTTGACGTGGGTAACACAAGCTTCTAAATATTGTATTCCTTTGAAGGATCGAAACTATTTTTTGCGGGGAAAAATCAGCAATATAAGATAAAACGTAAACAAAGCCTACTTTTTTCCGATTATATGACAAGATTTGTGGTATCGAAATAAAATATTGCAAATTATGGGCGCAAAATATCTCCTAACGTGTTCTAAACTCATTAACGTAACAAATAATAAAATACAGTGTTTTAATTGAATAAATATAATTGTTCTGATGTTTTTTTTTTAGTATAAAATATTAATAAATGAAAGTAGCTAATTTTCCAAGCCCTTACATTTCATTTATACTATATTATATAGTAATACTAATTGGATAATATTCATCACAATAAAAAATTCAACTTTATTATTTCTTATCAAGACTCCGTTATTCTGTCACTTTTCCGTACTATAAATTCCGTATTGTAAATCGAAAAAAAGAAAAAAAAAAAGACTGCGATATTAAATAAAATAGAATTAAAGCTATTTCAATAGATTTCAAAACCTCCAGATATTCCGTTCTGACATAACCTTAAGATTATTTTGGCGCTGGACTGTAAAAAAACGAGAAACCGTCTTAAGTCGATATACATTTTGTAATCGGATTGTGATTTATCGATGTTCATTTATCGCAGTCCGTTAACGCGTTTTCCTCTCTGCCAATATATTATCAGATTGAGTTTAAGATATAAAACGAAATTTTATAATCATTTCAGAATCGATGAGGGTTTTTGGGAAGTTTTTATTAATTGATTATATCTTTTTTTTTTAAACAAGCTGATCTTAATCTTTTTGCCTATAATATTAGTAATAACAGTATTACTAAGTCAATACCATAGTAATACTAGCTATTATCACACTTCCAAAGCAACAAAACATTGTTTGCCTAGTGTTGAAATAACAAGAGAATGAAAATAAATTCCCAGGTGGGTAAACGAAGGAACAATTACGAAATATTAGAAGTGTAATTAGGTTTATTCACACTATCAACATTTGTAGATCTTAATAATAATATAATGTCTATTTTTTTACGCGATATTTTCAATTTGTACTGTCTACATTTGATTATTCTTACATTCTTTTTTCATCTGTCAGTTTTAATCTGAATTATTCTTACAGAAACAAATAGTCAAGTTAAAATATATAAAATATAATGGAACTAAGTTTTGGTACATGTATATTATGTATTAAAAAATTACTTTCATATAAAATCATTAAATTACAATGTCAAAATTACTGGTATAAATCCCGTGTAAAACAATAATAAAAAATAATTTTGAGTAACTTTATATGACCGTCAACAACAACAACAACGTTAACAACATGAAATGCTTAAATATATACAAATATGAACTAAAACTAGTTACTGTATAAATCTTGACAGCATGGAATGGTGGCAAGAATGCTATCAGCATTTCCCCGTTGAATCGCAATTCCGATCCTCTGGGCAAAAAACGAACCAGCCCTCCTGTCACCAGTGGAGGCAATGAGTAGTACTGTCATATATAATATATAAATAATTTTGTTGTGTAGTATTTTATCTCAAAATAATTCATTTCATAATGACGAAAACAAAATAGAAAGTATCTTATTCAAATAGGCCTTAAAAGTGCGTTTAAATCAGCACGTTACAGAATTTCAGTACCTCAATATATAGATATTTTCAGTAGAATTTTTAGAGATTCTTCTAAAAATATCTGGCAAGTAGTCAGTAGTGCCTATTCTTTTCGAATAAAATAGTCAGCCATGTATAATTTAATTGCTATGTCGCATAAAAGAACGCATTTTACGTATTTTTTTTAATTGTGTCATAATTGCAATCTATTTATCTTTTTTCAAATAAGATTTACATTGATAGGTAGACTTAAAATGTGTACCGAATATTCATAAAGAAGCATTTATCTTACCCTAAGAAAGTATTTACTTCGAAAAGTAATGTAATTTGGCTTTTATAAGTTTTTTTCTCGCGTTCAAATGATTCTCGATTCTATCAAAATATCGATGTTATTGTAAATATAGGTATATAATATTATTGTAAGCGTATTGTGATGCAAATGATTTCCTATATTATTAAAAACATCCCCAAGTTAGTCTCAGGCTCCAAGGCCATAAAGAGATAATTATAAATACAGTTTCAGAAACTTCTTGTCAATTGGTTTAAGAATAATATTTAATACTTGTTCCACACGTGTTGCGCAAAATATTTGAAAAAAGGAGAATTTTAATATAATGTAAATATTTAAAAGAAATAAAATTTCGTTATAAAATTATTTTTGTGTATTATTTCAACCTTATTCCATTTGTTACGGGTCGTCAATTAAATTACAGATCTTGTTCACACATCCCTTTATTACATTCGATCAGTCACAGAATTGTTGAACGCCAGGAGGGTTTTGCATTTATATCTTAAGCAGGCACCTTACCATACCTTGCACGGCTAGTCATCGGAGATGGATTTCGGTTATATACGGATATGCTTGGTAACCAAAAAGGCGTGTCGTTAGGCTAGTCAACAAAAGAAAAAAAAAACAATGTTTAACTATCTGCCTAACAGCGTTCAAAACAGACTTAATGTAAGTTTATACAATAAAAAACTCACCCCATGCAATAATCCGCTACCACATAAGTTTTGGTACATGTATATTATGTATTAAAAAATTACTTTCATATAAAATCATTAAATTACAATGTCAAAATTACTGGTATAAATCCCGTGTAAAACAATAATAAAAAATAATTTTGAGTAACTTTATATGACCGTCAACAACAACAACAACGTTAACAACATGAAATGCTTAAATATATACAAATATGAACTAAAACTAGTTACTGTATAAATCTTGACAGCATGGAATGGTGGCAAGAATGCTATCAGCATTTCCCCGTTGAATCGCAATTCCGATCCTCTGGGCAAAAAACGAACCAGCCCTCCTGTCACCAGTGGAGGCAATGAGTAGTACTGTCATATATAATATATAAATAATTTTGTTGTGTAGTATTTTATCTCAAAATAATTCATTTCATAATGACGAAAACAAAATAGAAAGTATCTTATTCAAATAGGCCTTAAAAGTGCGTTTAAATCAGCACGTTACAGAATTTCAGTACCTCAATATATAGATATTTTCAGTAGAATTTTTAGAGATTCTTCTAAAAATATCTGGCAAGTAGTCAGTAGTGCCTATTCTTTTCGAATAAAATAGTCAGCCATGTATAATTTAATTGCTATGTCGCATAAAAGAACGCATTTTACGTATTTTTTTTAATTGTGTCATAATTGCAATCTATTTATCTTTTTTCAAATAAGATTTACATTGATAGGTAGACTTAAAATGTGCACCGAATATTCATAAAGAAGCATTTATCTTACCCTAAGAAAGTATTTACTTCGAAAAGTAATGTAATTTGGCTTTTATAAGTTTTTTTCTCGCGTTCAAATGATTCTCGATTCTATCAAAATATCGATGTTATTGTAAATATAGGTATATAATATTATTGTAAGCGTATTGTGATGCAAATGATTTCCTATATTATTAAAAACATCCCCAAGTTAGTCTCAGGCTCCAAGGCCATAAAGAGATAATTATAAATACAGTTTCAGAAACTTCTTGTCAATTGGTTTAAGAATAATATTTAATACTTGTTCCACACGTGTTGCGCAAAATATTTGAAAAAAGGAGAATTTTAATATAATGTAAATATTTAAAAGAAATAAAATTTCGTTATAAAATTATTTTTGTGTATTATTTCAACCTTATTCCATTTGTTACGGGTCGTCAATTAAATTACAGATCTTGTTCACACATCCCTTTATTACATTCGATCAGTCACAGAATTGTTGAACGCCAGGAGGGTTTTGCATTTATATCTTAAGCAGGCACCTTACCATACCTTGCACGGCTAGTCATCGGAGATGGATTTCGGTTATATACGGATATGCTTGGTAACCAAAAAGGCGTGTCGTTAGGCTAGTCAACAAAAGAAAAAAAAAACAATGTTTAACTATCTGCCTAACAGCGTTCAAAACAGACTTAATGTAAGTTTATACAATAAAAAACTCACCCCATGCAATAATCCGCTACCACATAACACTGTTTTTAACAATTTAAACTATTTTAATACATTATACAATTACATTATTGTCGGTACATTGATGTTTCTTATGGTTCAAGAGACACACAACCGAACAAAGAAAGTGCACGACCTCAAATGACCTAATCTCGGTACATATTTAAATAATTACAAATTCACAATAATTTTAAAACAATCTTAAAATAAAATCAGAAAAGGTAAGTATTTCTGGTTCGCTTGAGGATTGAACCCGAGACTCACGGCGCCGGCGATGTTATTCCGTACACAACACCGTTGCGCTATTGACGCTTAATCTCCTTACAAGACCCGAACAATATGTCATATCACATTAAAAAAATAAACTCAGTGGTAATAGTTAAGTAGTGTAAGTATAAAAAGTTAAATCTTTCAACCGTTCTAGTACGTTCCACCGTTGTCTGGAGTTTTCCTACTTATTAGTTACCTCGACACTCGATTAATTTTTAGTATCTGTATTTAGCCGATAAGCTTGAGTTAATAAGGTAACAACGGCGCGATTTTTTGGAGAAGTGCTGATTACGTCAATTAGCGTACTAATTTTTCAATTATATCTTTAAATACTTGATTCGTAAAAAATATTTTATCGTTTAAAGAATTTTAAGATTAATTAATGTAAACTTAATGAAAATATGATAGGTATAAATTGATAACCTTAAAATAAAACGTAGCTTTGTAGCTTTTTTGTAATAATTGTATCTGGCATGCACTAATTATTATTATACAGTAATTTTATTCAAAATTAGAATACATTCTTATTACACAAGTTATGGATATTATTAAAAACCATATTACTTTATTTTTAAAAATAAAATTTCAAAACGAATGCATGTAGCCATTTCAAAATTAAAAACCGAAGTTGTTCAAAGTATTGACACCTCAAAACATTTCTATTTTTATGCTCCTTTCTAGAAGCCTCGTATTTATATCCGGAGCAATCATAACGATTGCACAGAAACAACTTGTTTTCCAATGATGATATAAGTTATATGGTGTACATTTTCTCATAATTATATATAAAAAAAAAAATCAATGATTATTGTTTATTGTAAAAATTATCTTATACATGTTGCACGTACATTCATTCCGTTAAAATATCCAGGGTACTACTGTCAGTAAATCTCATTGGTCAGACTGTTGTTCTGTCATCCATGCATCCATCCATCAGCCCATTTCCGTCCACTGCTGGACATAGGCCTCTCCAATTGCACGCCACTGAGATCGTTCTTGGGCTACTCCCATCCAGCTCCTGCCAGCCGTCTTGCGTAAGTCGTCACTCCACCGTGCCTGAGGACGTCCTACGTTTGCCGAGACGCGGTCTCCACTCTAGAACACGTTTCCCCCAACGGTTATCGGTTCTGCGGCAAATATGGCCAGCCCACTGCCACTTCAGCTTACTAATCCGGTGGGCTATGTCGATGACTTTGGTTCTCTGGTGGATCGCCTCATTTCTGATGCGATCCCGCAGAGAAACGCCGAGCATAGCCCTTTCCATAGCACGCTGAGCGACTTTAAACTGGTGGACCAGCCTTGCCGTGAGTGTCCACGTTTCGGCTCCGTATGTCATAACGGGTAGGACGCACTGGTTGAAGACTTTCGTCTTAAGGCACTGTGGGATCGACGATGTAAAGATTCGACGTATTTTTCCAAACGCTGCCCAACCTAGCTGAATTCTTCTATTCACCTCGTCCTCAAGGTTGTTTCTACCAAATCGCAAAGTGTGCCCAAGGTAGAAATATTTTTGAACAACTTCAAGGACGGTACCGTGTATTGCAATCGGTTCCGGTAGAACATGTTCATTGAACATGACCTTGGTTTTATCCAAGTTCATCCGTAGGCCGATACGCATAGAAGAATCAGCCAGATCGTTCAGCATTTGTTGTAGGTCCTGCAGCGTTTCTGCCACGATGACGATGTCGTCTGCGAATCTCAAGTGATGTATTCGCCATTGATGTTGATGCCACATTCTTTCCAGTTCAGCGTCTTGAACATATCCTCCATTGCATTAGTGAACAATTTGGGGGAAATAACGTCCCCTTGTCTCACTCCTCGATGCAATGGTATGGGATTTGTTTGCTGATTCTGTACTCGGACAGACATGGTGGCGGCTTCGTAGAGACATCTTATCACTTGGATATATCGCCAATCAACTTGGCAACGCTGCAGGGACTCCAGAACAGCCCAGATTTCAACCGAGTCAAAGGCCTTCTCATAGTCCACGAATGCAAGACACAGGGGCCGATTATACTCTTGGGACTTCTGTGTAATCCGCCGCACTGTGTGGATGTGGTCTATGGTGGCGTATCCGGTCCGAAACCCAGCCTGTTCTGGGGGTTGGAATTCGTCGAATCTTCGCGCAAGACGGTTCGTGATCACTCTTGAAAACAGCTTATAGACGTGACTCAGTAGGGATATGGGACGATAATTCTTCAGCAGGGTTTTGTCTCCCTTTTTGAAGAACAGGACGACCACAGAGTTAAAAAGATATTGGAGTTCCTTGAATACCGGATTACCTCCTGCTTTTAATAACTCTATAGTAATACCGTCCTCTCCAGGGGCTTTTCCATTTTTAAGCTGTTTAAGAGCAATCTCGCTTTCGCTAACACTGACTTCAGGCAGGTCTTCTGAGAAATGGTGTGTTAATGTAGCTCTAGAATCCTCATTTTCGGGATCAGGTCGAAGGTAGAAGTCCTCTACTTCCGAAAGAACTGCCGTCTTGGAAGAAACGACTTCTCCACTTGATGTGGTCAACTTCGTCAGGCGGTTCCTTCCAAGAGATTGTACAAACACCTTAGACCCCCGATTCTGCTCGATTGCTCTTTCAATCGTAAGAGTATTGGAGCACCGAAGGTCGTGTCGTACGCGCTTGCTGATCTCTCTGATCTGTTTAGTTGCCGCTTCTCTGACGAAGTGACAGGTGGGTTTTCACGTCGTTTCTTCATTAGCCCTAAAGTCTCTTCTGAAAGTTTGGACTTCCTGCACTTACGCTGCATGCCACAAAATCTTGTACCTTCTTCCCTGAGAATTCGAACTACATGGTCTGGTTTACGTCTGTTGTGGTTTTCACGGAAGCGAATCGGTTCTCCAGGTTTGACTGGAACGTTTTAGATCCCGCAATGGGTTGGAGCAGCTTTGGTCGGAGCGTGGACTTCATCAGACGGACGCGCTCGGCCCTAAAATCGATATTCAGAGAGCCTCGGACAAGTCGGTGATCACTACCTGTATTGAACCTGTTGATCACAGAGACGTCTCT
The DNA here is from genome assembly GCF_905220365.1 of Vanessa cardui. Classification (NCBI taxonomy): domain Eukaryota; kingdom Metazoa; phylum Arthropoda; class Insecta; order Lepidoptera; family Nymphalidae; genus Vanessa; species Vanessa cardui. The sequence continues at coordinate 9,277,303 of NC_061130.1, read as the reverse complement.
GAATATGTGCCTCTTGTCTGTCATGATGAAGTCTATCTCATTTTTGGCCATAGTGTCGGGGCTTTGCCACGTGCCACTTCCTTTGGGGCTGTTTGTTGAAGAAGAAGTTCATCAAGAAGAGCCCCTCCCGTTCGAGGAAGTTGACAAGCATTTGCCCCCTATGATTCCTACTTCCAAATCCATGGGGTCCTACTACAGATTCGCTGCAATTCTGTACTCCCACTTTAGCGTTCAAGTCCCCCATGACAACGTTGTAGTGGGTTTTCGTGGTGAAGTGGAGGGCCCTCGATATATCATCGAACAATTCTTCCACTTCATCATCCGAGTGTGTCGAGGTCGGTGCGTACGCTTGCACTACCTTGAGGCTGTACCTCTCGGTGAGCTTTATAATGAGGTACGCTACCCTGTTCGACACACTGGAGATTTCCACAACGTTGCCAGCTAGGGACTTATTTACCAGAAACCCAACGCCACCTTGGGATTGTTGGTCTCCCTCTCGGAAGTACATTAGGTGGCCCGAATCGAGGGTTACGGTGTCCTCTCCCTCTCTCCGGACTTCACATAGCCCTAATATGTGCCACCTAATTTTCCCAAGTTCTATCTCAAGTTGCGCTAGATGCGAGTCAAGCCGTAGCGTGCATCCGTTGTTCGTCGCAAGGGTCAGTCGGTTGTGGTGGCCTCCCATAGCCCGGTGATTCTTAGTACCCCCCGTCCCGCCGCTACCATCATCGCCACAATTCTATTAATTTATGTAAATTTTTCAAGAAATGGATTAAACGGGAACATACGTAGGTGGCCATTACTCAGAGATACCGGTAATGTAAGAAATATTGATTACTTACCTTTTTATATCTCTTGAGCCTGTAATTATACTGGCTGACTCACTCATCAAACCAGAAACAAACAATACTACACGTAATTTGCTTTATGGCTGTATAATATATGACGAGTGAATATATACAGACAAAAGCCCTATCCACTAATTATGACTTAATATCTATAATAAATAATAATAAATGAATTGACTCTTTAGTAAAATTCCTTAACTTGATTTTATAGCCTTCTTTAATTAAATAAATGTACGCTAGCAATTAATTATGAAATAAGTTAAAAAAAACCTTTACTAAGATAATATTTGATTAATTTTATTAATTCAGTAAAATAACGACTTTTTGGTATGTTTCAGTTTCTAATTTTCATTTAAATAATTAAAACACCGTGTTCTCTAAAAAAAAAATACAAAAATACCTACTTAGTAGACCATTTAATTAATGTTAATTTCATCTTTTATTTATACAAGATGAGTTATTTTATCTTAATATTTTACTGAATAAATAGATTTTTTAATTTTGTTATCTATTAGAGAAAAATTACTGGCTGACGTATTCTTATGTAATAATTAAATATTTTAATGTATTGTTTATTTCCAAAACAATGGATTAAAAAAGTAATTATTTATTTCCAATCTTTGAGGTAACGTTTTACAAATACATCATTATTTTTGTTTATGAATATCGTTTGTATATTATGCAAATAAATAAATCACATTAATAAATATTGTTTTTTATATAACATATTACAATACACCAAATATTTGTATTGCAAAATATTAAGGACTTATGCTACGTTTAAATATTCGTTAGCGGTTTCAGTGCGGCAACTTTTCAAATTGCATTTCCGAGCAATATAACGTGAGGTAACCAGCGGTTAATGAACTCAACTAACCAATGTGTGGCGTTTGTCAGTTGAATTTGGCGTTTCATTTTGTGATAATATTTATGATAATACCTTTCGCGCACGCCTTTCCACGGTGAAGTATCGGCTTAAATCAGTATGAATGACGCTTATACAACTGAGTGCCACTGACACGTCGAATGTAGCTAGTTATATGGTAAAAACCAAAAAATAAGATTATATTTTTAATAAACGGTAATTTAAACGTAAACTATTTATGGAACAGATCCTGGATATACTTTTAATTAGTACGCGTTATAATGCCGCTGTAAGAGCCGCTAGCTTAAAATACATTTAGAGAGATTGTAAATATACTAAAAATTGCGAGCATTGATCTATTTTCAATAAAACCGCATACATATTCAATAGTTCATACTTTTTGTTAGCTTTCGCTAGTGTTTTTATAATTTGAATTAATAAGCGTGTCGGATTTAAAACAATAGACAGTTTATAATTTTGTAAAATTAAATATAAATTAAAGATCTGCTCAATTATTCAATACCGTATTAATACATAGATACATCATTATTACATAGTATAAAACAAAGTCGCTTTCTCTGTCCTTATATCCTTATGTAAGCTTAAATAATTAAAGCTTCGAGACGGATTTTGAAGCGGTTTTTTTAATAGATAGAGTGATTCGAGAAGAAAGTTTTTATATATAATACATGGAAAAATTAGTAAAGAAACACTGATAATAATTTTAGTTTCAACTGTGATGTCATACTATTGCACCCGTGCGAAGCCGGGAAAAAATAAAGAATAAAATAATCTATCAACAAACGAAAAATTAAAAACAAACCTTTTTTCTCTTATATATTTTATGGTGATTAAAATATGAATAAAATATAATCCAAATCAAATTAAACAAATTAATAATTAAACTTAGTTGTGGTCGTATAAAATCAATTTATAAAATATTTGTCTTTAATATCTAGTTGTATATTAAGAAAGTGGCTACTGCTTTCACAGTTATTTAACACCTGACATACATACATATATCTTCTTCTATCTAACTTTAGAAGTCAAATGAATTATTCCAAGGTTGAGGCAACATTTCATTATTCCTTTTCTTCCACAGTTCTATTGTCATCAAGAAAAATTATAGACACATATAATGTGATCTTTCATTTGTTAAGAGGATATAGTACACCTATTATTCAATACAAGATTATACAGACGATAATAAAGAGTGAAACTTGTTAACTTTCAGGCAATATATATTACATGCATATATAATTGTAATTAACTAACATATGTTTTTTTGATGTTGAAAAGGAGTAACTAATGCGTTCCTTGCCGGTTCTTCTCGGTAGAGCCTACTTTCCGAAACGGTTGTTTTGATTTTACTAGATATTTATATATATATATATCAAATTTATAATTGCTACTTGTAAATGACGTTCAAACATATACATTTCGCGTTGTATATGTTAGTATTCATATTAACGAAAGATTTACAAACGACAGCACTTACTGGCGTCTAAACATGACTTTAATTTATCGCCAAGAACAATACAAGAGAAAAGAGGTTTAGTTGATTTATATAACCCTTTAAACTTTAGCTTACATTAATTACGAGGTCAAACGTGCCTCGGAACTACAGTTTGACTAACAGCAGAATGGAGAAGTTGGTGAAATGCTACATTTTGATGAATTAGTGTTACGAACCCAGTTCTAGAACTTTCTATGCGTAAAAACCCTTGCGAATACCGCGTTGAAACCGTTTCGATGTTACGAATGTATTGAGTTTTGTATAAAAAGTGTTAATATTGTTATGTGAAAATTTACTTTGTACGAATAGATTTCAGTTTTCCGCTACAACTTTTCCTCTTTTTTATCATGTTATAAGTGTCCAATTTCTAAAGAAACATTATTAGTACACCATATAAACCATCTACAGAGAGTAAATTTAAAAATTCAAGTCTCTTATTTCAAAAATATAGGATTTCGTACAAACTTCTAAACTGCATTTTACCCCTTTTGGTGTGGAGTTTCGTAAAATCTTTTCTTAGCGGATGTCTACACCGTATAAAGAACCTACCAAATTTCGAGTTTTTTAGGTGTAGTTCCTGAGATTTCGTGATTAATCAGTGACCTTACGCTTTTATACATTAATAGAAAATAATGATTGTGATATAAGTTATATTAAATAATCTTATTTCTAAATTAAAATTTAGCATTTCCGATTAACTTGAATGGAGACCTAATTTACAAATAAAATTAAACCGTTTTTTTTTAAATATAGACATATCATTTACTTCTTGATCAAAACACTAATCATCTAAATCAAATTTCTAAAAGAAAACACTCTGACGTGGTAAAAGAACCTGCCAAAAGTGTGGTGTTTTTTTATGTTAAAGTGTGTGTGTGTGTGTTTTACCCCTAGGCATGAAGCCGGGACTGGCAACTATAATGAGATAAGATGAATATAAATTGCTAGAACAGGTGATATCAACGATAAATTTACTGGTTCAAATTTTCTCTCTCTCATACTTGCTAGTGAAGGAACTCGTTTGGAACGCTGATTGTAATTTCGCTTTGTGCATTAATTACAAATTTAATCAACGAAAGCATTAAAATTTATTTTTATAATTTTATCAAATAAAAACGAGTTACATGTAATGGCAAAAACACGAATCACTACGAAACCCTTTTCCGGACGGCCGAAACGACCCCACATCAATTGTAGAGAAAACCTCGGCGAAGAAATTAATTCCATCGTCGATTCCTAACACCGATTGCATCAATTTATCTAAAAGCCAGAACGGTTTAATTACACTTGAATATTGAAATCGGTCAGGACATATCGTTCAACTTTTTGGGTTACAATATCTTCTTAATTTTTAAGGATTATTTTACAAATATCCCAAACTGGTCTGTTTAATTAAATTCGATTTAATTAAAGTTGTTCTGGTATTAGCGAATATATTTCCATCGAATTGTCATGGTTTTTTGGAATGTTATTGGACAAAAGTATACATTTTAACTGAAAAAGTATTAGAAAGTATGTTTACTTGAAACATCGGTATAAAATATATATTTTGATCACACGTAATTATTAAATATCAGACCTGGCGCTTTGTATACCGAGACAAATTATGTAACTAACAAAATTTTTTGACGCTTCTATTTTTCTAATTACTTGTTATTTATTTATATTCGTAGGTTATAACCATAAAGTCATTCTAACATTACTAACATGACCTAGCGTTATTATTTGGAAAAGTAAATAACGAGAAATTTAATTTACTAAAAAATATAACTATAATAGTAAAGGAAATTAAACCTTTAATAATAAAATTATTACATTGTGTTGAATTATTTTTACATAAGACAAACAAAGTATCTTTAATATTGCTGACATTTATTAAACTTTTTCAAATAGACTGAAGTCCGGTGACAAAATAAGTCCAAATAAGCAAACGCGTAATTTTAAAAGGACCATCACAAGTTCAATTTAATAAACATTTTGATAAAATATGAAATACACAAACAACTTTCTTTGTAGGCATCCCGAAATATATAGCGCTCACGAATAATCCTCAACCGTGCATTTTTCCTGAAACATTTTTACAGGATAACTTCATGTATACAGGTCCCCATTTCCGACTTACTTATCCTGCTCTTGTGCGTTACATATTTTATTTTGATATGAAAATCTCAAAAGGCTCTTGTACAATTTACTCTAGTATATATTTTTCGAGAAGGGAAATAAAATGTCAAACGACACAACTTAGGGAAAGTATATAATGTCATTATTGTTTCATAATCTTGAAGCAAGTGTCTTTTCGCAAGCTCCTTGATGATAAGGTTTCGTAATCGTCGCTTAGAATGTTTTAAATATTTAAGTCGTGGATAACGTTGCCCATGATTGATTATGCGTAACCAGTAAATATGCCCCCGTGCAGACAGGGTTTGATCTCACGTATTGGAAGAAAAGTGACGTAAGTCTGTTCAGCACAACGTATCTTCCCTTACTGATTTATTAGGCGACGGAGGAGTTGCGCGCATAAATTACGTTAAAGAATACGTAGAAAAATATATTGCAAGTACTTCCTTTCTGCTATTTAATATGTTGATATCAATAAAATAATCTTGTGATGGATAGCTTAGTAACAAAAATTAAATCAGGAGTTTTTTTATAGGCAATTTATTAAAGAGGAACACTCTATAATTTAGAATTCGAAGAATATCCATTTCGAATGATTTTTGGTCTGAATTTGTATTTATTTCTTACGTTACGAGTTAAAACAAAACTTTTAAATTAAAGAGACAGACAGTTGTGCCTTAACCAAGATATTATTTAATATGTACCAAGTCTGTCTAGGTTTCTTACGTATCTAAATAACCATTTATTTATATAGTTTACCTGCTTGTGTGATAGATTACAAGTATTATTGTATTTTTGTATGGTACGTGAAGGAAATGAATTTTAGGCTGAGTATGTCTGTAGAACAAATAATACCTTACCTTCGTAATAATAACATGGTAGTATTATATGTACATCTCAGTAATATTTTGTAATCGTGTTCGAGGTTATCTATATGTTTTTGATGTTAGTTCATTTCCGGTTGTCCTCGTCGAATGTATGAATTTATTGAATGTTTAATATATTTTTTTATAAATAATAAAACATTGATAAATACAAAATAATAGTACCTTTTTCGTCTTTATTTGCATAGTTTTGGAAAAGCGTCGCTGTTATTTATTTTCTTGAGGTTTTTGAGTTTCATACTGGTTCCTCTTTTGTATTTTTATATAATTACATAAATGGTATAATCTATTATAATATATAATCTATATATACCTGAGCCTATTAGCGATAGTAGCTTCTCATTTAATGCAATATATATATGAATATCAAAAGTTTTAGTGAGTCTGAAATGTTTATTTTAATCATTAATTAAAGCTTTATCGTGGGAACAGACCCTACTCAACCCTACAAATCTCTTATAATTATTCATATTAATTAACTATCATTATCCCACGTTAACATTAAAATACACAATAATTTAAATAATTAAAACAATCTAAGAAAAATTATATTATACAATCGATAGTAAGTCTGTTTACGTTTTGTGTATTACGCTTTCTTGTTAAGAAGGTTACGAACAAAGGGAGCATTATTTTTATACTATTTGTGGGTGGACGAACAAATGGGCCACTTGAAGGTTTGGGCTCACCACCACCCATGGACAATTATGCTATAAGAAATATAAACCATACCTTACATGGAAAATGTGCCGCCAACCCTGGAAACTAAGACGAGATGTCCCTTGTGTCTGTATTTACACTGGCTCATCTACGAACCGGAATACATCAATACTACTTGCTGTTTGGCGGTGGTAACTGATGTGTAGGTTGTACCTACCCAGTGATGTAATGATACTCACCTCCCCCACACTTAGGTCAAGTTGCGGCGGAATTGATTTACATTAATTCAAACAACGATTCAATGGAAACCTCCTAATCAAATTGCGACCTTATTGTAGGTATAATTTATGTTGTACTCGGAAAGCAAGAAAAACACCGTAAGGACCTGCATGGCGTATTTCTGTCACATTGTAAATCCACCTAATGATATTATTAATGCAATAGGCTCCTAAACATCTACTTAGAAGATATTTGCAAGGTTGTGGGAAATTTTCTCGTTCCTTATTTACTACTCAATCACAATGCAAAATCTTTTCTAGTAATTTCCTTCAATTTTCTCTTCAATTCCGCGGTCACATCGAACTAGTCTACTCGCAAATGACATAATTTGTTACTTTGATCGGATTCAAGTTGAATTATATTCTTCTCTGCTTGTACTCCATTGCACTGGATTGATCAAATTAGATCAGACGACGATAAAAATGTGTAATGGAATGTTCATTTGTCCATTCGTCTCGTTCGTTTCTCGTACAACATTTTCCTTAGAAGAGCTGAGATGGCCCAGTGGTTAGAACGCGTGCATCTTAATCGATGATCGCGGGTTCAAATCCAGGTAAACACCATTATATATGTGCTTAATTTGTGATTAAAATTCATCTCGTGCTCGGCGGTGAAGGAAAACATCGTGAGGAAACCTGCATGTGACTAATTTCATCGAACTTCTGCCACATGTGCATTCCACCAACCCGCATTGGAACAGCGTGGTGGAATATATTTCAAACCCTCTCCTTAATGGAAGAGGAGGCCTTATCCCAGCAGTGGGAAATTTAAAGGCTGTTACATTACTTTACTTTTTATATTTTCCTTACTTACTGTTGACTATGATTTACCATTTCACAAAACACACTTTAGTAATGTTGTATTCCGGTTTAAAGCATAAGTAAGTTAGTATAACTACAATTACAAGATCATACATTTCAGTTCCTAAGGTTAATATCAAATTGGTTATTTAAGAAATGATTAAAATATCATACGGAGGCGAAGCATAGTTTACATTTAGTCGAGTTGGTCACTTACCATCAGGTTTCCCATTAGCCAGTATGCCATTTGATGCCATAAAAACATATATTCGTTCTCGTAAACATCTTAAGGGAATTTAAGATTAATGATTGTCTTGCTGCAAATTTACTTGCTTGTCAGACATCATATTAATATGACCAATGTAACAGATGTCGTAGAAGCTAGTTGCCCGAATTATATTTAGTATAATAAAGTTCAACATTTTAATTTAACACCGGGAAGCTGTTAACAATTTCGTCACTATATTTGCAGCTTATTTCATCCCGCTGTTTTCGTGCAAAATATCTTCCAGCATATTACGAAGCTTAAATGCGAGCACCAGTTTAATTATAAACACAAACTAAGCACATCAATACTTAGTGATGCTTAACCAGATTTAGCAATATGATATACGTTTAAAGTGTTTTATTTGGCCATTAAGGTATATCAACTTTTTAAGTTTAGTTCTGTATAAAAAATTGGATCACAGTCTATTGCTGTGAATTAAGTGAAATTCTTAAAATAAAAAGAACTCTAAAATGAACACTATTCCTATCGGTTTGTAAGTAGCAAACTGTTTATCTCTCACAAACAAAGGCTTCTAAAGGAAAATTTATTATAATATTAATAATTACATCAAAGATTCCACAATCTTTATTAGTATTTTAACAATTTAATTACCAAAAGCCAGCACGAACATTTAGTTTATTCTTTAGTGAGGCAAGAAAACAATTGCTTTAGTTAAATTTATGTAAAATTAAATTTCCAAGAAGTTTGCATAATTTAATTGTATCAGAAGCCTTGCTATTTGCTCTAACTTTGAAAAGGGCTCAATTAAGACTGTATTATATTGTATCTTTTTAATAAAAAGCAATATAGAAATAGTTAGGTATATTTTATTCTATTTTCACTTATGAATTTCATTCAACGAAATGAATACATCCGGAAACCACTATGCTTATTCACTAAATTGTTGTACACAAATATAATATAATACGTATTGCGGTAAAAGATCAGAGACTGTGTGGTGTCTATATGTGTGTATACACACATAGATAGAAAAACTCTACCCATCGATTATATAAACTTATCTTATTGTGTTTTAATTTTTAAATTAAAATATATATATAGTTTTGAATACTATATATTTATCCATTTATATTATTGATATCCTATATATTCCTATATATTAATAAAGAATCTTCAATGATTAAAAATAAAATTAATTACCATTTTTTAATATTCTATTATTTCTTCATAAAAATTCTGTCCGTGACGTTGTTGTGTTACGTTATTTAAAATTGTTTCTTCATTATTTATTTTCAATGTTCTTGCATTTTATGTCGAGGCAACATCACAATCTGAATTTTAAGATTGCAAATTGATGTCGGAAAGTTTGCATTGAACTCTACAACGACGACTTCTTCATTGAAACAGAGTTTGTTTTTGTTGAGTAGTGTTCCTTAGTGTGATAGAAATATAACATAGTGTTTACATATTTATAAACTCATAGGAGCCGAGATGGCTCAGTGGTTAGAACGCGTGAATCTTAACCGATGATTGCGAGTTCAAACCCAGGCAAGCATCACTGAATATTCATGCGCTTAATTTGCGTTTATAATTCATCTCTTGCTCGGCGGTAAAGGGAAACACCGTGAGGAAACCTGCATTTGTCAAATTTCATAATTCTGCCACATTCCACCAACCCGCATTGGAACAGCGTGGTGGAATATGTTCCAAACCTTCTCCTCAAAGAGAGACGATAACGCCTACCGCATTATTACTAACTAGAAATAGACTAATCAAACACCCCCCCGGTTTCCTGGGCGCCGAGTGCGCACTGGTCTACCGGGTTTACCCACTAAAAAACCAGCGGTACCCTCTCCGTCCTTCGGCGGGCGCCACGGGATCGCTTACGCATGCTACCGTGACGCCCTGACGGTCAGCCCGCCTATGCGGGCCTACAACACCTAGGGGGGATTCCCGGGGTTTTTATATTGAGCCCTGTGGTAAGTGGTGGCGACAAGAGACTCGATGTACTGACACTGGTTCCCTATGAACGAGGATGGACCACGTCTCATATCCGAGAAACAATGTTAACAACCAGAGCCGCTATAAAAAACGCTGTAACGAATAAAGCGTCCAAATATTCGTATCATACTCCGAATACTTGCTTGTTTAGTTTAATGATAATAATTTTTATATAAACTTAGTAGGTAGATTTTCTTTTTATATAGTCTGACAGGGATGCGTATGTGTATATGTTCGCCTTAGGACTAACAACCAGTCTTATCTCTTTGATTACTCTGAAATTGTCTCTATAATATAACTATGTTCAAGTCTACGCTGTTAGAATTACCTAACCGCTAATTTCCTTTGAGAATCTCTATTGATCCTTCGTAGAAAGATAAAACGGGTAGCTTTTCAAGATGCCTTACATCGTTAAATTTTATTCGTTCTTAAAGTAATAAATTTATTTTTGTTTACTATTATTATTTCCACAGTGTGACAAAATATTTAATGATTGTTTATATTTATTTCTGTTTCTTTAATTTGTTAATCAAACAATGTACATTACTGTTATTACTTATATTTTTGATATAATGTGGGTAATGGGTATTCGAAACAGTCAAACTATTAGCGTCGTGTGCGTCAAAGTAAAATTCAAAGAATTTCCAAAAAATAAATAAATTAAAACCATCTTACAAATTAAAGCACCTCCTTCGTGTATTGTGTAAGAAGTATTAATATTTATAATTAACCAAAAAGTACTGATATGACTGTCATAAAAGGAAAAGTTTAAAGATTTGTTGCTTTACAATCTCAAAATAGCGAGTCATAGATCGGACAAGGCATAAAAAATCTCACCAAGACTAATATCAATTAGAGTATAATTAAAGTTTGTATATTATATAACAACTTCAATCTTTTTATCGTATTAAATCAAATAAGTGTGTGAATAATATGTATACACAATTACTGCACACTTTTTGGAACAATACAAAATTTCAAAACATAAGTTGTTTTATTAAAAAATGTAAGAGAACGATAAAAATAAATTCGGTATAATGCAGTAGAGCATTACGATCCATTTTTCCGTTTCCTCTATTTGATATTTCATGACAATACCCGTTGGATTTAATAGGTTCTGTTTACCTGACTCGTGTTACAAATGGAATTTTATCGATGCTTTATATACAACGATTGCATACAATAACATACGTTATATAGAAGTAGTTTTCAAATACCACTAACTAAATAAAAATAAAATATGAAAACGATGATTTCAGTTAAATTTAAGTCCCAAGAGTTGAAGGGTATTTAGCTCAAAGTAATATTGCATCTTTAGGAGAATGCCATTAACTAGAATAGCATTCAATCAAATAAAAAGCTTCACATTTTTAATTAAATATTTTACAGCTGACTACAATATAATTCTTACGTATATGTTAAACGTTACATATTAACTAATGTTTAGAAAATTTACTTTCACTAATCCTGCCTTTTTTGAGACAGAAACAAATCAGCCAGCGCGAATCGTGTACAAATCCAATACCATACGGGACTCTTTAATTTTTCAGGTAGCTGACGACGTAAGGGAAGGTTAATATTTATTACAGTGCCAATGTTTATGGATAGTAGTAAACAGTTATGAAAATTCAGACAGGAAAATGGGAAATATGTCAGGTTGATTATCAAATTTTAATAAAAAGGGAAACGTTTTCAACTTCAAGGTTTTTCTTTTTTATTTAAAAATAAAATCAATAGTTACTTCTCTGATTAAGCTTAATTTTAAAAAGGTTTTTGACTTATAATATTATTTTACTTTTTAGTAATTAAATTCGTATTCTTATGCTCAGTAAGATCCTTCATTTGATACCCATATTGTAGGAGCGCATTAAAAATAATTGGTACGCCATGTTGAATTTATAATGACGTCACATAGTTAACCATGCATTGTCATTCAAACTGAACGTGTATACAAAATTGTATATAGCTCAATCAGTTAAAAATTTTTACGTACTATTGAATTGAATTGCAAGATTTCACCCGTAAATACTTACACTGCAAGTTAAAAAATAAAAGTTTCTAATAAATGTCTTAAAGTTTTTTCATTGGAATCATTTTATAAACTAAGATATTCCACATGAGAACAAATCAAAATCGTCACATTCTCAACATACGTATAAATGTTATATTTTTCTCAATCTATCACAAACCGTGGTTTCATTTTCTCGTTCGCTTCAAGCGAGTCAAGAAAATGAAGTAATTTGTCATGACGTTTTTGTTCTATAGTACTATGTATTTCACTGTCTTATATAACTCGACCGCATAAAAGATATGAAAGAAAACTTTATTGCAAACAAGGAACTTGTGGGTGCATGTACTGAAATTAACATCTACATGACTCTGATATAATACAATTATATATAATAAAACATACACTTTACTTAAAACCAAATTTGGAGTATGTGTTTGTATTATTAAAATAACCACTTTTTACTGAATGCATTATTATATACGGTACATACACAAAAATAACTTTGATTACAATTTTTGTATGTTTGTCAGTTCGATTGTTTCGGTTAATCTCTGGAACAGCTGGGCTCATTTTGACGGGACTTTCACTGACAGGTAGCTGATGTAATGAGTAAAATAGACTATTTTTTATTTTAAATGGTATTTTATATAAAAAATAAAAAAGTCACGCTGCAATGAACAAATAACTTAAATTCACACGCACAAAGTCGCGCGTGTTGCGTTTTTTATATAAATATATGGCATATACGGTATATATTTGATATTATTATAAATTACTTTGAACACTGACACACACACACTTCTTTCTTTAATACATGCACTTAACTAAATAATTATTTACGAGAAATGTAAATAATTATTTAGTTAAGTGCTAAGTTTGAATATTTTGTCTTTTTACTTAGTATGTCCAAAAACGCAAATACCTATAACATAAATTGATACTGTCTAGAATCTGAATGATTTAAAGTATTCTCAACAATTTATGCAAATAAATATTGTATTTATACTGTAAAATCAACAACCCTCTCAACATAAGAAGTTTTTTATTTAATATACATTTTAATTTTATATGAGGTCTCAAAGGATGCTTTCTAAGGAAAGGTATTTTTCTATCCTAAGGGAAGAACATAGATGACGGAAATCCGTCATATATATATATCACCGTAAAATTGTAAATACCGTCAGATTGTAATCTATCTCGCGCAATTTTTAACTGTCAAAGATTATGAACGCTTATTCAACTTACAGTAAACCGTACACAATTTCGATAGTTCATAATATTTCGGTTGGGTTGGGTTTGACTTTTTTTTATTTTAGCCAAAATTTTAGAAGTATTTTACGGTTCAATCTTTAACTAATGTTTAAACTTTACAATGACGTATATAAATCACTAATTATAATTATTTTTTAAAAAATATATTTATTTACACAGACTTTCAGGCATATAATAAAGGTACATAGTGGTTAAATGCTTCTATTTGGGGGCTTTTTCTGAAAATATGTATGAGAGTTTGGTGTTCCCATCATCAATATTATTTATATACCAAGAGCTCATAAAACGATAGCCATAATACCTATACAATTTTACGACCGTTTTGTTTACTCTAAGATAGCTGTGCTATATCTATTAACAGAACCTTGAATTGGCTAGTTATGTAATCCAAATCATTAACAATGAGACCAATAACAACATCTTAAACAGTATTATTTTAGTGACAGTGTGTTTATTTGTTTCTTACGCATTCATGTTCTAACTGCAAATCGATAATATTAAAACAAAATCAAATATATTCTCACTGGTACAGAAATAGACACGGTACTTAACTCTTGCCTACAAATCATATATGTGAAGCCAAGGGCGGAAAACAGTTTAAAAATATATTGCTGCATTATTTATTATTTTTTTAAAATGTAAAAATAGAGATGTCTTAAGACACCAGCTCCGAACGATGTTGCAATGAAATAATTTTGCAATCTAGAAAAATTATTCAAGGATAGTAAAATTTTAATAAAATTCGTATTATAAAAACAATTTAAAATAAAATTATAAAAAAAGGGGACAAGTGCGAGTTGAACCCGCGTGAAGAGGGTTCCGTACGATGTTAATATCTCCTAAAATATTGGTCGTAGAATGCTCATTGTGGGCTTATTTTTTTCATTAAAAATTCATCTACAAACCGATTCAACAAAACTTAACATTGGAGTTAAAAAATATGTTCTCCCACACATTCCACCTGCAAATGTAAGTTGGTACGCACAATATTGAGTGATTTACCATGTTATTTTAATATCATGGACTTCTTATAGGTTTTCCTATAATCTATAAGGAGAAAACTAATTTCTGTATTTTTTTCAAAATTTTAGGTTCAGTAGTTTCGGAGATAACGGGAGGGGGGAATGGTCAATTTTCGTCTATTTTCTTGAATAACTTGGAAAGTATTTATTTTAAAATTACAAAAAAATACATTTAAGATCTTCTCAACAAGACCTTTCATTTGATATACCACACAATGCAGTTTTTAGAATTTTTTTTTTAAATTTTCCCCTTCCCCCCCAAAAATGATACCCCATATACAGATTTCATCTGCTCACGTCACACCTCTGTATTTGGGTTATAGGAATTGATATGTGTACCAAATTTCAACTTAATCGGTCTATTAGATTCCGAGATAATTGACTGTAAGCGACGGACGGACAGACACACGAGTGATCCTATAAGGGTTCCGTTTTTGTATTCAGACGTACGGAATCCTAATTAAGTAATAAAAAACAAATAATATAAAATTGGAAGATATTGTAACTTTCAGAAATTTAAAGATAAACAAAGGTGGTATGACTGGTTGGGATATTATATCATAGAGATGAAATAAAAATAGAACATGAACAATGTAGGTATGAAGGTAGGATGATAATATTACACAGGGTTATTGATAATAATTCGAAGTACATTCGCTAGTAGGTGAGGAGACTATTTGCAATAATTTTAACCCCATATGCACGATCGAAATGTGAACCATTTTTGAGTAATCGTAAACGAAAAAACGAATAAACACTGGATATTTTTCAATATTTAAACAATCATGTCAGTCCAAATATAAAAATGGGACACAGAAAACGATATTATTTCAATGTTGTTTCCTCAAAAATGCCTTAAAAACTAAAAAAAACATAACCGTTTTCTTAGCTTTCCAAAAGTGTATAAAAACTGGGAATTTATTTCAAAACAGCCGAAATAAAATGACCAGAAAGGACGCTGGTGGGAATTCGTATTCGAACATGAACGAATTTGTACTAAAGGTCGCTCTTTAAAATTCCTACAAAATAAATTAAAAATAATATAAAATCTAATATACTCACTTAAATTACTTACTTATTACAAGTTTAAAATAAAATTTAAATACATAAACAGTTCAATAGCTAAGTTATAAAACATTTTGTAATATAGCCTAATTATAGTTTTATTAAATGAGTCCTTTCTAAAACACTAAAACTCTCTGTTACAGAGCACAGTAGAAACAGCATGTTCTACAGTGCATCATGCAGGATTCTATTCTTATCATTATCCTCACGATGAAAAAAGAGTTATTTTTTAGTAGCGTTTTACGTTTTAAATGTGGGCTGATAATGATTGTTTAAACATTGTCAAATATTCAGTGTTTATTCGTTTTTATAAATCAGAAGAAAAAAAAATTGATTTTTATTGATAAGTTGCATTTTTGACAAATTTTGAAAAAAGATGAAATACGTGATAACTCAAAAATGGTTCACTTTTGGATCATGTATAATATGGGGGTTACAATTATTACAAATATTCACCCCTTTCACCTCCTAGCGGATGTACGACGAATTACCAATAACCCTGTATATTTTAGATTGATTGTTGATGTTATCTGAACCATTCTTAAATATTAAAATTATTAAAATATTAATAATATTTCTTTTATAACAATCCATCCATTTATTGTCTCGTTTTCGTGTTTGTGAGCACACTTTTGTACAATAATATGTTCTACACAGTTGGTTAATCTCCCTTGAGATTGGCCATAATCGGTCACGACGACAGGCCCACTCTGACGGAAAGACGGGTTTGCATAAGCCTTATAGTACACGTGTGAATTATAATTAGTTAATACCGTAATTAAGGCAGTAATACACGCTCAATAGTAATTACAATAAGGTATTACTTTTTATAAAAAATCTAATCTTCAAAATCTGAATGCTAAGTAATTAACCAATACGATATTAAAAAAATACGAAGACAATTTTATGATGAATCACCATTAGCAAACAAAGAGCGTAAAGCGAGTGGGTTATTGTCAAAGTTAAACAAGCCTTCGGTGGAAGGTATTTCCTTCATCTCATTGTTATGAACACGTATTCATGCAACGTAGCGTCACAGTAATCATTCAGAGCGCGGTTTGAGCAATTACTCATACAATGACATACATGTAATGACCTAAAATTTATATTTATTTATACTGAATTCAGCGGTATTCTGTGTACATAAGTACCATATTTGCATGCATATCATATTTGCTCCAAACGTACTTGGATGCTAGCGTGTAAGTATTGCTGTGTTGACTGATTTACGACGCTCAAAATTGCCACTAGTTTATAGCTTCTTAAATGTAATATTTTGTTTGAGTTATTTTTATTTGAAATCTAATTAATTTTTAAAATTACTTAAACGTTAAAATCTTAATCTATGAAAGCTTGTAAATAATCATACTCTCATAAGTAGGTAGTAAATAGACAACTAAAAATAAAATAAGTTATCTTTTGTAGATGATAAAAAGCGTGGAATTAATACCTGTTGGCTTCCAGGCAGGATATATTAATTTAAATAAATGTATTAACTAACATGATTTTGTATTTTTTAAATGTTGAAAAAAGAGTAACTACAGAGTTTCTTGCCGGTTCTTCTCGGTAGAATCTATTTTCCGAACCGGTGGTAGCTTCACTTAATTGTTAAATGACGATTCAAAAGTGCTTGTAAACACTTGTGCCCACTTAAATAAAGTTTATTTTGATTTTGATTTAAAAAAAATACTAAGACAAATAATTTTATCTGAGGTTTCGTGATTTGAGTCTTTTAATCTATGATTTCGGATTGAACTTTGTGCATAATTTCGTTTGAGAAATTATACCGAAAAATCAGTCAGTTAAATTAAATTTTCATGATTGCTTAACAGTAACAGACGAAATTTGGAACATCTACTTTTGTTTTTTTATGGCAGTCATAAAGAATTAAACATAAATAAATTATAGAATAAAAATATAATAAAGAAATACGGTCGTTGATAATTTTGATTACTATTTCTGTTTAAGATTATTAGTTTTCATTATTTTACTTAATTCACGCATAAAAAACAATTAATTTCGGTTTAGTTTTCACCCCAAGTGCACACATAAAGGAGTCCGTGACAAGTCTAAATCTACAGCGTTCACAACACTAAGACAAATACATTGCGGTGTTACGAAACGTATCCCAGCATTGAATCAACACTGAACCGCCTCAAGGTTTTGTGCTGCAAATGATTTAAGTTTAATTATTTCACTTTGTCCGGTAGTTTGTTAACTAATCTTACTTACCAGCTTGCTTAAGGTTTAAACTAAATTATTTATATACCAGAAATTAATAACGTGCCTTAGAGCACTACATACGAGTATATACATCTTACCAATATTTAAACCACTTGCACGATGAAGTCGTTTTCTCTCTCGTATTTGTAAAGATAAAGAAATCTGCTAATATATAATAATAATAATTACTATACTAATATACGAGGCTTACCTCTCACTACTATACATATAGCTAGTATACATTATAAAAATTGTTTAAGCATAATGATATTTTTAGTAATAGAATTTGTGTAATTCATTACAATGTTTGATACAAATATCGAAACAGTCTTGCAAAAAAAGATAGTGTGATTCTCAAACTCAAAATCAAAATTATTTATTCAACATAGAAACATTACACTTACTTATTAATAGGGCTATATACAAGTATAAAATTCGCCTATAGTGATATATTAGCCACCGTTATATCTCTAAATAAAACACTTTAGAATTTACTAGAAATTTATAATATTATTCCATGAAAATATATAAACAATAAAAATACACAGAATTTGTGTTGTTTTTATGCAGGTTTTAAAATACAATATAGCTTACCAGTTTCTCGGTATAAATTATATTCGAATAAAGTAAAAATGTAATTGTTAGATAATAGTACTAGTTCATATAAAACATGTATTTTATTTATGTTTTAGATCATTATGACCGTTTATGGTACGGATAAATAAATTAATATTAATTTAGGGTTCCGAGCACGGATAGTCTCTCTGGAATATCGCTGTAGATAATCAAAGCCTGTCCGCTTGCGAAGGGTCAGTGTGAATCGAGAATGGATTAAGGATGTGTGCATGGGGAATAAATAGGAATACATTATTTATTTATTTTATATATTGACTTGCTCTTGTACTAACATAAAATTCACAACAAGGAAAAATGGGTACGAAAGATAACTTATCTTTTGTAAGGGATCTCTGTAAAAACCTTGGACGAATGTGAAATTTATAGATTACAAGTAAAGTTATTATAAAAAAGTTGAGAGTATTTGGGTAAAGATTATATCAAAACATATTTTGATGACATTATATTGACCGATTCCGGCTACAGTCCCGATTCTTAATAGAGAGGAGCTAACTTCCAAGAGTTATGACAGTGGACTGATAAGCATAAGCTTAAGTGCTTGTAAGAACCAATATATTTTTTTTTTACGCAGGGAAAATCTTCATAGACACCCGACTCCTGGGGGGGATGTCGGATTATGTGAGATTGTACTCATTAAAAACCCTGCGATGGCCGCCATCAGCCCAGAAAACGGAGAGGCTGCGGGATCGCTTTCGCAGCACGTCCGCTGCCCCTCCCGTGCGTTGCTCCGTTCGTGGCTGGCGGAGCACGACTCAGGAGGGCCAAGAATGGTCTCGCCGTCCCCGCACCCCTCGCTGGTGCGTACACCGGTAGTCCGGGGCCATAACCGGGCTGCCGTCCTCCTCTCGGCCGTATGAAACGGATGCGTGAGACCCTCATCTCACATACCCACGGCTGGAGGAAATACCCTATTTATTCTGCCCCGGGCAATAGGGCATGGAGGCCGGGAGGACGACCCGTGGGTCGTCTCCGCCGGGCGGGATCGGCCCTCTCCCGAGCCCGCTCCGCAATCTCTTTCTGAACCATGACGGTCTCACAGAAGGAGACTACGGCCTCCCACGCCGATTCCCTGCGTAGCATCGCCGACACGACTGCCCGCAGGGAGAGATTTCGCCCGATTTCCTGGACCAAGACCTGCCTCTCCGCAGTCCACGCAGGACACGCCTCCAGCATATGCTGGGCAGTATCTTGGTCCGCCCCGCAGTGGTGACAAACCGCCGTCGCTTCGCGTCGAATCTTACACAGGTACTCTCCAAAGCAACCGTGACCGGTCAACACCTGCGTAAGTCGGAAAGTGAAGAACCAATATCTACACGAATTTTATAGGTAACGGCTTAAAGACATCTTGGTTACATTTGACAACAACGGATATTAAATTTAAAGACACGGGTAAGGCCAAAGCGGTTCCGCGCCGCTCTTATAGAAATCATTCATTGCGAGGCTACGAACTTATATCCCGCGTTTTAAATAGTTAAGTATAGACTCTACATATCTCAACCTTCTATTACACTCCTTCGAAAGTATTATTCAGAATTGTAATAATAAGTTTACGATAAGTAATCAAAGCAATCAAGACTTCAAGTCCAGAAAGTTTGTCCTTTTCAAAATGGCTCTTCTGTATAGTTCTAAAATATCCAATATTTAAACTAGTAAATAAATAGTTAATTTAATACTCAACATTACGGATTTACATAGTTAACTTTAAGGGCAATATAATACAGCACTTATTAAGCACTTGTGTTATGGAAAATCAGAAGTAATGACGGTACTACAAATACCCAGAGCCAAGATAACATAGAAAACTAATGAACATTTTTTACATCGAGTCGGCCAAGAATCGAATCCGGGACCGATGTACAGACTACTCAACCACAGAGGTCATCAAATTATAAACAATATCAAAATAAAAATTAAGGAAAATTAAATCACAATAGCATATAAATATAAAACAAACTCCTTGTAACGATAACCCTGGGTGAAATCGTCTTTATCACAACGCTGCTTACCAACCACCCTTTATTGAATCTATTTTCCTTTAACCTTAATAATACACACTTTATTAAATAAACTAAATACAAGACCCATTTTTATGCACTTAATTTTTATCGATTTTTTTTTCTTTTTTATATATACGATATATATTTTTATTTATGGCATCGATAGGTGGCCGTAAATTCGGATAGTAAGTTCCCATTCCTGATAGACATTGTTGTCGTATGATATTTTAATAATTTCTTACATAGGCAATGCTACCAAGATCTGCTACTGAAATGTTACGTCCCTTCGTGGTTATACTGACTCTCTCGCTATTAAAACTGGACACAACAATAATAAGTATTACTACTTGTCGTTACAATACATATATCACGAGCGGGTGGAACCTTCCCAATCCAGAAATATGACAAATTTTTGTTTTACCTTTATTAGAATAATGAAATAAAGGCACCCTAAAACAAACAGAAGCTAATACCGATTACTCGTATTATAGACCATTAGGGATATGAAAAAAGAATTTATGATATGATATTTGCATAGCGAGCAATAAACGAGCCTCCATAAAAGCAATTTTAGGAAAATCAGAACGTACTCAACTCGTTTTCAAAGCACCACCTGCTATTATAAAAAAACAAATTAGTCTCATATTTTTATATTAACACTAGCTGCCCGTCCTTACTTTGGGTGAAACATTTTTTTTATTTACCCTTGAGGCCGTTTGCCGAGCTAATCTAAAACATCCGAGGTGATACTATCAAGTATAAATAAAATTTTAACAAAAAGAAAAACCGACTTCAAACAAAACACTATTTTAAAACAAATGAATATGCACGAAAAAGTAATAAAAATAATTGCGTATTCAACATATTTTTTAGAGTCTTCCTAAGTTAAATGAAATGAAAAATATTAGACTACTTAAAAGTCGATTAACGATTATATCATGTAGTTATAGTTATTGCTATATTTGGAGCCGGTGTCTACCATTCAAACAAAAAAAAAAATTATCAAAATCGGTCCACCCAGTGAAAAGTTATGAGGTAACAAACAAAAAAAAAAAAACAAAAAAAAATACAGACGAATTGATAACCTCCTCCTTTTGGAAGTCGGTTGAAAATGATCTTAATTATGAGTAAAATTTTATAAAAAGGTAAAATCGTTCACCGTGAAATCAACAAGGTCAATCTCACCCCCACATCACATGTTTAAAACGGACAATATAATCATAAAAATCAATTATGGCGTAAAACAACAGTTCAGTGATTTCCACGCGTGCAGAAGACTTAACTATGAAGATTTAAGAACGCCAAATTCTTAACTTTTTATTTTCTTAAAACAAAATACCATAAAGGTTTTTAAGGATTTTCTTCTAAATCATTAAAATCTTACCTATTCAGACGTAACACTCAAACAATGTAATATACTGGATAACCTTGAAATTTATAAAACTTTACATATCACACAGAAATCGTCATCCACCATTTAAATGAATATCGAGGGATGAATTATAGTAATATAGCCTCTGAACTCTAACTTTTTCCATACTAAATATCATCTAAATTGGTTCAGCGGTTTAAAAGGTAACAAATTTAGAGCATTTACAGTATAAGTGTTACATATGTTATGTAGATGTAATCATTACATATTATAAAACAAACTCACCGGCCACGTCTGTCTGTCTGTTTGTTCGCGATAAACTCCAATACTACTGAATGTATTTTCATGTCATTTTCACTAATATATAGTGGGTCATGAGGAAGGTTTAGGTATGCATTTTATTAAGATTTCTGTATAAATAAGTTTAAATAGAACGACAATTGTTGAACATATCGGAAAAAATCAAACCACCACGGGAATTGCATCGGAAACGCTGTCGCTGGAGAATATTAGTTTACATATATCTACAGATCTACGGTTGAAAAAAACTTAAATCCATCCGTGCGAAGCCGGGATGGGCCGCTAGTCAAGTACAAAAGAAAATTTTATCTAATCGCTAAGGTATTCGAATAAGGTGAACAAACTAGTAAATAAGACTGCAACTAAAAAGTTATCTTTTTGTAGACGCTCACTTTATATCCTAACAGTAATATACCGAATGAAGACATTCAAAGGAGAAAAGGACGTACAAAAATTCAGTTTAGAAAACAAAAATCGAACGAACTAAATCTTAGGCAATTTTGCTTTTTTGCAAGAAAACTCTTTGTCGTATAATACGTTATATTTTTTTTACGAAAACATCAAATCTGTTTACTCTATCAATCATTTAAGTGGCTCGTAATTAAAAACCGAGTCAGAGAATTAAGTAATTGTTTTAATACCACGAATTACAAAGTGACCTATTTGTAAGTCACGGCGTACGGACACGTTCTATTTCATGCTCCAGTAGTCATATCATAATTTTCATCTATAATACCACTTAAGATTTATTACTTAATAATTGAAACGAGAGGCAATTACAACCGATGCCTGATATATTACTTTAATTATATTTTCACAAAGTGTTGTTTTTCTGGTTCTGTTACTATCGTGACAGTTGTTTTCTAATGAGGATCATCATCTTGCATATAGTAACAAATGAAGTTAAAAAGACGAGATTTTAATTTCATTTGCTAGTCAGGTGTGCACTAACTAAGGGTGGACGGTTCCAGTGCTAATTTTATTGTCGCTGTGTCTTTGATTTGGCTTGGCTTGACGCGGCTTAGCATAAGGCGTGACGTTACACAATATAATATTATATCTGTTGGCTATAATATATGGTTATTGCTAGATTATCTAGTCGTAAAAGTAAAAAAAGTAACAGCCTTGCGGGTTGGTGAAATACACATGTGGCAGAATTTCAATGAAATTAGACACATGCAGGTTTCCTCGCGATGTTTTCCTTCGCCGCCCAGCATGAGATGAATTATAAACACCGATTAAGCACAAATGTATATATAGTGGTGGTTGCCCCAGGCAAATTTGAACTCGAAATCATCGGTTAAGGTGCATGTGTTCTAACCACTGGGTCATCTCGGCTCTATATAGTCGTAGCTTTAGTTAAATTATATAATTTTTTCTAATAACTAAATATAAATCATTCTAATAATAACTATTCAACTAAAAATGCTGGAATGTGCTTCTCTTGTCACAATCTATATCACACAATGTATATTTGGTTTTTTATATTACACCCATGAAAGTCTTCAATGTGAATAATTGTTATACGAATATAATAACAAAACTCAGTTGCACTTATTTTTATATAAATAAAATATTTTTTTAATTTCTAGATGTTATTAAATTAATATATTACTTTATTGATTTAATTAAGTGACGTGTGTAAATGAATTAATGTGATATAGCGAAATGACGCCCGCGTTCTAGCAGATTTGACATTACTATAAAAACAAGCGTTTATTAATATCACAAACAGGCGGAGACTGAATTTATATAATATGTTCTATCCATAGTTTTGTACAAATTACATGTACTAACAAATAATATTAGCTATAACCGAAGAAAAAACAACACCATACTGAAACAACAATGAAATCAACTTACGAAACTCAGAAAAGGGAATAAATTGTGTAAATACTGTTAAGAACGTTGTAGCATGAGGAAAACTCTGAATAAATACTTAGTGATAGCTTATTTTGCGTCAATGATAAGTGAGTTTTGAAGTCTTATTTATTTACATCAAATACTAGCTGTGTCCGCGACTTCGTGTGCGTTTTAATTAATAAAAAAGGTTATTGTTAAAGCCTATGTTACCCCTCATTACCTGAGTTTTCTGCCAGTAAAACTGGACAAAATTGGTACAACCATTTCAGAGATTATTCGGAACAAATAGACAGACAGATAACAATTGTAAAAAAAATGTTATTTTGTAAACATACGTACTGTGTATACGTACATATGAATTTAATAAAAAGCGGTTATTTTAATATTACTGAACATATACTCCAATTTCATTACATGTATAAATAGAATTTTAAATGTAGTAATATTTAACGATAGTGGATTAGATAGAAAATAGAAATTGAGTAAGTATTCACCATATATTATTTTTGTCCCGATTGAAGTTGAAATATTTAACCATGGTGTATTAGTTCAAAAACCTTCATTCAAAGTATAACACCGCGCCTTATTGCCCATGCTGGTAACAGAAGGGCTGGTAAATTTTTCAATCCCAGAGACTGGAATTACGATTCAACGATAAGATTATGTTGTAAAAAGCATTCTGACCAACATAAAATCAAAATGAGTGTCCTTTTTTGAATCTTTTAAAAGTATAGCTTTTTAATCAGAGAAAAAACATTCTGTATCTTTATTGCCTGCACATTAAATATTTGTTTGTAAAATTTTGTCGTGCGTACACGTTATCGAATGAGAAGTTTTGGATTTCAGATGATCTTAGCTTATTTGTATGCGACCCTATGAACTCGAACATCTCTTTAATGTGTGAAAGCATTTGGGCTACATACAAGAGATATTATGTTATGTAGTTTCCGAGAAAAACGTACTGCGTTAAAAGATTCTGATCGTGGATAGACTTAGACAGGAAATCAGTACAAAAACAACAAGCGAAACAGAACTGAACTAAACTAAAACTTTGATGGAAGTTTATCGTGTTATTTTCTATAATCTAATATTGTACACAAACCCTTCATATGGTATGTAACGCACTAATTAATCAATGTAAAGCAAGACCTTTACATAGAAAATAAATACCCTAGAATTTTATTTTCTAAAACATTTTGTTCTAAGTATAACAAAATATTCTTAAATTTAGATAAGATGTTCATATCTCTCGCTAATTTAATAGTTTATTTTTTATGTATTTCAATCAATCACTGAAAATATTTATTGCTAATGATTTGTTCATATTTGTTATTGATATACCCGGATCGAAATTAAATAAAATTTTCTAATTAATAAATCCGATGGCTTGGAACATTGACCCAAAATGCCTATATTGAACATTTCTAACACCAACGGCTAACAAGTCTTTGCACTTAATAGAATTCTAAATTCCAACAGCGTGGTAACTATCATATGAATCTATAAAGTTTCTAACAATATTACTCTTAGAAGCAATTGAACTATCCAAACTAGGTTCGAGAGTATTTCAAATCGTTCTATAGTTCAGTAAGTAAATTTACAAGTAATATTATTCCTAAGTTCCAGAAAACAGAGGAAATCACTAGCGTGTGAACGCTCTTGTAAATTTTGGCCACAGTAATCAAAGACATTAGTTTGTATATTGTAAAGATTTTATCCAGTACTTACATTTATCGCAGACTTTTTGTAATATTACAAGTTAAATATGCTCATATTTCCAGCCAGCGTTCTTCATATTTTAATTAATACCTACCTACTGCAGCATATAGATATTATTCAAAATGATATTTTTCATTAGTGCTACCTAATATGGCCCTAGTGCTATAGCCGACATCACAATTTGGAAATGGAATATAATAGCTAAAGAATCTCTGTTATAATTTTATTATGGAGTTGTTAATTTTTATACATTTTTGTCATAAATCTCGAGTACAGCCTTCAGGACTGCTTCCCTTCACAAAGATAAGGCACATCGTATGTGTGTCACTAATGAATCATTTGCAAGCCTCAAGATAGCTTGTGGTTGACCTACATTCAGATTCAAGCATTAACTTAGTCACTAAATCTCGAAATGAGTGTTTTACAGTCGCTTATATGACATAATATGGCAACACTATTAGCGTTTATAATGAATAGGAATCAAATTAAAAAATATCTAAAAAGATTTTTACCAATTTTTATAGTTAAAAATAGCCTATTAGTCGTTAAGGTGTTTTTTCAAATATATTTTTATTCACTTATAAAACTATCTAGGCTACAGAAATAAATACCGTTCACATACGCTTTTCAATTCAATTCTTAGTTTAATGGCTTTTAGTTGTGCCGGCAGGGCACAGATTATCACATACGCTTTTAAGTATTTACAAAAAATATATAAAACTAGCAGACCCGGCCACGCGTTGCTGTGGCTGAGTGATTAAGGAAGGATTTAAAAGACAAAATTTAACACAAATTAACATAGCATTTTTGAGTGGTGCGTATGGTACCACCCATTGATTGTCAATTTTTAATTCGGTAGAATTTGACATTCTCATTTTAAATGTGTGGCCACCGTTATCAGTATTTCTGCGGCGATACAATGGATAACCGTCGATATCCGTAATAGTATCATTCGTTAATTGCTTAGGAAAAATTTTCTTACATTTTCCATTTTCCATGCATGGTGATGTCATATTAAAAGCACCGCACGGCCCGTGTATCATGTGACTTGTAACAATATCAAATAGTTCTTTATCAATTGATGAATCTGGAATTTCGGCTGAAATAATTTGATCAATTTCTTCTGGACGAATTTTAACATCAAGCCAAATTAAAATGTGAGCATGAGGTAAGCCTCGCTTCTGCCACTCAATTGAATACAACCAACAACACGTTTTGCCGAATACTGAATATTTTACAATAAAATCAATCAAGGATTTTAATTTTTGTTTAAACACTCGTGCAGTAATGTCGTGACGATGTATCGATTGTTGACCTGGTAATAATAAAGTTTGTATTTCCTCCCAATTTGGATTGCACGTAAATGTTATAAATAAATCGGGACGCCCGTAATGACGTACGTAAGTCATCGCGTCCTGAATGTATTCTTGCATGTTCCGTGGACTACCGATGTAGCTTGAAGGTAATATAAACGCACTGCCAATTTCATTGGTGTTTAAGTTTCCATCGATGTTTCCAACAACAGCATCTCCTAAGTGGATGTGATCCTCTGATCGTAATTTAACTTAGTTAAACCGAATGAATCGCAAGCGTTCACTTTCAATTTTAGCAAACATATCCACGACGTATTGATGATACAACTGACGATATCGAAGAATATAGTTGTCCTGATTATGTCTAATCATTAATCGATGCGCGTAGTAATTCATTGAACTAACTTTTTTATTTAATTCATTACCATTAATTGGATCACGCTGTTTGATATTGATGTGATATTCGTCTTGTCCTTGCCAGAATATCAATGGGTACTGGAGTGCGTCGTACGAACGGTGTATATCTGAAATTCTACTCACAGTACTATCTCGGCGGGTAATTTTTATAGATCTGTTGTCAACTGGATCACCGACCATAATAATCGCAACTTCATCTACAGTTGGCGCATTGAACCTGCCAGCGTGTCCTCCCGATGGTACTTTGTCAGCTTTAATGACGATTTGATAATTGTCACCTTTTAATTGTGGTGATACTCTTTTAAACAATTGAATCAGATGATTACGGTTCTCCAAAAAAATTTCTAACGATACTACAATTGATCTCTCTTCTGCTTGTTTAATAAAATTATACTGGCATCGCGTTGTCACAACTGCCCATAAAATAGATTTGGAGAAATTTTGGATCTTCATTTGGCATTGGCATCAATGACCCTATTTTATGGTACACTTGTCCTTGTATTTTAAATGTTGTTTCAAAATTACGACCATCAGTTGAGAGATCGCAAATTTTTGATGCCCCAAATGATGTCATTTGAAAGCAAGAATTAAACTTTCGTGTCTTACGCAAAAATAATTTTGAATCATTTGAAATGCCAGAAAGAAGAGATGTCAAAGGTTCAAGCGGAGTAGGGAGTGGTAATAATACAACTTTCCCTGAGGCACAACACATGCCAGGTGATTTATTCCGAAATTTTAACGCCTGACAAAGTTTGCATATTTTGTTCATCGCACCGATAGTAACTTTGGGATCAGCTGAGTAATTAATGTCTGGTGCATAATTAAACCCAAGATGAACAAATGATTCACGTGTTAATGTACGACTGGTT
This sequence comes from Vanessa cardui, assembly GCF_905220365.1. Taxonomy (NCBI): domain Eukaryota; kingdom Metazoa; phylum Arthropoda; class Insecta; order Lepidoptera; family Nymphalidae; genus Vanessa; species Vanessa cardui. The sequence continues at coordinate 9,249,024 of NC_061130.1, read as the reverse complement.
CGCTGCCTTTCTCGGTCTCGTTCTCTAATTGAATCTATGTGTTGTCCACGTGCAGCTCTTGTTCTCGATAAATATTCTTGGAGACGATTATCACGCTGTTCTCTTGATTCATGCGCACGAATATCAGCTATGCGAATTCTTTGAGCTTCATTTCTTTCTGCTCTTTGTTCGTGAGCTCTTTCAAGACGCCGTTGTCGAGCTTTTTTGCTACGGGCATTGTTAAGGTTAGATTTTTTTGGTGGCATTTTACTGAAAATTTTATGTGAATAAATTCCTTGTACTATTATTTTGTTGTTCTTATATTTCACTGCATTATGTAACTGTAAATTAGTAGCTATATAGATATCCAAAATAATATACAACAAATGAAAATAAAATGAAAAATGATCCAGAAAAAGCGATGTCACAGAGAGTATCGATCAAAAATGGCCAACACCACGTGTAGTGGAAAATGAAATCTAAAATTCAACGGTAGCGCCATCTATGATAAGTTAATGATAAACGGTCTGACAGATTTCTGTAAAAAATCCTATGTGAGGCGCCATCTGTTCGAAATTTTCGTAACTTACAATTAATATACAACAATCAACTTTGATAATCAGTTTATTGTTATTTATAAATCATTGAGACCATTAATCGAAATGAAAACTATCCTATCTCTTAAGTTGGACCAAATTACACATAAATGCCAAATTTCATCAATATCGGTTGAGTTGGTGAAGAGTTCACTGGGAACATACATTGTGACACTGGATTTTTATATATTAAGAAGATGTAAAGTTCAAGATGGCCTATTGGTAAGAACGCGTGCATCTTAACCGATGAGTTCGGGTTCAAACCCTTTTTTTTACGCTTGAAAAACGCTTTACGCGCTTCCCCCACGAGATGGAAAGTGGGGGGGGGTGTGGGACTCCCCGATTTCCTGAACGCCTAGGGCGCCCAGGTCCACCGGGTTTGCCCACTAAAAAACCAGCGGTACCCTCTCCGTCTTTCGGCGGGCGCCACGGGATCGCTTACGCATGCTACCGTGACGCCCTGACGGTCGGCCCACCTATGCGGGCCTCCAATACCTGGGGGGGTTCCCAGGGTACTGATAACCCCCTGGTCCCTGCGGCGCCTATTGGGGCGGGAGGAGAAGGTGCGCGTAACGCCTCTTCCTCCTTAGGGTTCAAATCCAGGCAAACACCACTTTATATGTATATGTGCTTAATTGTGTTTATAATTCGTCTCGTGCTCGGCGGTGAAGGAAAACATTGTGAGGAAACCTACATGTGTATAATTTCTTCGAAATTCGGCTACCTGTGCATTCCACCAACCTGCATTGGAACAGCGTGGTGGAATATGTTTCAAACCTTCTCCTCAAAGGGAGAGGAGGCCTTTAACCCAGCAGTGGGTATTTACAGGCTGTTATTGTTTGTATATAAAATGTATTTTGTACATAAAGTGTGACGCTACAATTACATGGCTTGTACTAAATGTTATAGGATAAATACTACATAATCTGATGCATATAAATTTATACAAAATATTATTAAGATATGTTTTGTATTTATCGCTTATTTTAAACCTTACTATTCACATAATCAAAGATCAAAATACTTACTGTTTTGAAGTTAGCAAACAGGAGTTACATACACATTATGTAATATTTTCATTTTATAATATATGAATTTGGTATTTTACATTTTTCCATATTTAACTCAATAATTAATAGTTAAAGTTATAGTACTTTTAACTATATCAGTATAATAGAGTAATAATATAACAGACATAAACTATGTAGGCATTTGAATATACACGATTTTTTTCTAAAATATCATCAGAAGAGGTACTATATATATTTGATCTGAATCACAATAATTATTTATTTTACACAATTTAAATTCATAAAATATAATGTCTTTGTTTTTGGTTAAAAAATTGTCATTTAAAATTTTAAAGACATCAGTCACTCAGTTTCAGGGACATAACAAAATATTGTAATAAATGTGAATCATAACATAAATAAAATAAATTGAAAATAAGGTTATTTGGTAATTGAATGGATTGAATTTATTTAAAATTCAGATGCAAGATTTAATCCAGGCAATGTAACTAGTTTTATATTCTGTCATATTCTATATTTTTTTGTATTCTATTAATAAAAAATATTAAGCCCGAAACAATTATTAGGACTATATATTGTATATTTGTTTTTTCTTGACACTAAAAACACTTCGCTGTTTTTGAGGAGCTGACCATATCTTGAGTTGCGCTTTACTTTCATCGCGGCTTCGCTCGCGTATTAGGGATCTTACCAAATTTCATTATATTAGATTCAGCGGTTTTGGTCGTGAAATAGCGACAGATAGTCAGACAGAGTTACTTTCACATTTATAATATTAATATAGATGACATAACATCTTGTTACATAAAGTTTGTGTTTTATTGTAATTATAGAGATAAGAGTCTATAGAGATTATTAGAGTTATCATGTGATAGTGGGCAGTTGTCATCAGTTTGTGTTGTACTCATCCAACATTTTAATATATTAATAAATACCAATTTAAAATGAATGAACACGGTTAAACAATGCACGTCTCCGTCGTGAAAGAATTTAAATAGCTGGCAGCTCAGAGGGAGTTGTCTTTATTACAACTTCTTAAAGTTTAAATTCGTGGCCATCTATCTCTTCGTCAGTGATTAAATGTTACGATGCTTGACTATAGCTTAATGATTCATAGCTTATTTGACCATCCTACCCATTTCAAAGTTACATCTAGGCAAATTCATGCACCATATGCATATCTGAAACTTTATCCCGATATATTATATATAACATCACATGACGCTTATTGGGCGCATTTTGAAACATATTAAGGTCATCAGTGCTATTTGCTCAAATTGACCTATTCGATGTATATTTTACGTCAATGAAATTCTGTAGGACACGAAATATCCGAATAGTAAGCCTCATTATTAAAAACTCACCTTTCAAAGTATAACAACTTTCTAAGAAATGTGTTAAATTATACAGTAGATTCTAGTCAAGGCTCCGTGGAGCTTCACTGATAAAAGGACCCATTATTAATTCCATACACAACGTTGTAACGAAATTGCTCTGACTACAATTGAAGCCAAGACTTGATCCAACTTTGGTCCAATAATGGACAAAGGCGTCCAATTCAGTGCAATACGGGAAAGTTAACGTAAAATTGGTTTAATTATTACCAGTTATAACATTAATTTTAAAACAATTATACAGTTAATTAAAAATATTATTATAATTTAACACATTAATCAATAGAAACACAGTTGGGTCATATTCCAATTGGAATAACAATGTCAAATGTTTTACCCAATACCGTACGCATTGTCTAACATTTTGTTACATGAAAATCTTAATGTGTGAATAAGCAACTTCTAGTCTCAGGGGTACGTTTCGAATCTCAATTCAACGATAGCGACGTTCCTATCGAACTTTACACGATAAACACGAAAATATGATGATTTGATTTCACTAGATGTGACAAATACGTGAAAATACTACTACTACCACTAAAATAAAATTTTTAGACTTTTGGTTACAAATACCTTTTATCCAAATAGGTATATTTAGGTGTAGTATAATATTAATTTAATTACAATTCAGCCACTATTTTGTACTGATATTAAAGGGTTCATGTCAATAAGAGTACCTATTGATTTTATAACTGTTTTATCTTCATGACTTAGCGACTGTATACTCTATCGTTGTCTACTTCCCTGTTCAATTGCCTGCTCACTCCCGTGAAAGTGGGTTGAATGTAACGTGGCATAAGAGATGCACGTCGATGAACAAATTATAACACACACAGTTAGGCAAACAACCTATCTAGCTCCACTAACTCTGTGATTAGCTCACATCAGGGTACGCCATCGGAATTACCTAACCACTAATTTCCTCCGAGAATGCAGCCTATTGATCCCTTAGGGAGAAGAACAAAGAACGAGAGGTCATTATTAACGACAATCGTTGCTGATACCAAATGTCGTAAAACTTTATTCGTAACAAGGCTATCATTTCATGCCCCTTAAATGGAGTATCGTGGTAATAAAATATAACCATTTTATCAACAGCTACGGAATGATGCGTTCAATAGTACAATACGAGAATTTGAGTTTTTATAATTTAATAGATGCTTATCATAAATATCTGTTGCAGATAAATTTACTTGACAACCATAATAATCTGTCACTTTCTATTAATATAAAAATATCTCATATGGCTTTCAAGGACCAAGTTTTAGAACTTAACATATATTTACAGTTATAACCTTGCGACCTTCTGTAATAATATGTTCGCTATATTAATTTATACCTCCAATAAATGCAAAGAATCAAAAGTAATATTATTGTAATTTAGATTATATTAAAACACATTTAAAAATTCGTAGGTGTTTAAATAAAACTATTTATAACGGATGAATCGCGTATATTAATTATTTTTAAACATCCCGACGTTTCGAGCACTTTGCAGTGTTCCTGGTCACGGGCAGACTAAGATGACATTTGTCTATTTGAAGAACAAAGGAAATATTATTAACAACTACCGCCAACGATTTCTCAATTGATATCTTGAGTAACGTTCCGGTTGCACGCAGAAGGCACTAACTGTATCTTTAGGTCTTGCAGTCTGTTGGATTTGGGATTTTAAATTTTTAATAAGTGGATCCCAGGTGTTAGAAAGTCTCCAACCATCTTCTCTATTGAAGTTCGGATGTTTTTGAATTTCAATAGCCTCGCGTATCATTCTAGGAATGAATCTGTGTTCTCTAGCGAGGATCTGTGGTTTATCAAATCGGATAAAATGGTTAGGTTTATCCAGAGCATGTTCACAGACTGCAGACTTAGAAGAACGCCTATTTTTGACATCTCCTATATGTTCCTTGACCCTGGTACCGATACTTCTCTTTGTTTGGCCTATGTAAGATAAACCACACTCACATTCGAGTTTATATACTCCTGCAGTTTGTAAAGGAATATTACTCTTGATAGGTCTCAAGAACTGGCTCACTTTCTTATGAGGCTTGTAAACGGTTTTAATTGAAGCTCGCTTCAAGATGTTGCCAATCCTGTCTGTAACTCCCTTCACATATGGTAGAAATGCAGGTTGTCGCTCAACTGTGGGTGGCTTGATACGGCTTCTGCGATGCTGGCGAGGCACGGGCAGCTTGTTTTGGTGGAGTGCAAGCTTGACCTGACGTAGCTCGTCCTCTAGGTGTTCAGCATCGCAGAGATGGTGGGCTCTCTGAAACAAAGATTTGCCAACGGTAGCTAACTGGCTAGGGTGGTGGTGCGAGTCACCATTGAGGTATTTGTTGGTGTGTGTGGGTTTCCTATAAACTGTGTGACTTAATATATTGTCAGGATTCCTGATAATAAGGATGTCAAGGAAAGCTAAAGAATTATTTGCCTCTAATTCCATAGTAAATTGAATGTTTTTATTTATAGAATTAAGATGTACTAAAAATGCAGATGTCAGATCACTAGGTAATATTGTGAAATATTACCTAGTGATCTGACATCTGCATTTTTAAATTTTTAATTTTCTGGATAAACCTAACCATTTTATCCGATTTGATAAACCACAGATCCTCGCTAGAGAACACAGATTCATTCCTAGAATGATACGCGAGGCTATTGAAATTCAAAAACATCCGAACTTCAATAGAGAAGATGGTTGGAGACTTTCTAACACCTGGGATCCACTTATTAAAAATTTAAAATCCCAAATCCAACAGACTGCAAGACCTAAAGATACAGTTAGTGCCTTCTGCGTGCAACCGGAACGTTACTCAAGATATCAATTGAGAAATCGTTGGCGGTAGTTGTTAATAATATTTCCTTTGTTCTTCAAATAGACAAATGTCATCTTAGTCTGCCCGTGACCAGGAACACTGCAAAGTGCTCGAAACGTCGGGATGTTTAAAAATAATTAATATACGCGATTCATCCGTTATAAATAGTTTTATTTAAATGTGTAATCATCGCGAAAATTTAAGACAACATTAATTCGTAGGTGATCGAATATCTTTGTGATCTCAGCGTAATATAATTTTGTTTTAAATTTTAATTTATTGTGCTACACGTCCAACCTCCACTGCCGCCGCGAGGTACCTGAGCGCATCATACTATCCTAGACTTGTTTTGATTTCTGTTATGTTTTTACTTTTATTTTTTATTTGATTTTAACACGACATAATAGTGGACTATTGTCAATGTCGTTCACTTGACGTACGGAAATAAGGTGATCACTGAAAATCAGTGCTGCCGTCTTTGCGAATTTCACACATAGTATGAATCGTATTTTAATTTAAGTATAGGAAAAAAAAAAAATTAAATCGTTAATATTTTTTATTTTTTTATTGTTATTCTTTTTTTTCTGTGTGTGAAATTCCTAGGACGACAGATCGTACTGCTATGTAGGCAGCATTTTGTTTTTATTTATTTATGCCTCTTTTTAAAATCTTTCTTAGATATTATTTAATTGTATTGTTATTTTAAGTTTTTTTTTGTTGTATTGTTTATGTCACTGATGTATCAAAACGATGCTTACAAATAAAAATTCTTTCTTTCTTCTTTCTTTCTTAAAATATCACTGTAAATATATGTTAATTTATGAACGCATACATTCGTATATCACGACAGAGCACAATTTCTTATCTCAGCCGAACACGAGATGACGTATAAATAAACATAAAGTATTAAATTCGTTAACTCCGGTTAAGATTCATAATTCTATAAATACACCATCTTTTTTAATATTAGCTGAACCCAAGGGTTCATTCACCATCGCTTAATTTATAAAAAAAAATATGTACAGCAGTAACAAGGTGCAATATTTAAAGAATCATTATTAGTCCAAATTTAAAAGTCGGAGACGGAAAACGATAAAATTTCAAATTTTTTTACTCTAAAATGCCTTCAAAATTCAATCAAAAAAAAAAAAGATTAAGCATTTTTAAATTTGAACCGATAATTATTGTTTAAATATTGACAAATATCCAGTGTTTAATCGTTTTTATAAAACAAAAGAAAAAAAATAGATTTTAATTGTTACTTTTTTTAAAATAAATTTTTGAAGTTGCATTTTTGCCAAATTTTGAAAAAAGCTAAAAAACGTGATAACCCAAAAATGGTTTGCTTTTGGATTATGCCTATGGGGGTTAAAATTATTGGTAATAGTCACGCCTATCACCTTCTAGCGGATATACGTCGAGTTACCAATAACCCTGTATAATCTTGTATCGAATAATATGCCTTTTTACCAATGTATTTTATATAAAAGATTTGAATTTACGAAATGGCAAAGTTAAAAATGTCTGAGAAATTTTATTAAAGAAACGGATACCTCGCTCCAAGAAGGATTTATTGATTTGCGGAGTCGGAAACTTGGTGTTATAAGCTTATCCTTACTGATTTTATCAAAGTGATCAATGCTACAGTGAATATGCATAATATTGTTGTAAATGTGTCTGTGATGCAACAGTGAGTATTCCTACTTTGTTGAAAACATCCCGTAGTGACTTCTCTTGCTCCAATTCAGTAAAATACAGACAGATTCAATGTCTGCAGCCTTACTCCAAAGTATTATGCCGTATGACATAATACTGTGAAAATAACCAAAATATATAACCGCGTATGCTGCGGGGCTGAGTTTTCCTGTTAGGCATGATAAATGAGGATTCCACTAAAGTTTGGAATACAATCTATTCCCAAGGACACCGTAGTATCGGCTATATCAAGACGGTGACCGTTTCAAGATATATTATAATTTTGCTTTCTAACATTAGGTAGTGTAAAAACTACACATTTTGTTTTTTGAGCATTCGTTCACATCGTCATAGCCAGTATTTTTGCTGTCAACCTTAAAAATCAATGAAGTATCGTCAGCAAACAAAACCATATCACAAATAACTTTAACATAGAAAGGAAGATCATTATATATACTAGGAATAGAAAGGGACCCAAAATTGAACCTTGGGGAACTCTCATTTTTAACGTAGATCCAGAAGACTTTATTCCATTAATGAAAATTTTCTGGATTCTTTGACTTAAATATGAAGCAATGAGATCAAGAGCTTTACCTTTAACACCATTTGAGCTCATAAAGAAACGTTTCGTGTTCTACACAATCAAATGCTTTAGATAAATCACAGAATACTTCAATAGCATCAGTTGTAGAGCGACCTCTTCTAAAACCGAATTGCTCACCATGAAAAATAACATTTGGAATTTATAATATTAGTATTGATAGATTTTTTTAATATGAACATTCATACAAAATCCGTGTAATAATGTATTTTTAACTCTATTTTTTATTGAACATTGCTCTTGATGTAAACATATTACAATGTAATGTTAATGAAATTGTACATTTGTACGAAATAATTGTAAAAGGATCGTAACGTATAGTAAGTTCATAATTAGCAAATCTAGAAATGTTTTTAAAAAGTAATTTGGAGCCTATGATTATTGTGAAAGCTACACATTATTCAAAGGCTTCGGAATGGCTTACTTGTGCCTTTGTTAGCCCCAAGAAAATTACTTTTGTACTTTAACGGACAATTAAATATTGGACCCTGGTACTGTTTTAATTAATAATATTAATTTTTCCTCAAGACCGTCGACTCTTCAATGCGAATTTTCATTAATAAATAATTCATATACTCGTACTAACAGTAACTTCTCGAGTAAGATGTCGTTCTTAATCAAACTTTTAAACGAATATGAATAGTTTTTAAAATATTATTATCGTCGTATACCTTTCTTTGGCAAGATTTATATTTATTTTAATAAGTTAATATTACCTTAAAATTTACGATGGTATAAATTCTATCGTATTATATTTATAACAATGTCAATTTTTGGTCGTTAGACTTAATGTACTTAGCTAGAGTACGGACTCCGACCATTTATAAACTGTTTTAAAATAAATACTGCGAGGTATTGTATTATGCTGTCATTTCGTTTAATGTTTACATACTTTGTATTGAGTATGTATATGAACAATACATACTGATCAGATTTTTTAAACTGATAAGTCAACACTTTAAATTGATTGAGTTTTGACCTGTAAAGATAAAAACAATCCCCTGCATTATGAAAAAACATTGTTACATAATTACATAAATGTTTAGACGAAAGTCACGTATCTGGGTGAAAATTTAATGTATTTGATTTGAAACATCGGTCTACAATCTACCTAGATGAATAAATTTTAACTTGTGTGTTCTAACAGAACGATCATTTTGTACCAATTATTTTCAATTTAGGCACTATATCAATGATCATAAGACCGATTTTAGAACAACAACATACAACTCAATAGAGAAGTGACCGACTTTGAAAGTTTTAACGAGATTTTTGAGATGTCCGTGTGTTGAGTGAGTCGGAAATTCTGACGTAAATTGACTTACGTGAAGTTTCCTACCTCTGCTACAGAAGTAGCTCGATGCCTATTTGTTCATAATATACAAGCTTAAACCTCGAATATTATAATTTTAACAATCCTTGAATAAATGGAAACTTTTTTTTATAACATAGGTGGCAAACGAGCAGGAGGCTCACTTGATGGAAAGTGACTACCACCGCCCGTGGAAATCTGCAACTCCAGGGGGCTTTCAGGTGCTTTGCCGGCCTTTAAGGAAGGAGTACGCTCTTTTCTTGAAAATTCCCATGTCGTATGGGTTCAGAAAAACCGCTGGCGAAAGCTTGTTCCACAAAGTGATTGTGCGAAGCAGAAATCGCGCTATTGTGAATTTTCGGACATCGGTGGTGCGGGTGAAACTTTGAATTTTGAAGAGATGTCCGAAGGTGAAATTCAGCAGCAGGGATTAATCCGAACAATTCCTCGGAACATTCCCTGTCATAAATTCGGTAGAAGATGCAGAGTGATCCAACATCTCTACGCAAAATGATCAAGGAGATCGGAAAGGGATTAATCGTCGATAATTCGGCTCGAGTTATCGACGATTAATCCCTTTCGCTCTACGTTGTATACGGTCAAATGGAAGGAGCTGGTACCAAGGAGCACCCGCCTAGAGGTGAGAGCAGTACTCGATGTGAGGCTGAATTCGCCTAAAACTTTACAAGGCGTGAAGTTTTAGGCGATGGGCCGACGTGAAGTAACATACAGAAATATACTTACGTGTAATTGGATTTGATTATATACATATTTAATTTTAAAATAAACTAAGTGCTGAATTTCTTGACGGTTCTTTTTATATTAATTCTGTCTCAACTTTTTAGAAGCCAATTTGGCTTTGCCTTCCAATTGATCGCGGAACTGAACGAGGATCGAAATATTAACGCCAAGTATTCTGTAGCGGCTATCGGGATGTTCTCAAATCGTGGAGATACGACAAGTGGTGTTTGTTTATCGGTTAGCGTGCAAACTTGCGTCTTTTTGGGTTTGAAATGGACTAGATTTAGTCGACCCCAGTTCGAGACTTCGTTTAACGAAGATTCGATTTCAGACACAAGCTTGTTCCGGTTTTCTTCGACGTTTCCCGAGAAATATTAGCGCAGCCGGTGTATAAGGTATACTTTTCATTTTATCGATTTATTTTTCCGGTTGTCATAATGTAATCATTCGTAGTGCAAGGAAATTTCAAAGTAATGACTTAAACCGATTTATCAAAACATGAAATTCATTCATCAGGGTATCAGATATTCCATTAAGCCGTCATCACATTCTTAAAACATAAAAAAGACGTTACTTATACGCAACAAACCGCTCTTAAATTGGTCACTTATTAAAGTCGGGCGAAAAGTTAGATCAACGTCCAAAAAGGTCGAATAATTAACGGACAAGATTAAAATGTTTTAAATAAAGCTCTTGCTGGGCCCTTACAAATTTTCATAAATTAATTTTATCTGACATCGCTTACAATCAATGGACCTGACGTCAAAATGAATTGTAGAATGAGTGTTCTCGTAACGGTCGTTATGAATTGGTCATTTTAATTTGTATTAGCAATATATACATATTTTATTATAAAACATGTGATTTTATATAGTGACTAGTTGTCATAGTAGTAGAAGACGTAAGACATAAAATGTACCGTATGTCCTGTTTTGGAGTTCAAGCTTACTTTCTCCACAGACAAACAAGAGTTATTTATAATATTAGTATCGATTTCTGAATCGAATTCTTATATATAAAACACACAGAATTTTAATAAATTGACTCCAAAGCTACTAAAAGTTTGGAATTCGTATAAAAAGAACCGTCAAGAAATTCAGCACTTTTATATTTAATGTTTGTATAATCAAATGCAATTACTATTCGTTAATTTTTAAATTAAATATGTGTATAATCAAATACAATTACACGTAAGTGTATGTCTGTGAAAACCACCCAAAACAGCAATTTCCTGACTCCGGGCTGACTGAGCATTTCTTTGCGGGGAAGTTATTGAAATATTTATTTACTATTACAATTACATCGGAAATTCTGCTGTTCCGGCATATGACTTTAATAAATTTAACATAGTGACGTCAAAATTTATATTTTAATAGAATAAATAAAAGTTGATTGAAAATAAATATTTAATATTTTGCTTTGGTCATAAATTGTGTTTTACTCGAAGGCTTTTAAACCTTATGCTTGTTTAATTTTTTTGCAATTACTCAAATTAAATACGGCTTTCTTCTGAATTATTTCCTTAAATTATCATGTACAAGAATAATGAGATTTTAAGGCGTTACTCGAGTAATTTGCGAACCGTCGTTGACAGGTTGAAATAAAATATGCGAAGGTCTAATGAAAACGACCTGCATTATTAACCTACGTCAGATTCGGCCCTTTTGGTGTAAGCGTTTTTTAGTCAAAGTTTATAGGGCTTTAAATTTTTAATACAAAGAGATCACATCTATTGTTCGAACTATGAAAGATGTAAGAAAAGGATTTTTTTATAGATTTTCTTCATAATTCTGAGATTGAATTGCAAGGTATTTGATATTTGTGAGCGACATTAAGTTTTTTATCTTCTGACCGTCAATAACCTCTTACAAAATGACCGCTTTACTAGAAGAAACGTAATTATTACTAAATGACATGTGGTCATCAACTCTGATTTAAATGCTTAAATTATGAAATGATAACTAAACATGCAAATCAGACAATTTGTAATTCATTCCTCAAAGTATAACAGCGTCTAAAATTGTAATTAACATAATCATTTTTTTATTATGTTTTCTAGTAATTTGATATTTAGTCGAATAATAACAGTAATCCCAGGAACAAAACATAAAACAGAGATGTGAATACGCATATTAATGTTTAGGGTTATTGAAATAAATTAAAATGAAAGCGATGTTTACTTTCAATACCAAGCATGAGATAAATAATTTACACTAATTGGACCGCGTTATATAGAAATATTTCACAGAGGAATATAATGCGTTATCTATATTAATAATTTAGTGCTGGTCTACGATAGACTCGTTCGAAAACCACAATTATAGATCGTTAAAAAGTAATGATTTTTAAGTCGACATCATATTATATTTCGCAAAACTTGTATAATCGTGATATTTTAATGTTGAATTCAATGAAATGTCAGTTCAATTACAAAAACAGGGCGGCCACGTTTATGTTTTACAGGTGCGTTCAGGAAGTGTGCGTATTTATTTTGCCCGAGTGAAGTCATGTTATTATCTAGTTACGCGATAAAAAAGGATAAAATAGTGCCAAAAAAAAATATGAAATTTCGTTAAATATATATTATTACTACTACTATTCTATAGATAGATAATGTGCCACACATATTAGCCATACCGTAATACACAGTTTAATTAAAACGATAAAATTCAATAGTGTTGCGTGTAAACTCGCAATCACAAGCTACTTTTTGTTCTAACCTCAACTATTTCGGCTAACAAAGGTAACAAAAAACCATTCTAAAAGGTAAAACAATTTAGTTTATTATTAAAAAAGGTTTTATGTGTACTACAATATTGTTTGAAACTCTTGAAGCCCTTGAACAATTTCAAACTTTTTTGTTTCATGAAAAGCCAGATTAACCCGAAATTCGCTAGCCCTTGTCATTAACTAATTATATTTATTTTTTGTTACGAAATAAATTAAATTATTTACTTCAAAGTAAAACATTGGATGTCTAATATCTGTATTCATTAAATTTATCATGGATAAGAAATTCCATTGAATATTTTTTCAATTTCATTGAACCATAAAACTAAATGATTTATAAAAAGCATAAATTATATTATAACCCACGGTATTACGTACAAAAAATAAAGGAAATGAAAAAAGCCAAGATGAATGTCGTCCACGCTTCGGCGGTCTAAGAAAAAATACACTTACTCGGCCTTTATTTATACATCAGACATTATGTTATAAATGAAAACGGTTACTATACTATATATTTATTCGTATTAATTTGGGCTAAAAGGTAAACGTAGTTGTGCTCAAGCGATTTTTTATAGCAACTTTTATTCGTAGTATGTGTCAATTTAAAGGTGGAATGCTTTTAATTATTTTTTTTGGTAATTATTAAAATAAGAAAAAATTTGCTAACGGAACTTCAATTTCATACCTATAACTTATTAATTTAGATGTTTCAGATCTTCCCGTCATTCCACAATAGCCACATTTTTTAAAAAAACATTATTATATATTACTAACTATTAGTCATTCGCTTTGTCAAAGGCAAATTAAAATGATAAAGTGGAATTGCTCGGGTAATCAGTACGACAATTATGGGGTGATTGACCTTTTCTACCATAGACATTTTCCTGTCATAAAATTATGATTAACGAACGCTTCTTTTAGAAACGTGAAATGTTTTAGCCAATAAGTATACAGGAGTATAATCCGCTGCGATAAACGAATTCAAAAATTTAATTCAGGGTAATCGTGCATAATTTTGGATAAGTAAAATATAACAGCTTGTTAATATTTTGCTGCTGGACTAAGACCATCTCGGCTTTTGAAACATTTCTTAGTTTTTCAAATTCCAATATTATTCGAACTATTTCTTCTTACTGGTTGAATAAACTTATACATTCGTCTACAAACCAAAAACAAATATAAGCTTCCTATACAGCAGTAGAATATTTATTGGGTAATTTCTTCAATAGATGTTTTATTTAGATTATTATGTCTGGGCCGATATTGGCATAGCTATTCGCAACAAAGATAGGCTAATTGTGTTGTGTGTACTACGTGAGTCTAAGCACTTCCAAACCTCAGGATACTACTGAAGGTTTCTTGACAGAAAAACCGTATAACTTTTTATTGGTCCCCCCAGAGCTTAAACACACGTTCGTGGAATCAGAAGCATAATACTGTACCGCTAATCTCAAAAAAATATATATTATTTATATAATCTTTGTACTCGTTTTATAAATCTGTGTTTTTGTAATAATTTTCATCTCAGTTTCATTAATAATTTATTAAGAAACTCGAACTTTTGTTTTAAATATTTTTTAAAACAAAGTTGTAGGTACTGTTTTAATTATATAAATTATCCGCAAAGCGTAATTTTTAAAAGTATAACAACTGTTTTAACTGAATAATCAAATTAAGCCCGGATAAGTTTTATTAATTTCAACGACTTTTATATTAAAGTAAATTCATTCGAAACGAACTAATTAGAAGATGCCAAACCTAAGGGGTTGAAAGGGTTAGAATAAACTTATTAAATAAGTCGAACTTTAATTGTAAGTATTTGAATTAAATATACCTTACCTTTGACATAAATCAATTTTTCTTCTTAAAACGTAATAAAATCTTATTTCATCTTAGTCATTTATGTGATATATATCTTATTTGTTTATTTAGAAAAAAAGGAAAATAAAAGTTAAAAGACTTTTGTCGACTATAATTAACAATTTAATAGCTTAATATTAGGTAGCAAACCTTTACTAACACTAAATAAATAAATAATTATGGAAGTGAATCTGTGTGTCTGTATGCATTTTTGCCTGTCCGTTTGTTTGGAATTTCAAGATCAAATCACGAAGCTTATTTTGATGAAATACGCCATAATACCACGACCCACAACTAAAACTGGAGCGAGACTGCAGGCGATAACCAGTGTCTTATTAAATGTAATAAACTAGAGTAAATAGCTAATGTGAAACGGTGTGCGAAACCCCGTTTCCTGTTTAACGGGTACTATGTGACAGTACGCTTCATGGACATCACACGCTTATGGTTGCGATGATACCACTAACTTTTTTCTTTATGAATATCCCTACAAAGAAAAATCCGTAAGAAACGTAGTTTTTTTCTGATCGAATAAAAAAATTAACGTTTATTTCTATGTTTTTCATCAGTGAGTTTGAAGAACGTTTTATTTAAGAATCATTAAGTTTTTTTAAGTTTTTCTGCGTTCCTAGCTCAAAAACAGTAGCTAGAATATAAGCATGTTCATACAATACAATACCAGTCTAAGATTTTAGACCGATGATTGTAGATTCATACTCTTCATAAATTGGTTCTTACGTACTGAATTTGTATTTATAATTGATCTCGTGCTCAGTGGTGAAGGTATGCATCGTAAGAAAATCTATGTGTTATCGGATGTTAATGTGCCACATGTGCATCCTGTAACCCGCTTGGGGGCAGTGTCGAAAATAAGCTTTTTCTTAAAATGGGAAGAAGGTGCCAGCATTAGGATTGTATATAGTACAGATTGCTAATTAACGTTTTAAATGTAAAAAAAAAAACGTGATCTATACGAACTACTCTAGTTACAATAAGGTTTAAAAAGAAAATATAATGCAAATTTTCGGTTAAATAATATTTAGAAACTTATTTTTGAGTATTACAGTTGGTACATACGTAGGTACAGTCAGGGTAAGAAAAGGTTGGTCACCTTAAGGTCTATTTTCGTGTGCTCAGTATGGGCGATAATCTGCTTTACCGATCGAGAATGACATATTGCGTCGCAATGACATTATAAGTCACGTATAGCCAAGAGTACTATGTAAGTTTAATTTTAAATGCAGTTGTCAGTTTACTACTAGTACTAAGAGTTGACAACTTAATAAAAGAATGAATTTAAAAGCTGACGAAGGTTTTCTTCTTCTGACTGTACATTATATGGTTAGAAGCTCGGCGGTGACGAAGTACATCGTGAGGAAACCTGCATGTGTCTAATTTCATCCTCATTCATCATGTGCATTCCTCCAAACCGCACTGGAACAACGTGGTGGAATATGTTCCATACAATCTCCTTAGTGGGAGAGGAGGCCTTAGCCCGGCAGTGGGATATTTACAGGCTGTACTGTACTTTACAATATGGTCCACTTGATGACAAATATTGGTGATGTAAGAAATTTTAACCACTCTTTATAAAGCCAATGCGCCACCAACCATAGGAACAAAGATATAATGCTTCTAATAACTGTCACACAGGGTCACCTACTCTTCAAACCGGAATACAAAAATACGAAGTATAGCGATACTTGTTTCAGCCACACAGCGGTGTGGCTCTATAATATATCATGAGTAGATGAAACCTGCTCAGACGAAATTGTATTAAGTCCTACCACCAAGTTACACCAATTAACCCGTATAATTAAGCCATGATTTTCATCAAATATATAATATAAATATATATAATATAATTGATCTTATATAAAGTGTCTCCAAGGCTAAGTTTTGACCTTAGTATTTTTATCATTTTAAATTTTGGCTTTCGAATATTTTATAATACTTATAAGTTGGTTGTCCACTTATGGTAACTATCCAGAAGAGCTTGCACAAAGACCTTCAAATTATTGTTTTATAAAATAATTCAAATATACATTGACGATCACATTTGATGCCTTAGATTGTTAAAAGTCATAATATATATTAATAAAAAAAAAACTACTTATATGTAAAGCCAATAAACTGAAGTCTAAACATACAACAACTTCAATTATAAATTCCTTAAAAATTTACTAGCCTCACCATATTTTTGTATGTTCATTTATAAATTTCAATTCCGTTACATTATATTTTTTACTTCCAAATTATTAAGATTTACATCATTCTATTATTTTTGAATAGAAGGAATTCTTGGTTGAGAATAACTATTGTGATTTTGCAAATTGTCATATTATTTACAATCTTTGGAAACTACATTTTTTTTACATATTTTTCTTTTGTTTTTTTTTTGTCTGTGTTATCGATTAAGTATTCCTATAAAAAAGTATTTACACAACCGACTTCAAAATATATATATGCAATTATTTTTATTACTTTTTAATGCATTTTTATTTGTTTTAAAATAGTGTTTTGTTTGAAGTAGGTTTTTCTTTTTGTTAAAATTTTACTTATTTGAGGAATGTTTAAATTTTTTTTTGATCCAATACAAAATAAAACCATTTCTTGAACATGTACTTGAACAATTTAATAAGGAAGAAATTTCCGTAGGGTAGACGTGACAATTTTTCTTATATGCTTTTACACAAATTGAAAAGGCGGACTCCTAAGTAGTCATTATTATATCCTGGATTGCATATATCCCTCGTGATTTATTTATTTTAACCATGCCGCGTAAAATTTAACTAATTTAAAAATTAATTGAACTACTATAATAACCATTTATAGCATATTCGCCGTATCTTTCATTTGAAGACATACAAATGAAGTAAATGACTATAATCACGAGTAAAAAAAAGCCTGCTCAAGTATTTTTTAATGATTTAATTTCTACTAATGACTAGAAACTCTTAAATTACTTCAAAATAATATAATATTAAGTTGCACTATAATTTTACGCAAATATATAACGCGCGCTTTACTTAATACCTCGAAAACAAGTCACCCAAAGTTTTAACACTGTTACGCCTCTTAAGTAGATTGAAAACTCAATTTTGTTCGCTTGCAGTAACATTTTACAAACTTAATTAAATCTGTGAAATAACGTACGGTAATAAATAATAATTATCATAGTAATTATATTTTTATTTTCTACTAAGGAAATTATTTCAAAGTTCATATTACTTTACGAAAGCAACTTTTGAAATACCTGGAACGAAAATCTTTTACACGGATTACAGTTCACCCTGAGTTGGCAGTAATCGTCACGCAAGGAAAGTGCGTACTTTTAATGTCACTAAAGATTTAATGTCAATGAAATTTGTTGCCTTAGTAATGCTATCGTTAATTGTTTTATACTATATATATATATCAACATTTATTATCAACATATACATATTTACATTTATATCAACACTTTATCATTTATATATATAGGGTTATTGGTAATTCGACATATATCCGTTAGGATGTGATAGGGGTGACTTTTTACAATAATTTTAACCCCCATATGCATCATCCAAAAGTGAACCATTTTTGAGTTATCACGTTTTTTAGCTTTTTTCAAAATTTGTCAAAAATGCATCTTTAAAAATTTATTTAAAAAAAGTATCAAATAAAATCATGTTTTTTCTTTTGTTTTTTAAAAATGATTAAACACTGGATATTTGTCAATATTTAAACAATAATTATCCGTCCAAATTTAAAAATGCTAGACGGAAAACAAAATTATTTCAATATTTTTTTAGATTTTTTTTCTCAAAAATGCCTTAAAAACTCATCATTATGAAACTTGGCCAGCAGATTATTTTAAAAACATAACCGTTTTCTTAGCTTTCCAAAAATTTATAAAAAGAAGGAAATTATTTCAAATCAATCGAAATAAAATGACCAGAATGAACGCTGGTTGAAATTCGTAGTCGAACATAAACGATTAACACATAAATTCGTACTAAAGGTCGCTTTAAAATTCCCAAAAAATTAACTAAAAATAACAACCAATAAAAAAAAACTTACTTACTTAACTGACTTACATAATACAAATTAAAAATAAAATTTGGAGACAGAAACAGTTCAATAGCTAAGTTATAAATAAGATATTTTGTAATATAGCCTAAATAAAGTATTAATAAGCGAATCCGAGAAACTCTCTATAACAGAGCACAAACACACAAAGCAAGTTCTACAGTGAATAATGCAAAATTCTATTCTTACTATTATCCTCACGAAAAAGTCCCTTAGAAGAAGATATTTACTTAAGATAACTAACCTTTAAATAAATCGTTTAATACAAAGCAATGTCTATGAATTAAATCACAATATATTTAATAAAACTTTTGAATGAAATATTATTTGCTGAAAAACTCATAGTGCCTTACGAGCCTTCTATGAATCACAGATTGAGATGGGGACATAAATATTCAGTTACGCGAAATCCTGTAGAGGGCTCTGAGAACAAAAGAAAAGTTTTTTCTAGTGCCTCAAAGTGTTTTCAATTGTATTTGCTACTGTCAAGCAGGGTCGTTTAAGACGACATAATTTATAATATCTTCATAAAAAATCTTGTTACAAAGTTATTTAAGCAAAATTTATTTGGTTTATGTCATATATAACCAAATACTGACTTAAATGCTTATTTGAAGTCATAAGAGTAAATAAAATTTAAAACACATATCGGAAAAAACATAAGCATTTATTTTAGTGTAATGCGCTTAAGAGATGCAAAATAAATGAATGTAGATGCAAATAATATGTAATAAGATAACTGGTATTGATTTAGTCTTGTGTATATATATTATTAGAAGAAAATTAAAATCACAAATAGCAACACTGCGACCGGATATCTAAGGACCACGGTGGCGATAATCGTCCATCCGCTTAGCTATTAGAATATCTAGCGATTTTGCTGTCATGGAATGAAAATCTCTATTGGCCGCCATTGAAACATTTTTTTAAAGAAATATCATTTCGTTTTCTATTTTATAATAATATTATATATATAACGAGAAGTCAGGCATCAGCTCGTTATTAACATCGTGAATAATACATAACAACGTTTTTTTATCTCATGTTAATACTTTATTCATTTTGTCTTATGTAATGTAAACCATTTTATTTCAACCTGCCGTCGCTTCTCTTGAATGACGCCTTAAAGGCTCATTTGTCTTGTATGAGATAAATTAGGGGAGTGTAATTTACTGAAGCTAATTAAACTGAAAATTAATTACATAAATACAAGTTGAATTAGGAATGCGTTTCAGAACATATTTATAGTATCCAGTTAATGAAGGTTAAAGTATAGTTACAATGCGTGCTTTAAAACCAATAAATAATAAATATATAAATATGAGACAACATCACATACATTACTCTGATCCCAGTGTAAGTAGCTAAAGCACTTGTGTTATGGAAAATCAGAAGTAACGACGGTACCACAAACACCCAGACCCAAGACAACGTAGAAAATTAATGATAATCTACATTGACTCGGCCGGGAATCGAATCCGGGACCTCGGAGTGGCGTACCAATGAAAAACGGGTGTACAATGTTTATTAAATATTAATAATATCGGTAAATCGTAAATAATTAATCAAAATTATGAAATTTAACGCATTTTCTTGGGAATATCACAAAATGTAAACCGCAGGAAAAATAATTAAGAATATTACAGCCCGCGTTGTACCCACTTTGATAATGTTTCTACTGTTAATTGCCCGCGATCATGCGTCTGATTAATGCGTATCGCTTGTATGATTTTTTTTATTAATGTTTTGTTATAAGCACACATTATATATTATTAATTCGTCTATATGATGAAAATTCTCCAAATACTGCATTCACATATCAAAGACAAGCAGCAGCATTCGTCATCTAAAATAATATTACGTATAAAACAGCATGATATGGCAACCATTTCAAGTATGTCATTGTTCAGGTTCGATTTCCGTATTTCCCGTCATGGTTGTTTTAGTGGAAACCAAATTACCATCTTCCCGCTGCGTCAACATCGAACAATCAATGACGTACCTTTAGAGAATAGCACTACAGTTCAAGGGGTGAGCGAGCTAATTTAATAACAGAAACAATATACATATGTATATATCGTCTTAGATCTTATGGTTGTCATATCGATGGTATATATTGGCTTCTATTTCCTAAATAATCAATTTAAATGATTAACGATTTTATTTTTGCGTCTCATGCCCATGTAAATGAAAAATATTTTATTTTCACTCAAATACACGTGGTATTTTTAAATAAAACTAAAATATGAATGAATGTATTTTTCTTATCCGTTGCGCCAACAATAGTGCTGCTTCTAGATAGCTATGAAAAAGCTTCCATTTGATTAACGATATATCATTAGTCACTTGGACACAGGGGCTTGAGAAGAAATGGAAAAATGACTAGGATTATTTCTGTAGGTCCGTGATGATTTCTTACTTTAGTTTTTTTGCATATAAAGAACCTAAATACTATAAACGAATACCAAGAACTCATGTTTGTAGAATTTTTATACGTTTCATCCACCAAAATCGGACAAAACAAAACATTTACTTTAAATTTTAATAACAAAAATAAATAATGTTTTGTAAAAATGACAGCAAAGTCACACATAAAATAATACACAACGCCATGTGTTGCTCAAAATATTACACATCATTTTTAACACCAATCGATTTGGTCGCCATTTAAAATAACAGCGTTTTTTGTTTACAGCACTAAAACATAAAAAAGTAATGTCTACATCAGTAGTATAACAAACTTAAATGAAAACTAGCTTTACTTAGAAAATGTATGAGTCATTCCTAAAATTAGACTAATTAATTAATTTGAATAATTTTTCGACGTAGTACGAGTATCCAATACCGCGCTACATGATATTCCAAAATTTTACTACAACAATATCTGTCAACAAATAAAAGTAATGATAATCATGCAGACGTACTATCTGATATATTATTCATTTTAAATTTAATAGACTTTATGGATAAACTTTAAAATAGGTATAAAAAGATAGAACAACTTTTACGTTTGTTCGTCCAAAGTCGAAAGTATCGTGAGTTGTTCGAGATAGAAATACTTCGTTGGAAGCGTGTATACAAAGAAGCTCTCGCTTAATTTAACTTTAGAAGATTAAAAGATTTTACGAGATAAGAGTATATGTATTATACACATACACATATATATGTATGTGAGCGTGTTATTTCTTGAATAATTAATATAATATATTGACTATATTTAATTATTTTTTGTAATAAATATGATGATCTTATATGCATAAACTTACTTGTACTCTTTATCCCCAGAAAGTGGTTACAGCCGGGAAGCGAAACTCGGATACTTATTAAAAAAATATATTTAATTCAATTTTTAATTGTATTTTTTAGTACTAAATTTTATAACGATCGAGAGACATTATTTTGTTAAATGAAAATGTAATTGAATTCAAAAGTCATTATCCATTTATTAAGTACTTATGACGAATGACGCAAATTCGTTAAAAAGTTAATTAATTTACTAAAATAGAAAGTATGCATCTCCCGGGAAATAAAGGAAAATATGATGCAATATTATTTTAACTTTTAATTTACACCATAAACCCAAATAAAATATCAACTTTATATCAAGTAGGTAGAATTCATTTTCACTCGACACACATATTTGACTACTCAGCTGGGCTGCGCGTTTAATTAACGGACTTCATTTCGAAACCATGAGCTACTTATTTCATTCTTATTTTCAAATCTTCTGAGATTTACCATTCGTTTTCCTGTCACGTCCATCTGAGTAGAGCCATGTCGGCTGAAATTAATTCATGCAAACGTGACTTAGAATTGGTATCGCTATATCAAGTATACCAAATTCTTGGGTGTGGTAACACAGTTATAAACAAATTAAATAAAAATGACTTTTTCAAATTTCAAATTGTGAAATCCATATAGGATAGACACAACCGAGACGATTTCGGCTTCGAAGACAATCCTATGAAATTATTTGGTAAATAAAGGTCGTCGATTAACCAATGAGAGCACTAAAACAATTTCCTTTGGGAGCTCGTTTTGTGAAATGAACTCTTAAAGTTATATAAAATATTATAAAAAGATCTCGTGAAGGGGACATCTTCCTTGATATAAATGACGAATCCCTTGAGTGGGATTAAATTGATTCTTTAACTACAATACTTCTAAGTATAACGATTCTTTATATAATTTAGAATCGCATTTTATAAATAAGCGAATGGTTGAAATTAATTACTAATTAAAAGCATCAAATAACATTGTAAAGTACCGAAGTCCTAATGAAACGTTAATTACAATATAATACATTAATTAGAACATTTATACTAATCAAATTTAAATAATTCATGGAACATTTAAATACCTGCAAAACTTATTTACAGCAACTAATTTCATTGTATATACGTTATAACTATCATTTATATTTTGTATTCATTATAAATACGCAAATTCAAACGTAGATCGAAAAAATGTGGACTCTTATATTAGAATGTCATGAAAAATCTTGCTCATAATTTTGTCGTTGTTGGATCTGAAAAATCGAAATACTACTGAAATGTGAAATCAACAATTATGATTTTTACTAAAGCATATCCTAGAAATATAAAAATAACAATGCTAAATGAAAATCGAGATTAAGCTGCGAGCAAAACTTAGTTTTTGAAATATAAAACATGTTTTGTAAAGCTGGATAAAAGAGCTTAATTGGTGAGAATAATGGCTTGTTATGGACCACATTTCTTATTTATTTTTCTCAGTACAAGACCGTTTGGGTAGGTGACAATGGTACTCATCATATATTCTACCAGCAAACATCAATACTTAGTATTGTTGTGATTCGGTTTAAAGGTTAAGTAACCACAGGTACAAGGGACATAATATCTCAAGTCCCGAGGTCGGTAATGTATACATATATATATGTAGACCATTAATGAACGCTTACAATCGCCAAGACCCCCCCCCCCAACTTCCAATGTCTTGAAAAATGTAACTATTTATATAAGAACTTTTAAAATTAGGTTTTAGTAATCTTATAAACTCAAGTAGTTGCTGTAAAATGATACGATACATATTTAAAATGATACGTGTAATATTTTTTTATTAAAATTTGTACTACAATAAAAAATTGAATAAATTACAGCTACTTAGTACCTTCAAGTAAATTCAAATAATTATAGATATAAAATTTCACTATATGATCTTTAGACATAAACATTATATACCGGAAAAGAAGAAAGTAATTTACAGTTAAATCAAATCCTTACTAAACGAAACCATAAAAGCCAAGTAAGAGGACTCGCAGAGACTAATGTCGGAATAATAAATTTCAGAACCTTTTTTCAAATAATTTGTACTAAAAACATGAAAGTGTTTTCGTGCAAGATTTAATTCGGTCTGACGTCTTATTCAGCGTAATGTCCAAAACCCTCGGACGCCCTTAGAATAAAATAAGAGGATGTAAATGCTCTAATATTTATTGTCAGTAAGGTCGAACGGATTTTCGGAAGGTCGTAAGCGAAGATGGTGTAAATAACACCTGTGCGAAACTTTTGCAATGATAAAGTTTAGGTACTTAATATAAAAATTATTTACCGGACTTCTTTTTTTGTTGATGGATATAACTATCAAGGCAACGGCTTTATTTTTTTGATTGAAGTCATAAGCGCCACTAGACAATGTTTTAATGAGATTTAATAACATGTTTTCAAAAGCAAAAAAACAGGCATTATTTTAAATAGTTTTTGAAAAACAATATTTTATTTGTAATTTTGTAAGTAATTTGATTTAAAATAAACATTAAAAATTATAGATTACGTGAATAAAAAATAAGAGATAGAGTGCTAATCTGCATGATGGCAAGAGTGTTAAAAACATTTTCCATTTATATTAAATCCGATTATCTAGACGAAAAAACTATCTAAGTTCATATCAAAAGTTAAACATTATAATTAAAAATGTAGTTTCAAAAATAACACGCCGAACTCGACAAAATTTAACGCATATTATAAAATTTCTCACGTTACGTACAAGAAAACTTCGTCTTTGACAGCTGAAGGAATTTACAAAGAACACCGCGGTTAGCTTTCCTCCAACCAATTTACTCTTTGTAGTGGTTTCCTGAGCGCCTTGAAATGGTTTCGTTACAAATTTTGTTACAGTATTACGATCACAGCAATATTTTATACTAAGCCTCATTTTAATTTTAAATAACTTTATTAGATTTATTATTTCAAACATTATATTTGCCTATTTTAGCTTTAGAATTACTTAACAAACATCTGTATTAGTCACTCAGACATTAACAATTGAATATACATTTCAACCATTGGAGGCATGGTGTTATAGCACTGCCACCTTTCTGACTTCGAGACTCATATTGTTGTAATAAATAGCTTAAGGATTTGTTCAAACCGAGATTTTAAACCAGGACTTCTAAATCTTTTCAGTTATAAGCTAACAAATAAATCCACGAGATGGTTAAATAACATTAAAGTTAAACCTATGAGTATATTGATTAACTTCAACAACAAGTGCTGCTGATATCTGCAAATATACGTACACAGTATTTCAAATATAAGCCGCAACGTAACTCGGTAAGAACTCGCTTCGTGCCTTCAAAAGTTATTTGATTTATGAGTTATAACTGTACAAAGTTACATACCGTGATTCATTTATACATAAGCACAAAGATATTATTTTAAGCCGTACATTGTATAAGCTAACAAAAAAGATAAGCTGGTAGAGATATTTTGCTGTTTTTTTATAATAATAAATTCTTGCTCATTGATAAATAAACTGTCAATACCGTAATGGCCTAGCGATATAATAGTTATAGATTAAATCCTGGCCCCTTGTGTTGGTCGTCTCCGCTCTAACGCAACCTTTAAATTTAATTGGAAGAGTTTATAGGAATATAAGCAAATATTGAACATTGAGCATTGTATTTTATACTTTTAAAAATAAATAAATATCAAGCGGTAATAGCGCTTTGGTTTTCAGACCACCTAGCTTTCGAAATCGCAATCGCAGAAATCGCAGTCCCTACTCGGAACTTAGTAATAAGCTTAAAAGGAGAAGTAAACAAGAATATTAGTAATTCCTTAATTAATATGAAGTATTGCTAGTGCTAGCTGTTCTTTATAAAAAAAAAGGATAGATAAAGTAAATATAAATATCGTTGTGGTGAGGACCATTGACATTTTGAGCTAATCTCACATTTCTATGTGTTCTAAGTTATCAAGATTAGTTGCTATTAATATGTCATACAAAAATTGTTGGCGATAAAACAAATAATTACGACTCCAGTACTAGCTACGTCAACTATGGGTATAGCTTGAAGGCATGATTTACGTAGTTCCGAGTGTCTTACCGATGAAATGTAACCTAAACCCAAACGCAATAAGAATACTAACAGCTGATATAAATGTTGTTCCAATATTTATATCGGTAACTTCACCCGGCTATTTGCTGGGTCCTGTACGTGCCGATTAATGTTGTAAATCACTTGAAAAGTTTTTTTGGCTAATATAGGCTTTGGCACGATGTTAACTTAATAAATTTGTTATACTGTACCCTTGGGATCACACCTTGTACATGTTACATAAAATAATTCGTATATTCAAGAAACTAGGAAGTGTAATAATAGGCTAGTGTGTTGAACGATTTTGTTCTGTTTTTCAACTTCAAATATGGTATTTTTAAAAACGGCTGATTTTGTAGCGGTGGAAAGACTGTCAGCTGACCCTGTCAAGATTTAAAATTTTGTAGTATTGCTATGAGGCTGTTTGCTTTCAAACACATATTTTGCGATACATTCTGGCCTTGCTTAAACCCATAATACGACCTTCGGGCTATCTAAGCCTCTTCCCCTAAAATTTTAAAATCATCTGCCTCCGTCCGTGTGGATCTTTGTCGTACACAATCAGTTTCAATTCTCCTCGTACGCATTCATACATAGCGCACCTTTGGAGCCATACTCACCTTCAAGATCCTTCATTATTGACTCCTACGGACTGGTAATGGCTAGACAATGACGACAAATATGTCTTCAAATGATTCGAAGGAGATCAAGTACCTCTACCAGTATAACGGATAGCACGGAAAATATTGGTGATATGGAATTTTTGTCGGTGACACTTTCTTTTAGCTTTCTGGTAGTCTAATTTTGATAAATCACATTTCTCATTTACAGATGACGTGAAGAAAATCGAGGTCAAGAACTTGACCAAGACGAAGAAAGCAGGACAGATCGGCCGATGATTCGTCAGAGAACGATGACGATAGCGATACCATCGACAACGAATAACTTTTACGATCTTATTATTTCTATATTTCGATTTTTTTTTATATTACCTTATATTTTGTTTTGGGTTCCTTTCATTTTATACTCGTTTCTATTTCATATCGTGCATATTTTAACAAATAAAACGAAACATAAATATATCGACAAAGATTCTGTCCATTGCTAGGATAATCTTTACCTTTACTGCGTCAGCTGAGGGTCTTACCACCGCTATACACGCAGCTGATTGTTATTTTCGTACTTTTAATTATTTAAACAATCACGTAGTTCAATTTCATCCGCCAAACTATAACTTTACTGTTTTTATTACAGGTTCATGCGAGCAGCTGACGCATAATCTCCCCTTCTACGATGCAGCTGACGATTTTTTTTCAGCTCAGTATAATGTAAATTTTGAGCTGGCGTACTATCGCTTAATTATTATTATTTTTTACCACTTCTGTAACCTCCCAATTATACACCCACCTTGGGAGCGCTAGCTGACGCTTGGTTCAGTTATGAATATTTCGAGATTAATAGAAAAAGAAGGCAAACAGTCGGCGTAAAATCACTGCCGAAAATGCAACGCTACCTCCGGACTATAGTACTGTTTGACAGTTGAATATAATAGACTAAGAGCCTGTGATCGGCAGGCTTACGGTATAGTAGTAAGCTCCATATTACTGTAAGGTATACTGCGTCGCTTGCTGTTATAAGGTAAACAGGACAAAAATTGCTGATATAAGGTAATTTTTTATCAAATTTATGTAGCTTTGAAATTATAAAAAATATAGAAGGAACCGGAGTGTCTGCCATTGAATTTTAATATACATTTTTTTATATATATCAAGATATCTAAACGGCATACTTGCTGCAATCACGTTTTGAAAGTAAATTTTTAATGCTTTTCGACTACATGGCACGCTTAAATGAACCCTCGATGGAAATAGTGAATGCTAACATACCATATACCATGCTACTATACCATAAGTCTGCCGATCACTGGCTCTTGGACTATATGATTAGTAGGCGATAGTTACCCAAGCGAACCTATTAATAATCCCTAATCATTACAAATAATCGTGACTTGAATTATCATTTGTTCATTCCTGTTGACTTTATTATAAAAAATGTCCGGCTTACGAGATGTTAAGAGTTAAAAATTCGACACAATTTTCGTATGTACTTTGTATTTATTTTTTATATATGGTTATTTACATGGAATTTATTAATGTAGACTATAGACGAATACGACTCAAAGTATCTACGGTGAAAAACTGGACCAAGTGGGTAGTATTTCTCACTTGCATCGAAATTCATTGTCCTTTAAGAATCCATCTTATCTATTTTTTAAAATGTACAAAAACAAATCTCTTAATATTCTATCGTAAGTTAAACTTTTGAAAGATTTTTTTAAAAATATTTTGTCGTACCCACACCGAGTCAGTGTTGTACAAGTAGTAAACGAATGTTTCGATAACAAGTCCCCATGAGACCGACCCTTGTACCGCCATAATTTTTGATCATTTTTCTCGGTGATAACGCATGATAAGTCTGGGGAAGACCGTTTGTAATGAAATTTTGCTTGTATAATTTTATTTTATCGAGACTAAAATTATCTTAAATATATTAAATATTTGTTACATGAAATTCCCTTCATATTTGCTGTACTGCATAAACTTTGCCGAATGTAAAAAAAAGGAGAATCTGAAAACCTTTCATTGGTTTGACTGTACTTAAGTAAGTTAATATTTAATATAATTGCAACTTACAATATTGTTACCAAATAAAAACCAGTTTGAATTTAAACCGTGTTTTTTCTTAAATCTATTTTTATTACAATCATTACATCATTTTCAAGTGATGGAAAGGGGATCATTATTTGGTGTCTATAATTATTTGTCAAAGAGCTTTTGATCTTTAGAGCAGCGGACTCTAATTACGACATCCGAGGACCCATTAAATAACAGTTATGAATATAAATTGGAGTTCCTGAAAATATTTTTACTTTTGCTAATATTATGTTATTTTTCAATGCTAACAGCGATAGACGCAGAGATGAACGAAAAACCGACTGATTTGTTAATGGTAATTTCTATGAATGCCAGCAAATAAAACTCTGACTGGCAGACTTACAACAAAAACTAAAGCAGACAGGTCTAAAAGAGAGTTTTTTTACCGTAATTTCTTACATAAATATTATATTATATTACTGAAACGGAAGAATAACATATTGAAATATCTTACCTCAACAGAAAAGCATAGAATATTTTCTGTATTAAAAATACGTATTTTGATTCCAACATTAGAAAGTATCGTTGAATTATTAAGGTATACTTTTAATTTTTATTAAAACTAACTGTTTTAACAAAAATAAAAATAAATTAAATTGCGAACAACTATTGAAAGGAAGGTCGGAAAGGTCAATGTCATTTTATTATTCGCGTATATCTAGTGACAGATGTCGTTTGCGCGGGTAAAAGAAAAAAAACGTGCAGTTATTGTTCTTTGTTTGAATGGATATACAATTAAACGATAGTAGAGATAGTATAGTGATGTACCTACTAAATTGAACAGTTGGGTTTTCTCTGCTTCATATTTGTACATTCCGAATAGATATCATTTTTAGAGTAACAAATAATGAAACAGAATAAAACTAATAACTAACCTACCGTAACGCCGACCTAACTCTTTTTGAGGGTAGTCGTCAGTACTTTACGGCCCGTCTGTCAACTAATTATTTATTCAGTGGTACCAAAAATAAATGGAATTAGTTTCAGGTGAATGAAATATGGGCCCAAAAAGATAACGGTAATATATGTATTTTGTGGAACACATGCAAAATCAGTGAAACTCTGTGAAAAGTCAAATAATCAACATATACTGTGTCTTTTTTCAACGTTATAAGTAGTATTATAATTATTTATTTAAATATAAAAACATGTTACAAATGATTTGAAAAACGACTATATCTATTAAAGTTCTACTTCTTAGGTTTAAAAAAGATGAGTGATTTTTATAAATCACGCGTACGAGGTGACACGGAAACTCTATGGTGAATTTCGCTAGGAGAAGGTCGCTGAGGTACCAATTAAGTGTTAATTCGTTCAAAATAAACAAAGGTCACTTATCTTTAAAAAACATTGTAAATATCTTTTTGTTAATTACAATGTTTATTTTATTACAAACTTTCAATATTTAAATTTTTGCGTGTTTTTTTTGTGTATACTAATAGTGGTGAATATCACAATGAAAAATTCCAGTTGTCCTACTAATAATAATAATTTTATAATTAATAAGTAGATTATTATTATTTTATTGTTATATTATATGCACACAGTAACAACATTTTTTTTAATACGCCGTACAAGTAGAACTTTTCAGCTGATAATACCGCTGGAAATACAATAATAATAATACACTACGTTTAAACGCACCACAAACAGTTTCAAATTTAAAAGCTCTATTATCTAAACATACAAATTATTATAAGTTAATCATAATTAAAACATGTAGCTACTTACTTGTAGTACACACTTGTGATTATGATATGATACAATAAAATTTAAAGTAACAAATTATCACATTAGTTTTAATAATTAACTTAAATTAATGTCGGTTAATACCCATAGCTTAAAATACGCGCAATTGGAAAGCAATGGCATTGATCCTGCGCCTGTGCTGAAATGGCCCAGTGTTGAGCTTAGATGGATAGACCCAGTGGATAGAACGAGTGAACGTGAACATCTTAACCGATGATTGCGGGTTCAAACTCAGCCAAGCACCACTATATCTCGTGCTCAGCGGTGAAGGAAAACATCGTGAGGAAACCTGCATGTGTCTAATTTAATATTTTTTAAAAGTTATATGTCGTATAGTGTAGTTTGGGTTTTAATATATATACGCTCTCTTATTATTTAATTAATTATTTTAATGCATAAATGAATATAATGATATCTATATGACATGTTGTATTTGTTTTTAAAAACAGTAATGTAATTATTTACTAAAGACTTACATTAAATTACCGCAGGCGTGACGTTCCATCAAGACACAGCGAAGCAGAGGCGTGGAATTATCTTCAACTTTTCTTCTTAAGTGAAGAGAAAAGCCTAGCAGTGAGACATATAAACATTTCAGTATAAAAATACACTAAAATTTGACTACTTTTACAAATCATCTTGTACAAATTACGATGAAACTTGGATGTACAGGTAGAGAAAAATCCACATATGAAACCGCTTGGTGTAATAAGTACCAAACCTTCTCTTCAAAAGGATATTAATTGTGCCACTTTACTTTATTTAACGTTTAAAAAACAAACAATAATATCAACTACACTTATATGTTGCATATTTTTATGATATTTTACCTTTTTGCCTTAATACTTAAGTTCTCTTAACGAAATATTCATGCAAATTATTTTATTCGTGTAATTCACATGCACATTTAAAAATGTTTAAATGTATTATTCTGATAAATGTATGAAAATAGAACTTTGGGTCGTTCTTCGGATGTGTAACAGGTATTAGCTTTGTATGCGTAAAGACGTCACTTAATTAAAAACTGATTTTAATATTAAAAGTCCATATTTTAATGTTAAAAATCCAACCGATAAATAAGCTAAATAGTGATAGATATGGATAGCTATCCAATCGTTAAACAAATATTTAAAACAAAATTGAGATCGGTGGCTAATACCCTATATTTTAAGTAAAGAATTTAAGTTCAAAAGCTTTTACATTAAAGCTCCAGTCAATTTAAAAATCATTATTAACATTTAAATTTCAGAGAATTATTAATAATTTTTTTCTGTTATGTACTTACTAAGAAATTCAAGTAGAAGGGAACTAATTAAGGTTTTTATAGTTAGGATTGGAGATCAATGTGGAAACTCGACCTCCTTCAAAGCAATTAGCAGACGCAAACACTAGGTGCCCACTCTATCTGTTTGACAACTTGATGAGTACCCTCAGACTGTAAAAATCTTCAATGATACAAGTCTCTTAGTTTCTAAAAAGAGGTCATTTTCTAAAGACTAATTTGTTAAGAAAAAATTAACTAGGAAATTGCTGCTTGACGTGTTTTTTATCATCACTATGAAAATATTAACGGAAAAGGCTATTTAATAGTTTCTCACTATTTGATATAACAAAAAAAGTGTCGTTTTCTATTAATTTCTACTACTACTACTACTCCTTCTACTAATATAAATACATGGTTACATACGGTGCAAGAAAATGGAATGGATTAGATGTTTACTATTACGTATTCAATTTGAAATTATATGTATTCGATTTTAAAATATTACACCGAATTTATTTTTATCTCAAGACGATATTTTTACTTTGGCATGAGTTATTTTATTTATGAATGATCTAACTGTTTACATTAAGGGTTTTTAAGATTATTGTTTTTCTTAGAAATTATTTTAAAAACGGTGGAATATTTATACTATATTATATATACTATTAACATTCACGGCTTTGAAAGTTAGACAGTTGGTTTATATACTGCTCGAATAGTATATTTTGGAACACGTACAGAATTATCATCTAAAATTATCATCAAAAAATTCTGTAATAATATAATGTAAAAAATAAATAAATACAAAATATTTTTAATAAAAAACAGTGATAAAGTTTGAAAAAACACGAGAAATAAAGGCAAAAGTGCAACACCAAGTTTCCGTCTCGGCAAAGTTAATTTAACCTTCTATCGGCAAGGTGTCCGCTTCTATAATAATATTTCGTAAATACTTTTAGCTCCGTAGAGTAATAAATTTAAAACCGCGGAGTAGTTTTCGTTCGATTATTATTGTTGTATAGGGTGTATAATAATTACATTGTGTTTAAAGCACTCTTCTAAATTTTTACGTTTGATAATTATAACGATATCGATGAAATAAAACTGAAAAAAATATAGACAAACTTAATCAGTACGCAACAAAATTTAAGAGGAAAAGAATGTCAGGAACGTTGATTAATAGATTTGAAAGTGAGTGTGCTTGTCTAATTACGATATACAAATGGTAATTTATTTCAAATGAGTTGAACATTTGAACAATCTGAACTATTAAAAACTTTCCATAGATGTATGTATGGGAGAATTTCCAAGAAATTTCAAATGGGAATGCCACTGGACAGAAACGAAGGCAACGGTCATAGATATCCCTAATTCAGATCTACTTTGTAGATATATGTTAGTAATAAGAGTTGAATAATACCTATACCGCATAAATTTATAAGAATTTTTGCAAAGAAAGAACAAAAAATATTTAAATTACATGTGAATCTCAAAGATCAATCAATATCTGTCTATTATTATCTATGTACATTCGAAACATACATATCATGATAGAAGTATATCGGTCGGTATATATGCCGTATATCGGTCTCATTTATTAATACACTAGTTTTTACGCGACGTTTTGCCTACTTGTACAAGGAACGGGTGTTGATTCTCTTATGCTTAAGTGTGGTCCCCAACAACAACAACAACAACATTCCTTTTAAATTTCATAGCTAAGGTCTGAAAGTGTAACAAAGAAACTCACTTTCTAAATGATTGTAACTACTAGTTGACAGCAGCTGGCTTCGCACGACATTAAATAATAAAAACGAGAAAGGATTAACGAATTCAAAAGTCAATAGCCTCTAATCATGTATTTTGTTTATGTATGTGTCGATTAGTCATAATTTCATTTCGAATGTTCTCATGTGATTGACAGACAAAGAATATATAGGTATATATGTAGTAGTTTCGGACACTGCTTAGGCCGTATGTAATGGGAGGGTTGAGGTCGAGATGCAGGTGTTATGTAACAAATCAATCACTGGTGACCCTTCTTTTTTCCGGATTAAAACCAGAACCTACATGTTATTTCCAGAGTACAATTTACAACTGTGCCCAATTTTATTAAGATCCGCTGAAGCGTGGCGCGTTAGTGATAAAAATCGGTGCATGCAAATGTAAAACATTTATGATATTACGTAAATTAGTTATTATTTTTGGTAAGAAAGTATAAATGAGAAAATTATACACACACACAACATAACCGAATGTTGTACGACCCCGAATTTTATTTTTACTGTATGATTTTTAATGGAGTTGTGAATATATTACAAACATTGAATACTAAAAAAACAAACGCAGCCGGAAATTAAATTGTAGAAGAGAAAATGCGTGTAGAAAGTTTTCTGGTAAACTTATTTACATATAACCACTTGCGTTCAAATAAAACCTTACCCTCATGAATGCTGGGACAATCCAAATATGTAACAACATGTGTTGACTTTCCAACGGACCTTCAATTCACTTACGCACCTTGTTAGGAGGTCTATCCTATTTCTTTACCTTATTTTGAAATAACCTTTGAGGTTAACTTATTTAAAGTTTTAAATGTATTTGACTTAAGCGACCGAACCTGTGGACCGAGAAACCTTTAAAGATCAATCTAACCAAATCAAACATCAGAGAACATTCGGAAAATAACGTTGGAATTCACAAGAATATATTTAATAAATAATAGGAATATAGTTAAGTCATGCAGATATTTTTATGCAATAAAATATTTTGAATCGGTATAATATATTTGCTACTGAGGAAAATAGCACATTTGTATTTGCTATCTATTAGATTAAATTTACTAACATAAGAATTGATAACATTAAATGCTTAAATATGAACTAAAACTAGTTACTGTATAAATCTTGACCGCGTGGAATGGTAGCAAGAATTCTGAGATTGGGTGAGATTTGGTCAATGATTTAAACAGATATCACATATTCAATCAAAATGGACAAATAATAAAATAAGGGTAGATTTGAAATTGGAGATACATTGGAAACGAAAGAATTGAAATGAAAGAGAAATCCAGAGGAAAATAAGGATTGTGAAGATCACTCGAAACATAAAAACCGTGGCAGGAAATCCGTCATTAGGGCATAAAGAGAAAGCGATTCGATGTTACGGTTTTTACATATCCCTGTATGAAATCCAGTGGTTCCGCAGCCTCATTCCCATACAAGAGGCGAATGCATTACCCTTTGTAACATTTGAAAGCTTCAGACCCTTGTTTACAGGCGCTCTTGTTGACAGGAATTTGTA
Source organism: Vanessa cardui (assembly GCF_905220365.1). Classification (NCBI taxonomy): domain Eukaryota; kingdom Metazoa; phylum Arthropoda; class Insecta; order Lepidoptera; family Nymphalidae; genus Vanessa; species Vanessa cardui. The sequence goes on along the minus strand of NC_061130.1, from coordinate 9,213,808 downwards.
AATTTGTTTGAATTTTTCAACTCATTCTATGTATCTAGTTTTTGACGATTTTATTATTTGTGTAATAAGCATTGACCGTATTGTAATCGCTGTCTATACTTTAAACGTAGTGTGAAGTACTTTGATTGTAATTAAATAATATTAGTTACTCTTAATTGATATTAATTTTCCTTTTTTTTACTTTGACACTATGAATCAATGATATTCTAATAAACAGATATGTTATATCCATACTAAACAACAGAAAAAAGGGTGCCGCGCCGTGGACCGTTTATTTTAGATTTTTTTACATTTCGTTAAAAGTAAAAAGGATAGCTTGATAAAAACAATAAGTAAAAGGGATAACTAGATGTTTTAATTACACAAAACGTATTACTACGTAATTATGATGTATTATAACGTATTACTACGTAAAACAACTAAAGGTAAACGTCACAATTAGGACGTTTTCTAGTCTTCACTTTTTGTGCGTTAATAACATATCTGTTTATTTCAACATCATTGCTATGAATTATAATTACTTGTGGTCTATAATGACTATTTTGATTTAATTATATTCATCTGAAACATAAATTACGTCTTGATGCCGTCATACTTCTTTCCCCCGTTATTATTATCATAATAATCAGAAAAATATATTTATCTGCTATATCTTAATATTGATTCATCGGTTATTTAGTTATTATTTTTTGTATCTACATTTTATCTCCTTTTTTTATTTTATACTTGAATAACATAAATATTACGTGGGCCAAGACCATACGTCATAGGCTTATGTATGTTAAATTGACAACGACAATGTGAGGCACTTTCGAGTGAGAAGTGTACTGTTTAGTATGACTACTTTTTGTAGGAGTGCGATAGTGGACTTGGAGATTATTTAAATAGGTCTTGAGTATTTTTCGAGATCACTATTGACGAAATGCTGTGTTTATGTTTTATTTATTATTTATTTATTTATATAACACACTACAAATTTCTTTAACGGTGTCACAAAATCCCTGTCGGGTTTATCCGTACACCGGCATTCATGGAGAGCACTCGGAACTTTTAGTACATAAATATACTACCTATAACACTATAACTACATAAGATTATGAGTAATTGATGTTTGTTTAATTATAATTCATATGTGAGGGTATACGTTAAAAGATTTTTAAATTATGTTAATAATACAATAGATACTTACGATGCACTACTCGGCCGGTCGGCCCATAAAGCCGGTTTTGCGATAATGCATTTGAAAGAAATAACTTGTAAATAGTGCAAATACAGGATGATCCGTTTCCCTTTATGAGATATTATTTTATTTTATTTTATTAGGTACATTAAGTATTATTATTAATATTTAAAAAATATTCTTTAAGTTTCTCCTTTATGTTTTTTGTACTTATTTCATGTTTAAAATCATTAGTAAGATTGTTCAATAATGTTGGAACAAGATATTCTGGGGTTCGCCTACCGTATAGATTGTTAGTACGGGGTACGACAAGTCGTTCGTTCGACACACTACTGGTTACTAATGCACGCTTAATCCTTTTTTGTAAATCCAGATTAAAAAAGTTTTCTAATAGGAGTGTGTACTTATCTTTGTCATGTATTGGTATAATTACCCTTACATAAATTTTTAACTTTATCTGGCACTACGGATTTGAGTAATCGTATTTGGAGTTGGTAAATTTTATTTAATTTGTTTTTTTGATGTTCTTCCGTAACTGCTAAGTCCATACGATATGATAGATTCAGCTAGGGCGTTTAATAGTAATAGGCGAGTTAAATATGGAATTTTGTTTTTTATAATAGAAAATTTTGCTAAAATTGATCTTAATTTTATACACACTTTATCTATATGCTCTGCCCAATTAAAGTGGTCGTCTATAATGAGACCTAAATATTTATGGTTATTAACTATCTCAACTTCCTCACATGTACACGATTTTGTGTTTGAATGTAAACATGAATGATTATGAACAATTAATTTTGGTATAATTGTGCTTCTATTTCGACTGGAACTAATGTACATAAGTTTAGTTTTTGATGCATTAATTACGAGCCCATATACCCGTACCCGTATCATCCATGTCTTCAATTCAATCTCGCCAATCTGCAGATTCGTAACTGGCGCAAAAAACCTGTCATAAAACCTAATTTTTTCAAGGGGGATTATGCAAAAATAAATGAGTATCTATCTAGGATTAATTGGTTCGACATATTAAAAGCAGATTCTATGGTCGGAGTTATCGACACATTTTACGCAATTATAAGAGACGCTATTAAAAATTTCGTTCCAATAGAAACAAAATTCAAGAATAACTTTCCAGTGTGGTACTCGAAGCCATTAATCCATGTAGTAAAAGAAAAGTTACAAAAGCACAAACTTTGGAAAGTGGGGAAAATCCCTCGAGATTACGATGAGTTTGCGATATTAAGGACGAGACAAAAACATCTCCAGAGTAGATGCTATGCTGCATACACTCAACGTATGCAAACCTTCATACTCAAGGACCCTAAACAACTTTTCTCATTTACTAAATCATTGAGAAGCAACGAAAACGAATACCCTACAAAACTTACGCTAGGAGATACTATATACACAGATGAACCTACGATGTGTAGAGGATTCAGTGAGTATTTCGAGAGTGTTTTTATAAAACCTGCTAAAAATTACGACGTAACAAATCAGCCTATATTATCTCAGAACGGATCCATTAGCAAAATCATTATCGAAGAAAAAGAAGTTTACAATTTGCTCAAAACGCTTAGGACTGATAAAGGGCCAGGTAGCGACGGCATTCCACCATTCTTTTTATCCAAGTGTGCTAAAAACCTAGCTAAACCACTTTCAATTATTTTTAACTTTTCTGTTAATGTGTTTTGTACTTTTCCCGACGTATGGAAAGAAGCTCTAATAGTACCAATCCACAAAAGTGGTTCTAAAACAAAAATTGAAAATTACCGACCGATTTCTATCCTGAACGCAATAAGCAAGCTGTTCGAAAAAGTGGTTTACAGACAAATATGCCCCATTATTACAAGGTCCATTCCCTACGAACAACACGGTTTCATGAAGAATCGCTCAACGGTCTCCAATTTGGCCATCTTCACAGACTTTATACTGCAAAGTTTGGATGAAAGGTGCCAAGCAGATGTCATCTACACAGATTTTGAAAAAGCGTTCGACCGCGTAGATCACGTGATATTACTTCATAAACTTAATACTCTTGGGATAAACGGAAACTTGCTTCGATGGTTGACATCTTATATAAAAAATCGTATGCAGGCAGTAGTAACAGGCAGTGCTAGAAGTGATTTTGTATTCATATCATCAGGGGTCCCTCAAGGATCCATTTTGGGGCCCCTTCTATACAATGCATATCTTTATGACATCGGCAATTGTTTCAAACATTCACACTATTTGATGTTCGCTGACGATAAAAAAGTTTACTTTAAAATAAGATCATTCAAGGATTGCCTTAAATTACAAGATGATTTTAATGCCCTGACAAAATACTACGCGAAAAACAGAATTACAGTAAACGTTAAGAAATGTCGTCATATAACCCTGACTCGTAAAAAAACAAAAATTAATTTCGACTACAAAATCAATGACGCGACCATCGCTAAAAATTCCGCCGTTACAGGTCTAGGCATTAAAATTGACACTAAAGTTTCAATGATTGAACATATTGACGCAGTAACAAATAGGGCATATAAACAACTTGGATTTATTAAGCGAGCAACGCAATCATTTAATAATATTGAATGCATAAAAATACTCTACTCTGCATACGTTCGAAGTATCTTGGAATATGCAAGTAGTATATGGTCACCTCTATATAAAAATCATATTCAGAGACTCGAATCTATACAATATAAATTTCTCAAATAATTAGCGTACAAAGATTTTAAAAAATTTGACACTTATGAAGAAGCCTGTATTTATTATAAACTAGATTCGCTAGAGCAAAGATGAAACCAAAAGGATATGCTGTTACTACAAGCAATTTTAACTGGTACGATGGATTGTCCCAGTTTGGTGTCAGCATTCTCTCTAAATGCCTCCTCATTTAGATCGCGTAACCCCCACCCCCCCACCTACTAGTTGTTCCAAAATGTAACTCAAATTATGCAAAAAGCTCTATAAGTGTACGTCTAGCAAGAACATACAACAAATTATTTTCTCATTTAGACCTGTTTCACTTATCCAAAAAACAATTGAGGAATCAAATAACACTATCTTACCGCCAAAAATAGACACGCACACACACACACCCACACGCACACAAACACAAACATATACACACAGAAACACACACACGCATGCACAAACACACATACAAATACCCATACACTTGTGAATATTCTCTTGTCCCAAACGTCAACAACTTTCTTTAAACCTATTTTCTTTTTGTTATCCACTTTGTTAAATATATTATATTAAACACTTTATATTGTAATCTTTGTGGCCATAGTCTTCATGTAATTAAAAAAAACTGTACAAATATAATCTGTATACGCTGTTGATTACAAATAAATAAATAAATAAAATAAATAAACGAGACCTACGTCATGAGACCATTTGGTTATTAAGGTAAAATCAGTTTGTAATTTTAATATAGCCGTATTTAAATCGGTTTCCGCCGCTATAATACACGTGTCATCAGCAAATTGATAAATTTCGCAATGTTTTATTAAGTTAATCACATTCATTGACATACGTGATATAGTATAAGGGACCTAAAACTGAACCCTGCGCCGTTCCTTCTGTGACATTAACTTTGTTGCTATACTCAGTATCGACTTTAACCAAATAAGAACGATTATTTAGGTAGTTTTGACACCATTCCTTTAATGGTCCTCGTATGCCACAATTATCGAGTTTATCAATTAAGATGTCGTGTCTTAATGTATCAAACGCTTTACTATAATCGATGAAGACAATCAATACATGTTTTTTCGCATTTAGGTGTTTGTTTACAGTGTTAGTGAAGTTAGATAACAATTGTGTTGTACTTTTTTTGGGTTGGAATCCATATTGTGTAACATTAATTAAATTTATTGTGTTTTTTATTTCCAGTGACTGTGACTACTGACGTGGTTGTGTGTGTGCACTGCAATGTCAAAAACAACAATAACAACAGCCTGCAAAATTCTCACTGCTGGGCTAATGCCCTCGGCATCGGAAGGTTCGGAACATATTTCACCACGCCGTTCCAATGCGGGTTGGTGGAATACACATGTGGCAGTATTTCTATGAAATTAAACAAATGCAGGTTTTCGCACGACGTTTTCCTTCATCACCAAGCACGAAATGAATTATAAACACAAATTAAGCAGATGAATATAAAGTAGGGCTTGCCTGGTCTTTAACCCACAATCGACGGTTCAAATGCATGCGTTCTAACCAGTGGGCCATCTCTACTCATACTGCAATGTAAATTTTTACATATATTTTTTAAATGTTGTCTACTACTATTATGTCCGGTCTATACTAATTATTGTTATTGTCTTATATCTGTTTGTATTGGTTATATTTTGTAAATATTATATAAGTTACATTTTGTAAATTATGTTATTATTACAGATGGGAGAGGAGCGGTACCCACCAGTTAGATATACATTTTTAATTTATATCTTCTACGATACATCGTAATTCAGGCCAGCAATGAGAATACATATATGATATTATTTATTTTACCCGGGTTTGTTACGGTATAGATATAATGTGTCTACATCAAACCTTGGTGTTATATAATGAGTTTATATTATCGAACGAATAAATATACATACAGTACATATTAAGAAGGTGAATAAATAAGAGTCAATGAATTGTTTGTTTCATGTGAAACAAACAATTCAAACACAGAAGCTCATGTACTAGGTAGAATATATAGTAGGTATATTTGTTTTAGTTTTTTAAAATAAACAAATACCAACGACATCTGTTACGATTAAATAAAACTAAATAGAACTAAACGAGTCTATATAAGTCCTCTATAGCAAAACTAGCTACTAACAATAAATTTCCTTTGTATTTCGTATTACGCTCAATAGGTGGCGCTTAAAAAATTTAAATAATTTTGTTTATTATCTACATTTCCAAGAATATCAAGGTAATTGAATAGGAACAAAAAATGAAGGTAAACAGATTAATCTATGAATGATAACATTTTAAGAACCTATTCAAAATGCCTAGTAATCTGTGTATGTAGCTATACATTACATTTATGAAGTAAGGAACCCTTGGTAGTATGTAAGATACTTATGAAAAATAATTACGGGAAATAATTTTAGTCATCCAAAAGCTAAATTAATTGTCACTTTAGTACATATTATACTTATATCTCATTTTACTTAATTGTATTTGTATACAGACATACAGACACATATACGCGCGTGCCCAATTTTGATTATTTTTTGTTTACTATAATAAGAAATCATTTTGAACGTAGTTCCAAATTAGGCAGATATTAAAAACAAAAAAAAAATGCGTGTAAAGTAAATAAAAATGAAATATAGGAAATAAAACTTGCCTAACGATTTAATTATAAAATTTATCATTATAATAAATCATTACGTTCATTACCAAATTACCAACTGGAAAATTATAATCCACAATAAACAAACTAAAATAGAAGTTATCGATTTTGTAATACTTGAACTAAATAATCATACACTATACTCGAAACTATTCATTATAAAACATGTAGCTTTCTAGTAATAACATAATTACTGCAAAAAGATTACTAGTTACGAACAGCTTTATCGATACAAATTGTAGGGGCAATAACACAAATAACAGCGAATAATAGGGCCTTCATTTATTCTATATGACCACTTATTATTATTACCGTAGCATTGTAGTGTAACAAATATATATATACAGAAGCGTACAGAAGTGAAATTGATTAAAAAATATAAATTACTTTATACAATATACCTACTAACAAACGAAAATAGTTCTAACCTTTGGTTCTAACTTAGAATTTAACTTCACTTAAATAAATCATCATAGATACTTACCCAGTTAATCTTCCAAATCAAAATACAACATAATTAACACTTTTAACAAATTATAAGTCGCGCCAATATGGCGCCTGGCGTCAATATCTTACTGTCTGTCGCTCAAAGAGAAGAAATAATGGCGGCTGAATTCGATTTCGCGTGCTTTTGTTTTTTTGTTTTATTTGTTCCAGCCAGTTGTGTGGATAAATGAATCTTCTAAATATATAATTAAATTTAAATGTAAATAATAAATACTAAAAATCAATTAATAATTATTAACATAGTATAGAAAATTTCCCATAAAAAAACAGATAAATAGATAGAACGTTACTTGAGTTTTAAAGGTAGCTAATTAATAAGTATTCCGTGTCCTTTGTTAGTTTGGTCTTAAAGAAAGAGGAACAGACAGACAGAGTTACTTTCGCATTCATAATATCAGTATGAATTACAAATGAAATGGTTTTGATTAATCTTTATAATAACTATAATTATCAAAAAAAAACCTCCGAAAGATCCAAATTTATCCCATATAATACAAAAACAGGATTTTAAAAACAAATGGTTCACATTTTTTAAATTTCTTTGATTTTTTTTTTGTTTAATTTCGTTACGCAGGCAGATTTTAAAAACAAATGGTTCACATTTTTTTTAATTTCTTTGATTTTTTTTTGTTTAATTTTGTTACGTAGGCAGTGACATTTACAATAAAAGAAAGGAATAAGATAAAACCTTATTTTATTTTTTTAAAAAAGCAAGTTGTATTATTACTATGATGTAGTAAATTAGGGAACTTAATAAAAGTAAAGGAAATTTTGCATCTATGATGAAAATACGACCAGCTACCAGCTTGCCAAAGACCACTTCGCTTAAACGCAAAATATTCTTACACGTTTCTTTTGCTCCTGAAATATTAAATTAGTTTTATGAAGTATATTAACTCAACGTTTACTGATTTATATTAATTTTAATAGATACCAGCTTTTCTGCCGGAACGAGCTTAAGTACCGGATATATATTACATTAAAAAAGACATTAGTAAAATCCAACTGGGTCGAATTATCCATTAGGCAGTGTCAACAACTGCCGAGAAGCTTCAGGAAAAAATACTTGGAATTAACATTTTAAAATTTGGTTTTGGTAAATTTGTGGAAGCCAAATAAATAAAAATAGGAGACTATTTGAGCACTATAAAGCTTATATTTCAGTTTTTTATAGTATTTTTTTAAAGTTAAAGGTGGCAAAATAGCTGATAAGGTAAAATAAGATAGCAGTTTCATCTCATGGAAAGTGATTACCGCCCGCCCTGGACATCTGCACTGCGTCTCATCTCAATCCACTGATCTGTAAAGCCACATTCGGCAGCAGCCCACAAACTAGACTAGAGGAGCGTGTATACCAGACAAGTTATTGGTCTGATGGTCCTGATTGACGGTAGCCTGGTAGCCATCTCGATGAAGAAGGTTCAAATGGAAAGGTGTATGATCCTTTACATCAAGTATTCGCGCTGGTTTTTTTTAAATTACAAGTCAAGAATAGATTTACCCCTATGATCGGTAAAGCAGAATACAAGCCAACCGGCTTGGATCATGTTCTCGCGGATGGAATCTGTTGCTACAATGTGTCTATAGCTAGTTGAACGTACACAAGCAGACAGTTTCAGCGTTATCGATCTGGGTGTGGATAATCAACCTTCGATACAAAGGAGTTTTCCAATTTGTACCCGGTTTGGGAGAGAAAAGAAGTATAAGCTGGAGAGGATATCTGGTTCTCAATAAAAAAGAGCAGGGCCCATATCGACGTTTCAAAATGAAAGTGAACGGCGTTCAAGTTGGCGTTCAGCGCCTTTATTGTGCAGAAATCTATAGCGAGGGTGGAAGGTGTAGCCTTACGATGCCAGCTCTGCATACTTCAATAACAGTTGCAAAATCTGGGGGCACGGTAGTGCCCCAACCAAATCTCCATCTTTTCTCGAAGCGATTCGTGGCTGTTTCGATACCCCCCCCCCCCCCTATATCTTCGAAGTGGACAAAGCTAGGAGTTTGGGCTCGGTGACTAATAGTAGGCATTAGAACAAGCTTAAGTTTGAAATTACACGCCAATTGAATTAATAGTTTAGGTTTTTCGATCGATCAAAGTTACATGATTTTGTCACTCACAGATTCACTGACCGATCATCAAAAATCTAAGGTACTTCTAGCAGACTTAGAAACTTCAAATTTTGCATCAAGATAGGTCATTAGCCATATATAAAGGAAAAATTATAAAAACATAAAAAAATTATATATCATAGAAAACAATTTTATATTTGCGGTTTGGCAATTACATTGTGTATGGATTTTGACTGCATTGTTAACTTTGTTCGTTGTTTAAGTATTCAATTGGACGAATACAAACATAGAATAGAAAATAATAATATAAATGTAATACATAGACTATAATGAATACAAATTAATACATGAAGTTCATAATTCTTTAAATTTTAAAGCTCCATTGTATAGCGATAAATATTGTATGCGCGCTCGGGCTCAGGAGACAGAAATGGCTGAATATAATCGACTCCGAAGCATATATCGACCAGACTTGACTACCTTAGAAGTACAAAGCCTCAGAGAAGAAACAAAAGAGATAGTGATAGAGAATGGGTTAAGCAAAGCAGTAGCTGAAGTCCAAGAAATTATGAGGTCACTTTAAAAAAAAAGAAAGAAATACACTTACAAAAAATAAATGAGATCCCACCAAAAACATTAAATGTAAAAAAATGCCAAGTCGGTATAAATATTATATAAAGTAAACTATTGATACAATTACTAAATGTTGATTTCTAACTACATAATAATTTGAAGAGGACTTGCCTATTATGAGATCTCAAAACTTTTTACGATGGAAAGACCGCAGCGAGAGGCTTGGCATTTTTTTACATATAATGGTTTTTTTTTTTTTTTTGGTGGGATTACTTTATTCATATTATTATTATAATTTAGGTACCTAAATTGTTATTTTAATATTCATAATAAATTAAATTTATGTATTTAAAATTCTCACCATCTGATTTTTTTCCATTAATTATTTTAATACAGGCTAGTCGGGCCTTAAAAATAATCGAATAAAATTCTTGACATGAAATACTTATAAAAAATGTAATCAAAATATCTTTAAATAAGTAGCTAAATACTAGTATTCTGTCAATCTCCCAGCTACTTAGTATCTGAAAATAAAAAGCATTAACTTACATTAACTCTTTTGATCGCTACTACAAACATTGACTTTAGTCTTACTGGGTGGTGGGGCTCAGTGCAAGTCTATCTGGGCTTTTACCAATCACTCATCAGATATTCTCCCAATTAACAACAATATTCTATTATTTTGTGTTTTATTTTGTAGCATGAGTGAGCAAATGTTACTGCAGGCACAGGTATTAATACGTTAGTTCCCGAAATTGGTGGCGATTTAGTGTGATAGGTATATAGAATGAAATAGAAGAATGGTTTATATTACTTGTAAGTAATACATATAATAATATAACCATTCTTCAGTGAAGCCTGAAGGCGGTGGCAAAACACTTATCATCAGGTGGTCAATTGTTCTGCTCACCTATTAAATATAAAGTTGTAAAAATCATTAGCTTATTTAAAATATAAACTTTGGTGTGATAATAAATTTTATGCTTACGTATCGGTCGTCATATGGACTTTCCATTATCAGAATAAATTCTGCATAAAATATTGCCACTAGAAATGTTTTCAAACTGTGATGAACAATCTAAGACAATAAAATATAAAATTATGATAAAATCACATATAGTTAAGATTTCTTTAAATCTATTAGTGGTTTTATTCGTATGTAAAACATTTATGTTTGTAGAATTTGTATGTAGATAAAGGTTACTTAAATTCTCATTGAATTTTAAATAAGAAAAATAGTTAAAATTCTATGTAGAGAGCCACTATAGTAAGAAAGATTTTGATAAAAATTATTTATTACAAAAATCTTAGAAATTTTTATCGTTTTTTTTATGTTACATAAACTAATATAATTGGATTACGTCCCACCATAATCCAATTATAGTACTTTATGTAAATTGCCATACTACTTACATATATCTGGAATGTCTTTTTGTAAATATCGTATGTATCCAATATTTTTTTATAGATTTGGAATAGTCTCTGCCACTCTTGTTGCGCTGTTTCTTCTTTTAAATTATTAATTTCTATCTCCTGTTGTCTTGAAGTATCTAGAAAATCATAATTATATTGTACATAATATTAGCAAATGTTTTTTAATTTCCTTTTTAAGGATTTTACTTTATGCACATGTGTAACATAACAGTTGATAGTACGCAAGCAATATCATTGAAACATTATATTTAAATTTATGCTTATTTTACCTGGATTTAACAAACTTGCTTCCAGCGATGTCCCTATGTAAGTAACTGGTGTTTCTGATTGTCTACTTATGTCTTTTAATTCAGAAATCCACAAGTTTAATTGATTTTGTATTGTATGAATAATGCGACAAGCGTGAACAGTGTTTATATTGAAATACATCGATATTAAATCAGAAATAATCACTGATATACTCTTATCGGTGTTAAGTAAGTAAAGGAGAAAAAATAAAATATGATACGCAACAATAAAAACTATTAACAAATAGGATATCAATGTAAAAGTTTTAAATCTTTTATAAACGTTATACTTTAACATTTTAAATACTCTCTGTATATTGAGTACTAGTTCCACATTATATTTCCTTAAAATAATATTTAAAATATATACAATGACAAGCGTACTACAGCTAAGTATAAAGTCAAAGGTGATGATGAAAAATCCGGTTAAATTGCTATACATAATTGTTACTTGTATTATTACAACGTAGCTCGAAATATACAAAATGGAAGGAATAAAACAACCGAGGAACGAAAAACAATCCATGCTGGTACTGTTAAATGTAATGAAATTCTTGTAAATGCTATATCTTGGTAACAAGAAACAACATTCTATGAAATGAAATGGCAAAAACATGGCTCGTATTTCTTCTTGCAAAATGTTATCATATAACATTTCGTTATTCCTATGATAATTAGCCATGGGTACTAAAAACTCTCTCTCTCTCTCTTTCGGTCTCTTTTGCTATAATGATTTATAACGCAATATATTTAAATCGCAAGATAACTTAATATATGAGATGTCCTAGCAACGCCTGATATACTTTCTTTTTGATATAATTATATACGTATAGTGTAACTTTGTGCCGTGCTGATTTTGTTTGTTGATCTTGATTTTTCTCACCAAATTTAGTTATACTGCCTAGTGGGACTATTGATTTAGTTATAACATTAACTTTCATATTATACTTATTTAAAGTACGTAATAATGTATCTTATCTAAGCATCATCTATCACAGCTAGCTAGTAATAAATAGTAATAAAGTTATATATTATTTATGCTTTCTTATAATGGTAAAGTAAATTTCAATTCAAATAATGCTTTGTTAAAATATTTTCCTAGCAATGTCATCACATTGTCAAAGTTTTTGTCGCAATGAAAAAATTTAATATATAGTTTCGATCATTAGTTATAAAACTATTTTTTTTATATATACCCACTGAAGTTTAGCGTCCAATCCATGTTCCTAAAAACACACGAATCCAACGTAATATCGACTTAAGTTAAGAAAGTCATCGTTTAATGATAAGATAATGTTGCTTTTTAAACTTTGGTAGGGTAAAAACTACGTATTTTATTTTTTGATCATTAAAAACTAAATTATTTTACTATGAACCTATCGTGGATCGATAATGCACCATTTACATCGTTGCAGCTCGTTTTCAACCGACTTCCGTGGGGTCCCATTTTTTTTTTATTTTTTTCCGATGTTGGTATCCATATGAAAACGACATAAGTCTTAAATTTGCATTATGTATATGCGCGACAAATAGGTAAATAACTGAAAATCACGTTAACCAATTTTGATGATTCTTTTTTTATTATAAAATATATACTTCAAGGGTAATTTGGTGAAAGTTTGGTAAGGTTCTGAGCACAGGATCCATGACAAAGTAACGGAACGGAAGGGAACGGAACAATTCTGAGGAGCACGTTAGCGATACTCAGTCGAATCTTTTATTTATAGGTTATTTGGATATTTGAGTCACCTTCCGTAATGTGGTTATGTTTATGTAATTATCATAGTCGAATATTATAATCAACTAGCTACCCACCCCGGCTTCGCACGGGTGCAATACTGATACTAAATATACTACATAATTTGTTTATTTACGACATCACATCGCAAACTTCTAAAATTATCAGTGTTTCTCAACCGACTTCCAAAAGGAGGAGGTTATCAATTCGTCTGTATTTTTTTTTCAATGTTTGTTACCTCATAACTTTTCACTGGGTGGACCGATTTTGATAATTTTTTTTTTGTTTGAAAGGTATTGCTTCCCGTGGGGTCCCATTTTAATTTTATTTTTTTCCGATGATCGTATCCGTATGAAAACGACATAAGTCTTAAATTTGCATTATGTATATGCGCGACAAATAGGTGAATAACTGAAAATCACGTTAACCAATTTTGATGATTCTTTTTTTATTATAAAATATATACTTCAAGGGTAGTTTGGTGACAGTTTGGTAAGGTTCTGAGCATGGGATCCATGACAAAGTAACGGAACGGAAGGGAACGGAACAATTCTGAGGAGCACGTTAGCGATACTCGGTCGAATCTTTTATTTATAGGTTATTTGGATATTTGAGTCACCTTCCGTAATGTGGTTATGTTTATGTAATTATCATAGTCGAATATTATAATCAACTAGCTACCCACCCCGGCTTCGCACGGGTGCAATACTGATACTAAATATACTACAGAATTTGTTTATATACGACATCACATCGCAAACTTCTAAAATTATCAGTGTTTCTTTACTATATTGCTCATGTATTATATACACAAACCTTCCCCTTGAATCACACTATTTTAAAAAAAACCGCATCAAAATCCGTTGCGTAGATTTAAAGATATAGGGACAGAGAAAGCGACTTTGTTTTATACTATGTAGTGATGGAACTCCTATACGGCTCGCAGTTAGGGTGCGATATGGGGCAGAATTTCTTACTATCTTTAATCAAATTTTGTGTATGTGATGTGATGTCATATGATGTACGACATAGCATACGAATAGCTCTTTTGTAAAGATTTTTTACTGAGGTCGATTACAGCTCTTTCGAGGGATCCTTGTAGTTTACGCCGCGTGACGTATTAAATCCGCATTTTCGAAAGTCTATTTTTGCTTTATTCGCAAGTTTCCTTTGAAATTGTCCTCGAAGTAGTTTCTGACTCATATAAACGGAACGCTTAAACTATCCATATTAAAAAAAATTAGTTAGTCAACATCAGCTTTACTTAAAATCAAAAAATAAATAAAATTTTAACAAAAAGAAAAACCGACTTCAAACAAAACACTATTTTAAAACCAATGAATATCACGAAAAAGTAATAATAATAATTGCATATTTAACATATTTTTTAGAGTCCTCCTAGGTAAAATGAAATGAAAAATATTAGGCTACTTAAAAGTCAATTTACGATTATATAATGTAGTTATAATTATTGCTATATTTGGAGTCGGTGTCAGCCAAGAAAACCCTATAGTATATGCCTATAATATATTTCTTACAAATTACCTTTTATACGACAATATACTGGGTTAATCAAGGGGCTCGTATCGCTTCTTTCTTTTGATTGTTGAGGCTTGTGCCCGTGGCTGACGCCGGCTCCAAATATAACAATAACTATAACTACATTATATAATCGTAAATTGACTTTTAAGTAGCCTAATATTTTTCATTTCATTTTACCTAGGAGGACTCTAAAAAATATGTTAAATATGCAATTATTATTATTACTTTTTCGTGATATTCATTTGTTTTAAAATAGTGTTTTGTTTGAAGTCGGTTTTTCTTTTTGTTAAAATTTTATTTACTATGTATATTGTTCATGTATTATATACACAAACCTTCCCCTTGAATCACACTATCTTTTTAAAAAAACCGCATCAAAATCCGTTGCGTAGATTTAAAGATATAGGGACAGAGAAAGCGACTTTGTTTTATACTATGTAGTGATGGAACTCCTATACGGCTCGCAGTTAGGGTGCGATATGGGGCAGAATTTCTTACTATCTTTAATCAAATTTTGTGTATGTGATGTGATGTCATATGATGTACGAAATATAGTTGGTCTTTTTCAAAGTTTTTTTGCTGAGTTCGATTACAGCTCTTTCGAGGGATCCTTGTAGTTTACGCCGCGTGACGTATTAAATCCGCATTTTCGAAAGTCTATTTTTGCTTTATTCGCAAGTTTCCTTTGAAATTGTCCTCGAAGTAGTTTCTGACTTATATAAACGAAACGCTTAATCTATCCATATTAAAAAAAAATAGTTAGTCAACATCAGCTTCACTTAAAATCAAAAAATAAATAAAAATTTTAACAAAAAGAAAAACCGACTTCAAACAAAACACTATTTTAAAACAAATGAATATGCACGAAAAAGTAATAAAAATAATTGCGTATTCAACATATTTTTTAGAGTCTTCCTAAATTCAATGAAATGAAAAATATTAGACTACTTAAAATTCGATTAACGATTATATCATGTAGTTATAATGATTGTTATATTTGGAGTCGGTGTCACCAATAAAACCCTACAGTATATCTATCAAAAAACAATACGAGAATACTTTAACAAACATGTTTTTTACAAATTACCTTTTACACAATAATATACTGGATCAATCAAGGGGCTCGTATCGCTTCTTTCTTTTGATTGTTGGGGTAAGGGCACCGTGGCTGACACCGTCTCCAAATATACCAATAATTATAACTACATGATATAATCGTTAATCGACTTTCAAGTAGTCTAATATTTTTCATTTCATTTAACTTAGGAAGACTCTAAAAAATATGTTGAATACGCAATTATTTTTATTACTTTTTCGTGCATATTCATTTGTTTTAAAATAGTGTTTTGTTTGAAGTCGGTTTTTCTTTTTGTTAAAATTTTTATTCTCATGTATCGTAAATATCCCTTCCCTTTCTTTTGCAGTTTTAAATAATAGCAAACTACTACAACTCTTCAATATTGACAGTTGCGTATTTACTACCAGCAATGGACCATTTTCAAATGCTCTAAAGAATGAAACCAATAAACAAACAAACAACAGTATTCAGTATTTTTGTGTTCCGGTTTGAAAGGTGAGTGAGCCAGTGGAACTGTAGGCACAAGGGACATAACATCTTAGTTCCCGAGGTTGGTGGCGCATTTACGATTTAAGGAATAGTTAATATTTCTTACAGCATCAGCAGTGTTTATGTTATATAATATATAATGCATAGAAAAGATAATAATTAAGAAATAGTATCATTTTGTTATAGGTATTAGATTACAAGTTTTAAGATAAAATGAAACTAAAATAAAACTCTGATTACCTATAAATATTATTTTATTTTTTAATAAAAGCAAATTGTATTATTACAATAACATAATAAATCATGGAACTAAGTAAAAGTAAGGGAAATTTTGCATCTATGACAAAAATACGACCAGCTTGTAGTTTGCCGAAGGCCACGTCGCTTAAACGCAAAATATTCTTACAAGTTTCTTTTGCACCTGAAATATTAAATTAGTTATGTTAAGTATTCTTGATTTTTATATTGCCCAACGTTTGCTGACCCATATGTCTAGAGATTGATTATAATAGTATATTAAATAATACTAATTTTATAAATTTTAACCACTTTATTCTTACAATTTTTTATTTTTATGTATATTACGATTCATATATGTCCATGTTAGACCGATGATTAGTTGATAGATGTAAGACCGGGAGATAATTATGACAAAATATTTGGTCATCTTAAAAATACTATTTTGCATTCTAACGATTCGCGGAATTTAATATAATTTATTATATAAATTGTATGTAATTATATAAAATACATATGCGTGTGTAAATGTAATATATTTATTACTGTACGTTAATTTATTTTAAAAAATATTCTAATTCAATGTCTTTGTATATTATGTTTATCTCTACTACGTACATCTCTACCGATTTTTAAAACAGTTTCTTTCTTCTATCTTAAGGTTTCCTGGAGGGCTGGTAAGGCTGATTATTGTACATCTTTTTTTGAATGTGACTTTTATTCGGAAGAAACGTCTTTTATTCGATGTTTCGACAGACGTCAAGTCCATTTATGACCATGTCAGCTTCAAATCATTTAAAGCGACGGACAAAGTTTAATATTAAAATTATTAGATATCAAGTCTGTATTAAATCGATATTGGCGTTAGTTCTAATAATTACTCCGTCACGATCAACAATAGGAAATAAAATTTTTGACTTCAACTCTTTAAATTTTTTGCGTAGTTTAAATAAAGACCAGTTCATGATATTTAAATGATATACAAAATAAACCCATTAAAAAAACCGGGCACTCAAGACTTTTCTGTACAACAGTATCAGTAAATAATACTTTATTTTGGTTCTCGAATAAATCAAAAGTGCCATTTTATTGCTTTAGGAGTTTATTTTAAAAATTCTTACCTTCTGATTTATTTTCATTGATAACTTTAATACAGGCGAACCGGGCTTTATTTACAGTCAAATAAAATACTTGACATGAAATACTTATGAGAAATATAATCAAAATATCTTTAACTACGATGGTAAGTTGTAATACCCTGTCAATCTCCCAACTCTTTACTGGCTGAAAATTGAAATCATTATTTTACGTTACCTTTTTGTTTGCTACTTGCAAATCTTGACTGTAAAGTTTGTTTTTCAACGTGCTCAGGGTTGGCACCACCCACTCACACAAACACAACAACACGCTGTATTGTTGTGTTCTGTTTTGTAGGGTAAGTCAGCCAGTGTAATTGCAGGCAATAGGCACATAGCACTTAGCTGCCGAAAATTGTGGTGTGTTCTTGTGATTTAGGGAATGGTTAATATTTCTTACAGCATCAATGTCGACGAACGTTGGTAGCCACTAATCGTCAGATGGGCTCAACGGGCACAACAATATCAAATCTACCTTTTACATAAAATAATAATTTGTAGAATCATTAGTTTATTTAAATGTAAAATTAAATTAATTAAAATTTGGTAAGATAATAAACTTTTTGCTTACATATCGACCCGTATATTGACTCTCTATTGCTATCATTAGTTTTGCATAATACATTGCAACCACGAATGTTTTCAGGGTGTGATGCACAGTCTAAGACAAAAATATATGTAAATATGATAAAAAAATGAGCTAATTTTTTTATAAATCTATAAGAATATATTTATAATATATAACAAATTATGCGTGTATAGTTAATATGTTCATAGAAAGCAATACAAAATACTGATCTGATTTTTGAATTGAATTGATTTGAAAAAAAATAATTGTAATAAAAATATCTAGAGAGATACTCTATTGTATTATAAAATAGTTAACTATTTAAAATGGCTTATGGTGGGATCAAACAGCATATGACTTACATAAACTTGGAATGTCTTTTTGTAAATATCGTAAGTATCTAATATTTTTTTATAAATTTGCAATAATCTCTGCCACTCTTGTTGCGTTGATTCTTCTTTTAATTTATTAATTTCTATCGCCAGATGGCTAGAAATATCTAGAAAATAATACTTAAAATGTAAATAGGTTAGATTTGGTTGTTTTACTTTATATGTAAAAAATATTTTACCTGGTGTTGATAAACTCGCTTCCAGCAATGTCCCTCGGTAATCAACTAGTGTTTCTGATTGCCTACTTATGTCTTCTAATTCAGAAATCCACAAATTTAATTGATTTTGTATTATATCAATAATACGACAAGCGTAAACAGTGTTTATATTGAAATACAACAAAATTAATTCAGAAATAGTCTCTGACTTATTTTTATCAGTGTAAAATAAGTTAAATAAAAAAATAAAAAAATGATACGCAACAATTAAAGCTATTAACACGAAAGAAATCACTGTAGAAGTTTTATATCTCTTATATACGCTGTGTTTTAACATTTGAAATATTCTCTGAATATTAAGTACAAGTTCTACATTACACTTCCTTAAAATAATATTTAAAACATATACACTGACAAGCGTAGCAAATCTAAGTATGAAGTCGAAGGTAACCATGAAAGTTACATCTAATTCGCCAAATGTAAGTGTTAACTGTATTATCAGAGCATAGCACCAAATATGCAAAATACAAGCAAGAAAACAACCGAGGAATGACAAACAATCCATACTGGTACTGTTAAAGGTAATGAAGTTCTTGTAAATGCTATATCTCGGTAATAAGTAACAACGTTCTATGAAATGAAATGGAAAAAACATGGCTCGTATTTCATCATGCAAAATGTTATCATATAACATTTCGTTAACATAATTAGTCATGTTTTCAACAATTATTGGCTAGCTAACTTTTTCTTTTTGATTTATTTTCGTTATTAAACAGATATCCTTTTCTATCTATCTATTTATATATTTTATCATAGTTTGCCACACCGATTTTATTTGTTTTATTATTTCCCATCGAATTTAGTTATGCTGCCTACTGAGTATTGATTTAGTTATTTACATTAACATTCATGTACTCACTTAATCTACGTAATAATGTACGTATCTTATCTTAACATCACCTAACAAAATAGTAGTAAGGTTCTATATATAAAAATCTTTTCAAGTATTAAATACATAACAATGTTGTCAGAGTGTTTTTTCACAATTATTTATAAAAAAAAAACTATTTTTTTTTTAAACTATTTAAAAAATATTTTTTTTTATAATTTCATTTCCTTATCTCCATTGCTATTCTCCCTAACTCTTAACCCGATGTCGATATTGCTAGATAATTATAATTAGGAATATAAACTGCAGGATAAAATATTGATAAATCACCTGATATACTTATAGTTTATGCAAATAATAGCAATAACTTAAAATTTTTACTCGACAGTGTTGAAATATTTACGGCAGATATTGTAACCCTAAAAATTTTATTATTTCTATAATTTATTTTTACTAAAATTATAGTATTTATTTTTATAAATATTTATCGGTTTTAAAACAAAACTTCGATTTTTGAACCGTAATCGTCGTTGTCTTTATTATCTGTCAATTTCGTGGAACGGCAACACTGCGTTTTCTGCGTCGTCATTCTATCGTTGTGCAGGCGCCGGTCGCATACCGACACTTGTGTATTTTAAAACGATATATTCTTTTTTACTCATTATACATGAATTATATACATACCTAAACGGAGGGTTACCTACATCTTCAACCCATTATTCTATATATTTGAGAGGTTTAGGCTACTAAACCTCATCATAAAATACCGGCCACGTGCATTATTTGACAGGCGTTGCCGAATATTTATTTATTTAAACACTCCTGAGGGAGTTTTTTTTATATGTATTTATATACATATATACTTTTAAATAAAGTATATTCTGAAGTACTACGGTGCTGGGCGGACTTAGCTGAGGATTGTTGCTGAGTTCGAGCATCTGCTTCATCGGAGGAATTGCTGCATGTCCAGTGCTGCCTACCGCTGCTTCTGCTGCTGCCGCTATTTTGGTTGCACGGCTTTTATTGATGCATTCCATTCGTGGGTTTGAGCTATCCTGCTTGCTTTATCCGTTCTTAATTTAAAGATGCCAACTCATTAATATTAGCTTTAAATTGTTGATATACATACATACATTATGTATTGATACGTAAAAATATCGTTCATGACCAGATACCGTCAACGACCTCACCCCTGATGATATTTTTTTTTTAAATTTGAATAATTTTTATGTGATTATTTTATAATTTTTTTTTTTCAATAAAAATTGCTTAACCAACAAAGTTTTTTTTTGTCCCCGCGACAATATGGGCATGGATTTTTGATTTAGGTAAATGAAACACACTTCACATAATAGCTATAGACACAGGAACTACACTGATGGTAACGACCACGTACTACTCAATGGAGATACATTTAAGCAGTCCAAAAATAAAAGTATTTGGGTATTAATCAGCAATGTTCTCGGAGACACAGTATTTGTCACTAATTCACATCAAGCAAACAGAACATAATAGAACTCATAACAGAAATTAACAATCTCACTTAAATTCGTAATATTAACAGTTTCGTACAATATTACGCACAAAAATCAAATGCATCCTTTTACTTGATTGAATTGTACAGGAAAAAAATTAATTATAATTATGAGTTGTTTTGAATTCAAAATTGAAATCATTTAAATTTTAAAATAACATTAGTTGTAAATTGTTATTTAAGAAAATATTTAAAATAAGATCTTTAATAAAACAAAATACATATAATAAAAGAAAAACAAAAATATAAATAAATAATAAAAAAATAAAAAACAAAATAAAAAAATAGATTTTAAATAGGTTTTTTTCTGGAGATGGGCATTAAGTATTTATTAAAACCGACTCAATCATAGAAAATATGCAGACGTGATGTACTAAATAATATGCTATAGAGGCAAATGAGCAGGAGGCTCACCTGATGGAGTATATTACTACCAATATCCAATGATATCCTGCAAAGCACGTCCTTTTCTAGGAGTTTTCCAAGTCGTATCGGTTCGGACTATCCGCCGGTGAAAGGCGTGTGCGCTAATAATCGCGCTGTTTTCGGACATTTAGGCGGTGCGGGTGAAACTTAGAATTTTGACGAGATATCTGAAATTGAAATTTTGGGTTTAATCTAAACAGATCCAGCGTGATCCAATATCTCTAAGAAAAGTCAAAGAATCAAGCAGATAGGCAAGTGTCGGTAATCTGATCTCCAATGCCCGGATGCAGTCAAATGGATGAAGCTGATTTTGGCTGGAAGCACCCACCCAGAGGTGAGAGCAGGACTCCAAATTTGCTCCTAGTAAAGTAGTAAAGTTTTAGGTGATGGTCCGACGTAAGCACCGTTTTGCCTAGCTAAACACACAGCTTTTTTGCCAATTCCAATTTGGCTTTATGTTGCAATTGACTCCGGTACTGATAGACGCTTGATACATCAACGCCAGTACTAGCTGAGGTGGCAATTGAAGGGTTTTCAAATCGTGGGGCTACGAAAAATGATATTTTTTAAGAAATTAACGCGCAAGCCCAGCCGAGGTGGCCCAGTAGTTAGAACGCGTGCATCGTAACCAATGATTTCGGGTTCAAACCCAGGCAATATATAAATAATTATTCAATAATATTATGAATTGAAGAATATTCATGTGCTTAATTGTTTATAATTCATCTCGTGCTCGGTGGTGAAGGTAAATATTGTGAGGAAACTTGCAGGTGTCTAATTTCATAGAAATTCTGCCACAAGATGTTTATTCTACCAACCCGCATTGGAACAGCGTGGTGGAATATGTTCCAAACTTTCTCCCCAAAAAGGGAGAAGAGGCCTTAGCCCAGCATTGGGACACTTACAGGCTGTTGTTGTTGTAACGCGCGAAATCTTATCTTTTTGGGGTTGAATTGGACTAGGCTTAGCCGGCCCTAATACAAGACTGCGTTTAACAAAGACTCGATTCCAGATCAATCAAAATCAAAATGTATTTTATTCAAGTAGGCTTTTACAAGTGAAGCTACCACCGGTTCGGAATAAATTCTACCGAGAAGAACCGACAAGAAACTAAGAAAAACAAAGTCATGTTTTAAATACATATGTACTAGCTATACCCGCCGCTGGGCATTCGCAGCAAAATAAATTTTTAAATTTATATTTAGTAATTAATTTTTATGATCAAAAATGTACAAATAATAATAAAGGAACAAAAAAAGAGACATGCGAGATCTAATTAAAATCTTCTTTTTTCTTAGTCATCTATTTCATCTTCTTCGATGATGTTGCCGATACGCTGCAGACTTTTCATGACACCTATAAACTTATTTGTCTAGATCACATCTTCTTTTAGTTGAATCTGAAAATAGATATGGTGTATGAGAATGTTTTCGTTGGTGTAATCTCGATGTAAAGTTAATTGTACCATATTATTTAAATTTCTGTAACCTGTAGAAACTTCCATCACACCAATAAGTCCTCTTTTATTCGGTTTTATTAATTCTTGATGTTATTACAAATACGACATTGTCCATACTTGCGAACATACCTTAAAGCATCCTGAGCATTTTCGTGAATATGTCTTGGACTTCCAGTGTAAGAAGATGGAAGTATTACTCTTTGTCCTTTGCATCGAATGTAGTTTAATCGTTCGTTCTCCTAAGTTACACGTCAACAATGAATTGTTTAAACAGTTGATGACCCGTCAAAATATGGTAAGATTAATTATCTCTAATGATTATACGATAGCTAAGTCCATACGTGAAATTAGTTTGATAAAGTTCAAGATGACATCCATCTTGTGCTCGCAGATACGGAATTGGAGAATCGTAATAATAGTCATAAGATCGGTGTTTTTTAGCGACAACTTTTGGCTTACTTAGACAACAAGTCTCGTTATGTAATTTCTGTGTCGAAAATTACAGCTGTGACTCCAAAAGCTATGCGTTTTCGTGCTAATTCAATAGCATTCTATCACTATCATTTTAATACTGAATTTGAAATCATCTGTTTCACCTTCCAAAGTAGTTTAATAATATGAGAAGCATTTTTTTAGTTCTTAATTAACTTAATTCATTAGAAATCATATTCGTATTATAGTATTATTCATATCATATTCACAATATTTAATTAATTGACAAGTTGTATAGTTCACACCCTGATCCTAATCGATGACAATAACCTTACCGGTCAAAAAACAGATCCGATTTATCTCACAAATATCCGAGATATCCGAGACTATCTCGTAGACATTTATTTTTGGATCAGGTGTAACGTAGAACTACTCGACATTATTATAGAACTACTCGACATTATTATAGAACTACTCAACATTATTAATGTAGATAGCTTCGACAATTGCATGTTGCGGAGATGAGAATGCTGAGAGGAATGTGTGGTGTTGCGCAAATGGATAGAGTGAGGAATAAGTACATAAGAGGAAGTTTGAAAGTGACACCGATAGCCGAGAAGTTATGTGGAAGGCGGCTGTCATGGTATGGGCATGTAATGCGGAGGAATGAAGAACACATTGAGGAAGGCCTTGAGCATGGATGTGGATGGATATAGAGGTAGAGGACCAAGGAAACGATGGATGGATTGTGTGAAAGACGATATGGCTAGAAAGAATGTTACTTGTGAGATGACGTCTGACAGAGAAGTATGGAAGGACAAGACATGCTGTGCCGACCCCAAATAAAATTGGGATAAGGGCAGGAGGATGATGATATGAGCTTCGAATGGAAAGATCAGCTGATTATATTATTGTATTAGATCATTGGTTGCGATTATTGATTGTTTCAGATTCATTTTAAGATTGTTTATAAACACACAAATTTGAAAAAATAAAAAAAAGTAAAAAAATGAAAAAGTAACATTTTAGGTACTTTATTTATTTTCTTCTACTTTCATTACAGAAGAGGTGCTATTAAAATAAAAAAATATAAGAATTTATTTAAAAAAAAAATTTAATTGTATAAGTACTAAGATATAATAGATTATAGAACTTAGTAAAAGTAAGGGCAATTTTGCATCAATGACGAAAATACGACCAGCTTGTAGTTTACCGAAGGCCACGTCGCTTAAACGCAAAATATTTTTACAAGTTTCTTTTGCACCTGAAATATTAAATTAGTTAAATATTCTTGATATTTATACCCTTCAAATTTTGCAGACTCTTATTTTAGAGAGTAACCATATAAGCTTAAATATCAGATATATGATGTTACATAAAATAAGTTATTCGAAAAATTCACCACTAAACAGGACCGAATAATCCATTGTAGTCGCCTATAATGAATAATTAAAATAATGGATAAGATAATATATTTTTTTTTTATGTTTAAATAATATGAAAAATTCTTACGATTCGATTCATTTTCATTAATAACTTTAATACAGGCGAGCCGGGCCTTATTAACAGTCGAATAAAATATTTGACAAGAAATACTTATAAAAAATGTAATGAAAATATCTTTAGCTACGATGATAAGTAGTAATATTCTGTTAATCTCCCAAGTCGTTACATCCTGAAAATTAGAATCATTAACTTTCGTTAGCCTTACGTTACGTTAGTTTTGATTGCTGCTTGCAAACCTTGACTATAAGTCTCACTTTGTGGAAGGGCTCAGGACAACAATACTTAGTATAGTTGTGTTGTGTTTTGTAGGGTGAGTTAGCCAGTCCAGACACAAGGGACATAACACGTTAGCTCCCAAGGTTGGTGGCGAATTGTTGTGTTATAGGGAATGGCCAATATTTCGTACAGCGCCAATGACTACGGGCGGTGGTAACAGTTTTCTATCAGGTTCCCATTTGTGGCAGACAAACCTACCTTTTACATAAAAAAAGTAATTTATAGAAATAACTAATGATTATTTAAGAAAAAAAAATCGATACTCTATATATACTTACGTATAGATCTGCGTATTGACTTTCCATTATTAGAATAAATTCTGCATAATATATTGCAATTAGAAATGTTTTCAAGATGTGGTGTACGGTCTAAGACAAAAAAAATTGAAATAATAGGATAAAAATTTATCACAATCTATTTATAAATTATTTGCTATTGGCCGCGGTCTACAGTATATCAGTCAAATGAACATCCAAATCAGCCCACCTTAAACTATTTCCGATTTGCGTAGTAACCAAAAAACAGACAAAGATTTTAAAAGTCATAGTTCCATAATCAATTGCTTTAATAAATATCCACAGAAATAATTTATCTCAATTTTTTTATTCATTATATTTATATATTTACATTCCATGTACAGATTATGATCAGATCAGCTTGTTTGTTGGAATATTATTTTATTTATATATATGTTGGAATATATTTTAACATAAAAATGATGATCCGATTTTAAATAAATAATAATTATAATAACTATATGTAAGGAGCTGCTTAATTGTAAAAGCTTTTGATGAAAATTGTAATATATTACAAAATAGTTAACTATTTATATCTGTTTTTGTAACATAACCTTTAACGTTTTATTGATATGAGAACAAAATGGTTTATGGCGGAATAAAAGAGCTTAATACTTACATATATCTGGAATGTCTTTTTGTAAATATCGTATGTATCCAATATTTTTTTATAAATTTGGAATAGTCTCTGCCAATCTTGTTGAGTTCTTTCTTCTTTTAATTTATTGATTTCCATCTCCCGTTGGCTAGACATATCTAAAAAATAATACCGACACTGTGAATAGGATAGGCTTTGTTGTTTTAGTGTATACATCAAAAGTATAAAATAACCTATCATCATCGGTTGTTCGGTAAATACGAATATGTGACCGTAAGATTACAAAATTCGTTAGATTACAATCTGAAGAGACAAATAATAATATGTCGAAGTAGTGAACCGTGAAATATTATTGCAATTTAACGTATTATTTTTCGCTGGATTGTAATCTGTCTAAAGCTAATGAAAGCCTCATACCGTTTGCCGTCCCGGCATATCAGTTGTCGTTGCTCAGAAAGCGTGTTAATAGACGTTTTTCATCAAAACATTGTAATATAGATTTACAAACTGCAAATATTTACATAATGTTGGCAAATCTACTAAAACTTTGTACTGGTACTATTAATTTTTATGCAATATTTTAGATTTCATTTCAAGAACAAAATAAAAAGGAGAAACAGCTGCGCGTGTTCGTTTGGTTATAATATGGATTTGGTTCATACTCTTTAAGGACATAATTCTGTTTGTAGTTTCAGTAACTTTTAAAGATTGTGCAGATATATAAAATAATATAATATCGACAAAAATAAGTAAACAACATCAATAAAACTAATAACGAAGTAGTTACACTTATTTTACCTGCAGTTGATATACATGCTATCAGCGATGTCCCTCCGTAACCAACTAGTATTTCTGATTGCCTACTTATGTCTCCTAATTCAGAAATCCATAAATTTAATTGATTTTGTATTATTTGAATAACGCAACAAGCGTAAACAGTGTTGATATTAAAATAAATCAAACTTATATTCGAAAAAAGCTGTATTTTATTTATATTGCTATCAAAGAAGTTGAATAAAAAGTATAACAAATGATACACAACAATTGAAACTACTAACAAATAAGAAATCACTGTAGAAGTTTTAAATCTTTTATATACGTTATACTTAAACATTTGAAAGACTCTCTGAATATTGAGTACTAGTTCTACATTACACTTCCTTGAAATAATATTTAAAACATAAACAAATACTATTGTACAAAAGCTAAGTATTAAGTCAAAGGTCGTCATGAAAGTAATACTCAAATTAAAATACGTTATTGTTAACTGTATTGTCACAGCGTAAGACCAAAAATGCAAAACAGAAGGAATAAAACAACCGAGGAATGACAAACAATCCATACTGG
Organism: Vanessa cardui; assembly: GCF_905220365.1. Lineage (NCBI taxonomy): Eukaryota > Metazoa > Arthropoda > Insecta > Lepidoptera > Nymphalidae > Vanessa > Vanessa cardui. The sequence goes on along the minus strand of NC_061130.1, from coordinate 9,186,300 downwards.
TACTGTTAAAGGTAATGAAATTCTTGTAAATAGTATATCTCGGTAATAAGAAACAATATTCTATGAAATGAAATGGCATAAACATGTGTCGTATTTCGTCATGCAAAATATTATCATATAACATTTCGTTATTACTACGATAATAAGTCATCGATACTAATAAATCTTGGCTATCTTTCGCTTTTCTTAATTTATTAAAATAAGTTTTCGAAAGAGATGAATTTCTAAGATAACTTTTTGCTTTGATTCCTTTACAGTGTCTTTAGAAATACTCTTTAGGCAACCTTCCTATAATATACCAAAGCGATTTTGTTTGTTTTATTTTTCCTATCGAATTTAGTAATACTGCCTAATGGAACTATTGATTTAGCTATAACGTTATCTTTTATAATATACTTGATCTACGAAATAATCTATGCACCGTATCTATTCATCACTCAATGTGTATTAGTAACCTAATAAAAAATAGAAATACTTAAGTTTTAATTTTTACGAAGCACTTTATGGTTAATGGTAAATTTCAATTTAAATAATGCTTTGTAAAATATAATTTTATACAATGTCTTCCAGTTAGACTGATTATCTTTGCAATATACTTTTGCAATATATACTCAATGAGTATTTGATGAAATTAGATAAGTTTATAGTATCTCTAATACATACTTTATAATCCAATCATTATAGAGATTTGGAAATGCTAAACTGAACTTGGTTTTCATTTGCATTTCTCGGTCAGTTTTATTTTATATTGAAACATAACTTTAATTTATTTATTCTTAAGTATGCCAACTTTACGGGCGTTCTGTTTTTGGCAAAAATATCATTAATTTTAATATAGTTGTCTTAGGTATCCACGACTGAATTTCAAATTTAAAATCTAAATTAAACGTTTATTATCTAAACGATCGAACTATAGGAGGTAAAATAAATGATGTTATTGAAGATTTTATTCATTTGATTAATTAATAAAAATAATTGACACGCTAAGCCCGTCTCATATCAAAGTAACGATGATAAGCACCGAAGCCGCTACGAAAAAAGCGATCCAAATATTCTTGTCTTGTTCCACAGTATATTTTGGTCCAATTTGTTGTCAAAACACTAGGACCTTGGAGGAGTAGTGGAAAACCTTCTATAAACAACATGTCGCCTTAATGCGTCAAAGAGCGCTGATGGTAACGACATGGATGACGTTCGATAACAATTCGCTAATCTTTCGTTTCGTAATGAATTAACATTGTCTACCAATCTGCGATAGCGATGTCGATTGACCACGTGATTTAGCGCGGCTTATGTCAATCCCATACATTTTGTTCTTTTCTAACTTCGATATCGTTTTTTAAATGTTACTTTGTCTAAGCCCCCTGGTTCGCTAAACATCTATCTGATGCGTGATCTAACGTAATATATAATTTAGTTGCAGGTTCACGATGTAGGATAAACTCACTATTAATTAGTTACTGAAACCACCTGCATAGTTTTGGTTTATTGGTTTTTGTGATTATATGTTGACAGATATACACTGATTTATGGTTATACCAATGCTATAATTTATCAGTTGTATTATATCTTATAATACAAAGGTTATATCGAACTCTTTACATGTATGGATAACTGATATGCTCTTATTTATGTAATGAGCGTTCATGTAGCAATAAAACTAATTTATAAAAATAATATTTTAATTAAAGGAAAAAGGGAATTTAAATACTAATAACTGGAACTTGAACTGGAACTGGAATATAGTAAGTAGTAGTATATATAAGTATTCCAAGAATACTAGAAATCTACCGCTGCCATTTAAACGAAGCCACCTCTGAAGAAGTATACGGAATCATGTAGTTGACTAGTTATAATTTTATTTATTTTTTGCTATAAGTACTGGCGACATTATTAACAGTTACACTCGGTAGACAATGTTTCAGTTTTAAAGGCTGCGTATCAAGGGAACATTTCTGTTTATTTTTAAGTGTTGTCAAAAATACTTAGGTTTCCATTTTAAATTCTTTCCAGTAATTATTATTGAGGGTAGGCAATTACTATATGCATGTTTTTTTATTTAAAAAAAGACATAGAGAATTCCCTCTTTAACAAATATCAAATCGAATAATGTCGGGTTCAAGGCACTTAGAGCATCACCCAACCATTTCAATTCGGAAGAAGTGACTATCTAGTCATTACTTCAGACAAGACTCATAAATACACGTATTCAAATGAACAGGATATCTGTCAATGATTTCAAGAAGTCCAGTGAGGATTTTTAATGCCGATAAGACTGGCTTTCATAGTTATCGGGTGTTCCAAAGTAAATATGATCTCATATAGCCAGTTAATCAAATCAAATCAAAATAAACTTTATTCAAGTAAGCCTTTATAAGCACTTTTGAATCGTCATTTAACACACCGACTCCAAATATAGCAATAATTATAACTACATTATATAATCGTAAATCGACTTTTAAGTAGTCTAATATTTTTCATTTCATTTTACTTAGGAGGACTCTAAAAATATGTTGAATACGCAATTATTTGTATTACTTTTTAGTGCATATTCATTTGTTTTAAAATAGTGTTTTGTTTGAAGTCGGTTTTTCTTTTTGTTAAAATTTTTATTTATTTTTTGATTTAAAGTGAAGCTGATGTTGACTAACTAATTTTTCTTAATATGGATAGATTAAGCGTTCCGTTTATATGAGTCAGAAACTACTTCGAGGACAATTTCAAAGGAAACTTGCGAATAAAGCAAATATATTTCGAAAATGCGGCTTTAATACGCTTTAAAAAAAGTTATCAAAATCGTTCCATCCAGTGAAAAGTTATGAGGTAACAAACATTAAAAAAAATACAGACGAATTGATAACCTCCTCCTTTTTGAAGTCGGTTGAAAGTGACGCTTTTGCGACAAATTTATATTACTTCGTAGTTACACAATTTTCATAGGTTGAATAGGATGGAAAGATCAGCTGAGGTGCATATCAGTCACCTACTCGTGGTGCACCCTGGGCAACGGGGCTGGCTTGAGCTTGCTCGTCCGCCACGGCTAAGACTGGCGATTGGGATGCCGCGGGGCTGCTCCTGGTACGTTCCTGGTTGGCGTCAGGGCGGACCATGTGAGGGCGGCATGCGTAAATGCATTTCCTCCTCGTTAAACAAAAAAAGGATGGAAAGATCAGCTAATTGTCGTATTCGATTGGTTGGGATTATTTATGGTTTCAAATTAACAGTTTTAAGACAAAAAATACGAATTTATAACTCTGGTAATATTTTTAAATACTTATATAATATAATATAAAATTATATAAAATAATAATAAGACAAAAAAGATTTTCACAAAAATATGAATTGTATTAATACCAAGATATAATAGATTATAGAACTTAGTAAAAGTAATGGAAATCTTGCATCTATGACGAAAATACGACCAGCTTGTAGTTTACCGAAGGCCACGTCGCTTAAACGCAAAATATTCTTACAAGTTTCTTTTGCACCTGAAATATTAAATAACTTTTATTAAATATCCTTGATATTTATACCGTTCAAATTTTACAGATTCTTATTTTAGAGAATAACCATACTGGATATAAGTTTAAAGATCGGCTATATGATATCATATTAAATAAGTAAAATCCACGAAAAAGCAGGACCGAGCTATCAATTGTAGGCGACTATCGAGAGGACATCGACCAGGAAATTGAAAAAAAAATATGTTTTAGTAAAATAGAAGCCAAGTATGTCTTCTATTTAAATATGACATAGCATTTAATGCATGAAGTAAAGAAAGAAATATTTATTTTTTTCAATAAAAACGACGGACAAACTTTAATAATAACTTTATTAATTATTAATAATACATCAAGTTTATACTTTTCATTTATAATTATTTTTAATATTGTCAGTTTGTTTATATTTTAATTAGATTATTATTTTAGTAATTATAATAAAATCAATTTAGTATATTTAAATAATATTAAAAATTCTTACCTTCTGATTTATTTTCAGTAATAATTTGAATACAGGCGAGCCGGGCTTTATTTACAGTCGAATAAAATATTTGACATGTAATACTCATAAGAAACAGAATCAAAACATCTTTAACTACGACAGTAAGTAGTATTGCTCTGTCGATCTCCCAGCTCGATATTGGCTGAAAATTAAAAGCATTAACTTACGTTAGGCTTTTTGATTACAAACTTTGACTGTAAGTCTTGCTTGGTCGAAGGTCTCAGGGCAAACCCAGGGTTGGCACCCCCCACTCATCGGATATTCTACCGCTAGAGAACAATACTCAGTATTGTTGTGTTCTGTTTTGTGAGGTGAGTTAGCGAGTCTAGGCACAAGGGACGTAACACTACCAACGTAGCTACCGAAGTTGGTGGCGCATTGTTGTGTTGTAGGGAATGGTCAATATTTCCTACAGCGCCAATGTCTATGAGCGGTGGTGACAGTTTTCCAGGTTCCCATTTGCATGACCACCTACCTGTTACATAAAAAGTAATTTCCAGAAATAACAAACAATTATTTAAGACAATAAATCGATATGTTAATAAACTTTATGCTTACGTATTTATCTGCGTATTGACTTTCCATTATTAGAATAAATTCTGCATAAAACATTGCATTTAGAAATGTTTTCAAGATGTGATGTACGATCTAAAACAAAAAAATATGAATAATAAGGTAAATTAAAGAAATCAAACTATTATTGAATGTTTAGCTAGAGCTCGCGACTCTGAGCTACGGCACGACTCGGCTATGAGCTGAGATGGCCCAGTGGTCAACCTGCATTGGAACAGCGTGGTTGAATATGTTCCAAACCTGTTCCTCAAAGGGAGAAAAGTCAGTTGAAAATTAACATTTTGTTGTTGTTGTCGCGACTCCGTTCGCGTGATTCAAAAATAGAGTAGGTATAGTACGACACAAATTAGATGTAGCATCGGTAAACGCAATGGAATGAAAATAAAACCGATTACTGCCGATTGGTTTGGTTGTGTATAACCAATAGAAATAGCGCCCTATCGCGCCATTGGACGCTATTCGTCGCTATAGATTCACGCGTCAGAGAAAGCAAGTGCATGTAAATCGACGTGTCAAATTGACGAATATATCAAGTCATGTGATATTACAAGTTATAACGTTTGTTCAAAGATCATATTCGCATGAGAAATAAATATTGATAATTTGGGATAGCGTACTCAATTCGGATGTGATCGGTTTTACGAATTTTGCCGATGCGACATCTAAGTTGTGTCGTACTATATATGATTAACATATTTGTGTCACCTCTGTCATAACATCGTTGTCCCCGAATGGGCATGGGCAAATTATGATTTTTTTTGACAGAAGAATGTTGCAGTGCTTAGCGATTGCGCATTAATTGATTAATTAAAATTGATTTAATAAGGGACCACAGGAAAACAAAAACGAAACGACTTTAATTCAACAGTATAGATCTACTGTAGCCCTTTCCGATAAGCTTGATCCCATGGCTTAGCAGAGTGATCCAACATCTCTACAGATGTTGGATCACTCTGCATCTTCTACTGAATTTTTCACGGAGAATGTTCCGATGAATTATTCGGTTTAATCCCGGCTGCTGAAATTCACCTTTGGACATCTCGTTAAAATACAAAATTCCACCCCCACCACCTTGATGTCCGAAAAGCCACAACAGCGCGATTTTCAAGACCTCACACAACCACTTTGTGGAACCAGCTTTCGCCGGCAGTTTTTCCGAACCGATACGATTTGGGGACCTTCAAAAAAAGAGCGTACTCCTTCCTTAAAGGCCAGCCACGCACCTGCAAGCCCCCCATTGTTGCAGATGTCTATTGGCGGTGGTAATCACTTTCCATCAGGTGAGCCTCCTGCTCGTTTACCCCCTATAACACAAAATAAAAAAGTGGTTAAGCTTTTGATGAGAATTTTAACCTTTAACGTTTCATTGATATGAGAACAAAATGGATTATGGCGAAATAAAAGAAGCTTAATACTTACATATATCTCGAACGTCTTTTTGTAAATATCGTATGTATCCAATATTTTTTTATAAATTTGGAATAGTCTCTGCCAATCTTGATGCACTGTTTCGTCTCTTAATTTATCGATTTCTGTCTCCCGGTGACTAGAAATGTCTATAAAAATATACCAACAATGTGAATAGGTCCTAGTTGATATATTTTTTTAAATTTTAATCGATTACTTACTACATACATCAGAATTTTTTTTTTACCTGGAGTATATCTTGCACCTAGTGATGTCCCTCCGTAAGCAATTAGTGTTTCTGATTGCCTTCTTATGTGTTCTAATTCAGAAATCCATAAATTTAATTGATTTTGTATTATATGAATAACTCGACAAGCGTGTACAGTGTTTATATTAAAATAAATGAAAATTAAATCAGAAACTAGTGCTGCTTTATATTTATCGGCGTAAAATAAGTTAAATAAAAAAATAAACAAATGATACACAAGTATTGAAGCTAATAACAAATAAGAAATCACTATTGAAGTTTTAAATCTGTTATATTCGTTGTACTTGAACATTTGAAAGACTCTCTGAATATTGAGTACTAGTTCTACATTACACTTCCTTGAAATAATATTTAAAATATATACAATGACAAGCGTACCAGAGCTAAGTATTAAGTCGAAGGTCATTAAGAAAGATATACTGAAATTGAAATAAGTAATTGTTAACTGTATTGTCATAGCGTAGCACCAAAAATTCAAAATAGCAGGAAGTAAACAACCGAGGAAAGACAAACAATCCATGCTCGTACTGTTAAAGGTAATGAAACTCTTGTAAATGCTATATCTTGGTAATAAGAAACAACATTCTATGAAATGAAATGGCAAAAACATGTCTCGTATTTCTTCTTGGAAAATGTTATCATATAACATTTCGTTATTCCTATGATAATTAGCCATGGGTACTAAATATTCATAGATCTCTTTCGATAACTTATAACGATAACTTAATAACGCCTGAGATAATTTTTTTGCTTTGATTCCTTTATAGTGTCTTAAGAAATATTCTTTAGGTGACTTTATTATAATTTGTCACACCGGTTTTGTTTGTTTTATTTTTTTTCCAACGAACTTAGCTATATAGCCTAATGGGACTATTGATTTAGTTATAACATTATCTTTCATATCTTTGATCTACGAAATAATCTAAGTATCGTAACTTTTCATCACCTAATGCAGTAACCTAAAAAGCAATAGTAATAAGTTTTAATATTAATGAAGCAATATGGTTGAAGGTAAATTTAAATTTTAATAAGCTTTATAAAATATTATCCTATAAATATCGTTATATTCGTTAGACTGTTTGTCTTTGCAATATTATTTTATTAAACGAGCATTTATTTAAATTACATATTTTTATGGTATCTTTAATAGATACTTTACAATCCAATCAATATAGACACTTGGCAATGCAAATCTGAACTCGGTTTTTACTTGAACTTCTTATCCAGTTCTTTGTTAGGGCGAGCGAAGCGAGCCCTACTTGAATTCAACAATCTGTACATTTTTGTGGTACACTTTATGAAAAAAGTATCACGCCTTTAGATTTGAAATTTAACATAGTAATTTAGAATCATGTCTAGATGTGTTATTTATCATTAAAATATCTTTTTTTTTTAAATATTTTTTTTAAAAATACAATTTGTATATGGACACTAATGTTAATATACTACTAATTTACTAATATGCTACTAATGCCATCTGTCGAAGGCATGTATCAACTAAATTGTTTAATATACTACTACTAAAGCCATCTGTCGAAAGCATGTGTCAACTAAATTGTTTCTACTATTAGTAGAAACAGGTAGAAATAGCGTCAGCACCATAACAACAACACTACAGATTTTAAAAACAACGTCACTGTTGGTTTATTGTGTGAAAACTAATTTTTTTTTTGCTCAATTTCTTGCTCAATTTCTCAGGTGTAATATTGATTAAGAAAAAATATTAGGTAAGTGCGTATGATCGTAAGTACCTATGATAGAATTTTATAGAAAAATGCTATCCATTATCCAGTTGTATCTGACGTAAAACATGTTGGTTTAAATGTTTTATTGTTATTGTTGCAGCGAAATGCCACGAAGACGCACGTTAACTGGCCGTAAAGAACGCGAACATAACCGTGTTTCAATGAATGATTTAAGAGAACGTCAGAAAAGATCTCGAAATATGGAATCTAATTTTCATCGCGGAAATGTTCACTTTTTAGAGTATGCCGTTAATTTCGAAACTGCTCAGAAAAATTTGGAGTTAAAACATTGCAATTTATGTCATCGTCGTTGGTTCGATTTACATATTGAAGAAGACGGACTTTGTGCTCTTTGTCGTAAATTTCAAGTAAAAAATGAAATGAATATATTTTCTACAGACAATAATATGGATCCTGGTCCACAACCTGAAGTTTTAAAAAAATTAACATTTCTTGAAGAACAATTAATTGCTCAAGTTCATCCGGTTATAACAGTATATAAACTTAAAGGTGGTCAATTTGGATATAGTGGCCAAGTTATCAATTTTCATCAAGACATTACAAATTTTACTACCTCTTTACCTCATTCTATTGATACTATTTCAAAATATATTTTTGTTAGAAGAAATTATGGTGAAGGATATAAAGATTTTATTGTAAATCGTGATAATGTTGAGGCCGCTTTGATATATCTTAAAAATAATAATCCTTGGTACCGTGATATAACAATCGACGAAAATAATTTACAATGTTTACCTAATAATGAAAGTATTTTTCAACAAATTGTATTAAGTCAAGATAGACAACAACTTTCATATAATTTAGATAATGAGGATAATGATCAAAATATATTATATGATAATGTTTATGAATCTGGAGCTCCAACGGTGACTTTTCAATGTAATCGTAAAGCAGTGAATAGTGTACTGAACATTCAGGAAGAAAATGATAGATCTGGTGTTTTACCTTGGCCTATATTGGATCCTGTGCCAATCAATGAATTTACATGTGATGGATATATTTGCAGAGCATTTCCAACTTTATTTCCTACTGGTAAAGGTGACCTTAGAGATTCAAGAGTGCATAAAATTTCTAATAGTGAATATTTTAAATTTCTTATGATGTATGAAGATGGGAGATTTGCAAAACATCCAAGATTTAGATTTTTTGCATTTAATAGTATGATGCGTTGGACAGCTTTGCAGAATGGGAGTATTTGTGTCAGAAAAAAATCACTTTTACGTAATATTGAGACAATTGAACAACTCCGAGAATTATTACAGCGAGAACCAATATTGTATAAATCAATTTTATCATATAATACTAATTTGAGATCATCTAGCTCATATTGGTACGTGAGATCTAGAGAGTTAGTGGATATGATTGAAGAATTAGGAACTCCAACAATATTTATGACATTGAGTGCAGCTGATTTATATTGGCCAGAGCTGTATCGTATATTGGATCCAGACTATAATTATGCCGATCTCAATCAAAGCAGTGAATTTATTCGTAAATCTAAATTATTAAATTCAAATCCTATGATTGTTTCTTATTTTTTTAAAAAGCGATTAGATACTTTTATGGATCATTTTGTTAAAAAATACTTTAAAGTCACAGATTTCTGGTTCCGTATTGAATTTCAACACCGAGGTAGTCCGCACATGCATGGTCTTAAATGCACCTGATCTTAAGAATCTCAATCCAAATGATATTACAAGAATTAAAGAAATTATAAGCTACTTTGATGAGTTCATATCTACATGGCATCCAGATCCTTCTCAAGTTTATGATATACATCCATCAAAATTACATTACTCTGATATATCTGATGAAGATGTTGATTACAATCATTTAATACGAGCTGTACAAATGCATAAATGTTCTAAAGCGTATTGTCAAAGAAAGAAAAAAAATTCTTCTGAGACTATTTGTCGTTTCAAGTATCCGAAAGAATGTGTCAACGAAAGTAAAATTCAATTTATTCAAAATAACGAAATAGAATATATATCAAAAATAAATAATTCATATTTAAATAGTCACAGTCCACAAATTTTGAAAATTTGGCGAGCAAATGTTGATTCGCAAGCCATTGTTTCTATTCATGCCGTTCTTAGATATATTGCTAAGTATGCTAGCAAAGGTGAACCAAGATCGGATGGTATGAAAGATTTTATTCGACAAACAGTACAAGAGTCAAATACTAATAGTAATGTTGAACAGATAATCCAAAAAATTTTGATAAAAATGTGTGCTGAACGTGACTACTCTGCTCAGGAAATATTTTGGATTATTATGGGTTGGCCTTTGTATCGATCTTCTCGACAATTTACTACTATAAATTTTAGAATATCTGAAACATGGGAATATCTGGATATGAATAGTGAAAATGGAAGTATTTTTGTTTCGAATTTTTTGGAGAGATATCAACAACGACCAGCAGAATTTGTACAAATGTCTTTATCTGATTTTTTTACAAAAACTTATAAAAGAGGTTCAACTTATAGTATGAGAAAAGTACCTTTTATTCTTAGAGTTATACCAAAAGTGAAATATGATCCTGGCTGCATAGATAATGAAAATTTTTATAAACAACAAGTTATATTACATGTTGCCTGGCGACAGTTAAATGACCTAAATCCTGACAATAATACTTGGAAGATTGTATATGAACGTCATTTTAAAAATAGTAATGATAATAGTCTTAGTTATGAATTGGATCAAATGTTACAAAATTTAGAGAATGAAGAAGATTATGAAGTAATAAATACAGTTCAAATAGAACAACTACATGATTGGATGGAAGTAGCTGCTGGACCACAAAATATTAATCAAGAAGATGATTTAGGTAGAAGAGAAATTGATATCCGATATCAATGGCATTCTATTTCAAGCAAACAACTATTGAATTCATTAGAAACATTTATTGAAAATGAAAAAATTGCAAGAAATCAAAGAAACCCTAACATAAATAATCACAATTATTTGTCAAATTTTGCTTTTTCTGGTGAACAGCAAGAAGTGATTAATATATTTGAAAAACAACTTAATTATCTACAAGGTTACGAGGAAGAACAATCTGTAAAAAGAGTGGTTATACAGGGAAAAGCTGGCTCTGGAAAAAGCACATTGATAAATTACTTTACTTTTCGATTGAATCAAATATTGGGATCATCATCTTATAAATTGCTTGCACCAACTGGTGCTGCTGCTGTGAATATTAATGGTTCGACATTTCATTCTAAACTTTTATTGGGAGTAAATAAAACGTTCAAAGATCTCGATTTACATGCACTTGCTAATTTTCAAGAAGAATTATATGGTTGTAAATTTACAATTATTGATGAAATGAGTATGATTGGATGTTGTCTTATGAGGAAAATTGATTTACGTTTACGTAGAGCTTTTCCTTCAAAGCAAGATGAACCATTTGGTGGATTATTTGTATATTTTTTTGGAGATATTAATCAGTTGCCACCTGTAAATGATAGGCCGCTTTATAGTAATAAAACTGAAGGAAGTGAATTTCTTTTAGAAGGAAAATTGTTATATACATCAAGTATTCAAAAATATTTCTTTTTATCATCATCATTTCGACAGAATGAATCTCAACAAGTTTTTAGAGATATACTTGATCGAATTAGTAATGGTGAATGTACGGTAGAAGATTACAAAAAATTAATGACACGGAGTATACAATCATTATCATTAAATGAACGGATTTTTTTCAACGATGCCATTAGACTATTTGCAACAAACAAAGATGTAAAAGAATTTAATCATCAAAAGTTAAAATAATTACGTCAACCAGTTCCTTATATTCCAGCTTATCACAATTGTTCCAAGGCAAAATCAGTAAGTGCAGAATTATTAGGTGGACTTGAACCATTTATTATTTTATCGATTGGATCTAAAGTTATGTTACGTTCTAATTTGTGGGTTGAAAATGGATTGGTCAATGGAGCTGTAGGTTATGTCGAAGATATAATTTATGAAGAAAATTGTAGTCCCCCTGATCAAATGCCGCGAGTGATAATGGTCCGATTTGAAAATTATTCTTATTCAACTTACGAAAATAGTGGTTGTATTCCAATATTACCCATAACTAAATTTTGGAAAAATGGAAATACCAATTGCTCAAGAAAACAATTTCCATTACAATTAGCTTTCGCAATTACAATTCATAAATCACAAGGTTTAACATTAGATAAAGCTGTTGTAGATATTGGAGAAAAAGAAACTTCTATTGGTTTAACTTATGTCGCGTTTTCAAGAGTAAAAACATTTGAAGGATTAGCATTAAATAGAAGATTTATTTATGATAGATTAAGTAGTATTAAAAACTCAAATATGTTGAAGTGTAGAAAACAAGAAGAAATCCGTATGAGAAATGTAAATGCTTTGATACAATAAAAAATTTAAAATTTGAATTTATTTTGTCGTATGTGTTATTTATAGAAGTCCATATTAATAATTCATATATTAAAATATACTTTTAATAATATTATTCATTATTAATAGTATATATTATTAATTAATAATAATATATATTATTAGTTAATAATAAATAATATTATTATTTATTATTGTTAATAAATTATTACTAGGTAGAAATACCTCGCGAGCCCTCACAAAGCTGCGCTTTTTGCTAGTAGATAATTAACTTTAACTGTAACCACTTTACTCTTACGTTTACTTATGTTATAGGTGTGACGTTTTGTATAAGTTTTTTGGCGAAAATACAATTAATTTTAATTCAGCAAGTCAATTTATTCCAGCTCTTTTTAGTTTAGATATCCATAACTGCATTTCAGATATTAAATCCTAATTAAACGTTTATTATCTAGACAATGGAATGACATGAGGTTAAGTTTATAACGTCATCGAATATATTATTAAGTTGATTATTATTAATCAATCAAAGTCTGATAAAGTTGGTGTAAAGATCAATTTTTCAAAACGTGGTTATTCACAAGGTCATACACAACAGAAAAACATTAGTTTGGCAACGGAAATATTGAATAAAATGGCACCTAGCAAAAAAAATTTAATAAAACTAATCAATTGGTCTACGACTGGGTACACCGATGTGTTTCGAATGAACCTGATTTGGAAAAGAGTTGGGTTCTCGGACTTGGACTATCTCTCATGTTCTCTCTTATCCCAGGAGTTCAAGTAGGTTTTCGGGAACAGTTTTCTTAACAATAAAATGGGCACTTGTAACCATCGATAATCCTACTCTTATTGAGGCTCTGTGTTAATCGTGATGATGGTAAGATACCTGATGGACAAATGTCGGTTTGCTGGGAATTGAGCCTAGGAACCCTAGTATAGGACGCTTCATGCATTGACACGCTAGGCTCATCTCATATCAGAGAAACAGTGTTAAGAGTTGAGATCCAAAAAAGCGATCCAGAAAGTCTAAATGCTCGTATCCTTTTCCATATTATGCTTTTATCCTATTTAATGTTAAAACACTTAAACCTTGGAGTAGTTTTTTTTTATGACATCGGTGGCAAACGAGCAGGAGGCTCACCTGATGGAAAGTGACTACCACCATCCATGGACATCTGCGACACCAGGGGGCTTACAGGTGTGTTGCCGGCCTTTAAGGAAGGAGTACGCTCTTTTCTTGAAGGTTCCCATGTCGTATCAGTTCGAAAAAACCGCCGGCGAAAGCTTGTTCCACAAAGTAGTTGTGCGAAGCAGAAAATGTCTAAGAAATCGCGCTGTTGTGGATTTTCGAACATCAAGGTGGTGCTGGTGACTTGACGGGATTAATCCAAACAATTCCTCGGAACGTTCCCCGTGAAAAATTCGGTAGAAGACGCAGAGTCACGTCTCTACGCAAAGCCAAAGGATCCAGCAGATCGGAAAGGCCTTGGCCGTCGATAATTCAAGCCGCACTACGTTGGATACGGTCAAATGGAAGGAGCTGGTACTGGGGAGCACCCGCCCAGAGGTGAGAGCAGTACGCCATGTGAGGCCGAATTTGCGCCTTGTAAAGTTTTAGGCGATGGGCCAATACTGTCTCGCCTTGTTGACAACACCGAGCTTTCTTGAAGTCAATTTGGCTTAGTCTTCCAATTGACCGTGGAACTGAACGAGGCTCGAAATATCAACGCCAAGTATTTCGATACTACCTGTGGCGGCTATCGGGATGTTCTCAAATCGTAGAGATACGACAAATGGTGTTTTTTAGCGATTACTGCGCAAACTTTCGTCTTTTTACCGACCTGGGGTCGGCTAAATCTTCGAGACTTCGTTTTAAGAAGACTCGATTTCAGACACAAGTTTGATCCGGTTTTCTTCGACGTTTTTCCGAGAAATGTTAGCGCGACCGGTGTATAAGGTGTCAACGGTACTTTCGTCTGAATAGCAGTGAATGTTCCCGATTTGTAACAAATAATTGAAAGCCTTGTGGAACACCAGCATTGACGAGTTTTAAGTCAAAGCATGAACCGTCGACAACGACCGTGATGCTCCGATCTGCCAAAAAGCAGGTAAGTAGTGGAAAAACCTACATTAAATGTATAACATCTCGCTTTATAGCCTCCAAGAAGGCTGGTTCGTTTTTTGGACAGTGCAATTGGAATTGAGATTCAATTGATTTTGTAATTTATTTTTTACTTATTTTAAATTTTAAATGCACACCACATGGAAAAAAGGGGAAATACAAAACATAAAATAAGTACATGGTGCGCAAAAGCGGTCTTATCGCTTATAGCGATCTCTCACAGACAACCTTTGGTGATAGGAGCTTAGAACGAAAACAGGTAAATGAAGAAAAAGAAAAAGATACAGAAAATTGAGGAAAAGTACATTATAATAATAGGTATAGTATAGTAATAAACTACACATAACTACATCCCAATAATACATACATAGAAATATAATATATATTAAAATTCAATATATATATATATATATATGTGTATTTTATTTATTAGACTGCCACTGTATACCAGTGGGTAGTGCATTCCAGAGTTTGACGGTTTGTAACCGGCTGCAGGGTGTGACAAGTTTGTTGTCCTCACTAGAACGTAGGTTGTGCGTTCTATCAAACCCAAGAAATTTGAAGCGTTATTTAAGGTAAAGAGGTGGATGCTGAACATATAATATAACATAGAGAAGAGAAAAGGCGTTTTGAAAAAGTTTCTTCGAAGTCTGATTGGCAGCCACTTTAACTGAGACCGATAAATATTTATTAAATTTCAAGAGAAGGGAGCAAACCCTTTAAGAAACATTATCATCAAATTCGGAATTCGAATTTCTAATGCCGACCCGGCAAATTTTCTTTTTTGTCTTCAGGAACTCTGAGGAACAGAAGCATCTTCCTTCTACTTCGCATTTCCAGCTGATTGTATTGCTTCGATAATATTTCCACTTGCATCTGAAAACCTTCTAATGCAGATAAAACAGACTCTGAAGGTGTTAAGCTGAGCCGCAATGTTGGGGCTTGGATTTGTGGCTGGGATGGAACCATGAAGAGATTTTTAAAATTCAGTGTTGAAGTGTTCAGTCAGGTCCTCAATTGAGTGCTTAATGGATTCCATAGTGAATTTATTACTTTTATAATACTCAACTTGTTTAATGTTCTTTTTTTATTTATATTGGTGTTATGGAGATTAGCTGGCAGGTAGGAAACATATTTAGCACATTTTTATTTGTATAATTATTATCTTGTGATTTATATAATTAAAATTCACAAGAGCTCATATAAAAGCGTGTTGTCTTTTTTTGTCACCTACCCGAAAGAAATATATTTTTTTTTTATTACAGCTTCAAATGTATAGTCAGTCCGTCATTGAGGCTTAATCTTGCTTTAAACCAAACTTCATCGTATTAGGTTCAGAAGCTTAACCGTGGAAGCATAACAGACAGACAAACATACAGACTCACTTTTTTGCATTTATAACATTAAAATGAGTTAGCTATTATCTTATTTTATTATACATTAATTATATTCTTTGCTTAAAATTGTTGGATAATATTTAAAAAATACAACCTTTACGTACGTGACATTAGTGCATATCTACTAAGCTTGGAACTGCCTTCGATGGTGAAGCGAGGAAATCTTTAATTACTCGAATTATTTTAAATTCACGTCTATGATTTTATTATTTTTTAAATTAAAACATTGATGCTGCAATTAAAAAAAGAAATATTTCTGCCTCATCGCTTCAATTACATTGCTTTTCTTTAACAAAAGTTTCATTTGTATTAAAGGAACTTGCGTTGATGTAATTATTTTTTAAAGACTAAAATATATGAAAAAAAAACAACTAGATTTACTGGATATATAATTTATTTACATGACTATCAAATTTAGAGTATTACAAGCTTTATTAATAAACACATAAGTGGTTAACTAATATTATTATAGTACTTCAAGGGCCACTGAGTTTTCAAATGGTTAATTTGTGTTTACAATTCTTCCTATCTGAAAGTGAAAATCATTGGCACAGAAAACTGATGCCATATATGGATACTCTTAGTGGTTAATTCCATATTGATTAACTTTATATTGCATTAAAGAAACAAGGTCTTACACCAGCAATGGGAAGTTTAAATATAATTATTTATTTGAAATTGAATTATTACAACAGCATAAGTAGTTACTGAACTTATGATACTTAAAAGCAATTTTGGATCCAAAAGATAAAGTCCATACGCATCCATTTTTCTAAATGCTACTCGATTCAGGCGTAATATATTCTTGCACATCCGTCTAACATCTGCAACATAATTATCTGAATTAGTGCCTTCAAGGCATTTATCCTCAGCAATCCACTTATATGGGTTATAAAATATATGTCTATGAAAAGCAGCTACTGATCCGAGGATTTAAATTAATGGACGCAAAATTATTTTTACTACTTTTAGAGCTACATCCAATAAATCGTAATGAAAATCAAAATCAAAATAAATATTATTCAAGTAGGCTTTTACAAGCACTTTTGAATCGTCATTTTGTGAAGCGAAGCTACCGGTTCGGAAAAGTAGATTCTACCGAGAAGAACCGGCAACCAACTCAGTAGTTACTCTTTTTTCAATAATGTAATATCAAATTATTTTTAATAAGTTACAAAAGTGGAGATTCGCTGAACCTTGGTATTTGGGGATCTATAAAATATTAGTACGATTTCATATGAACCATATCTCACCTGAATTCTTGTTAGAAGCAAGTACATGTAAACAATATACTTCGGCGTCTTCGATCGCCCTATAAAATGCTTGACTCACAAAACTTAAAATCAATGTCACTGTAAAGTCCTTTAAAATCCACGCACATAATGCGATTTTTTGAGTACTGATGTTATACTAAAATATAATATACATCTTTTATCATTGTGAATATTTTATGTCAAAACAATCTGGTTTGTTTAATTTAAAAAGGTATTTAATTGTTTATACGAGAAAGAAACACAGGCATGAGCAAACCTATATTGGTTGATATTGACATTGTTATTAATGAATGAATATCCTTAAATAAAGGCATGTATTATATACGTGTTTCTTTCTCATTGTGTTTGTCTATTTTGAAAATTAGTGAAACAACTACAATTGAGTAAGCATTAAGTATTTGTCATTTCTCTAAATAGACTGCTCCTATTAATGTATATTATTGTTTGTATTTGAATATTCAATTAATTCATTAAAATATAAATGTATATCCGGTACATAAATATTTATCAACTTATAATTTATTTCTATAACTTACGCTTTTAAAACTCGTTTCTGATCCTTTGTCTATTTCCATCCAATGCTGCACACAGACAAGTGCATTACAAAAAGTTTGCAATCCTTGAAACAAAACCTAAAAATTTTAAATTAAAATAATATTGCTTGTTTCCTATTCTTTGATAGTCTTTAGGTATTTGATTTAATTTTAGTAGTAGGTACCCCTATCCGTCTTTTAAGCGGGCACCACAGGATCGCTTTCGCATGCTACCGTGAGATCCTGACTATTATCCCGCCAATGTGGTTAGAACACGTGCATCTTAACCGATGATTGCGGGTTCAAACCCAGGCAAGCACCGCTGATTCATGTGCTTAATTTGTCTTTATAATTCATCTCGTGCTCAGCGGTGAAGGAAAACATCGTGAGGAAACCTGCATGTGACAAATTTCATAGAAATTCTGCCACATGTGTATTCCACCAACCCGCATTGGAACAGCGTGGTGGAATATGTTCCAAACCTTCTCCTCAAAGGGAGAGGAGGCCTTTAGCCCAGCCGTGGAAATTTACAGGCTGTTGTTGTTGTTTGTTTGTTGTGGGCCTACAATTCCTAGGGGGGATTCCCGCGGTACTGAGGACTCCTCCTAGTCTTTACGACGCCTATTGTTTATTGTGTTGTTCATTGACCAGACCCGATCCATTGAAGAAGACCCGGGACTGTAGAGTAGCGTCCAAGGAGCGCATTTTTGACCAGCACGCCTCGTTATCGAGTATTGCGTTGATATCTTCGCCGCCAGATAATGCCTCTGGAGCCCTCACATGGTCGGTTAGGATATTATAATATGATATACCCCGGGGCCACTGGCGCACGAAACTCGTGGCAAGAGGGTGACAGTTTTCGTCGTCCTATCCCGTGCAAGTGCTTGCCTAACCATCCATGCACCATCGACCTCAGGAAATAAACATGTTATGTCTTTTGCCTGTAATGTCACTGACTCACATAATTGAATGTATAGTAAATTCTGTCATTTACCTACATACATAGATAGGCTTCCAAAAATCCACCAAGTAAATTATATTAAATACATACCATGTTACGATAATTACGAGTATTGAAAAATATTAGCTAATTTATAAGCTAATATAAATATTATTTCACTCGCTCATTGTCTAAAGAAATAGGCCAAATATGTGTATACGCAAACCTATGTGTAGGTACAACATAATTTTATAATTTGATGAGAGGGCTTATCCGAAACGAGCGGCTTTTTTAGGGTACTAGAAACCTTTATAGTTTCGTCATGTCTGTCCGTCTGTCTGTCCTGACTCGTTCTCCGCCGTTTCTGCACCGATTTCCACGAAAATTCGTGGAGAGATGTTTACTGATAAGCCAAACATTGGTTTTTAAAATTATCGAAAAATATTTATTTTTAACCCCGCCCATAGAGCGAAAAGTTAATTAGAAAAAAAAAATCGACTTACCCCATCGTGTGGGATGTAAGGGGGCGCAGGGATGTAAGGGGGCGCAAAATATATCTTAGCGCCCCAAGCCAACCTCACCTGCCCGTGGTGCATCCTGCCAACTAGCAAACGAGGATCTGGCGACTAGCTAAATACCACAGGCCGGTGACGGGCAGCAGCGTCACCGGTGCGAGTAGCTACGTTCTGCGATCGCCAACACGCCTGCCCAGCGTGGCGATTATGGGCAATATCCTCTAAATGCAGCACTCACACAAGCCACGGCCCCCAGTTCTCGGCAGCCCCGCTATTCCTCGTCATGGTGGCGATGATGGTAACGGCGGGACGGGGGGTGCTAAGAATCACCGGGCTACGGGAGGCCACCACAACCGACTGACCCTTGCGACGTACAACGGACGCACGCTACGGCTTGACTCGCATCTGGCGCAACTTGGGGTAGAACTTGGGAAAATTAGGTGGCACATATTAGGGTTATGTGAAGTCCGGAGAGAGGGAGATGACACCGTAACCCTCGATTCGGGCCACCTAATGTACTTCCGAGAGGGAGACCAACAATCCCAAGGTGGCGTTGGGTTTCTGGTAAATAAGTCCCTAGCTGACAACGTTGTGGAAATCTCCAGTGTGTCGAACAGGGTTGCGTACCTCATAATAAAGCTCACCGAGAGGTACAGCCTCAAGGTAGTGCAAGCGTACGCACCGACCTCGACACACTCGGACGATGAAGTAGAAGAATTGTTCGATGATATATCGAGGGCCCTCCACTTCACCAAGAAAACCCAATACAACGTTGTCATGGGAGACTTTAACGCTAAAGTGGGAGTACAGAGTTGCAGCGAATCGGTAGTAGGACCCCATGGATTTGGAAGTAGGAATCATAGGGGGCAAATGCTTGTCAACTTCCTCGAACGGGAGGGGCTCTTCTTGATGAACTCCTTCTTCAAGAAACAGCCCCAAAGGAAGTGGACGTGGCAATGCCCCGACACTATGACCAAAAATGAGATAGACTTCATCATGACAGACAAGAGGCACATATTCAGAGACGTCTCTGTGATCAACAGTTTCAATACCGGTAGTGATCACCGACTTGTCCGAGGCTCTCTGAATATCGATTTTAGGGCCGAGCGCGTCCGTCTGATGAAGTCCACGCTCCGACCAAAGCTGCTCCAACCCATTGCGGGATCTGAAACGTTCCAGTCAAACCTGGAGAACCGATTTGCTTCCGTGAAAACCACAACAGACGTAAACCAGACCATGTAGTTCGAATTCTCAGGGAAGAAGGTACAAGATTTTGTGGCATGCAGCGTAAGGGCAGGAAGTCCAAACTTTCAGAAGAGACTTTAGGGCTAATGAAGAACCAACGTGGAACCCACCTGTCACTTCGTCAGAGAAGCGGCAGCTAAACCGAGAGATCAGCAAGCGCGTACGACACGACCTCCGGTGCTCCAATACTCTTACGATTGAAAGAGCAATCGAGCAGAATCGGGGGTCTAAGGTGTTTGTACAATCTCTTGGAAGGAGCCACCTGACGAAGTTGACCACATCAATTGGAGAAGTCGTTTCTTCCAAGACGGCAGTTCTTTCGGAAGTAGAGGACTTCTACGGCCAATTATACGCATCGCATGCACCTCGACCTGATCCCGAAAATGAGGATTCTAGAGCTACATTAACACACCATTTCTCAGAAGACCTGCCTGAAGTCAGTGTTGGCGAAATCAAGATTGCTCTTAAACAGCTTAAAAATGGAAAAGCCCCTGGAGAGGACGGTATTACTATAGAGTTATTAAAAGCAGGAGGTAATCCGGTACTCAAGGAACTCCAAAAGCTTTTTAACTCTGTCCTCTTCGAAGGGAGAACTCAGGAGGCGTGGAGTAGGAAACTAGGAAACAAAACCCTGCTGAAGAACTATCGTCCCATATCCCTACTGAGCCACGTCTATAAGCTGTTTTCAAGAGTGATCACGAACCGTCTTGCGCGAAGATTCGACGAATTCCAACCCCCAGAACAGGCCGGGTTTCGGACCGGATACGCCACCATACACCACATCCACACAGTGCGGCAGATTATACAGAAGTCCCAAGAGTATGATCGGCCCCTGTGTCTTGCATTCGTGGACTATGAGAAGGCCTTTGACTCGGTTGAAATCTGGGCTGTTCTGGAGTCCCTGCAGCGTTGCCAAGTTCATTGGCGATATATCCAAGTGATGAGATGTCTCTACGAAGCCGCCACCATGTCCGTCCGAGTACAGAATCAGCAAACAAATCCCATACCATTGCATCGAGAAGTGAGACAAGGGGACGTTATTTCCCCCATATTGTTCACTAATGCAATGGAGGATATGTTCAAGACGCTGAACTGGAAAGGACGTGGCATCAACATCAATGGCGAATACATCTCTCACTTGAGATTCGCGGATGACATCGTCATCATAGCAGAAACGCTGCAGGACCTACATCAAATGCTGAACGATCTGGCTGATTCTTCTATGCGTATCGGCCTACGGATGAACTTGGATAAAACCAAGGTCATCATTCAATGAACATGTTCTACCGGAACCGATTGCGATACACGGTACCGTCCTCGAAGATGTTCAAAAATATGTCTACCTTGGGCAGACTCTGCGATTTGGTAGAAACAACCTTGAGGACGAGGTGAATAGAAGAATTCAGCTAGGTTGGGCAGAGTTTGGAAAATTACGTCGAATCTTTACATCGTCGATCCCACAGTGCCTTAAGACGAAAGTCTTCAACCAGTGTGTCCTACCCGTCATGACATACGGAGCCGACACGTGGACACTCACGGCAAAGCTGGTCCACCAGCTTAAAGTCGCTCAACGTGCTATGGAAAGGGCTATGCTCGGCGTTTCTCTGCGGGATCGCATCAGAAATGAGGCGATCCGCCAGAGAACCAAAGTCATCGACATAGCCCACCGGATTAGTAAGCTGAAGTGGCAGTGGGCTGGCCATATTTGCCGCAGAACCGATAACCGTTGGGGGAAATGTGTTCTAGAGTGGAGACCGCGTCTCGGCAAACGTAGTGTAGTACGTCCTCGGGCACGGTGGAGTGACGACTTACGCAAGACGGCTGGCAGGAGCTGGATGCGAGTAGCCCAAGAACGATCTCAGTGGCGTGCAATTGGAGAGGCCTATGTCCAGCAATGGACGGAAATGGGCTGATGGATTGGATTGGATTGGATCGTTAAAAAGGTATCTTTAAATGCAACAAAAATTGCCTTGAAACCATGTGGATCAAACCCCCCTAAATATACTAATACAAAGTTAAAATTAGAGCGTGTCCCCCCCCCCCCCCCTTAACTTTTGAAATACTATTACAATAATTCTAAAAAATGTGCTGAATACCTCCAAGTAAGTACTTTCAACGAAAACTATAGCGGACTCTGTATCATACATCGTTATTTTTATACAACTCGACCAACTTATGACGTGCAGTTGCCATAACTAAATGGTAATGTATGTTTAAATAAAACTAGTTATTACGGATTCTAGGAATGAATCTGTGTTCATTAGCGAGGACCTGTGGTTTAACAAATCGGATAAATGGTTAGGTTTATCCAGAGCATGTTCACAGACTGCAGACTTTGAAGAACGCCTATTTTCAACCGACTTCCAAAAGGAGGAGGTTATCAATTCGTCTGTATTTTTTTTTTTTTTTTTTTTTTTTTTTTATGTTTGTTACCTCATAACTTTTCACTGGGTGGACCGATTTTGATATTTTTTTTTTGTTTGAAAGGTAGTGCTTCCCGTGGGGTCCCATTTTTTTTATTTTTTTTTCCGATGATGGTATCCATGTGAAAACGACATAAGTCTTAAATTTGCATTACGTGTATGCGCGACAAATAGGTGAATAACTGAAAATCACGTTAACCAATTTTGATAATTCTTTTATTATAAAATATATACTTCAAGGGTAATTTGGTGAAAGTTTGGTAAGGTTCTGAGCACAGGATCCATGACAAAGTAACGGAACGGAAGGGAACGGAACAATTCTGAGGAGCACGTTAGCGATACTCGGTCGAATCTTTTATTTATAGGTTATTTGGATATTTGAGTCACCTTCCGTAATGTGGTTATGTTTATGTAATTATCATAGTCGAATATTATAATCAACTAGCTAGCCACCCCGGCTTCGCACGGGTGCAATACTGATACTAAATATACTACAGAATTTGTTTATATACGACATCACATCGCAAACTTCTAAAATTATCAGTGTTTCTTTACTATATTGTTCATGTACACAAACCTTCCCCTTGAATCACACTATCTTTTAAAAAAAACCGCATCAAAATCCGTTGCGTAGATTTAAAGATATAGGGACAGAGAAAGCGACTTTGTTTTATACTATGTAGTGATGGAACTCCTATACGGCTCGCAGTTAGGGTGCGATATGGGGCAGAATTTCTTACTATCTTTAATCAAATTTTGTGTATGTGATGTGATGTCATATGATGTACGAAATATAGTTGGTCTTTTTCAAAGTTTTTTTGCTGAGTTCGATTACAGCTCTTTCGAGGGATCCTTGCAGTTTACGCCGCGTGACGTATTAAATCCGCATTTTCGAAAGTCTATTTTTGCTTTATTCGCAAGTTTCCTTTGAAATTGTCCTCGAAGTAGTTTCTGACTCATATAAACGGAACGCTTAATCTATCCGTATTAAAAAAAAATAGTTAGTCAACATCAGCTTCACTTAAAATCAAAAAATAAATAAAATTTTAACAAAAAGAAAAACCGACTTCAAACAAAACACTATTTTAAAACAAATGAATATGCACGAAAAAGTAATAAAAATAATTGCGTATTCAACATATTTTTTAGAGTCTTCCTAAGTTAAATGAAATGAAAAATATTAGACTACTTAAAAGTAGATTAACGATTATATCATGTAGTTATAATTATTGTTATATTTGGAGTCGGTGTCAGCCAATAAAACCCTACAGTATATCTATCAAAAAACAATACGAGAATACTTTAACAAATATGTTTTTTACAAATTACCTTTTACACAATAATATACTGGATCAATCAAGGGGCTCGTATCGCTTCTTTCTTTTGATTGTTGGGGCAAGGGCACCGTGGCTGACACCGGCTCCAAATATACCAATAACTATAACTACATGATATAATCGTTAATCGACTTTTAAGTAGTCTAATATTTTTCATTTCATTTAACTTAGGAAGACTCTAAAAAATATGTTGAATACGCAATTATTTTTATTACTTTTTCGTGCATATTCATTTGTTTTAAAATAGTGTTTTGTTTGAAGTCGGTTTTTCTTTTTGTTAAAATTTTATTTATTGACATCAAAAATAGGCGTTCTTCTAGAATGATACGCGAGGCTATTGAAATTCAAAAACATCCGAACTTCAATAGAGAAGATGGTTGGAAACTTTGTAACACCTGGGATCCACTTATTAAAAATTTAAAATCCCAAATCCAACAGACTGCAAGATCTAAAGATACAGTCAGTGCCTTCTGCGTGCAACCGGAACGTTACTCAAGATACCAATTGAGAAATCGTTGGCGGTAGTTGCAAATAATAATTTCTTTTGTTCTTCAAATAGACAAATGCCACCTTAGTCTACCCGTGACCACGAACGCTGTAAAGTGCTCGAAACCTCGGGATGTCTAAAATAATTAATATATGCGATTAAAATCCGTAATAACTAGTTTTATTTAAATGTGTAATAATCGCGAAAATTTAAGACAACATTATGGTAATGTATGGAAATAACCACCTACAAACTATGAAAATAAGTAGAAATGTTACATACCTACATACAGAAGTGGGCCAGGGTAGAAATAGAGATTGCTCAATTTCCATCTTATGGCCCATCTTATGGCTATGGAACCCTTTCATGACCGTGTCCGACACGCTCTTGGCCGGTTTTTTAAAATTGCACTTAACGTGCCGCCCAAGGCATGAGAATGTTTTCATTGACATAAGTTAATAATAATATTAACAATAAAATTCGGGACTCGGTGTTTGAACTGACTACATAGATCTGACATGAATTAAACAGAATATTGTTGATAGGCTTCATTAACACTCAAGCCACTCTGCTTGACTTAACTACTCGACCTTTCGGATTCCTTGATATATTTAGGTCGTCGGTCCTTCTACTAAAATAATCAAAAAGCACAAACCTTTTATTTTATTGGTAAGGACCAATAAATACTTACTGCACATTGAAATAGTTTTTTATAAATATCATATGTTTCCAAAATCTTCTTATATAATTCAAAATAATTCTCTAAATCTTCATGTGTCACATCCTCTGTATTATATATGGATTTTACTGTATAAAAACACAAAATTTATAAAATCCCGGTAAGTGATACTTAAAGTTTGTTAAATACTAACAACCTTATATATAAGGTTGTTGTTGGGATACATAAATATTCAATAATTGTTTTTTTTAAATACATAATTTCATAGGTATCAATTTGTTTAATTTTTTTTTAATTAATTGAAGCTAAAAAAGGCTAAATAGAAATAACAAGTAAGTTTAGTAGAAATAATAAGGAGCACTTATGAAAAAGTAACAAAATTAGGTTGCTTAGATTTCTTACCAAAATATTGATCGTTTTCACTTATGAAGATATTTGTGTCAATTGCTTCTATGATTCTATGGAAACTTGGTTCCAACGTTCTTCTTAGGTCACAATTCCATAACTTTAAAAGATTCGTAATTATTCTTAGTAGTTGACTAGCGTGAATAATATTTATATCATAATGAATAAACGAAATGGCCGCCACTAACTCGACCCATTCTCTCGAACACAAATAAATATTAATGACCATGAATATAAAATAAAATAGTAGTATTGCAGCAAAATAGGACCAAAAAGCAAAGATATTTTGAACTTGCGCGCATTGATTTGACTTTATTTTTTTAAAAATTCTTTGGATATTTAACACTAGCTCAATATTAAGGGCTTTATAAGCAATGTTTATGACATAGCTAAAAAAGAACCCAGGCCCGAAGAGTATTATATCAAATATATACATTAAATTTAAAAAGATGCTCTTATGTTCTTTAGTAAAAATAAGACATATCAGCGATCCAATTGGTATTAAAAAGGTCACAGATGACAAAATATCCACAAAAGGTCTATTGAAGACTATGAAATTCTCGTAAATACTATATTTTGGTAATAAAATCAACCACTGCATTACACTTAAAGATAAAAAGATTCCTTTAATATTTTCATCTAAAACATTATCGAATAATATTTCATTCGAATATAATGTCATTTTTTATTTTAATGAATACTCAAGATTTTGTTAAATAAATGGTTATATATACATTATCTTGTTCTCAAATTTTACTTTACACTTTAATATATTCTAGTATATTTTTAAGAATTAATTAAATACACAAGTTTCCCTCGTTATTTAGTCATTAATACAACCCTACTGAATTCATATAACGATTGAAATATTTTTCTATAATTAATTAATAATAATTGATTCCTTATCTTCTTATAGTTATATCAACGATAAAGTTATATCATTCGATTTTATTATAAAATTAATTTGAATGGATGTTGTCCTGGGTCATTAAACTGAGACGATATGGGGATAGACTGCAACGTCATAAGCATCAATCCAGCGTAAGGAGTATGCGTAATACCGCCTGTATTTTAGTAGCTGTTTTTATCGAAGGAGAATATCTTGCGGAACATCGTCAACATGACCGCAGATATAGGCCTCGTCCACACCACTAAAAAAATGCTTATGAGGTACCTACTGCATTGCGTTTTTTGATTTTGATGACTGCGTTACAAAGTAAAAAGCAATAAGACACTAATTATATTTTACAAGTGTATAGTAGTAGACCCGGTTTCATGTCAGTTAAATAACATTATATGCCAATTAAATTAGTAGAGCTTATGAGGCAAAATTATATCAAAAACACTCATAATTATATTTTACTTTGACAAACGTTTAAAAATGGAAGAACTACTTTTCGTCAAATTTACAAAAAAATTGATAATTTAGAGTTTGATCCTATCGGATCAAATACATATTATTTTTATTAAAATATTTTTGTATCAGTGAAAATTTTAAGTAAAAGTTTATTTCTCAAAACCATACCATTTTACTCAAAATAATTCTAGAAGAGTTCAGGTTATAGAGGTAGATTAGAGGAGAGGTAAGCTTTATTTGTTGTGTCCTAGTTTGTAAGGACTCCAAAACCAGAGATCAGGTATTAAAATTAACAATTACTTTATTGTTGTTTTTACAAGCTATTTTCGAAATGTCGTGTAGTTTTAATTGAAATGTGTCCATAAATGCAATAGTTCCCACCAATAATATTCAACCTATTGAAAATTAGAATGACCATTTTGACAATTTAAAATAGGAATTTTTCCTAAAATTATATAAAAAAATACTACGAATCAGCAAAATCTAAAGTTAACACAAATGATAAAAGTTTCATTAATATAAAACCTTATTTGTTTAACAGTGGTGGACAAGCCTTAGATAACATATCTAATTCATTATGGCGTTCATCAAATAAATTAAATATTTCGTAATGACTAAATCGATATTGTCAGCCGTTGAAATTATGCATATCAAAAGAGAAAAACCAACGAAGTACAATGTAGAATAAAAAAATAAAAGCGCATTTATAATAATTTCAAAAGGCTGAAATTAACCTCGCGAATAAAATAAAAAGTGAAAATGACTATATGCATATTCATCCAAAAATATGAACAAAGTAAAGCAGATCTAAAACAAATACAAAAAGTTATTTTGGAGAAATGACTACTAATTTAGCTTCTAATGAAGTACTGTTCGATAATATTTTGGATCAAGAAGTTCTGGGAATCATTTCACCATATTATTTTATAGAATATTTTTTTTTATTACCCAGATACACAATTTACAAAAATTTTATTAGTTTTAACAGTGCTTTTGTGGAATATTTGTCGTTTTTAGGTTTTTTGATCCCTTTTATATCCTATATTTGGCGAAGCGTTACTGTGATTTCAATTGTTTATGACAATTTTCATTTTGTTTTTATGGTGTCATTTGATGTTGTGTTTCATTCTTTTGGATATCTTATGTTTTTTATTTTAAATCTCGTTTTTAGGAAACTTAATATCAAACTTGTAGTTAATGTTCAGAGGATATTTAACATGTTCAAGAACAAACCATATAACCATATTAAATTGTCAGTTTTCATTTATCGGTTAATAGTAGGTTCATTTATTTCGTTTTATGTGTTATTTTTTGCATTTAATCTTTTTACCACTAGTTTCGAAGAAGCTATATATAAGATTTTTATACTTTATTTTAATATTAGTGTTGTATATTCCTGTCAGATTATTAACATACTTAGTAATCAATTAAATTTATGGATTTTTGAATTGAAAGAGTTAAATATCATATCAAAATCATCTATCAAATATGAAGGAACAACTCTAAAATTAACGTTACCAGGTAGAGTTACAAATTACTATTTAATTTGCTCACATATGCTAAACTAGCTATACGCGCGACTTTGTAAACGTTTTAATTTACCAAAAAGAATTTTATTGTAGCCTAATTAATATATATTAATATTGAAACCTTTATAGGTTAATGTTAATAAAAATAATAATGTAGTCATTGCATTTTCGTTAATCGCTTAGACATTCCTACTCATGCAGAGACGGGACTTAAAAAATCAAAAAGGGATGAAAAGAATCAAGATTGGAAGAGATTATATCGAATTTTTAAAGGAATATTAGAAACATATGATATTTATAAGAAGATATTCCATATACCTGTAAGTACGTTTATACATGTAATGCACAGAAAAAAATTGCATACTATTTACGACAGTGGCATTAATGTGTGTGCCAAATTTCAGCTCAAACGGTTAGTGGTCTAATTGAACATTGTTTTTTTAAAAATAGTTTTGCGGAAGCAAATTCTGACCATAATTATTATGGTAAATGTTCACCATTGTCTATAAATATTGAAGTATTAAAAAAATATTTCTTTCGTTCGCAATGTGCCGCTAGCCCTGGGAAATACAAACGTCCTTCTTAGGTATAAGTTGTACTGGCTTACACACCCTTCAAAAACGGAAACAAAATTATATCAAGAAGTTTCACCCGGTGGTAGAATGTATAATGTGTTCGTAGACTTCCGCAAAGTTATAAAGAAATCTATATTTCTTATGAATATAATTTTAATTATATTCTCTCAGTATATTAAGTTAAATAGGAAAAATCACTGTTATTTTGAACATAGGTATATCATATCAAAAGATTTTGATCACTAATACTTATACTATTATCGAATTAGCAAAGTCAATAAATAAATCCTTCTTGGGGCAAAGTATCTGTTTATATAATAAAATTCCACAGATATTTTTAACTTTCATAAATTCAAATCATTGTAAAAAAACATTGTAAAAAATGCATCTTATTCAATAGAAGATAGAACGGAGGATAAAAAAGCGTGGAATTGATACTTGTTGACTTCCAGACAGGATACATGCATATATAATTGTAATTAACTAACATGACTGTATGTTTAAATTTTGAAAAAGAGTAACAACTGAATTTCTTGAAAAATCCCGAACCGGTGGTAGCATCACTTGATATATAAATGACGATTCAAAAGTGCTTGTAAAAGCCTACTTGATTAAAGTATATTTCGATTTAGAATAAGAAAGGCTCATATTCCTTCATGCAATGCGTATTCTAATTACTTTGGAATGACTCAACCAAACATCAGTTCGGAGCACTATACGCTATATGAATGTTTGAATTAGAAATTTGTCATGGATTCAATTCAAGTTGCACAGTTCAAAACACTGGCGCAAGTAGCGTGCTAGTTTATGTTACACGCTAGTTACGTGATTCAATACCTACTTCATCATTCTACCATCGGACAAGGCGTCGTGCGAGCCCTTGTCATTCAATCCACATCCCCTTACACCAACTCCATTCCCTCCATTCACACGAAAGCTTTTCTTTTTCACCTTTATAAATCCAATTTTCATAATAACATGTCTTATTGTTTTTAGATCTTATATCAATGTATGGAAACCTTCTTCTTTTCAATATTTTATGCAAAAATTTATATATCAATGGCAACTGAGTATAACAATAAATATGTAAGTATATATATTTTCAATATGCATTCATAATTTATATAGCTAAACATGGTTATTGGTTGAAATACTAAATTATTCCTAATCAATTTCAGACTGAATGGAAATGGGATACAGATAAGATATTATTATTCATAATTGTAATAAAGGATATTTTTATTATATTGGTTTTGAGTGTCTCATGTCAACTTTTTTATTTGACGATTAAAAAGGCTCGGCGTGCTTGTGTTGAGGTTATGATTGATAATAAATCAATTGGTAAGATTTTAATGACACTCCCTCCATTTTTAATACCATACTAAAATTTAAAATAAAATATACTTTTTTCACTATTTATTATTTCATTTTTAAATATGTTGGCAGATTGACAATTGTGCAACTTGACGGTAAGTGGTTACCACTCTCCATAAACTATGACACTAGAAAGAATATTAACAAGAACATATTTTGAAGGCGATGGAAATTTCAGAGTCTTTGATGTTATATTCCTTGTACAGATGCTTACACGCTCTTCAAATTCAAAAAAATATAGGAAATATAAATATGACAGACGATTTTGCACAAATGACTATCACGTACACTGTTTTTGAGTGTATTTTTAACTTACGATATCTAAGTTCTTACGTTTCTAAAACCGCCAATAAATTTACATCACTTGCATATAAAAGCATTTCATTATGCTCGATAATTTTTTTTATTTTCAGGTGGAAAAGAAACTTGTAGGAATTCTTTACGCCTATGCGATGCGATGTTTAGTAAATTGCAAGCCTGTCGTATTTTTGTTGTTGACGGGAAGTTACTTTTAGGTTTAATAAGTTCGATACTTTATTATGTCATTGTATTGCTACAGTTTGCTTTGTTAAAGAATTAATACAGAACACTCATTAATAAAATAGACGATCAATGACTAGTTCATCTCATTTCATCAAGCATTTGAAAATGTCTTCATACTTTGGATTTATTTTTGGAAAGAATGTCATAAACTTGACAGACGAAACTTATAAGGACGTTTTTCAGTTAAAAATTGTAATCTATGTGATGGCGAAGGTATACACTACACAATTTTTATCTGTTCTGTAGACGTGCATAACTGAGTACTTATGTGAATTAAATTAATTTAACTTTAATAATTTTCAAAATACCTTTGGAAATTATATCCGTAATATTCTGCAGGATATTTTTTTTACAATATGATGCTTCAACATAAATAAAGAAATGTTATTATTAGGTAAAGTTTCGTTTTATTTTAAAAAAATGTTTATATTATATATATTACTCCATATTGCTTATACAATTTATTTCGTGTCAGAACAGAAGTTTTCATATACAATTTTAAAAAAAATTAAATAAAAATAATTTGTAAATGTGTATGCATAAGTGCAGCCCACTTATTAAATATACTTTTATCTTTCATACAAATGTCTACGAGTAGTATAACCACTCTCTATCAGATGACCTATTTGCATGTCTTGCTAACCTAACGATGCTGTAAAAAAGAAAAATAAAACTTCCTTCTATTTTTACAGTTTTATATGGTTTCCTCTATTACTTAAAGAAATAAATCCTTTGATATATAGGTTAGCTGCGATCTGTCTTTGTTCAATGAAATACGTTTTTGCAATCTAAATAATCTTTCATTAACTTCCACATTAATTATGGACTATGTGTAACATTTGCATCAATATTAAAATCAGATATTACAATACATTTAATCTATAAAGTTAATTCGTTTTATAAATAGGTATATTAGTCATTATACTATTATTATACATAATGCTTACAAATGTAATATGAAATATCCCTTCCATCATTATTCTTACTTTTATGTTACACTTAATTTTTAGTAGTAGGAATTATGTAAAAAATATACATAATATAAGCATCAGTTGAGGCAATTTCTGACTATTCTTCTACGTGTACTAAGACTCTTATAGATATTGTCTAAGCTTCTTCCTTTGGTTTCTGGTATCACAATAACTACGTATAATGCCATCAATATGCATACAACACCAAAAAAGTAAAAGGCCACGTGTATGCCTATAGAATTTGCCAGCGGTTTAAAGAAAAGAAGTTGAAGGAAATCAGCAAGAGATGCAACTGACATCGTCAAGGCCATGACAGTTCCCCGATACTGGAAAATTATAATATTATTGTAATACATATTAATAATAAAATATAATAAAAACAATGTCGAATTGTTAAATTATTGAGACGAGTCTAAAATAAATCCGAATTTAATAATTATAATTATGACGAACCTAGGTCTTTTTGAGTTGGATTTATTTTATTAAATTTAACTAATGTACCTTAAAAGAAAAGATCTCTCCAGCGATAACAATAGATATTGGCTGTAACCCAGACGAATCACAGAAAATGCACAAACATAACGTTACTATAGGAAGCCAACTTGGTGTATTAGCTCCATAGTCTCGTGCGACAAACCAAGAAGCTAGAGCGCACATACTAAGTCCAGATATAAGTGACGTTATTGAAAGTAATGCCTGAAATCAAGAAAATATTATGTAATATATTATAATTTTATTTGAATTCATACATGAAGTAATTAGTAATAACTATATATTAGGTATATCACCTTTCTTCCAGCCTTATCTACAACCAACGACGCAAGTATCGAACCAGTCACTTGCACAGCTCCAAGTAGCATCGCTTGTTGATTTGGACTCAACATAATATTAGAATTATTGGATGCGAACGAAAATATTTCGCCAGCAAAGTTGAGGACGGGTACAGCACCACATATCTCTCGAGCAAGTGTAACAATCATCGCAATATAAAAGGCTTTAGACAAAATTTTGTCTTTTACTGAAAATAGAATAAATCGTTACAGCTTCATTGTCATCATTACATAGCATAAAACAGCGCAGTCTGTCCTTTTATATGTATGCTTACGTATTTAAAATTACACAGATATTTTGATTCAAGAGAAAGGTTTATATCTATATAAAAATATCAATATATAAAAACATATATTTATATATATATATATTGATATTTTTAGAGGTTTTTAAAGTAATATAGTAATAAATAAACACATTTTCATTTTCACATTACAAATTTAAAACGCAGAGATAGTGGTTTCCACGAGTATTGCCTAATGAATTAAAACCTAGGAACGTTGTTAGCCATGCTATAGTACAGTTAGTATCAGCATTGCCCCCATGCGAAGGCAGGGCAAAAATATAAATGCAAATGTCATAATATAATAACATATTGACCGCAATAAAATCATCTATTTCTTGATAATGTTTTCTTAAATTTTTTTCAAACCTATAGATTTTAAAAGAAATTGATTGCTGACTTCGTCGTTCTTTTGCTCCTTGCTTATTACTTCAAGCTCATTTTTAATTGTTATATCATCTTCTCTTTTGCACCTCAACCAAGCTAGTACTCGTGTGGCCTCCTTAAATTTAATAATATTTTCAGCACTTAATATACGATCATCAAACGAAAATATTTTTAAATTATATAAAGAACTAATTTACTCGTGGCTTATTTTAGCACTCTTAGTACATACCTCAACTTCACCTCTTTTCACAAAATAAGAAGGAGAATCAGGCATCATCATAAAAAGTACGAGATGGAAAGTTGGTAAAGCTAAGCAAATCCAAATAATAGTTCGATAGCTCAATAAATCTCCTATTACATAGAGAAATAGATTACCCGTAGTGTGAAATAAAATTATCTGCAAATAAATTCAAAACAAATAAAATATAAAAATATGTTTGTCATTTTTTGTAACAGATTGCGCTTTATTTAGTATTACCATAATTAATACATATATATATTAATCGATATTAAAATATACAACAAAATCTTTAAGTAACAGTTTTTGAGGAAATAATATAACAATATATGAAAAAGGTCGCTCTTCTTTTAGTATGTTTACTTCCATTTGTTCGTCCTAGTCTGTGGTATGGTTTATACTGTCATACTTTTCGACTCTACTAAGAATAAATAAAGTATTTTTATTGATAATTAATATAATTTATATTAATTCATAACATGTATTAATATAAATGTATATGTAACATTTGAACAAAATGATAGATTGAATGAGTATTGAAATAAACAAACCAAACATCCAAGAGCTCCTCGTATACTATCATCACTGATTTCCTTTGTGTAAATAGGACATGTGACATAGCATCCTGACATGGTGATACCGACCAGAGCTCGCGCTAGGATAAAGCTCCAGACTTCCATGGACGACAGCAGGAGAATCCAGCTCGCCTTAAATATTCAATATACAAAGAGTACTACTACTACTACTACTACTACTACTACTACTACTACTACTACTACTACTACTACTACTACTACTACTACTACTACTAATATTACAAAGAGACCGTTTAAATAAATTTAAATCAAGCTGGTCGAAGGTTTGAGTGAATAAGTTACACATAACATCTATTATACACAAGCTTTGTATATTTTAAATCTTTTTTTTTTGAGAGTCAGTCAAAAAAAAAATACTATGACTTACAGCTCCTGTAGCTGATATAAAAAGTAAAGTTTTCTTTCTCCCAATCGTATCCCCAAGAAATGCCATTAATATATTTCCTGGAATGCAAGTCAAATATGCTACTGAAGCCATCCATGACACCTGAAGAAAATAAAATATAAATATCATATGCTTTAATTTTTAACATGTGAGTTTCAAAAAAATTATTCCAATAAGACATTCCTTTAAAGTATTACCTCTGTGTCTGTTAGGGGTACACCCTTAGGTGAGTCTTTGGATTGGAGCAATAGGGTCATAGGCGACATCCATCCAATACTGGCGCCGTACGCAAATACAGGCAAGTTTACTGAAAGTACCATTACCAAAATTTAAAATTATTAACAGATAGCGAAATATAAGACCACAAGAAGCTAAGAATTAATTCTTCGGCAAACCAAAGCATTCCATATAAATGATTGTTTGAATGCATTATAATAATTTAACTAGGTACTATTAATAATTGGTATACACAGAGAAATTTAATAATTTAATACTTAATTTTTATATATCCTTGTTGTTAAGTATCCAGATTGATTTTTGTCCATATTGTGTGTATTTATGATGTTTGTAAAAAAATCTTTAAAACAATATCTTGGAAAAACAATAGGTTGCCAACTCAAAGGAACACGTGAACAGTTTCAAGACCACACGATTTACTTTAACGGCAGCAGATTTGAACAAACTATCTAATTTATTTATTTTATTTATTTATTTTGTTTGGTACAGTAACAGATAACAGATTAAAACATTTAGATACATGAGATAGTACTTAACATATTTAACAATAAATCTGCTTTCCAATTACAACTGTACACAGCACTTCAGCCTGTAAGAGATGTAAACACAACTAGATGCAATCAACAAAAGGTAAAAAAATTAAATAAAATAAAAAATAAAAATGACTTAAATTACTACAAAAGGATAAAAAAAGACTAAAATAAATAACATCTAACAACTTAATTCCAATTTATACAAAGACAATTTAAAAGAATTAAAGCTGCCTTTAAACAAATCATAGTGGTGTTCCAAATTTTTGTATTGCTTAGACATTCTGTGAATAGGATTATTCTGTGATGGTTTATTGGTTGTAGGTGGTATGCTAAATAGCTGAGGTCGACGTACTGACCTGTTGGGAATTTTAAAAGATAGGTTTTCCAATATTGGACAGTCCAGACCACCATTAGCCACCTTGTGTAGGATACACAAATCTGT
This sequence comes from Vanessa cardui, assembly GCF_905220365.1. NCBI lineage: Eukaryota > Metazoa > Arthropoda > Insecta > Lepidoptera > Nymphalidae > Vanessa > Vanessa cardui. Next base: position 9,150,272 of record NC_061130.1, on the reverse strand, counting down.
TATAATTCGACGGTCCTTAAGGCTTTTTAAATTATATTTTTGAAGTATTTCCTCATAAGTGGGTAATTTACGTCGAAGACCCTGTTTGCCACTTAGTATTCTGAGAAATCGCCGCTGGATAGACTCAATGCGATCTATATGGGTATGGTATATTGGTGACCATATTGTAGAACAATATTCTAAAATGCTTCGAACTAAAGATGTGTACAGAATAATCCAAGACTTCGAGTTTCTAAAGGGCTGAGCGGTGCGAATAATAAAGCCTAATAACCTATTTGCTCTACTTGTGATGTAGTCATAATGGTTTTTGAAAGATAAAGTAGAATCAAATAATATACCCAAGTCACGAATTGTGTTTACTTTAGAGACTGCAATATTTTTAATTGTATAATTATATGTTATAAAATTTTTGTTCTTTGTAAAAGAAATTACGAAGCATTTTTCATTATTTAATTTCATTAAATTATCGTTACACCAACTTTGAATCATGTCGAGGTCCTGTTGAAGCATTACACAGTCAGAACAATTTAATATACGACGAAAGATTTTTATATCATCAGCATAAGCTAGGCATTCGCTCTTTATTAATGGAAAAAAGATCATTGATAAAAATTAAAAATAATAAGGGCCAAGATTTGAACCTTGAGGAACACCTGAAGTGGCTAAGATAGGAGTAGACTCATATCCATGTAAAGCAACCAATTGAGAACGATTGGACAGATAGGAGCAAAGCCAACGGTAGAGACTTCCATGTATACCCATATGGCTGGCCTTTTGCAATAAAATATTATGATCAACTCGATCAAAAGCTTTAGAAAAATCTATATATATTGAGTCAACCTGTTGTCTCTTGTTAAATGATTCGAATAGAGAATTAATACTAGCAAGTTTGTATTTGTTGAACGACCAGATATGAAACCGTGTTGATTAATATTAAGGTTTTGTTTAACATGGTTGTAAATATAATCATACACCATACTTTCGAATATTTTTGCAAAACAATTAAGAATACTTATAGGGCGATAGTTTTTAACGTCATTCTTATCACCTGCCTTAAATATGGGCGTAATTTTAGCAACTTTCCATAAAGAAGGAAATACTCCATATAATAAAGACTTATTATAAATAATCGATAAAGGCTTGACTAAAACTGTGGAACATTTATTTATAAAGACAGGTGGAATTCCATCAAGACCTGCTCCTTTAGTAATATCTACAGATTTAAGTCTAGATAGTATCGAATATTCGCAAAATTGAATTTTGCTGATTGATGCATTATGTGCAATAAAATTTGGCGTATAATTGCTAGGTTTTACTTTATCATAGACGCTCGAGAAGTAGTAGACACTTCCGGTGTCCGCAGTTCGATTATTAAAATACATATGATTTGGAATGTTATTAGTGACGCGTTTATTCTTTGTGTATCGCCAAAAAGCTTTAATACTTGAAACTAGATCGCACTCAACAGTACATATATATGTTTTGAAACATATATCTATTTGAAGCTTAGCGGGCTTCCTTAAGAGAGTAAATGTGTCGTAATCACGAGGATTATTGTATATTTTAAATCTTAAATGGTATTTTTCTTTATTCTTAATCAACCTGATTAGGTCTTTAGAAAACCATTGAGGATAGTTTTTGTTTCTCTGCTTAGATTTAGGTGTGTTTTTTTCAATAATGGTATATAAGGTATTATAAAATAATCGGACGAATCCTTCACAGTCAAGAACCGTAGAGTGATATTCCCAATCGAATTGTTTTAGTTCTTTTATACAATTTTCATAATCACATTTATAAAAACAAAATTTACCTAAGGGAATTTTATCAATCAGCATTGAAGTTTTATCGCAGAAAAAATTGAGTTCTAGAGCAGGATGGTGAGAATCCAGTCTACTAAGTGGCATAGATTTTGAAAGCTTGAAATTATCACGATGATCCGTCAAAACAAGATCAAGAATTTTACCATTAAGATTTGTTATCATATTAAGTTGTCGTAGCGCAGTCATGTGTAGAAAATCATAGAATATTTTTGATTTGTCACAAGTAAAATTTTGAGGACAGCCTGAAGCCTCGTTCCAGATAAGGCCTGGAAAATTAAAGTCTCCTAATATGCATGTAATGCAATTCGGGGACATACGCATAATGTGTTTACACTTATTTATAAATTCATTAAAAACATTGAAAGGTATATAATTTGGAATATAAACAGTACATAAATTTAGAATACAACGGTTATTTAATTTAATTTGTACCCATAGATCTTCTAGTAGTTTAGAATTCCAATCATTCCTAATATTTAAAATTAGCTTTCTAGACACAGCCATTAGCACACCACCTCCATGATATTTATTAAAACGTTTAAGAAAACGATTATCACGATCCCTGTGAATTCCCTGATATCTGTCATCAAAAAATTCGGATGATAAAATGGAATTATCAAGCCAGGTTTCACTAAAGCTAAGTATATTATAATTTTGACATAAAATAGCATTATGTATATCAACAGATTTACTTTTCATGCCTCGAATATTTTGGTAATAAATACTAACAGCCATTTTGAAACAAAAATGATAAAAAAAAAACACTTCAACGTAATAAACAAAAAAAAAAAAACATAATCAGTGAAGTAAATCAAGGCTGGTCTTATTCTTAATATGGATGAAAAGAGAATTAATATCTTTTCTAACATAAATGCGACTATTTCGTACCCATGTAAACTTATATGAGAGTTCTTTGGCTTTCTTCCGTGTAGCAGCATGCAAAAATTTGTACGCAGGGGAAAGATGTTCCGATACATACACAGGTTTCTTATCTCCGGACATTCCTAATAATGATGTATTAAGCTTGTTGTCAGGATTGGACTTATTATAACGATAAACTGCTGAGTAAAATTCATCGCGACGCCTGACATTTTTAAATTTAACGATAATAGAGCGTGGTTGCTTATTTTCTTTATTTAGCTTAGCCACTCTAGTGCAGTTTATGATATCGCCATCAGTCAATTTGTGACCGATGACATTAGCACACTGGTGTATGATGTTTGGAATATTTTCCTTGTGATGTTCTGGTATGCCATTAAACTCCAAGTTGTCTTGGCGAAGGTGCTGTTCGATGGTATTAATACGATCAGATAGGTCAGACACGGTCATATGGAGTTGATTATTTTCATTTTGAAGAAGCTTATTGTTATTGGTGAGCTCCTGAATTTTTAGTTTCATATCATCATGCTCCTCACTGAGAAAAGCCACAGACTTGCATAATTCATGTACATCGTTTGATAGGTTGGATAACTCAGTTTTTAGTACCTTAGATAGCATACTAGGTAATTCGATTTTAATTGCTGTGAGAACTCTTTCGCAGATCGTTGAGATTATGTTCTCATCACCACTAATTTTAGGAGGAGTTATATTCCTGGTAGGTTCGCTGTACACTTCGTACTGTGGGGAATGTTCGGAATCCTTTGTACTAACTAGAGCCGATTTTCGAGTTTCGGCATCATATAAGATACTTGTTTTTATAGTTCGAGCTGGAATATTGGTATTATCAAGTTTCGGCTGTTTGTTTATACATGCTTGACATTTCCAGATATGTTTTACATCTTTAGCCAAAGGATTATTAAATCTTTTTTCCGAGTAATTAGCACACAGTAGGTCATATATCTGGTGACATTGAGAGCATTTGAGATATTTGTTGTTTTCGATTTTCTTCAAACAACCAGCACACTTTAGTCTCAGTTGACATATTTAATTATTAATTGAAATTGCCTTTGTAGTTAGATACTTAATAATTTCAAAATATATGTAAAAAAAAAATCTGGACTTATTGAGGTTATCAATTCGTCTGTATTTTTTTTTTTTATATGTTTGTTACCTCATAACTTTTCACTGGGTGGACCGATTTCGGTGAAAACGACATAAGTCTTAAATTTGCATTATGTATATGCGCGACAAATAGGTGAATAACTGAAATTCACGTTAATCAATTTTGATAATTCTTTTTTTATCACAAAATATATAATTCAAGGGTAATTTGGTGAAAGTTTGGTAAGGTTCTGAGCACAGGATCCATGACAAAGTAACGGAACGGAAGGGAACGGAACAATTCTGAGGAGCACGTTAGCGATACTCAGTCGAATCTTTTATTTATAGGTTATTTGGATATTTGAGTCACCTTCCGTAATGTGGTTATGTTTATGTAATTATCATAGTCGAATATTATAATCAACTAGCTACCCACCCCGGCTTCGCACGGGTGCAATACTGATACTAAATATACTACAGAATTTGTTTATTTACGACATCACATCGCAAACTTATAAAATTATCAGTGTTTCTTTACTATATTGTTCATGTATTATATACACAAACCTTCCCCTTGAATCACACTATCTTTTAAAAAAAACCGCATCAAAATCCGTTGCGTAGATTTAAAGATATAGGGACAGAGAAAGCGACTTTGTTTTATACTATGTAGTGATGGAACTCCTATACGGCTCGCAGTTAGGGTGCGATATGGGGCACAATTTCTTACTATCTTTAATCAAATTTTGTGTATGTGATGTGATGTCATATGATGTCCGAAATATAGTTGGTCTTTTTCAAAGATTTTTTGCTGAGTTCGATTACAGCTCTTTCGAGGGATTCTTGTAGTTTACGCCGCGTGACGTATTAAATCCGCATTTTCGAAAGTCTATTTTTGCTTTATTCGCAAGTTTCCTTTGAAATTGTCCTCGAAGTAGTTTCTGACTCATATAAACGGAACGCTTAATCTATCCATATTAAAAAAAATTAGTTAGTCAACATCAGCTTCACTTAAAATCAAAAAATAAATAAAAAATTTAACAAAAAGAAAAACCGACTTCAAACAAAACACTATTTTAAAACAAATGAATATGCACGATTGTATACATGATTATAAAGTATTCTCGCATTGTTTTTTGATAGATATACTGTAGGGTTTTATTGGCTGACACCGGCTCCAAATATACCAATAACTATAACTACATGATATAATCGTAAATCGACTTTTAAGTAGTCTAATATTTTTCATTTCATTTAACTTAGGAAGACTCTAAAAAATATGTTGAATACACAATTATTTTTATTACTTTTTCGTGCATATTCATTTGTTTTAAAATAGTGTTTTGTTTGAAGTCGGTTTTTCTTTTTGTTAAAATTTTTATTTATTGAATTTTACAGTCGCAATCAGTTTAGCTTCAGTCGCTTAATGAGGTTGATGACCGGTCGTCCTCCAGTGTCAGTACAGAGGCCAAAGTCCACTCACAATCCACAAGTTAATTCATAATAACGAATATTTTTCGAATGTTTATTTGCTTCTATTTTAATCACTGTCCACTAAGTACAATAACTATTTACACAAATGTTTTGCACTTATAACACTGAACAAAATGATATAATTTTTTACTCAATCTGGTAACTTTTAAACAGTATTTGAGAATTTTAACAACGGAGCAAAATAAGTACGTCTAGTTGCATTCAGTTGCAATCGTTTGATGATGCTACGTTAAATGGAATATTGGGACATACCGAATTAACAATGAATTAATAAAGAAAAATTTCAATAACATATTATATATCAATTCTATTATAAATATATTTTTTTTATTTTTTCATTTTATAATCATCTCAAAAGTTATTGTTCCCAATAATTCTAATAAAATTTGGAATTAAAAATAGAGATCAATGTACAAAAATTACTCTGGCGATGGCGTGTAGAATTGACGAGAAAAAATATCAAGACTCTTCTATTTAAAAAACTGTGCGTGTAATCTACTTACAGTTGTGGCATAACAAATCAATTAAATAGATGATACAAGAGGGATCAGTTAAATTAATAGATTAAATCCTGATGGGGCTGGGGCTTACCAAATTGAAATAGGAAAGTATTTTCTGGTATATTTTTTATTTAATTATTTTAATTATAAATTTATTGCGTTTTTTTTAATTTTCGAAGACACCTTCAGGTATAAATTGATACGATATACCTATTTCTACAGATTCTGTTTTGACAGTTTTGGTGAGAAATGGAGTACATTTTTGGGATCATGTTTTTTAAATGTAAGCTTATGTGAATGTAATAAGACAACACACATAATGACATTACTTATAAAATAATATAAAGTAAAAATGTTGAATATTACTACAGTAAATTTACCTCGTCTCGTTCTAATCTTATTTTTATTTAAATTAAAAGGAACTATGCTATTCCTGGTCGTAGCTATCTGGAAGCTATTAAGTAATTTATAGAAAATATGTACTTACTTAAAATTGCACATATTATTTGATTGATCTTGCTGCCTTCGTTGAAAATTCTATAAAACCTTTTCATTGTTTATCATGGTATGAAACCATTGCAAAATTAGAGCTATAGTTTAAAAAAAAGCTACTTGAATTTGTCTTACAGGCATTTGAAATAAATGCATTAAAAGATCATGAACAGAGTTTACACTTGCTCTTCACAAAATAAATTTATTTGCATCCATAGATGAAATTCGGTTTTATAATAACAAAAAAAATCACGTGATAATTTACTGAAAATACTAAAATACAGGGCTACTTTTAAATTTTCTTCAATAATAATATTAATATATTGTATAATAAGTCCTATCACGCGCTATGTCCACACAATAATAATAATTGGTGTACAAAAATACCCGTTCGGCTGTTACCAACAAATTGATTTTAATTGATCAAAACGATTCTAATACATCTATGATTGGTCGCAATGTGTTATGTAAAAATGTGCCTTGTATACGTTCACTATTTGTAATTTTCTATCGGCAGACTCATAGAGTATCAATATTGAATAATAAATACGTATTAGTGGTATTTTAATAAAAAAATTGTTACATTAAATCCAAAATACAATAACATTACATATGGTATGTAATGTGTATGGACTTCTACGTATTAGTACTTCTTATAATTCATATTTATATTTTTTTGTTTAACGTAGAAGGACAGGTTGATGGGTCACCTGAGGGTATGTGGTCACCACCACCCTTAATGGCCCCCTAAGAAATATTTACTATTCCATACATTCCGAATACGCTGAAAAGTTTGTGAACAAAGATGGTATTTCCCTTATGCCTGTTACACTGGCTCACTCACCCTTCAATCTGGAAAACAATAGTATTGAGTACTGCTTTTTGGCGGTAGCATATATGATGACTAAGTTATACCAACCTATACACCACCAAGTAAAAATATTTATAAGTCAATACTTTTTATTGTAAATGTCACAGAGGGTTTGGAATAATTCATGCTTAACTAATTAACTTATTTTTTAATTTTTATAGTTTTATTTAACGTTCCTCTTTCAATTTTAATAATCAAACAAAAATCATCAGTTCATAAATAATATTCTAAATACGTATATTCATACAATTGCTATTAATAAAGTACAGGCGTCGCATTATCCTAATGTAGCCTAAATCGTATTAGTCGCCTTTAAGAAGTAGATATGATGAATCATTCATATAGGTATTTTTTTGTAGAAAGCCTTTATGCAAGTTAAAGTCATCTCTGACAGCGAATCCTTAAAGAAAATATATTTAATTTTTACATAACTTTAGGGCTATTACTTGAGAACGGCTTAACAGATTTCATTTATTTTTTTTAAGTTTTCTAATTCTCTGTTAAAGCATTTTACGAATACAACGATTAAGAAAAATGCGCAGAAAATTGGACAATTTCCAAAGCTTAAGAGCCTTTTTCTAACAGGCGTTACAATAAATACCTACCTACCTATTTTTTATTAGATACTCATTCCAGTGCGAATTCAATTCATAGGTAGAATGACGTCTGTACGGTCAGATATTATATCAGTGAGAAATAAAGTTTCTAGACTTCAATCGCAAATTGTAAGTGAAATGAAATCATTTAAAAAAAATTCAAATACTCAATTTTACTAGATTTCACTGTCACTAACACCAAAAAGGAGAAAATATTTTCTGCCATTGTTTTTATTTGAAAGTGATTAAAAAATGCTTGTAAAAATATTCAGGCTAAGTATTATTATAATATTTACTACAATTACTTTAGTTAATGTTAGTTTTCTATGCAGGAATGTTTCTGTAAATATCTTAAAATAGTTGACTAAAAATGAAGTAAAAAAATAACTTTTTTTAATTAAAATAATTATATTTACAATATCATACAAAAATAAAAATCTATATTTATAACTTATTGAGATTACATTAAAATAAAATAGTGCCTTAATAATCTTACTCGATGTAATATTCAACTTTATTGTTAAGATTTTAACTGTTAATAATAATTTATATATTATATACATTCGCTTGAAATTATTGAGTTTATTTATATTACAATATTACTTCGTGATGTTATGGTATCGTTTATTAGAAAAGGACAAAAAATGTATGGGTAAAATAGCCGTTCCATGGTCATGATCTATTAATATCAGTATAGGGGCTCGGCGAGTATTTAGTATAAACGTTCAACATTTTCTCATATTCGGGATAAATATGAGATTACCTTAATAACGTAAAGGTAAATGATTCGTTCAAATGATAACTAATCTTAGTATATGTTGCCGTTTCGTTTCAGTAGAATTCTTTAAAATCTCGAACTTTCTTTACTTGGTGGCAATGGTTCTCCCAGTACTTCTATTCTATCTAATGCCCCATTTTTATCGAAATTTGATCCATTTTTCTCTAAATGTATAACATTTTTAACTATATTTTGGTCATCATTAATCATCTTCCTTTCTAGATCAGCTATGTTCTTATCAGGTATTGGACCAGCTTTTGAGCAGCCATCACCGTTTTCTATTTTAGCTCGAGGTTTTCTTTGACCTGTGTATCGGTAAAATAAATGATTGAGTTAATTGTCAATAAAGTCATATATTATTATTATATTTTTGTCATAAATTACTTACCTCCTCCCATTAATATTTTGATTAATACTGAGAAAGGCGCGTCAATTACTACTGTCACGGCGAATGACACGATGAATGACAACATGAAGACAGCCATAAAGTCATATATCTATAAAAATAAGAGAATAAAATTAATTTTAAACAATTGAATATCATAAAACAGAATCACAGCTAAGTGCTATAAATATAATTATGGCCAAATTGAAAATAATATAGGTATGTATATTTCTTTCTTTTTTTGCTAAATATCAGTGATCTATTTCGAAATTTAGAATTTCATTGTTGATTAAAATGATATTTAAAAAAAAAGCCAAGTGTTAGGGTTTGGGTTAATTACAGGACACTAATTATTGTAAAGAACAGCATTGTCAATCTTTTTAATTGAAAAAAGCAATTTGGTGAGTTTCTTGCCGTTTCTTCTCGCTAGAGGCTGCTTTCCGAAACGGGTGTAGTAAACTCCTCAAAAACTTTATATCGTAGTGTAAATATTAGGACTATATATTTAGGGTATCAAATTTATAATGTTTAGTATTAGTGAATCCAAAACTTACCCTGCCTCCCACTGAGAAATAGGTAGGTGCTACTTGCATTCCTGCGATCACAAAGGCGATTGGGTAGTGGTAAAGGTACATCGCGAAGGATATACGAGCGGGCAATTTCCACATACTGAGTGACAAAAGCCAGTTTATTGGACCTGAAAATTGTTCATTGTTAACAAAACTATTTTAGAAATATAAGTCGTATAAAATAAACAGAAAAAAATTATTTGCGTGCATTACTCAATGCTTTTATTACCTTAAAGAGAAAAGTGGCCTTAGCCAAGTAATGGAACAATAACAAGTTTAATTTACTTTAACTTTATACGCAATGCTTTTGTTGAAAATTTGTGTCGTTTTTGTCCCATTGTGTCTAAATAATTTATGCAAAATGTTATTCTAATTAGTTCATAATTATATAATATATACAACTAGATCTAGATGATACCTTTTTAATCGATGGTTAAAATGAATAGTAGCTAAAAATGATTAAGTGAGAGAATGATAAGTAAAACTGGACAGTTAGATTTTTTCTTATTTAGATTTATTCAATTGGTTAGTAATTTACCTCCATATCCTTTAACACAGGCGAATATCATCCAGCTCAATCCCATCGACCATATAATTCTCATGAATGAGTTAAACAGACTGTCTCCGACTTGGTTGTCCCAATCTAACTGCATAATTACATATGACATATAGAAACACGATGCAATCATAGCGAGAGCTATCACCCATGATATCATCACAAAGCCCTAGAACAAACAATCAAAATCAGAATATACTTTATTCATGTAGGCTTTTACCAGCACTTTTGAATCACCATTTAACAACTTTTTTATATTAAGTGAAGCTACCACCAGTTCGGAAAGTAGATTCTACCTAGAAGAACCGGCAAGAAACTCATTAGTTACTCTTTTTCGACTTTTAAAAAACAGTCATGTTAGTTAATTACAATACACTTATATGTATATAATTTGTTCTGCCTGGAAATCCACGACTATTAATTTCACAATTTTTCATCTTTCAATGTGATTGTAAATATATTGTGATGCAACAGTGAGTATTCCTAGATTGTTAAAAACATCAAAAGAAAGTCTTTTGTAACATAAAAACAGATTTAATATCTGCAGCGTTACCCCAAAGTGTTATGCTATATGACATAACACTGTGGAAATAACTAAAATATACCAAACGAGCGTTGTCAATATCAGTTAGTTCTCTAACTGTCCTGACCGCGTAAGCTACGGATCTGAGTCTTCCTGTCAGGGACGATTAATGAGGACTCCACTGAAATCCGAAATCCAATTCTATTCCCAAAAACACCGTAGTATAGGTTACATCAAGACATCTTTATTATATACAATCGTAGTTTAGATTTTTTCACTTATAAAAACATCACAATAATATTGATTACTTTGTTAAAAATTAATAGGAAAGATATATAATTGTAACGATAAAATTCTGACATGACATCCTTACTATGACGGGGGTTTTATTTAATACAATAGATTCTACATAGTGTAAGCAGTGCCAATGGATACTTATAAATTTTATGTTTTTAAAACCTTATTTAATATGATGTATTGATTGATAGGTACTAGATTATACATTAAATGACAAATAAATTTGGAATTTATATTCGATTTCGGTAGTCCTAACAGTTTTAATTACTCTATTATACTTTTTACTGTAGCTCAGAATGACAGTTTAACAAACGAATATTTTACAACAAAAAATAAACATTGAAACAATTTGCAATTTTTACTTAAATTGTTTTTTAAATGCTACCCAAAGTGTGTCCTAAATATTAGTCGTCCATTTAACTGTGTTAATTAAAACTAAAATGCTCGAAAGAAGTTCACTCTCAACTAAATCACGAGCTCTCGAACTCATTAGAATTGATTATGTATCAATTTTACTTATAATTTTAAAATGGTAATTTTATTAATTATATTTTTAGGTTTTTGATAAGTGTTGTCGCAGACTAACTAAAATGATTTCAATTATAAGATATAATCTAATAAAGCATGAGTTGTAAAAATGTTGGTAGTTTCCAATTTTTCGTTACAATACACGATAATTTCATCGATAGCCATCTTGATAATGATTCATAGTATTTCTTGAAAATATAAATATGCATTTTTGCGATATAAAGATCTTTATCTGTAGGTCACTATTTTTGGAAAAGAGGATTATTTATATGTATGTAATGTGATGATGTAATTATATCTTTATCATTGTAAAATTAAAAAGAAAATAATTTAAATATGATATCATGTGAACTATTCGGCTAAATAGATTTTTAAAGTACTTTTATAACGGAACACTAACAACTTACAATTATGATTACTGTTATATATAACGATATGATATATCTCGACCATTGTGAAAATAATAAAATAGTACCACAACAATATAAATCATGAGTATGATTAAAAATTAATCGAAAGGTATTGAAACGTACCGAATACGTATGTAAACTTACCGTATTCAACTTGATCTTTCTGCCTTTGTATATATTAAGCACGTAACCGAGTATCATTCCTACAAAGAAAGGAGCTCCACGAGTCCATGCGGTCACATAGTAATTATTCATATAATAGGCTTGTTCATCTAGGCGACTGAAAATAAAAACAATAAAAATAATTCGAAACATTTGTATAAAAAAAATATTGTCCAAAATATCTAAATTTCTAACATTCGGCTAATCATTTGATTAGCCGAATGTTAGACGACACGACTTAAAGATTATCTAACTTACGTGAGTTTATGTATGATCTTATCTGTTTCTGATTGATATATTCAATGTATTAATATTACTGTATCTACATTTAATAGTTTAACAAGTTTTTCTTTAAAAAATAACATGAGATAGATAAAACTTACACAAGTGACATGTTACTCGAAGGCATTTCCTTCATGAAGTTCCATACAGTTGAAGCGACTACGATTGCCAAAAGACCAGTTATTAGAGCTGACCAGGCATATTTCCTCTTTTTATGGAGCACCCAAAATAGAATAATGGGCGATACGATGTGTAGTTGAATATCTATGGCTATATACCATGAGTGTTGGATGCACTAGAAGAAAAGGTTTTTTTATTATTATTTGAGGTTTTTAATAGAAAGTTTTGGACAAACAATATATTTCAAAAAAAATCATTGCTCAGTTTAAGAAATTAAGTAACTAACCATATGGTCTGGGTTCACATAATTTTGGATATGTAACAATGTAGACCACCAAAAGGTTCTACAATCCTGGACATTATTCGCAACATGAATCCAATACGGTCCATCTCCTACGCGATGGAATGCGGAAGCTTCTAGAAGTACAAGCGCTGCTAATAACGGGAACATTCTTAGAAGGCGGTTGAGATAGAAAACATGGAGACGCTTCAGGAGTTGAACTGTAAAGAATATTTTCTTGAATTTTAAAAGGAAATTAAATGTAATACTTGTTAGTAGGGTTTTATTAAATTTATAAAAAAATATTATGAATTTTCATGAGAAATTGAAGTAGAAATATTTATCAATAAATATTTTGTTTGACACTCAATGAATGGGCTTCGGGAGCTAGCGAGCAATATTCTAGGGTATTCTTTTTTATTAAGTTTCAGATGTTAAATGAAATAGTGAGGTAGACATCCAGGTAACCGCAATAGTTCTGTGGTCTCTAAGAGACGTATGTATTATATAGAATTAAATAAGTTATTGCAAGTGGTTAAGTAACTGTTATAATTTTGTAATAAATAACAAACCTATCGCTTACTTTATTTTTATTTATGACATTAAGGTAGGTAATAATAAATAGGTAATTGATCGTATTGATTTTTGTTTAAAAACATCTCTTTAATCATATATATAAAATTGACGTCAACTTATGAAACTTTAACATAATTTAATTTAAGATAGAATCAGATGTGATATGTGATCAAAACAATGTAGAAATAAATACAATTAATAATTTAGATTATGATTATCTTGATTAATTGGTACGTATTGATGGTCACCTGCATTTAAACCATTTTAAAGTTTATAACAATTGTAACGATGACTTAGATAAGGAATCAGATACGATTTTATACATTTAAATCGATGTTTAATAAATTCCTACCGAATTATCAAATCATAATTTATTAAAATTGGCTACAAATATTATTTATTCCGATAACTAATTATATGACATTTATGGCTTTATATTATGTACAAAAAAATAAAAGTAAGCTAATTTTGTACGTAAGAATTTCGTAGTAAATTTTGGTAAATTCGTTCGTAGTAAACTTTGTATTTGAAATGTTAGAAAAGAATTATTAAAGTGTTTCTTCGCGGTACTTCCTCGGTAGACTTTACAGTCTGATCAGGCGGCTTGTAATATAAATAACGATTCATAACTACTTGCCGAATCATTCTATAATAATACATGTTTTTATTTAATTTTGAATTTGAAAATTGAAGATCATGTGAATTTTAATTGTCTAATATTATGTTAAAATTATTTTTATTATTCTGACTTGACTACATTATAAAATTTGTTACATTTTATCAAAACTAAATTCCCTACAGCAAAGACTTGGAATTGGAATTAAAATTAATTTTATCAATTATTTAACGTACTATAAAAAATAACACATAAAGCAAATCTAATGACTACATTCGAAGGGAAGACAGAAGAAAATTAACTCTTATCATTTAAGTTATTTTAAAACTTTAAGCCAAAATAATACAAAAAAAAATGATAAGGCATTATACAAGAAGATTAAAAACGTATTAAACAATCTTAAGGGTAATTGAACTGAAAATAGGCTGATTTGAAAATATCGTTGAGTCTAAAGGTTAATCTTAAAACGGATATTTCATAAATAACGAAATATACAAATGCAACACATGAAGTGAATCCACCCCACGGCTCTTATAATATTTTGTTTTTGATAATAATACCAACATCTTATGCTTATATAGGTATATGATTTCTATCTTATTTTCATTTAGGTAAGTGCCAATATATAATTATAAGGGCATTTGTTTTTTTTTGTCGATTTTTAGTCTTTATTACATTTTATGCGACGTTTGTTATCCATCAAATATTGAAAAATAACAAGTTATTTCAATAATGAAAAAAAATTAGCAATTATAAAATTACCTCCTGTCATTCTTCCCACAGACGTATAAACCAGCAGGAGACCAGCCATGAAAAAGAATGTATCCACTGTGAAAAGACCGGTCGAGATCCATACTGCTTCGCCAGATATTAACCACTAAAATAAATAGTATTTTAATAAAATATAGGGAAACTATCAAATTACATTTAAATTCATTAATGTAATAATGCAGCTATAAAAATTAAAAAAAAAATTAACAATAACAAATCTCTCATAAATCTGCCTATTTGTATCGATTTTATTAATGTTTAAATATTGGCTTACTAAAAACGTACTTAACGTACGTAAAGTACGTGATAAGGCTTAGGGTTTGCTATACCTGACAATGTTTTACTTCACAGCACGTGTTCTAATCACAGGGTTTATTCACATTAAAAAATGGTCTTTATATTAATAACAAGTCAAGTATTTAGTAATAAATCATGAACATTTTTAACAAAATAAACAACCGACTTCAAAGTTTTCTTTTAAATATAAATAATAACAAACTCTTCTAGTCATATACGGAACACAAACAAAAACACTTAACATACATCAGCTCTGATAAATAGAGGCGGTTATTTTTTTGAGTGCGACTATAACCACAATAGAAATTAAGATTAAACAAAAGTATAAATAGTCTTCTTACATTTAAACTCTTAGTAAGATCAGCGTGGAAATTGTACATAGAAAATGTATGACCAATGATAACCCACATCATTGATATTGATCTTATGCCGTCCAAACATTCTAAGGCGTTAGAAGTAGGAGCAAAAGTCAAAAGTCGTCGCGTATTGGTGTATACAGAGAAGGTGCGGTAGAAGACGTTTGCTTTTTTTGGTTCTGAAAATGAAATAAAGCGTATAATACATCGTAGTTTTTGAAAATTAACAATTACGACATCGGATTGTGTTGAGAATAGTTTGCTATAATATAGTTTTAGTAATTTTTAGTGCCCTTTTCCTTTCGATAAATATTTCCAATTCAAAAAACGTTACATAATATTATAATGTAGCAGATTATTATATTATATTATATAAACTATGTGATTTATTAATAAATGGCTGCTTGAATACAAGAATTACAAATGAATTAAATTCCATATAATAATTTAAGACGACAATTTACTTGAATTAATTTTTTTTATCTAACAATTAGAATGATCCCATCACGCAGCGTACTTTATGAAACAACAATACCCAAAATTAGTGTTTAGCACATTATTAATAAGGTTTCATATGACTTCTGTTTTATAATCTGTATTTTTTCAATACAATATGCGTAATATCCTTTTTGAATTAATACCCATCTAAGTCGATATCTATATCCGATAAAGTGTATTAAAAATACTAATGAAGTCAATCGATCACATATAGAGAGGATGTGAATGATTTGTTTTTTTGTGAATGATATTGGTAGGCCAATGGGCGATTGGACGAATTGGCCACCATACACACACAATAGTAAGTGAGACTACTTATAGGTACTAATTCTGTAAGAAAAATTAAACATTCCTTACGCCGCACGCGAAATAGTTAGTAGCAATATAGTTATTATTAAGTATATTCCAAAATTATAATTTAAAAAAAAAACACCATGAATAGAGAATGTAAAAATATATAATTAAAATTAAATAAGTAGGTAACTTATTTTCCTATTCTGCTAAATAGTAATTGAGTCAATAACAACTATTTTTACTACTCATTTTAATTAAGTCCAGTTTTACAGGGACATAGCTACATTGCCATGATGAAAAATTAAACATAAAGCCTTTCATTCTGAGTATGTTCTCCGACCTATCAGGTAGTTGTTTTCTCAGACAACGTGAATGAAAGAAAAATTGCATATTGTCATACTTGTCCACTACAAGTTATAACATATTTCGTGAAGATTATTCGTATAGAACTTCATTACATTTAATTATTTTACATTCAATATATACGTGCTAAATAACTATACAGTTAAGTAGTAAGTTATCAAATATCGGTAAAGTAAAAAATTAACTATACAGTTAAATAACAACGAAGATCTAAGATCATTTTGTTATATATTAGTATGGTATATTTGACTAAATAATAAATAAATCGTCAGATCGGAAGCCGTAAAAGAAGTAGTTTTTTATATCAAACGTAACGTTATAAAAATATTTGACATTATCTATATCGGAGGGCAATTAACATTTTTATTTGTGTAATAAGCTTATCGAAATTTACGAACTGTTATCAGTAGGAAGGAATACATTTAAATTCATCGTTACCTCTTTTCTTGATGACTATGTGATTGATATCATAAAGTGTACTGAGTAAAGTAATTAGTCCCAGGAACCCAAACACTCCGCTAGAAAATAAAAGGAAAATCAATGTAAAAAAATATTATTTATTTAGCTATAATGTGCTGATAATAGAAAGGAAAATTATGAATAGTGTCAAATTTACCACAAATGCAATATTCTTCACTAGTTTTATAGAAGATAATAGAAGATAATATAGCAAAGTTGCCAAACAAAACATCGCTATCTGATGTTGAAGAACTTTTTTTCTACAATTGTAGATATTGTTATTAGTTTTTTTATTGATATAACCCTACTATAGGAAAAAACTAGAGATAGCTAGACAAAAAAGATTTTCTCAAAAATCAATCAAGAATATTAATTTGAATAAAACGTTGAAAATGTTTTTTTATAGATTAATTATATGTTGGGAAATTTAATGCGTGATTTTAAGCCTATTTTATCTGACGAAGTCTTACGGGATTACTTATGTGCGATTATAATTGCGAAATTATAAACATAATGGAATAATAAATTTTAATAATATCTAATTACGAAGACCTTGTGATACGAGTCATTGAATTTTATTGACCAATTTGTTTTCAAATCAAGTGCCGCTTGATAATTCTGCAAAGTTATTTATGCAAGAACACGAATAAACTTGTTTTCTTCGAATACTTTATACAAAATACTGCAATCTTCTTCTAACGATAAGCGTTGTCATCTATTTTCTTTCTATGATATTTATCAATATCAAATATCGGTAAAGTCATTACCGATTGAAAAACGTAATATTTACGACTTAAATAATATTTTGATTACATAATTTATAGTAGTAAAACAGTAGTTATCTAGAATAATAAATTATATTTAAGTGATTAAGATTAAAAGTTACACTTACATAGCAACGTAATCGACAGTGATCCACGGCTTGTCGTTTGGTAGACGACAGAAAACTTCTTCATATTGAAATCCAATTGCAGTTAAGTTAAATAGCAGATTGCTAATCCATTCTTGTGTGGTGCAAGGTTTTGGCACACATACGGCCACTCTAACTGATGCTAATACCAAAGGATTTTCAGGATTTAATCTGTAAAACATATTAAACTTCAGATTTTGCGATACCGTTAAATTAATTTTAGCTATTGCTGTTTTAAAGCAAAACAAGTATTGTAAAAAAAATAGCTTACGAATCTGTATCAATTTCTAAAAATTGCTGAACCTCGTTGATAACGCTCTTAAAACCTACTACTTTTCTATTGGATATGTTTGCTACGTTTTGATTTAAGAAGGGAAGGTGAAACGTTTGATTGAATGGTATGTTAATTAAATAATATTTTCCTTCTATTGTCATGTCTTCGACTTCGTCTCTTATATCAAGACATTGATGATAGTTGCCCAAATCCGTAACACTTAACATGAAAAATCCCCTTGGAAAACGTGCTCCTGCATCTAAGACTGTAAATAAATTATACAAATATTCTAAATGGTTAGAACAATAAAATATTTCAAATATATATAAAGTCAGAATATTAATTATTTTAATTTTCATAAAAGTATCAAAACATTTAACATTACACATTATACAATACATATTTAACATTTACAAATTTTACATAGCATTTCTAACTCATCCCACTTTAGATTAATCACTATTTTATAATTCAATATCCGTAAAATCAGTAACCAAAAAGCCTATTAGGATTTTTGGTTAATCCTTTCATTATTTCTTTCAGACTTTCTATAGTGATTTATCCATAAAATATGAATCTTAGCGCGAAATTTAAAACTTAGTAATTGATGATCAGTCAAAACACGCAAGGCTAATTTTATATAATATCATAATAAACCACTATGTATGTATGTATTACTTACAGCGGCCCAAAAGCGCTAATTGATCTAGTTGCGTCAGATATCTCATTTGTCTCTGACATTCATCACGATCGATGACATTTTTATAAAGTTCTTCGTCAAATAGTTGTTTTGGTGTATTCTCGTCTATAACAAGTTGTGCACTCACACAGAATAGTACTCCACCAAATAAAAGTAACAGATGATTGAATAAATTCATTTTAATAACACAACACTTAATTATTTCTACGAATAAATAATACACATTACAATGATGTTACTTCACTGAAGAACTTTCTTATAATGAATCCAATTTTTTTAAATCGTGATCTCTTACATTATTTATTGTTATAATTAACAATAATTTATCTAATCTAGCGAATACTGTATTTATCGGCTAAAGTTATTATTTCACGTGAAGATCTAGATAAAATTAGCGATTTTGATAAAATCAGGTAAATTCCAAGCATTATCGTATACACTGTTCTTATTTAATATTTAAATGATGAATTCAATGACAAATTGAATATTTTTATTTGTAATAGAAAATGTTCCGAATATTACAATATTTATCAATATGTTGTTTTCCTATAAGTACGTTCATTTTATTGTAAATTAGTAATAGTGATTGATTGTTTTGCGTAATTTTACTTTCTCTATGAAATAATTATTTTGATTCATTTACGGTTATTTATAAGGGTGTATCTCAAAAATCTTAATATTGTGTCTGTTATACTTTCCATGATATAAAGAATATTTTATTTCATCGGTGCGAACGCACTCAAAGAAATAATTAATAATAATTCAGGATAAGATTAATCATAATAACTTTTTCCCACCGAAGAGAGAATTAACAAAATATAGTAGTTAAAAAAATCTACTATTTATAGTAACAAACAACAACAACAACAACAGCCTGTAAATTCCCACTGCTGGGCTAAAGGCCTTCTCTCCCTTTGAGGAGGTTTGGAACATACTCCACCACGCTGTTCCAATGCGGGTTGGTGGAATACACACGTGGCAGAACTTCTATGGAATTCCATTCCATTTATAGTAAACTAAAGATAAATTGTAACTTTTCGCATTCTATCAGTTTTAGTAAAATCTTCAAAAACATGTTAAATTGATAATTTTTTAAATGTTCGTATAAAATTTTGATAATATTTTTGCGTATCATAAAATTATGTATTCAATAAAAACTAAGCTACATTATCTTAATCTATCCGGCTAAGATTAAGATTCTTGTTATTTATAATATTTTATCCATGTGTCCGTATCAAACACAAAACTTTAAATCAATGGTTCAATCGATGGTTAAGCAGTACATAGTACTTGTATTCATAATATATATTTCTTATGATATTATTATGATTTAGGTTTCACAAGAACAGGATTATCACTTAGAGCAGGATAGTCAGCAGGTTAGGCAGTGCATAGTACTTGTATTCATAATATATATATTTTATGATATTATGATTTAGGTTTCACAAGAGCAGGATAATCGCATGATGGTAAGTGACTACAATAGCCCATGGCCATTTGCGAGACCGAAGGCAGAAGATGCAAAGGGATCCAACATCACTACGCAAAGCCGAAGGCACGGCTGGTTTATGTCCCTGATTGTCATATATTTATATCTAAGATACATACATACACATACATATATATATATATCTTTCATACAATTATACGAATATTATTGGCCAAACAAAAGCGATTCTTTTATATATAAAAAACAAACTTATTATATCGTTTAAAATAGTATGAAATCAAAATGCATTTTATTTAACTGATTTTTTTTTTTAAAACGGCTCTTCGGAATCAATAATCGATTATTACAAGAAAATCAATAAAGCTTCATTTAAATAGTCTTATAACAAATAAGAATCAGGATCAGATAACATTCCACCTGCATTCCTAAAGAGACGTGCTAATCGGTTAAGCCCTCCGTCATGTTTCATATTAAATAAGAGTGTGCAAACAGGAACATTTCTCTTGAAATGGAAAATGGCAAAGATTGTCCCAATTCACAAATCAGGTGATGTAGACAACATTGAAAATTATAGGGCAATATCTATTTTAACAATAATTGCCAAAACTCTTGAAGCTTTGGTTCTTCTACAACTTACTTCTTATTTTAAGCAATACCAAAATAATCATCAACATGGCTTTGCAAAAGGCAGATCAACAGACACGAATCTGGTGGCATATACAGAACGTATTGTGATCTTAATGGACTATCAACCTGATAGTCCATTCGACGAAGTTATGGAATAGTTGGAAATTTACTCTATTGGCTTAAATCGTATTAATACGGTCGTACACAATATGTTGTTGTAAATGGTTTTCGATCTATCTCTAACAAGCTCAGTTCTGGTGTTCTTCGAAGGTCACAATTGGGTTGGTCCGTGGGTATTTAATGTTTTTTAAAGGATGTAACAAATACAATCATGAACAGATAACATTTCCTCCTTGTAGACGGTTTGAAACGTATTAAACCAATTCAGAGTAATTTAGACTCTGCCCAACAATAAGAGGATTTAAATGCCTTACGTAGTGTTAAATTAACGAAATGATTATGAATCCAGAAAAATATTGTCATATAAAATTCACCCGTAATACAAAAAATAAACATATCATCAGATTATTACATTCAGGGATTCAAAGTTAAATTACAACTACAAAGTTAAAACTTCAGTTAAAACTTTATAACATGTATAGCCTTTCAAGTCGTAGAGTCTTCTTGGATCTTTCGTTCTTTCAGTCTCCGACAAAATTGTCGGAGACAGAATCGACTGCGCTCGAATTCTTAAGGAAATAAATTGAAATATGCCTTTGAAAGTATGCCCACATTATCCAATAAGGGTATTTTACATTAGAACATCGAAAACTAAACTAGAAAAAAATGCACCTTTTTGTAAGATTAGGTAAAACAATTTTACCTAATCTTTAGGTATTATAAATATTCAAAGTCACTTGAAATTTTCGGAGATTCTATAAATAAATACAGAAAAAAGAGATGGAACCAATTTTAGAATCTTAATTACAAAACAAATTATTCTAAGCATGTCAGTTTAAGATATCAAAGAAAAATGTTTTTAAGTTATTATTATTGTTTCATTTATTCCTTAATACATTAGTGAATTAATATTATTACTATTTACTAATTCTCTCAATTTTTTATTTCATTTATTTTCTTATATGTCATTAACGTGATAAATTAATTTACTGAACTTGTTAATTATAAATATTTGTTGCTTTATTTTTAAAATGAAATGAAGTTAATCTTATTTTACTTTAAAATAAAATTATACTTTAAAATATACGTATTTTACCGTAAAATGCATGTTGTGGCCGACTTAAAGAGTCGCACATTTTATTTTAAGTGTAAATATGTTTTAATGTATTACATGTGTAAGTGTAGTGACTGCTAATGGTTCTTAATAAATAAATTATTTATTTAATAAATAAAACAATAAAGAATTATTAAATCATCAATATTTTAACTAATTATGTTAACTGTCATAATTGAACAGTATACATATACACAGTCATATTTCAAGTCAATCAGTCCTACAGTATAATGAGCGGTTACAAACTTTTTTGCTGCTAATAATTACTAAAAAGGTAAATTAACTTTCAAAACATTATGGCGGTGGCTGATATAACTTCACAGATTTTCATTTATAACGATAAAAAAAAATCGCACTGTTTTTAGCAAATAGTACCATATTCATTCTTAAATATTTAAAAGATTGAATACGAAGATTAAAGTGTCCAATGTTAAATTTAATCCAATTAAATAACTAATTAAAACGAAATCTTACAGTATGTACTCGCAAAGTGGTGTTAGTAGTACCCGCTGTATTTTACATAACTCCTGATTTTTGTTGATTCACTAAGTCATTTTTCATTACCATATATACCATATATACCATATACCATCTATCACCAATATATTAATTGGAGATAATATTAATTGGAGATAATTTAATGGAGATTACGTTTATCCTTATTTATTAATAACTTTGAAGAGTATTTCCGGATATTGATAATGTCATTCGGTGACTCAAAAAATAATATTGTGTTCATATTTTTTTTATAATAGTTATAAGTCATTCAAGAGAAAGGTTTATATGTATAGTACTTGCACAATATATGAGAAACACTGATGATTTTAAAGAATTTCGTATATCGATACACACATATTTTGTAGTATATTTAGTATTATTATATATTGCACTCGTGCAAAGCCGGGCCTGGTCGCTAGTATTAGATTCCCCGGGTCCCTTATATTTAAGAAATAATGTTATGCCACTGCAAACAATATAATGTACTCGCTCTATTTCAAAAACGTATATAGCTTATCTCGGAATTCGCTTAACCGATTGGGATGCGATTCACAAATTAGAATTGTATTTGCTTATATAAGTTGAGCTTTGATCAATCTAAACAATAATATGGAATAGGGTTCAACTTATATTGTCGTTACAGTCGGTCGCATTCTTGTCTATACCAGCCCTGTCGCTGTTGCCTTTGGTATTGAATGACTGTAAGCGAGCGCACATACAACAATTATATTTAAAACGCTCGCGGTTACTATTTTTAAAAACCAATGTATCATACATTTGATAAGATAGGTTAATATCACCTAATCGCACAAATAATTATAGGTTTTTA
The DNA here is from genome assembly GCF_905220365.1 of Vanessa cardui. Lineage (NCBI taxonomy): Eukaryota > Metazoa > Arthropoda > Insecta > Lepidoptera > Nymphalidae > Vanessa > Vanessa cardui. The sequence goes on along the minus strand of NC_061130.1, from coordinate 9,126,877 downwards.
TTAATTTGCATAGATACTATTAATTATATGTATTATAGAACAGCTTTAGAAAAAAATATCTATATTTCAATGTATCGGCTTTATTTAAAAGAAACATAAGACAGCTCAAAAAATATTTGACAGATGATGTCAGTTAATAGTCCAGTGTATTTATTTAACAAACTAAAATATAAATGTATGTAATTGTTAATTTGTTAGGTTAGATAAGATTTAAATAATTACAAGACAAACGTTTAAATCAGACAATCATGTCAATATTTTTCAGAAAATGTTTTTAAAGACTCTTATTTTTCATATGTTCAGCAGTTTGGCTACTACGATTTTATTAGACTTTGAAGGATTGATTGTATATAATGAAAAATGTTAGATTATAAAGTTTACAGATGATAGATGATGATGGTGTATCTTTTTTCGAACCGGTGACAGTATTTGATTAGACCATAATAAGTGATTTTTTTCTGCATTGAATTAAAAAAAATGAGTTTTGTTTTTAATTAAGAAGCGAACGGCTTTTATTACATTTAAATCAATTATTAAAATATAGGTAACATGTCTCGATGACTGACTGGTTCATCATTGCCGAGCGTGAACTAATAAAGTTAGGACCATGAAATTTGGTGAGCAGGATCATTTTTTTGAGTAGACACTCACTGGGGAAGGAATTTCATTTAAGCGTTTCCGTATATTCCACACCTCAGCGGGTGGAATAAGAGGAAAATTTTGTATGGAAGTCCGAAAAAGTTAGACGGTTGAAACCTAATTTTTGGGCTGCTGAAAGTAAATACGTATTTAAGCGTTTCTGGATATACCTAATATGGGGTAAAGTACAAACAAATAGATGTTAATATTTTAAGTTAATCTCGAAATTTATTCAATTTCAACGTGAGCAAAACCGTGGGAAACCGTTAGTGTATTATAAAACTAGATATCCAACATATTTGTATTTAGATAACATCAATCTTTCTTTTACATTGTCATACATGTTTCATTAATGGAACGGATTATATTGATAAACAGCGCCAATAAAGACGGGTCACTATTCGCACTACAAGAGATTGATAGGATTAGGGGACTGAATTGTATAAAACTTATGAATATTACAATCATTCTAAACCAGTATAACACTAATTGCGATGTTAATGAGGCCTTTACTGACTTACATACATATAATTATCATTTTCATACAGATTATAAGTAGGAAAAATCAGTCTAGACTTTGGATATCTTAAGAACTTGATCGACATGCACTGATACTAAGATAATGGCAAAATGAATGAAGTACCTACAATATTTTTTTTATTAAAATTTAATTGGAATAAAAAGACGATTTACGATTATAATATAATGTAGTTACAATTATTGTTATATTTGGAGTCGGTGTCAGCCAATCAAATCGTACAATATATCTAGCAAAAAAAATACGAGAATACATTAAGAAATATGTTTTTCACTACACTATACTGTTCAATCAATAAACTATCACTTCTTTTTTTTTAATTATTGAGGCGCGTGCCCGTGGCTGACACCGGCTCCAAATATAACAATAATTGCAAATACGTTATACTATCATAAGTCGACTTTTAAGTACTTAGTCTAATATTTTTCATTTCATTTTAATTAGGAGAACTCAAAAATTTTATTTTTTATTTTTAGTGCATATTAATTTGTTTTGAAATAATATTTTGATTTAAGTCGGTTTTTCTTTTTGTTAAAATTTTTATTTGCTCTTCATTGGCTTGGACGAAAATGAATAGTGGAAACTGATGCTAATTTGACAAATTAGTCTTTTAGTGGAAAGTATATCTTCATCCGTTGCTCTCTTTATGTATAGAACTGAAAAAATGTTTCAGAGCATATTAATTTTCCATGACACGAATGATTACTGATTCGAAGATTATACCTATGAACAAAAACTTAAAACAAATATCAATCACCCCAACAAAACTAAAATATAAAAGTATTGTAAAACACTATTTAGATGTAGCATCGACAAATGTAATAAAATCGATTAATGGCGAAGAAATTATGAAAAGAAAGAAAGAAATCGCCATTTAACCATTTGATCAAAAGATCTAGTAAGTGCGTATGTAATAGTTTAAATAAAACTGTTTGTGTCATTTACTACGACGCTTAATTGCACTTGAGAAATGTATTTGAAAGTGGAGTATGTACTCCATCAGTGAATATTCTTTTGGAATGTTCCAAAAGAATATTCACTGATGTATCAAGCTACAGATTAGCTGAATAAGCTAACAGTAGACTTTCATTAATGTTCTGCAAACACAAACTGAACTTTGAGTGGACGACAAGAATTTTTTTTTTGATAATTTATTTTTTGAAATAATATCTAGACGAAGTATAGTAAGACACAACTTAGATGTCGCATCGGCAAAATTCGTAAAACCGATCACATCCGAATTGAGTACGCTATCCCAAATTATCAAAATTTATTTCTGATGCGAATATGATATTTACACAAACGTAATAACTTGTAATATCATATGACCTAATATATTCGTCAATTTGACGCGTCGATTTACATGCACTTGCTTTCTCTGACGCGTGAATCTATAGTGACCAATAGCGTCGAATGGCGCGATAGGGAGCTATTTCTATTGGTTGTGTAAATCGGCAGTAATCGGTTTTATTTTTATTCCATTGCATTTTCCGATGCTACATCTAATTTGTGTCGTACTATAATAACTCATAACGTAGAACATTAGTGTAATATGTCAGAATGTGACATAGGACATTATTACTTATAATCATTATAACATTTATAGAATTATCGAATTTCACCATTACGAAACGAAATTAATTATCTGCGTGACGACTTATTAAATATGTAATGACGAACTCATACCATGTAATGATTGAAATCTATGAATGTTTGAAATATCTTCGAATCAATCAGTCCAGATAATAGATAATCTATTATTGCTTGATGCAGAGACGATAAAAAACATACGCCTGTACAAAGTTTGCGGAATATGTCTAACTCTTTAGGTTTCACTAATAAAGAATTTGACTTTAAGAGTACAATGATAATTTTGTTATTAAAAGTCCTTAATAAAACAGGTTTTAAGTATTTATGTTGTACGTGGCTTTGAGATTATGAAAAAAAAAATGTCTAATCATTAATTATGTTCTTTTGATAAGGATTAACCGGATATTGACTTTATTTATATAACTATCAATTTTTATTATTTAAAAAAAAATGAGATAGTTTTAATGTTATGGAGAATTATTTAGAATTAAAAATATTTTATCATATCATGTTTGTTCAGTATGATGGACACTCGAGTCATAATTGTAAATTCAGTCACAATTATACAATTAGATTCCAAAATAGTATATAGTATATATTTATTATAGTAATAATATTTGTAAAATAGTTTAAACATTTAACTGAATCAGTAGGGTATAAACTATTTGTACCCATATATATATAACGTATAAGTTGCAAGATATCACCCACACAATCCACAAATAATAAGCGACGATGAATAACCAAAAATGTCTCTATATTTCTACATAAACAATATTTTTTTAACTACGACACAAAAATTGAATGGAATGTCATCGTTTGATTGATAGTGTATGTCAATCAAACGATCGATGACATTCTGACACTATCGGCAAGATCAATCACGTGCGTCTGAAACGCAGGCCTTTCTGAAGAACGTGGTTGTAAAATTTGTAATCACTGCTTATTTTCCAACTCTAAACTGCTACATGAAAAAGATCTCAAGGTAGGCAGTTTCTCAACAATTACATCGTTGTGATAAATGTTTTCTATCAACACTTCTATTAGGTATTATCGATACAAAATGTGTACGATGTTTGCCCAAGGTTCTATTTGAATTATATTATTAATCACTTATTATTATTTCTTATCTGGTGGCCCTCTGGCTTCCTGTCTCTCGATCATAATAAACGCAGATAAACATTTTTTTTTTTTATGTATAAGATAATGCGTAAAATATAGCCTTAGTAGAAAATGATAAGTCAATAATATTTGTAAAGTATGAATATTAATATTTTAATATAATATCGAAGCTACAATAAAAATTTTAACAAAAAGAAAATCCGACTTCGAACAAAACGATATGCACTAAAAAGTAATAAAAATAATATCGTATTCAACATATTTTTTAAGAGACCTCCTAAGTAAAATGAAATGAAAAATATTAGACTACTTAAAAGTCGAATTACGATTCTGTTCGCGCCTAGGATTTTTTTTTTAATAATATCTGTACTATACGTCGAGTTACCAATAACCCTGTATATATTTCTAAATTAATTAATTAATATTATTTCATCATATATAAAACTTTTTTTTACCATAATCAAAAAGAAAAAGTAATGTGTAGTATCGAATGTTCTGTGATCTTCTTTTGTTTTTTTTATTCGCTTGCTAACTATTACTTACAACGTAACAATGGAAAATTATATTGCAATAATATCGAGATTAAACTAGTTTTAAAGCAATTTTTTGTTTAATTGAGTTCGGATTATTTGAGTTCGGACTCCAGTGTCTAAGTAATAGACGTAAGTGACGATCGTGACAGGACAAAATATGTCGAAGACAATATCGATTTAAACATTTTGATCGTGGAAGCTTGGAGTCCTGCTGGAATTGGTCAGCAACAGCGGAACATTTATGCACATTTTAAAGGAACACGGAGTTAGCATTGCCGGCCGTTGGACTTTAGACTACTCACAACGCAGAAGACTATATTTGCAGCTAAGTGTCCCTTCTAGTATTCTTGTCTGTTTTCAATCATTTTCTAAACATCCTTTAAGAACTAGTGCGCACTGGTAACTTTTGTCACGGTGACTGTTTTGTCACTCTTGTCGAGTCCATGAATATGTATGGAGGTGCGCGCACATTACGACTTGACATTTGTGTCTGCATCTGTACATATTCACGGACTTGACAAGAGTGACGAAACAGTCACCGTGACAAAAGTTACCAGTGCGCGCTAGTTCTAATAGTTTTGACTCGTGCAAACATAATAAGATAATACGTAATTACATTATTGCCTTTGTGAATGTATTCCGTCATTCGATTTTATAGTCGAGTTCTCTCTAGAAAACAAGTAATCTTTCCGTATACTTATTACATTTAATATATTTAAACAATATCAGGCAGATAATAATATCAAATATCGTTATTAAATCTTAAATTGATTTTTTAATACTTTTAAGTCTGCCGTTAGGAAATTCAACAAAATAGCGACCGTAACTAAATTTAACCCTAAACGCCGTCATATGTCCTGTCATGATTGTTTGAGTTTGGACTCCAATTTCTAAATAATAGACAGATTCTATAATGTAGTTATAGTTATTATTATATTTGGAGACGTTGTCAGTCACGGGCACGCGCCTCAACAATCAAAAGAAAGAAGCGATACGAGGGCCTTGATTGAACCAGTATATTAACGTATAGAAGGTAATTTGTAAAAAACATATTTTTTAAAGTATTCTCGTAGATCTCTTGATAGATATGCTATAGGGTTTTCTTGGCTGACATCGGCTTCAAATATACGATAATATACTGGATGGTAAAGTAGTAGGCTTTTACAAGCACTTTTGAATCGTCATTTAACAATTAAGTGAAGGTACCGCCGGTTCGGAAAGAGATTATACCGAGAAGAATCGGCAAGAATTTTTTTTTTTAGTAACATGACATCATTGCTGCAATGTTTAGTCAAATTATATAAACATACATTTAATTCATAAATATGTAAGTTCTGTGCATCTGCGAATATGAAAATGTACTAATTATAAATTTACATTACTTTTGATTTTGGATTGCAAATAATAATTTTAAATTCTTAATCAAATTGATTTTGTTTAGAGACAAACTGTTACCATGCATTAAAACAACTATATTATTGGAACCCAGATGCATAGAACTTATCTTATTTATTTGGTAGGTACTGATAGCTTGCCCCGGGTGTACATGTGTTGAATACATTTTTTATCTCACCCTCCACATTTAAAGCAGCGTGATGGAATAAACTCCAAATCTTCTCCACAATAAACTCCAAATCTTCACCTTAAAAAGAGACTTTCCCAAAAGTAGAAAATGTATATGTTATTTTTCAATACAGCTTTAGCTAAGTAAGTCTGATATATCTATGGGAACCTACATTGGCCTTTACTATGAAGATGGACCGTTATGAAATTGTATAATTATTTGTGATGAATCACAAAATGAACGAAATCATCTTGGACTCATACACAATCGCTAACTTATGCAGCGTATATTATAAATTGTTAAGAGAAGACAACAGTGTAACAATCTATAAGAGATGGATTGATAATTAATAACATTTCATCGTATCGATTGCGTAATTTTAAAATATGACTAGTATAATAGTGCCTAGTCACCGTGACATGTAGATTTGCCATTCCAAAAATGTTAAATATTAAGGTTATTTGTGTACTAAATATTCTATTTCCAGTCATTATATTCGTTTTGAAGTGCAAATCAGCCAAAATGACTGATTTTTGGATAAGTTCTAGGGAAAAAGCTTAGACATTTTTTACCTCAATTTCCTATGTGGGTTTCGCCATTTTCCTGGAAAAAGGGATGAATTTTGTTTTCTTTCGTTACATAAGGATTATGATAGTTTTGCTACAATTGCGCTCAACAATTTCGTCTTATACATTTTAACCGATCGTTGATGGTTATTGAGTTGTCGGGCCTACCGACCCACCGAACAAATCCTAAAACACGAGCAAAGCCTAAAAACTAGAAAATCATAAAATATTATAAATATAAATAGAAAGTAAACACGACTGGCCCTAAATATAATTTTTGACGACTGCTAACATAAACGTGTTATAGCAATTATTTACTGCTTATCAATGAAATCAAATTAAGACCAATTAAATACACTAAATCGCGTCAATTCTAGAATATTCTCAAATATACAAAATTATCGTTCAAAACAAAATACATTCGTATCTATTATACGAAATATAATTGTATTATAAACTTAATCGTTTTTACGTAGGTATATCATTATTATAACAATGTGGATTTTAATCCAGCGGATTTATTATAAAATTATCAACATTTATTTCTTTGATTTAGTATATTATAGAAAATAATAAGGCGGACTTAAAAGATAAAACCACTAAACTTAAAAAATATATCTTATGTTAAAAGATTTCTAGCTATGTGTTATTTGTACTTAAAAGTATCCTAAAGTAAGTCCAAGCCCAGATATTTGCGACTAAATTATAGACGTAGGCATTTGTAAAACGAAGTGGCTACCTCGTTAATTTTAAGAGATCGAAGTGCGTTAATTTTAAGAGATTTGACGAAATTAAAAAACCCAAGTGCATTAATTTTCATTTCTTTAAAAGTTAAGTTTATTTTTCTTAATGGCTTAGAACGACATCTTGTGTGCTAAGACGGCTTACCAACCAAAAATTATCCGTGATAACTGTTATTACAGCCACTTAAGTTCTGTTTATTTTTTTTTTTTTTTGGATAGTGTATGCACTACTTGGTAGAGGTAAAAACATTTGCCGATATAAAAATTACTTAGACCTAATAATACTCAGAAATCATCGTGAGGCAATCACAATTCACTAGATATAAAGGTGAGTCATATGAGTGTACCCCGGAATGCTCAGCATTCTTCGATAGCAAGTATTTATGAGTTTACTATGATAACAAAAGTTTCGAAAGTAGAAGTAAATATCACTAAAAACCGTCTATTCAAATGAATATATTGTAATGTTCGCATGAAAATAAGTAGCCCACATGCTTGTCCGCCAACCTACCTATAGCATAAAAATAGATTTATGTTATCATAACAAAGCACCACAAAAAACATAATTTCTAAAGTCTATTATTATTTATATTAGACGTTACTGTCTACTGATAATATTGATACAAAGGTCAATAACTTGTTTTTTCCTCTCTTATTATTTTTCTAGTTATGGATTGTGGTAAACAAAATATTGTTTTCTGAAAAACCCTAAGTCTACAACACTCAGTACTTTAAGTACATTTTCCATAATTCAAATTATTAAGGCCAATAATAATTCATATTTATTTTCGAAACAAGCAGAATTGTATTTTAAATGTTCTTCATTTTCATTACATTTACGTTATTGCGAGAATATTTTATCAGGAGTAATTCACGAAGCAACGAACGTATTATAGCATGGCGAGTGATAGTGACCATGATCCGCCAAAAAAAGCCAAAATATTCCTTTTTGTTTGTCAAATCGTTTTACATTGTGATATTTCTGTAAGACCAAATATGATAACGGCAAGCGAATGATGATTATAATTAACTCCTTACTAAATGAACTTCACTGTAGGTACACGTAAAGGCTATTGAAATCTCAAATACACCAATTAGAGCTATACGCTATAACTTAAGCGATGGTAGCAAATCGCTGAGTCTCGGTAATTATCGGCGGTACTCGACTCGGTAAGTATAATGTCTCATTGTTAATTGTTAGAGCATATCACAAGCGGATCTCTTTGGGCCTGTCCACCTTATCTCTATAAGACGATGCAGATCCCGGCCTTCATAAAGGCTCCTATTCATGTACTTTGTAAGAATTTAAATAATAAAACATGCATATTTTGTAAACACACTTTTCGTCTATGCGATATGTTGAAGCCTAAATTCCTCACGAATCTATAAATTATTATCGTAAAAATATTCTCACATTTAGTATATGAATTAGGTAAGCGAGCGAGAAATTGGGCTATCAAGGTAAGTGGTCACCACCGATATAGACATTGGGTGAAATATTAAATTATATGAACGTAACGCGCCGCTATACTACGCCCTTTGTTTACAGCTAATGTAACTACATTAGTTGCATAGACTCTCTATTGCACTTTGGCGGTAGGTATTGGGTAGTGGAGACGTGAAGCATCCATCTAAGTTCCTACTTCAGCTCTACCACCAAGTAAAAATGAACGGATCCCCTTTCAAGTAGGTACTAATACTTATCACCATCCTATCCACTCTCACAGACAAAATCCTATTGTAATAAGTATATTTAAGCTTTTATTTTATGTGGTACCGTCGTTACTTCTGATTTTCCATAACACAAGGGCTTTAGCTACTTACATTGGGATCAGGGTAATGTTTGTGATGTTGTCCAATATTTATTTATTTATAAGCAATATTCATATTATAAAAAATGGATTGTATATCAGAGAAAAAAATACGAATAAATGTATGATCTATGACAATATCTTTATAAACTAACATAAATATAGGTACATTGACGTCCGTCGAAAAGCACAATATCGAAGATCCTATTCTGTGGAACTTTCAAATAAAGCTGTTTGAAGAATAATCAACCATTCGCTATATATAATCAATTAATCTGGACCATTAATTAATATATTATCAAGATAAAATTATCGTCTAAGTTATGGGAGCCGTACCATAATTTTAGTCACACGCAATTAGCGATCGATAATGATTTTAAATTTTCCTAAGAATATTGCTGTTATAAAAGGTAATGAGATAATGCGATAATATGTAAACATAATATATTATGAATCATACTTAAGCTTAATGCATTTCATCAACTTAATACACATTGTTATTTTTTATATAAAACGTGACTAATTTTTAAATTAATTTGCGAATAAATGTAAATGATGTATTTTTTTATAATACTCATAAATTAAAATATATTCATTTCTTATACTTTACTAAGCGAACTAATTAAAAAGATATTTAATTTTATCGTATTCTAATACAAATCTCCGATATACAACATTCTGAATAACTAGGTTTAGCTTTTTATTTGCATTTTCTGATGTTTTGAAGTTTATCAATTCAATGTTTCTTCAAAAATCATTTAAACTACAGAGTGTTTTATTTAGCATATATAGTACTTTAAATTTAAGGTGGTTGTTAAATGTTATCTTACTCTCAGAGTCAATCACATTTTTTTCATAACTTTAGTGACAGGAATTAACATTGTTGAATATTTTCTGTCAAAAATAGAATACACTTAAAAATAGAATACACTTAAAAATATATACCGAAATATTCTCATAATTTGGTTTAATTTACATATCGGTTACCGAGTAAATAAAAAAACTAAAACGATTAAAAAAATTACCGAAATGACAGAGATTAAAACCAAACAAAATAATATAGCATTATTGTCCAACTTTTCATAGAACTTAATAATTTATAATTTAAACATAGCCTCTGTGTTTGAATTACAAAGTCTCTTGCTTAAAGGGAAGTTAATTAGTAACGATTGCAAAAGGAAGAAAAAATACAAAACAACAGGAAAACAAATAGAAAGTAGAAACATTTAACTACTATTCCATACATTAAAAAATGTTTACTAGCAAAATCGATTTTACATATTTTATGAGTAAGATCATATTGTAATCCAATGTATTAACTATATCTTTTATTTTCGAATAGATAAATGTATCTGCGTAGAGCATTTAAAATCTTCGAAAATCCTACATAATTTATTGACAATTTGGACTTTAGCCGACGCTATCAAATAACCCACTGTTTATCATTAAACATTTATGCGGATGTGTGATATTTATCATATCCAAGCGAAGCGATTATTTTCGATTCAAACTGCCACTTTTCCACGTTACGAGTAACAATTTCGGTTACCGTATTCAAAACGTTTTAGGTCTTCGAATTATTCCTAAAACGTTTCCATTTCTTATTGCCCATTTCGGATTCCATCTCAGACAGTAGTCATCAAGGTATCGTTAAATGCAGGTTGCCATTCTGTTTCCGTAGGCTATGCCTTTTAAATTGGCAAAACGATTTAGAACAGGCACGCTATCTAAATGCTGTTATGGGTTGGGAATTTTTTGACCAGGTATAAACTTGTACGAATAATGTAATTGAATGAAAAAAATGTTTATTAATTTGTAGACTATAAAACATAAGATAAATATTTTTATGACACGATATATTATTTAAATGTGTATCAATCAATGAATTTAAAATTAGAATGTTGTTGCTATAGTTATGAATAAACGTAAAGTTAGTAATTCCACCAATATAATTCGTTATTAATAATTTGATCAGGCAAGACAATCAACAATTATTGTGACGATTACCAGAGATAAGAACACAAGTGTTAGATTGTATTTATGATTTTTAAATACGACACGCACGTGATGACTTAGCACTATTTTAGTTCGACTAGGCAGTCAAAAAACATTTTTTTGATGTTTTTCTCAAAAACTGTAATAAACTGCAAATAATTCGTAGCTCGAAAACATCTGTTTGTGTAGGAGAAAAATATACTTTCCTTAATTAAGCATTTTTGAACCATTATTACATGATCACTTTACATTACAATACTCGAATGTAAATCATAAATTCGGTTTGTAGAACTACTATGTAAATATAAGAAAAACATTCTTAAAACCAACTTAACTCATTAAATTCTCTTTTATTCTTATAAGGAAGAATATCTTGATTAGGGATTTATTAATTTTGGGAAACCGGAAACATCATGTTTTGGTGTCATAAAGATACGAATTCAAGGTAGTTTACATTTCATACTCACCTTTATTTTTACAATACTATTTTTTTACTCATGCAACTAAAATATAGCTTATAATCGTTCTCTAATTTTGTTCAATCGAAATTCTCCTGCGGCTGTGTGGGAATCGTCGGTAGTTGCAATTTATAAACTTACCTAAACGGTTCTAACAACGGGCTGTATAGAAGAGATTCCTCAGAAACTATGTAGTTAACTTATTACATTTATTACACTGTCAAGCATATCATATATTACTGCTTAATTTTTATTTGTAATCGTCATAAAAAATGTGACAATAATTTTATTGTTTCAGTATGACTTATTTGTACAAATTATCTTATCTTAAATATGACTCAATAATATTTATTGTGACTGAACATTCCTCGTTTTCTTCCTGTATTGTACAGGTGTACAATTTTAGGTCTATCTAATATAACGATATTAGAACGTTTACCAAAATATTTTATATTTAAGAGATTGCCATATCAAAAACTTAACAATGTGACATTTAATCGGTTCAAAACATCCTTTAATTGAATTTACCCCCAGCGTTTGATTAAAATAATCCAATATAATCCTTCCGATCTCTTAACTTTAGATATATATATATTTAATAGTACAATAAACATTTTTTTACTTTATCAGAAAACGATTCTGCATAAACATTATCGGTATTATATGGAAATAATCTTGTTCGGTTTTATTGTGATTAATGATAATCTGTTTCCAATTAATTTTATTGCACATATTTATTATTAAATTATTACGATTTTCCCAATTTTGAAATGAAATCAAAAATCATTAATGAAAAGCTAAATATATATTTTGCAAAAAAAGATATTTTGCATTCATTTATTTCGATTTAGCAAGTCATGGAAAAATATAATTGGTATCCAGCTGGCTATAATATTAAAATACAAGAACTTATTTTCAGTAATTTAAAATTAGTAAGCGACTACTGATGTTCGGAATTTTGGACAAAGTAACGCGGGCACATAAATTACCAACATTTTTTCACCAGGTGCTACTGTCCAGTAGTGATTGCAGTCGAAACAGATAATTTAAATACTGGATCTTAACAAAAAGTCGTGGCGTGTCGGAATGTATGTGTCGCCGCGGGGCCGGAAGGCGACGAATTAAATGGAACACTCCTCGTGCAAAATATTACTTGAGAGCTGATACAGATGAAATGTTAAACACAAAAAACGATACATTTCGATCTATTATTTAACAAATAAATTAAAGGTACCATTAGATTTTAGACTACTCCCATTAGACTGTATACCTACCATTTTTAATAACTTTTTTTCTTTTTTTTTTGGAATTGGTTGTGTCCCTTATGCACAGGTATTCATAACAGAGTTATTCTGGCTCACTCACCCTTCAAACTGGAACCCAACAATATTGAGTAATGTTGTATGTTGGCGGTAGAATAACTGATAAGTAGGTGGTAACCTACCTAGACGGGCTTGTACAAAGCCCTACCACAAAGTAATTTACATATGAAAGATTATCTGAATTTTGTTGTTTATATTGTATTATTTTTAAATTTGCGGTACATTATTTATTGATTTTCAGAATATAAACTAAATAACCTTAGTCCTTTTATCTATTCTTGTATAGCACCTGCAGAGTATTAAGTATAATTATTGCAGCCGAAAAAAATATAATCTTCAAATAAATTGGACGTGATATAATTCAATTGGATAATATCAAATCAATATCAATATCAAATTCTTTTATGTTTCTGATTCATATCCCAATAAAAACTTCATGTTTCCGATGAAAATATGCCACGTGTATGTATATATCTAACTAAATTGGAGTAGGGTTGTGAAACATCGAACGAATCTCGTCCTCTAAAAGACACTAAAAGGAGACCTCAGACGAGCAAAGGTACATTTATAGCGTAGGCTATACATACTTTGTTTATATTTTATTACTTATTTAAAAACAATGCCTGACTAATTCCTGAAGTAGTTCTACAAATTATTCAAAATCAAAATATTCTTTATTCATGTAGGCTGAAAACCACCGTTTTATAGTGTCGAATCAAAAAAAAGCTACTAAAGTTCGTAAAGTGTCAATATTCTATTCAGCTGCATCTTTTGCTTTATAACTTTAATTAAGGCCAATGAATGCACTTCGTCTTTTTAACACTTAGAAATAAATTGTTTACTTTACAAATAAATGAGGTTTAATTCACAAACAAACCATTGAATATAAATAGTATGATCATAAATATACAAACAAAATAAAAAAAAAACTTATAACTTATATACATATATATCTATATTGAAAACACCAACGTAAATAACCGTTAACTTCTTGGTTTAGTATTGTTATCTGTCTGTATACAGATGAACTCGAAATATTTAAAACAACTATTTATAAAAAATTAAAATGATTGAAATTCAATCGTCTGACACTAATTCCGATTCCAATATTCTCGACGAACAATACCGTCGTGTTATACCAGATTTACGTCTTACTTGAATTGAGATGAAACTAAGCTGTCAATCCATATACATTCTATATTATAAGCTTTATTGGTTTGTCTTTAAAGGCGTAAATGCTCTGTATAGTTATGATAAAAAACCAATAGTCAGTTTCCGTGACATCGTTAACTTTTATGGGAATAGTTCCTTATGGCACTGAATATAGCGATTAAAATGCTTTGAATTAAAAATAAATAAATAGTTCGTGCATTGTAACTATATAAACTTTATAGTCATATAAATAAAGGTTATTTTCAAGTGGAAATTAAAATATTCGTATGCGTAAGAGGGTAAATCGATTTAAGCCCGCTTAGCGTCCATCCCGTGTAGGATCATTACAACATATGAAATGGAAATTAATACTTACTTGTAACTAAATGTAAATATATCTTTCTCTAATTTCAAATACTTCGTTTACACAGTTTACACGTTTCAAATTGTCATATTGATAATTGTGAGGAATGTCATTGAGAATTGAACAAAATGTATGTGGGTTAGTATGTAAAAAAAAAACGAATAGTTTAATCATGATAATGACATATGCCATTAAAATTCATTTGTATATTTGCCAGTAATTTGCGACATAAGTACCTAACAATTTTTGAAAATGCTAAATTATATTTTATCAAGTAAAATAATTGACATTAACTAAAAACCTGGACACTATAGATACTCGATCTAAAAATATATATTTTTAGTGTTTTGAGATTATTCTACTACATACTATTTATTAACTTAATCGAAAGCAAATGTACCTACATGTACGATTGTATATATTATTATGTATCTAAATAGCTATGCTTTTAGTAGATTACTCATTAATACCTATTATAAAATGTTGTAATACGTAACTAATGTCTAATAATACAACTTTTATCATAACAAACATAAAACGTAAAAAACGGGGCCTAGTCGTACTCGCAAGGAGTTCCGTACAAACAAACTACGTTTATTGTATTTGAGAAATATTTATATTGTCATTTTTTTAGTATTTGTTGTTATATTGTTATCAACAATACATCATCTGTGCGAATATTAATTATCTCACTATTACATTTCATGAGATACAGCCTAGTGACAGAGGGACGGATGGGCAGCGCGGATTCTTAGCAGCTAGGACAGTTGAAATTCTCGACTTTTCTCTGAAATAATATGCATACTTTATACATTGAAATCCTTTGAAGAACCTAAATTGGGTGGTAGAAAAAGATACAAACCTATTCCTCAAAATCAGTAAAAGTTTATCCCATCAAAAACATAAATGTAAAATGCAAGCCAAGTACAATATTAAGATATAAGCCTCGGTTGTTGACTCCAACGACAAAAGAAGTGAGATCTAAATGTGTGTCAAGTACAATGACCAGTCCTGAACGTATTTATAACTACATAAAACATAATTTATTTCCATATCTTAGGATAATATATTGTAGCCTAAGGTCTGACTTGGCTAGTTCTCATATACGAATTATATTGTAACCTTCGCACGTTCTAAATCTGTAACTTGTCAGTTTTCATTTTATTATTTCGAAAATTTTTCTTGCGCGTGGAAACTATCCATCGCAAGTAATAATTCGTATATGAGAACTAGCCGAGTCAGACCTTAGGCTACAATATATTATCCTAAGATATGGAAATAAATTATGTTTTATTTAATTATGTTTTATGGCACACATTTAGATCTCACTTCTTTTGTCGTTGGAGTCAACAACCGAGGCTTATATCTTAATATTGTACTTGGCTTGTATTTTACATTTATGTTTTTAATGGGATATCATTAATTTTTGTACATAAATTATTAGGGCGTACGTATTTGAAATCAAATAAATAACAAATGTTTTTTGTTAAACCACTGTATTTTTCTCCGTTTACATGGTATAATTGTCTTTTTTTTGTGATATTTTGAGAATTGCCCATTCAGTAGCCGGTTATTTTTCTGATTATTCTAATTTTGACTAAGTCGGGGCGATATAATGTGTGTAGACCGTTATATTCTACTATTGAGCTCTCTTGTACATTGATTTTGATCTAAATTGTTGAGATGTACTCAATCTAAGGTTGTGACTCTGGAGAATCCAACGTAAGCCTGCCCTTTCCTAAATATAGAGGAACCTATGTCGAGAAGAGCACTGTCAAGGCTAAGGGCCTTGTGAATAATGGATAATAATAATATGCAAAGCAAATATTGAATCGTTCTCTTTGAATATATTATATTATTATATTACTGCAAATTCATACTTGAAATATAGTTCTAATATTAAAAATGAATGTTTATTTTTATTCTTTTTATTAATTATAGCTTATATTAATTAAAAGTGAATAACTTAAAAATATATGAACCAATATTTTTATTACATAGTCCGTTATGACACATTACAGTTGGCGCTGTAAGACGAATCCAAATAAAGTTTTACTTATTGTATAATAGTGTTTTAGAAATTTACATAACAAAATATGGTCATGAATTTGATAATTAACAATATAAAATTAATATTTTAAAACCATTGCCGATAAATGGCGACATGCGTCAACATTTTCAAGATTAAAACAAGCAAATGTCTTTAATTTCATTATAGCTTGGTAAATAGGTAATAGTGTAATGTTAGCAAATAGCTATTTCAAGAAATTCTTTAGGCTTCTTAGAAATTTATCTAATAAAAAATAATAGTATAAATAATGACTTAAAATATAAACATAATTATTTGACAATCAGCTTTGGAATATTTCTTATGAACGCGGTTGCCACTGGCTCGGACACGTTCGTGTCAACGTTTGATCGCAATGCTCCTATTCCGCTGCTCCAACGTCGCGTCGCGCGCTCCGTATCGTAAACCTCTTTGTAATCCATTGAAAATTCAATATAAATTACCTACTTGGTATTCTATACATATAATAAAATTGGTGCGTCTGTTTGTAATATTCAAATAACCGAAACCTTTTTACTAAATGCATAGTAAATATAGTAAGTACTATGTATACACTATACATGGTACATACGGGTACCAACTTTTTGCTTTTTTTACAATGTTTGTCTGTTTGCCTGTTTGTTAATCTTTAAAACAGCTGGATCGATATTATCGTGATCTTTACTGGCAGATAGGTGATGTAATAAGGAGTAACTTTGACTACAAAAATCACTATTTTGTTAAATTCACGAAGGTCACGGCCACAGCTAGTCCTAAATAATAAACAATTTTAACATTTATTTGACAATTTTTTATGGCTTTTATTTGTGCCAAGAGGTCACAGATTATTTCGCCAATGTCACTTGCGATGAAGAAGATACTAGCTGACAATTATGACTTAAGGTTTCCTAGTTGTCAAATTGCCAAATATTTCCACTGTCAACTACTCATAGTTCTTCCATTTGCGACACTTAATATGTTTCTTTATTCTTGATACAAGGAAATTGATAAAGATAAAGTTTAAATTGTTTGTACAGTAATGATAAATTATAGCATAACATTGTTATGGCGATGTGACACAGAAATTAACGATAACTGAAAACAATACATGAAGCAAAAACAGATTTTGATAATAGATAGAAATCAATACATGTTTATTTAGAAACATCTTGATCTGAGATAACAATTAACATATTTTGAAATTAAAAAGTGATTAAATGATGAGTAATGTTTATCAGCCAAATCCTTGTGTCAATAAACTAAAATAATGATGTAATTTATGATAAGTTGATTGTAAAACCCTTTTACTTGGTAGGATTCGTGCACGCGCGTCTCGGTTGATGACATAATATATGACATGTATTCTACCGCCAACCAGTAGTAATACGTCGCATTGTTATGTTCCAGTTTGAAGGGTGAGTGAGCCAGTGCAACAACAGGTACCGGGGGCAAAACATCTTAGGTCTCAAGGTTGGTGGTGCAATGGAGATGGTAATGTTTCTTATTTATTTGTTTATTTAAATCAGGCAACAGTGGCCCATAGAAATATAACTACATAATATACATTATCTTAAAAATATACTAATACATATTATAGCGCTAATGTCTATTGACGACAAATGGGGCATTCGGTAAGTAGCCTCTACTTACCGAATGCCCCATTTGTCTGTAAAAAATATCTAGGATTTACAAGTGATGATTCTTCGAAAAATTTGACCACGTTGATAGTTGGACCATAGTTAGCAAGCAATAAATAGGCATTTTTATTGACGTTTACACCGTTCGCCATGATCTGTCTGAGTTCCCAAAGTTCTCTTGTCTGTTTTGTAAATTGTAAAGATTCACAAGCAATGCGATTAATTTAATATCATATAGGTCAAAGATAATTTTATTTTTGTAATTAATTAATTAATTAGCCTAGTTCAGATTTGAAGGTAATCGGTTTTTTTTTCGAAACTTTGTACACTAAATGTAGAACATTCGTAATCATAACGTTCTACAATGTTCCGGGCAATTCTTTTGTTTATACAATCTGTATAAACAAAAGAATTACCCGGAACTTGCTTGTTTTTTTTTCAGTATCGCAATCACATGTGAAAATTTTAGACAACAAATTAATATCAAATCTGATTACTACTATGCAAAATTACATTTCCTTAATAATTGAGATTCACTATTTTAGGCTTCGACACCTCAACTATAGTATTGTTATATTGTCACAGATGTAATAGTGTTGCCATAAAGTTTCTACAACGTTAAAATCCTGTCGTAACGACTGTCTGCATTATTTCCTTGAAACGTTTTCAGTACCTTTTACCGAGTAGCTTTGAGCTTTGTTGAAAGAATTTTATTCGATTTTTAACCATAGTATGATTTGACGACCTCCATGGTCGAGTGGTGTGTACACCGGTTTTCATGGGTACGCCACAATGAGGTCCCGGGTTCGATTCCCGGCCGAGTCGATGTAGATTACCATTAGTTTTCTACGTTGTCTTGGGTCTGGGTGTTTGTGGTACCGTCGTTACTTCTGATTTCCATAACACAAGTGCTTCAGCTACTTACATTGGGATCAGAGTAATGTATGTGATGTTGTCTCATATTTATTTATTTATTTTATTTATTTACATACCAAATTCATTATATAAAGTAAAGATTCAAAGGATATATTACAACTTAGTTGTTACTCGCGGTTTCGCTCGCTTCTTAGGGGTGGTTGTCACGTGCTAGTTAAAAAATAGCATATGTCCTTGATTGGAGCGCAAGTTTGCTTCATAACAAATTTCATCAAATTCGGTTCATTGGTTTAGCAGAGAAAGAGCGACTGACAGACAGACAGACAGAGTTCCTTTCAAATTTGTAATATTAGTGTAGAAGTATACATTAATTAAAATTGTGTATTGTGTAATAATTACGGCAACTTATGCTTGGTGTGATTTTGAAGTTCCTTGATGTAATTTCTAACTTACATACCTATGCCTATATCTTATTACAGCTTTATAACAATTACATCAAGTGGCGTAAATTATGTTTTAGTAAATGATTTTATCATATTGAACGATTTGAAACGCATTGTCTGGAATTCTCTATAGCTATTGCGTAATAAACTTAAAACATACAGTACCTACATCTAAGTCGATTTAAAATGTAGTTCAGTGATATTCAATATTCACTACAATAATTATCAAATTCAAAAGACACACTCAACGTAATCGCTTATCAACATTTCACGACTTATGTTCTTACAGCACTATCTTTACTGGTATTATGGTTAAATTGTGTTTTTAAATGACGCAGAATATGTGTAGATATAACAAATGCCCATAGAACCGCATTTTAGGTACCTATGTTCATTATAGGAATATTTCAAGAAGTTCATGTGTGAATATTGTGATAGTGATATTGAAGCCTATCTATACAAATCGAGCGAAGTAAAATACAGGAACTATAA
The DNA here is from genome assembly GCF_905220365.1 of Vanessa cardui. Taxonomy (NCBI): domain Eukaryota; kingdom Metazoa; phylum Arthropoda; class Insecta; order Lepidoptera; family Nymphalidae; genus Vanessa; species Vanessa cardui. The sequence goes on along the minus strand of NC_061130.1, from coordinate 9,106,985 downwards.
ATCAATGGATATCAAAGGATAGTTGCCTTACGAGTTTGATAGGGGAGTGCGTATTAAATTAAATTTAAGATATTTGATTGATGGATATTTTGATCAGCTTCCTACCTACTTACAGTTCAGTTTAGTTTATTAAATGACCTCATATTATAATCTTCATGTAAAAATTGAAAATATTCAATAATAAATATATGAGTTGATAAATTGTACCTATACTATAAAATCTGTTAAGTAATAGACATGTCGATTTTCATAAATGTTTATTCACAACGATTTCACGAGGCATGCGTTCTGTATGGGACAAACGTAGCTTTTTAACGTTAAGTAAACAATGCACTCAAATCTGACCAATAGCAGTAAAAACAACCGAACAATACTGTACGGTAACGCACGCTGCGCGAGCGCGGGGGCGGGCCTATCAACGCCACGCCCCACAAGCCCCGCCTTTAAAGCTCTCACCGCGTGATTTATGGATACATTTTTTTAAACAATACATAATAATATAAATCTGTCGCGTTTACTTTCTTTGTGAGAGAGATCCCATCTTACTCGGTGACTTGTGTTCGTGTGGGTTCGTCCATCTTCGTACTTCGTATTTTAATCGATACAATAATGCTCTGTAATGCGACTTCACCGCATGGAATTTCATATATTATGTTATAATGACGACATACCTACTATGTTATCTTTTCTTTCCGAGGAAAAAATGTTGATACACAAATTAAATAAAAATGATATTTAAGTAGTGTAGATACAGATAAGCAATTAGTAGAAACCTACCTAGCCTAAGGTCGTAATTAGAAAACAATTTAAGAACTGTTGGCATTCCTAATTATTAATAATAATAGATTTTATTTGTAATCAAAAAGAAAGCCCATTGTACATATAATTCTACTTTCTACTCACACACTCCAACCTGGAGATAATATCAAACATAAGATCACAAATATCTATAAAATATTACTTAATACCAAAAAGTCTCAATATTCAATTCTGCAAATATTATTATACTATTGTAAGTCAATAATTACCTAATGATTTTAATTAATATTTTATTATCATAAAACTGATAGTTCATCGCTTAAGTTAGTGTGGTCAGTGCGTTATGCCTAAGTTAGATGTTTAGAGACGTATTGTAATGACGAATAAGAAATCTTTACTTACTGAGAAACAATTATTATCAGACAAATCTTCGAAAATTGTCGACATTCCAAACTAGATCGGATGCATTTTAATTTAGGTATCTAGGAATTTTATATTAAAAATGGATATGTAACCCACATCGTTGATACCTATCCACTCGTGATTCGATATCAAGAAATTAAAAAAGATTTAATATGTAAGTATATTACGCAAAACTTTTAGTGTAAATGATTTGTATAATAGTAGTTTAATATTCTTTCTTGAGTCTTTACTCGCCTAGGGAAGCCAGGCGTGGAAGAAATGACAAAATCCGTCAAAAATGTTTCATTATACATCAATAAATCGACCACGTAAACGGCATATAGTACATGTAGTAGGTATGGCTAGTAGGCTAGTAGCCTGTAGCTAAAAAAAGTAACATAATTTCGTCTCTTACGCACTAAGTTGAAAACAAAAAATAGAGCAAATACCTATTATCTAATAACTAATGCTTAGGTAATTGCATCGATGTCTAAATAAATTGAATTATGAAAAAGTGATTTCGTTCCAATTTAAAAAAATTGTGTTCAATATTTATCAATAATTGATTTACTGTGAATCGACGTTGAATGTTATTTAAATGTCTTCGTTTTGAATCGTTTTGAATTTTGTAAATAGTTTATTGAGATTTTCGAACCCGATTTGGACATTACTATCTGACTATGATTGCACTTTAAAAACTTAATGCAAATACGCTTGTGCTTTCAATATTTGTGGTTTTAAATGACTGCATTTCTTATCACACTGATAAAATATTTTCTGCTCAGCTGTGGTTAGAACACATGTGCCATTACCAAAGATTTCGGACCCCAGCAAGCTGCATGGAGTTTTCAGTTGCTTAATTTGTTTTTGTTATTCATTGGTGTTCGGCGTTGATGTAAAAACATGATCATGTTTCCACTAACCGGTATTGGAGGAGCATAATGATTTAAGTTCCTAAACTTCGTAAGAGAACAAGCCTTAGCCAAACCGGGTAGGTAGATACATTTATAACTTTTTTATTTGTTAAATAAAATACTTAAATTCCTTGTTAAACTCAATGTTATACTATTTTTTGTATGAAATGATACTAAGTTATAATACAAATAATTCAAAAATAAAGTGAATTTATACTATTGTATTTTTTATGATATAGCTAGGGGTGCTGGATCTATAAGGATTGTCCATTCTTTCCTAGCTAATATGTAATGTCGCTTGTGCGTGTAGTTACACTCACTCCCTAAAAGTGGAGAACAATACTAAGAATTACTGTTTGGCAGATTAGATCACCTAATGTGTTAGTGATACTTCCTTATGAGGGGGCTTGTACAATACCCTATTACCGAGTGGTATTATTTATTTTTATAGCACTACATATTGGTACTTAAATAACGTACTGTTGCTATGGTATATCATATAAATATTTAATTGTTTCGATTCTAATAACATTATCAATGTATGTTCAATTTCTTACGTTTTGCGATGTTTTCGCCTTAATTAATTAAAATCACAGATTTCTGCTTAGATTTCTTAGTATCGCTCTCGATATTAAACGAACTTGATATTCAGATGATAAAAATCAGGTTTTCAATAGCATTAAGCGTATTTTGTCTTCAAAATGTCTGTAAATTTATTCGTTATCTACGAATATTGATATTTAATTAAGAGCATTTAAAAAAACAGCTATTAATAAGGAAATGTACATTAAAATCAATGTAACCGATGTCCTGTCTCAATCAATGCTTGGATCGAGCCTCTTATAATCAATTGAAATTATACTTTAGTGACATTAGATTAAGATATACTTTACTTTGTACTAAGACACGTTTATATGTAACAGAAAATGTCGATGACCTATACACACCTGGCGTAACCGCAATGCCACAAGTTCTATATTAATGTCTGTATGTATGTCCTTATAATAGATAAACGTCGTAACAATGAGTAAGTATTGATAACACTTAAATTAACTCGTTTTAATATTTATATCGATTAAGTGAAAGAATTGATTGTTTACATATTTTTGAAATGATTATATTAGCTATTCAAATATATTTAAAGTTTAATAAATGTTTATATGGATTAAATAACTACTCTGTAATGACTAAAATTAAGAAACGAATTTCGATTACTGAAAGAAAGACTAACTTTACATGTAAATAAATTAATTTTATTTTATCGATATTTTATTTTATTTGTTAATGCCTTAATAAATATCAATAAGAGAATTATTACTTAACAATCTTAGCTGCCCGTCTTGACTTTGTCAGCGAAATAGTACCTAATTTGATTAATCCCCGATCGCATCGCCACCTACCGTATCCTATCTACACTGAATTACATACAAAAAAAAACTAACCAAAATTTGTCCAACCGTTAGGAAGACTTTAGTAAAATGCACAGTACACACGTGCAGAACTATATCTATGCAAGCTGATATATACGAACAATTTTCCTCCTATCCCTACTTTGATTGAATACAATAATAATAATCATTAAATCCTCATTTTTTCATAAAAGTACTAGGTAGGTGTCTGATACTAATTTAAGTTGTTAATATAATCAAACATACTTACTCAATTATTACAGCGCAGATAATACAGCAATATGCTCTAACAGATTGACTTAATGAATTTGTTCACATATCCCCAGATAAAACTGAACAAATCTTATTATATTTTAATTCAAAATCATTAAATTTGGCGTTTTTCTACTAGTTAGTCGACCGTTCACCTTAAAAACTAAATTCACGGCTTTGTATATTTAAACACATACCTACCTACTTAAACTTATTAATATAGGTAGAGGCCGTCATATATGCTTCATGTATCCAGTCGGTCCGAGATTTTTTGAGTCCCTGTTCTGACGTTCGTATATCATTTGCCTATTATTTTAGAATAGGTCATTTAAAAAATACATACTATCCATTTTGATTTTTCGTCGTTTGCGAATACGAATTCCTAGATCTATTGAAATGAAAAACTTGTTGTTTTCTCGTAAAGGAATATTTCACAGAAATTAATTCCAATTTTAAAAAATAACGACAATGTAGTAAGATATATTATATATACCTATAATAAGAAATATTAAGTAAAAACATCTTGCAATGAAAGACTAATTGGTAACTGTTTATGAGTATAACGAAAACACGCATATTTATATTATCGCGTGAAAAATTTTAGAAACGACAAAATTTTGACTAATTATTTTATAACAAGTTAATTTAATTTTTTTGATTACTTTGACGGCTTCTTTATAGGACGATATATCGGATAATGAATCTATAAAATTGTAATAAAACACGTTATAAACTCCTTTTTTAATGAATTCGACATTCGCATATACGTAATTATACTTTCTAATAGATATAATCAGTGGATCATAATTTGGTGTTAGCAAAAAGAAGACTTTTCGTATAATGTAATTTCAGTTGCTTTTTAAAAGACTTTAATAAAATTAAAATTCATTCTTTGGTTTTAAAAAAGGAACAGTGTTAGTCTAGATAATGTTAATAATCATATGTTGTATCATTATTTCTTTATTCTTTCGTTGACTATAGAACCTCTGGGGAATAAATTATATAACTTAATTATAGAACGCAATGAGAACAAAAAAATGCACTTAAAGTAACAATCGCTTCATTGTTTTGTGGCCAATAGATGTGATATACATATATATAAAAACTTTTTCAAAAACATAGCCTGTAGGGTTCGAGGTTGTACCTATATTTGTTGAAAATTATAAGTTAAACCTCTTTAGGATTAACTTGCATTTTGGAATGTAAGTTATGACTAAACCATTTGTAAATGAGGGCTATCGGTAGATGACCTATTCTTTCAACTTACCCCAAACATATTCTGTATATATAAATGGCTACAAAATTTATATAGCTACCTGCACTTCCGTTAGATACAACTAGTTTTTGTTTTCATGTTTTTATTTAAACTTATGATATAAAAAATAATAATAATAGATTATTTTCTATATCATATACTAAAATAATTTCTTCAATGATCCAAAGTAATTAGCATTGCATTAGACTGTTTTAAAATATACCACAACTCATACTAATTTTTAATAAAAAAAATATTGACAAACGATAAGAAATTATATTCGCAGTCCAATTAACTGAGTAAAAGTTTAAACCGATGACAATTAAAAAAAGTGTATTGTTACTGATATGTCTACGATTTAGGAAGTGATTTTTCAGTGATAAGCCAGGTAGGATTATCGTATAAAATCAAAATTAAGAGTATTAAAAAATAGCAGAATTAAAATAATCTTTAACAGTAAATTACTTGATCATATTAAATCTGCATGCTTTTTTTGCTTTTCAAGCCTTTACTTATACTTAATATAATTAAGTGAAAATTTTCCTTCTTATAATTCCGTAATAAAGAATACTGCATTTTTGGTTAACTTTATTCTTCATCCCTATTCAATTAGTTAATCCCTATAATTTTCACCTTTTTATAGTACCTTATGTCAAACTTATTTAAAGAATCGTATTCAAATCACATAAAAAAAAATCATTTGGAAGCAAAGAACCCTTCAATTAAAACGTCACGTCTAAAAAGTAGTATAGCAGATGTTGTAAAAAAAGAACAGGTAGCATTCGTACGTTAGAATCAGGTGCGCGATCCGAGGCTCCACGGCGCTCTGACGGGCGGCGCACGCGCAAGCAGGTGCCGCCTATGGAGGGGAGCACCTTACTACTTCTTACAACCTCGCCCGTGGACCTTTCAACACCCTTAGAACAATCATGTAAGGTCGAAATTGCAATAACACGATCGCAAATTATGTTTGTAGGGCTTTACTCCTCTCCTTTTTATCGAACAAAAAATGAACTGTAAATGCGATCACGGCCGTGGCTAAGGTCAATGTTAGCGCTTCCTTCAGTGCTCGTTCGGAGAAGACCGCGCGCGCATCCTGCGTAAAGCACCCTTAGCGGTAATGCGCTGATATTGTCCGAACAATATTAGGACGAGTTGAACGAACTTCGGGTCCGCGAATTTTTGGTCTCGAAGGAATAAAATATTGAACTTAGCATAAACAGACTGTGCTTAATCCAGCGTGACGTTTCACATATCGATCGATCATTGCTACCCAAATATTTTATCCTTATTAATCGTGATGGACGAGCTTAGAATTAAAAAAATATTTAGTATATTATTTTGAACTGTGTTAGACTTTATTTGCATTGGATGTTAAGTGCATGTGATTATGGAGACTCTAGTTCTGATACCTCAGGAGTTGAGTCTGGCGTTGAGGCCAGGGGGAGCTAGGGGGAGGGAGGCATCTGTCAGCGTCTGGTCATCGATGGAGATCCAAAGGGGTGCGTTATTGTACCCTTTCCAAGGGACAATTAGGATCGACAAGCTTCATGTGTACTCGTACGTGCCTGACCATGACGTAAGTATTAATTTAGTTTGAAATATTAGTTTTTTGATGATTTTGGAACTTTTTTTCATTGATTTTATTTACTTCGGTAAACAATAACTCGGAAAGATCTCTTAAGAAAATCACAACCATCTTTATTTGAAATAATATCAAACGTTTTAATTCTGAGCTTATTGTATATTTTCACTTACAATAATATTATTTATGTAAATAGTAAATTGAATGATGAGTAACACAATAAACTTTGTAAATTTAACCTTTGTCTGTTTGTTGATCAAAGTAATAAGGTTTTGAGAGTGAAGAAAACATCCGACAGCTATAGATTTTTGCTTACGCTTGGCTTGCTTTTATATAGTTTAATTTTTTTTTATTAAAATGGTGTAATATCGAATTTAAAATAAGTGAATTATCAGTACTTTTACATGTATTTCACAATTGAGGATATATTGTATTTATTTAAATTTATTAAATCAGGAAATATCGATTGCTAACAAACAAAAGGAAATATAAATCAATAATCAATTATAATTATTTTCTCATAAATTGCATCGATTTTTAAATGCTAAGAAAAATAATACAATGACTCAGTGACGGTTTTGATTTGTTTATTTTATCCTTAAAATACATTCTATTTAAATTAACTGCTTATTTGTTTTTTACAAATTATTCAATATATCTTACGAATTTAATTAAAAAGGAATATATTTTTATTTGTTATTCCTTTGATTGCTCAAATTTCAAAACCTAAAGACCAAAACTAAAGGCTTTATTCTACCATCGCTTCGATTACATTTTACGTTTGATAAATTTATTTTATCATAACGTTGTGTTTGTGAAATTAATTATTTTATATTGGTGTTCATTTTTAATTGATAAATGTTTAAACAAAATGAGTAATTGAAAGTAACTATAAATAATAATGTACATACACAAGTATTTTATAAAATCGGACTTGATCCACTTCGTTGAAATACTTAATCAAAGTTTATTATAATAAAATTGTCTTGCTTAGGATAGTGGTAAACACACACATGACGCAAACACATACATCAAGAACAAGATAAACATCGGTATAGACTATGCACATATTTGGCATGATCGGGGTTTGAACCGACGACTATATAGCGCATAGGCTAGTTGTTGTGAATGAATCTAAGTCTATAGTAATATTATAAATGAGAAAATGGCTTTTTCTGTCGTTCTTTCATTGCTAAGGTTGAACTACAAGTGTATGTACCTTAGACTCTATTTTTATGCCTAAGCCCTAATTATATACAATTATTAATATGATAAAACGGACTTATATCTTTAGTTCAGCTGTATTTCTTGTGCTATATATTTAGAATATTGTACGACATTACCAATGGATCATATCAGTGAATTCTTTGCTAATAAATCTTAAATGCCACTTGTCTAATTTATACGTTGAAAATAGCCTGTCCTTCGATTGACTCGGTCTTAATTAATATTTAAATAAAACAAATTCCTAAAAACATTCAGTATTTTTTGAAACAATGTGCATGGGGTTCCGTAGAAGTAAAATTGGCATTCTTATTTTTCATTCGTTGTTCACGTTTATCCGTGCCCGTGAAAAGGATTGTACATTTACGGATGTAAGTACAAAATTAGTTCATTTTTTTTTGTAACGTTTATTATACAATTGATTGGCTGCATTCACGTTTATGAGAAGTATCTGTAACTTAGTAATATTTGAACATTGTACTCGCTGTTAACTCTAACAGCAATAGGCTTAGTACCTACTTATCAACACAGCCTAAGCCTAAATAATAAGTAAATGAAAAACTAAGCCTCAGATTCGTCGTGTTTTATAGTTGCTGCTTTTAGCCAAAAAGAAGTTTTGATTTAAAAAAACTGTAGTGTTTTTTTTTTATCTAGAAGTGAGTGTTACAAGTTATTGAAATAAATATATGATTAAGATCTATTAAAATATATTACTACTTCATATTTGTACATGATGACATTAGTTTGTACATTTAAAATTCATGCTCAATTCGTTTTAGGTGTTCTATCTTATATACATTGGGTTCTTATTGAAATATTTAATTTGCGACGTTTAAAAAGTGTTATTTTTCATGACTATACTTTATAGGTAACCATTGGTGCAAACAAAAAAGTTTAAATTATAACAAAATAGTATGAAGGGAAATTCGTATACGCTGTAATAGCAATAAGTAAAAATAATTATTTAGTATTGTGTTCAAACTTAGGATTATACTGGGTGGTAAGGCTTTGTGCCAATATATCTAGGTAGCAATCACCATCTGGCCACATATATCGCCTACCACCTACCGATGTAATAAAAAATGAATAAATAAATAATTTTAAAGTACAATGAGCTATGCAATGACTAATTAGTCACTTTATGAGATATTGTTTACAAAAGAATGGTTATATGTCAATACGTAGTAACGTATAAGGTAACGTATATCTAATAAATATCTCCAAAAATATATAAATTTTATAACAAACAGCCTTTTCGAAGCATATTGATAATTAAACAAATATATAGAACTTTTTTTAGAATATGAACATTTGATATAATACTAATATTTATCTTTTATATACATTAGTATAATGAAAAAAAATATTCCAATACTTTATCGCACTAACTTTGTTGCATAAAGTAATGGAATTTTTAATGAAGGTTTATATTTAAATTTACTTCGGCATTTTGAGCGTACGGCACCGCGTCGATCGTAATCATACGACTCGCATATACTGATTAAAGCTTGAGATGTTAATATAATTATTAATTATGTATATTCATATTAATAATGCTAAAAATATTACTTTTAGCTATTTCCAGGATTGACACCATTATGAAGAAGTTTGTTTAGTCTAGAGAAATTTTATATGCTTGTTAGAACTAGCTATTTTTTCTGGTAAATTTACCTTCAAAATAATATTACTTATTATAGAATAGTAAAGTATTATTGTTTGCCTTTGATGCTTTAAATAGTTTTTTTTTTCAAAACCTTGTGTTACAATTGACTTTTCGTATTAATGTCATTATTTAAATTAGTGATTTAAATTCGAATGAAATTAATTAGTTGATCAGAGATAGTGACCCGAGCTACGTTATCTTGAAATGTTTTATAACTTTTTAATGAATGTGATTATTAATAATTTAAATATATGATAAGAATATGATTGTTTTATTTAGCGATACGATTCTATAATATTTAATAAATAAATAAAATTAATATTTAGGCAGTTGAAATATTAACACTGTATATTATCTATTGGTCCTTGGCTCTGGTTATCAAATCAAAACAATTTTGCATTATAATCTTATGAGTTATATGAAAGTTTTGTTGTAAAATTCCATTTCACTATTTATATTTTATGTTACTATGCGTTTATATAAATATCAATCAATGTTATATAAGCAATTCTATTAAAGTTATTAATGTAAAGTTACTAACATGCTATATGTTACAATATTTTGTTCTTTATAATTGTAAGACACCCTTGGCGCAAAACTGTTGAAGAAAATATATTTAAAACCGCTCAGTTACTTTCGCCAGTTTTTCTTAAGACTTAGTTTATGTAAGAAACGATGTTTAGATGTTTGGCAACTACGAAGCCAGTCTGATAATTGTGTATTAAAATACATTTTTATGAATTAAAACAGTAATTACAAATATTTTATTTAAGCCGAGCGATAGAGGATAGCAGCTAGAAGTTCAATGTTTTAGTTAGGAATCTGCTCGCTGTCTCGATATAAATTGTGTTGTCCGTGTCGATTTTGATTTAGTACAGTTAAGTTAATTGTCGCTTGATTTATGATCTGTGCTTCATAATTCAGTAGTATATATTATTGCAATTAAAATACGGACAGAATGTACGTCGAGGTATATTATTGTGGAGCGGAATAAACTAATTTGAATATCGAATTATATTTTAAATTAAAAAACTGCTCTATAAAGGTGATTAATGTCGCTTAATAATCACTATTATTACATTTAAAATAGTCAACTGCTTGACCTTCTTTGATATGGTATTTAATTTTAAGCCCGCCTTATAATCAAATTGTGAATACTCATAATAAAAAAATCTTATGTGATATATTATAATATCTGCATGAATCTTAAACATAGAAATAAAAGGTAACCCTGGTAAATATTAACAAATAAAGATATAATACAGAGGAAAAGCAGAATAAATATATCAAAATATTTTAAAACAGTCCGATTTAGATAAAACAAAAGTGACTTAAACCTACGTCAAATATAAAATTTAGTAAAGAAGAAAAGCTACACTCTACGATACGATCTAAGGAGCTGAGAAGGGTAAATGTAAATTTGAAAAGTATACAGTATTTACTATTTACAATATTATTCAGTGAACCTGACATAGCTAGTTCATTATAAATATAAATATAGAATATCACGTGTATCTCAGTACACATGACAGTGAAACAGTTTTGCGTCAGAAACGCTACATGTGTATTTCTATAGCAGGAGCACTAAAGATAAGCAAACCTAAGATTTACATATTTCATGCAAGTTGCTAATAGCTTCCATATTTTATTCGCTGCGTACACTTCTTGATTAATATATCTCTAGTTATAATACATCACTATTTCACTTTACTACTTTCTACATTTCATTTTACTAATATATAGATTTTTTAATATCCAATAAATTGCAAGTCCAATGAAAAATAAATATATTTAAACATTGAACCACGAGTGATTCAGTTAGGGGAGACGGTCTTTCACGTACAACTTTACCATTTACCACGTACCATTTCTCGGTTACCAACGAGATCATAGTTTTTACAAACAATCATAAAACCATACCGCGGATATTAATGTGGTCTCGTGTTCTTAGTCTGTATAATTTATTTTATAATGCTTGTTTATGTTTTTGTTTCATTGTTATAACAGTTATTTGTTTAAGTGAACAGAGTATTATTGTATTCACTTGAAGGAAGGTAAGGTTTAAGAAGAGGAGTTAAAAATTTGAGTCTTTACAAACGATAAATAATAAGTTAATGAAGTCAGTCTAGAGTATTTTACAGATATTAAGATATATTAAGATTTAAATCGATAACTCGAATGAGCAATCAGCTGATTTGTAATACGCGTGTAGGATTTAAATAAGATTATTTTTATTTTGACGTATCTATTCATTCGAATAATTCATCAATCGACCTCACTTGTAAAGAGGTTTCATTGCAACGTTTCAAATATTTCTACGGACCGTTTGAATGATAAAATAACACCTCAGGCTGTATCAACCGGAAGAGTACTGTATTAGTTAAGGTGTTATAGTATGCACAAATGTAAACTTTCACCGCGTTAGACAGGTTTTGTATGTGTGTATTAAAAAATGGGATCAGATATTAGTTGAGTGTATCGTAAAAATACTTGTTAAACTATACTTTATAGAGATAATATAAAAGGCATTGATTTTTTTTCTGTCATTAATTTTCTATACACTCTTCTTTATATTTATAAAATTAGTTGAATACATTAATTTATCAGGTATGTCTTATAAATAATATCTCAAAATAATGATTACCTCTTTGATCTTCAGAATTGACATTTGGAAATGCTCATAATATGTATTACCAAATATCATAACATATACAAGAGTGATTTATTGTCAATCATTGTTCTGGACGTGTTTCATACATAATTTTACAACGTCCAGATTGTACTTTTATATGGCTATTATATATGAAATTGTATAAGATCTGTTATCTCTGAGAACAAATTGTGGAGCTTAAAACGTAAAATTAAAGAACAATACACAACGGGATATTTGTGTTCATAATATTGTTTTTGTAATTAATTTCACTTCGTTAGTCTTTCATTGAGAGCGCCATTGACGCTTGATCCAAGTCAAAAGAGAGAGCTTAGATAAAAACAAAATCATCCAATAAATTAAAATATCAGTAAAAATCCGTATGAATAGAAAAAAGTATTTTGTTTATTAAATATTTGATTATATATTAAAAATAAACTATTAATATATTTACCAAATACGTCAGTCGCTTATATTTAATATTATAGAAAAGCTTCCTAAAATTAATTCATGGTCATCACAAATAAAATATTAAAAATTACAATATAGACTACCCCATATAAAATATATTCTTCGTATTTTTTTAAATTCAAATAAGGTCGATATTTATTTCCTGCATTTCTCTTATGACCGGTACCACACAGACTAGTGGCTTTTTGTGGCTTTCAACGCACGCGCCTCTGTTCATTACGACCACCGCTTTGTTTTGTACAAGAACCTAATTACGATTGTCTGAAATATTTTGACAACGTCCATTTATAATAATATTACGCCTTTATCAATTCTTTGAGAGCTTCACAATGAATTCGAACCAATATATTTGATATATTGATCATGATTCATTCTATAATAAAGCGGTATATTTAAATATCGTGAGTCAATCGGTGTTATTTAATTTGAATTCGTTTGGTATGATACTCGAAATGTTTTTATTTTTAACTCAATACTTATATTGAGCTGAGTCTGGAACTTTATGTTTTAAATATCATTTGACTGTATTAAAGAGTACTAAGATAAAATAGTTGCTATTAAGTACATTATATAACCATTTCGTTCGAAGAAAACATTTGATGTAAATTTGCGTTTACTTCCACAAACACACTTATTTGTTTATGATTGTATAAAACATAGCATAGGTGACATTTCGAGCGTACCGTTAGTAAAATAATTGTTGAAAGATTCCTTTCTGTCTGAAATATGAGACACTTAAAGCCATACTGACTGACTTGACTCTGTCATCGCTGTAATTGCTTAATTTTCATCTTAACGTTTCACACGTTTTCTTTACTTTTTTTTTTCAAACAATAGAACAAAACAACGTACATTGTTATTTCCTAAAACATTTTGATTATTTAATCTTATACTACAGTCGTATTGTTGATTCTTCAATGCTTTCTCATATACTTTATGACAAGATTGTAATTTGCAGTAAAATACTAGATGTAGCTAACCATCTCGTTATTCACTGATGACTTTCAAATTATTTGATTCTTTAAAAGCAACTCTTGTTACTACGATCTACAATACAGAAATTATAAAAAAGCAGACAAAAAAAGACAAGGTTTTTATTTTACACTTTGGAACCGTAACACTTTGGAACGGTAATGTTTAAAAAAAATAAAGGAACGCTGAAGAATTAAATTTACCGTCACTAGGAGGACAGTACGCAGACAACTTATAGTACCAACCTTTTTTTAATTTTGTTTTTGACCTGGCTAGTGTACTAAGACTAAATTTTTGTCAGCCAATTTTCAAGTCAAGTCTTACAAGATGATGAAAATTACGTTGAAAGATTCCATACAAGATACATAAAAGTTAATTAAATCGTATTAAAAAAATGACAAATCGGTAAATCTTGTACCTACGCGTGTGAGTATATGTACTGATTCATATAAAATTTAGGTACAGTACAAATTGTGGCAGTCTAGTTTCGAAACTGTATTTATAGACAATATTGTTTTTCAATACGATAAGTCGAATTTTTGAAGACTTAATACAGTTTTCCTTATCTTTTGTTAATACTCTTAATCTATATTATATACGATTAAACAACGCAATCAGTAGTTTCATATATCTAAAAGTGAAGTGAATTAAAATAATTTCTGGTAATAGGTAACTAGATAACTGATGCTCTCTATTTTAGGTAGAAGTAAATAATACACTCATAAAATATTTACTAGTAATTGATTATCAACTGCTACTAACTTACAATTATCGAGACTATTTAATATTCATTCATCATTCATTCTTAAAGGATATAATAATTAAGTATCACTAACAATACACTTTACAGTGAATATCAACAAAATTGCCGTATTATTAATAATATCAATTTAAATGTTTTTAAGCCGTAAAATTCTTTCAATCACACACGCTTTTTATTCATAATTATGCTACACGAATATAGTCTTTATTCATTGAATATAATGAATAAACTAATGTAGCAATATTCTTATATATTATATGATACAATCGTAAGTTTTAAATTATAATCTGAATGTATGGAGTGATGGAATTAAATTAAAATTCGTGATTCATTTATTAGACGTAAGTCAGTTATTGCTGAACGGTATGGTTCATTTTAATTATAAACCAATATGAATATATAATGAGATGTTTTATTTATATTGTAATATGTTTCAAACCCGTAATTATTGTATCGACTCACAACTACTGACAGGAGTATATGAAATGTACGTAAGTGTTTTGTATTTTTTCTAATATATGTATTACAAATATTTGAACTTTGCCGATTTTAAATTTTCCTTTCCTACTGAAAAGTATCAAATACCTCTTACTATCTCAAATTCGGTAGAATGTAAAAGAATAGTAATAAGATTGGACTAATTCTGCACAATATCATAGAGTTCTAAGACATGTTTGTGTGAATGATCAAATTAAGAATTTATAATGTAAATAACATGATAAAAAATTTAAAAAATAATAATACTAAGTAGTTATACAATTATTTGAATGCAATCAATCAATCAGAAATTATTAAAAGACATAAAAACCGCTTGTTGTGATTCATCTGATTCATTGAAACATTCAGTATCATTTTATTTCGACAAGATTATAAGCTTCAATCACTAAACGGAGTTTTATTTTTGTATATTTATACCATTAATAGTAAACGTTTATACTCCGCAATTATAAAACATTTAAACATGACTCCTTAATGTGTATTGTAAATATTTAATAACAGTACAATATATGATTTTTTAATGTGTTCTTTTAGCCTTCGGTAAGGGATTACTCGTATCATTAATTACGTGAATGCGACAATAATACAACATTTTACATATGGAGACTGCGTTATTTAATTTAATGTATAGTAGTATAAATAAGAAAGAAATTATGTCTGTCTGTCTGTGTATATGAATTCCAAGGAAGCATATAGACCAGCAATAATTAACGAAAGCAAATCTGCGGGAGACTATCCGTATAACGTCAATTGTATTAAGATGAAACATTTGCCTATTTACTAAAAAGTTTATGTAAGTGTCGAGATGACCCAGTGGTTAGAACGCGTGCATCTTAATAGATGATTTCGGGTTCAAATCCAGGCAAGCACCGCTGATTCAAGTGCTTAATTTGACTTTATAATTCATCTCGTGCTCAGTGGCGAAGGAAAACATCGTGGGGAAACCTGCATGTGACAAATTTCATAAAAATTCTGCCACATCTGTATTCCACCAACCTAGTAGAATATGTTCCAAAACCTTCTCCTCAAAAGGAGAGGAGGCCTTTAGCCCAGCAGTGGGAATCTACAGGCTGTTGTTGTTGTTATGTAAATAAACTCTTGAAAAGTGGGTAAAATGTAAGTGTTATTCGGCATTTCGAATAGTTATTTCTTTATAGAAATGGCAATGTGTATATATGTATACACAGAAGAAAGGTTTGGTTTTGACTATTTAATAAATTAGTACAGTCGGTAATTACATCACAATATTATTATATGCAAGAAAGTGACCTTTGTAAGTTTACTCGCGATCAAAGGCCGAACAATGCGAATGTAAAGAACATCACACTTGACTATTGTTCAAGCACAAAAGCGAAAGTCCTGTGAGATAATTAGTTTCACTATTGCGTCAGATAAGTTTTTCCACAATTGTTCGAGTGTATGGAAAAATATTTTTTACGACCATATTGTATGTGATTTGTCGGAAGTTCAAATTTAAATTATAGCTGATTCTCATATTTTACTTAACAAAAGTCTTGTTATCGATTCTATCCAACAATAATCTGTGTATTATTTGATCCAGATATCACTTTGTTAATCAGATGGATTGCCAATACTTCTCAACTGTAGAGAGTTGCGCACAGCAAGATGCCAAACCAAGATATTTAGAGAGTCACGAGAGAGACTTTAAACGCTTTTCGAGGTAGGGGAGTGTAAAAAATATTCAAGGGACTTTTATATAGTTTACTGGATGTGCAAATCGTCAACCTGATGGTAAATTGTCTCAACCGCATACACATTAGCCGTGTAAGAAAACCTTCCATCGCCAATGCGCCACTTTGAGAATTAAGATGTTATGTCCTTTGGGCCTCTAGATACCCCAGCTCAATCACTCTTCAAACCGGAACACAACAGTACTAAATAAAAGTAAAACCTGTTCATTTATTTTTATTCACTTGAGTGTTTACTATGAATTATAAGCACAAATAAATTACTCAGTTAGTTTAACTCCTGTATTTCTAGTTGGGTGTTAAATGTATGTGTCGAAAATGAAAGATTTTGTCTTGAAAATGAAATCTTGTTCAATCAAATTCGGGTAGGCGTTAATATTATGACCGGCTAAGCCTACTGCTACTCGTTTGCATGTGCCTTAGCTATGGGAAGTCCAATAATTTCAAATTAACCCACTGCTTTAGATATCTCAAAACAACTTCTAACGTATTTTTAACTTTGATTATAAACGCTTTTTATTACGGTCTTTGCGATTTCAACTTAAAATATAATATTTTTATTTAAATATTTGATATTAATCAGCAGTAACGTCAGGTTAATTCTTTTTTGGATTTTGTGTTATAAGCCCTAATATAAAAGTAGGTTCTTATTTTTTTATTTTCACTTAAGTATATATTTTCTTATGTATGTATATTTAATTACATAGTTTGTATAAAGATTCTTCGTTTGCGTCGTTGTTAGACGTTTAAAACAGAAAACATCATGTTTTCTTCGTAATCTCAAATTCTAAAAGATAAATTCTCCTTATTACTGTGACGACTAGTTTAACAGCAAATAAATTAAATGCTACATTAACAACATCAACGTTATATTATATATTTGTATATGTATAATTTATTAGATATTACTGGTTCGGTGATACGATATTGGTATTAAAATAAGTTGAATTTAAATATTTTTATAATAATTAATCACTAAGCAAAGTGTAGACTGGATGTTATTTAGATAGATAATGTAATATATCATTTACCAAAAAGATAAAGCTTATTTTGCACGATAGCGATAGCGACTGAATTATCTTAATAATAATAAAATCATGGTTCTCACAGGAAAATCATAAACAAGTCAAACATTAGCATAATACAATAACACATCATTCTATGTTTATAGACCTGCTTTTCAAATCTATAGTGGTATACGAAATACACCCAGAAGGGATACAGCTATAAGCTTTAACCTATTCACGTGGACAGCGTTATGCGAGATGAGCATAAAATATTTAGTGCACGCAATTTGATTTTAATCAACATTTAATTTATATTGTTGGTTTATTCGAGCACAATTATGTGGCATTAATATTTTTGTTTACAGTGCAGTGAATAAAAGTAAATTGTAATATTAATATGTCCATATTTAGAGACAATAATGAAATTAACCAATAAACCGACTACTAAGAAAACTAAAATATATTTTAATCGTTTTGATAGTTTCTTTTAGTTAATTATCGAAAACTGTAAATGAGTATTATTAGTTTATAGTATTTTTAGCACATTAATGCATTGTTGTATAACTCTATCAAATTTTAGTATGTACATATATATATACATTTTGACAGTTAAGAAATCGTTTAAAGTATTCCATAGCAGGTGTTAATCGATTTTGTTAATAAAAAATCTATGTAACATAATTAATTACAGTACACATGACATCCGAAACAGTTGACCTGATCTTTTGACTCTTAATTAATCGATAACAGATGGGCCCTTGTTAGTCTCTGAATCGATATTTAATTGATATCGATATAATATCATCGATAACCCGAGGACCAAACACAATGACCTCCCTCCGAGCCACTAGCTTTCTATAAAAGCGTAATCACCCATTGTTCAAAAATATGCAATTAATACGTCGGCAAAGAATAAAGACATCAATTACTTTTGATTTTATGGCGACTTTGTATGAGATTAAATCGCGGATTATTTTTTTTTTTTTCGCAAATATTCTAATGACTTGTATTTGTATAAATAAATATTGAGACAACGCAGACATTCTTATTTCAAAAAACATTACTTCGATATAAAACTTAAACATACATCCATACTAATATTATAAATGCGGAACTAGCTTCGTCTGTAACCTCTTCACGCTTAAACCGTTGGTGGAGTCCCGGAGAAGGAGGGTATGTGTAATCGGGAGTTTTATAAATTTCGCGTGGTAAAGTCGCAGGCTCAGCTAGTTGTATAAAGCGGATAATACAATAGAGCACAGTGCTTTATTGTTTTACCCGCGTCTAATGTTAAGAACAAGCATATAAAAATCTCGAATTTCTAAGCTTGCGACAATGCAAATTCTATGCATCTCATCTACGTTGATTATTGGTATCTATAATATTCCTTACATTTATTATTTAATTAAATATTTATTTGTAGGTACATACATGTCGATAATTGATAGCGTGGTTAAAACAAATGGTACCATGCTTATAAATGATTATTCAAATTCACCTGCAGAACGCAATTTGAATAAACCAGCTCAGAATTAAGTAAGTCACAGTAACTGGTATTTAGATTCAATATACGTCGACACATAGACTTATGTGTGTTATAAATAGCAAAATCTATTTCAATAAATATTGTTACATTCACACATTAACAGAATTTACGAATGGATCCGATAATTGCCTAACTGCTTTATAATACCCGCGGCGTTTGAACAATATTTCATTACAAATTGTTTATGGTCAGTGTTGGTATTTCATTCTTGCACTAGCGACCCGCCCTCGCTTCGCTTATATCTTAATGCTTGAATATTACTGAAATTAAATTGTGGAAAATGAAAATATATGTAAATCAGTTTGAGATTAGATATCAACATTGTATCTCCATGAAAGATTTTATAAATTTTATAGAAAATCTTTTTGTAATATTTCCTTTATTTTAACTGACCTCTAATTGGCACTTGGTGTTAACTTGATGTAACTTGCATATCAATCAACTGACCGCTATAAATATGGCAATAACTATAACTACGTTATATAATCGTAAATCGACTTTTAAGTAGTCTAATATGTTTCATTTCATTTTACCTACGAGGACTCTAAAAAATATGTTGAATACGCAATTATTTTTATTACTTTTAAGTGCATATATATTTGTTTTAAATAGTATTTTGTTTGAAGTCGGTTTTTCTCTTTGTTAAATTTTCTATAAATGTTTCGTCTAATTAGCCATGACAACTCCACTACCCTACTCCTTATTTCATACGTCAACGTGGTCTGTATAGATATTTAGATCTACATTTTTTATTTTATTTTTTAATAAAAAAAGCTTAACGCTTTAAACAACTGTAGTCTAATAAGTATAACATATATAACACACGATTCACATACGAATATCTTATTCTGAAAATATTATATATCTATGCTTGAGATAGTTGCTGCGTACTACTGTATATTGCGGTAAAATATGTTTGCTTTTATCTCCAGAGAGAAGCGATCGAAGTCATATGGAAATTAACAGATAAGGTAGACCTTGGCTTGTAAAAAAATTCTGTACGTTGATAATTTTGATAATTCTAAGATAATGTCACATTATTTCGTTATGTATATGTTAAATTTATTCAACGCTGTGTATTTTTAGTACTTTAATGTTAACTGTTTATGGTGATTCAAATCAGAATAAAAGTTTATGGTTTTAAAATATATAATGGATAATTGGATCAAAGAAATTATTTAACAAATGGTAATAAAGGACAAGAGTAGAAGGAAATAAAACAAATAAAAATGAAATAAATTTGAAACGAGCATGAACTCGTTAATTATGAAAAGTATTAAAAAATTGTAACACGTTATTTTGATATAGTATAAAATACTGTTTTGTATGTGTAGAGGCTAAGTTTTGTAGTTTTATTGAGTTTTTGTGTTACAGACTGAGATTGGAGAACAACTCGGAAACTATAAATTTGCATAATTGCGCCCATTCAACAAAAGCACGTCAAGTTATTCCATTGCCATTTCTATTCCGTATCTGATGATATGGAATAGAAATGGATGGATATGATCATCCATATATTCCATATATCATATCCGGTCATATCGGATTTGTGCTTCCATCGAAGTATAGGAATAAAAATAAGAGATAAACACACTTTTGTTTGCGTACTCTTCTCTACATAGTCTGCATAGTTCTTAATATTCTATTGAAAATAGGCGGACTGGGTTATATTAGTCAAAAGGAGGTAGGGTTCACAATTCCACTATTACTTAATTTCAAGTCAAGAATTCATTAGAGCGCGTGCATCTTAACCAATGTTTGCGGGTAAAAACCCAAACGACTGAATTTTTATGTGCTTGAATTGTGTTTATAATTCATCTTGTGAAAACCTCGTGAAAAGCCTAATTTCAACGAAATTATGTCACATGTTTTCCACCAACCCGCATTGGAGAACCTTGGCGAGGAGACCTTAGCCCAGCAGTGGGAAATTTATAGGCTCATACTACCAGTCCTTTGACATGCAATATTCTTATATTTCGTTTCGAAAATTTTATCAATTTATCAATGTCAAGTTGGAATAAACGTTGAAATACAAGATAATTGTAACATCGTTAATGTTTAAAAGTCAATATTTTATTTAAATAATAAAACTCATTAATTTTCTATAGATTTCACAATCCGGAATAATAGAAATGCATTAAAATATATTCGAAAGAGGACGAGTTACATAAATATAAAAATTGTAAAGCGTGCAGTGCATTGCAGTCCCGCTGGGTGATTGCTGGCTACGGGCGAGAAAATCGCTTGACATAGGATTACAATAATTTATTAAAATATATCACATTACTAGCGTTGATATAATTCAATGATTATAAAATATATATTAATACTGAAGAGTCGTAAGATTTTTGTGTTTGTATGTAGTTTATAATATCCGTCACTAATGTATTTCTTCCTGATTTTTGTTCTCAAAAAGTTCTTATGGCTTATACGGTTATAATCATGTTTATATTATAACAGATTCTTTATAAATAAGTTGCATCTGAGAGAAACCGTGGCGAGTGGCCAGTGTAGTACATAACTAAGATTGTAGTTTCGATTATCGGCGTTTCCTTTGTTTTATATCCAGTATATACTTGTAGTTGTGACAATAAACGTATGTGTTAGTGTAGGAAACACAGTATGGGTATCACGTATCAAAACAAAATACGATACGATCTATCTATACCTATATAATACTAAGCTTATAGTGAAGGTTGCACTGTTTCAATTTCAGGGAAAAGATCAAAACAAATCACTTAGAATATTATAAAAACTCATCTCAATATAATTTCAAATGTCACCTTCATTTCACGTATAACTAAAACATCGAGTCAGCTATCTTATGTAATTATAAATATTTAGTACATTGTAAATAAGTTTCTATCTTTTCCGACAACCCCTCGTTCCAGTAAAAACAAACATTGATAACTAACAGTATTCGTAACGAACGGCTCCAATCGATATTCACATTGAAATTTATTTACCTAAGACAGATGCATCACAGGCTGCGGGGTTTGAACTAGTTAGTTACTTGGAATTATGTTCCAGTGTTATCGCTGAACTGTTGCAATAAAATATAATTATTTACAAGAACCAATTGGTTGAAAGACCAGTGATTTGTAATACCGTGAACAGTTGTGAGAACAAGTGAAACGAAAGAGTTTCTCTTATAAGCAAGAGTCGTATTACTTGAGATATTTTTATCATTTTATTTCTCTATTCAGCAATACATTATTTTCTTACCTGAAGTTTCTGAAATGCTAACTCATTTGGCTTTAATATAAACGCTCATTGATTGGCTATTTCATCATCGGCTACTAACTACCAAAGAGCAGTGAATTTATACAAATAATTTATTTCGAATTCAATTTTATCAATGTTTCAAAAACTAGAAGTTAGTATATAAATCTATAACTGGATATAGAGATAACAAGGAAAATTCAAATAGAGTTGGTACTTTTATTTATGAAACACAAAAGTTTTCTTGGCTGTAAAAATAAATTACATATATAGAGATGTGTTTAGCACATAATAATATAAAGAACCTAATTATTTCCTTCATTCTATTATTTTTCTTTGTCATGTCTGTACCTAACTTAATCTCTTTAATAAACTATTTGTCATGTCTGAATCTAGCTTAGTCTACACAGCCGCTACGGCCTAAAAGGGTAATCTAGATCTTGTTTCAAAGTTAGAAAGTGTTTGGTTTACGGACGTAACTTATTGGCATACAATTGCAATTGATTCATTATAGGAAGATTTAGTGATTTTGATACTTTCGAAAATGTTAGACAATTTGAAACTTTTTAATAGGCATACTATAATAAATGTTCGTTTTTTAAATAGAAATGTTTGGTTAGTTTCATTCATTCATAAGAAATAACGAGCATAAATAGTAATTTGATTTAAAAAATCGTTAAATTAAATTCGTACTCAAAACTATCATTTTATCATTTAATTTGAAAAAGGAACAACGAATAAAATATATCATAAAAACGATAATGCACAATCCAACGCATCATTAGCGAAATTGCATAAAGTCATAAAAACTCGAACGAACCGGTGCAAATTCGAAAATATAAACAAAAAAGTATACCTGCCCTAGATAAAAGTTATCAATGGAAATGAATTGACATGTGGTTTTAAGAAAAGGTTCCGATAATGCGTCATAATTTACGACTGTGAATGGGCAGTTTTTATGTTTCTGCTTTTATGGGTCTCCTATCATTTATAATCAATTAAGAGACTTTTTTATTCGCATCATTTTTTTTAATTCCGAATACATATTTTTGTACAGTTTTACTTTTGTAAATCTAGTACCACATATTATCAAATAGTAATGTATTTCATAATAGGTCCTGTTTTTTTTCTAAAGCAATGTTTCTATTATGCAAAGAGTATTTACCACCTGATGGGCATTAATTTGTTTGTACAATATTATTTGTAAGGATCAAGTTATAACATTAGCAAAACTTAAAATAGTAATAAAGCGTAAGAAAATATTATCAATGATCTCGGAATCTCTTTCCAGGGGAACCGAAATAATCTGTTTCTAGATATATTTAAATTTCAATTATCCAGTTACAAATCTCTTTAAGTAAAGCATGAAATATAAGTAAGATAAGATACTAAAATATCATGTGAATGAAAAGAAAAAAAATATATATTTCTATTAAAGTTAATTAGTCTTCAAAACGGGAAAACATTCCCAGGAAAACATATATATATACAATGAATTACTCAATGTAGACATAAATATAATATAGTATATTTGTTAATGGAAACCTGTTATATTATCTTACTTTTTCTCATTTTCGATACCATATCAATATCATGGGAATAGGAAAGCTATGGGAGGCTGACCGTGACGCTCGCGTTACCATCACGAGGATATCGTGTGACAGATACCTACTTTAATTGGACAAGTGTGGGAATTTCGATTGGGATGAGCCGATTTCTCACACTCAACCAGTTCAACCTGAACTGTTGGCCTTTAGTAAGTTTTATAACTGTTCATAGAGTTCATATAGCACATTGAAGAATTAAAGAAATATCTTTAACAGGCCTTAAATCAAATTATGTGTCTATTATTATACTTATTAATTAAGCTGTACTGGGGAACTACTCTGTATTCGAGAATATACATAGTTATAATTAAGTCCAATAGATATCTTTGTATAAATCAGCTACAATTGAAACATATTGCTGGTTCACTTAATAATGACTTGCTAGAACAAGCCCTAAATGGGTCACAATTAGCATCGGCGCCACATAATGTTTTTCCTGCCTTCTCAGCCGATCTGATCATTAACCCAAATTTAATACCATTTGTGGAACAATATTGTTCCAACACAACCGACAATGTGTAAAACCAGATTCTTAATTTATTCAAAGTTATGCTAATTCGAGAAAGGACAGGACGTCCGTTTCGCTTGTTACATTACGAAATCGTTTCCCAAACGTTATGAGAAAAATGTAAAAAAATATCTCACGTTCGGAAATGTTATTTTATGAACGGAAATGTTAACGGACTAAAATAAGCATGAATAATATTAAGTATAATATTGTCTAACAGCGATATAATATATTCTAATAAGATTCAAATTAAGAATCGATGATTGAAATAAAAAATCATTATCTTGAATTAAAATTGCTACATATTGCTTAAAGCTTATATAGCGCCAATAAATTTCTCAATCGATACATTGTTATACATATACAATGATCATAAAAAACGAATTATATAAACGAGATCTCACGATTTACTTTCATCTTTATCCCCTTATATCGTTAATAGTAATTTATTTATCATCCACTATTCCACCATTAAATACAAAGTCGATTATTTAAAAAGAAAACATAATTAGATTTATGGCCATCCTATTGTAAATTGACGCAAATTTATTCAAATGTAGTCAGTTAATTGTGAAATGGGTGTTTATAATGTAACGATTTGATATTTGACGTGCCTCTATACATCAGGTGTGTCCGATGTCTGCATTAATCACGTCTGCAATTCTTACGAACAGTTTCACAACTAATACCTTCTGACAAGGGATTATACTATTAACCTTTTATTTGAAACGCGTAATGGTTGTCGAATTGTTTGAATAATTCAAACACGCTGCATTCGTTGATTGATTGTTGGTAATGCTTATAAAATTTGTCGTGACTGCTGGTTGATGGGTAATGGGAAAAAACTATGGTGATTTGTTTTTGGATATTAAAAGCATAGTTCAAACGGTAACACCCGAATGTGGGAGGTCAAATGCATTAGCCACCTAGCGGGACCGGAGCCATGTAAACCATATTTATCAAACTCGATTTATTAGTTTTGAGTGATCTACTAAGAAAGCCTGGGAACGGATTTTGGTAATCGAACTTCGCAGCGAATTTTAATGTCGCTAATTAAGATGACGTAGACGATAGCGTGGGAGATTATATTCGTTTTTTTTTCTTGTGTTATTAGCTAATGGAAAGGAAATTTAATTATTGGTTAAATTTAAAAAGCAAATCGATCACGAATTTGAGAAGACGAAATTGATAAGAATTTAATGACCTGTTCAACATAATTAAGGATTTATTTTTATTTAATTGATATTTTGCCGTATTTTTTTTCTAATTTGTCCAATTTTTTATCTGATACAAGAGTAACACGTAATATGAATGATAATTTATTTTTACCAATCAGCCTACAGTCGTTAAATATAAGTTGATGAATAATTGGGATCGCGTAAAACATGCACATGCAAAATAAGTAACAAATAAGAATTCATTTCCATTAGTGTGTATATTTTTTATAGTCTAAGTTGGCAGTCGAGTAAATATTCAGGTTGAGTGAGCCCGTGTAAGTCTAGGCACAATTGACAACTCTTTAGTACACATGGTTGGTGCCGAGCTGGCTCTTTAAGAAACGGTTAATATTTTTTACAAAATTAGTGGCTACACGCGATGATGAACTTCAGGTGACCCGATCGCAAAGTTATATTTTGTAAAAAAGCACATATTTGGCACACTATTGAAGAAATTCCTTCCACATGAATGCACAGTAATTCTTTTTCTAAATATAATATAATTGTAAAATGTATGTGTTATTCATATTAAATATCGTATTGTGAAATATGAGCATATGGGTAAGTTTTGCGGTGGCAATTCAATATGAAGTTACAGGATTGTGGGAAGGATGAGTAGCTTCTAGGTAAAGGTCTAGGTTACCAGTGACGGAAATAAGTTGGAAGTTACGAATAGCACTAAGAAAAGCGGACCTTGTGATATTTGTCATTTTTTTTTAATTAGTGTAAATAAAGTCTAATCAAACTAATTTTAAAAATGTTTATCGTAATTAAATTATTATTAATTGTATAATGATCACAGAAGATCCGAAAAATAATATAGCCGTAGAAATAACTGGCAATGTATTTAAAGAAAAAAAGATGATTCTGAGAACGATAGGTGATTTTATATATGTAAGTTTAAATAGTTTAGGTACTAAAAAATAATCAAAAAATATAAATACCTTTTTATAAATGCATTTTTCAATAAACTTTATAAGGGATTTTAGCTGCGTGTCGATGAATAGAGTTCTAAGTAAACGATGGTAAAAAGTATGAAATGTAAATTAAATATTAATATAAACCGTGATTCCTATTTTAAATATTTATTTAATAGACTCAAATGCAGAAATGTTAGCAATAAAATAGCATTTGTGCAGTAGTAAGTTGGATCGGTGTCTGTTCGTGACGGGCTCGCTCGTAAATATATTGTAGGTAATCGAACGCGCTCACTACCGGTAATGTGAATCCCTTGACATAAGAAAAGCCACGAAGCATATTTTTTTTAATAAATGTTCAAATGCCAAAATTATAAACTCGCCTTTGTAGCGACGTTTCAATACATCCTACATTTTTATTCAATTAATTAGACGATAGAATGCGGGCTCATCTCTATTTAAGGAAATAATACCAAAACTATAACAATACACAGTATATTACTAATAGATGAGTTGGCAAATTAAAGTAAGGAATTAGAACTTTGTCGTTGTAAAATTAATACGTTTAATTATGATTATCAATAAATATTTTTAGTTTACTGAGTGACTGTTTTTTTTGTTTACTGACTACTTTTTTATGAGTAGGTACTGGTGCTACCCACCTATTAATTAGTCCACTGCCAAATGTCAGTAGATTAATTGAAATAGCAATACTATGTATTGCTGTTTCAGTTTAATGGATAAGTTAGCTAGTAACCAAGGGCACAATCATTGTTAGAACTTCTTAAATTCCACGGTTTATGGCGAATTCGTGATGTATGGAATTTAATTTCTTGGCAGTGTTGATCACTTCCCATTAGGTCAATGATTCATTTGCTCTTTATCATCAAAAAGAATCAATAAAACATTAACTAAAGTATGCGTTAAAACCTAAAGCAAAAATCATATGGCAAGATACATGTATAATATCAATATTTCACATATGCTGTACTTGTATATGTATATATAGCTAAGCTTAATAATGTTCTTTGAACATTAAACCAATTTTGCAAGAATGCATTGTGATTACAAACCCAATAAATAAACATATACCAATTTAAAAATCGACTTATGTAGAAACGGTTTTGTATTAAAATGTAGTGCCATATAAAGATTTTAAGCATTGGGGCTTGCTTCTTTGAGACGTGTGAAAATAGGCGCTTTTTACTTTAAAAGGTTCTGAGCAAGATTCTGTATTCTTTAACATTCTTACACATTTGGTTGGACGGTAAAATTCTCTTGAAATTATTTATATTTTTGGAAGAATATTTTACAAATAAATTCGCTGTGTTTTAAAAAAGGACGACGTTTTGTTATCTTTGTAGGGAAACAAGCGGTTTTTCTTCAATTTACATATTTTCAAAATATCTCAACCAAAATATAATGTATACGCGCATCAACACTATATTTCTTTTTACTACTAAAACTGATTCTTAAATGTACAAACTTTACACATAAACCATAAACATTTAAATAAAAGTAAAGTCAATATTGCAGTAAAATTTTAAAATGAGACATAAAAATAACGTGTTTATATTTTTGAATATTGAACGAGTATGTGTGCATATGCTATAATACTCGTAGTACAGTCTACTCGATTACATTCACACCGTCATACTTATTCATAAAGAACGGATAACTTGCAAATAGGCTGAAACCTGTTAAGCGAGATCTGGTTTAAATGAGCTCACGAGCAAGACAAAGTGTAAGATGGGTTTTTTAACTAAATTGCAGTCGATATGTATGGAAATTGTATTGCTTTCCTTGCATTTTGTGTGGGACGTACACAACTATGTAAGTTACAGGCAATACACCATTGTACATAACCCTATATTGTTATATTGATAGTTTCAGGTACTCAAATCAACCAATCTTCCTAATATTAATTTCATGTTAGCCACAAGTACCTTTAAATGTTTTATATGCTGTTGTTAAAATTAAATATGATACTTGTTTAAATGTTTAATTAAGAATTCGTATATCTCATATGCTATTGTTGTTGTTGTTGTTGTTGTAATATCTCATATGAATTAATAATTTAAGATTAGATATTAATGATTTTTTTTACATAATATATAAATCATGAACAAGAAAAATTTTGCTATGTTGTAATTTCTATGAGTTTGCTTTTGACTACTGAAATAATAATAATTATTATTGATCGATTTAACATATATCGATTGTTTATGACATAACTTTTTTATGATTCAATATTTCTTATTAATATTTTATTGGATTATACTGGATGAACTTTGTATTAATTATATCCGAAATAATAAATATCACTGATATCATATTTTATTAAATCATTGATGATTCATATAATAATGATATCGGATATAAATATATTTGTGTGTCATTTATGTTATACGACATTTTATATAATCCGTAACCTTTTAATATCTAATGTAACTTAGCCTCCCACACTAAGAATGACTGACCGTAAACTTTAAAACGTTACGCGTAAACAAGATTTAATGTGCTTTAATATAACTTGCCTCACAGCTTTTGGCAAACTAGAGAAATTATATGAGATACAAGAAGACATTAGCTTTAATTAAGATGTCAATATGAAAGTGGCAATTTGAATCTTTAAAGATTTGTGAACGTGTGACTATCAGTAGAGTGATTTGATTTCCATACTGTTTAATTTTCAATAGATCATACCACGATCGCAGCTTTTTATTGAGACAAAATATTAGTTGTATTTGCATATACATAGTTGTTTTCTAAAGGTCTAGTTTAAATTAATTGAAAGTGAAAGAAAAATAGTAGTAAAAAAATATCACATCAAAGATCTCACTATTGTTCAGTTAAATTTAGTTGATTTATTGTATAGTTATTTATAGTACGTAAAATTTTAAGTCAATTACTTGAGTGAAATTCATATCGATTTCAGACGATTATGAAGTTCTATTTTAATAAATGTATAGTTTAACTTGGTTTTAGACTTGAAACATTGGACACTTCTCAATTTAAGTCAAGGGAAGTCGTATATTCTAAATGACTTGAAATAATGTGTTCAGCTAATGATTCATTAGTTCGCTTCCATCATAGCTTAACACTTAATGTCACCAAATTGTCGGCCTGTCTAAGGTTCTCACGTATTTTAATTTATTAGGCGAGTTCTGCAACTGCTCTCGCTATACAGGCTTCCTGTTTTGGTGGTTCGATATTATTTATATTTAAATTATAAAATGTAATATTTCTTTTTAACATTAAAAATGTAAAATTATTTGGAATTCGTTTATTAGCGTGTAGTATTTAATTAATAAATCGATTAATCTTTTGACGGGATTTACTTATTACTTAAAAAAAACTTTCACAAACGATTATATCACATACATATTATATATAGGTACACACTTATGCATTTATTCATTATATAAGTATGCATTCGTATCATTGTGTTTACAAGATTCGTCTACGTTTGTTAAAATTTATAATATTAAAAAACAAATTAATATGAAATGAGCATTATTAAAAAAATGCGTTAGGATCTAAATTAATAACACACGAGGCTGGTTGAAATTTATTCATGTGAATTAGTGAATTTAATTATATATTTTTATTTGAACAGGTTCTACTTTTGGTTCTTACGTAGATTTCTCACAGACTAATTAGTGTTTTTTATCATTATGTAAAATTATTAATAAGCTTAATTTGCTTTATCGGTGAGTGTAATAATATTATTTTTATATTTCTCGAAAGTATCTTTATCGTTAGGCATTACGACTTTAATTTAAATTCTTAGAAAAAACTTCTTTTTAAAGAAGTTTATTTTAAGTTTTTTAATAGTAAGTATAAAAATTTATGAGAACTATATTAATTTATAATTTACATTTAGTTGTCTTTGTAATATGTCACAATAGCACTTTCAGAAAGTTTACCGCAGCAAAACTTTATAACGTCATTCGAATTAGACTAACGAATGAGACCTCTTTTCAAGTCATCAAACCGTTTAATAGCTAAAATAAACTTTTTCAAAGCGACAGTATCTTTCTATCGGTGTTATTTGTTGACTTCCATTAATGTAGCGAGGTTATTTCTAATCAGAATCGGTAGCCTAATCGTTTGTTAATTTGTTAAATCTAAGCCTAAAAGCGCCGCTTTCGAGAATTGATTGCTTCATTTTCGTCAACTTGTTTATTTTATACGGCTATATATTTTTTTAAATAAACCATTTGTATTTAGCCGACGGTCGTTTACGATTCAGATAAAGATGTAGCCAAGAAGGTTTTGTTATTAGTCGCCACTTTCTTAATAAGGTATAGATAGATCCCTGGATTTTTAAATTATTGACAACATTGTTATGTAATGCTTGAGTAACCGCTTAATCAAATAGTTATATTAAAATAAGTAGGTTTGTTTTCATATAATTATTTGGTTCTTTTAATTTTCTCCTTAAAAGAGATTTTTACATGATATTAAATTACGATTCCGACTAAGATGAATTAACAAACTTGATCAAGTAATACCGCATTTTTTAAGGTATCCTCTAATAAGGCCCTATAAAAATCCTCTATAAAACCTAATATGTTACGCCTAATAATGCCGTATCGATTCCTCTTACAAACCTTTTAATGTAAGCTCATTTAAATAATTTGCTATTAATGACTTAAAAATTTAATAAGGTACGAAAACGCAAAACGTTTTTTTTATCGGCTATAAAGCCGACACAAAAATGCACAACGTTTTTAAAGTATACATAGAAATTCTAGGTGGAGATGTCTAATGTCACCCACCATTACCCCTTTGTAAAGACGTATTACAAGAACATAACTGCATAATTGACTTTGTTTTGTGGCATTTGCTTTACAAGAGAAACTTAAGTACGTAGTTAGACACAAACTCATTTGAGTCGTTCCAATTTGTTGCTTATATTACACGTTAACACAAAATAATAATTTATTTATTCATTAGGTGATATATAATATAAAAAATATGACTTCACTTAGCCTCAAGATATACTTAATGTACATATGTATGGACGAGTTCTCTAGATTTGCTTATTAATAAGCCCGACAAAGAATCTGTATCGGCTAACGGTACAGCCCGGAATGCTAATATGTTCTGTACTAAGCAATACACATTTATCTCCTCTAAAACATAGGTAACTGGTGCGTGGTTTAATTCGATAGATAATCTTTATGTACTCTCTTAATTATATCCGACTCGTTATGAATTGGAATTGATTGCCAGTGATTAATTCTCGGTCGATGAAAAAAGGTTCGCTACAAGGTACGCATCTGAGACAGCAATTGTTAACAGTTTACAACATTGGTGGAATTGCTATTTGACTAGCGACCCGCCCCGGATTCGCATGGGTACTTGTAATGTATCGTTATAGTATGAACAAATTACTTAAAATCATTTTAAATTGTAGCCTATGTATTATTCTGATTTATAACCTACGTATATTACTGTAAAATTTAAACCAAATCCGTTCAGTAGTTTTTTCGTGAAATAATAACCAACATACGTCCATCCTCACAAACATTCGCATTTATAATATTAGTAGGAATATGTAATGTAAAACTTTACAAGTTAATTAAAACTAGAAGAGAAAGTCCAAAATAATGTTGTATTTTTTATGGCACAAGCATTTTTTTGTTTGTCTCTTTAAAACCATTGTCAAGCTGATTAAATAAGCTTATCAATGCATTTATTGTAAATTTATTTGGCAGTATACCTCATTTAAGATAACGGTAAGTTCGATAAGTTCACGATCTACTAATTACTCTTTAATAATTTTCGTAACAACACTTGTCGGAAACCAGTAATGCATGTGGAAGTGGGGAATATACTCGAGTCGCATAGCATAATTGATCAGACGTGGTGGATAAATTAGGCCTTTTTATATCATGTTCCAACGAGCTCTGAACTTGTTTTTTGTATTTATGCGCCGTGCAATAAAATTTTTAATTGAATTCCTCGGCACTATGGTTTGTAACTTTTAATATTTTATTTAAATTAAACTAATTGGTATATCTAAATGGTTCGTACATTGATAACATTCACAATATAAGTTATCTTTTATTATAAGATTATTATTTTAAATTTTATTGATCCACTTGTACTTTTTCTTTAAAACTATCCACCTTAATACTGTTTATATCGTGAAGTACATCCATACGTTGACAGGGCATTATTTATTTTCTTATTTCACATTATTTGCTAAAACGTGCAATATTCCGCAGAATGTTACTTAGATCGTGGATAGGATAAGTTCCTATTTTAAGCGGTTTAAATTTTATTTAAAGCAAAGCACTGGTGATATTGTAGCAATTTTATTAGAACAAGCATTTTGGGATTGTATTTTGTCCTTTCCCTATTTTAATGACCACAATATGGTGCTATAATCTTATTACACATACATATTATTATGTCTGCCTGTTTTAGTATTTTTATTTCAAAGGAGATGGACAACACGAAATAGTTTTTATAGTAATTGCGTCTATTGCTTAAAAGCAATTTATGATGTTTCCATTTAAATTAACATATTACACGACTATCATCTAACGCCTTTTTAATATGATGCAGTTATTATTATTCATTTTAAAACGGCACCTATGATTTGAAATGAAAGTTAGTTTAAAAGAACGGACATATTAACATTGCCTAAAGCGTTCGGACCATCAATGGAGTTAGGAGATAATAATAAGGCTTGTGTTAAGACTGTGACGAGAGATTAAATACTTTTTTATACGTGGCGAATTCACAGAAGCAACATATCGGTATTTTTCCTTATGCTTCAATGGTTTCTAATGAGGTTTTGATTAATAATATGACATATTATTAATAATGTAACCAAATAACATGTCCATTGCAGCTACTTCAATTTTCATTTTTAATATATATTTTCGATGGTAAGGTATGAAAGGTACATACTGTCTTTAATTTCGTATGTCTGAACACCAGATTACAGTGTGTATGGTGCTTTAGTTTTAATATGGATCCGTGATGTATCGGCTACTGAGGCGGTTTCAACCCACCAATTATGAAATAATTACAAAGCTTATGGGTTCGTAAGAGAAAGATTTAAGATGGCTGGATATGAATTGGGGAACAGTGGAAGCGTCAATAATATTTTTCTTTAGAAAAATATTAATTAACGCTTTAAGCTCTTCGTAATATAAAACATGATGAATAACAGAACTTGATTATAGAGTAATTTCCGCGCGATAGATATGATGATGATGTTCCCCAATTCAGCCACTGTGGCTAACCTAAAGTTAGAATAGCTACGCAGGACATATTAAAGTGCAGAAGCGTGTTCTTAAACACGGGAACGCTCTATTTTACTAAAATGGATATTACAGAGTGGATTTGAATTTGTATTGGGAGAGATAGTATATTAGCCACTTCTAGAAGTTATCCAGTCTGGATCGCCTACCGAAATGCAACTGTTTGAATCTTCGTCCTACGCCCCGCCCTGTTATTTTGCGCAATTATTACGTCGCTTTGGAATCTGGATGCGAAAAAAGCGATAGAATCCGACGGACCCTTGATTAAAATTGTGACGCGATGATTGCAGATTCCTCTAGATTATTGCGTTCTTTTTGACGTTGCCTTAGAATTTGGATTGCTTAAATGATACTGTACTAATTTTAAGTCTGGTTTTGGTACTCGAAAATTTTTGACCAATTAGCGTTAAAATTCTTACTTTAATTAGTGTTTTTTTCGTCCCTTTAACGTTTGATTGTTTAAGATTTATTTTCAAGTCGTTATCATTTTTAAATAATCATATTATAAAAGGACTTTTAAAACAGTAGTGTCCGCGAATATAATTTCGACCGTGATAGTGAATTCTAAGGTCGAGACTTTCTTGACGATATTACAAGACAAAAGCGTAAGTACAGCTGCTGTACCACCATATTTTTTTTAATTGTGATAGATCAATGGAGCTATAATTTGACATGGCGAGAGATCATGCGTGGAAACAAGACTTTTTCATGCAAGGGAGCGTAACACATAAACTTCTAAGCACAGCTGAATGTGGAAACTAGCTACAAGGTAGTCATGGAGTAGAATAAAAAAACGCAAAGTACTTTATGCCATCGCTTAGAATTCCGAAAATACTAATTTGTAAACAAAAAAGTCGATCACGATTCGATCACGAGCGGAATGGTATTCAGAGACAAACAATAAATAATCCAATTTTACGCTTTATGAAGCGTCGAAAATGATACAAAGCGCAGTGGGACGCGTGAGTTTGAAACACTTTCATTGGTAACTGGTGTATGCACTCAACGCTTTTAAAAAACTAACGATTACTATAATCGTTGAGTTTTCTTATTTAATTAACAATCATAAATTTATGGTCAACTTTACACATTAGAATTCAGTATAATTACGTTTTAGATAAGTCAGAGAATATTATATAAAATTATTGATATACAATTTCAAGTACTCTTCGTTTTCGATGATATTGGCTGACGACAAATAACCTATATTTTTGAGTGGATGATCACCGTGGGACATATGCTTCTCTGTAGGTGCGCCAAAGCTTTCGGTTTTCCATCTTGTGGATCCAGACAGGTCCCGCCACCTCCATATCAAAATATACTTTATTCATATACTGTTGTATCACCAATTTACATAATTATATTCCCAGCTCGGAATGTACATTCTTAAAAAAAAAATTTCTAACACAAAGTTATGATAAACATAACATATCTCGTGTTGAGTAGATTTTTAATAAGTTTTTTTTTTTTAAATTATAAATAATTGTATGTGTTTTTTTATTAAATCATTCATTACCGAGACATATTTTTTGCAAATTGAAAAACTATTCTAACCAGATCAATTGTGTCAGATAGTTTATTGACATTAAATGCCATTTTGTTTTCAAAGAAAAAAAAAACCTTGTATAAAAAAATGTAATTGTACCTATTGGTAGTTTATACTATAAATTATTTTTTAATGAAGTCAGTTAATGTGTAATCTTTTAACTCAATTACACGGTCTGGCACCCACCCCAACACGTGGTATATCAGACCGTAACAATACCGAAAGACGGTAAAGCACGTGTTCTTTTAAGTTAGTGAAACAACACACGAACTTAATTCCAGTTAATGTACTAAAAACATACATCTTGTCCTCTAAACATACAAAAGGCTATTTAGAGAGTCATTTGTACTGGATTAGATACGGCCCTCAATAAATGTGTATTAAAAAAAAAAGTCAATAGCTTTTAATTTATAATAAATAAATCCAGAAACAAAAAGTACAATAAAACAGTAATATGAAAAAAACAATAAAATAATACATAAACTAATCACGTTTCCACTGATATCTATTACAAATTAGAAGCAGGAAGTAATAAAGACTAGAATAGTTATTGAAAGAAAGGTTAAAAATAACTTGTAATATTAACATTATCATAAATTAGTTAACAATATACATATAAAGCCATAGTGAAAAAACAAAAGTTCATATTCGATCACGCTATGACACGGTCTGTCACGCACGAAGCACGTGGCATAATAGACCGTGACATATCCTGTTCTGATCAGTAAAGTACTTGACATTGATAATAATGATAATTGAATAAACATGTCTCAAATAGTTTGCACTTAATTGGTTTATAAAAAAAAAGGTAAATGCTACTATAATTTACGATTATTCACTCTTGACGAAATTGAATTCGTTATAATTACACTTTAATGTTAATTACTTCCTTGCGGTTTTGCTGCCTAGGTATTATTGAGATTTGTACAAAGTTTGGGTAAATAAGTTACACCTTGTCTTCCTAGTCGTGTCGGATTGCCATCCCATCGGATTTAAAGAGTGAGGGAATCGAAAGTATAACTATATTATCCCTCATGTTTAAACCTTACTCTGGTTTAAATAATTCAGCATCCAGTGAGATGCCATCGCATCAGTATTATTAAGTATCCTTTTTATACTGTCATGTTCAGCTTAAATCTGACTTACACTTCTAAAACTTATCTTCTATTTTAATCATGACAAAACCCAAATAAACTACAAAATAACTCGTTAAACGTGTCGTAAAATATACTTGACACTGCGGCAAATAGTGAACAATACTTTAATACCATATTTTATCCTTTCAACGTTAAACAGGCAATTGGCGATTTATCATGTAAGCGTAAGCGTGTTACGTTGACACGGTAATTGCGTGCAATACCGACCGTGACGGGTACAGCACGCGTCACGGCTCAGTGTATCACGTGCTTTATTTACCATGCGGTTCACTATGGGGTAGGTGTCAGAGCATGAAATCGCTTACAAGATATTAACCAGATACCAATCTAATTACTAAGTTTTAAACCAGAGGGTTGACTAAATGATAGTCTAGGTACGTTTATTGGCAAAATCTAAAAATATCGTAGAAAGATTATTTACTTGCCCATATAAAACAGTATTCAAAGACTTAATTAATTTCCATTATAAAAATGGCATTAATTAAAAAAAGTTAATTTCTATATGGTTTATTTACATAGTTTACGTATATTTCACCATGGATAAAATTGGTATAATTTTAACTCAGCAAGTTAACCCGTCTTACAATCAATGACCTAAATACAGCGTTGTTACAAGTCAGATTGACATATCACAGAATTCTTTAAGACATATGCAAATTACCTCACTGTGTTTCTTTCGCCTTTATTATATTATGTATACAAGATGAAAGGTATGTATTATTTAAAATAAAGGTAAATCTATAATTTTCAAATGATCGATGGTAATTGTAGGCATTCCATAATATGAATTTAATCCAGTTACCCGTGCTACTTGTCAGTTACGTCCGCGTGTATGTTATTTATACTCTATTATTTATTTCCAATCCTAACGCACAGCTGACAATTGGTACAATCGTAAAACTCGGGTTCCGTATGAAATGAGGTGCAATTTGGATCATGACTATGCCACTTGAAGCATACGCCCTCAAGTCATATTGTTTGAGTTACAAGCGAACGCATATATTGAAACAGTTATTTGTCTAGTATTTGAAACATATTATTTTCATAAATCTCGAAATGAATATCAAAGAAATTTATATTAAATATAAATAATTGTAGAAAAAATATATAATAATCTCGATTGAAATTGAAATGAAAAAGAACTCAAAATTGTTTTTACTTAAATAACTTAAAAGTTAAAGTATAATTAATACTTAATATTCAATATCTAAAATTGTCTGAAAACTTATGGATTTAAGTTCTTTTGAATGAAAATTTAACTGCCCTTGGACAGTTGTTGTAGTTTCTATCTTAACTCGGCTTCCGTACTTGTATTGCATTAACCTCCTGTTATTACGCCTCACCTGCGGGCTTCACGACTTACAATCTTTGAACATTTGTAAAGACACGTGCTGGTTTGGATACAAACGTCTCCAGAAATAAACTTATAATATTTTTAAGAGTTACACTTATTTTACTGCTATTAAAATTTTTGCCGGAAATATATACAAAATGGGTACTAAAGAAATGACGACAGATGGGTGCATAAAAAGAGGTTTTATATAGCAATTTTCTGCTTTTTAAATTTTTATTATTATTTTAGCCAGTTGCCAATGTAATGCATATCTTATCACGACACGATACAAAAATACCTTCTGCCGTTATACGTACTAACATTACACGTTATATAACGTTTAAAAATATATTTACGACATTTTATTAGTTAAATTCTTTTCTTTTAACATAATATATTTATACTCTCTGTTTTTCGTGGCTTCACCAGCTCAATCTCAACGCGTATCCAGCTAAAATGTTCGAGTGTTATTGATGCTTACCCGCGGCCTTCACGATTCACAATCACTGAACATTTGTAAGAGCACGCGTTGCTTTGGACCCTTGGTGTGTTTCTTAGGAATGATTTATTTACACCTACGCCTACATATGGACCTACTTATAATGTAATGTTTATACATTAAACGATTTATGATGCGTAATTGTATCAGTTTAAATGTAGACGGGACAGACTAATCACGGACATGGATGGATGTATAAGAAGATAAACGAATTAAAGTTGAATAAAATGTTTATATAAAGAGGAGACTTCAAGAATTAAACATATGACTAATCAGAGTCTATACCTACATCTCGACTTATAGGTACACTATAGTTTTCTAGTCATTTTGGACTTTGTAATTAACTAACTTGAAATATTAGAGACATGCGCCATTTGTACTTGTAGTTCTTGGTTCAGAATGTATGTTAATTGATTAAGTAAATTTTGCTTACACTATAAATATTGAAATTAAATTGTTCATATATAACATATAACGCAGGTCCAGTATCTATATTTTTTTCGCTTAATTTCCGTTCAACTTGATCGTATATTCTAACGAGGCTACCCAGTATAAATTCTCGTGCATAATAACGCGTGCGGCCGACGCAATTTTGTAGATGTGAGTCAAATAATCGCCTTGGGCAACGCAATCACGGTGTTGGTCTCCATTGTTACGAAAATATAGTGCACGAACGATATAGCTTTAGAACTTTTTTATTTTTTGGAGCGTTTTTTTACGCGACTCACTGTAAAGCGAATTGGGAGAAACCGTGACGTTAGGAAAAGTGTAATGCTACCAATCGACCTTTCCCCTCTCTTTCTCTTTGTGTTATATATTTTTAATAATTTTATTTAAACTTATTTCATAATATAATATATAAAATATTTAATAGCGAAAGTGACGATGTTTGAACTCGGTGTCCTGCATCAACTTTTTTACTATAAATGTTTATTGATGCAATGAATGTTTAAAATTTTATTTTAAAGAGCTCTTCCTACTTTGTATTGTAGCTAATATTTTTTGAATAATATATTTTACTATAAATATATATTTAAGCTTTTTTTGGAGATAATTTTGTTAAATGATAACATACTATGTTTAAGATACTTTTACCAGTAAAAGTTCAATTAGAGTTAAACTATATCTATATTTAATTTACATAATGTCAAAAACTTTATAAAATATATATGATTGTTAATTTTTTAATCGAAAACCCAAAAGCAACGGTTACGTTTTTTTATATGTATAATGGAAACAAACAGCACCTAAGTTTAACCGATATCGCATGCAGAGATGTCAGTAATGCAAGCCCGAGGCGGACAATCATTTTGGCTTCTGTTTAAAAACGCAATCACGATATTAATGTTTTAGTTACGTGTACATGCACCCATATAATTTACCTTCAACATTACGACATAATTATACTATGAAATTTCGTATGTCTAACTGTCGCTAATTTTTAAATTCCTTTGATATGAATATTTCAACAAAATGTCGACGGATACTTCTCAGCTCTAGCATTAGTTACGGATACTAGCTGTAGTGCCAGCTCATATAAAAGCCAGGGTCATAAAACATGAAACCTGAATTAACCCTGAAATCATAGAACGTGATTAAACAATTAATAATCTTGGCCTGTTAGAATATGTAGCCGCTAATCTTGGATCATTTAAATACTAGTGACCTAATAATTGTTTAATGGTTCTTTCATATTTTTTATTCGAAACACGTGTTCATTACTCATAATTGTATATGCATCTAGTTGTATTCCAGCAATTAAGAGTAATATTTAACATTTGTTACGGTTAAATCTTATGCTATTACGATACTAACTGGCAGTTGACCGGTTTTTAAGAACACACGCAACAAAACGCCAGTGGCGCGCTTCTTGTATTCAAAAAACGTTTAAACAACATCGAAACGTTATTTATATTTAATTAATTTTGCAAATATTTATTGTAAGGAAATATATTAAGCCTGTCTTTTTGTTCATATATAAATATTCGCTTTAATGGATTCCAAATTATATATTGTATGAATCTGTGTCTCGAAAATGATTAGTTATGACGGCGCAATTTTGAAATGGCGGCAAGTCTTTCAATTAATTTAATTATTTTTAAGTTATTAAGTATTATCCTTAATCAAATGTAATATCTAAACTTTGCTATTTTCTATAATAGGTTTATCTTTATACGGTATAAAACAAAGTCGCTTTCTGTACGCTTAGATCTTATAAACTACGCAACGGATTTCGGGGCTGTTTTTAATCAATAAATAGAGTGATTCAAGAGGAAGGTTTATATGTGAAATACACGAATATTATAAGAGAGATAATAAAATTACAGGAATTTTTCTTTTTATATTTGTTCTTCAATCTAAAAGTTGCATAAAGGCTATTGTACCCACGCGAAGTCGCGTCGGGTAGCTAGTAATTCTATATAAACACGAACAGGTTGAATCGGTCGTGATGGCTAGGGGTCGCTATAGCTCTGCGAATGTTACTGAGAAGCAGACACGAGTGATCTTCGCTTCTTGTGAAACATTTGAGCTAATGATGATAACTACGTTGAAAATAATATATACAGACTACGTGAGATATTACGAAACGGCTTATTCATTTCTAGTTAAAAATTAACGAAACCGTTTTAAGGTAAAATTATATAATTTAGCTTGGTTCACACATGCCATGTTAGGATAAATTTCTTAATAATGCACAACTGAATAATAATCATTAGGTTACAACTTTAATAACATAATTTTTCCTGAGATATTGGAAGCGAGCGCCTGGGATACGGCAGATATGAATAAAGCTGTAGAAAAAGTACCGAATATTGTCCCCGATTTTGTTGCTCAAACTGCAATATGTGTGCAAACCTATTTTAGAGCTTAGTTTTTAGAGGGCTTGCCAATACCTGATACTTCCTATACATGAGCTACGGCGCTCAAGCGAGATACATATTTTATTATAAATTAAAACCATAACAAGAAAACTAAAGTTTCAGAAAAAGGTGGTACAAGAAAAGGGTCACTGTCAGGAAAAGATGTGAGTAAAAAAAAATACAAACGTAAACCTAGCTCCTACTCACAGACTGATTGAAGAAGAGACAGTTTGCCCTTTGTGCGCTGAATGTCACGAAGAAGATAGGTTACAGTGCGGAAACTGTCACATTTGGGTCCATGAGGCTTGTGCGACTATATCGGAGCTATCCAATCAATACATTTGCGATTTTTGTATTGTCTAAATGGTGACATTCTTACTGGCCGGTACTGAAGGTCAACTTTCTGAATTGCAATAATAAAGCTGAATATTTCTAAAATAGTTGGTTGTTTGTTATTTTTATTAATAGTACAATAATTCTTGTAAATATATCAGGAGGTATTGAACACATAATCTTAAGTATTTTGATTTTTTGTAGATAAACCTTAAGGTGACGGTACTGTAGGACTCTCTCTCCCCTATATGTACGAATAAATATTAAATCTACGAGAAAAGTGAAAGTTTTTACGATTGGCACACCTTACCAACGCCTTGGGGAATTGAAACGGAATTTGACACAAATGAATAGAATAAGCTGTTTTTTATTAACCCTCGTTCAAACCGTTCAAAGCGCGAAATTCCCAACAAAAGGGTATATTTATTAATATTTAATGAAATCATTATAACGATTAAAGAAAAAAATACAATAAAAAATAAACAATGATACGACTTAAGACTATGAACAATAACCGGAAAATAAAAATAAAAAAACATATTTTAAATTCAATGAAAATTTGTTTATTAAATACTGGCATGCGATGTTGTCTCTTTGGATTTTTCGAAAGCAATTATCCGTTAAAACTCCAATCACGACGCCACCGTCTCGTGTACTACCGGTATAGCAGAAACCTTCACGCACGTGCCAACGTAAATTGCACAAAGTTTTAACTTAATTGGATGAACGATACACAAACTAATAAACGCTTGTATTTAAAAATTATATGACTAATTCATAAATAGCTTATGTCGATTACTTTATTTTTATATAACTTTTTTGAGTTGTGCTGCAAAAAGGTTTATTCAAAAGTATAACACCTCGCCTCATTGCATCCACTTTTGACAGGAGGACTGGTTAGTTTTTAGTCCTGAGGATCAAAATTGCGATTCAACGGGGTAATGCTGCTAGCATTCTTACCACCAATTATGATACACGGTTATAATTTATATAGTAACTATTTTTAAATCATATTTATATACATCTAGGCACTTAATGTTAATAAATAATGTTG
This sequence comes from Vanessa cardui, assembly GCF_905220365.1. Classification (NCBI taxonomy): domain Eukaryota; kingdom Metazoa; phylum Arthropoda; class Insecta; order Lepidoptera; family Nymphalidae; genus Vanessa; species Vanessa cardui. The sequence continues at coordinate 9,064,366 of NC_061130.1, read as the reverse complement.
TTATTTATATCATCTCATAATTTAGTCACATTTAATTTTAAACCAAAATCTCATATCTGATATATAGTTTATTTTATATGGTGTTTAGTTGCCACGGTACAATATTAGTATAAATTTGCATTTTTATTAGGCTTAATGTTGGAAGCTGTAAAAGATTATGTCTATATTAGCATCTGAATTACTTTCGAATTGAATATTTATCAAATTTGATGTCCAACGATAAACGTTATTTCTTTGTTTTACAATTTGATAAATTCGTTGCCACCGAATAATAAATCAATGCTAGTTTTAAATATATATTTACTTAAAAATAAATAAACGATTATAATATTATGTTCCAAAGTATATATAAAAAATTAATTTGTGAAGATTTGTTGGTTGTCTAAATGTGTGAAAACTTTGTGGGTTTAATTTAAAATCTGTAGATGTATTATATAAAAGAAACTCATAATTCACTGCAGGAAACGAATGTGAAATATAATTGTGATATGCGACATCGCCAATATTAACTATAAAATGTATAATATACATGTCTCAAAATGGCGTATCCCCCAAAATTAATTGTCAAAATTTCATGAGTGAGGCATGAAGTAAATCCTTACACAATCGCAGTGCTGTTCGAATACGATACAATGGTTATTTAAACAGAAACAGTAAGTATGAAAAAGGTAACAAATAAAAAATATAACCGAATTGAAAACCTCCTGTTTTACAAACGTATTAAAAAAAACTCACAACAATTTTCGATATTCCCGTATTAATATATAGATTGCATACACGATTATTTCCAACTTACGTTATGATCACGATATTACCAATTAAATTGCGGCAACATCAGAAGCTTCTTTAAGCGTTCACAAGAACCGAAGTGTTAAGATTTGATAAGCTGTATAAAATAGTTGAAAAACGTTCATAAAAGTGATAAAAATTATACAAACTGCTGTGAAGAGATGATAAAATTAATTTTAATCTAATTAGGGAAATATTGGTTTTTAATCATTTAACATTATATTCAGGTGTTTAACCTTTAGTAATGGAATGGTAAACTAGTAGCTAGATAATATTTACGATGTTGATAATTTTGTATTTAAACTGATTGCGGCTCAGCCTCGTAGAGTAATGTTTATCTGTTTAGAGTGTGAACGTTTAATTATAAAAATAAGATATTAGCTTATTATAATTTATTAATTAATTGATATTTTAGGGTATTGAATATTATTTTGGTTATTAAAGTTATTTATATTGTATTTATTTGTTACAGGTACGTCATCGATTTGGTTTGTTTGACGAAGTTTGCACGTCAGGAGGGGTTCAGGTTCGACACTGTAATTGGGTTCGATTTTTGCGAGTTTCGGAAAATTATGGACCTCAAGTAAGTGTATTGTTAAGATTATCTTGTATTTACGTCAATTACTATTTATATCGTAATATACATACTAGTATGACAGACCAGTATACATATATAGAAATCTATAGATTAAATTTGTATGTGATTATATTGTGTGCCGTGGATTGAATTCTGGTGTTATCGAGCGTTGTTATTTCGAATCTAAAATTTTTCACATGCATACATTACTGATTCGACTCATACTCGAAGATGTCAAAAAAACGTCATAATGATATATAAACCTACCATGATGGTAGGTAAATGAATTGGATCAGTCTGATTAAATACAACTAACACCATCGTGTCTTTCACACAGGTTAACCTAGTCTGTACTAAAGTCAAAGGCGAGCCCGTCTACGAAGCTGTGAAACCTGTCTCAGCTCACACGGAGCTGGTGGTTTACTTCCTTCCTGAAAGACCCGAAGAGCTGTTTTTTGTTAGAATGAGAAATAATTTGTATCGACAAACGATGGACTCCATCTTAGAAGGTACCATATCTCACTTTATTTACGCTTATAGTGATTAAAGATGATCCGCAACAGTTAAAAAATACTTATTTCCGTTTAAATTTAAACTAAAATTCCTCTTGTTCAAGCGTAGTGGCTTAACCTTAAATCAAAGGAGTTGTTGACTTGGCATCTTATATACAAAATACATATGTGCGCTAATTGCTTACCTATCTCGTGTGTTTGTTACAGTAACATTATATTCATCATTCATTAATTCGACCAATTCTTCAATAAGATAATCAAATTGTAATAATATATCTTTCTATTTTTTATCGATTTGTACATTTAAATTATTTATTTATTTATCAAATGGAAAGCACATTTTTGTTTACTAGATTAAATAGATGATAAAAAGCCAATTATTTCGCTATGAATGGCAATTATTTCTCACCGAGCGTATGTAATACGAACATGAAAATACCCAATAGGTACTATTACAAAAACATATCCAGTACGTACTTCTGAATTTAACATAACGTCATTATAGTCGTCGAAATTGGTGAAAGTAGTACAGCGTACATATGTTAAGATTTTACGATCGCTTAATATAATCGCAACGCGTCGTAATAGCGGTAGACGATGCATGAAATCGGACTAAATTGATACACTTAGAATTTTATATAAATATTATTACGTATGGTATGGAATTTTTATTTTAAGATTAATTTTCACGTATAAAAGTACTGACAATACATCAAATAAAAATTTAAGTAACAGTCTATAAATATTCTACAGCTGGGTAAATTGTTTTCTTCTGAGGTTACACACAGTAATTATTTTTCAAGCCTGCCCCCTTCACTAAATAGCTTATTCTATTTCATTTTTACATGGCTTTAAAAAAAAGTCTTGACTATATTTATATTAGTACTTTTGACGTTGAAATGAAATGCCATATTTAAGTGTATTTTCATTACTAGTAAATCGTTTACGCGATGATATTGATACATCAAGTAATAAATATGAAAACAATTCCTCGAAAATGGATTTTATTTAACTAACATTTCACAGTGTTAAATATAATTTACATTTACTAAATAAAATAAAAATATCTAAGAATGTACTTCATTCAATAAAATTATAAATGACCGACGCTCTTCTTTTTTTAAAATGACTAATATCGTTATTTTTATAATCTGTAAGAAATTTAAAATTCCTCCCTAATTATCTGTATTCATATACATACGCCGTCCTGTTCCAGTTGTATTATATGTTTACATATAAGTATAGATAATAATCTTTCGAGGATACTAATTAGTGGATTCGATTTAATATTCAGATTTTTATTAAGTGGCTGAGAGCTTATCGCGTTTGCAAGTTTTAGTTTTTTTTTGGCATGTTTTATTTAAATACGTTTTCAATTATTTCAATGTATTGCAAAGTCATTAAAAACCCATTAAAATAGCCGGCTGTTGACGGATACTTCACACATCTACATGTTGAAAAAATTGCAATATTTATCTTCTTATATAAGTATAAAATTGATAGAAAACCTGAATCTCCAACATTTTAAAAGCACATCAGTTTTATCTCATAATAAATCTAGTTTTTAAATTAAGATTCTATCTATCATGTAACCTAATAGATTAAACTTATTTGAATACTAAAATCGTTAAATATAACACACGTACTGAGACGTATCTTCATTCGGCGGCACATCAAAGAATTCTTTCGGTTCGGTAGTCGGAGAGTTTCGTGATTGCCTTTTTATCTTTCCAAGGCACTGATCAATGCGACATCTGTAAATGACTGTCGTTAGTTGCATTACCGATGTTTGGTAGCTAACGATTTGTTAACGTTATGTAAATTGTTATAAATTATTTATTGATAGAAGAATTTATTGAAATATGTTTATTGTTACTAAATTATGACATTTATTTTCTAAAGTATAAGTTTCAACATTTTTTTCTACAATTTAACGTAAGCGACTCAAAGTCTAATTTATATTATTAAAATAGGCCCTGAAAAGCACTTATAAATGGTCTTTTTAAAGTAATCTACTTATGGTAGAGCATATCTGGCTAGATACAGAAAGCCGACAAAAACCAGCATTCCCCCTTTTTATTAAACGAATTTAATTCAAATAAAATACGTCAAAATATAATCTTACATAGAAAATAAGGTATATTTTTTCACGTTTTTTGTCATTAATACTTTACAAATCGTGTAATCATTATAATATTTTTGTAACATTTGCTTTATAACACAAACAGTCCATGACAAATAACATAAAATTTACATGAAATACGCAAAATGTGCTTTCGAAATTGAAATTATTAACACTATTATAAACAGAGCTTAACTACACAGTTAAGTTATATATGAACCGATAACGAACGCGGCGCGTTTGTTTCACTAAAGAGATCCGATCGGAGACCGCATCGATAATTCCAATGCAGCTGTCGGCGGAAATGGCCTATATGTATATAAAAATATTGCTAATGTTAAGGTTGATTTCGTACGATACGATTGTTGTTAAAAATACAAAAGAATATATTTTCATTCTGCTCTTTCTACTAATAAATAGTTTATCTATCATCTTAAAATATTTATTTAGTAAATTCAAATTTTATTATATACAATTACGCTAACAAATAATAGTCGCTTAAACTGAAAATCGAAATAATTATGGTTATAATATAATGTATACAATTAATATTGGTTTCACTATTAAAGTAAACTAATAAAAAATCTGTTAGTACTAATATATATTTATCCAGTCTTATATCATATCGAAATAATATATGTACATTTTTCATAGCAAACCTATAAAATAAGAATTATACAAGGAATATCTTCACGCGTAAACCGCCTAAAGAGAAAAGAACAGTCCTGCCGACATCTGTTGATATTAAAACGATACAAGCCATAGATAGAAATATGGTACTCGGTTATTCCGTCTGAACAGTAATCAATTTGCACGTAATACTCGACCAGTCAGCGAAGATACTATCCATTTGACAGTAGTTCCATATATAGAATTCCATGCAAGCAATCACGAAAAATATTTCTATCAATGATAACAAATGACTATCAAATGATCTGCTGCTGCTTCTCGTTTGATATACTTCTCTAATTAATCCCTACCATCTAGAGAATTGTTTTAAAATTTATTACCTTCCATTGATTTTTTGCTCGAATAAATGATATATGATCGTCTTTCTTTGATTCTAATTAAGACATATATGGAACAAATATATAAACTGTAATAAACATAAATTGTGTAGACTCCCAGAACAACATTTTTACGGTTGTCAATAAATTGGTTCATTAAATTTTTCGCTTTGATTAGATCAAGTTATAATGGCGAAAATTTGAACGGCTTTAATCTTTGGTGTGATTCATCGGCTATGCACACTTATACTTTTAGACCATTTAATTTGATGAATTTCAAAATAAAATTTGTTAATTTAATATATTAATACTATTTTTTTAATGTACAATATTAAAAATTATTATATTTTTACAGATTCTCCATTAGACCTATCTACCTCCCTCCTTTCAAGAGTCCTTTTACCGATTTCTCCTCCTTCGGGTCCAGAAGACGAACACAAATCCATATCCGGTGATTCACTAACATCATCATCAGCCGGATCGTCAAATGAACTATTAGATATGACACCTAAAATCCAAAGAAGACCAACAAAGTCAGAGCGAGCTTTGTTACCATGTGAAGTTTGTGGGAAAGCTTTTGACAGGCCATCATTATTAAAACGGCATATGAGAACTCATACAGGTAAGACTATTCAGTCATTTTATATTAATTATCTAAGAACTGTGATTTGCTTGGTAAAAAAGTAATATATACCTTCTCATAGATTTTAATGTCGACTTTTACCACGTGTTTATTAACTTATATTAAATATCTATTTAAGCTACAAAACAGCTTAACAGCAAAATATCATTTAGGGTAAAATATAATCACTTATGTTTTTATGATTAATTGCCATTGCCATTGCCAATTTTTAATTCTAACTTATCCTCTTTAGGTGAAAAGCCACATGTGTGCATGGTATGTAACAAAGGCTTTAGTACATCAAGCAGTCTTAACACACATAGAAGAATACATTCAGGAGAGAAACCCCACCAGTGCCAGCATTGTGGGAAGAGGTTCACAGCCAGTTCAAATCTTTATTATCACCGGATGACTCATATAAAGGTAAGTCTGTCTGTCCCTCTCAAATTTATTTTCCACACAGTTTTAGAAAAATGTTTATATCATTTGTACTATATCTATGAACATTAGAAAAGTGGTTAATGGAACAGAAGCTGCTTATATAATAAGCATTGCTTGAGTCATATTTTTTATCACACCACTTAAGATGATGGTCAATATAAGTATTTCATGTAGGTAATCATTCTATCACAATCACGGAAACTTACATTCAACTAAACAATTGATTTGCGAAACTCCATAAAAACTTGTTATCCTTGTTGAGACAATAGCTGGTGTTATTACAGTTTTTCTATTGATAACTCACATATTTCTTACAAGTATATCCTTTTGCGTTATTGCCTCTAATTGTGTTTTTTCATCGTAAAGTATATACAATTGCACCTTGTTACCTAATTACGTGATTATGTCTATAAAGATTAATATCGACTTATATGAGGCACAATTTTCAGATTAAAAAGATTTCGCTATATTACGTTATCTTATGACGTTTGATTTATACTCGAAAAATAAAATAATTTGCTAAAGAATAAAAAGTTGTTATTATATATATTCACAGGAACTTAACATTAAATTAAAAAAATAAATACATTAATTATTATTTAAAATGTTATTAAAGTAATGTAACAAATTAATCGTTATTTTTATATACACATTTATTTTTTTATTGTCATTGTTCTGTATTTCACATAATATGATCTCAAAATTTATATGTAAAATAAACAATTAATTTTCTCATAAGTAATGGTAATTATATACAAAATCATCGTACGAGTCGGTAAAGGTTGATGCATATTACATGGTGATGTTACTGTGCTCACTTCCCATAACGCCCCTTGAGTTTTTACTTATTTAACTACGACCTCATGTGTCCACGACTTAAGAAAATCACACAACGTCGCACATCGCTTGTAGGGTTGCCGCATTATGATTTCTTTGTTAATAGCTTTAGATATTTCCTTAATTATTGCCTTTTCAATATCATTAGACAAAAATGAAAAAAAAAATAGAAATTTTCATAACAAATTTAAAGGAGATACCACGAAATTATATAAGATTGGCGTTACATAATTAATAATGCATGTATGACATGTATATTTAAGATTCAAAGAGACGACGATTTTATTTAAATTATTAAAAACTATCACATCACGTATTTGTGTTCTGCCCTCTTAAGATATCCAGCCCTAGTTCCTTAAGGTGCACCTGCGGTCACAGGTAGTTGCGAAGGCGGAGGGCCAATAAATTACCGGGTCAGGTCATCGTGGGAATTGTAGTGGGCAAGCACTGTGACGCATCAACAACTTGTGGATTTATGCGGGCGACTGGATCTATTGTTTCTAATAGCTCATAATGGGTTCAAATATGTCTACGACATACATATATTATTAATTAGTTGTATTTTTTTTTTAAGTTTGGTTATAAATCATTTCACAAAGAACTACAAAATTATATTTTATATCAAACAAATAAGTATTTTTTTTAAATAATTTAATTATTAATATATTGTTACAACATTTAAAGAATTGAGTTTAATTTTTTTTTTTGTTTGTTCGTTTTATTTCAATTAATAACGTCACGTTAAAGATATCCAAGTATTGAAAAAATACAATAAAAATGTACCAAAAGTCCGAAATAAATTCCCACGGATTCAAGGAACCGTGTCGTACAAGACGATATTGAAGACGTCGCGGCCAACAGACCGAGACTTCACACGCTCGTATGAGAACTTCACTATATAAGATGACCGGACTATGGTCTTCGTCACCCATCATGATTTAAAATATAATAGGTAATATTGGAAAAATTACAGGTCGCTAAGAGAGTTGCATACACGTGAACCATATCAAAAAAACGTCGTCCATCGAATTTGGGCTATGCTCCATATATAATAATATATGTATATAAAATAATTTTTAATTATTTTTATTATGTATAATTGTGTTTTGAATCTGTTTATCAAAAAAAAAATGTTGTGATCAGTTCATTTAATTTGGAAGCCATAAATATATTTTGCCTCCGTTCAATACTGGTCCATTATCTTTTTCAACTGATAAATCAGACATTCTCCCAAGAGGGATCTTTCAACTGTCACCGAGATCTTACAAGACAGTACCGGGTTAGTTAACTATTGACAGTACCAATAATAAAGCATCCACAATGAATGTGAATGATGAACAATGGGGTGTAGGCAGGACAGGACATATATATGTGATAGTTCATAGCCATTGTTTTTCCAAGGGAATTATTTGGTTCGAAAAGGATTTTAAAATTATTGGTTGCTTAGATGTTGCTTGAAACATATAATTTGATTTAATGATATCCTTGAAGTAAATGTATTCGATTCGTGCTAATTTTGAAATTCTAAAATTTTAAGGTTAGGATTTGTTATTTGCAAACAATTGCTTAGATACAGAATGTTGTGAATTTCAAGTCCGGACTATCAGTTTACTGCATCTTTGCATGTCGCCATAACTTGACACTTTTCACTCGTTAGAGGTTCGTTATTTGTTAGTTGTCTGCACGTCTGTCACTTTGGAACATCCGTTGTTGTAAGAGTTGGTCTCACAATATCTGTGATTTTGTACCACTCTCCAAATTTAGTCTATCTTATTTCCTTGTAAATTAGGCGAAACGTAACGACAGTATAACAATTTCTAAGCTATAATTAAAACCTCCCAAAACAAATAAACAACGATATATGAATAAGTAAAAAATATATTTTCTTTTTTATCGTATCATACTATACGAAACCTGTATTTTATGTACATAAAATAAACCTTAGTGTACATATTTCCATTAAGGAATTCTTCATCGTCAGCCGGCACCATATTGTTTTTATAATCTCCGTACACTGCTGTCTGCTGCACCTGCCTGTAAAGGGCTTAAAAGCAACCTTAACCGTATTGTTAATTATCTTTTAGTACGAACCTTTCGACGAAAATATAATTTAGGACAGAAAAATGTTTTATTTTGGGGTCATGATTATTATTGAAGACGCATCCTATGTTTTCAATTGTTTTTAATCGATATGTTTTCGTGTTACATTTTATTTTATTTCTCAAGAAAATTCTGGAGGCATATAATGTTAGATAATTTTTAAATCAAAATAGCTCAATATTTGTTGTTTAATTTTTTTTTAATTCATGTATAAAGAGTTGATGGTAAAACAGATGATTTAATCATCTACTAATAATTTCTAACCTCTGTTAACTGACAAATTATATAATTCCACAGACGTTTTCTTTTTAATTTACTCTCAATCAGCCCCAATTAAGATTGTGTAAACATTTTTTACGACTAACCGCACCATCAGAGCCACATTAAAACTACTATTGGCCATTACACGTAACGGATATTGATTATTTACGATATCGGTATCATTTTAAAGTATAAATAAATATCTATTTGAAGAAATCGACGACAAAATTAAGTAGACTGATCTACAACAGGAAGTCAATCAACGAATTTATTGACTTTCCAATTGATAGTCACCGACGCTTGTTACTGCCTCATTGTAACTTGTTTTTTAAACTATATTATACGGCACAGTTAGTATTTCAATTGCCTATAATATCTATTGAATATTTTATCGAACATTTGATTCGGTTTAACGATTGTACACCGTGTTAACGACTACGCATATATTAAAATGACATTATTTTTAGTTTGAGTCTTTTTCTCTGAAAAGATGTTTATCGTTGTCAATTACTTGTATTGTTCTATAAAGCATACGAATGTAATTAAAAATAGTAAATGTATAAATTCTACATTTGCGTTCCACAGTAACTAAAATATTTCGAACGAATTAAACATATATATTACATAAGAGCGAGAATTAAAAAAAAAAAACAATCTTATGATTGAAGTTTATGTGCGCAGTTTCTGAGTTCATGATTAGTTTGACGGCTTTAGTTGATCGTTCTTACATCGGAACGGATATAATTCTTGATTTTATCGCTATGGTGATTATAAACGACAAAAATTGACTACTTAAACTACATATCCAAATGAGTAGCGGTGTATAATGTTTTAGTTGGAATGAAGATATTAAAAATGGATGGTTTTTATTAATGAGCTTCCATGCATCATGTGGCTTATAAAGAGAAGAGCTGTTTCATTTATTTTTTCAGACATTACAAATATTTAGTAAAACTTCGTCGTTGTATAATTCGTTGTACATGTTTCGTATGTATTTTGTTTCTAATTTTAAATTAAGAATCGTATCTATCGTCATAATCTGTCCTTCCTGTCATAGTTCTCATTTTCAAATAGATTAGATTTCTTGCATGAACGTATTTAAAAAAAAGCAAATTTATAATTGCTTGAATTCATACGGTTTCCTCTAATAATATTTATTGATCAAAATCACCCTTTGTATTAACATTAACTTGTCTTTCTGCTCATTATATACGAGAGAAGCTGCAGGATGTAGGTTTTTTAAAGATATAGTTTATCCTTACTGTACAGGAAAATCATGATTCTTCGTTGAATTAAACATTAAAGTTAAAGCGAAAATTTAAGATATAAATGTTTGAACCTGCAGTCATATTCTGTAAGAACATTCTTCGTATCTCATTCAGGAAATGTTGAAAGGCAGTTTGATACGCTATTTTGATGCATGTATCCTTTACATACATAATTATTATAGTCAACGTCAGATACGACTTTCTTACATTTTACTATCATGTTTTTTTCAGAACAAGTCAACTGGAGTTATTTCGAATTACATGGGATCAAATTGCATTTTAAAGTATTACGAATATTTTATTCAAATATAGTAAGAGTTTGGTAATGTCTGAAGACCAACGTACACATCGAAGCATGAACGGATGATTCTTCAATATTTATAATTTGAAGTTATTAATTCAAAATTAAAACAATTATTGAGTAATTGTTTGTTCTTATAGTAAATTAACAATATATCTTGAACACCTGTAACCAGCTCATCAATACGATTGATTTACGAATAATAGCGATAGCGTGTTACCGACACTTAGAATTCATTTTTATCAGCTTTTGCGACGCAATATCATTTCTTATAAGATAAAGGTGTGACTTTCATTTATATGATTGTTATGGTTACAATACATGATATGTTACGCCAATAATTTTTTATTGTTAAAATATTACGTCAGTTTATGGAAAATTATTAAGGTATTGGCTTCAACCAGTAAGAATTTATATATTTGGAAACCACAATTTTTTTGCCAGGAGCAAAATTGTTATGATCTTGAATTCTTAATGTAATAAATATTATAAAAATATTATTATTTTATGACATTTATAATAAACGTCACACTCTTGTTATTGATAAGACTTGGAAGTAACGTGTATACAATACATATTATACATTATAGCAGATATCGCATGTTCACATTCACTATAATTATTAAAAGTATATACATACTACAATAACTCGAATAGATGACCGACTTAAATATTTTAATATACACAATTCATTCTTAAACTTTAGATCAGGATCGTAATCTTAAAAAATAAGATGTTTCACCTTATCGCTCAGACAATTGTCTGATATCCGTTTTATTTAGATTTAATTAAATACTATTGATGATAAAACAATGATCGATTAGCATTAATAATTTCCTTGTAACTTATAATTTAATTGATGAAGCTACGTAACAACTATTGTCACACTTATATGGCAATAACTAACTTACTCTGACTAACCTACACAGTTACAGAGCGTATGGGTTAATCAAGTTAATAATATAATAAAAAATAATGAAATTTTCGTTCTAGAAACTTTCAAAAGTCGGACCAATGTCGTTTGTCTTGCGCCTACTTTATCTCGTATAAGAGTATTTAAGAGTGTATACCGAAAGTCGTCGTGGCCGAAATCACTCAGACGGACATCATGATACTTATCAATATAGGAATAAATTTAATAACGATTACAATGTAGTACTGATACTATATCCTAAAATGATATAATCCATACCACATACAAATTGTATTGTTACAAAATAACATTATAATTTATAACAGTACTGATATTAGATTCATTTCCTTTGTATTGATAATCACTTAGATACCTACTTTTTTGAATCAAATTCAATTTAATTAGATTTATTTGTCTTACATTTTATTAACAAGTAATATATATAATACAATATTTTATAGATATTCCTTTTATAGAACACTAGTAGTCGCCCGCGGATTCGTACGCTTTCTAGGGTGTTTGTTGTCATATATTAGGCTAAATTACTACTCCTTTCTTGGAGTTCAAGTTTGCTGCATGCCAAATCTCATCAAAATCCGGCTCAGCAGTTTGGTCATGAAAGAGCGGTAGACAGAGTTACGTTCACATTTATAATATTAGTACAGATTAGTCTTTTCTTAACTTATTACTTGAATAATATTAAAATATGTTAAGAAAAATATTACATCAATCTAAGTCTGCAACTCTTTTTGTATTTCTTCTTGATAAGCCAGAAAATTAATATTTTCTTTCTAAATAAATATTATTAAGAGATCAAAAAATAAAAATCAAATAATCTAAAAGCAGATGATCGCCTTGACGTTATCAGTAGCGGCATGATGAAATGAATATTAATACACTCTGCTAAGTACATTTTCAAGTTTGTAGGCGTAAACATGACTCTTATACCCTCACATTTAGGTTCATATTCCTTTGAAAATTAACTGAATCGTTGTATTTCAGAGGTGTCACATCGGTAAAAGTGATTTACAATATTTTATGTCTTTCAATTTTGTATCATGTGTAGAAAACTAAAGATTTAAATTGGAATGCTTTTTAAGAATTGAGTATTTATCAATCGCTTCATGTCATTCAGTCAGTCAACTTTTTAAATTCCCGCATAAGATGGTATTATCTTTTGAATTTGATTTATAAGTTTCTTGTAGTGAATTTATTTTTAAATTAATGCAATCATATCATTTCACTTTCTGTATTAATGAAGAAATAACAACGATACGATCGTAAGGATTAAGGTCCTTCAATAAAATATTAAAGCTTTTAAGAAAACTTTAAAAAATCTACATTAAATTTTTATTAAAAATTATTAATCTGAATATATCATTAAATGACAAACCGACAACTATTCTCAAGCGTGTACTCATAAATATTATAAAACAATCAACCTAAACCAATAAAATTAATAATCAGACTCCGTTCATTTCCAATAGCTCTAATACGGGCCCAGATTGAATCACTACATCACACAATCAATCATTTTTTATCGTCCTTTGGCTGCTTGCGCTGATTAAATAATTTGAGCGATGTGACTTTGTGAAACGACTTATGAGGTTTAAACTTTGAGGTGTGTTCACACATAACGGATTCCATACACTTATATGATTTATAAAATTGAAATACTTAAACACATCGCAAATTTTTGAATCTATGATTTGTTTAGTGAGTTCGAGTTGAACTCGCTTAGCGACTAAAACTCATTATATTATTTAAAATTACAAGATAACATTTCGTTGATAAAAACAAAGCAAAGAAAACACGAAGAAAGCAAAAGAAATGCATATATAATCTCAAACATTAACCCCATAATGTGTTTCTGATGACGCCTTTTGGTGATTTCTGATTTCGTACACATAAAAGGTGTGCGAAACTGGATGAAAAGATAAAAACTAAATCACGCAAATGAAACATGTTAATGAACTTGCTAATATGGCACCAGCGTCTTAATTCTTATCCAGGTATGAATTTAAATTAATCTTATCATTCTCACATGCCCGCAATCGTGGTCTGATTGGAAAGGTGCGACAATTTTTATTTGTCTTATTTTAAACATAAAATGAACACTTCGATAAAAGAAAATGTTTGAGAGGATCGTTTGCCACTTTACCGATTATATTAATATTATCTCAATATATTTCATAAGAAATTCAATATTTTTGTGATTTAATGATTACTTAGTTATTTAAATATTATAATATATGAATTCTATATTTCCAAAGATACCGTATGTCACCAAGGTTTTGTGTAAAAATCTATTGGTAGTTGCAACTTACAATATAATCACTAGTGGCCGCATTAAAATTTTCTAGTCATAAACCTGTGCATCAGGCCCTTTGCATAGCTGGTCATAACACCGCTATCAGAAGATATATGAAGGTCCAATTAATATGCACCTTGTCTCGCATCGGATTTAGCCGACAGAAAATTGATTAATCGAACTCTCTATAATTGGGATATGGTAATTAATTAGAGAGTATTGTAGGTTCGGATAAGGGCCATACTATTTAATGAGACCTCTTTCGTGTTTATGTCCCTCTGGTAGAATTGCTGCAACAAATTTTACCAAATCGACTAACAAATTACATTCGTTAGCAGCTTTACAATAGTTCTATAAACATCATGATTACCTATTTTAATCAGCGCTAAAAATTCAATGAAGTCCTTAATTCCAAGAGACATCAAACTTATCTTCATTAGAAGGAGCAACATCCTGATTTCCGAGAATAAACTCTAACGAGCAATACCGAAACCTAATAGGTCCTGCACGCACGTTACGGGGATCAATTTATTTAGTTAAATTAAGCGAGGTGCATCGCATTTGCATTCAATTTCCATAACGCAGCGCAGGCGTATCAGTTGGCCATACGTCACTGTTCGGACGAGATACGGCCTCTGAATGGATCGTGATCGAACGAGCGATTTAGCTATCGAGTGGAACGATATTATATCGATTTCGTTTTGAATTTTAATGGATTTTAAGATTAAGGCTAATTTTAAGGTTTTGTTTTTCAATACCAGCTTCTTGATTAAATTTAATTGAAGTCAGATCGATTTTATTCTTACTTCTTAATTTGCCTTATCGTAATTAATATATATTTTAATCAACTTCGATAGTTCTTGCATCTGACATGATACTTGTAACACTGTGTAGAAGATAAAATCTGATTTAAAGTTTATTATTTATCAAAATAAATATAAGAGTAGATTCTTCTCGGTATGAATTTGACACGTATCGGTTTTTATCGTAACCACAAAAATGTATCGCCTGTTCATTATCCTTGCACGCATGAACCGACCAGTTTTTTTGTCTGCTCGTGATTTATCCAACGGAAATTGTCAGACAACTAATGGCTCTTTGTTTATTGATTTATATATTGCAATATTCGGTAGCGAGAAAGGTCGAAATAATATCAGATCTCATTTTTTTGCGGCTCTGATTGAGCCACTGGGGATTCGCTAACCCGACTTTAATAAAATATGGTTATAATCACCAATAAAAGTTCTTTACAACGGCTTTTTGATTTGGACCTTGTATAGTAATTATAGTTTTTTTACTGGGTGTGTTCGGTGGGCGGGCTAGCGAAAATTGAATGGGAGGGAGCAGTCCTAGCGTCAAAATTGGATTAGATATCGGATACAACTTGATTATGAATCTCATTAGATGTGGTCACAGGAAATAAGAAACCGTTATATTAAAATAGTTTGATAATTAGCAACAGATTCGAACACTGATTAATGTATAGTTTTTTTCAATTCCTGTAATGTAAGTTTGTCGATACAGAACAAGATATTCACCGATTGCTTTTAATACTGACACAATTTATTGTATGGTAAAATTTATTTCATCCAAATAAAAACTTCGTTCTCGGTGGGTTATTATATTTTAATTTTTACAATTAAGTTAATTTGAATCAATTATAACATTTATACCGGGGATAAGTCACTTAACTTTTTTTGGTGATATTTTATGTTCAGATCGATATTCATACCTGTTGTTTAGCCTAAAGAAATATTTTGATAATATACGTTTGCATCTTTCAAAATGATTCCATTCGTAAAAAATCAACAGTATAAAAACATACATAAAAAAGCTATGAATAAGAACGATGTAGGTCGTAAAAAAAGCAAATACTAAACTTCCTTTAAAATTACACGTTATGCTGACAACCATTTCGAAGTTATTCCATTAAAGCTACAAATGTGATGTGTAATGACGGCCAGTAGATAGTAGGGAGGCCAAAACGAAATGACGATATGGTTTATTCAATTACTCCGTACTGTTCGTGTGTTAAGCGACCAATTTTTACGGGTAATCACTAACATATTCACTAAAATATTCTACCAGACTATTTGGAGACATTATTATTAGACACAGCTTACCACGTAATGGTATTAAAATTGAGTTTAACTTTGTTAAATATTTCTTTTACTTTTTTGAATAGGCTATTTAGAAATATTTAAAGAATTGAATGCGGTAATGGGCTCATAAACATTTCCCGTCAATAATACAAGTTTATGATACTGCTGGATAAATTGATCAAGCAACGACTCGAAACAAGGCAAAGGTTTTCATTATAAATTCATTTGCACGCTCTTCGCTCGATGTGCACCGTCATGACTTTGATTATATTGGAGATGATGATGATTATTAGCCGTTTTATTGTCTTCCAACATTGATTTTATTTTCTTTTTCTGGTCATTACCTTCGGGAATGAGTCTTATGGCTGTACGTTTACAGCGGTGAATTGTATTTTATTTTTGGATTAAGCTCTTTGTGCCCTCGCAATAGGTTACCTTTAACATGTTTTAAACAAACCTTATTATGTTCAGCATTTATTACTTTTATAACATTTTTAATAGTGATATTATTATTTTACTGTTACAGACTTTTCTATTCTATTGTATATTAACATTCGTTCATTTACACATTCATATTTTCATCAAGTAAATGTGGATGGTTTCTATAACTTATGATAGCAATCATTGATTCGTGTTGATTATTACATAATTTGGCTGTTTACTTGGATCTTTAAATATTTGACTTCAGATTAATTAACTCCATTGTCGTGGAGCTTGTAGAGCTTCAAGTCCTGAATACTGGATTGGAATTCCTGTTTACAAAAATTGAAATATTATTATGTGTTTCTATTACTACTATATACAGACCTGGTACCATGGACCATGGACTACTTGAATAAACTTAAGTCTTAGTTTCCAAGGTTTTTGATACATTTGTGATATGAGAAATGCTTATTATTTCTTTTAGTATGTACTAATGTATATGTAAAGTGATGACCACCTACAATCACTTTAAAAATATACAAGCAAGTTGCACAGTTAATCTTTGGGAATGGAATCTGTGTCTGAAATGCGTTTAGAACAACATAAGTATAGTTTAAACATATCTAATTTGACTTTATCTTTCACAGGAGAAACCCCACAAATGCAGTCTCTGCTCCAAGTCGTTCCCAACTCCTGGGGACCTCAAGTCCCATATGTACGTACACAGCGGGTCCTGGCCTTACAAATGTCACATCTGTTCCAGAGGCTTTTCGAAGCACACCAATTTGAAGAATCATCTCTTCTTACACACTGGTAATTTACAAATAAATTAACAACTATATGAAATCCCACTAAATCATCAAAAAAGTTTTTAATATAATGTGAAGTCCTTTTTGTTACATATTTTAAATTCGAACGTTTTAATCATTTTTTTTAATTCTTTAATCTGGGAAGTTGGTTATGAATACGTAAACGTCACACTAATTTTTTTTTATTTTTTTTTTACAGCGAAGCATCAACGAAACAATACACGCGATGCTACTTGAACTTAACAACATAAAGCCACGTATTCAATCATATAAAATTATTTAAAGACTTAGAAATATAAAAAGTGTGATATTAGAGGTTAATTAGTTTTAAGTGTTAAATTATTCAGATAGTTTTATATTATTCTTCTTAAGGTTAATGTTTAATTTGACGCATAACATGGAAACCATTCGATGAAACATAATTATTAAAGTTTCCTCTATGTCACAACTTCTTGAAATTAAATTGACATATTACAACGATATTATGTCACAGGGGATTCTTAAAACTAAGTTCACTTAATTTTGCTCAAAACCAACGGTAAAATTAATAATAATTACAGATATCATAAGTTGAATGAAACTTAAATTTATATAAGTTTATATAATTTAAGTGTGTTCATAAAATTTTACTTTGTAAATAATTTCCCGCCTTCATAGATTTAATTTTATGTAAATAAAATTTAGATTTATTAAAAATACTACATAGAATTATGTAGATATATCTTACAAATAATGTAACTTTACGTATGTAATATGTATATTCTTATGTTACTCCGTCCAAAATACATTCAAAAGCGAATTATTAATTTATAAAATAAATATTTATATATTTAATTTTAAGTGCCTTTTAGAGTAAGCAATTAAATTTTTATACCTAACAATTAGTTTTATTATTTCTTTTTATCTTAAAATAAATCGTTCTTTTTTTTATTCACACAAATATTAATTTTATTATGATATTTCGGTAATAATATTTTTTTCAAACTTTTGAGTCGTTTTACAGGAATATATTAAATGTAAGTCTACCGTCAATTCAAAATTAAGATTATACAGAGAATCACCGACAAGGAACTCAGTCTTTCATATACCTACTAAAGTAACTGCTTGTGCATATCTGAGCATTCAAAAGCAAATATTGGGGTAAAGTATCAATAAGGTTCGATGTGGCAAAGATGTTGCTTTTATGATAATAATGGTGTGACGAAAGCGGTTATGTAAATACTATGTTGACTATTTACATATCCTACAATAAAATTATCAAAATACAAAACTTCAAACTTGCCATCTACATAATTTTAAACCTATGCCTTATTTGTTAATGATTTCTAACATTAGATTTCGATGCACTAATTTGTCGAGGAAGTACACTTTTTTTTAATCAAAGAAACGAATACGATGAGTTTTGATCCAAATGACGTAATCGGACACTTGGTTTTATTAAATGTCTTGACTTCGCGTTTTGTACAATGATTGTCACTAATTGCATTAAAATAATAAAAACAATATTTTGTTGTCATTGTAACGCAAGTGTAAGTATTTCTGCATCGCTAAATACTCCAGCATAATGACAGTGACCACGATATGATAGAAAATATAATATTATTATAGTAACCAAAATATTTATTTAAGTAAAGTAAGAGTCGAGATGGCCCAGTGGTTAGAACGCGTGCATCTTAACCGATGATTGCGGGTTCAAACCCAGGCAAGCACCGCTGTTTCATGTGCTTAATTTGTCTTTATAATTCATCTCGTGCTGTGGTGAAGGAAAACATCGTGAGGAAACCTGCATGTGACAAATTTCAAAGAAATTCAGCCACATGTGTATTCCACCAACCCGCATTGGAACAGCGTGGTGGAATATGGTCCAAACCTTCTCCTCAAAGGGAGAGGAGACCTTTAGCCCAGCAGTGGGAATTTACAGGCTGTTGTTAACCAAAATATTCCAAAGCAGTAATATTAGTAATTGCATATGAACAGTGAGCTGAATGAACAAACAAACAAACAAAAGTCAAGTAATTAAAACATGAAGCAAATTTATCACCCAGCCAAAGTAAAGAGACACTCACAAATATATTTATAGCATACAACAACCGTAGGCGTCTGTACACGCGAGTTCTCCCCCGATTTGCATAATACAACTTCAGTTGGCAGTATTAAGTCTTAATTGTTCACTTGCGCATGCGCCATTGAGAGAATTTAAAGCAGAAAATATACACTGCATTTCACGGTCTTATTCCATAAATAAATTATATTGATAAATATAAGAATCATGCATTGAAATATTAAAAATATTATATATTTAATAATACGAATTTAAGTATTAATTTTAAAGCTTTTAATCTGAAATCGATTTTAACAAAAAATGTTCTTTCCTAATACTAGACATGTAAGTTATTTTGAAAACTATCTTCCTATCTTTATTCTCAGTCAATATTTAACTTAAATCAACAAAGATTTATATTTCTGTATTCCATTTTTAAAATCCGACCGATCCAATAACTATCTTTTCAGTCATTTAAAAAAAAGCAACAAAGATTTTTGTGTTCTATTTTTAAAAAACCGAACAAACCAATGATATAGCGCAATAAAGGATGTAGTAATGTCGTTAATTTAGGTTTCAAGAATGGTTAATCTTTTACAATCGAATTTGTCTATAATTAAGAGTAATCACGGTAAGGTAAGGTAAAGGATTTGTTGATTTCTTTCCTGTACTTAATAAAAAACGGCAATGCACTTCAGATGCATCCTTTTAAAGGATTGCTCTTACATTTAATATATCAGACTTGTAACTATAAAACTGCGGGAGCTAATTTGAAGTACCACGCGACGCAAGCCGCAGGAGGTCGCTAGTGTTCCAGTTGCATGGTGTGAACGGAAGTTGCTAAGAATCCTTATATTAAATTTTATTGTAACACATTTATTTTATTCTACAAACGTCTGGTGCAGTAGGCGCACAGCCAGCCAAAGTGAATAACTGTACCGATCCCACAGGAAACTAGTATTGGACATGAAAATATTATTTACTTCTAATAGAATTTGAGAAGTTGAAAAACAATCAAATAATGTTCATGTATAAATCTTGGTTGACTTCATACCAAGTTGTCGATAAACTTACTCAAAGCACACATTCTATATTATCTAAAACTCAAATACTAATATTATAGGTTTTACATATGAACATTTTTACATACAACACCTAGTTTCAATATTCATTTATACTAATACTATAAATGTTAAAGTTACTCTGTCTGTGTGTCTGTCTGTCTATTACGCTTTCACGAACTATTAAATTTGATGAAAAAATTGAGCACTAGTAAAATGGTGGACGACCAAGTACTCCTTCAGACTCGAGAGTACCACACCGACAATGTCCTAACTCGGTAAATAACAACAAACAACAACAGCCTGTCAATTCCCACTGCTGGACTAAAGGCCTCCTCTCCCTTTGAGGAGAAGGTTTGGAACATATTCCACCACGCTGTTCCAATGCGGGTTGGAGGAATACACATGTGGCAGAATTTCTATGAAATTTGTCACATGCAGGTTTCCTCACGATGTTTTCCTTTACCGCTGAGCACGAGATGAATTATAAAGACAAATTAAGCACATGAATCAGCGGTGCTTGTCTGGGTTTAAACCCGCAATCATCGGTTAAGATGCACACGTTCTAACCACTGGGCCATCACGACTCGACTCGATTATTTAACTCGGTAAATAATCTATTAATAAAATCATTTCAATCGCTTATCAACGTAACGAGTCTGTTAAATGGCTTTAACAAATATAATTTTTAAAAGTATGCATTGAAATCGCGCCTATTAAACACCGCCAGGTGAAAAATAAATGTTCTCAAAAATTAAATCTACTTTATTCAAGTAAGCTATATTAAGTGAAGCTACCACCAAATGCAGAATCTACCTAGAAGACCCGGAAAGAAACTGAGTAGTTACACTTTTTCAATATTTGAAAAAACAAATTCATGTTCGTTAAATACGTTTTATATGTACCTATGTCATCCGGCCCGGAAGTCAACAAGTATTCCATTCTACATATCATTAATATCTATATGTAAATTTAGATTCAGCAATATTTTACTTACGCGGAAAACTATAGACTTTAACGTATTGATATTTTGTGGATTACTGTTTACGTCATTCATTGCATTTACTGTCAGTAGGTACGTCAACAAATACTTCAAAGTAAAACTGTACCGGTTAATACCGACTAAAACTAGCGAGTGCAACTTTAATTAGTCATTATTTTTCATAAGTAACGTTTTTATAAAGTCGTTTTTAATTGCAGACTTAGTGCCTAAAATCATTCGTATACATCTACTCTGTAAGAAATATGAGCTATCGTTTACACCGTTAAAAAATCTGGGAACTAAGATGTTATGTCTGCCTCTATTCATTTTTCAAGTAATTGTAGGTATTTACCACCTCCTATAAACACTGTTATATACTGTAAGAAATAATAAAAATTTAATCACTAGCTTTGGGAACTAATATGCAATGCATCAATTCAAAAGATCTGTGTTTGATTGTATCTAGGTTATACCCAAAAGCCATAGATAAAATAAATCGATCTTCAAGTTAGACGTCGATACGCATATTATGTATTTTTTACATCACCACCACCCTTAGACAATGACGCTGTAAAAAATATTAACTATTCTTTACATCGTCTATATGCCACCAACCTTTTGAACTAAGATGTTATGTCCAGTTACACTGGCTCAATCTCCTTTCAAACCGGAACACAACAATACTGAGTACTGTTATTTGGCGGTAAAATAACTGATGAGTGGGTGGTACCTACCCAGACGGGCTTGCACAAAGCCCTACCACCAAGTACTGTTGTTAGACTACAACAATTTAAAAGAACTATGTTTAATTGTAACTAGGTTATACCCAAAAGCTCTAAACTAAAACAATAGATGTTCAAATTAAATGTCGATATATTGTATATGGTGTATGTATGTAGTGTGGGGAGAATACTAATGATACTTGCTTATGATCATTATATTCAATTACAAGTTGAGATAATTTTTGAAGCATATTATGTTGTAATTGTTTTTGAAGGCCTTCACTTAAATACATTAGTTTTGTTGTATCAATCACGGTTTATTGATTAATGCAATTCACAAAGTACCTTACGGTTATGTTTTTTAATCATACAGAGTGCTCTTAATTGATATGCTTTTTTATTTTCTTAATTATACTGTATTTTACATTTATTCAAGTATAATATTGTGTAGTATAATCATGTAGATGTAAAATAAACTTTATTACAGTATTAGTGTTATTATTTTTTGTAATCCTACTGTATGTGGTATAATTAAAATAATAATGAATTTATTTATAAATCAATTTACAATTGTAGGCAATTAACAGAAAAAATAGGCAACTAAATCAAAATTCTGTATTTAAATTTTAACGTATTCGTCCAATTAAGCGTACACTTTTCATAAAAAAAAAAATAATTCATAAAATGTCGATTGTGGTCTATTTAAATATGTTCTACAAAAAATACTGAAACATTTTAATAAATATATTTTAACCACGCTGTTTTATAAACAACCAGAAAATTCAGTATAATATTTGAACACCATCTATAAACACGACGAATTATTTTAGTAAAGGCAAAACGCCGATCACAGACATTATAAATCTTTATAGAACAATTATAACGATACTGGGTGGTCCGATTTAGACCACCGAATCGTTTCTCCTGGAAACTTCATAATATAAATCATAGCATTGAAAGTATTATAGATATGGCACATTGTGATAATTTGTGATGTACTATTTTTTTACAAAAATATTCGCTAATCTTGCGATACGTTCTTAATTAACTTCAATAATAATTAGGTGTACATTTTAAATCACGTTTTTAAAAATGAATTAATATTTTGGAGACACAGAGTTTTTATAAATAGAATATGAGATATCAAATTTAACTGGTATTTAAGCGTAGTTACTACACCCAGTTTTATTTATTAATTTCATAAAATTTACTTTGTTGATTTTATAATATTATTCAGTAAACTGTGTATAGTTTGTAGAGGCCACTTTTTTCTTTCTTTACTAATGCTTCCATCGATTCACTAGTACCATATAAAATTACATTTTAATAGCTAACGATAGATAGGTTGGGCATTAATAGCTTAGAAGTAATGGATATTTATATATCAATTATATATCAAAAACTAGCTCGAATGACAAATTTAATACTTAAGCCAATGGACGCTATCATTCCTTCTCTTGCACCTATCGAGTAATAAAAATCGTATTACATTCACAAACCAAACTGTGATCACAAAAACCTCGATTAAACCAACAATTTAGAGCGGCGCGGGTACACAATACCATAGATCGCCACAGGAGCCGATGTACCAACTACCGCATACCTTATTATATTGACCTACAATAACCTTATCTTAAAAGCAATTTAGAGTTCCAGTTACACTGGCAATATAAGATCACCTAAGCAACTATCAGCCGCATAAAAAATCCAATAAAGAAAAAACAAAATAGACGAGTTGTTTGGATCAATATGGAGTGTTGTTCGAAACAAACTGCTTTGTCATAGGGCGTAATCGAGGTGGGACGGTGGCGCCTTTGTGAGAGCCGTCACTGGCTTTTTGTGGCGATATCTGATGGATACTGGTCCAATTTTGCCGACAAAAAACTATCGCTGTGCTTCAACACAATTGTTCATACCTCGTTGATATACCATCGGTATTGTAATGAGAACGTCTATGATTAGAAACACAGCGCCTAAAGTATATTTCCCGTCCAGGTTTCCTTGGCTTCTTTACTATTATATGATATTCATGTTCATCATAATGTATTCCTCAGTTGAAGAGCGCGTGACGAATTGCAAAGTAAGTATCAACATATTTAAATTTCTGACCATCACGACTTGAACTGATTCATCAATATGAATATCAGATATATTTGTATCTGCGAACAGTATAACTTCTGTTACACATCATCTAAAATATTCTTTTAATAAAACACACCTAAACAAAGGCGCTAATTATATCGACCGCTTAATTTAAACTCTTTCGTATCGCACTCAACTTGGGCTTAATAATCGATATGAAACTTACGATCGCTGCTTGAATTAATCGATAATTGTGCATAAATCATTGATGTTCGATTGCACAAAGCGAGATCGGGTGCGAAGAGCAAATTTATCGCCGCATAATACCTGGATGGCGTGCTTCGGGTACATAACTCGGAAAGCAATCCTGGCTTATGATGGTGAGGAATTGGTAGGCGATACTTGGTAACTTATATGGTGTGAAGCTGCTCGTGGAATTTAAGGATATTTGAAATATGATTTTGAAGTATTGTTAAAAATAAATTATCATTTTTAAGATTAGGTACTTACAAAATTATTTACGGAATTATTTAGCCTGGAGAAGGTGAGCAAAGTTATGGAAACAAGGTGTTCGTTTCCTTTTGGTACTTTTTTTATCAAGCGACTTTTAAGGTGCAGGGACAAAATATTATATATACATTCCTGCATAGTATACTGGAGCGAGCTGCTAAGTTATTGGGATCGTTTGTCAAGAGGTATTATAATGTTGTATTATATCAATGCATGATACAATGCAACATTCTGAAATTAGGAAATTGTTACCCTCTCGTACCGACCCCATAAGCCTGATCTTTCTCTGTCTGAGGGGAGGGCCCTCAAGTCTGATGATATTCAGTCTCATCAGACTATAAGAGTTAGAAAATCAGTTGATAGTTTTGCATATCCACGTATGTATTATACCATCTCTCACTTAGTTACTTAATTACTGACTACATAATATGTTGAAAATGACAAAAATATTCATCACACCATTGTAACAAAACTGACACATACAATAACATATATTTATACGTAAAATTTCATATTTAATTACCACAATACTTTGAATTAAATTTTCTTCTTGTATTCTGTACGAATTTTCCGAAATTTCTGTACGAATAGTTTTATTAATCACCAAACAAGCACGGGAATGTTCTACTTATAACAAATTTACGTGTTGAGATTTTCAATTTCATCGATAATATGTATCAATATCGTTTAAACTAAAGCAAACAATCCACGTTCCGGAACCGTCTTTACATCTAATGACGGCTATCTGGTTCAGCCGGACCACAAACAGATTCAAAGTGTAATTTCGTCCGGCAAAAACCACAATGATTGCCAATCGCCACACCATAGTATTATGCGCTCTGATTTCTTATTTAGAGATGTGAAAGAATAACTGGATGCAATAAACAAATGAAATTGTCTTGAAAAGTAAACACCATAATAAATGTATATGAATATACTTCGGAAATCTAATTGATATTTTTAAAATCGACTGCTCATAGATAGCATAGTTATCGTTGAAATAAAAAAAAATATAACGCTATATAATTGTTTCAGTGAAAAACTAAAACTACATACTTATAATACGAAGTTTAACTTGCTGTCAATCAAATTTGTAGTTTTTGCACGGATATCATAAATCAAAAGTGAAACTTTCGTCTTTTTTACTTTAACGTAATAATTAAAATATTTAAAATAAGCTCTATTTTATTACAATTAGCCTTTAAAAAATCGTTAACGTTTGAAACTTTAATTTTCCAATGGCAGGTTAATATTTCATAAATTAAATATATGAATAATACGCCCAACACTACTCGTCAAATGTTACGGCACGTGGCGCTCCGAAGCATTTTCACCATAAAACCATACAAATTTTCATTTCACTTAATTTTTATTTCTATCTCTGGAAATTAGAGTTCATTTTTCTTTAAACCTTCTATATTGTTTTAGTTATATCACGTTCAAATATTGTTTGCTGTTGTGATTACAATTTGAAAATATTCAAGAAGGTGTATTTGCTTTACCGCTTAAGACAATCATTTCTTATATATCAATATCATGTTTTTATTGTTTATTTGGTACTCGTACCTCTGGATCGTTTATAATTTTGAAATGTGACTTCATGGCGTAGAATAAAATATAAGATACTTTCACTTATTGTAAATCGAGTAGTGTGTACACCGGTTTTCATGGGTACGCCACTCCGAGGTCCCGGGTTCTATTCCCGGCCGAGTCAATGTAGAATATCATTAGTTTTCTATGTTGTTTTGGGTCTGGGTGTTGTGGTAGCGTCGTCACTTCCGATTTTCCATAACACAAGTGCTTTAGCTACTTACATTGGGATACATACAGAGTAATGTATGTGATAGTGTCTCATATTTATATTTATTTATTAACCGACTTCAAAAAAAGGAGGAGGTTCTCAATTCGTCGGGGCCTTTTTTTTTATTTTTATTTTTTATGTATGTTACCGAATTACTCGAAAATGGCTGGGCCGATTTTGACAATTCTTTTTTTGTTTGAAAGGGCATGTTTTACAGGTGGTTAATATTGAGAATATTTTAAAAGGACTACATACAAATTAATGTTATATCAAAATCTCAGTTTATAACCAGCTAGTTCACTAACGAAAAATATCGACGCGAAATGTACATACATAAAAACAGCTGCCTTGATCACCGCCTGCCTCATTTTAACACTAAAATGAATATAGTTCAAAATGTCGATCTTATTTAAATCGTTTTTCTATCAGCCACAAAAAAGAAGTTTATTGAAACTCAAGAATATAAAAGTTTGAAAGAGAATAACATACCCTTCTTGGGAAACGTATACATAAATGTCGGAAGGATAGGACACTAATAAACTATTCACCCACCCTTTTATCAATCATCTGTACTTTACTTTAGAATATTTATTTTTAAGTTATATATATATGTATTCAAATATCATGTATATTTGAATACATATATATAACTTAAAAATAAATATCCAGATTAAATATCATATAGAACTACTATTCTATCATTGATTCTTTCCATGTATATACTTATTATAATTCGTTATTAATTTACTTAAGGCAATTATAATGCATCAATATCATACGATAATTAATAAATTAGATTGCAATATTAATGAGATAATATCTTCAACACAGCTATCACTGTCTCTTTTGTGTATATTTGTATGACTTAATCAGAAATCAGAAGAAGTGCATCTTAATATGGATTATTTGTTTTTATTGTATACGATTTAGATTTTATCGGCTGGTAATTGTTTCGAAAACATTTTGTATATTTAATTAATGTTTTCGATTTAGACAAGATTGTATCTGTAATTGGTATAAATGAAAAAAATATCTAGATTATTTAATTTTCTTCGTTAACTAAAGATTAATTTTGTAATATTGATTGTTTTGTATTTTGTTTTTCAAATTTAGAATCTAATGTAAGTGTTCATAATGTCATTTGTTGTCTTGAATTTTTCACAACTTTCAATATAATAAATAGTATATTAAAAAGACGTGTCAGTACACAGAAAAAAGTTTAAAGTTTTCCAATTAAGACAAGTGCATATTAATGGATTGATGGAAGATGCACGAATCAACATATGAGAGCAACCAACGATCGTTAAAATTTACTTGGGTAGTTATCAACGAAGACAAAAATTCAATATTGAAAGTTCTCGAACGTCCAGTCTTCTTCTAAAAATACTTATATAATTTCTAACTATTGGGTGATCTCAGCTATTATATACCATAATTCATTAAATACACCAATTTAGAAGGAATTACTACATATAAAAAAAAACATAAAGTCCTATATTAAGTGTAAACCGTCGTTAACTCTGGAACAACAAAAAATGCCTAATTAAATACTATAGAAGTGACCGTTCGTAACAGCAACACCAATCTACCAGTAATGTCAGCGATGAAACGGTTAGCAGGTGCGCGATCACCTGTTACCACACTAACCGTTAGTGACGTAAGGTGGATGGGGAGTGGGTGAGATTTCGCGCTTTTGTGATATCGATTATTTAATCGAGTGGAAATTTTAAAACTATTTGAAATAATGTAATTCCAAAAGCATTTATGGTAGAATATCTTTAAATGAGACGACATACAAAAAATAGATTTCAAATTTACCTAATTTCAAAAAGAAGATGTTATCCCTATTAGTTATAGTATATTTATGTTACGATGCTTACGTTTATCTCTTTATGTTATGACAATACGGATAAACATAAAAGTAGTCACCAAAAACGTGCGCAATTTTTAATTACAGTATAATCGTTTGGATAGAACTGGGTTAAAAGACTCACGCTTCATTTGTTTCTTATTTCGTGTTGCCTGAACAACAAATTAGTTATAAATAAGTATAATTATGAGATGAAAATAATATCAAAAATAAAGCAACTGTCACGAATAGTACCAAGAACAAATTATAATCTTTTTATAATATATCAAAGTAAAATGAGACAAATCCAGTCGTTCTAATTGTTTTTATACATGAGCTTTTCCAACGTAACGAAAAATGTTATGTGTAATTTTATAACTTTAAATTTGTTCGTATATTAAAAAAAATAATACATGAATAATTATCTGTCTTCATAATAATAACCAATTTATCGAATGCAGTTATTTCACTTTAATTAAATGTATTATTATGTATAGATTATTGGCAAATCTTTTAATTATCACTTTTTATTATATTCTTGAGTTCTTTCAATATTCTCAAGTATTACTTTGAAGGCGGAGTTCTGCCCGGAATAAGAGTATAACAGAACAGTGATTCTAACAAACAATATTTTAAAAAAAGAATGATAGTTAGTAATTATTTATTTTTGAGAAACCAAAAACAACGTAATATATTATTTTATAATTAAGTACTTTTTACGTAATGCTTACGTAAAAAAGTATGTGTTCATAATTATTTCTATTTTAGAATTAGTGTAGAGGGCTCAGCATGGGTTTAGTCCACCCATCGTAAAAGTAACAGGTGTAGTTAAATAAAAGCTTATAAAAAAATTGAGTTTGTTGTATAGTAACCAAAACGAAATGCTAAAAAATATTTTTGCAAAGAATTTATTACAATATTATGGCAAATAAATATTGTTATGCATTAAAATTTAGTGCTTTAAACGATTCATTTCAACCAATCACCAAAGCCGTACCGGTCGAGTGTGCCTAAGTGTTTAAACTATGATTATTATTTTTTTGCTATTCTATTGAATCTATTCATAGCATTTTAGGACGGTGTAGCAGTTTAATGGGCAATAAATATCTAGAAAGCTAATGAAGCAGCGAGTGCAATCGAACAATAACGCGGGTTAGGACAGGTGCGGTGCGCACGCGCCGACCGTTAGCGGTAGAAAGTGCGCGACCGCGCAAGCACGCGAGTAGAATGTCTGTACACGTGTGCTTTTAAGGATAATATATTTTCTTCTTTTTTATTCAAGAATCCCTCTATAGATTATTTATAAAAACCAAAGATGAAGCCACGTTTTTTCGTTTTAAGTGTTCTACACAAAAACGCTTCGTATTTAAATAATGTTTTAATGTTTTATACGAAAATTTAAGCAAGCATAGTTGATTATTGTCCTTAAGATTTTATTTAAACTTTTTTGTATTTTAGTCAATATAAATTATGATATCAACAATCGGAATATGTCTTTTTTGTGATCTAAAACTTGGTCACCTCAAAGTCTTACCGAACATACTAGTGTGATTAATGTCTGGAGGAAATTTGACGGCTGCTGTTGTTTTATCTACTTAACTGCACGCCTCGGTTTTTTGTCAGTCGATACAAATGTGGAGCAGTTGTTAATGTCTTAGAAAAATTATTTAGAAGTCGTCCGAGAGGATGTAGATGATGTCAATTATGGACAGATGTGAAAAAAGCTATGAATATATTCGTGGAATATAAAACTACGGTAAGCAACCATTATTTTATAGGGTTATTTATTGTAAATTGAATTTCTAAAAAAGCTTTCCAGAAGAACTTATTTGCTACAAATTAAATGTAGTTGTGTTGAGTTCAAACTATAGTGTGTTTTTATTATACGTTTAATAAGTAGTCCTTAGATTTAAGTAAATATACATGTCGTAGTTAAAATAAATATTATTAATGATCAATATAATATACGAAAGATAAAACAAAGAATATTTGTTACATCTTTTTATTCCATAATCTTTGCCAGCACAAAATATACATATACAAAACAGTGCATGAAATTAAAACGTCATTTTAGCTCCATTATACATTACGGTGAAACAGATTTCGTTTACAAACTCTATGATTACAAAACTATAATTATTTACGTATAATAATAAAAGAAGCATTATATTTTACTTTAGGTTGTTAAAGCTCAAACATTTAACTTAATTCATCTTAAACACATTTGAAACTTGGAAGATTTCCGGCGCTAAAGCTCATAGATACTAAAGAAACGATTAACCAGAAACTGTTTTGTCTGCTATTCTTATAAATCTCACCGGCCTTATTTAACATGTCAAATAAAAGTTTTATAGCAGCCTGGAATCAAGACTGTTTCCGACTTGCCTCTTGTCTTTAAAGGAACACAAGTGTATTCACAGACCCTTTACCAGTATAATATCTTCTAAGCAGGTGGATAATTCCTCTTGAGAATGTTCCCCATAGTTGATTTTGCTTAGTAGAATATAAACATCAGCATTTTTATATAATTTTTCTAACAGTTCTCTTTCTGTAGTATTGCCTGCCATACGTTATCATCCGCCAATTCAATGATTTTCTTTTTATTATCGAAGTAAAATATTCGTGTTACAAAAACCTTTGTCTATTGTATCTTGTATTATTGAAAAGTAAACAGCAACATCTTTCCTCATCACTAAAATCTTGATTAAGTCATAAAAATAAAATATATATAGTATGACCGAGTATATTTTAATTAAAACTATTCTAGATACTTAGTTTTAATTGATCCATGTTTTGTTTAAAATGCGAGCAATTTCATAAAAAAAAATATTTAGAATAGCGCCCAAGGTGATGTGCCCTTTGTGTGCGGCGTGTCGTATCTTCATCAAACAGTCTTTTGTTAATGTTGATAATTATACTATAACCTATCTGTTTAGTAAACGACAGAATTTTCTTAAAAGCAATATATTACATATTGCTCTTTATTACAGCTAATATTAAATCTAAAAAAATATTTTCATCTACTAAAAAATCACATCATAGGCTTAACAAAAAAAACTTATAAAGAAATTGTTACATTTGTGTCCCACTTTATACAAAAAGTTTATTGATGGAATACAAATTGTCCTGACATTTCAAGGGACAAAGGACCCGTCTATAAGTTTCACCTGCTCTATGTCGTTGCTACCCTCATGTATCTCGAATTAGAGTTATTTTTTCTAATAACTAGTTTACGAGATATCGTAACGATAAAACGATACAATTAAAAGAATTTAAAAACTCTCTGAATATGAGAAATAAATTAATATTCAATAATGTTGGCAAATATTACAAGGAATCATTGAGTAATTCAACGCAAGGTGCAATATAGATCGTATAATTTAGAACATCGAGTAAAAAACTAAGTTCTTGATAACGTCATCTAATATCACTTATTAGATTTAGACGAAAGGTGTATTTGTTACCGGTAAATTATAAAATTAGGTTTTTCGTGGAGATTAAATGGAGAATATGCTACTGAGCTAACCTAACCGTGTTAGTTGTTAGTTGACCCCGTAAGGGATGGAAAATATGTATTACTAGTGATGGTTTCTACTAACTGAGAGGGATTATACCAGTCCAACTACCTTTCAAAAAAATTGTTAACCGCTAAGAAAGGTGCAGTCACTATTACTCTTGACTATCATAATCACGACACTGCAATTCGCCATGATCGCAGAGAGTTTTATTTGCAAAATCCAAATACCAAGTTTTTTCATAAAAAGCACTCAATAATTTTTCATTAAAAATATTTATATAAAATCATATTATAACCCACTGGAGCTTTAAAGATAGCCGTTAGACCAGCGAGACGTTATAAATTATAACAATATGACCTATAAAAATGAATTAGTGTTAATTACAGAATTTTAAATGTACGATAATTATGTATGTTGTTTGTTTGAGTTCATGAAAATAATTCGAGGACATATTTTAATTATACTCATAGTAGTGGTATATAATAGTAAAACCGTTACGAATATAATATTTCAAGTAACTTTAATAGAAAAAAAAATCTTACAAAAATTATTTGTAAATATTGTTCTATTTTCTGATTTGATAAATGTTAATAAAATCTAAATTCCCGTTATAAATGGAAAAACTCAGAGGTTTATTCGTAAAAATATAATATACAAAGTATGCCTATTATTTTTTCGCGAATAAACCTCTGAACTAAATTTAAAATTTGATTTGTTAACCCCAGGCAGGACTAAATTAGTTGTTATTTTTTACCTAACCTTTAGTTATTTCCTTTAGTTTAGTAGTTTTAGGGTTTTTCCTAAAACCCACAGTGAAGCTGTGTTTGTTAATCAGTAGTTTATGCATATAAAAACTATCGTCCTCTATGCGTTCCCAAATCACTCGTCCAATTGTGGTGAAACTTTAGAATATTGTTTTAGGCCCAGCACACACGGCGCAACGCAACTGCAACGTAACTGCAACGAAACCCTTCTGAAATTATTAGTTTGAAACTCGTTTCAATCGATTTCCACACACGCAGCAACCTCACGGCTCACAATCAGTTCGGTTTTCTGAGAGAATAGAAGTCTGCAAAATGTCTATTTCAAGTGATGAAGAAGTTATGGTTATGTATTTATATCTTCGACAAAGGAGAAGGCGTAAAAGAAGAACTATGTGGATACATCCCTACATTGATATTAATATCAACTGTCGTATGTTTGTGGCGGCCAAAGCATTGCAAGAAACTGATAGAAAATTCATGGATTGTTATCGTATGCCATTTTGTTCATTGAAAAAGGCGCGAAATCCGAAGAAACGCAAACACGAGTTTCCTGAACGCCGGTTTCAATGCAACTGGTTTGAAACGCGTTTCCAACTAGTTTCATACAGGTTGCGTCGTGTGCGGTCTCTCAAAGGAGTCTATGGCTGAAACTCAAAAGTAACTAGAAGTCGCAGTTTCGTTGCAAATGCGTTGCGCCGTGTGTGCTGGGCCTTACACGGTGTGCCCAATAAGATAATAAGTGCTCTAGCTCAAAAATACTAGAATTTTTTGGAAGTTTGTTAAACATAGACTAAAAGTCTTTGACGGACCGTCTGTTTACTTGATCCGTCTAAAACAACAGATTAGAATAGATTTGCCAATGGCAGTTCAATATATGCGACACTGTTCAAATTTAAACGCCTCCGAGAAAAAGAACGGATTTGTGTTTCTAGGCGGACCGGATTGGATAAGGTGTAAATAAATGAGCCACCGAGGTGGCAAAATGCACTCTTTGTATACTTAAGTTTCGTCCAAGGAGAATACAAAAGAAAAATAGTAGTTAAAAACTTCATTTCAATTTTTTTTAATTCACCAATTAAAAATCTTGTAGAATAGAATGTAACCAGTGTTTCGTCTTCTTCTTTTAAATACCACTACAGCATCAGGATACCTTCGTCGTCTATCTTGTACGATTACTGAACACAAACTGATTGGAGTCAGCCGGTGCACGTGCGAAAACACACGTCCGTCTGCCGTCCTCCGATTGAACAGACAGTCTTGTTGAGAACGAGCACTTATTCTACAACTTAAAAATAAAATAATACACAAAATTTTGTAATAAAAATATTATATATATTTTTTGCATTTATGTCCTAAATCTTAAAATACAGTTCGAAAACTTACATTTTTACTTTGTTAACTGTAATTGTAACCATTGATTAAAATTGAATCAAAATGTGGATCAAAATAGAATCTGTAAGTATTTGCAACTTATTGAATTTTTTTTAGGAATCCTAAAATAAACACTAGGTAAGTCAATTCAAAATCGATTAATTTCTTTTGTATACGGTCTCTATAATACCCGTATGTTGTTACAGCATAGAATAAGAAAAAAAAGTAACTCAACGAGAATCAAATTACATCGTGTCCACGATCCGATCGTGGTACGTGGCCTGTTTTTTACACAACTACGCTCGTGCTACCACCACGAAATCACCTTTCGTCACCCTCCACTGGACTATATGGTTTATAAAAGAGCAAAATACGGAATCAAAAACGATACTCTCTCGATTCAGATAACGGAAATCGATTAGGATTTTTATTCTATATTTAGTATCATAATAAAGGTGGTTAAGTAAAAGAAATTCACTAAAATAAAAACATAATATACATTTTTTTTTTTCAAACAAAACTCATAATTTGGTGAATAATTTTTCTTCTTTGGTTCTTGCAAATAAGGAGTTTTAAGTAAGAAAAAAAAAATATGTTGATAGGTTACTTCTTTATATCGTTTCAAAAATCTGAAAATAAATGTGATTAAATAGCGACAAAATGAAGTCGTCTACATAGCATATTATGGAAGTAATTAAACATTAGGATTTTATAGAAACTTAGGACACATAATAATAATAATCAACCAATTTGAATGATTCATTCTTTAATTAAATTAAGAATAATCTCAAATGACATTTCAAACTTGTTTCAACCGCTAGCGGATGTCCTGCGCTAGATGTAAGTGACTCATGCAATAAATATTCACTCGAATTGCATGTTTCTTTCATTATTTAAATAAAAAATATCATCAGCTTGGATTCATTACACTTCCTCCAACAATAAAGTGCAGAACCCTTAAACATCAGTGGTCCTTTTTTAAGTAAAAAAAACCTCGCAAGGTGCGTCGTACCGCGGTGAATCAGACCACGCGACACCGTGACCATTTGGGTGCACACAATTTAAACCTTATTATGCAACCAACTTACGATTCTTATTCGAAATTATAAATACATTGCGTTTTCAATACAAGCAATATGAAACCTAGTCATCCAAAATACGCAATGAATGCAACATAATGTTCGTTTAATTTTTGTCGTGTTAAATGAAGCGAAGTTATCGAGGTGCAATAAAGGCTGGAACATTGAAAAAATTATAGTTAACCGTGGTCGAGATTGGAATGGGAGTAGAATAAGGCACGTTGTGGTGTCGTGCGCATTGGCGCGTGTTACTGATACTGTATTAAATATAGTAAAAACTTGTTTATGGTGTAGATAATGGATAATGTGGTATATATATTCAGCTGTAAAAAGCTGCAATTTATGAGTTCAACTTTTATTGATCTAATTATTTTATAATAGGACGTTCATTACCTTACATAGATTCGTACTCTCTTTGGTTCTACATGTATCCTTCGCTACGACACTACTTGTATTTTGTATATGTCTTTTAAGTGAGACTAACTAAACTAATAATACACGTCATTTGAGTACAGCTTCTAAAGAAAAGTTCCCTATTGTTTAGACCCTGCATTAGAATTACATTACATTATTTAATTTTTTTTTTAATAAAGTGAACATTTACCAAAAATGTTATTTAATTTGCAATCCAATAAATTTATAAAATTAACACAATTTTATACGCTATTTCATCCACTTAGAGGGCAAAAAACTATTTTTGCCAGATAATAGTTGGCGAGTCAACAACAATAATAATTAATTGAGGCAAAAAAACGCCATTTCCTATGATTTTATCGTGAATAAAAATAAAAATACCATCAATAAGAATCAATAGGGCCTTATGCTCCATTGGCCATGTGTCGCGCACATGTTGCCATAATGATACACGTTTTAACATATTCATAAGAATCCGGTAATTTTACTCGTAACACCTTTTGTCAGTTTTTTTTCTTAACCCTTTGCCTGCTAATGTCGGAATGGTAGCGGACATTGTGTCAATTAGTATTGTGTGCATTGACGAAGACAGATTGGGTTTTGATTTTAAGTTTATTATTATTAATATTAATGATCAATATAATATACGAAAGATAAAACAAAGAATATTTGTTACATCTTTTTATTCCATAATCTTTGCCAGCACAAAATATACATATACAAAACAGTGCATGAAATTAAAACGTCATTTTAGCTCCATTATACATTACGGTGAAACAGATTTCGTTTACAAACTCTATGATTACAAAACTATAATTATTTACGTATAATAATAAAAGAAGCATTATATTTTACTTTAGGTTGTTAAAGCTCAAACATTTAACTTAATTCATCTTAAACACATTTGAAACTTGGAAGATTTCCGGCGCTAAAGCTCATAGATACTAAAGAAACGATTAACCAGAAACTGTTTTGTCTGCTATTCTTATAAATCTCACCGGCCTTATTTAACATGTCAAATAAAAGTTTTATAGCAGCCTGGAATCAAGACTGTTTCCGACTTGCCTCTTGTCTTTAAAGGAACACAAGTGTATTCACAGACCCTTTACCAGTATAATATCTTCTAAGCAGGTGGATAATTCCTCTTGAGAATGTTCCCCATAGTTGATTTTGCTTAGTAGAATATAAACATCAGCATTTTTATATAATTTTTCTAACAGTTCTCTTTCTGTAGTATTGCCTGCCATACGTTATCATCCGCCAATTCAATGATTTTCTTTTTATTATCGAAGTAAAATATTCGTGTTACAAAAACCTTTGTCTATTGTATCTTGTATTATTGAAAAGTAAACAGCAACATCTTTCCTCATCACTAAAATCTTGATTAAGTCATAAAAATAAAATATATATAGTATGACCGAGTATATTTTAATTAAAACTATTCTAGATACTTAGTTTTAATTGATCCATGTTTTGTTTAAAATGCGAGCAATTTCATAAAAAAAAATATTTAGAATAGCGCCCAAGGTGATGTGCCCTTTGTGTGCGGCGTGTCGTATCTTCATCAAACAGTCTTTTGTTAATGTTGATAATTATACTATAACCTATCTGTTTAGTAAACGACAGAATTTTCTTAAAAGCAATATATTACATATTGCTCTTTATTACAGCTAATATTAAATCTAAAAAAATATTTTCATCTACTAAAAAATCACATCATAGGCTTAACAAAAAAAACTTATAAAGAAATTGTTACATTTGTGTCCCACTTTATACAAAAAGTTTATTGATGGAATACAAATTGTCCTGACATTTCAAGGGACAAAGGACCCGTCTATAAGTTTCACCTGCTCTATGTCGTTGCTACCCTCATGTATCTCGAATTAGAGTTATTTTTTCTAATAACTAGTTTACGAGATATCGTAACGATAAAACGATACAATTAAAAGAATTTAAAAACTCTCTGAATATGAGAAATAAATTAATATTCAATAATGTTGGCAAATATTACAAGGAATCATTGAGTAATTCAACGCAAGGTGCAATATAGATCGTATAATTTAGAACATCGAGTAAAAAACTAAGTTCTTGATAACGTCATCTAATATCACTTATTAGATTTAGACGAAAGGTGTATTTGTTACCGGTAAATTATAAAATTAGGTTTTTCGTGGAGATTAAATGGAGAATATGCTACTGAGCTAACCTAACCGTGTTAGTTGTTAGTTGACCCCGTAAGGGATGGAAAATATGTATTACTAGTGATGGTTTCTACTAACTGAGAGGGATTATACCAGTCCAACTACCTTTCAAAAAAATTGTTAACCGCTAAGAAAGGTGCAGTCACTATTACTCTTGACTATCATAATCACGACACTGCAATTCGCCATGATCGCAGAGAGTTTTATTTGCAAAATCCAAATACCAAGTTTTTTCATAAAAAGCACTCAATAATTTTTCATTAAAAATATTTATATAAAATCATATTATAACCCACTGGAGCTTTAAAGATAGCCGTTAGACCAGCGAGACGTTATAAATTATAACAATATGACCTATAAAAATGAATTAGTGTTAATTACAGAATTTTAAATGTACGATAATTATGTATGTTGTTTGTTTGAGTTCATGAAAATAATTCGAGGACATATTTTAATTATACTCATAGTAGTGGTATATAATAGTAAAACCGTTACGAATATAATATTTCAAGTAACTTTAATAGAAAAAAAAATCTTACAAAAATTATTTGTAAATATTGTTCTATTTTCT
Source organism: Vanessa cardui (assembly GCF_905220365.1). Classification (NCBI taxonomy): domain Eukaryota; kingdom Metazoa; phylum Arthropoda; class Insecta; order Lepidoptera; family Nymphalidae; genus Vanessa; species Vanessa cardui. The sequence goes on along the minus strand of NC_061130.1, from coordinate 9,026,005 downwards.
GATTTGATAAATGTTAATAAAATCTAAATTCCCGTTATAAATGGAAAAACTCAGAGGTTTATTCGTAAAAATATAATATACAAAGTATGCCTATTATTTTTTCGCGAATAAACCTCTGAACTAAATTTAAAATTTGATTTGTTAACCCCAGGCAGGACTAAATTAGTTGTTATTTTTTACCTAACCTTTAGTTATTTCCTTTAGTTTAGTAGTTTTAGGGTTTTTCCTAAAACCCACAGTGAAGCTGTGTTTGTTAATCAGTAGTTTATGCATATAAAAACTATCGTCCTCTATGCGTTCCCAAATCACTCGTCCAATTGTGGTGAAACTTTAGAATATTGTTTTAGGCCCAGCACACACGGCGCAACGCAACTGCAACGTAACTGCAACGAAACCCTTCTGAAATTATTAGTTTGAAACTCGTTTCAATCGATTTCCACACACGCAGCAACCTCACGGCTCACAATCAGTTCGGTTTTCTGAGAGAATAGAAGTCTGCAAAATGTCTATTTCAAGTGATGAAGAAGTTATGGTTATGTATTTATATCTTCGACAAAGGAGAAGGCGTAAAAGAAGAACTATGTGGATACATCCCTACATTGATATTAATATCAACTGTCGTATGTTTGTGGCGGCCAAAGCATTGCAAGAAACTGATAGAAAATTCATGGATTGTTATCGTATGCCATTTTGTTCATTGAAAAAGGCGCGAAATCCGAAGAAACGCAAACACGAGTTTCCTGAACGCCGGTTTCAATGCAACTGGTTTGAAACGCGTTTCCAACTAGTTTCATACAGGTTGCGTCGTGTGCGGTCTCTCAAAGGAGTCTATGGCTGAAACTCAAAAGTAACTAGAAGTCGCAGTTTCGTTGCAAATGCGTTGCGCCGTGTGTGCTGGGCCTTACACGGTGTGCCCAATAAGATAATAAGTGCTCTAGCTCAAAAATACTAGAATTTTTTGGAAGTTTGTTAAACATAGACTAAAAGTCTTTGACGGACCGTCTGTTTACTTGATCCGTCTAAAACAACAGATTAGAATAGATTTGCCAATGGCAGTTCAATATATGCGACACTGTTCAAATTTAAACGCCTCCGAGAAAAAGAACGGATTTGTGTTTCTAGGCGGACCGGATTGGATAAGGTGTAAATAAATGAGCCACCGAGGTGGCAAAATGCACTCTTTGTATACTTAAGTTTCGTCCAAGGAGAATACAAAAGAAAAATAGTAGTTAAAAACTTCATTTCAATTTTTTTTAATTCACCAATTAAAAATCTTGTAGAATAGAATGTAACCAGTGTTTCGTCTTCTTCTTTTAAATACCACTACAGCATCAGGATACCTTCGTCGTCTATCTTGTACGATTACTGAACACAAACTGATTGGAGTCAGCCGGTGCACGTGCGAAAACAC